>NC_133135.1:72745882-74009632 GCF_048418815.1 Hemitrygon akajei | reverse complement strand
TTGATAGAATCTCAGATGGAGATGAGAGGGTATACAGGAGAGAGATATGCCAACTAGTGGAGTTGTGTCACAGCAACAACCTGGCATTCAACATCAGTAAGACGAAAGAGCTGATTGTGGACTTCAGGAAGGGTAAGATGAAGGGACACATACCAATCCTCATAGAGGGATCAGAAGTGGAGAGAGTGAGCAGTTTCAAGTTCCTGGGTGTCAAGATCTCTGAGGACCTAACCTGTTCCCAATATATCGAAGCAGTTATAAAGAAGACAAGACAGCGGCTATACTACGTTAGGAGTTTGAAGAGATTTGGTATGTCAACAAATAGTCTCAAAAACTTCTTTAGATGTACTGTGGAGAGCATTCTGACAGGCTGCATCACTGTCTGGTATGGTGGGGTGGGGGGGGGGGGCTACTGTACAGGATCGAAAGGATCTGCAGCTCCATCTTGAGTACAAGCCTTCAAACTACCCAGGACGTCTTCAAGGAGCGGTGTCTCAGAAAGACAGCATCCATTATTAAGGACCTCCAGCACCCAGGGCATGCCCTTTTCTCACTGTTACCATCAGGCAGGAGATACAGAAGCCTGAAGGCACACACTCAGTGATTCAGGAACAGCTTCTTCCCCTCTGCCATCTGATTCTGAAATAGACATTGAACCTGTGAAAACTACCTCACTTTATTAATATACATTTATTTCTGTTTTTTGACTGATTTGTAATCTATTCAACATATGTATACTGTAATTGATTTACTTATTTATTATTATTATTATTATTTTTTCTTCTTCTATATTATATATTGCTCATAAAAGTTTTGACAAGGTTTCTGACAGTGTTATATTTTGAGTACTATCTTTACCTTGCATGTGTGTGAATGCTACCAAACACCACCTGAAATTCAGGCTTGGAATCTGGCATTATACACATCTGCACTCAAAGTGATAAGTATTTGATTGGGGAAACATACTAATAAATCAAGATGGTACAACTTTTATTTGATAGGGGAGAATAAGAGATATAGTAAGTTGATCACAAACACGAGCAAATCTGCAGATGCTGGAGATCTGAAACAACATACACACAACATGCTGAAGGAACTCAGCAGGTCAGGCAGCATCTATGGAAAAGAGTAAACAGTCGAACTTTTGGGCTGAGACCCTTCTGCAGGACTGAGAGGGAAAGGGGGAGATTCCTGAATTAAAAGGTGGGGGGGGGGGGGAAAGAGGCTAGCTGGAAGGTGATAGATTAAGCCAGGTGGGTGGGGAAGGTCAAGGGCTGGAGAAGAAGGAATCTGATAGGTGGAGAGAGTGGACCATGGGAGAAAGGGAAGGAGGTGGAGACCTGGGTGTGGATATAATACAGATGAAAAGAAGTAAAAGGTCAGAATGGGGAATAGAGGAAGTGGGGATGGGGGAATTTTGTTCATCGGAAGGTGAAATTGATATTCATACCATCAGATTGGAGGGAACCCAGATGGAATATAAGGTGCTGTTCCTCCACCTTGAGGGTAGCCTCATCTTGGCACAAGAGCACTGAACAGTGATAGTGATATAAATTTGATGTTGTGCAGAGGTTTTGTGGTAAGATGCACAAGCAGCGGAATCATAGCTGATCCATGCTGGCCAAGGTGTCCACCTCAGACAGTCCCATTTTACCCACATTCCCCTGCAGCTCATTGCACATATCTCTATGGAAAACTTTGCTTTATGATCTTTTCCCTCTCACCTTAAACTAGTTTTAGACTTACCTGCTCTAAGAAGAAGACTGTGACAATCCACTTTATAAATGCCCCTCATGATTTAATGAACCTCCATAAGATCACCTGTTAGTCTTCTCAGCTCCAAATAAAATTGTCCCAGCCTATCTCTCCTTATAATTCTAGTCCCAGTAACATCCCCCTTGAAACTTTCCTGCATCCTATCTAGCTTAATCACATCCTTCCTAAAGTATTGAGATCAGAAATGCACATATTACAGATACAGTTTTGTTAATGTCCTGTACTGCTGTAACATTACATCCCAACTATTGCACTCAGTAGCCCACCTGATGAAGGCAAGCACACCATATATGTTCTAAAAAATCTTGTCTATGTTGCCTCTTTCAGGGAACTATCCCAATCTCCCTGTTCAACAACACCCTGTAGCCCTGCCATTTACAATATATGCCCTGTTCTGGTTTACCTTCCCAAAATACATCACTGCACACTTATCTGAGTTACATTCTTCGCTTACCTTCCCAGTTGATTTTCTGTTGTAACCTTGGATATGAGCCCCTGACCTTTTTCTTGTACTATACAGGTCTACTGCCTACAGTAACCTGTGTTCACTTAGGGTTATGCACTCGGACACATTTTAAAGTATTAGTATGAAATAATTGTTGAGCTTATCATAAATTTAATTATCTTTTAGCTTTTAATAGCAAAAAACTGATATACCAGTACAATAATCCAAATATTGTAGACGATGCAATATGCAAGACACACGTGCAATTAAAAAAATCATTTAGTTGCAAAACCAAAATTTAATAATTCAACATTTGGCAATTTGAATAGCTTCTGAACAAATTATGTTATGCAATTAAAAAGACCAGGAAGGAAATATAAATTACAAACACGTGAATCAAAATAGTATGAGAGAGTACAATCTTTTAGACACTAAAGTTGCATTATCTTTTCGATTCTTTCATTAAATTATAAAAGAGCATTCCAGACAACAACTTAAACTATTGATCCTTCGGCTACTGATGTTTCACAAAATCTGATATTGTTTAAACAGTTTTATGCATGGACAGTATTGTCAGATATATTTGAGTACATTATTAACAACAATAGAGAAGCAGTGTATGAAGTAGTATAGGACTTGGTGCTTTGAAATGAATCAAAAAGCTACAGTAATGGCTTTAGGGTCCAAAATTAATACTGATCTGCCAAATCAAAGCAGATATATTTTATATTGGAACAACAAGTCAGAAGACAATTGATCCAATAGGCCACTGGATTCTGTTTATCATCTGCTAACTGCACTGCGCTCCTGCATGCAGCAAGTTGAATGTGCAAACTTTCTGGTTACAGTCTCCTACGGTTACTTGTGGGAGAGATAAACGTATTTGCAGTTTATATTTTTTTCATGAGAGCTAATATAAGGTGGGTTAGTGACAAATCAGCCACAAACCATCTAGTCTCATAGCTCTGTTAACTTAATTCCCCTGAAATGTGATTATTTTAAATGCACTCTCATGTTTTGTATGCAGTTTGTTTCTTGTTCAAAGTTTATTGTCTTTTTTTTATACTCAGTTCAGCAAAACAGATTGAAAAATCTTCAACTGGTCCCAAAATGCATTATCAGAATTAAGTTTCATTGCTGCTTAGTAATATTACAAAATGACTGGCTATTTCAAAAGTTTCTGCCAGTTCATTCCTTTTGCAACTAAAAGTTGATCAACATGACATGTTTAGGTCACTATCCATTCTGTTTTCACCATTTGCAAGTTCAAATACATTGGGATTAAAAATAACTTGCAAATATTTCATACTTCCCATTTCACTTAAACTTTCCACCACAACTTGATACAAGATAAACACAAATCTTCTGAATCCCTCCAGTTTTTTTTTTTGGCTTGTGTTTCACGATGTTCCTTAAGGCATACCATTAGTCACCCTTTATTGCTCACTGACTGGAAACCATGGGCCAAATTTAAACCAACGATGAGCCAGCCTGTTCAGAGCACATTGTAAATTCAAATAAGTAACACCCTGGTGAGAAAGTGTCTTACAAATGTGAATTTATAATTTGATTCTTGTCATCTGATTGTGTGCTTACTAAGTCGAAAATCAAGATTTGCTTCCACACTACTACCCTTCCTCTCTGTCTCCAGCTCCAGTTCTCCCAGAAGTTGTAACACGGACAATCCATGTTATTATGACTTTGATAAAAACTGTAGAGAAAATGAGTATTCTTAAAATCAGCAATGAAGATTGAAACCTGAAAATGTTAATATTGAAGACCAACAAAATAAAGCACTATTTCTGAAACTATACTTCCCAGTTCCAATTTAGAAATGGTATGAGCTTTGTTTCAAAGTCAAAGCATTCAGTTTTAAATATAGGTCAGGTTTCAGAGTTAATGGTGGTGAGTCTGGTGTTTCTTATTCAAAACATCGCTCAATTGTGGAAAGCACTGCTTCCAAGTTTGATGATGTTGCCTCCTGGCAGTCATGTACATTCCAGGATAATAAATTTGAGGCAGGATCTCGGCTGCCTGATTTGTCCCCGTCTAAATTCAGACCAATTTTTCTGTCCAAATAACAGATCAGATATAGGTTCAGTACTTTAGCACAACAGTTATCCTGTAGAGTTGTCAATTTACCTGTCAGTGAGGTAACCTGTTATATTCTATTCAAGATTCAAGACCACACAATTATGTCTTTGTTCACTCAGTCAAAAGTGAAGTAAACAAAAAGTACTTAACATATATATATTAATTTAGATTATATTATGTTACTCTTTTTGGCAAATTACATATAATACATTTTGTATAATATTTAATAGAAAACATTTGAATAATTTCTTCACAAATATTCAAAAGGACCACATCCAATATTTTATTAGTCTTCCTTGTTTACACTTTAGGTTTATAGAGATGTGGTCTGTGTTGTTCAATACACATCATAGTTGTTGTTAACTGTAGTTACTGTCCTCGGAGGGTCCACTCTTCTTAAAAAATTCTACAACTTAGCTAAATTCTACAATTATCCATCAAGGAAATAGTTGTAAAATTTCCTTTAATTGTACCCAGAGCAGTTGACACCATTTGGATGATCAATGACATGAAATACAATAGGACCAGGTTACATTGGAAACCTGGAAGATCAGCATCCTGAAATAAATCCTTATGTGATGTCTGTGTACCAGAAAAGTTATTGGTTGAAAGGAGGACAGAATTTAGACAATTAAATATTGGTCATTAAGCATTGATTGGGTGTGTATTGGATGCTGGTATTCAATTTCATGGGAGTCTCAGAAACTACTCTATTCTCAGTGAAGTACTGCATTGTAACATAACTCCATGGTGATATTTCATGACTTCTTGATGCAGTTTTCCCAGCTATGTTACATTAAATACTTGCCCTTGGGAAATAAGTGTGGGACAAGCAAAGTGGGGAGGGAGTGGTCAGTGAGATTGAGTAGGAGAATTCCTGCTAACGTACATTCTCCATTGTTCTTTTGAGACAAGATATGATTTGGTTTAAGGTTTATGAAATTATTTTATATTGAGAGACCAAAATATAGAGAAGTGCACCTTTCAATGAATTATATATATGAAATTACTTGCAATATAATACTTCAATACCATTATATGTTAATTCCTAGTTGCTTTCCAGTAAACCTGCCATTTTTTCCATTAATAGATACATTGCTTGTTCATATAGAGGACTCATTTACTGTCAGATTTCAACACTCTGCAACAGATTGCTAGAAATGGAATTAATTTCACCACATTTCTTGCATTATGTGTTTCTTAGTTATAATATTTTAAGAAACAGGGCCACAGTGAGAGCATATGGCTAGGTTCTGATGAAAAGGTTTAAACTTACTTGAATCACTCAGACTTTGTGAATTAGATGATTGGCCATACATTAGTTTAATTGATTCTGTCCCAGTTTATAGTGCTTCCAACAAGTCACTAACTGAAATGTGTTTCTTATCTAGCCACTGTAATGTTGAAAACCCTAAAAATTCTCATCGAAGTTTGTTGTGGTATTTTTTACAATGCTGACCAGTTAACTAAAGCTGGGTGTTTTCCTTTGTATCCCGTCCACCTTCGTTATTTTCACAAGTGCTGATCTTGAGATTGGGTTTACTGTTTGGGACATAAGCCAAAGGATCAGGCCGGATCAGGTAGCTGTTAGACACAAGAAGAATTAGAAATTTAATTGAACAAATGATATAAAAGAGAAAATAATTTAAACAGGAAGAAAGCTGAGAAATTCAAAGTGCCAATGCTTTACATCCTGTAGAAATTTCTTTGGCATTTACTATTCATGTGCATTATTAATAAATGCTGAAATTAGAATGCACATCTTCTTATTCCAAGCACTTAATTATATTAAACAATATAATTGAAATCTTTATTTGCTCTGCACTGGAAATCCATCAAAATGTAAAGGTTTAAGGTTTTATGAAACAGTAATGTATGGTAAAAAGAGGACATGGATGACATTCAATTTTTTTTGTAATAAAAGTATTAACTTAGTGAAGGTCCAACATATTTAACTCAAGATAAGCTCATCATTCAATTCTGAAAATACTCAGAAACATTAATAAATTTGCTTAAATCATTTTGTGATCAGTTCTCACAGTTCTAATAATTCAATTCGGTAATATTATCATTTCAAAAGGCTACTTCCAAGATATTTGGATTTTCATTGACTTTATTGAAAGAAAACAGTTTTCTATCACTATTTAAACCATATTCAGATTCTATTAATGCAAGAGGAACTGCATTTATTTGACTATTCTACTAGTTCTTCACATTAATACAGATTGTCAAAATGACTCTGTTAAAGATCAAGATCCATAGTTACTGATAGATTAACTTTGTACGACACATGCACATTTAAACATACACTGAGAAGCATCTTCTGTGTCAATGACCAACACAGACTGAGTATGTCCTGGAGGCAGCCCAAATGTCCTCATGATATAGGAGCAAAATTAGATCATTCAGCTCATCAAGTCTGCTCCACCATTTTTCATGGCTGACCCATTTCCCTCTCAAACTTTTGTGTCCTAACTAAATCAAGAACCTATCTACCTCTGCCAGTAATACATCTAATGAGCTGGCCTCCACAGTTGCCATAGGCAACAAATTCCAAAGACTCACCGCTGTCTGGCTAACAAAATTTCTCCTCATCTCTGTTCTAATGGACATCCTTCTATTCTGAGTCTGTGCAATCTAGTCCTAGACTCCCCCACCGTTGGAAACATCCCTCTCCACATCCATTCTATCAAGGTCTTTCAACATTCAATAGGTTTCAGTGAGATCGCTCCTTATTCTTCTAAATTCCAACGCATAAAAGCCCAGAGCCATCAATTGCCCCTCAAATTACAAGCCTTTCATTCCCAGAATCATTCTTATGAACCTCCTCTGAACCCCCTCCAACATTAGCACCTTTTCTTAAATAATGGACCCAAAACTGTTCACGATACTCCTAGTGAGGACTCACCAGTGTCTTACAAAGCCACAGGATTACATTCTTACTTTTACGGTATATTCTAGTCCTCTCAAAATGAATGTCAACATTGCATTTACCTTCCTCACCATTAACTCAAACTACAAATTAACTTTTAGGAAATCCTGAACGAAGACTCACTTTTGCACCTTTGCACCTCAGATTCTTGAATTGTCTCCCCAGTTGGAAAATAGTCTATGCTTTTATTCTTTCTACCAAATTGCAAGACCATATACTTCCTGACAACATTCCATTTGTTATCATTTTGCCTATTCTCGTAATCTGTCCAAGTCCTTCTGCAGCCCCCCCTACTTCCTCAATACTACCTGCTTCTCCACCTATCTTCATAATCATCTGCAAACTTAGCCACAAAGCCATCAGTTTCATCATCTAATGCTCTACCCATGCTAGATTTGTTCCTGTAATACCATGGGCTCTTATTTTGTTAAGCGCCCTCATGTGTAGCACTCCGTCAGGGGCCTGAAAATCCATGTGCACAAAATCCACTGATTCTCCTTTGTCTATCCTTCTTGTTACTTCCTCAAAGAATTCCAACATATTTGTCAGGCAAGATTTTCCCTTAAAGAAACCATGCTGACTTTGCCCTATTTTATCGTGTGCCTCCTTGTACCCCAAAACCACATCCTTGACAGTTGACTCCAACATCTTCCTAACCACTGAGGTCAGGCTAACTGGCCTCTAATCTCCTTTCTTCTATCTCCATCCCTTCTTGAAGATTGGAGTGACTTTTGTAATTTTCCAGTCCTCTGGAACCATTCCAGAATCTAGCGGTTCTTGAAAGATCATTATTAATAGCTCCACAATCTCTTTCAGAACCCTGGGGTGTAATCTATTAGGTCCAGGTGATTTATCTACCTGCAGACCTTTCAGATTCCAAAGCATCATCTCCCTAGTAATAGCAACTGCAGTCATTTCTGTCCCCTGATACTCTTGACCTTCCAGGATACTGTTAGCATCTTCTACAATGAAGACTGATGCAAAATACTTATTCAGTTCATATGTCATTTCCTTGTCCGCATTACAACCTCCCCAGCATCATTTTCCAGTGGTCCAATATCTACTCTTACTTCTCTTTTACTCTTTATAACTATGAAAAACTTTTTGGTATCCTCTTTGATATTATTGGCTAGCTTACCATCATATTTCATCGTTTCCCCCTCTAATGGTTTTCTTCAGTTGCCTTGTATTTGTTTTAAAATGTTCACAATCTTCTAACTTCCATTTAAATTTTGCTCTTTTATATGCTATCTTTTTTGCTTTTATGTTGGCTTTGACTTCCCTTGTCCACTACAGTTGTGTCATCCTACCTTTAGAATACTTCTTCTTTGGGACATATCTATCCTTTGCCTTCGAAATTCCTCCCAGAAACTGAAGCCATTGCTGCTGTTCTATCATCTCTGCTAGTATCTGCTTCCAATTGATTTTGGCCAGCAACTCTCTCACACCTCTGTATTTCCATTTACTCCACTGTAATGCTGATATATCTGGCTTTAGCATCTCTCTCTCAAATTGCAGGGTGAATTCTGTCATAATACGATCACTGACTCCTAACGGTTCCTTTAACTTAAGGTCCTTATACAAATCCTGTCCTTTACACAACACCCAATCGAAAGTACCTGATCTCCTAGTGTGCTCTACCACAAGCTATCTTGTAGACATTCTAAAATTCACTCTCTTGGGATCCAGCACTAACCTGACTTCCCCAATCTACATGCATATTAAAATCCCCCATGACTATTGTAACATTGCCTTTTTGATTAGATTAGATTAGATTCAACTTTATTGTCATTGTGCTGAGTACAGATACAAAGCCAAATTAAATGCAATTAGCATCTAACCAGAAATGCAAAGAATAGTGTTATTTACAAAATAACTGCGATTAAAAAGTAAGTGCTACAGCACACAAATATAAAAGTACTGAGACAGTACAATATGGGTGCAATATTGCTTAGCGCTGTGATGTGAGGTTCAGCAAGGTTACGGTTTCAGGGAAGAAGCTCTTCCTGTGCCTGCTGTTGCGGGAGCGGAGGCTCCTGTAGCACTTACCAGATGGAAGGAAAGTAAAAAGTTCATAGTTAGGGTGAGATGACTTTTCTATCTTCTGTTGTAATTTGTAGCCCACATCCTGGCTACTGTTCAGAGGCTTGTATATTATTCCTATCAGGGTCTTTGAAATTGTTGCAATTTCTTATCTCTACCATAAAAGATTCTACATCTTTCAATCCTAGTCACCTCTTTCTAAATACTTGATTTCATTTTTTACCAATTGAGCCATGCCACCCCCTCTGACTACGTGTCTGCTCTTTCAATACAATGTGTATCCCTGGATGTTAAGCTCCCAACTATAATCTTCTTTCATTTCAAGTCAGTGATCCCCAAAATGTCATACCTGCCAATCTCTAACTGAGTTACAAAATCATCTACCCTATTGTATACTCTGTGGATTCAAATATAATACCTTCATTCCTATATCCAACAACATTTTCAATTTTGTCCACCTTTTACACTGCAACTCAACCAACTGGCTGCAATTTTTCCCTATCATTTGATTGTCCTTCCTGACTCTACACACTGCCTCTGTTTGTAAACCAACAGCCCAATTACTCCATTTCCCACCCCCCTGCCAGATTAGTTTAAACATTCCCCAATAGGTCTAGCACACCTGCCTGCAAGGACAGAGATCCCACTTGGGTTCATTTGTAACCCGTCCCTTTTGAACAGGTCATACCTTCCCCAAAAGAGATCCCAATGATCCAGAAATCTGAACCCATGCCCCCTGCACCAGTTCCTCAGTGATGCATTCACCTGTGAAATCATCTTATTCTTAATTACACTGGCGTGTGTCACAGGCAGCAATCCAGAGACTGCTACCCTTTTCACGTGCCGCTTTTCAGCTTTCTACATAACTCTCTAAGTTCTCCCTTCAGAACCTCATTGCTTTTCCTATCTATTTCATTGGTGTCGGTACCTACCAAGACATCTGGTTGCTCACCCTCTCCCTTTAGAATGTTGTGGAATCAATCTGAGACATTCCCTGACCCTGGCACCTATAAGACAATATACCATCCGGCTATCTCTATCACATCCATACAATCACATGTCTACTCCTCTAACTAAGGAATCCCTTATCACTACTGCAGTCCTCTTCTGATCCACAGAGCCAGAGACCTTGTCGCTGTGGCTCCCCCAGGTAAGTTGTTCTCCTCAACAGTATCCAAAATGGTTTACTTATTATTGAGGGGGACAGCCACAGGAGTATTCTGCACTGGCTGCCATTTCTCCTTCCCCTCCACCCAATTACCCATGTTTCCTAAGATGACTATAGCTCCTATCTATCATCTCCTCACTTCCCTTGATGAGCCAAAGATCATTGATCTGCACCTCCAGTTTCTTGACACATTTTCTAAGGAGCTGAAGCTTGGTGCAGCAGGTACAGATATGATTATCCAGAAAGCTGGGGGGCTCCTAGAATTCCCACACCTCCAAACAAAGAACACAACGTGGCCCGTGGAGCCACCGCACTGCTCTATCTATGCATTAACAGATAAAGAATGAAGAGTGAAGTGTCTCCATGCTTCCAGCACCAACGTAGCATGCCCACAACTTACTCAACATAACCCATACTTCTTTGGAATGTCAGAGGAAGCTGGAGTACTCAGAGGAAACCCATGTTGTCGTGGAAAGAACTGTAAAACCCTTAAGGCAGCAGCAAATTTGAAGCCAGGTTGCTGGTGTTGTAATAGCACTTTGCTACCTGTGACACTACTGTGACACCCCATTCTCATTCCAAGTTGAGTCCCTTTCCCAACAAAAAAATTCTACTGGTCTTTTGCATTATTCCGGCTCTGAAGAATAGAAGAGTCCCTAAACCGTGGCCAGCAGGACAGCAGGAAATTTCCTAAGGGTTGCGGGGGGGGGGGGGGGGTGGGGGCGAGGGGGAATGATTAAATTGTGAGAGGAGTTAAACGTGGACAGGCTGCATTACGCTACTAACAAATACAGGCAGTTTCCGATGCAAGCAGCTTACCAACCTCATGCTGACTGCTAATTTGTGGAAACGTTGCCACAAGCCACTTCGAACCACGATCCAGCAACTGTATGTGCCCAGTAATCCAATACAGTGGATTCCAGTTAATTGGGACATGTTGGGACCACTACATTTTGATCCAATTAAATGGCTGGCCCAATTAGTCCATTTGCATGGCAATTGTTAAAAACGGCTAAAAAAGTCAAACTACTATTTACCTGAGTACCAAATAATGTAGATAAATGAAAAACAAAACAATTAGAACACTACCAAAACTACTACAGTACTCTAAAAGTGTGTCTTAGTTCCTAAGAGTTATCAAAGGAGGAATGAATCCAATGCTTACTGCCATGTTCTTTTGATTGACTGTGAATGAACAAAAGTAGTGCAGACACCTAGTGCAGCTAATGGATGGCCTTCAAATGATGCTTTCGATGATTGTTTTCTCTATATCTTTATTTTCATTGTAACATTCAAGATGATACCTTCAAATTCGTCATGGTTTCTAACGTGCTGAAGTTGTGAAATCATTTCAGTTTCACTCTCAGCTGTTTCTGGCATCTCCAAGCTTGAGTGCTTGAAACCACAATGAGCAAAACAGTTCGGAATTGTCTTACTGCTTATTTCTTCCCAGTTATAAGTGACAAAAATCAATGCTTTTTTTCTTATAAACACAAATGCACACAAGTGACACTATTTGAAATCTGTTCACATTGAGTCTCTGTGGGTGGAAGTTAGAAACAGGAAGCGGTCAATAACTCTACTGGGTGTCTTTATGGACCACCCAATAGTAACAGGGACATTGAGGAGCAGATAGGGAGACAGATTATGGAATGGTGCAATAATAACAGGGTTGTCATGATGGGAGATTTCAATTTCCGCAATATTAGAGATACATAAAAAAACTTACATCACAATACAGGCCCTTCAGCCCAAAAAGCTGTGCCGAACATGTCCATACCTTGGAAATTTCCTAGGGTAACCCATAGCCCAATATTTACTGAGTTCCATGTACCTGTCCAGGAGTCTCTTAAAAGTCTCTTAATATTGATTGGCATCTCCCTAGAGCAAGGGGTTTAGATGGGGTGGAGCTTGTTAGGTGTGTTCAGGAAGGTTTTCTGGCACAATATTTAGATAAGCCTACAAGAGGAGAGGCTGTACTTGATCTGGTGTTGGGAAATGAACCTGGTCAGGTGTCAGGTCTCTCAGTGGGAGAGCACTTTGGAGATAGTGATCACAATTCTATCTCCTTTACCATAGTACTGGAGAGGGATAGGAGCAGTCAAGTCAGGAAAACATTTAATTGGAGTAAGGGGAAATATGAAGCTATTAGGCAGGAACTTGAAAGCATAAATTGGGAACAGATGTTCTCAGAGAAATGCATGGCAGAAATGTGGCAAATATTCCGGGGATATTTGTGTGGTGTTCTGCATAGGTACGTTCTAATGAGACAGGGAAAGGATGGTAGATTACAGGAACCATGGTGCACAAAGGCTGTTGAAAATCTAGTCAAGAAGAAAAGCTTACAAAAGGTTTGGGAAAACTAGGTAATGATAGAGATCTAGAAAATTATAAGGCTAGCAGGAAAGAGCTTAAGAATGAAATTAGGAGAGACAGCAGGGGCCATGAGAAGGCCTTGGTGAGCAGGATTAAGGAAAACCCTGAGGAATTCTACAAGTATTTGAAGAGCAAGAGGATAAGATGTGAGAGAATAGGACCAATCAAGTGTGACAGTCGAAAAGTGTGTATGGAAATGGAGGAGGTACTTAATGAGTAATTTGCTTCAGTATTCACTATGGAAAAGGACCTTGGCGATTGTAAGGATGACTTACAGTGGACTGAAAAGCTTGAGCATATAGACATTAAGAAAGAGGATGTGGAGGAGCACTTGGAAACCTTCAAGTTGAATAAGTCACCAGGACTGGATGAGATATAACCCAGGCTACTATGCGAGGCAAGTGAGGAGATTGCTGAGTCACTGCTAATGACCTTTGTATCATCAATGGAGATGGGAGAGGATCCAGATGATTGGAAGGTTGTAGATGTTATTCCCTTCTGAAAGAAGGGGAGTAGAGATAGCCCAGGAAATTTTAGACCAGTGAATCTTACTTCAGTGGTTGGTAGGTTGATGGAGAAGATCCTGAGAGGCAGGATTTATGAACATTTGGAGAGGCATAATATGATTAGGAATAGTCAGCATGGCTTTATCAAAGGCAGGTCATGCCTTACGAGCCTGATTGGATTTTTTGAGGATGTGACTAAACATATTGATGAAGGTAGAGCAGTAGATGTAATGTATATGGATTTCAGCAAGACATTTGTTAAGGTACCCCATGCAAGACTTACTGAGAAAGTAAGGAGGCATGGGATCCAAGGGAACATTGCTTTGTGGATCCAGAATTGGCTTGACCACAGAAGGCAAAGAGTGGTTGTAGATGGGTCATATTCTGCATGGAGGTCGGTGACCAGTGGGGTGCCTCAGGAATCTGTTCTGGAACCTCTTCTTTTCATGATTGTTATAAATGACCTGGATGAGGAAGTGGAGGGATGGGTTAGTAAGTTTGCTGATGACACAAAGGTTGGGGTGTTGTGGACAGTGTGCAGTGTGTCAGAGGTTACAGCGTGACATTGATAGGATGCAAAACTGGGCTGAGAAGTGGCAGATGGAGTTCAACCCAGATAAGTGTGAAGTGGTTCAATTTGGTAGATCAAATATGATGGCAGAATATAGTATCAATGGTAAGACTCTTGGCAGTGTGGAGGATCAGAGGGATCTTGGGGTCCGAGTCCATAGGACACTCAAAGCTGCTGTGCAGGTTGACTCTGTGGTTAAGAAGGCATATGGTGTATTGGCCTTCATTCACTGTAGGATTGAGTTCAAGAGCCGAGAGGTAATGTTACAGCTTTTTAGGACCCTGGTCAGACCCCACTTGGAGTACTGTGTTCAGTTCTGGTCACCTCACTACAGGAAGATGTGAAAACTATAGAAGGGGTGCAGTGGAGATCTACAAGGATGTTGCCTGTATTGGGGAGCATGCCTTATGAGAATAGGTTGAGTGAACTTGGCCTTTTCTCCTTTGAGCATCAGAGGATGAGAGGTGACCTGATAGAGGTGTATAAGATGATGAGAGGCATTGATCGTGTGGATAGTCAGAGGTTTTTTCCCCAGTGCTGAAATGGCTAACACGAGAGGGCACAGTTTTAAGGTGCTTGGAAAAAGGTACTGAAGAGATGTCAGGAGTAAGTTTTTTTTTTACACAGATAGTGGTGAGTGTGTGGAATGGGCTGCCGGTGACTGTGGCGGAGGCGGATACAATAGGGTCTTTTCAGAGACTCCTGGATAGGTAAATGGAGCTTAGAAAAATAGAGGGTTATGGGTAATTCTAGGTAATTTCTAAAGCAAGTATATGTTTGGCACAGCATTGTGGGTCAAAGGCCTTGTATTGTGCTGTAGGTTTTCTAGTTCTATATTTCTATGTTTCTAAGCATGGTGTAGTGTGTAAAGGCCACATGGCAGGCATGTGACTGACACAAGATAGAAACTGTTCGGCAACAGGCTCTTGTCCCAAATAAGTAGCATAGTCTCCAAAATAAATGAAGGAAATCCCGGCTAATTTCTTGCTTTGTTTTTTGTTTTTTTAGAGTTGTCCCAAATAAGAAGCTGAGCCACCACTTTATAAGTATGATGGACAGTGGCAGAAGCAAAAAGGAAGTTGATGGCTAGGTATACCAATTTTTTTTCAATAAACATTAGCATCCTCTTCAGTGCATAGTCTTAATTTGCAGGAAGAAAAGGTAATGGACTGAAGGAGCAGATGGGACCACAGCAGGCATCCAATCTATTTGCATAAAGAAATGAAAACCATATTTTCAGCTAAGCCTAGGTCCCTGAAGAGAAAGTCAGTAAAGTTTGATATAAAATTGTGAACACAGCTCCAGTGAAGACTTTGCCAATATTTTTTTGAGTTTCTTATTGGATTCCAGGAAATTGAGAAGCTACTGCTAGTTGTAGTTGTGATTTGGACTCTAAACAAAAAAACATTCTCAATGATTTCTCTATATATTTTGTGCTATATTACCATCAAGTCATGAATATTTCAAGGTGAATTTGTTAACATTAAGTGGTTTGCAGGCATAACTGGGACTGCACTGCCAGTTACTATAGAAGGTTGATGTAGTCATTCACTATATTATATGTGGGGATGGGTTGCAGCCTTTGTTGTCTAAAAAGCATTGCCCATTTCATTTCCAAAGTTCCTATCCATATTTTGCCACAGCTGTGCATGGAAGATTGAAACTTGATTTAACTAAGGTATAGAAAATGGCATAAAAGTTTTTGGCAAGCTAAAATTAGAGCTCAAAAGATAAAGAACAAAATTAGGAGGCAGTTCTTCAACACAATTGCATGTAGAAATCTAGGAAGCTCTTCTACTGAAGGCAAAGAATGACATAACAATGAAAATATGAAGATTTAATTTGATAAGGGTTTTGTTGGGCAATACCCAGGGATATTAAACAAAGGTAGCTTAATGGATTTAAAGTCCAGAGTAGTCATGACTTAATTAGAATACCACGAAAGTTCTATGGGATAGTCCATCTCTGTTCCTAACCTTTGTAATGGACCTGTCAATAAAAATCAGCCCATTAGTTGCTGTGCTTGAAAGTAGCAATAAGGTCTCAATTACAGAGCTATCTCGAGTGGCCAACTGACAAGCGAAATGCAGCACATTCTGCAATGAGCTTTTTCTTAGAAATGTAGCTGATGGCTGTGATTTTGAATAACCATCAAACCTCACCTTTATCATTGAACATTTCAAATAGCAACTTCATGAAGCTCATTGTGCACAATTGAGTGCAGAAGCTGAGAAGATCCTGATATGGCTTGCATCTATACAAGCTCACATCCCTCAGCTATAAACCTGACATTAAAGCCCATGTAAGGCAATGATGCCTCTGCACTTTCCCACTAGTTATCAGTAAAATTCTAGAAAAATGAAAGACTGCAGGTTCATAAATAAGTGGAAAATAAGTAAACTCTAATGATGTTAAAAGTGAAAAATACTATTGAAGGATCACTTGTGCTGAAAATTCAAATTTCCAGTTATGGGAGTTCAGGAAGAATTCGAATGATTTGCTTTTTTCATTTTTCTTTCCTGTCATTTTTAATCACACAATGCCATTTTTCTTCTGTTTCTTTTGTTCTCTATACAATGAATTAGACTTTGATTTAGACCACATGTCTTAGTGAAGGTCATTTAACCTAAGTGGTTAAATGTTAGTGCATGCTGCTTGATAGGCTCACACATTCCACAGATCCCTTGTGGACACTAGGCCAATTTAGATTTTGTTGTTGGTCTGTGGTCAGTGACTATTTGAAGTGTTAACTGGAACTGGCAGGGTTATAATGCCCCTAGAAAAAAAGATCTCTAACCTTAAACACAAGATGTCCTGCAAATGCTGGAAATCTAAAGCAACACACACAAAATGCTGGAGAAGCTCAGCAGGTCAGGCAGCATCTATGAAAATGAATAAACAATCACCGTTTTGGGTCAAGACACTTCATCAGGACTGGAAAGGAAGGGGGAAAATGCCAGAATAAAAAGGTGGGAGGAGGGAAAGGAAGACAAGCTGGAAGGTAATAGTTGAAGCCAAGTGGGTGGGAAAGGTAAATGGCTGGAGAAGAAGGAATCTGATAGGAGAGGAAAGTGGGACCATGAAGAAAGGGAAGAAAGAGGGGCACAAGGGAAAGGTGAGAGGCAGTTGAGGAGAAGAGGTAAGAGGCCAGAGTGGGGAATGGAAGAAAAGGGAAGGGGGAGGGGAAAAGAAAAAGAAAAAAAAAATTACTGGAAGGTGAAATTGATATTCATGCCATCAGGTTGGTGGTCACAAAGTGTTGCTCCTCCACATTGAGAGTTGTCTCATCATGGCCAAAGAGGAGTCCATGGACCAATAGGTCGGAAGCGGAATTAAAATGGTTGGCACCCGGAACCTAACTCTAACGTTGTCCATCAAGTACGAATTGATTGATGAGAAGTTATTTGTTATCCACATTCAAAAAAGGTAAATGAAATCAGTGATATACTTACACTACATCATTTAGTTCCAGTCTTGTATCCGGTGAGGGATTGATGAGAATATATGACAGAGTGTTCTGGTGATCATTCATTTCATCTAAAGAAGAATGTGAGGAAATTTTCAGTTGTACAAGCTGCAAGCTTACGGAAACAAACATTGCAACCCCACTAAGTAGTGACTGCTATCCCTCAGGATAACATGGTGTCAACTGCTTCATTTCCACATTCTCTTCTAGATCTGAAGCATACATATCAATCCTCAGTATAAAAGGATTTCACAATATCATTGTGAAAATCAAAATTCAAATGATATGTTAACGTTTACAAAATTTGCCAACATTTCCCATATTGTACTAAAATAAACAATGTTACCAGAGTTTAGGAGTAGCTTGGAGAGTATTGTAAAGATCAGGACCATCTTTGGAGATGGAAATAGAGTCATTGTTTCAAGAGTTAACGCTGATGCTCTGTCCACATATGCAGCCTTATTGCGATTTTCATTTTATTTTCAAATTTCACAATATTCAATTTTTAGCTTTTCAATTTGAGTACTGGAAATGCTGAAAAAAAGTTCATGTAATTGTGCAATGGAAGAAATATGAATTAATTTTGGGCAAAGTATTACACTAAAGACATTCTTTTTACAAGAAAGGCATATTACTTCTAATGTTCTGTATCAAAGAATTTAGTGGAAGTCAAAGTTTCATGGAAATAGTTAAAAAGGTGCTCATTCCCCATCCGTAGTCTTTTACAGAACCAGTCAACAGACATTTTTCATAGAAATCTTGACATGTATTTTCATAAGACCTCAGACTACTGAATTAATTATTTTATCTCCATAGTACCATGCACGTTTGCACCTTCCAGGGATATGCAAAGAGTGAGCGTAGGTGTGTTCCTGGCACAGTCACCTATTTACCAATGAGTGACGTATCATGGAATGCTTCCTCCTTACGCTGCTGATTAGCACATACTAATTATCAGACATTTTCCATTCTCAGCTCTTGTGCTCCAGTCAGGACAAGTACAATCATTTCATGGATCCAGGAACCATAGGTTAATTAACTAAACTAAGTACTCAGCTAATTATACAGTAGAAATACAGCTCTTTATTCCCAGTCTTTCATGGAGTCTGTCAGCGGTTGTATTCACATTAAATGTTTATTTTTTAAACATTTTCTGTAGTCTTGTGTGCAATCCTTTAATATCAAAGCTGTATCTGGAGAAAAGTGAATTCTGTGTTGTAGGTCTGGACAGTTATTTCCCCACAGTAACCCAACTTTTATAAAGAAGGTTGGAATTGAAGGTTTATATAGAGGACAGATTAAAGAGCTAAGTAAAATGTAATACTGTAAGTTGCCACAACTACCACAGTATATGCCACACACAAAAGAAGACTGTGGTATTCCAAACCTGTCAACAACAAGATTGTCACAACCTTTCCATAGGTTTTTCCTGCTTTCTGACACCACTGAAAAGAGAGTACTCAAATCCTACTTAATACATCCCTAACACCCTCTGCAGCAAAGCTCAAGCGACCACCTGGAGCTGTGCGAAGCTGCTGCCGAATCAAAGCCACCATGCTGTAGCTGTCTGGCAGTTAATATATGTGAGCTGTCTAACTGAGCCAGTCATGCAAGCAGCATCTGCTATGTGTCACTAGAAGCTCTGTTGCTCCAGTAAGACTTGAACATCCCTTGGGAAGAATTACCTTTGGCATTCAGTTTAAAGTTGGTAGCATAGACTGCTGTTGTCAGAGCAATGCAGCCAAATAGAAATGAGATTATCCAGCAATCTCAGGATTTAATTCTATCCAGAAGTCTAGTATACATATTGTAAACATGTTTTAAATTACAAGAATGCACCACAATACATTTTAAAACACTGCAATGTATGGACCAATTTTCCCCTCTGCCCTGCTCAATCAATCAGTAAGATTGTAGATAATCCACACTTGGCCTTATAACATATCCCATGATTTCTTTTTCAAGCGTCTTTCAACCTTGCCTCTATAATTCCTCAGAGTATAAAATTTCATAGAGGTACAACACTGTAGGAGAAAAATAAATCCTTCTTGTCTCCATCTTAAATGAACAACCCTTTATTCCAATACTCTGAGCTCCTAGTTCTATAGACATTCAAGAATATGAAAGGGAATTTAGAGTTGACAGACATAGGGTGGGTAAAGGGAACTGGGTAAAGGGAACTTGTGAAAATCATGCTGGATACTCTCAGCTTGTCAAGCAGTATCTCTGGAAAGAAAAACTGACTTGTTTTTCAACTCTATGTCTATTGAGAGGTCTTTAAGATGAAACATTAAGTCTGTTTCTTTTTCCACAGATGCTGTCTGTTTTGGTGAAACTTTGGGATATCTTTTGGGTGGCACAAATTCAGTTATGAACATCTAATATCTATTTATGACAATATATTAGAGGCTCCTCTATACTCATACACTAGCCTCATTAAAATTGTTAACTTCCAATTCTGGATTCAGTATTTGCCTCCTGCAAATTTGTTGTCTGAATTTTATTCAAATATTCTTCAATGGCAATTATCATTTGTTATGCAGTTTAGACAAGCGGGGATAATGAGGTTATTGCAATCAATGTCATCACACCGTCCTTTGGGGATAATCTTGAAGAGAAACAGTAAACTATTTTTCATCTGCTGATCAACCTTGAAAATTCACATAATTATGTTTATAAATAAATTTGTAATGTGAGCCTACATTGCTATACTTGAGCGGCAAAACAGGTGAAGGCTATAAGGCTCCCTTAAGATCATTCTGTCTAGATTAAGGTTAGGTAAGAATTTTGATTAATTCAAGATAGACAAGGTTACTGTTGAAAAAGAGCATTTCAATAAAATTCAGAAAACAGATTTAGAGGATAAAAAAATTAAATCTAGAAGTGCAATTTAACAATTTTTTTTCATTTCAAATTTCCTTATTAATTCTCTGAATGTTGTTCAACCTCAGTTCATTGAAGGCTGAAATTCATCAGTTTTGGGGTTTCCCTGCACTTGCTTCCCTGGTGCTGTTTAAAATCATGTAGCTGTCTCACAAATCAAGCTATACTGTTCATAACATCCTAACGTCCCTGCCTCTGATTGACCACAGTGTCTGTCAGTGGATAGTCTGTTCTTGCCATGTAATCAACATGATATTCTACATGGTAAGTTGCTGATAGAAAGAACACAACTGATGCTACAGAGTATCTGTACAATCTCTTGACCAATGAGCCAGTGGGACCATGAAATGGCAATATATTGTTTGTCAGAGAACTGTGTGGAAAATTCAATGCCAAATGAATTACTGAAAGCAGAGAAACATGAACATTTATGAAAAAGGAGTTTGTAAAAAAAAACCCCATCATACTGGAAGACTGAAGGAATGATGTAGCGGGCTTGTATTATCTAATTTTCAGTGCAAGAGAGGTTGACGGGCAGTAATTAAGATATATCATATTGCCAAAATGCATGTAGATATGAAATTACTTCATTTAACTTTGTATGGAAAGCTTATTTTATATTTAACACAGAAATACAGAAGCTCATCCTGAAAAAAAAAATTCAAATTGAAGAAAGAGTGCAAAATATTGGCTTCTCAAAGCTAAAGACAGAATGGTGCATTTCCACTTGCAACATCCCCGTCTCTGCATTTTTCTGCTCTATCATAAATATACAGTATAAATAATGGTCAACATCTAGACACACTGTTACTTTAATAGCAAATTTTGCAGCTTTATAACAGCTACTAACCATCTTTAAAGAAAGTTAGCATATAGGAAACAACACAGGCAATGAATATTTTTAGATTAAACAATACAGTGTCTTATACTTGAATGCAACTTGCACTGATCTTAATTTTAATAAACTCTACTCAAGGCAAGCTATAGTTTCTATTGGACAGATTTATCACCTAATATCCTATTTAGTCTAATTGATATTTTTTGTTGTCTTGCTTGATTGTGACATAGTTTCCATAACTAATTCCAAAAGAACTGATTTGTTTTAATGATTGTTTTCTTGTAATTTCAAATTCATCAATGGCATCTACCTTAAGTGAGCACTGGCAAGGAAATAAGATCAGTTCAACGGCACATTTGCCTATTCTACATCCAAGCACCCTTCTCTCTCTGGCTAGGTTAAGCTCTTTCATAGTCTATTGATTTCTTTACACTGTGGTGAATAATGAACAACCTATTCAGTTATTGCATAATGTTTAATTTCAACTTTCTTCAGTTAATATTTAAGATTCCACACACAACCTTGCCTCCTTTCCTTTTCTTGGATTATTTAGTTTATTCAATGGGAATGACTTTTTTTCTTACAATGTGTAATGAAATCATGAATAAATTAAGTCATTTTTACTGTAATTCTAAACATGCTACTTTTGAAATGATACTATTACCGCACTAGAAATACTGACCATAATAATACTTCCTCTATTTACTTATGCCAATATTTTATATTCTAAGAACGGAAACCTATCCCACATATCAGATAAAAAATGTGACCTTTTCAGGCAGGATTAGATTACTGCTTCTATTAAAAATGTATTTTTTTACATATTTAAATCAAATCTATCTGGGAAATGAGATAGCATTCTTATAAACCACACATTGTTGATAAAGGAAGCAATGTATGGCTTGAGAAGGAACAATTGGTTCCTCTGTGCATTGAAAGATATGCATGAGAAAAGTGGGTTTCTGCATAATATTCTAACAGACAATACAAAAAGATCCTAAAGATTGGCTTTTTGAAGAGCATTTGAATTCTGTATATTGCCTTTGAAACAGGAGGAGTTTTTTTTAAATAAAATTGAAGTTCTAATAATTCCAAAAGATAAATTGTGTGAATTATAGAACAAGAAATATTCCAAGAATTTCAGAACTCTTATCAGTTTGTAAGGAAGGTAGCCCAACTAACTTATTGTACCAAATCTTTACCAAAAAAAAAATCTGTTTAGAATGATGGTGAATGAGAAGACTCTTACAATCTTAAGGGAAAATCACTTTAAATTGCTTTACAATCAATTATTGTCCTGATGTATATCGCTATGGTGCAATTTTTTTCTATGCTCTCCAAACAGTAAGTATAAAAGGTATTATTCATAAAAGCGATCAATGCCGTAAATGACGTTTGCAGCTGAAGTCCTTAATTGAACAAAACAGTTTCACCTCCAGTGTTAAATGATCCAAAATGTATCGTACTGAAGATGACATGACAGTACTGTGAGCAGATTGTATGGCTTAAATGATTCAGTTGGTTGAATTTTAGACAATATCACAAAAGAAAAATACAATATCTCTTCAGTATTCCTTCTGATGTTTGTCTGTTTCCATAGTGTTCACCCGCACTGCATGGAACTTTCATTTTAGGATAACCAGATAAAAGAACATTTTTACTGCCCATTTGTTCTTGTTTTATAACAGAAAATTAAAAAAAAAAGATTCAGATATCCTTTAGCAGAGCAACATTGAATGTATTAAAGCTTTTCATCTTTTACTTGAATTCAGATTCCTAACACATTTAAAAGGTACCAGTCACCTATGTAATTAATGAAAGTGCGACCTTGTTCACACTATTTCTCTATTGATTAGTTGGCAGTAGAGTCTTTAGAAAGTAACACTGCTAAGGAAAAAAATTCAATAACGTAATTATGACTAGTCTCCTTTTTCATTTTTATTCATTATAAAACTTATACAGTTTTATATAGATCCAGGTTATTGCGTCAAGGTTGCAATGCAACTTAGGTCCTAAAATTGTTATTTGAACTTAGCACAAGTGAAATGTTAGTGAAATTCAGTGTAAAATATAGAAATAAGTATTTGTCCTATAGTATTAGTTTATATCTTATTCAACTGGCATCAACAATATGATGAAGCACATATTGATGTGATATGGAGATCATTCCCTTATCTGGAGTGCAAAGGAGAAATATGCTGGAAATACTCATCAGGTTAGGCCTCAGAGAGGCCTATGCAGCAAGAGGATATGGCATTAGCTTTCAAGTCTGTGGTTCAAGGCACTAGTCTTGTAATATTTCTTTAAAATGGAGTACAGGAAAAGAAACACACCTAATTCTTTCAATTTAAGCCATCAGCATTGACTTCTCATAAACTGCATGTTTCTTTAGCTGCAGGTCAAGGATTACCGAAATCTGCTGGCAAGCATTCTAAAATGCTTTCAGCGATGGAAACTGGAAACAAAGAAATGACAGCTTACTTAATAAAACAAATACATCCTTGGATGTAATTAATAAAACTGTCTAGAGCTCAAAAATGAACTTACATTTAATTAATTAATTTAAGGACAATCAATATTGCAGTCAATGCCAGCATTTGTGTCTCAGTTCGTACTGCCCTTGGAAATAATGCCTGTGGATTGGAGGGTAGCAAATGTTGCCCCACTGTTTAAGAGTGAGGAAATGGGGAAGTATCAATCTGCTAGCCTAAAGTCATTAATCTGGAATCCAAATAGAGGATGTAATAGTAGACACATTGAAAAGATTAATTTTTGAGGATGTTATTGGAAATATTTTGTAGGGTTCCCTATGGTCCCATGGAAGGTGGGTCAGCAAAGTGAGATAAATTAATTAAAGATAGCACTACATACTCTCACATGTTGACAATGGGTTAATAAACAAAAGGAAAATAATAAGCATTTACAAAAAAGATTTGTTTTCCTTTTCCCTCCGGTGTGTCAGATTGTGGTATGTAGGTGAGGCATGGCAGTTTACAATACTCTGGCTTGGTAATGTTTAAGTTCAAAGGTGCCAGTGTGCAAAATCTGTACACAAGTTAATCAAAGCCAAATTGCAAGCACAATACGTCATGAGCAACACACACACAAAATACTGGGCGAACTCAGCAGGCCAGATATCCATCTGCTGTCCGGTGCTCCTGGTGTGGCCTCCTGTATATCGGTGAGACTCGATGTAGATTGGTAGATTGCTTCACCAAGCACCTACACTCCGTCCGCCAGAAAAAGCAGGACCCCCCCAGTGGCCACCCATTTTACTTCCACTTCTCATTCCCATTTTGACATGCAAGTCCGTGGCCTCTTCTACTGTCATGATGAGGCCACACTCAGGTTGGAGGAGCAATGTCTTATATTCCATCTGGGTAGCCGCCAACCTGATGGCATGAACATTGATTTCTCAAACTTTTGGTAATGCCCCTTCCCAACTTCACCATTCCCCATTTCTCCTAACCTGCCCATCCCCTCCCTCTGGTGCTCCTCTCCCTGCCCTTTCTTCCATGGTCTTCTGTCCCCCTGTCAGATTTCCCCTTCTCCAGCCCTTCATCTCTTTCACTAATTAACTTCCCAGCTCTTTACCTCACCCTCCCTCTCCGGTTTCACCCATCACCTTGTGGTTCTTCCTCCTCTCTGCCCATCTTCTTACTCTGGTTCCTGATGAAGGGTCTTGGCCTGAAATGTCGACCAAACTCTTTTCCATAGATGCAGCCTGGCCTGCTGAGTTCCTCCAGCATTTTGTTTGTGAGGTTAGATAGCATCTAAGGAAAAGAGTAAGCAGTTGACATTTTCGGCCAAGACTCTTCTTCGGGACTGGAAAGGAAGGCAAGATGTCAGAATAAAGTGGTGGAAGGAGGGGTGGGGGAAAGAAGCACAAGGTGATGTGATAGGTGAAGCCAGGAGAGGGGAATGGGGTGAAGTAGAGTTGGGAAGTTGTTTGGTGTGTTACGAATGTGCCACAGCTCTGAGGGGCCGAAGGGTGCGGGGTAGCCCCCTCCTTTGAGAGAATCGCAAGATCACTATTAAGTCAGTTCAGGGGACACAGGAAATGAGAGAAAGACATGCAGAATCCACAAAAGGGTTGGAATGTGTCTTGGCCTCCGAAAGGCGGACCCATTGATACCGGCTATTGTCTCTTGGAGACGGACTTGTGTATTGCATCCTGCACGATGCATCGAAGCCTCCCCAGGCAATGAACTGAGGGGGAGATTGGTGGAGGGATTGCATCATCCCAACCTGATCGACATCTGTGACCCTGTGAGTCAGGATAAAAAGAGGGTCTGGGGGACCCTCAGACGCACCAGAAGAAACGCTAGCGATCCCGTAATAGCGAAAGCCGGTGGAAGGCCACGTGCATCCGCTTCCATTTGTCCGAGATCGGTGGCCTTTGCCACGGAAAAACGGTTTTTAGCTAACAACGGGGAACTCAACTCCCAACGACTCTCGAAGGATTGACATCATAAAAGGAATCAGCAAGTTTTTCTCTAAATCTCTCTCTCTCCAACAATTGCCACACAGCGGTCCCCAACGGGTGCAGCTGGAATGAACTAAAATGACTTTTATATTTCCATCGGACAATACATTATCCCCTAGGCAACGATAGAGCTATTTCTTATCGATTATTATTATACCCGCGCTTTTAGATTTAGTATTGACGACGTATCTTATCTGTGTGTTTGCATTGATATTATTTTTGTGTATTTCTATCAATAAATCCTGTTAAAAATAGTACCATCAGACTTCAACGGACCTCTCTATCTTTGCTGGTAAGTGACCCAGTTACGGGGTACGTAACAGGTGAAAGAGATAAAGGGCTGGAAAAGAGGGAATCTGAAAGAAAAGGACAGAAGAAAGGGAGGGTGGAGGAGCACCAGAGGGAGGTGATTGGCAGGTAAGAAGTTAAGGTGAAAGAGGGAAACAAGAATGGGGAGGGGGGAAGGTGAGGGTCATAACTGGAATTCTGAGAAATCGATGTTCATGCCATCAGGTTAGGAATGGGAATGGAAAGTAGAATTGAAATTGGTGGCCATTGGGAGATCCTGCCTTTTGCGGCTGATGGAGCAAAGGTGCTCGGCGAAGAGGTCTCACAATCTATGTTGATTCTCCCTGATATACAGAAGGCCACACTGGGAGCACCGGATACAGTAGATGACCCCAAAAGACTCTCAAGTGAAGTGTTGCCTCACTTGGAAGGATTGTTTGGGGTCCTGAATGGTAGTGAGAGAGGAACTGTACGGGCAGATGTAGCACTTGTTCTGCTTGCAAGGGTAAATGCCAGGAGGGAGATCAGTGGGGACAGATGAATGGACAAGGAAGTTGTGTAGGGAGTGACCCCTGTGGAAACTGGGAAGTTGGGTGGAGGAAAAGTTGTTCTTAGTGGAAGGATCTTGTTGGAGATGGTGGAAGTTACAGGGAATTATGTGCTGGATGCGGACGATGGTGGGGTGGTAGGAGAAGACAAGAGAAATCTATCTTTGAGGTGGCAGTGGGAGGATGTGTGAGAAATGGAAGAGATGCGAGTGAGGGCGGCATTGATGGTGGAGGAAGGGAAGCCCCTCTCTTTGAAGATGGAGGACATTTCAGTTGCTCTAGAATGAAAAGCCTCATCCTGAGAGCAGACCTGAGCGAACGGGTGGCACTTTTACAAGTGACAGGGTGGGCAGAGGAATGGTCTAGGTAGCTGTGAGAGTCCGTGGGTTTATAGAAGATATCAGTAGATAGACTGTCTCCTGAGATGGAGACAAAGAGATTGTGAAAGGGGAGAGGGGTGTCAGGAAATAGACCAAGTAAATTTGAGGACAGGGTGGAAGTTAGAAACAAAGTTGGTGAAATTGTAGAGGGTGCACGATTTCCAGGATGTTCAACATCTGCAGATTTTCTCGTGTAAGACATGACCAGATAGTTTATGAATATTTATTACAAGGGAGTTTGAAATAGAGTAAAGAAATCTTGCTGCAGGCACACTGTGCCTTGGGTGAACAGACTGGACTTCTGTCTGCTTGCCTTAGAAAATACGTCCTTGGCACTAGAACAGAGTTTTCTAACGTGGGGTCCATGGACCCCTTGGTTAATCGTAGAGGTAAATGGCATAAATAAGGTTGGGAACCCCTACATTAGAGAGATAACAGTAAAGGTTCATTATATTGTTTCCAGACGTGCAAGTTTATCCTGTGCTGATTTGATGAAGAGTGCATTCCATTGAGCTTCACAAGCAAAATGCAAGAAATATGTTTCCTCCGGCAGAATACTCTGGAACTAAGGAGGATACAGAGGATAAAGGCAAGATATTTATTACTGAGGTAAGAGAAATTAAGTGGTGATAATCATTGGAATTCTCTACATTAGAGGGCTTTGGAGGCTCAGTCATAGAATTCATTCAAAATGAAGATCGATAGGTATCTGGATATTAAAGGAATCAAGGAATATGGGGATAGTGCAGGAAATAACTTAGAGGTAGATCAACTGAATAATGGTGGGGCAGACTCAAAAGGTCAGATACTCCATCCCCACTTTTTATTTTTTTAAGGAAAAAAGTGGTGGTGAATAGTGTTTAATGCTCTGGCTTCAACTTAGCAACTTGTCTGAGGGAACCAAATGTCTTATTTCCAAGTTTCTTTAGTCTGTCTGTGAGAGGTGAGAGGTGAGAGTCCTTCACCTTTGCAGTCACAATCTATTTCCAAGTCAGAAATATGTCTGACTTTGACAGGAAATGGTAGTCAGGAATGTTCCCATGCCTTCTGTTGTCATTCCTGATAGTAGAAAGTTTGGGTCTGTGAGATGCTGTTGAAGAATGAATAATGGGTTGCTGATGGTATGCAACCCACTTGCATGTATGGTCAACTGGTGATACACAGCATCAATGTCTCGAGTGAATGAAGTGTGCAGTACTAATCAAGCAGGGTGCTCTACCTTGGATGATATTTAAATTCGCATGCATTGTATACGGGGATGGCAGCTGGCTCTTTGGGAATCAGGAAATGAATCAATCACTGCAGGACACAAACCCTACAACCTGCTCTTGCAGCCAAAGCATCTCTGTGGCTCTTAATAGTTCAGTAGATGGTAAGTGCCAGGATATCAATGTTGAATGTCAAATTTCATGGGTTATATATATGGATGTATAAGCCTAGGGCACTGTTACAAGATATTACCTTATGAACACCCTAGGGCATGATTTTCAACCATCTTCCTTTATGTTATTATTATTTCATCCAGTGCAGATCTTTCCATGATTTTCACTGACATTAATACTTACCAGGGCTCTTTCATGCCATGCGATCAAATGTTAACGTGATGCAGTTAGTAGGGCTACTGTCTCACAGCCTCAACGACCCTGTGTTTCACAGTTTCATTCCTGACCCCCTGTGCTGTCAGTGTAGAGTTTTGTAAATTCTACTTGTAATGGTGTAGATTTCCCTGGGTCTTGCATTCCGTGTGGGTTCGTAGGTTAACTGGCTGCTGCAGATTGCCTTGGTGCGTAGCTGACCTGGTAGAATCCGAGAGGTGGTGGGGGGGGGGGGGGGGTGGTGGGTGTTTGAATTCGATAGGAATATTGAGAAGAATGAGATTAGAGTAAATTGGTGCTTGATAAATTGGGTTGACGGGCCAGGTTCCATATTGCATTATTCTTTGAGCAATGTCAATGTGATCACTCTCAATTCACCTCTAGAACTTAACTCCTTGGTCTACTCTAAGATTATGAAGTGAACTGGAGCCACGTTTTCCCAGTGTAACCCAAAGTTAGCATGTTATTGATGATTTGGTGCTTCTTAATACATTATTTTGGATTGGCACAAGGCTAAGAGTGGGAGCCTTTTCTGGTTGGCTGCTGGTAACTAGTAGTATTTCACAGGGGTCTGTATTGGGCCTGCGAATTTTTATGTCAATGACTTGAATGATGGATTTGATGGTTTTGTTGCAAAGTTTATGGTTGATACAAAGCTAAGTAGAAGGGTAGGTAGGCTTGAGGAAGTAGAGAGGCTACCGAAGTTCTTAGACAGATTAGGAGAATGGACAAAGAAGTAGCAGACGGGTTACAGAATCAGGAACTGTATGGTCATGCACATCGATAGAAGGAATAAAAGGGTGAACTATTTTCTCAATGGAGAGAAAATTCAAAAATCTGAGATGCAAAGGGACTTGGGAGCCCTTGTACAGTATTACCGAAAAGTTAATTTGCAGATTGAGCTGGTGGTGAGGAAGACAAATACAATATTAGCATTAATTTCAAGAGGACAAGAATATAAAAGCATTGTGAGCCCTTATCTAATAAAAGATGTGGTGACATTGGAGACGGTTCAAAGGAGGCTCAGGAAAATTACTCTAGGATTGATCGGTTTGTCACATGAAGAACTTTTGATGGCTCTGGGCCTGTATTCACTGGAATTCAGAAGAATGAGGATTGACCTAATTGAAACCTATTTCATGTTGAAAGGCCTCAATACAGCAGTTGTGGAAACATAGAAAATAGGTGCAGGAGTAGGCCATTCGGCCCTTCGAGCCTGCACCACCATTCAGCATGATCATGGCTGATCATCCAACTCAGAACCCTGTACCTGCTTTCTCTCCATACCCCCGATCCCTTTAGCCACAAGGGCCATCACTAACTTCCTCTTAAACATAGCCAATGAACCGGCCTCAACTGTTTCCTGTGGCAGAGAATTCCACAGATTCACCACTCTCTGTGTGAAGAAGTTTTTCCTCATCTCGGTCCTAAAAGGCTTCCCCTTTATCCTTAAACTGTGACTCCTCGTTCTGGACTTCCCCAACATCAGAAACAATCTTCCTGCATCTAGCCTGTCCAATCCCTTTAGAATTTTATACGTTTCAATAAGATCCCCCCTCAATCTTCTAAATTCCAGTGAGTATAAGTCTAGTCAATCCAGTGTTTCTTCATATGAAAGTCCTGCCATCCCAGTAATCAATCTGGTGAACCTTCTTTGTACTCCCTCTATGGCAAGAATGTCTTTCCTCAGATTAGGGGACCAAAACTGCACACAATACTCTAGGTACGGTCTCACTAAGGCCTTGTACAACTGCAGTAGAACCTCCCTGCTCCTGTACTCAAATCCTTTTGCTATGAATGCCAACATACCATTTGCCTTTTTCACCGCCTGCTGTACCTGCATGCCTACCTTCAATGACTGGTGTACAATGACACCCAGGTCTCGTTGCACCTCCCCTTTTCCTAATCAGCCACCATTCAGATAATAATGTTTTCCTGTTCTTGCAACCAAAGTTGATAACCTCACATTTATCTACATTAAATTGCATCTGCCATGAATTCGCCCACTCACCTAACCTATCCAAGTCACCCTTGATCCTCTTAGCATCCTCCTCACAGCTAACACCGCCGCCCAGCTTTGTGTCATCCGCAAACTTGGAGATGCTGCATTTAATTCCCTCATCTAAATCATTAATATATATTGTAAACAACTGGGGTCCCAGCACTGAGCCTTGTGGTACCCCACTAGTCACTGCCTGCCATTCTGAAAAGGTCCCGTTTACTCCCACTCTTTGCTTCCTGTCTGCCAACCAATTCTCTATCCACATCAATACCATACCCCCAATACCGTGTGCCTTAAGTTTGCACACTAATCACCTGTGTGGGACCTTGTCAAAAGCCTTTTGAAAATCTAAATACACCACATCCACTGGCTCTCCCCTATCCACTCTACCAGTTACATCTTCAAAAAATTCTATAAGATTCGTCAGACATGATTTTTCTTTCACAAATCCATGCTGACTTTGTCCGATGATTTCACCTCTTTCCAAATGTGATTTCCAAAAAGGATGTTTCCTATGGTGGAAAGGTCTAGGACCAGATGACACAGCGTCAGATTAGAGGGACGTCATTTTTGAATGGAGATGAGAAGGAATTTCTTTAGCCAGAGTGTGGTGAATCTGTGGAATTCATTGCCACTGACAGCTGTGGAGGCCGAGTCTTTATGGATATTTAAGTTAGAGGTTGATAGATTCTTGATTGGTCACGGCGTGAAGGGATAAGTGGAGAAGGTAGGAGATTTGGGCTGAGAGGGAAAAAGGATCAGCCATGATGAAATGGCAGAGGAGACTCAATGGTCAAAATGGCATAACTGTTCCTATATCTAATGGTCTTATAGTCTTATATTTATGTACCAGTGTAGGTGTACTGCCACAGCTTGGTGAGAGGCATTGCTTCACCTGGGGCATGTCTTCAACGCTTATTGTGATAGAATGGGGTCTACTTCCCATTATTCCATTTTTCAGCGGTTATATTTATTTTAAATATCCTTTTAAGTTATTTGGCTCATTTAGGGTATTAGATATTGTATTGTGTTCTGGTAATTAAGATTAATTTTAAGTTGGGGCAACTCAGACCAATATCTCTGCATCCAGAATAGTATAATGATTGAAAATGTAAAACTTTCAATACATTGCTTTGAAAGTGTTCAATAAAATGAATATTTACCTACAGAAATATTAATTTACATCACAAAACATGGTCAGTTGGAAGGCAGAGAAAGGATGGGCAAACATAGTTCACATTTGCTTTTAGTACAGACATATAATGTTTTAGACTTTGAAGCCATTAACAAGATCAGAGATCTTTAGAAAGAGACCTTAGTGTGAGAGAGATGCTATTAACAAGATCAAAGGTTCTTTCACCTGGCTAAAAGTAATTGAAATGCATGATAGAGAGAAAGTATAATTAATTTAAGAGAAACCAAATCCAAGAGGAGTTAATAAGGTACAAGAAATGAAGTCAAATACAGAAAATGCTACCTAGATACAAAAGTTAACGAACTCCTAATAGTAAGAGACATGAGATGAATTTGTTTAGTCAGTCTCAATAAAATTCTAATTAAGAGACACAGTTCTAAGCAGTTGAGAGACAGGATTAACTCAGGCAAACAGCGTGGATGAACGGAAGAGCAGGAGACAGACCTCGCACCTGTGCTGCACTTTTTTTGGTGGCTTTTACACTTATTCTGTATTGTTATGGTTTTACCTTTTTCTATCGCAATGTACCATGTAATGACTTGATCTGTATGAACAGAATGCAAGAAAAGCTTTTCACTGTATCTTGGTACATGTGACAATAATAAATCAATACTGTTCTATTTTCTATAATTGCCTTCTGAAAAATTCTGAAAGAAAGAATGGGGAAGGAGTTTCACCACAGTTGACATATGGCTCACAATACAACCCTTTTCCGAGCTAGGTTTCTGTTATTGATCCACTTCAAATTCTCACCTGTCTCTCTGTACCTGTAGTTCACCAAATTCACTCACATTCACATATTTGCATAGTAAAACAAATTTAGTTATTATGCTTCCATTTTTACTGATCTCCATAAAATCCTTACAGTGACCTATTCTGGTGTAAAAATTCTCTTCCTCATTTTCTTTTGCATTTAGGTCTTTATAAATATATAGGTTCACAATTACGTTCTGTCTCTGTTTATTAGTGCATCCTATCATTGCCCTACACTCTTGACTCATTATCTTTTCTCTCTGCAGAATCTTCCTTCAAGTTCTTACTACCAGTCAAACAGACCACTGCCTCTCTTCTGACATAATGATACTGATCTTGTTCACGATGAGTTGCAACCTGTCTTTGGAGGACCTAAACCATCTCTCCAAAAAAACGGTCTGAACCCTTCAGGAATTCAAAGCATTCCCTCCTCCAGCCACACACTTTACTGCTTCACTTCTGTACCAACACCATATTGCACTGTAAGTATTAGAATGCACTCTCCTGAGGAGCCATCACCCTCACCAGTATCAAAAATGGAAGATTATGATATTCTGCTGGTGAGACAGATGAACCCAAGAGTTGTTATGGGAGAGACTGAAACAAGGAATGGAATGAATTATTTAGTGAATTTGAATACATTAGGTTCTTTAGGAAAGAGATATCTCATAGGATCATGAGGAAGACTTTTCAAGGCTGTAAATGTGTTGCAATGAAATGGGGTGAACCCAAACGCAGGACACAGACACGGAGGTAGAATAATCTAAAAATGTTTAATAACGGTTATAGGGAAGGTCGGGGAGTGAGGATTAGGCAGAGGAAAGCCGAGGAGCGAGGAAGGCTTGACTGGGGCTTGAATGCGGCGTTTAACCACCGAGCCAAAGGACAGTGTAGGCGGGCGGTGGAACGAGGCAGAGTGGGGATGCAGACCAGGGTGCGAGCGTGGCTTGAGGAGAACTGCGGGAGGGATGCCACGCTCCTGTTAACACGGACTGACAGAGTTAACACAAGGAACCAACAGCACGAACCAAAACCTAGGATACACCCTTCTAAGCAACCGAGAGACAGAGTTAACACAGGCAAGCAGCGCAGAAACAGAACAACAGAACTACACAATTCTTAGCGGTCAAGAGACAGGGTTTACACCAGCAAACAGCACAGGAACAGAATTTAGAATACACAATTCTAAGCAGTTGAGAGACAGAGTTAACTCAGGCAAACAGCATGGTTGAACGGAAGAGCAGGAGACAGACAAAACTTCTCTTGACAAAGGGTGTTACTGGAGCTGAAAGGCAAATGGCGAACAGATGGTAAGCAACACTTATCTTGACACGGAGCATTAAAAGGAAAGACAAATGGCAGGCAGTCCTTTTCTTGAAACAGGGCATTGTGGGAGCTGAACGGCAAACAGGAGAAAGGCGGCAGGCAAGACTTATCTTGACACTGAGCGTAGAAAGGCAAATGGCAGACAATACTTTTCTTAACACGGAGTGATGGAGTAACACTGGTAAATCTCAGTACTGAAGTAAAACTTAGAATCCATATCTTGACATGGAGAGACAGAATTTCACAGGTAAACCTCGGTACTGGAGTAAACTTGGAATCCGTATTTTGACATGGAGAGACAGTGTTTCACAGGTTAACCTCGGTACTGAAGTAAAACTTAGAACACACCATTCTAAGCGGCTGGGAATGTGAATTACCGCACTGGCTGGATTAACGGTCTGGCAACGAGTGGATGCAAAGCTGGGGTTTTTATGCAGCAGGTTTAGAAGAGAATCAGGTTCCGCAATCAAGAAGCCCAGGAGAACACAGGGAAAAGGGAATTAGGATAATAAGCAGAATTAACAGTCAGGATCGTGACAAAATGTTTTTGTGATGAGTGAATCTTGTGTTTGGAATTTTGTATTTTATTCTTATTATGATTAGATGCAGCAGATTGATAGAACTGACCGGATTGCAAAAATTTTTCAGAAGGCAATTATAGAAAATAGAACAGTATTGATTTATTATTGTCACATGTACCAAGATACAGTGAAAAGCTTTTCTTGCATACTGTTCATACAGGTCGTCTTTACATGGGACATTGAGATAGAAAAAGATAAAACCATAACTATACAGAATAAGTGTAAAGGCCACCAAAAAAAGTGCAGCGCAGGCACGAGGTCACAATGAGGGAAACCGTGACCCCAGGAGTCCATTTCATTCAGGGGTTCCCAACTGTCCAGGCAGACCCATTGTTTCTGCCTGCTCCTGTCCCACTGAACTCGTGTCCACATTAATCAACTCTGTTTTAACCCCCTTGGTTCAGTCCCTTCCTACCTACACCTGTAACACTTCACACAATGACTTTAGGTTCCATGGCCCTGATTTTCATTATGGATGTCCAATCTCTATATATTGTACTTCTATTCCTCATCTGGAGGGCCTTAAAGCTCTGCTGCTTTCTAGACAACAGACCCAACCAGTTCCCCTCCACCATCATTCTCCTCCAACTGACAGAACTGGTCTTCACCCAAAACAATTTCCCCTTCAGCTCCTCCTACTTCCTCCAAACCCAAGGTTTAGTCATGGGCACTTGCATTGGTCCCAGCTATGCCTGCCTTTTGGTCAGCTATGTCGAACAGCTTACACCAGCATCGCTCCACAACTCTCCCTATGCTACATTGACAACTGTATTGGTGCCGCTTCCTGCACCAGGGCTGATCTTCCCAATTTCATCCACTGCGTGAATGAAGCCAACGGAGAAAAGTACGGGTAGATACAAAACAGCTTCTTTATTCAACAAACAAGGTAAAGCAGGCATCATGCAGAGATGCTGTTGGTCAAAAGGTCTTGCTGGCTCAATGTGGGGCTCAGTTTTTTATGTGCTAAACTTCAAAGGACAAATGTATATTTACAAAGTATGGAGAATGTTTTCTTTGAAACTACACACAAATTTCACACATCCATATTCGCATGCACACCACAGACATCCAAATGAATTTGAATCAGCATTGTCTGTTCTGATTAGGAACTCATTGTTCAGAGCTGCACTCCAAAGTTATTCCACAATACATATTCAGATGTGAAGACTGGTAGCCAGAGCCATTTGCTAAATGTCAATGTGCTAAACACAAAAATTGTTCTAACATAACTTTGCCTCCAACTTCCATCCTGCCCTCAGATTTACTTGGTCCATTTCTGACAGCTCTCTCGCCTATCTTAATCCTTCTGTCTGCATTTCTGGAGACAGCTTATCTACTGATACTTTTTATAAACCCATTGATTCTCCTCGCTATCTGGACTTATTATACCTCTTCCCACATTATCAATTGTAAAAGTGCGAAAATCCCTTTTCTCAGTTCCTCTGTCTCTGCCATATCTGCTCTCAGAATGAGGCTTTCCATTCCAGAACAACTGAGATGCTCTTCTTCTTCTTCAGAGAAAGGGGCTACCCTTCCCCCACCATCAATCCTGCCCTTGCCCATATCTCTTCCATTTTACGCATGTTTGCCCTTACTCCATCGTCCCGCTGCCACACCAGGGATATGGTTCCTCTTGCCCTTACAATACCACTACGTGAGCATCTGCATCCAGCACATAATTCTCAATAGCGTCCACCATCAGCAACGGGATCCCATCTCCAAGCACATCTTTCCCTCCCTCCCCCCACTTTTCACAAGAATCGTTCCCTATTCGACTCCCCTGTCCATTGATCACCCTCCTGGCACTTACCCTTGCAAGCGGAACAAGTGCTACACCTGCCCCTACACCTCCTCCCTCACTACCATTCAGGGCTCCAGACAATACTTTCAGGTGAGTGAACCTGCAAATCTGTTGGGGTCATGTACTGTATCTGGTGCTCCCAGTATGGCCTTCGGTATATTGGTGATACCCAATGTAGATTAAGACACTGTTTGGCTGAACATCTTTGCTCTGTCTGCCACAAAAAGCGGGATACGCCTAAGAGCTGGCTTTTTTAGAGCAGTTTGTCATTGAGCCTTCTAGGGGATCAGCTATACTGGATTGGGTGTTATGTAATGAATCAGAAGCAATTAGCGAGCTTAAGGTAAGAGAACTCCTAGGAACCAGTAATCACAATATGATAAGAGTTCAACTTGAAATCTGATAGGGAGACAGTAAAGTCTGATGTAGCAGTATTTCAGTGGAGTAAGGGAAATTACAATGGTATGAGAGAGGAGTTGGCCAAAGTAAATTGGAAGGAGCTACTGACAGTGATGTCAGCAAAGCAGCAATGGCATGCATTTCTGGGAAAAATGAGGAAGATGCAGGACATAAGTATTCCAAAAATGAAGAAATACTCAAAATAGTGAAATAGTACAACCATGGCTGACAAGGAAAGTCAAAGCTAAGGTAAAAACAAAAGAAAGGGCATACAACAAAGCAAAAATTAGTGAGAAAATAGAGGATTGGGAAGTTTTAAAAAACCTACAGAGAGCAACTAGAAGAATCATTAGAAGGGGAAAAAATGAAATATGAAAGCAAGCTAGCAAATAATATCAAAGTGGATAGTAAAAACTTTTTCAAGTATGTAAAAAATAAAAGAGAGATGAGAGTGGATATAGGACCGCTAGAAAATGAGGCCGGAGAAATAACAATGGGGGACAAGGAGATGGCAGATTAATTAAATGAGTATTTTGCATCAGTCTTCACTGTGGAAGACACTAGCAGTGTGCCAGATGTTGTAGTATGTGAAGGAAGAGAAGTGGGTGCAGTTAATATTACAAGAGAGAAGGTACTGAAAAAGCTGAAAGACCTAAGAATATATACAGTCGGTTCTCCTTATCTGCGGTGGATTGGTTCCGAGACCCTCGCGGATACCAAAAAACGCGGATGCTCAAGTCCCTTATTTAACCTGGCTCAGTGTGGTGGTCTTTAGGACCCAGCGGAACCCCGGACTTTATTTAACATGTCTCAGTGCGATGGACATTATGACCCGGCGGCGCAGCTCTGAATCCGTGGTGTTTCTGTTCATGAAAATAATCACAATTGAAAATAAGGTGGAAGTAATAAAGTGGTCGGAAAGAGGTGTAACACCATCGGTTATTGGAAAAGCGTTAGGCTACAGTCTATCAATGATCGGAACAATTTTAATGGAGCATGTGAAAGGCCCTGCCCCGATGAAAGCTACAATTATTACTAAGTAACGCAGTGGTTTAATTATTGAAATACGTATGTTTCTTAAATGTTTTATATGCATAGAAAGGTAAAATATGTACTATATACAAAGAAAAACGTTTGACTAACAGACGTTAAATAATACCAGATGTACCTGTTCCAACTTCACATCTGACTTAAAGACGGACTCAGGAATGGAACTCATTCATAACCCGGGGACTGCCTGCACTTTTAAGTCACTTCTAGATTACTTCTAATACCTAATACAATGTAAGTGGTATGTAAATAGTTGTTATACTTTATTGTTTAGGGAATAATGACAAAAAAATAGTCTGTACATGCTCAAACAACAAGTGCTGGAGAGAGAACTTCCGGGTTCTCTTGACCCGTGGTTGGTTGAATCCGTGCATGCGGAATCTGCGGATAAGGAGGGCCGACTGTAGTCACCTAGACCAGATGAACTGCACCCTAGGGTTCTGAAAGAGATAGCTGTAGAGATTGTGGTAGCATTGGAAATTATCTTTCAAAAATCGTTGGACTCTGGCATGGTGCCAGAGGACTGGAAAATTGCAAAAGTCACTCCACTCTTTAAGAAAGGAGAAAGGCAGCAGAAAAGAAATTATAGACCAGTTAGCCTGACCTCAGTGATTGGGAAGATGTCAGAGTCAATTGTTAAGGACAAGGCGATAGAGTACTTGGTGACACAGGACAAAAATAGGACAAAGTCAGCATGGTTTCCTTAAGGGAAAATCCTGCCTGACAAACCTGTTGAAATTCTTTGAGGAAATTACAAGTAGGATAGATAAAGGGGATTCAGTGGATGTTGTATTTTTGGATTTTCAGAAAACCTTTTACAAGGTATCACATGAGGTTGCTTACCAAGATAAGAGCCTATGGTACAACAGGAAAGTTACTAACATGGTTACAGCATTGCCTGATTGGATGGAGGCAGTGAGTGAGCCAGATCCCTCACCAACAAGATGGATGAGATTAGAGTGAGAACCATTCCTCACTGTGCGACTTCATCATGGAGACCTGGCTGAACCCAAACGTACCTGATGCTGTTATCCAGCTGGCCAGCTGCTCTGTTTACAGGGCCGACCACACGAAGGACTCCGGGACGATCAGGGGAGGAGGACTGTGTGTCTATGTAAACAATAATTGGTGCACAGCCGTGAACATTGTGGATAAACACTGCTGCACGGACTTGGAGCTCCTCGCGGTAAGGTGTAAACCGTTCTTTCTCCCGAGGGAATTCATGACGATAATAATTATGGCTATATACGTTCCCCCGCAGGTTAAAGCTAAGTTAGCATTGGAAAAGCTACATGATAGCGCCAACAAACAGGTCATGGCTCACCAGGACGGAGTGATCATTGTAGCAGGGGACTTCAATCACACAGATCTTAAACTGGTCATGCCCAAATTTTACAAAAATGTGAATTTCCCAATGCGAGAAAATCACATACTAGACCTAGTCTACACAAATATTCCAGCAGCATTCAAAGTGACCCCATCTGCACACCTAGGACAATCAGACCATATCTCCCTCACACTGACCCCAGCTTACAGACCACAGATCTGCACAGTAAAGCCAATCATCAAGACAGTACATGTGTGGTCTGAGGAAGCCACCCCAATGCTACAGGACTGTTCTGACAACACAGATTGGGACTTGTTTGCAAAGGAAGCAGACCTGGAGGAATATGCTGGTTCAGCCCTAGGATATATTAAATTTCGCACAGAAAATGTAATAACACAAAAGACAATTATGGTGTTTCCCAATCAAAAGCCACGGATTAACAGCAACGTGAGGGCACTACTCAGGGAGCACGATGCAGCCTTCAGGTCAGGAGACAAACAAGCCTACAGTGAAGCATGGGGGAGTCTCCGCAGGAGCATCAGAGATGCAAAGCGCAAATACAAATTGCGCATTGGAGATCAGTTTGATAACAATAACCCCCGCAGTATGTGGAAAGGCATCAAGGCTCTGACAGACTACAAAACCAATAATCTGCTGCCAGATGATGACGCCACACTGCCTGGTGTCCTAAACCAGTTCTTTGCCCGCTTTGATACTCAGAGGGAGGAGGCTGCTCCACTCATCAACCCACCTGACGATGAGTCCACACTGGTCCTTAAGCAACATCAGGTGAGATCCACCCTGAGGAAAGTGAATGTGAGTAAGGCAGCTGGCCCAGACGGAGTATCCGGCCGGGTACTGAAGGCATGTGCCGACCAGCTTGCTGAGGTGTTCACAAGTATATTTAACCTCTCACTGCAACACGCTGCTGTTCCAACATGCCTTAAAACCTTCACCATCATCCCAGTGTGCAAACCACTCCCTGTTTGACCCGCTGCTGTCCAGCAAAATGGTTTAGGACACTAAAAGCCAGAACAAATAGACTGAGGAACAGCTTCTACCCCAAAGCTGTGGCCTCCATCACACCACTCCCACAGAACAATGACTGAAACTGTGAGCACACACATGCACACACAAGGACTCAAATACCTGCACTAATGGCACTTCATGCATTACTGTGATATTCTGGTGCTGCTGCAACTCATTTTCTGCTAATTAACTATTTAATACTGTTTTTCTATTACTGTCTTGTTTTTATCTACCACTTTGTTTGATTGCCTGAGAGGAAGCCAAACAGAGTTTCATTGTACCTATGCATATTGGCAATAAAGATCATTCAATTCAATTAAAAGGATCCTTGTCTGTTTGGCTGCCAGTGACTAATGGTGTTCTGCAGGGGTCAGTGTTAGGACCATTTCTTTTTATGCTGTATATCAATGATTTAGATAATGGAATAGATGGCTTTGTTGCCACGTTTGCAGATGATATGAAGACTGCTAGAGGGGCAGGTAGTGTTGAGGAAACAGGTAGAATGCAGAAGGACTAAGATTAGCAGAATGGGCAAGAATGTGGCAAGTGAAATATAATGTTGGAAAATGTACGGTCATGCACTTTGGTAGTAGAAATAAATGTGCGGACTATTTCCTAAACGGAGAAAATATCCAAAAATCTGAGATGCAAAGGGACTTGGGAGTCCTTGTGCAGGACACCCTAATGGTTAACTTGCAGGTTGAGTGGGTGGTGAGGAAGGCAAATGCAATGTTAGCATTTATTTCAAGGGGTCTTGAATACAAGAGCAGGGATGTGATGCCAAGGGTTTATAAGGCACTGGTGAGGCCTCACCTTGAGTATTGTGAACAGTTTTGGTCTCTTCATCTTAAAAAAGATGTGCTGGTATTGGAGAGGGTCGAATGGAAGTTCACAAGGATGATTCCAGAAATGAAAGGGTTATCACACAAGGAATATTTGATGGCTCTGGGTATGTACTCGCTGGAATTTAGAAGGATTGAATTGAAGTGACTTGAATTGAATTGACTTTAGTTCTTACATTCTTCACATAGCGGATGAGTAAAAATTTTTACATTACATCTCTATCTAAATGTGCAATGTACAATCATAGTAATTTATAATAAATAGAACAGTCAATGTAAAATAGAAATACACTCAAACCAGCATGAGGTAATCAGTCTGATGGCCTGGTGGAAGAAGCTGTCTTGGAGCCTGTTGGTCCTGGCTGTTATGCTGTGGTACCATTTCCCGGATGGCAGCAGCTGGAATGGATTGTAGTTGGGGTGACTCGGGTCCCCAATGATCCTTTGGATCCTTTTTGCACACCTGTCTTTGTAAATGTCCTGAATCTTGGTAAGTTTACAACTACAGATGTGCTGGACTGTCCATACTACTCTCTGCAGAATCCTGCAATCAAGAGAGATACAGTTCCCAAAGCAGGCAGTGATGCAGCCAGTCAGGATGCTCTCAAATGTGTCCCTGTAGAAAGTTCTTAGGATTTGGGGGCCCAAAACAAACTTCCTCAACTTTCTGAGGTGAAAGAGGTGCTGTTGTGCCTTTTTCACAACACAGCTGGTGTGTACAGACCACATGAGATCCTTGGTGATGTGAATGCCGAGGAACTTAAAGCTGTTTGTCCTCTCAACCCCAGCTCCATTGATGCTAATAGGGGGTCAGCCCATCTCCATTTCTCCTGTAATCCACAACCAGCTCCTTTGTTTTTGTGACTCCACTGTGTCAGGGTGATGACTTCCTCCCTATGGTATTGGAGAGGGTCCAGAGGAGGCTCACAAGGATGATTCTAGGAATGAAAGGGTTATCATACAAGGAACATTTGATGGCTCTGGGTCTGGACTCACTGGAATTTAAGGATTTTATTGAATTGACTTGAATGGATTTGACTTTATTTCTGACATCCTTCACATGATGGGGGGGGGGGGGATCTCATTGAAACCTCTCGAATGTTGTAAGACCTAAACAAAGTAGATGTGGAAAGGATGTTTCCCATGGTGTTTGAGTCTTGGACGAGAGGGCTCAGCCTCAGGATAGAGGGGTGCCCTTTCAAAACAGAGATGCGGAGATATTTCTTTAGCCAGATGGTGGTTAATTTGTGGAATTTGTTGCCATGTGCAGCTCTGGAGGCCAGGTTGTTGGGTGTATTTAAGGCAGAGATTGATGGGTTCTTGATTGAACATGGCATCAAAGGTTATGGGGAGAAGGCCGGGAAATGGGGTTGAGGAAAAAAGGATCAGCCGTGATTGAATGGTGGAGCAGACTCGATGGGCCGACTGGCCTAATTCTGCTCCCATGTCTTATGGTCTTATATTTCAGTGGCCACATATTTCAATTTTACTTCCCATTCTGACATGTCAGTCCATGGCCTCCTCTACTGCCTGGATGAGACCACACTCAGTTGGAGTAGCAACACTATATATTCGTTCTTCGTAGCCTCCAACCTGATGGCTAGAACATCAATTTCTCAAGCTTCCGGTAACTACCGACCTCTACTTCCCCATTCTCATTTCCCCCCGATGCCTTCTCTTCTTTCCTGCCCATCAACTCCCTCTGGTGCTCTTCCCCCTTCCCTTTTTCCCATGGCCTTCAGTCTTCTCCTGTTAGATCCCACCTTATCCAGTCCTTTATCTATTTCATCAATCAACTTCTCAGCTCCTTGCTTCACTCCTTCCCCCTCTCCCGGTTTCAACTATCACCTTGTACTTCTTCCTCCGCGCCACCCATTTCTTATTCTGACTTTTTAGTCCCCCTTCTTTCCCAGTCCGATAAAGGGTCTCGGCCTGAAACGTTGATGGTTTACTCTTTTCCACTGATGCTGCCTGGCCAGAATTTTGTGTGTATAGCTTTGGATTTCTAGCATCTACAGATTTTCCTGGTTTGTGCCATACCAAGCAGTAGGGAATCCAGACAGAATGCTTTCTATTGATGAAAATTCATAAGTGTTGATGACAGCATGCTGAATTTCTTTAGCTTCCTGAGGAAGTAAAGGTATTGGTGAGCTTCCTTGGCTGTGACATCAATGTGTTTGGAATAGAACATGCTATTAGTGATGTTCACATCTAGGTGCTTGAAGTTCTCAGGCCTCTTAACCTCAAAGCTGATCACATAGACAGGAGCATCTGCACCTCTCTAATGAAGTAGTAGTTAGTACAATACTTTACAGTGCCATTGATCACCATTTGAGGTTCAATTCCCATAGCTATCAGCAATAACATTTATACATCCTCACCATGTCAATGTGGGTTTTCTCAGTGTGCTCTAGTTTCCACCCACGTTCCAAAAACGTATGAGTCAGTGTTGGAGTTAAGAAGTTGTGGTGGCACTGGAAGTAGAGCAGCACTGTGGTCAGCACCTAGCACATCCTAGAACTGTGTTGACTGTTGACCCAAAAGACACATTTCACTGTATTTTTGATCTTGGATAACCTGGACAATAGCAGTACCTACATCAGACTACTGTTTATTGATTTCAGCTCAACATTCAACACAAATGTACCTTCCTTTCTAATCAATAACTCCAAAACCTGGGCCTCCGTACCTCCCTCTGCAACTGGATCCTAGACTTCCTCACCAGGAGACCACAGTCATTTCAGATTGGAAATAACATCTCCTCCTTGCTGATAATCAACACTGGTGCACCTCAAGAATGTGTGCTTAACCAACTGCTCTACTCGCTCTACACCTCCGAATGCGTGGCTAGGCACAGCTCAAACACCACCTACAAATTTGTTGAATACACGCCAGTCCTCAAAGAGGGATCAGCAGTGAAAAGGCTGAGAAGTTTCAAGTTCCTGGGTGTCAACAACTCTAAGAACTATGTTGGATCCAACATACTGATGCTGGGAGTTAAGTCTGTGTGCTTACCCCTCCTGCTCTACTTTCTTCACACTTATGACTATGTGACTAAGTACAATTCCAATGTGATATTTAAGTTTGCTGACAACAACACTGTTGTCATCTGAATCAAAGGTGGTGGTGACAAATCAGCATATAGGAGTGAGACTGAAAATCTGGCTGAGTTTTGCCTCAACAGCAACCTTTTACTCAATATCAGCAAGACCAAGGAGCTGATTATTGACTTCCAGAAGAGGGAACTATAGGTCCATGAGCCAGTCCTTATCAGAGGATCAGAGGTGGAGAGGGTTAGCAACTTTGCTTCAGTATCATAAGGGTTATTGCACTGCTATTACAGCTTGGCCCATTCCAGCATTCACAGTTCAATTCTGCTGCTGGTCTGTAAGGAGTCTCTAGACGTCCTTCCTGTGGAATGTGCGGGTTTTCTCTAAGTCCTCTGGTTTCTTCCCACAGTTTGAAGTCACACTGGGTAGGTTAATCTTTGTAAAATTGTCCTGTGATTAGGTTAGGGTTAATCAGGTTTGTCGGGGGTTGCTGGGACAGGATAGAAAGGCCTATGTGTGCATCACTAAATAAATATATAAATAAATTCCTTGGTGTTATCATTTCAAAGGGCCTGTCCTGGGCCCAGCACATGTGCAACTATGAAGAAAGTACAGCAGCACTTCTACCTCCTTAGTAGTTTGCGAAGATTTGGCAAGGCAATTAAAATTTTGACAAACTTGTATAGTTGTGTGGTGGAGAGTGTACTGACTGGCTAAATCACAGCCTGGTATGGAAATACCAATGCTCTTGAATGGAAAATCCTACAAAGAGTGGTGGATACGGCCCAGTCCATCACAGGTAGAGCCCTCCCCACCACTGAGCAAACTTACACAGAACATTGTCATAGGAAAGCAGCATCCATCATCAGGGACCACTAACACTCAGGTCATGCACGCCATCACTACTGCCATCAGGAAGAAGGTATGGAACCCTCAGGATTCACACCACCAGGTTCAGGAACAGTTATTACCCCTCAGCCAACTGGCGCTTGAACCAGAGAAGATAATTTCATTCAATTTCACTTGCCCATCACTGAACTGTTCCATCAACCTCTTCATCTCATGTTCTCAATATTTAATGCTTTTGGATTTGCACAGTTTGTTGTCTGTTCCACTTTTGTTGACTGCACTGTTGCGTGTGCTCTTTCATTGATTCTACTATGGTTATTGGATTTATTGAGGATGTCCACAAGAAAACAAATCTCAGGGTTATACATGGTAACATATATGAACTTTGATAATAAATTTACTTTGAACTTAGAACTCTGAATTAAAATGAAGGCATAATAGCTGCTATCAATAGGACCTAATACATTACCAAGTATTCTAGCAAGTTTCTACTGCTGAACCATGGAAAACATTCTGACCGGTTACAAAGCTGTCTGGTATGGAGGGGCCATCTCACAGGATTGGAAAATGCTACAGAAAGCTGTAAACTCCATGAAGTTCCATCCTGGGCACTAGCCACCCCAGCATCAAGGACACCTTCAAAAGGAGATGCCGCAAAAAGGCAGCATTCATCATTAGGGTCTCCATCACACAGGACATGTCCTCCTCCCATTGCTACCATCAAGGAGGAGGTGCAGGAGCCAGAAGGTACACAGTCAATGCTTCAGGAACAGCTTCTTCCCCTCTGCCATCATTTTTGAATAGACAATCAATGCATGAACACTATCTCACTATATTTTGCTCTTTTTTTTCACTACTTAATTTATTTATATATATTATTTGAGATGCAGCCCACACAGCAGTATCAAATGCAAATTTATTGATGGAATTAGAGCAGAATCTGTACTTGTTGTCTTGAGTGTGTAGGGAATAGAGAAGGGGCTGAGGATGCAATATTGTGGAGCACCGGTGTTTAGAATGATCATAGTAAAGGTGCAATTGCTTATCTTACTGATAGTCCAGAACAGACCAGGAACAGGCACCTTGACGCCAATTCAAAATGAACATCTGCTGCATGCGGTCTATATCCCTCGATTCCCTGCTTGTTCATGGCTTTGTTTAAATGCTGATTAAATGTTATCATATCCACCATTTCCCCTGGCTGCACAGTCCAAGTACCTAGAACACTACATATGGAAAAAAAATCCTTGCGATGTAAATCTTCTTTGAACTTTGCCCCTTTCAACTTGAAACTATGGCCTCTAGAATTTGACATCACACCATGGGAAAGAGACTCTGACAGTCTGACCTGCCTGTAGCTTTCATAATCTTACACGCTTCTATCAGGATGCCTGTCAGGCTCCATTGCTCTAGAGAAAACAATCAAGTTTGTCCAACATCTCCATAGAACAGATACTCTCTAATCCAGGCAACATCTTGGTGAACCTCTTCTGTAATCACTAAGGACTCTATACCCTTCCACTAATGTGGCAATTAGAATTGCACACAATACTCCATATGTGGCCTGACAAATATTTTACATAGCTACAAAGCGATTTCTCAATTTTTATGTTCAATGTCTGACTGATGAAAGTGAGCATATCGTATGCTTTCTTTACCACCCTGTCTACTTGCGTTATCACCTTCTGGAAGGATCCTTCTTTAAAGAAATACTCCTCAGGCTCCTATCCTTTACCATATATTTTCCTCATGCATTTGAACTCCCAGACTGAAATACCTTACGCTTGTGAGCATTAAAATCCACCTCTATTTTCTCTGTCCACAATTCTAGTTGATCTATATACCCTGTTGAACCCCTTAATAACATTCATAACTATCATAAGTGCACCATTTTTTGTATTATCTCCAAATTACTAATTAGCTCTCCTATATTTTCTGTCATTGATCACAAAGCTCCAGTCAGAAAACACTATCCACCACTACCTTCCGTTTTCTATGACCAAGCCAATTTTGTATCCAGTCTACCAATTTTCCATGGATCCCACGTGCTTAATCTTCTGGTTCAGCCTAACATGAAGGACCTTTTCAAAAACTTTATTCCAGTTCATATACGGCTCTATCCTCAACTCCTACTCAAATAACTCAATCAAATTTGTAAGACATGACCTCCACTGCATAGCCAAGATGACTGTTCCTATTACATCTATGTTTTTCCAGATGTGACTAGATCCTATCCCTAAGAATCTTTTCCCTACTAGAGATAGGGAGACCCTACTAAGGATCACTGGTATATAGTTTGTCTCTACTGCCCTTCTTAAGCAGAGGAACAATGTTCTTCAGTCCTCTGTGACATTGCTTGTGACTAAAGAAGACAAAGATCCTGCTCAAGGCTCCAGCAATTTCCTCTCATGCCTCTCTCAATAACCAGGAACAGAATCCATCAAGGTCTGGTGACTCATCTTTCTTAACAGTCTGTAAAGGACTCAATGCTACATCCTCCTTATCAATATGTCCTAGAATAGCAGTATACCCCTCCCTGATCTCACCATCTTCGATATCCTTCTTGGTGAATATTGATGCAAGGTACTTGCTTAATATCTCATGCATTTCCTTCGCATATCTCATGCATTTCCTTCACATATCCTTGTGAAGTCCTTCCCCTTCCCAGATACTCTCTTGGATTTAATAAATGGTTAAAATGCTTTGTATCCTCTTTAATCCAATTTGCCAAGGATATTTCTTGGCCATTTTTACCCTCCTGATTCCATGTTTAAGTTCACTCCTGCTTCCTTTTTTATTCATCTAAGGCACTGTATGATTTCAGCTCACTAAACCACACTATTTTAGACTGTGGCCAAGATAGCAGAGGTGTAAAAGAAGGTGAGGTTGAGGCAAAGCTGGTGTCACTGGAGTATTTCTGGAAAATTACACCATGTTTGCTTGACATTCCTGAGGGTTAGCACATGGTAGATAATCAATAGGGGTATACCTGTTGTACGTATGGGATGTAAAGCTGTAAATTGTGATTCCATATCTATGACTAGAGATAAGAATGAAACAAAGCTACCATATACTCGTACAAAACTCCAACTGGTCAAGAATGTCAACATGGTCAAGAATGTCAACATGGTCAATTGTATTGTCAATATGGGTAAGATTACTTGGATCACAATTACATTGTCATTTGCTATTTCAGACTGTGACAAAGGTGAAAGTTTGATTAGATGATTCAAATGAGGTATTGTTTAAATAATGATTGTTGGGTAAATGTTGGCACAATTTTGGGAGCATTTGACACATAAGGACTAGTGTAAAGAGAAATTGTGATGAGCAAGACATGGGCGTCCATGGTTTTTAGGAGAGAAATGGTGATGGCAGATTTGAAGGACATAGGGACATAGTATGTGAGGACAAGTGCTACATGAATGGAGCTCAGGAACAAAGACAAGATTATTAATTTGCTGGAGGTACACTACAGGCCTCCTAAAGATCCACAGATGCTACTTGACTTGCTGAGTTCCTCCAGCATTTTGAGTGTGTTGCTCTGGATTTCTGGCACCTACAGAATCTCTTGCATTCTGTTAATTTCAAGACAATTATGAAAATAATGTGGCAATGAATGAACTGAATTGGGGGGAAGGCTGATTTCAATATCATAAAACTGACTACTGGCAGGCTTGACAACATCTAACAAGTGTGATTCAACCAAAGATGAAAAAGTGGAAATTCAGTGCTAATGTGTTCCAGTAGGATGAATCAGAATCAGAATCAGGTTTATTATTACTGGCATGTGATGTGAAACTTGATAACTTAGCAGCAGCAGTTCAATGCAATACATAATATAGAAGAGAACAAAATTAAAAAATTAAAAAAATAATAATAAGTAAATCAATTACAGTAAATGTATATTGAATAGATTTTTTTAAAAACATGCAAAATAACAGAAATACTGTATATTACAAAAAGTGAGGTGGTGTCCAAGGGTTCAATGTCTATTTAGAAATCAGATGGCAGAGGGGAAGAAGCTGTTCCTGAATCACTGAGTGTGTGCCTTCAGGCTTCTGTACCTCCTACCTGATGGTAACAGTGAGAAAAGGGCATGGCTTGGGTGCTGGAGGTCCTTAATAATGGACGCTGCCTTTCTGAGACACCACTCCCTAAAGATGTCCTGGGTACTTTGTAGGCTAGTACCCAAGATGGAGCTGACTAGATGTACAACCCTCTGCAGCTTCTTTTGGTCCTGTGCAGTAGCCCCCCCAGCCCCCCGCCCCATACCAGACAGTGATGCAGCCTGTCGGAATGCTCTCCACGGTACATCTACAGAATCTACAGAAGTTTTTGTGTGTATTTGTTGATATACCAAATCTGTTTCAAACTCCTAATGAAGTACAGATGCTGTCTTGCCTTCTTTATAACTACATCAATATGTTGGGACCAGGTTAGATCCTCAGAGATCTTGACACCCAGGAACTTGAAACTGCTCACTCTCTCCACTTCTGATCCCTTAATGAGGATTGGTATGTGTTCCTTCGTCTAACTTCTTGAAGTCCACAACCAGCTCTTTCGTCTTACTGACGTTGAGCGCCAGGCTGGTGCTGTGACACCACTCCACTAGTTGGCATATCTCACTCCTGTTTGCCCTCTCGTCACCACCTGAGATCCGACCAACAATGACTGTATCATCAGCAAATATATAGATAGTATTTGAGCTATGCCTAGCCACACAGTCATGTGTATATAGAAACTAGAGCAGAGGGCTAAGCACACACTCCTGAGGTGTGCCAGTGTTGATAGTCAGCGAGGAGGATATGTTATCACAAATCCGCACAGATTGTGGTCTTCTGGTTAGGGAGGATCCAAATGCAGAGGGAGGTGCAGAGGCCCAGGTTCTGCAACTTCTCAATCAAGATTGTGGGAATGATGGTATTAAAGGCTGAGTTACAGTCGATGATGAACAGCATCCTGCCATAGGTGTTTGTGTTGTCCAGGTGGTCTAAAGCTGTGTGGAGACGCATTGAGACTGTGTCTGCCATTGACCTATTGTGGCAATAGGCAAATTGCAGTGGGTCCAGATCTTTGCTGAGGCAGGTAAGTTCATCATGTACAAGGAATCCTGGCTGTCAAGGGATTTGGAGGGCTGTACAAAATTATACACAGTAGCCTATGTTAGGTATAGAGCACTGAAAAGGGGACTGGGTAGGTATAGAGCACCGAAAAGGGAAACTGGGTAGGTATAGAGCACTGAAAAGGGGACTGGGTAGGTATAGAGTACTGAAAAGGGGACTGGGTAGGTATAGAGCACTGAAAAGGGAAACTGGGTAGGTATAGAGCACTGAAAAGGGAAACTGGGTAGGTATAGAGCACTGAAAAGGGGACTGGGTAGTTATAGAGCACTGAAAAGGGAAACTGGGTAGGTATAGAGCACTGAAAAGGGAAACTGGGTAGGTATAGAGAACTGAAAAGGGGACTGGGTAGTTATAGAGCACTGAAAAGGGAAACTGGGTAGGTATAGAGCACTGAAAAGGGAAACTGGGTAGGTATAGAGCACTGAAAAGGGAAACTGGGTAGGTATAGAGAACTGAAAAGGGGACTGGGTAGGTATAGAGCACTGAAAAGGGAAACTGGGTAGGTATAGAGCACTGAAAAGGGGACTGGGTAGGTATAGAGCACTGAAAAGGGAAACTGGGTAGTTATAGAGCACTGAAAAGGGAAACTGGGTAGGTATAGAGCACTGAAAAGGGGACTGGGTAGTTATAGAGCACTGAAAAGGGAAACTGGGTAGGTATAGAGCACTGAAAAGGGAAACTGGGTAGTTATAGAGCACTGAAAAGGGGACTGGGTAGGTATAGAGCACTGAAAAGGGGACTGGGTAGGTATAGAGCACTGAAAAGGGGACTGGGTAGGTATAGAGCACTGAAAAGGGAAACTGGGTAGGTATAGAGAACTGAAAAGGGAACTGGGTAGTTATAGAGCACTGAAAAGGGAAACTGGGTAGGTATAGAGAACTGAAAAGGGGACTGGGTAAGTATAGAGCACTGAAAAGGGAAACTGGGTAGGTATAGAGAACTGAAAAGGGAAACTGGGTAAGTATAGAGCACTGAAAAGGGAAACTGGGTAAGTATAGAGCACTGAAAAGGGAAACTGGGTAGGTATAGAGCACTGAAAAGGGAAACTGGGTAGTTATACAGCACTGAAAAGGGGACTGGGTAGGTATAGAGCACTGAAAAGGGAAACTGGGTAGGTATAGAGCACTGAAAAGGGGACTGGGTAGGTATAGAGCACTGAAAAGGGGACTGGGTAGGTATAGAGCACTGAAAAGGGAAACTGGGTAGGTATAGAGCACTGAAAAGGGGACTGGGTAGGTATAGAGAACTGAAAAGGGGACTGGGTAGGTATAGAGCACTGAAAAGGGGACTGGGTAGGTATAGAGCACTGAAAAGGGGACTGGGTAGGTATAGAGCACTGAAAAGGGAAACTGGGTAGGTATAGAACACCGAAAAGGGGACTGGGTAGGTATAGAGCACTGAAAAGGGGACTGGGTAGGTATAGAGCACTGAAAAGGGAAACTGGGTAGGTATAGAGCACCGAAAAGGGGACTGGGTAGGTATAGAGCACTGAAAAGGGAACTAAGTAGGTACAGAGAACTGAAAAAAGAACTGGCTAGGTATAGAGAATTGAGAAGGGAATTAGGTAGGTATAGAGAACTGAAAAGGGAAACTGGGTAGGCATAGAGAATTGAGAAGGGAACTAGGTAGGTACAGAGAACTGAAAAAAAGAACTAGGTAGGAGAGGAATAAGTGACCACTTAATAAAAGGAACTAAGAGGGGAACTGCAGACACTGGCAGACAAAAGTAAAGAAATTCCCAGAGCATTTTATAAGTATAACAAGAGAGCAATGAGGTAAAGAATAGGGTCCATTAATGACCAAAAAGGCAAAATGCACAAAAAGCAGGAGGACTTATGTGAGGTGTTTAAAGAATTCTTCTCATCTTTATTCACTTAGAAGAAGGACACCATTGTAAGAAAGCTCAGGATGAGGGATGGTGAAATGCTAGAACATATCATTAATGAGGAAGATGTATCAAATATCTTGGAGAGCATAAAGATGGGTAAATCTCGAGTGCCTGATGAAATGTGGCCCAGGGTGCTATGACAGACAAGCAAGATTACGAGAGTCCCAAAAGAGATTATAAAAATCTTTGATGATCATAGGTGAACTGCCAGGTAACTAAAAGGACTACAGTGATAAATCACATAATTATAGTAATGCTTTGGATATGAATGTAGATGATTAGTAAGTTTTCAGGTAAGTACTGAGGAAAATTGGTCATGATGTTGATGGTGAGGACCAAGGTTTTATCAAATTGAATCATAATCTTCCTCGCCTTGTACTCAGGTACCCTGGCAAATGATGATCAGTATCTCAAGTGCCTTCTTAACAATGGTATCTACCTACAATGCCATCTTCAAGGATCTTTGAATTTATACATCGAAGTCCCCTTTTTCCTCAATATACCCAGGCCCCTATCATCAAGGTCTATGTACTAACCTGACTTGTACTCCCAAAATGCCATATTAGTTTTCCATCAGCCATTTCTCAGCTCATTTCACCAATGTGTCAGTATAACCTTGTGGCCCAAGTTTACTGTCCATAGTATCTAGAACTCCACTAACATTCATTGAATCTACAAGCTTACTGTGCATGCCCCCTACATCTACATCCTAATTCATTCACGTATAACAGCAAGGGTCAAAGCAATGATTATTGTAAAACACCACTAATCAGACATCCAGTCATAAAGTAACTCTCTTCCATCACTCCTATTGCTGATCCAGTTTACCAATTTGCCTCACATTCCAGGACCATAGCTGCTTGGACCAGTCTCCTATGAGGGCCTTTGTCAAAAGTTCATGTGAACTAAATTCACCACTCTGCCCTCATCAAAACACTGCTGCCTAAGGGAAAATATGTCTTCAAGATTTTTCAAGAGTAGAGAATGTCAAGGACAGATTTAATAGGGGTGTTCAAAATTGTTTGGAATGTGGTTAAAAGTTGGGGGGTGGGGGGGAAGGAATAGGGACGTGAACCAAACTAGAGAATTCTTCCATGCAGATAAAGTAAATTAACCAAAATAGAACTACGAATTCTCAAGAACAGAGGAAAACAAATCAATGCCACTTGTCTTTATCCCAAAAATCTGTCTGACTCCCAGGTGCAATCCACCAGCACCGAACCCCTCCAAGATATCAGCTCAGAACATATTTGACAGAGAAGATACAAATCTAATATTGCAAAGGGACTGAAGGTTACCATTAAAAGTATCGGCATTCCCATAAAAAAGTGAGTTAAGAAAAATCACAAACAAGAGGAAATCTTGCTGTGAAAATGGGGGACACCTCCCTCTCCCTTATTAGGGATGGAGAGAACCTCTGGTTTGTTGAATGCCAGATGAAATGCGATAGTCTTTGGGGTAACTGCAAGGTCTGTGTCTTTGCTATCGCCTAGCTCATGCTTGTGCTGGGTAGCGGGTGTGCTTTTTTTGCCGGGGAGGGAGCGGGGTATCGTTGCCTTGCTGCCGCATATGTGCAGAAGTGGGGAGTTGGGGGGGGACTTTGGGGTTCTCATGTTTAACTGTCGTTCATTCTTTGGGGCACTTCTCTATTTGCGTGGATGTTTTGCGAAAAAAGCATTTCAGAATGTATATTGTATACATTTCTCTAACATTAAATTGGACCTTTGAACTTTTGATCTACAGATGCTGGAAATCCAGCAACACATCCAAAATGCTGGAGAAATTCAGCTGGCCAGGCAGCATCTATGGAAAAGCGTACAGTCGACGTTTTGGGCTGAACAATTGTCATGGCTCAAAAAGTCAACAGAGTTAAGAAAAATTATTATTTCCATCTTACCCCCACAAGTTCCATGACAGCAAATGTATTTGTGAATGCTGTAAAACCAAATTTCCATTTCTCAGCTGGCTGTAACACATATCACATGTACATAGTGGTTATACCATAGAACTTTTGAGGGTACAGTTGAAAAAAAATCTCAAATAAATTGATCGTTGATGCATCTCAGTACTGATTATGGGGTCTTGGAATGTATAGCTGACACTTCTTTGCCTTCAATCAACAGTGACTGCACATTGAAAGCAAGTTTATGAACCTCTGTAGTTTTAAGTGACCACTGCAAAATTATGAAAGCACTGTACAAATCCAAGTCTATTTCTTGGCTTCAAAATCATCACTTTACTACTGAGCACTGTTACTTGCTCTAAAAATTACTTCAGCAATTTTGATGAACATTTTATTTGCTCCTTAGACATTCTAATTGAATGCTGTGTATGACCAGAATTATATGTTTTTACAACAGCACTAATTCACAGATATTACCCTTGCTTGCTTGCTAATATTTCAAATTACTGCTCATCTTTTGCCATAGTGGGGAAAATTGAGCAAGTGACCTTTTTTTCAGTAATTAGATTCAAGGCCAGAAGGTGATTGTATATTTCAGAAGTCATCAACTCTGTTTGTCTTTTCATATACTGTTGGTAGAATTCCCTTACCTCTGATTTAGTAGGTTTTGGATTAATTTGCACCTCATGGAAAATTTGGGCTGTGGTTACAGTAGAGCATTGAAGGAGTACTGTCTTTTGGACTAAACATTAAGCTGATGTAGTAAATTTTCAGCCTCTGATTTAATTAATCCCACAATGCTGCACAAAGAAAACAGAAGCATACTTCACAGGATCCTGGCAACTGTTTTCCATCAGAGGAGCTCAGTAAGAATAAATAATCTGATTACTGATACATTAGGACATAAATTGCAAGTGACTAAGATTTTGAAATTACTTGAGTTTGGGATACATTGAGATTGAAAGATGATACACAAAGGCCTCAGTTTTTTTCTATGTAGCATGCATGGTAGTCTTTAGCACAGATGTTAATAATATACACATCATTTAGCTAGCCTGCACAGCCGTGCTGTTTTAATTATTATCCACAGCACCCTGACCATCCATAATCTTACAACCTCCTGGGAGAGGTGAAAGATTGAAAAAGAAAGTTCCAATATGAACAAAATTGCGTAGGCAATCAAATGTACCTAAGAGATAATATTAATCAGGAATTATATCATTAGATATTCCAGAAATATATTGATTGCTGTAATTTCCTCTCCAACTAAGGACCGATCCCTTTTAAAATTATACTGAGTCAGGATTCAGAAACAGGTAATGTCTGTAACTTCTAAAGCTTATCCAGCCAGCTTCATCATAAAATTCATGTAGGGCTCAAATCTTCATGCTCCATCACCCACCTACTAAGGTCTAATAATCAGAACTCAAACCTAATGATCATCATCACAAATTATATCCACTGTGATTTAATGTTGTAAAACAATAAAACATGAAAACTTCCAAGGCGGGGTGAATGCTTTTTAAAGGCACTGTATTTGCTGCAGTTAAGCAGCTTCAAGACGTCCCTCCTGCAGAAGTATCTCTTTCCTGAGGAGGATCAGGCAGCTTGACACTTCAGAGACTGGAGTTGAGGTTCAACTGAACCTATTCAAAGAAACTGTTCGCATTGTGGTACGTGGAGGATTAGGTTTTACTGCTGCTCTTTATTTGGCTAGAGAGAGCATTGTTTCATTTGGATTACTTGATTATGACGAGGAGCTTAATAACCTACAAAGTGCATGTCAAAAGAATTGTCTGTGGAAACTACAGTATATATTTTAAAAACTCATTTGAATTCATATGCACTATATAGCATTCACCAAACCACAATGAATTTCAAACACAAGAGATTCTGCAGATGCTGCAAATCTTGAGCAACATACATAAAATTCTGGAGTAACTCAGCAGGTCAGGCAACATCTATGGAGAGGAATAAACAGTCTATATTGCGGGCCAAGGCCCTTCATGAAGACAATGAATCTGATATCTGCTCAACAGCCACAACAATCCATACAGGAAAAAGTTTAGTCGGGGTGGAATGCTGATACATTCTGATGACTTTCATATAACTCCAAGCTCGTGGGGATCAACTGAACTGAACAATGACAGCTTGCTGTGGAGGGGTAGGTATAAGAACATGGTTGGCAATTCCAGGTATGGGCACTGTGTCAGGACAGGCTGCCGATCCACTGCATCTGTCTACCAGTGGTCTCCCTTCCCATGTTTAGTTACATAAAAGATCACTGTCTCTATCTCATTGACAGGTACATGAAATGTGCTAAAGAATTATACACCATAGAAACAGGTTCTTTGGCTGAACTCGTCCATGCCAACAATGGTGCCAACCTGAGCTTTACCCATTTCCCTGTGTTTGGCCCACATCCTTCTAAACTTTTTCCATCCATGTATCTGTCTTACTCTGGCAACCCCACCACCCTCTCTGAGAAAATCTTTTGTTCTTGGATGTCCTTTATTTCTTTCCCTCTCAACTTAAATCTATGTTCTTTAATTTTCGACTCCCTACCCTGCAGAAAGAAACTATCATCACTCACCTGATCTATGCCTTTATTGTCTTATTTACCTCTATAAAGCTTTCCCTCACCTTCCTATACACCAGGGAAACCACTTTCAAAAACTATACTTGTAGCCCAGGTCTCTCTGTTCCACAATAATCTCCATTGCCCTCTATTTACTGTGCAAGTCCTGTCCTGGTTTAACTTATGAAAATGCAACACTTCACACTTTCTGAATTAATTCAATTTAACCTTCTTTGGCTTGCATTCCAAGTTAAAACAGATCCTGTTGTAATCTAAGTTAACATTTTTCACTCTTCATCATACCACTAATGTTGCTATCATCTGCAGTCTTACTAGCTATGCTAACAACATCCCATGTACACTGTTATATAATTTTTATATATGACAAAGAATAGTGGACCCAGCACTAATCCCTTTGCTGCTTACAAAAGAAAATCTGAAAAGCATTCTTCCACCACCATTCTCTGATTCTGACCATCAAGACAATTTTGTATTCAGTTGGCTAGCTCATTCTGAATCCTATGTGATCTAAACTTCCAAACTAACCTACAATAAGGGACCTTGTCAAAGCCCACGTAGATAATGTCTACCATGCGGCCTTCATCAATTCTCTGTCACATCTTCAAAAAACTCGATTTCCCACTCACAATGCTATACTTTATCAGTCTGTGCTTTTCCAAATGCTAACAGATGCCGTCCCTCAGAATCCTCTCCAGTAATGTTCCTACCGTTGATGTTAGACTCACTGGACTAACCTTGCAGCCTTTTTCAAATAAAGGTCAGCATTTATCACCCTTCAGTCTCTTGGTATTTGGTAATTTAAGCTAGAGCAGTATTTGCACTGTAACTGGTAAGGCTCTGGGAAGTATTGTAGAACAGCGTGGCTTACGAGTGCAGGTGGAGAGAGTAGTTTCCTCAAAGTCGAGACACAGGTAGACAGGGTGGAGAAAGCAGGATAAGGCATGCTTGCCTTCATTGGTCAAGACATTGAGTACTGGAATTAGATATCATTTTAGAACTGAATTTGACAATACATTTGGAGCACTGTGTGCCTTTCTGGTTTCCCATTCATAGGAAAGAGATCATTAAGCTGAATTCATGAGGATGTTAGCATGGCCAGATAGCTTGAGTTAGGAAGAGCCGCTGGATAGGTTTCAACTTTTTTTGCTGGACCATAGGAGGCTGGCCTTCAAGACAGCAGAGTCGTAGTTTGGAGGCTTGCATGCCCCAATGACACAGAGAGCTATGTTGGCTGGAGTCAGGATCTTATGCTTTCATTCTTGGTAGGGTCACCCATGCCAAACAGATCAAAGAGCTGAGGCCTGATTAAGAGTGGTCTACCAGTCCTCCAGGTTCGTGGGTTCAGCTCAGGGCTAACAACCCTGACTGATCAAACTAAACTATTACAGAAACAGCAATGAAGAATCCTTCTACATCTGTGTGCTATGGTATTCCTGAGCCTCCACCCAAGATCTGCATGATTGACAATAGTGAAAACCAAGAGGAAGCTACTAGCACGATGAAGTAAGCCCTCGACACCGAAGACCAGAATTGGTGGACAGACAGAGATGGATCTTCATCACTGCCCTAAATGCCAACAGGCATAACAGGCAGTAAGTATGGATTGGAGCCTGGGGGATAGAGGTATATAAAATGGTGAGGGCCCTGTGAAGGGTGATGGTTACAGTCTTTGTCCCAGCGAAACCAGAGGATATATGTTTAATGGGAAAGGGGAAAGATTTTCAGGGGACCAGAGGAATCAGTTTTTCATAGATGGGGTGGGTATATGTAACAAGCTGTGAGAGGAAGTTATAGAGGCAGTTACAATTTCAATGTTTAAAATACCTTTGGACAGGTACATGGATAGGAAAGGTTTAGAGGGATATGAGTCAAATGGGACCACATCAAATTTACGAGTTGGGCTGAAGGGCATTTTTCTATGCTGTACATCTTTATGACACTTGTATTGTTCAAGATGGTGGCACATCCAATCACAGCGGTCACTCTGGCTCCAACTAATGGTGTAATTGTTCACCTTTTACATCTTTCTTATGATTGCAAGACATTGCTGGATATTAAGAACACCCAGCACTGCAGGACTCCCTCACCAGCGAGTTGTTGGATAGCAGATGAGCTCTGCATTCCATGTTATCGCCTGCTACAGCCACCCAGAGGAGACACCGTCGGAAGTAGTGCGCAAGGAAACAGAAGTGAGAAGTGTGCTGGCATCCGTGTGGGACTAAAAGCAGAACCCCGCAGGCCATCTCTCCCATTGTTTTTGCTTTCAAACATTTGGTCATCAGAAAATAAATTAGATTACCTGTGTCAGAGACTGACTAAGCGTGAGATGAAGGATCGCGGCGTGCTCATTCTGAGGGAAATGTGGCTCTAGGGTATCAACCCTGAAGTGGTCAACCAGCTGCTAGCAGGTTTCATCTCTTTCAGGACTGACAGAATTCCCGTGATCTCTGGCAAGGCCCACAGCTGGGGTGTATGAATATACATTAATAAGAACTGGTGAGTGGGTCATGATGACTCACTGTTCGCCTATAGTAGAGTTCTTAATGGTGAAGTGCTGACCCTTCTAAGGTAATTCAGTGGTATTGTGATTCTAGCTGTGTACATCCCATCACACCCACCCATCCTCCCCTCCCCACCTTTCTGCTAATGCTGGGGAAATGCTACATGAGCTCCATGGCTTACAAAACACACACCCCGGTAGTTCCTTTATAAGTGCTACTTTAAACATGATAATTTAAAAACAGTCCTGCCTAAATTCTATCAGCATGTTGACTTTGCTACCAAAGGTGAGAACACATTAGATCTTGTTTAGAACAATATCCATGGTGTATACAAAGCTGCTCCCAGTCATCACCTTGGACTCTCTGACCACTTACTCCTATGCGAATTCCATGCACAGAGAAGTGCATTGAGGTTGTCATCAATGTAAGAGTAAACCAGAAGCCATGGCTGACAGCGGAGGCCAGGGCATGGTTGGCAGATTAGGATGCTGCCTTCGAATCAGGGTTAAGGCAACCCTCCGGTCAGCAAGAGCTGCACTTTCCCACAGCATCAGGAAGGCAAAATGGGATTATTCACAGAGAACGTACAGCCATTGCTGCGACACCAGAGACAAATGGGAGTGCACTTAGATCATAACAAACTACAAGCTAATATAAGATAATTAAGATAATCCCGGTGCCGAAGAAAAGCAAGGTGGCATGCCTGAATGACTACCAACCTGTGGCTCTGACATCCATTGCTATGAAGTGCTTCGAGAGATTGGTTATGACACACATCAACCATAACCTACCGGTCAACCTCGACACTTTGCAATTCGCCTAACAGAGCAACAGGTCAATAGCAGATGCCATCTCTCTGGCACTACATTCCTCCTTAGAACACCTGGAGAATAAAGATGCATAACACCTTACAACTCCTCCCTCGGAGTGTCGGACACCCTGAGACAATAGGCTGGTCCTGGACTTATTTCCACTTGGCATTATTTACTTATCATTATTTAATTATTTATGGTTTTATATTGCTATATTTCTACACTATTCTTGGTTGGTGCGACTGTAACAAAACCCAATTTCCCTCAGGATCAGTAAAGTATGTCTGTCTGTCTGTATATGTAAGGCTCCTTTTCATTGACTATAGCTTTGTCTTTAATACCGTCATTCCAAATAAACTGATTCCTAAGCTCTGGAACCTGGGTCTTAGCACTCAGATCTGCAGCTGGATCTTCAACTTCCTCATAGACAGGACCCAGGCTGTAAAAATAGGGGACAAGCTCTCCTCTACAATCACTCTGAGCACCAGTGCCCCACAAGGCTGTGTACTCAGCCCCCTGCTGTACTCACTGTACAACAATAATTGTGTAGCCAAGTTTCCATCGAACTCAATATGTAAGTTTGCTGATGACCCCACAACTGTAGGCCGTATCTTGGGTAATGATGAGTCTGAGTACGGAGAGGAAATTAAGAACCTGGTGGCATGGTGCGAAGACAATAACCTATCCCTCAACGTCAGCAAGACGAAGGAATTGGTCGTTGACTTCAGAAGGAGTAGCGGACCACACGACCCCATCTACATCGGTGGTGTGCAGGTGGAACAGGTCAAAAGCTTTAAGTTCCTTGGGGTGAATATCACAAGTGACCTGACTTGGTCTAACCAAGCAGGGTCCACTGCCAAGAAGGCCCACTAGCGCCTTTACTTCCTGAGAAAGCTGAAGAAATTTGGCCTGTCCCCTAAAACCCTCACTAATTTTTATAAGTGCACTGTAGAAAGCATTCTTCTAGGGTGTACCACAACCTGTTATGGAAGTTGTCCTGTCCAGGACCGGAAAAAGCTGCAGAAGATCATGAACATAGCCCAGCACATCACACAAACCAATCTTCCATCCTTGGACTCACTTTACACCGCACACTGTCGGAGCAGTGCTGCCAGGATAATCAAGGACATGACCCACCCAGCCAACACACTTTTTGTCCTTCTTCCCTCCGGGAGAAGGTTCAGGAGCTTGAAGATTCGTACGGCCAGGTTTGGGAACAGCTTCTTTCCAACTCTGATAAGACTGCTGAACGGATCCTGACCCGGATCTGGGTCGTACCTTCCAAATATCCAGACCTGACTTGCACTACCTTACTTCCCCTTTTCTATTTTCTAATTATGATTTATAATTTAAATTTTTATTATATTTACTTCAACTTGTACTTCAGGGAGCGCGAAGAGCAGAATCAAATATCGCTGTGATGATTGTATGCTCTAGTATCAATTGTTTGGTGACAATAAAAGTAAAGTTTACCTTGTGCAACAACAGTGACATTTCTCTTCCTGAATGTCTTTTACTCATGATTTAATGCATGGAACAATGTGCTGGCAAGGAGGGGCTCCCCTTTCCCCCAAGGAGCATGAACTCTGGCCACAGCTGATGTGAGGAAAACCCTAGTCAGGGTCAACCCACATAAAGTAGTGGGGCCCGATCAGATGCCCCACAGCTTTATATCACGTTCTGAGGGAATGGGCAGCTCAGTTAACACAGGTTCCAACAGATATTTTCAACATCTCTGTAGAGCAGTTCACTCTCCACTCTGGCTTCAAAGTGGCCACCAGCACCCTGGTTCCCCACAGGACAACAGTAGCTTGCCTCAGTGACTACCATCCAGTGGCACTGACCTCGACAACAATGATTAGGTGCTTTGAGGTGCTGGTTATTGAATGCATTAATTCCTATCTTTCTGCTACATTGGACCATTTTCATTTCGCTTATTGCTCAAATTGGTTAATTCATGATGCCACAGGCTCTGCACTCCACTCTGTCCTGTCCCAACTGGAAAATGGAGCCTCGTAAACCAAGATGCTGTTTAGTGACTTCAACTCAGTGCTCAATACGATCATCCATCAGAAGCTGGTAGGTAAACTGTCCTTGTTAAATCTCAACATCTCTCTCTTTAACATTTATCATAGACTTCTTGACAGAAAGGCCACAGTCAGTCTGTGTTTGCAGATATGTCTCTAGCTCCATCACACTGAGCACCGGCACTTCCCGGGGCTACAGGCTGGACTCATCAACAACAGCGACGAGACGGCATACAGAGAGGAGGTAGAGTGGCTGGTAGAATAGTACGAGCACAACGACTTGAGTCTCAATGTCAACTAGGCCAAAGAGATGATTGTGGACTTTAGGGAGGTGCAGGCTGACCATTCCTCACTGCACACGCACAGTTTCTGTGTGAAGAGTTAGGAGCACCAAGTTTCTGGGAGTGCATATAATGGACAATCTCACCTGGTCCCTCAAAACCATCTCTTTGATCAAGAAAGCACAGCAGCATTTCCACTTCTTGAGGAGATTGAAGTGAGTGAGGCTCCCACCATCCCCCCTCCCCGCCCCCTAATTTTAACCTATTTTTACAGGAGCACCATCGGGAGCGTCTTGACCAGCAGTATCACTGTCTGGTATGGGAATTACAAGGCATCTAACCTCAAGTCCTAACAAAGGATTATGAGGACTGCTGAGAGGATCATTGGGGTCTAACTTCTACCTATCAGATATTTGTCAAGTGCACTGTGTACACAGGGTCTTTAGCATTGTCAATGATCCCTGCCATCCGTCCAACAATCTCTTTGACCCCTACCATCAGGCAGGAGGTACTGTAGCATTCGGTCAAGAATTGTTAAGATGGGAAACAGCTTCTTCCTCTAGGTTGTAAGACTACTGAACTCCCTGCCACCTCCCAGGTCTCATCACTCATGAAGCGCCAGTAGCACTATGCTATGTACTTTTTAAACTTGTATTGTAAATGCACCTTATATTTGTTAATTTACTTGTGATAATATTACCTTATGTGTTATGTATGTGAGTTATATGTACTGTGTTGGGTACCTTGGTCTGGTGGAACGTTGTGTCATTTGATGGTGTACATGCCAAATGAAACAATAAGAATGAGAATAAACTGAATTTGAACTTGAATCTAAAATCAACTAATCAGCTATGAACTATGGAGATCTGAAGGAGAGTGGCTGCCTTGTGTTTAGTGATGTTGGAAATTCTCCAACACCATCTAGAAGCCATCTGGCATCCCAGCCAGGCACTGCATGCAACAGAGGAGAAGACAAGCCAAATGAATCAGAAAAGTGGAATAGCAGGTATAATAATCTGTCCATATCAGACATAAGCTAAAGCCTCAGCATCCACAGTTTATCTCTCCCATGTTTTCATTAGATTTTGCCAGATCAGATCTCTTTTGCTGTACCATATCGAAATAAATAAAGGTATAAGGTATTAAAATGAACTGAAAAAAAACATGTTCATAGACATGTTGCTATCTGGTAGTGGAAAAACCTAAAGTTGGGATGTAGCCAAGACTTTTATCGTAAAGCTCATCTACTGCAGCAGAATGTCACTACATCAGAAACTGGATGACTGATCATTGCTGACAGTTTGATGAAATCAGAAACCGAAAAAAAAAAGTTCTGTTACAATAAATATTCAGCTTGCAGCAAAATTGTTGCATTTTCAACACAAAATTCCAGGAAGGATTAAAATTCTCTGCACTGTTTAATGTGTTCTTCAACTTTAAATACTTATCCATTGAAAATATTATTACATGTTCTGTCAATCTACTTACATTTCGTAATTGACTATCTCACATTTCTACCTTCAATTGATTGGTAGTTGACAGTGAAGAGCAACAGCAAATAGGGTTGGGGTTGAAATTCTTCCCCTACGGTAATCAATAAATCTATTGAAATTTGACATTGATACAAATCAAAGCCAGATTTCTCACTCTATCCTATTTTGGGCCAATTGTTTGAATATTGAATTTATTAATTCTTCACTTGAAGGATCTGGAGTGAAATTATCGATATGTCTCATGCAGTTTGGGGTTTGGGTTTGGGTATTTGATCCTCCACAATATTCCACGTGGGAATTTAAACTGGAAGTGACAGTGTTTTTTTTACGAGGTTGAGTTGCGAGCTTGACATCAATCTGGCACGGATGGGGAGCTCGCTCGGGAGCAGTCTGTCACTGGATCGAACTCGGGAACCTCCGTTCTCGAGCCCGGCGCTGATCACACTGAGCCACCAGCCCACCAGTTGTTAACTGCAAAACAGCAATAAGCCATAAATAATTATTTAACCAGATATTCTCTCTATCCTTTACATGTTTGTTTCATTGAACTTCCAAAACAATAGCTTCTACTTAGAAACAAGAGATCCTCAGATGGTGGAATCCAAAGCAACGCACCCAAAATGCTGCAGAAACTCAGCATTGTTGGCAACATCTGTGAAAATGAATAAAGAGTCAACGTTTCAGGCTGAGACCCTTCATTAAGACTCACTTAAGTTTCTATTTAGTATCCTTATGAAATATTTTTAAGTTCTCAACTAAAGTAGAAGATAAAAATTAAAACTGAGCTAAACAAATGAACATTTCTGGTCAAGGCTTAGTTCTAGTAGATCCAAAAGTGGAAAATTATTTAAAATAATTCCAAATTTTCAGCCTTGAATTGTCAAACATACAGCACTTGATATTAAGCAAAAGTAAGCGGGTAGGGAGGTGGATAATTCAAGGAGGATCTAGCAATTTTGAATGGTCCCATACATCTAAAGAGTTGAGAAGTGCCAGAGGAAGGAAAACATTCATTTTAAGGGAACAGATTTTGTGGCAGAAATTAGAGAAGGCAAATTGATGGCAGAGAAATATTTTGATTTTGTGTTAGCAATGGTGGGATGTTTGAGGAAAATTGCTTCTGTGGGCAAAGCAAAGGAGAGATAAAGCTCAGCAGATAGCTTCCATCTCAGTATCATGAGTTCTTTGTAATTAGTGCATGCAATCATGGAAGAAATTGAAGGTTGGATCTGAAATGTTTTTAAATACGAAGCTGGTCAGTGCAACAAATCATGCTTTACCAATCTCTCTCAAACGCCTGTTAGGGCATAGTAGTATACTGAGAATGGTTCTAGGGGCAGTGTTTTGTACTGAGTGTGGGGTGTGGTATGTGGGAAGTCTGGGAGACCTCCAGTCTCTCGGGTAAACACATCACAGGTGCACCGTGTGCAGCTTCTGAGAAAAAATATTAAGGAACGAGCTGCAGCTCGATGAACTTTGACTCTTACAGGAGAATGAGGAGGTGCTAGGTAGGAGCTATAGAGGGGCAGTCAGCTCGAAGTTACAGGAGACAGGTAACTGGGTCAGGAGAAGGAAGGGAAATGCACAGTCAGTGCAGAGTACATTTGAGGCCATTCCCCTCAGCAATAAATATACAATTTTAGATACCATTGAGGGGGAAAACTGACTGCGGGAAGCCACAGTGACTGGGTCTCTGACACCGAGTCTGGTGCTGTATCTTAGAAGAGCAAAGAGGTGAAGAGAACTGCAGTGTTAATAGAAGATTCCATAGTCAGGAAAACAGAGACGAGATTCTGTGGGCATGATCGGGACACCTGGATGGTATGTTGCCTTCCTGGTGCCAAGGTCAGGAATGTCTCAGATTGGGTCCATGGCATTCTCAAGGGTGAGGGTGAGCAGCCAGAAGTCTTGGACATACACTGGTGAGGCCTTGCTTGCAGCATAAGCAGTTTTGGCCCCTTATCTTAGGAAGGGTGTGCTGAAACCGGAGAGGGTTCAAAGGGAGTTCACAGAAGTGATTCCAGGAATGACCAGTTTGTCATATGAAGCATGTTTGATGGTTCTGGGCCTGAATTCATTAGATTTCAGAACAATGAGGGGTGACGTCATTGAAACCTATCAAATGTTGAAAGGTCTTGATAGAGTGGATGTGGAGAAGAAATTTCATACGGAGGGAGAATTTAGGACGAGAGGACGCAGCTTCAGCACAGAGATGAGGAGGAATTTCTTTAGCCAGAGAGTGGTGAATCTGTGGAATTCATTGTCTTACGCAGCTGTGGGGGGCCGCCTTTATGAATGTTTAAGGCCGAAGTTGATAGATTCTTGATTGGTGAAGGCATGAAGGGATACAGGGAGAAGGCAGGAGACTAGGGCTGAGAGGAAAAATTGATCAGTCATGATGAAATGGTGGAGCGAACTCAATGGGCCAAATGGCCTCATTTTGCATCCTATACAACTTCCACCATTTGGATGACGAGTCACAGCAGGCATAGTGGGGTACCTGCACCTTTGAGCTATACATTAATCCAAATGTAGAACTACACCCTCATCTTTGCTTGATAAAATTCCTGGAAAAATTTCTCTGCAATATCTTCACCATTGTTCAAGAAGAATCTTTTGGCTCACCTTTCTTTTCACCTGCCCCATCTGGTTCCACCTGTCATTTACCAAACTCTATCCCCAAATGCTCCCTACCTGGTTTCATTTGTCTATATTTTTCCTTTATCTGCTTCTACTTATCAGGCTGTGTTTGTCTTTCTTCTCACTTCTACATACTGACTATCTTCTCTCTACATCCTCAGCCCTAACTTAGTATCTTGACATAAAATATCACTCATTTCCTTGCTTCCACTGATACTGCTTGACCGGCTGAGTTTTACCAGGAGTTGGTGCTTTGCTCCAGATTCCTAACCATCACGTCTCAACGGCTAACCATGGAACAGCAATGACTATCAGTCACATGAGTAGAATGAGGTAAATTAAAACTTATGAACCATTGGATGAAATCAATACCTCTGAAAATTGCAATTGAAAATAGTTCCTTCTGTAAACATCCTATTGCTTTCTATATTCTCATTAATACTAACAACACTCACATCTTGAGGATGAAAAATAGAATATTCTTCAGGCTGGAAAGGCCACAGCCCAACTCTGCTCAATGAAGTGAAACTGGATCTGGTGAAAAACACTTAAATAAGTATTTGCTCATCCCTCTATCTCTGTCTATTACCTTATGTAAGTAGTAACAGAACAAAACCCACAATTATTCTGTTCAGAGTCAAAATGCAGGCAGAAGGCATTGTTTGGAATTAATTTGTGGGGCCAGCTATACAGATCACAGATACTAAACGTTGGTGTGCATAAACTTGGCGTTGGTCAGTGTGAAACAGGTATTGCCTCGTTGGCAGCAAGATACTATGTCAACTCATTATAGAAGCACCTTCTGAGAAATTCACCTATGCGGTAAAGTAATAAATAGGTTAAAGAATTGGACAAGGATAAGTGCAAAGGGTCTGAGGCTAGTGAGGGCTTTGGCCCGAAATGCTGACTATTTATTCCCTTCCATAGATGCTGCCTGACTTGTTGAGTTCCTCCAGCATTTTCTGTGTACTTGTCATCAGAAATTGTTTTTTAAATCTATATAAATCCATTATCGATCAAAACAATGTTCAACCCTTTGAATATTTAATGAGCATCTTTGAACATGAATCTGTTTTTAGATTTTTTCATTATAATTAAAATTGCTGTAGTGACTAGTTTTCTTTAAGCCTAACTACTTACCCTAAATGTTTCTATATGCCTAATTATGTTGAATTGAATCTGTCAACATGTTTCTTGGGCTGGGAAATTGAAAATGACAGTAAATGGGATCCAATTAACTGATTGCAATAGTAATGATAGATATGTAGGCAGAGCTGGAATCACAGTGCCTTGTTATTACATATGCCTGAGCAAAATCCCATAACAGTTCACTTAAATAGAAGTACCTTATTGGTGACTGGTTATAAAAGAATTTAAAGAGAGTCATATATTGCTTTTTGTTTATGAAACCCTCCCAATGAAATGTTTGCTACTGTACTCATAACAAAGTTTAAAGATAGAGAATCCAAGAATATATTTCCTATCTACAGTTAATGTTCCCATACTCTCACCCATACTTCATCAGTATGACGTACTCACTCATACTGTGGGGCTGATTAGTGGCATGGATATAATTGAAATAACTAACTTATACCATTTCACAATAACAAATGACACATTAAGATCTCAGCAAATTATGAATGTATCCTCTATGTTCTAAACACAAATGAGTAAGTTAAAGCATTCCTAGCAAACAAATATCCTGAAATAATTTTTATAGGTTGTAATGATAAATTCACAACACTATAATTATTCCCAAACTCATATTTGGGAAAGTATGTTATAATTGAAGAGAAGATTTCAATAGTTTCTTATGCTTCCTGTATAGTTTACATTTTCCTTAATATTGTGATAGATTGGAATAATTTATCTGCACTAATAAATCCAATTAGTCAGAAGGCATTCATACTTTTAAAGTGGAAGTTTAGATTACAATTACAATTCAACCTCTGTGGATCACCAAATTATTAAAACAGAATAAAAGTTATATCTGGTTAGCCTTTTCAGTTCAATTACCATATACATTTATTAGAAAGCAAAATTAATTCTCAGTTCAGTTTGTATAGAAGCTCATAGTTCTAATTAGTTTCAATAGCTTAATAATCGCATATAAAAAGGAGGTTCAGCAATTAGACAGGATACATTTGTGCACAACATCAATCACACTAAATCTCCCGAGTAAAACGCTCACTGAACACGCCACAGTTAGTGATGTGCACACTGTCAATTAAGGATGGAAAAGTGAAAAAGAAAAGAGGGATCATGTGTTAAAAATAAAGCCTCATTATAAATTTGCACACTGATGAATTTGGGAATACTGATACATAATTCCTTGGAAGTTGATTCACAGGATTCTGGATAGGGTCATGAAGAGAGCTTTTGGCATACTGATTTATGAAGGCCAAAGTACTAAGTAAAGCAGTTGGGATGTCATGTATAAGACATTGGTGAGGCCAAATTTGGAGTACTGTGAGCAATTCTGTAGTGCTCCACTTACAAGAAAGTTATCAATAACAGAAAATTTACAAGGCTTTTACTGGGACTTGAGGATCTGACTTATAGGGAAAGGTTGAATAGGCTGGGACATTATTTCTTGGAATGGAAAAGAATAAAGGGGAATTTGATAGAGGCGTACAAAAAAATATAGGTAGGCTAAATACAAGCATGGGACTGGGTGAGATGAAGACTAGAGGTCATAGGTTTAGGGTGAAACATGAAATATTTAAGGGTATCCTGAGTATACAAGTCGTGCAAGAGTGGAATGAACTGCCAGTGGAAGTAATGGACAAGGGTTCCACTTCAACATGTATAAGAAGTTTGGATAAGTACATGGATGGGAGGGGTATGGAGATCTACAATGCAGATGCAGGTCCATGGGACTAGGCAGAATAATGGTTTTTCGGTAGCAAGATGGGACAAAGGGACGTTTCTGTGCTGTAGTGCTCTATGGCTCTAGCTGTGAGAACTCCAAACAGAAAATACTTGAAAGACTCTCAGGTCAGGCAGCTGAAAGGAGGAAAACAGTCATTGACATTTCATGTCCAGAACTCTTGATTATAACTGGAAAAGTAAGAAGACCAATGAGTTTAATGGGTTTGGTCTTCAGTGAGGGAATGTCTGTCATAGGGTGCCAATTAAAGTTATCAAGGCAACAATTACTTTAAAAACTAGTCCTTGGAAAAAGCAAATTAAAAAATAAACACATTGAAGCAAAGAGCTAGAACCAGATATATGGAGAGAGAGAAAATGAAAAATAAAACAAAATTAATACCTGAAATTGTTAAATTCAGTTTTAAGTATGTAAGTTTTCAATGCACCCAAATGTAAGACAAGGTGTGGATCCTCAAATTTATCAAGGTATGTAAAAGGCTCAAGATAAAGGCCACAACTAAAGTGGGTGAAGAACTAAAGTGACAAAATCAAACTGTGGAGATTGAATGGAAGTGCTCTAAGCAGATTGTCAATGAATCTGTGTTGGTTTTCTCCAGCTTAGAGGAGAACTGGAGAAACACATTCTGAGCACCAAACGCAGTCCATTAAATTGGAAGGGGTGTGAGAATTACCCATTACCTTAGAGGATTGTTTTTGACACCGGTTAGTGGGAAAGGAAGTGTTAAAAGGGCAGTTGTCACATCTCATGTTTGCGTGGCAAAACTCTGTAAGATGGGATGTGATTGGTGGAGGTGGAAGAGTGAGCAACAGACTCAGAGAGAATAGCTCCTTCAGAATACTGAAACGGAAAAGGGAAACTGTATTTGGTGTTCAAATACAATTATTGTAATTTTGTTTAATCAATGGAAATTACTCACTACAATCCAGACACCATTTACTAAAAGGTCAATAGATTACAAACAAAATTATCAAGTCAGAAACAAGTCACACAATATTCATCTATCTGCTGGTCACTGGCTTAAGGGATCACATTCTTAGAATACAAGTCAAGTAAAGCAATCCTTGGCATCAGCACATCTGATGCATTTCATAGATACAAAGTACAGTTATCATCAAAGTATGTATGCCGTATACAACCCTGAGGTTCATCTTCCAGCAGACTGCCATGAAACAAAGAAAGAAAACCATCGAACCCGTTCAAAGAAAAACATCAAACCCCCAAAGTGCAAAAAATCGCACAAACAACAACAAAAAATACAGAACATAAAATACCAAACTTCAGATCACCAAAAGAGTCCAGGCATATTCATTTCAGCTCAGTTCAGTTTAATATGGTGTTGTGTCATTCATTAACTTCAGGCTGCAGAGCCAGTCCACCCCGATTAAATATCACACAAAAATAGCAACAAAAAAAGGAGCGATCAGAAACCAGAAACACATCTTAAAGTGAGCTATAGGGCCCAATCCACAAGCTACATCAATTGAAATTTACCCAAGACACAGGACTCCAGCAGCATCAAGAAAAAGGGAGAGAGAGAGGGGCATAATTTCCTGGGTAATGAAGCACTTGAACACAGAGGTGGACTGTTCCAATAGATAATAGAAAAACTGAAGCTGTTGCCAATCTAAACTTTTATTCTTGCAAAAGTTCTTAAATTATAACTATGATATATTTCTAAAAATTTGATTAGATTGGGAAATATTGGATGAAGTTCAGACTTCTTGTGGAGTTGGCATTAAGACAATGGTAGCAAACCTTAGGATGCATAAGTAGTTTAATTAGTTTAGCATGCTTGTGCCTTTATTAATTCTTAGTAATGATTCCTCAGAGTTGATTTACTCTTCTTCCTATATTATGCTAGGTCATTAGAATGACATAATCACGACTCAGTCATTACTCTCACATTGCTTGGCATTATCAACCAAAGATAAACTTCTCCTTGGCAGTTGTTCATTCCCTTGAATGTCAAATAAGAGTTTTTTTTATTATTAACCATTCCAAGTGACGCATGTAGTTCACCAATTCAGGTGTTAATCATTTTAAACAGATGTGTCAAGCAATTGAAATCACCTGTTGAAATGGCACAAATGCATGCATAGCCAAATAAGAATTAACTGGAATGATCATGGTCACAGTAAACTGCAGTGCACTTTGTCTCCAGACTCCTGAGGGTCATGGCTGATCTCATTATAATCAAATCTACATTCCCATTTAGTCCTGCAAACCTTTCACCCCTTTGCTTATCAAATTCTAACAACCAGTACTTTAAAAATATTCTAAAACCATTTCCTCTATCCTTGAGGAGAGAAGTTGCAAGAACTCATGGATGTTTCATGACCTTTCTTTGGAATCTGTAGATTAGTTCGGCATGGGAACAGGCTCCCTGACCCACAATGTCTGCGCCAAACAATGACAAATTAAATAAATCTTTTCTGTCTGCCTACCCCTAATCTATATCACTCTATTCCCTGCATATTCATGTGCCTACCTAAAACACTCTCATAACAGCTTTCACCACTGCCCCTAGTAACCCATCCCAAACATCTGCAACTTTCTGTGTCAGAAAAAAACTTACCCCTCTCATCTCCTTTAAATTTTCCTCATCTCACCTTAAATTACATCCTCTGGTATTTGATATCTCTATCCTTGTAAAAAGAGCTCCTACAAGGGTATTGTAGTAAGGCAATACTCTTACTGGTATTCCGTGTATTATTTAAAAGTTGTAAAATTACGCACATTAGTCAGAAGTGAAAACAGCACATAAATAACATAATTTTGACAGTAACTGGATTTTTTTTACATTGAGATTTTCCACAGACAAAAGATGTAAGACGCACGATGACAGACCTAATGCTTTTCCTAGACATTTTCCTGAAACAGCTGTATATAATTTGATCATAAGACTCTCTCATTCATCTATACAAATGATTATAAGAGGAATTTCATTTCTCAGTGCTTTTAATCAAATCTAGTATAACAATTTAGAAACTTCTATGAAACATTTTCTCATATAAGAGGGATCATCCTCGTCATACCCATCGTCAGGATCTTCAGTTTCAATCAAGTAAATTTCACTTTTCTAAACTCTGATACAAACCGAATCTACCCAACCTTCCATCAGTAGACAATCTGTCCATTCTCAATCTCCTAAACCTTTTATTGAACTGTTTCAAATGCATTAACATTCTCCCTCAAACCACACCCCCATTTCCACACCCTCTGAGTCTGTCCAATATTCAAAGTTTGGGCTATTTTCAGGTCTTTCTGTTGATTGCCTTAATGTTTTCCTCCTTCTGCACAGCGTTCTCCTATTTAGGTGTAGGTTCCATGTCAGACTCTGGGCCAACACGTACCTCCTGCCCTAGGGGAAAAAGGTGATTTCAATGGAGAATTTTGACAGGGCCATTCCCATCCTCTGGCTTCACCTGGAAAACTAGCACATTAGGCATCTGGCTCTCCACTATGCAAGGCATAGACATCCAGCGATGAGCCAACTTGTGCTTCCCTGATAGCCCCAAATTTCTTAGTAAAGCTCTGTCTCCAGGCATCAGTTGAGAGAACCTAATCTTTTGATCATATCCCCTCTTGTTTCCTTGATTTTGCTTGGTAGCAGAAACTGCTACTAGCTCATAAGCCTTTTGCAGTTCTTTCCTCATGACAAGCATATACTTGAGGCAAGTATACGTTTTCTGTGGCAAGTCTTCACCACCATCCCCAAAACAGAGATCTACAGGCAATCTTGTTTCGCACCCGAACATCAAATATTATGGTGAGTGTCAGGTAGCTTCATTCCTTGTACAGTTGTAGCAGTGTACCAAATGCTCAAAATGCTGACACTTTTCATTCATTTTGCTGACATCCAACATTCCATCATGTCCCGTTGAACCTTACATGCTGTGGATCACCCTGAGCATGATATGGCGTGGTCCTCATCTCCGTGACTCCAAGCATGCTCAGTAACTTATGTATGAGCTGACTCTCAAAATCCCTTCCCTGATCACTATGTATTCTTATTGAGAGGCCACAATGAACAAAATACTTCTCCTACAATACTTTGCCAATTGTCGATTCTCTCTGGTCATTTGTGGGGAAGGCTTGAGCATATTGAGAATAGTGATCAGTGATGACCAAGACATTTGCAGCATTGCTGGAATCAGGCTCTATGGAGATGAAATTGATACACACTAAATCAAGTTATCCTGCACTCTGTAAATGAGATAATGGAGCAACTTTCATAGGCAGTGTCCTCCTTTGAATACATTGGATGCATGACTTACAGTACTCTTTGACTTTAGGCTTCATTCGGGGCCAGTAGAATCGATCTCAGACCAATCCATTGGTCATCAAACCCAAGTGGTCTGAATCATCATGAAGAGACTTTAACACAATCCTCCGATGCTTCTCAAGCAAAACCAACTGGGAAAACCATGGCTTATCCGGAGAAGATTTGACCCTGTATAAGACATGGTCCGTCAACTCCAGTTTGTCCCATTCCCTTATCAATAGGGGTACAGAAGGCTGTTTCATCTTCTCCACTAGGGCCAGATCTCCTTCGGCATCAGATGATCAAATGGCACTTATACAAGGGTGGTTTTGCTGGGCTGCTGCCAATTCTGAAGGACTCAAGCCGGGCAACTTCTTTGTATCCAGAACAGTTAAAGTGCAATAAACCTGTGGAATGATGCAACCAAAAGCTCCCAAATGATCCACAGCTCCAACATGCCATAGCCTTGCCTCTGATTTCCCCACTGTAGAAAACTGGCACATTGCTTCAACACCAGAGGCAAGAATGTCCTCCATTCTCCATCCATTTCCAGCACCTCATGCGAATTTTGGGGCAACGCATCTGTCATCAATGTTCCGGCTCCTTGGCCAATATTTCAAGCTAAAATCATAAGCAGACAGTGCTGCCAACCAGTGATGACCTGTGGCATCCAATTTCGCCGAGGTTAGGATATTAGTCAGTGGATTTTTGTCAGTCCTCACCTCAAACTTGACACCATATAAATAGTCACTCAACTTACCCCCACAGCCCACTTCAGTGCCAAAACTCCAATTTTGCACATAGGGTACTTTCATTCAGAGAGTGACAGACTCATGCTGATGAAAACAACAGGTCTTAATCCCTTTTCCCTGGCCTTGATATAGAACACTGCCTAAACCTTCACAGCTGGTGTCAGTATGAAATACATACTGCAACTGGGGCATGCAAAGGCCGTCACAGGTACTTTAGTAAGTAACTCTTTTAGCAGTTGAAAGGCCTCTTCACATTTTGCATCCCATCTTTCCTGAAAAGCTCCGAAGGGCTAAGCTAAACCTTGCCTTCTTCTCCTTTCGCTCCCCTCCCTTTCTTGCCCAAGGGAGGATAACCACACATACATTGATTCAAAGGGTGACTTACTCTAGAGTAGTCCTTCGCAAATATCTGTTAGTGCCCACAGAATCCAAGGAATGTGTGTAGGGCACTCACATTCTTGTGTCTTGGCCATGTGGTCACCACCTCTATCTTACAAAGATCTGTAGCCGAGACTACATGCCCAATGTAGTCTTACAAAACCGGCATTTGTCCATTGACAGCTTTAACCCTTCAGCTTTCAGGTGGTCTAGCACCTTCAGTACGTCTCATGCTACTCCAGTGTCGACCCGAACAGCTTGAAATCATCCAAATACACCAGTACCTCAAGACAGTTCATGTCCCCAACAGTCTTCTCCATGACACATTGGAAAGTAGCTGGTGCTCTTGATATGCCCTGGGACATTTTCCCAAACTGAAAGAACTGTAGCTGAAAGACCAAACTATAAATGCCATCTTCTTTTTATCAGCTTCACTCATGCGTATCTGATAATATCCACTCCTTAGGTCCAACACACTGAACCATTTTGCTCCAGTCAAGCAGGCCAGAGCATCCTCGATCACTGGAACCGTATACTGATCAGGGACTGTATGTCGGTCCAGTGTGCAATAGTCAACACACATTCATACCTTCCCATTCTTCTTTCTCACCACCACTATGGGTGACATCTGCCCAATGACTCCTTGACTCAGTGATACTTCCAGCTTCCTTCAGTTTCAGCAGATGCTGCCCAACATCTTCCACCTCTACTGGTGCTAACCATCAAGACCTTTCTCTGAAAGGGGTGTCCTCTGTCACATGGATAGTCTGGTGAGTACTCTTGAAGCAACCCACATCAAACTCATCTGTAGAAAAGGCATCTTCAAAATTCAACAGCTTCTCCATTAATCTCCTTTTCCATTCCTCGGGTACCAGGGTGTCACCAAAGTTGAATGACTTTGCTGTTAAATTTTGCGATCCAAGAGATTGTCTCTCTCCTGGTTTTCTCACATAAAACTAGACATTACGGTCACTGGGAAAAGATGTGCCATCAGCATCCCATGTGTGAAGATGACCTCTCTCTCCCCAAGGTGTTCCTGACAATCACTGCCATCCTGTTTGTATGTACTGCCAAAGGTTTCTACAGTTCAGCAGGTAAATGTGACTCTTTTTCATGATCCTTCAGAGCATGCACCAGCAGGACCTCGGCATCAGGCATTCTGGGGAAATTTGGGTTTCCCTTCACTCTAGCTTCTTCCCCAAGAAGTAGCACGATGGGTTTGGACTGACTGTATCACATAGTTCCTCATTTATGCTCGAAGTCTTGCTTAGGAGGAACTTGCATCTTCTCAAAAATAGCTCTGAATACCAAGTGAATGGACAAGGTTTTCAAAAAATTCCCATTTCTCTTCTTGCATGCTCCCATGAGCCCCTTCTCACAATGGGAATATTTGTTCCCACAATAATGGAAATGTCACCTTTCTCAACCAGATCCAGACAGACCAACAGTGATGTATCAAGGATCTCAGCTACTCGAACATCTGCTTCTGAAAACTCCAGCTTCAACGACAAGAAACTATCATATGGGTAGTTATCAGTACTAAGGCCCCAAATTTCTAGGCCACTGAGTTGCGTCGATGGTAAATATGTCAATCCTTTTACCAGTTGTAAAAGGATCTGCAGAGTAGAGTAACCTGAGAACCTGTGTCAAGTACGGCTCTAGATAATTACCCTCAATCCGTATGGATACACCGGAGCCTTCAAGAATCACATCTTGCACTTTAGTGTTTCCCTTGATATATTGATTGGAATGTGTTCTCTCTGAGGCACCAGGCCATTAGCTTACTGGGTCTCTCCAAAGTTTCCTGAGTTCCTTCTTTGCTTATGCAACCATTGGGTTACTTTCCAAAGGTTGTCCTGTCCTTCACACTCCCACTTGAATTGTCCATCCTCACCACAGTTGTAACAAAATACTGGTCACTTCCCTCATCAAGAGACTCCTGTCAGCAGCAGCCCTCTGCCAGTACATCCTGCTGGTGGGTCTGATTTCATATCGGACTTGTCATGCTTGGTGACAGCACGAGCTGACATCGACTGAGATACTTTGGCATGCAGGTTTTTCACTGCATCCTGCAAAATCCCCACTTGTGTGGCATCTGGGGTCACTTCAGCAACAGAGGCTGCTACTGAGGACTTTGCCCTGCTGATGGAGGCCTCCCGCTCCTCCATCGTATTTTCCTCCTCTCGTACTTCTCTGATCAGCTCAACAAACGAGGGAGGGGGATGCATCTTCAGAGTCATTCAAATACTTAAAGCAATTACGTCATGTGACAGTTCACCCTTCACAACTTGCTCCATCTTTAATCGATTTATCTCAGCCAGTTGAATGGCCTCTTTACAGCACAAGCAATGCAGCTACCACTCTAGCCTGAAAATGTAGGCAAAAATCTTCTCCACCTTTCCCTTGGAATCTGTACCTCAACCTCATGATAAGCTCCTCTGGGCTGTCTATCATGCCAAAATATTTTCTAATGCTTGCATGTAGACCACAGACATGACCAATATGTTCTCTGCCTTTACAGACCTCACCCCCTCAGCAGCCAAACCTCTTAGATTCTATACCAGTCTCTGTCTTTTCATATTATCTGAGCACTGCAATCATTCAATAACTGAGATATCTGCTCCACCGGTCTCATCTTCATCTTCATTTGCAAGGGGGATGGGACCCGGAGCGATAAAGCAGTGAAAGAAGTGCATGGAGTAAAGCCAGATCTAACATATAGAGAGGCTTTGAGGAAAGAGAAGCAGAATAAAGGGTGTAAAGGTAGTAAGGTAGAAGGGCTAAAGTGTGTGTACTTCAATGCAAGAAGCATCAGGAACAAAGATGATGAACTGAGTGCTTGGATACATACATGGAATTATGATGCAGTGGCCATTACGGAGACTTGGCTGGCACCAGGGCAGGACTGGATTCTCAATATTCCTGGATTTCAGTGCTTTAAAAGGGATAGAGAGGGGTGAAAAAGGGGAGGAGGGGTGGCATTACTGGTCAGGGATACTATTACAGCTACAGAAAGGGTGGGTAATGTAGCAGGATCCTCTTTTGAGACAGTATGGGTGGAAGTCAGGAACAGGAAGGGAGCAGTTACTCTACTGGGGTATTCTATAGGCCCCCTGGTAGCAGCAGAGATACCCAGGAGCAGATTGGGAGGCAGATTTTGGAAAGATGCAAAAATAACAGGGTTGTCATCATGGGTGACTTTAACTTCCCTAATATTGATTGGCACTTGATTAGTTCCAAGGGTTTAGATGGGGCAGAGTTTGTTAAATGTGTCCAGGATGGATTCCTGTCACAGTATGTTGACAGGCCGACTAGGGGGAATGCCGTACTAGATCTAGTATTAGGTAACATACTGGGTCAGGTCACAGATCTATCAGTGGGTGAGCATCTGGGGGACAGTGATCACTGCTCCCTGGCCTTTAGCATTATCATGGAAAAGGATAGAATCAGAGAGGACAAGAAAATTTTTAATTGGGTAAGAGCAAATTATGAGGCTCTAAGGCTAGAACTTGCGGGTGTAAATTGGGATAATGTTTTTGCAGGGAAATGTACTATGGACGATGTTTAACGATCTCTTGCAAGATGTTAGGGATAAATTTGTCCCAGTGAGGAAGATAAAGAATGGTAGGGTGAAGGAACCATGGATGACAAGTGAGGTGGAAAATCTAGTCAGGTGGAAGAAGGCAGCATACATGAGGTTTAGGAAGCAAGGATCAGATGGGTCTATTGAGGAATATAGGGTAGCAAGAAAGAAGCTTAAGAAGGGGCTGAGAAGAGCAAGAAAAGGGCATGAGAAGGCCTTGGCGAGTACGGTAAAGGAAAACCCCAAGGCATTCTTCAATTATGTGAAGAACAAAAGGATGACAGGAGTGAAGGTAGGACTGATTAGAGATAAAAGTGGGAAGATATGCCTGGAGGCTGTGGAAGTGAGCAAGGTCCTCAATGAATACTTCTCTTCAGTATTCACCAATGAGAGGGAACTTGATGACAGTGAGGACAATATGAGTGAGGTTGATGTTCTGGAGCATGTTGATATTAAGGGAGAGGAGGTGTTGGAGTTGTTAAAATACATTAGGATGGATAAGTCCCCGGGGCCTGACGGAATATTCCCCAGGCTGCTCCACAAGGCAAGGGAAGAAATTGCTGAGCCTCTGGCTAGGATCTTTATGTCCTCGTTGTCCATGGGAATGGTACTGGAGGATTGGAGGGAGGTGAATGTTGTCCCCTTGTTCAAAAAAGGTAGTAGGGATAGTCCAGGTAATTATAGACCAGTGAGTTTTATGTCTGTGGTGGGAAAGCTGTTGGAAAAGATTCCTAGAGATAGGATCTATGGGCATTTAGAGAATCATGGTCTGATCAGAGACAGTCAGCATGGGTTTGTGAAGGGCAGATCGTGTCTAACAAGCCTGATAGAGTTCTTTGAGGAGGTGACCAGGCATATAGATGAGGGTAGTGCAGTGGATGTGATCTACATGGATTTTAGTAAGGCATTTGACAAGGTTCCACACAGTAGGCTTATTCAGAAAGTCAGAAGGCATGGGATCCAGGGAAGTTTGGCCAGGTGGATTCAGAATTGGCTTGCCTGCAGAAGGCAGAGGGTCGTGGTGGAGGTAGTACATTCAGATTGGAGGGTTGTGACTAGTGGTGTCCCACAAGGGTCTATTCTGGGACCTCTACTTTTCGTGATTTTTATTAACAACCTGGATGTGGGGGTAGATGGTGGGTTGGCAAGTTTGCAGACAATACAAAGGTTGGTGGTGTTGTATATAGTGTAGAGGATTGTCGAAGATTGCAGAGAGACATTGATAGGATGCAGAAGTGGGCTAAGAAGTGGCAGATGGAGTTCAACCCAGAGAAGTGTGAGGTGGTACACTTTGGAAGGACAAACTCCAAGGCAGAGTACAAAGTAAATGGCAGGATACTTGGAAGTGTGGAGGAGCAGAGGAATCTGGGGGTACATGTCCACAGATCCCTGAAAGTTGCCTCACAGGTAGATAGGGTAGTTAAGAAAGCTTATGGGGTGTTAGCTTTCATAAGACGAGGGATAGAGTTTAAGAGATGTGATGTAATGATGCAGCTTTATAAAACTCTAGTTAGGTCACACTTGGAGTACTGTGTCCAGTTCTGGTCGCCTCACTATAGGAAGGATGTGGAAGCATTGTAAAGGGTACAGAGGAGATTTACCAGGATGCTGCCTGGTTTAGAGAGTATGGATTATGATCAGAGATTAAGGGAGCTAGGGCTTTACTCTTTGGAGAGAAGGAGGATGAGAGGAGACATGATAGAGGTGTACAAGATATTAAGAGGAATAGACAGAGTGGACATCCAGCGCCTCTTCCCCACAGCACCACTGCTCAGTAACAAGAGGACATGGCTTTAAGGTAAGGTGGGGATATTAGAGGAAGGTTTTTCACTCAGAGAATGGCTGGTGCATGGAATGCACTGCCTGAGTCAGTGGTGGAGGCAGATACACTAGTGAAGTTTAAGAGACTACTAGACAGGAATATGGAGGAATTTAAGGTGGGGGGGGGGGTTATATGGGAGGCAGGGTTTGAGGGTCAGCACAACATTGTGGGCTGAAGGGCCTGTAATGTGCTGTACTATTCTATGTTCCATGTTCATCCACCCCATCGGGGGTGGGCTTGAGCCCAGAGAACATTCTCAACCTACGAGAACTTTAGTTCTCCGCAGATACACTTCGGGATTTATCAATCGCTGATGTTATTGCCGATGCGAGCTCAGAGTTTCCATCAACCGCTGAAGGACCTAACAGACCTTTCACATCGGACAACTCCTTCCCCCCATTTTGCAGAAATGAGAACAACTTTAAAGTCTTCACCCTCAGCTACATACAATTCATCTTTAACACCTTCACCCTCAAGCTGCATGCCTCCCTTCCCTAAAAGTATGGGATGCCCAAGGCACCACCTCACCAACTGCCCCTATCTTATCAGGCAGCACAACTTCAATTTCATCACTGCTAGTCTGGACTAACACAACATCTTTTCCAGCCAATTGATCAAACCACCATTCAACCAGCATAACTTTTCCCAATACTTTTACAGAATTTCGCACTCTAATTAACAGTTTATCAGGGCCCATTACAGTTCGACCAGTCTAACTGTGCATATGACTGTTGGAGCTCGTCTCTTCCAAAATCTGGGTATAACCATTTCTCACAGTGCTGAATTCTCATCACCAATCACCAGGAGAACTCCCCAACTAGGGCTCCTTTGTCTAGTGAAGCACTCCTTGCAGTAATGTCTTCCCGATCTTCTCTTCTCTGCATCTCCTGCCAGAAGACCACGAAGCCCTCTACTGTCTGTCACAAATCTCTCTCTGCCCAACTCTCTCTAGATTATTTTCCCAATCCCACCATCCTGTTTAGCTGGCACAACATTTCTAATTAAACAACATGGCTCCTCGTCTTTAGCCAAAACCAAAGCATTCTACCAGTAGGGCAGACTGCTTCTACAGAAAACTACTAAAGTGGATTACCTCATGGCATAGCAGTACACAAGCATTGTATGGTACTTGGAACGTTTAGGATTATTTGGCTGTTTTATGCTCAGAAACAGCACCAACACCATTCCGCTGTTCAAGAACAGTCTTTAATTTACAACAGCAGAGCAGACAATTTACTTGACAATTCAGAAACATTAGTTCAAAGTCTATTAATATTAACTGGATACATTAAATGTATTTAATTAAATTAATCTAGAATTAAAGAGCACTGGTGTCAAGAACGGTGAACAATAAACTGTGAAACTGTCAAAAATTTCACCTTGATTTTTAATATCCCACAAGGGAGGAGTCAAATTAGTTGATTCTGACCTTGGGCTATCCAATAAAGCCTGTATCTCATGAAAAGTCTTAGCTTGCATTTAAAATAATGTTCAGGACAACACAATTTCAGCATTGCAGGAATGTGTAAATTATATTGTTGAATAAAGCAAAATGAGGCTTTATGTTCAATAGGCTCTTTTTCCTCTCTACTTCATTATCAGTTCAGATTTTGGCACTGATTGCATTGACACTGTATCTGCAACAATGGTGTGAATCAAATGCAATATAACCATACCCAGTGGATAGTAAAGTTTCTCCATGTTAATCATTTCCAAGCTATCACAATGCAAATGTGACAATTGATCACTGTCCCTGAAGATTGAGATCTGAGTAATTAAACCAATCAGGTGTAAGAGTCCAGGGAAGACACTGAGTAAGATGATACTGGATGACTAATACTTTAGTGATGAAAAGAAAATTGCCCATTGTATGATCTAATCTCAAACCACTACGTATTTAGGTTGTGAAGAGAATTTTGAACATCAGTTGCACTAATGGCCTTAGAAAACCTCTTTCAGCATCAATAACAGGCTGAATAAAACTCTTGCTAAAACATTGATGAGAATAAATGTGTTTGCAGTTGTTTTCAGCAGTTTTACTACCCTAGAACATGTCTACTTCTGAGCAATATCCTATGCAATTTTTCCTACATTTGAGTTGTAAGAGTTGTAATATTTGCCAGCTTTGTGGAAATAGATCCCTACTTTCGGTATGTGTCACATAGGATCAACTTTTTAAAAATACTCTCTAGGATTAGCTATGGCACTCTCTTTTTCTCATGTCATGTTCATATTTACAAAAACCCAGAGAGAATGGTGGCGGTCATTTAGAACACAGAGCAGTATAGCACAGCCAGGCCATTCGACCCATCATGTTGTGTCAACCTTTTAACCTATTCCATGATCAATCTAATGCTTCACTCCTGCATAGTCCTCCGAGGTAAGAAGTACTTCCTGCTTCCAATTCTTGTAACTAAGACCTAAAACTAAATCAGAAAATGAGTGCTGACAACAATAACTTGCACTTTTAGTGAGATGAATGTCCTGTAGGCTTTCACAGATGATGGGTCAGAAACAGAGAAATGGGCTTGGGAAGTTGGCCACTCTGCCAGAATTAATTCTTATTTATTTTCCACTTGTCACTCAGCTGGATCTAGGAAATGAGATTCAGCCAAATCTACTTACTTTTCATCATCTCCTAAATGCTCCCTCAGTATAAACATTGTGTAGCTGTGTATTGTTAGTACCATTATAAATCACTGCCAATAATACAGTGACAGATTTCAAATTCAGAACATCACAATTACATTTTGTGAGGTTCTAATATTATAAAAGTCATGCTGCACTGAAACCTATTTTCCAGTTTTTTTTATTAAACACACAAAGCAAGGAATAACACCAAAATGAAAACACTTTCCTTTTGGTTGGTTAGCAGAATCTCAACTCTGAACTAGAATAGTTAGGTTCAAGTCTTGTTCCATGGAAGTACCTATATATGTGACCCATGTGCAGAGGTCAGAGGAAAGGAGTGACCACAAGTAATTTGTTCTTCGTCCCATAACATACCTTTATCCCTTTGTCTGGATAACGAGGACTTAATTAACAAAAGGCCAGATGACAGATGGGAGTGAAGAAATTAGCATGCAGAACTGACCACACCTCCTCTAAACTTAATACAATACCTGGTTTCCTATAATCATTTTGATACAAGTATGGTTTTGATTAAGTATGTGCTATTAGAACAGAGGAAATTTATATGGGTATAATAAAGTTCATTGGAGCATATCAACACTTTCCTGCAGGATTGCTGAAAGAAATTATCAGCTTGAATTGCCAACTGTAAAGTAGAATGTATACCATACAGAGCTGAGTTACTGACCTACCACTTAATATGAATTAAATTAGTGCCACTAAATCCACATCTGGTGTACATTATCTGACCCTGCCATCTTAATGAAAGTGCATGCCAGGATGGCTTCAATTATTCTGTCGAATAGGTTTATCTTCACCACCTTGAATTAAAATTAAAGTTCCAAACACAGTTAAATATCACAATTGTCTATACTAGTCTAGGATAAAACACTTATATTTACTCAGATGAAAATAATTATTGGGATATCAGATTAATGTGTTTGGAATGTATCACTTCAGCAATGTTATCATGCGCTTCTTTTAAGTTCAAGAAAGGAGATAAATATGCTCTGTATACACTGACTGCATTAGCCAGCACTAAAATCTTTCAGAAGAGATAATAAATACTTATTGTTTGAACTAAATACACAGATGTAGTTATTGGTGCACATTTCATCCATTGATTTCATTGGAACTACAGTTTGGAGAGAAACAGAGTGCAAAAGGCTGACATTGCAATATTGTATGTCTATAAAGATCAGTGCAAAGATGAATAACCTGATGATATTCTGCTCAGGGCACAAGTCAGAAGGATAATACATTTCTATATGTTATTCAAAAGAGAGCAAAGAATTCCATGCTGCCTTGGCCAAGATTCTACCTCAACTAAAACTATGATAAACAAGAATACTATTATGTGCTTTTTGCTCCCATCGTACCTCTGCTACAATGGAAGAAAAAATAGTCCCAATTGTACTTTTAAAAGTTAGTTTTATAAAGTTATAGAAAAATACAGCACAGAAAGAGGTCTTCGGCCCATCTAGTCCATGCTGGACCAGACTGACCTACACCAGGACCCTCCATTCCCTTACCATCCACCTACCTATCCAATCTTCTCTTAAGCAATGAAATTATGCTCGTATGCACCACTTGCACTGGCAGCTCGTTCCACACTCTCACAACCCTCTACATGAAGACATTTCCCTCATGTTCCCCTTAAACCTTTCTCCTTTCACACTTAACCGATGAATCTAATTGTAGTCCCACTCAAAATCAGTAGAAAAAGCCAGCTTGCATTTACCCTATCTGTATTCCTCAAAATTTAGTATACCACTATCAAAGCTCCCAGCTATCTTTTATGTTCCAAGGAATAAAGTCATTACGTATTCAATCTCTCCACATAACTCAGGTCCTCCAGCCCTGACAACACCTTTGTAAATTTTCTCTGTACTCTTTCAACCATTTTTATATCTTTCCTGTAGGTAGGTGACCAGAATTACACACAATACTCCAAATTAGGCTTCACCAACATCTTATACAACTTCAACGTAACATCACATCTCCTGTACACATTACCTTGATTTATGAAGTCTAAAGTGCCAAAAGCACCCTACCTACCTGTAATGCGACTTTCAGTGAATTATGGACCTGTATTCCCAGATGCCTGTTTTACAGCACTATTCAGTGCCCTACCATTCACAGCGTAAGACCTACTCTGGTTGATTCTATCGAAGTGTAAAACCTTATACGTATCTGTATTAAATTCCATCTACCATTTTTCCAGCTGGTCCAGATTCCTCTGCAAGCCAGGATAGTCTTCCTCTTGGTGGTGGAGGCGGGTATGATAGGGTCTTTTAAGAAACTTTTGGATAGGTACATGGAGCTTAGAAAAATAGAGGGCTATAGGTAAGCCTAGTAATTTCTAAGGTAGGAAAATGTTTGGCACAACTTTGTGGGCTGAAGGGCCTGTATTGTGCTGGATGTTTTCTATGTTTCTATGTGTACTGCCAACCTATAGGAAAACTCACTTACAAATCATTACAAGTACAGATGGTTTCACAAGTGGTACTGGAGGTGCTGATATTTTGAACTTGCACTCTGTCTTTCACTCTTCCTTCTCTCACTTCATTGAAGTTGAATGAATTTCCCAAAACCCTGACTGGTGAGATGCATCAGAATGTATTTGTTCACAGCTCAGGGTTTATGGATAAAGTGAGGCCAAATTTTCAGTGAACACTGGATATACATCTTTGTTAGCACATCACTCGTTGCTTTCTCGCTTCTGCCAATACACAAATTCCTCCATCATAGTGCTTGCCAACTCTCCCTGTATAACAGCTATAAAACAAGCAATAAACAATGATTTATACCTTTGGGTTTTGATGCAGTAGATTATTATACAAGTGCAATCTCCATTGCATTACTTTTCAATTTACCATCACCAGATAGACTTCAGCAGTTCAAGTGCACCAAGAATAGGGATGACAATAAAGTGTTATCCACATTCTGCAAACAAATAAAATTACTGAACCATGGGTACAGGCTGTTCCAAATCACTGAATAATTAATTCATAAAAATCAAGAAATAAATTAATCATTTCTTATCTATCTTTATGGATTACAAAAGAATAAAATAAACTAATCTTGACTTTCTTTAAACTACAGCAAAAGTTGAGGTTTGATTAGGACTGCAGATCATCAAGGTATTATGCATTATTAAATACTTACAGTTTATTGCTCAGATTATTAGACTCAATCTTAAATTAAGATGTCATCCCACGGGAATTATCCACCGATTCAATACTTAGAATAAAAGGTAAACATTAATTTGTGTTAATACGCTGACATCCAAACACAAACTTTGGAACAGGTGGGGTTAATTGCAATTATGTTGGGGAAACCTTGTTGATTTTCATATCCAGATTCCAGAAAGGTCAGTACATTTTGTTATCTTAGTAATAAGCTAAAGAGTTTGGAACTTATCTTAGTGTAAGTTTTTTGTGGAACCTCAAATTCAATTGTCACTCGACCATACATGAACACCCATAAATACAGCCAAATAAAACAGCATTATTCTGGGATCAAAGTGCAAAACACAGTACCAACAGTCATTCACTGTATGAGGCACACATTGCACATATATGATAGCTGTAAAATACAGTCAGACACAAGAAAATGAGTCTCTGAGTCCATGCGTGTTGCAGCAGTCTGCAGTTGAAAACAATACATCTTGTCTTCTGCCTAGCAAACACTAGCGGGCACCACCAACTCCAGCATTAATGCTACGCCACACTACCTCTGGCACACAGATGGAGCACACTGACTCGAATGCCTCTCTTCTGGGTGGATGCAAATAAGTGACACTGCGGTTTGAGGGTGAGTCCTCGTTAAGACCTAAGCCACACAACGCCCCGGCCGGTTGCCAATGAAGCAGTGAATCCAACTCACAGCATCCCACATTACCAATGTCTTACAGGGTATTACGATCCTAAGAAAGCGACTATAACAATCACTTGCTGTTAGCTAATCTGTCAGTTAATCCATTGTTTTTATACACTGTAAGCAAATATTAGAATTTTAGAAAGATAGGTTTGCATGAACATTGCAACTGTCAAATATTACCCAGATTTATGATACCTTAAGCAAGTTGCTTCACATATGAGGATTGTAGAAAATAGCAGCTTTAATCTATTCTCCACTCAGTGGCCACTTTATTCAGTGCACCTGTACAACTGCTCGTTAATACAAATATCTAATCAGTCAGCAGCAACTCAATGCATAAAGGCAAGCCAACATGGTCAAGAAGTTCAGTTGTTGTTCATACCAAGCATTAGAATGGGCAAGAATGTGATCTAAGTGACTTTGACCATGGAATGATTGATGGTGCCAGACGGGATGGTTTGAGTATCTCAGAACTGACTGATTTCCTGGGATTTTCATACACAACAGTCTCTACAGATTACAGAGAATGGTGCAAAAAAAAACCAAAATAAAATCATGAGTAGCAGTTCTATGGGTGAAAACATTTTGTTAATATGAGAGGTCAGAGGGGAATGGCCAGACTGATTCAAGCTGACACAAAGGTGACAGTAACCCAAATAACCACACATTACAACAGTGGTATGCAGAAGAGCATCTCTGAATGCACAACATGTCAAATCTTCAAGTGGATGGGCTACAGCAGCAAAAGGCCATGAACGTACACTCAGTGGCCACTTTATTAAGTACAAAAGGTAAAACACAGCTCAAATGCCATATCTATGTTTGCTGATGACACCACTGTTGTTTGGCCAAATCAAAGGTGGTGATGAATGAGCATATGGGAGGGAGATTGAAAATCTGGCTGAATGCTCCCACAACAACAGCTTTTCACTCAATGCCAGCAAGATCAAGCAGCTGATTGTTGACTTCAGGAGGAGGAAACCATGAGGCAGTCCTCATTGGGGGATCAGAGACAGAGGGGGTCAGCAACTTCAAATTCCTCAGTGTTTTCATTTCAGAGGACCTGACTCAGGTCCAGCCCCTAAGTGCAATTATGAAGAAAGCAGGGCAGCAGCTCTACTTCCTTAGAAGTTTGTAAAGATTTGGCATGACATCTAAAACGTTGACACATCCCTATAGATGTGTGTTGGAGAGTATATTGATTGACTGCAGCACAACCTGATGTGGAAATACCAATGCCCCGAATGAAAAATCCTACAAAAAGTAATGGATATGGTCCAATCCATCATGGTTAAAGGAAACCCCAGCACTGAGCACATCCTCCTTGAACATTGTTGCAGGAAAGCACATTCATCATCAGGGACCACAACCACCCAGGTCATACTCTTTTCTCACTGCTAACATTAGGAAGAAAGTACAGGAACTTCAGGACTCACACCACCAGCTTCAGGAACAGTTATAACTCAACCTTCAGGCTTGTGAACCAGAGGGGATAACTTCACTCAACTTCAGTTGCCCCATCACTGAACTGTTCTCACAATATATGGACTCATTTTCAAGGACTTTTCATCTCATGTGCTTGATACTTATTGCTTATTTATTTATTATAATTTTTTTTTGAATCTGCACACTTTTTAGTCTTTTGCACACTAGCTGTCTGCACTGTTGGGTTTGGTCTTTCATTGATTATGTTATGGTATTGAAATTACTGAGTTTGTCTGCAAGAAAACGAATCTCACAGTAATATCACTTTTTTTCTGCAGGTAAGGGGGTCAGGGATTGCTACTGTTGCAGCTTTTTTGCTGTGAGCAGGAGGGGTCAGGATTGCTACTGGCACTGTATTTTTCTTCAGTGGAGGGGGTTGGGAATTTTGGGGTGTGTGTTTTGTTTCTTTTCTTTTTCATGCTGGGGGTGGGGAGAGTTGATGTTTTTTCTTTCAACAGCTTTCCTGGATTTTCTGTATTCCATGGCTATCTGGAGAAGCCAAATATCAGTGTTGTGTTGTACATGCATACTTTGAACATAAATGTACTTTGACAATAAATTTTCCTTGAACTTTGAACTGTGAATTACAATGAAGGCACAACAGCAACTACCATACCTGGTGACTTCTTTTCCACATCTAACCTATCAAACCTATTTATAATCATGGACCTCAGCTACCAGGTAATTCACCTTTATTCTCTTTCACAGAGAAAAGTCTGCACAAACCCAAAACACAACAAGAGCTTGAAATCTGAAATAAAAATTGAAAATACCAGCAATAACTAACATATCGGATGGTATAGGTAGAGGGGGAAGCAGTCATTTCTTGAGGCTGATGCTCTGACGAAAGTGCATGGGAGCAGGGATGTAGAGCAAGCACCTACTGCAAATACTGGCCTCCAGTGTTATTGATACTTACTAAGATGCCAGAAAAACTATGATGTTGCTAAAATTCACATAATATGAAATAGAAAAACCAACTCCTCCACCTTATCCCATTACCAGCACTAAGCACTTCTGACCATGACATATTTGTCCTGTGGGTCCTGACATGGTTTGATATCATCATGAAATAAGAGCTGGCCGCAGGTCACAATCATGAAAGAGGTATGGAAGTAGAACAAAACAGATGATCTTGCATGGCATTATAAAACAAAAAGGAAACATAACAACATGGAATTTTGTCAAATTCCCTATATGTATGCATTTTGTTATTCATAGCTCTGAATTGTACCAGTCCTGGAGTCATTCAGAACTTTTGGTCCACCAAGTCAATTCCCATTCACTAATCCTCCACTAACCCTATTTTATTCTCCCCATATCCTTATCTACTGTTTCCAGATTCTATAATTCTCCTATATGCCTGAGGGAAAGTTATAGTGTCTAATTAACCTGGCAGTCAATATGTAGAATAAATCTGAAATACACAAAGGAAAACCATTTCCTCCATATATCCCTGTCACACTGCTATTTATTCACCCATCTTGCTATTTACCCTAGACCAAGATTCACAAATTAATGTTAAAGTTTGCTGATGGATTCCACTTTTGAAGTGGAAGCGTGAGGGGGTTAGGGAGGTAGTTTCACCATAACTGATGTTGGACTCAGGCATTTTAAAAACATGAGGTATGAAAGCCAGAGTTAGTCAGGCAGCAAACGGCTGAGAGATAAATGGAATAAAGAAGCAAGCAGTTGGAAAATTAGCTTTAAGTCAAGTAAGACAAACCGTTCAAGCATTTTTTTACACTATTACATAAAGTCATGTTGTACTGATGAAAGTAACTAAATGCAAACATTATTGTTATCCTATATCGTTTGAGATGGGCTATGAAGCAGCCTAAATATCCATATTAAGTTTCCCATCAAGTGTTTGGTAAATCTACCATTAAAGGCATTGAGGAAATCTATGTGCAAAAGGAATGGGGATCTGGTCCAGGCAACAGGCAGTACTTATATCTCAAGTTATACTTTTGTACAACTGAATAAGATGAGTATGGAGTTCAGGAGGGAATCAATTAATGCTATAGATCCTGAGAAATGAACTGAAATTGAAATTAGAATTGGATTATTATTGTCACATGTATCGAGATGTAATGAAAATCTTGTTTGGCTTACTGTTCATACAGATTAAATCACTACACAGTACATTCAGGTAGAACAAGGTAAAACAATAACAGAGTGCAGAGCAAAATATGTAGCTGCAGAGATAGGGCAGTTCAAGTAAACAATAAGCTGCAAGATCATAATAGAAGATTGTGAGGTTAAGAGATTATTTTATTGTAGTAGGAAAGCATTTATTCATCTTGTATGAACACGATAGAAGCTGTGCTTGAGTATGGTGGTTAGTGCTTTATCTTTTGCCTGAGAGAAGAGAGGAGAAAAGAGAATGTCCAGGGTGGGTGGATTTTTTGATTATATGCTCCTGCTTTACTGAGGCAACAGATATAGACAGAATCCAGAGGGAAGGTTGATTTTTAGGATATGTTGAGCTACGAGGGGTGATTGATAAGTTTGTGGCCTAAGGTAGAAGGAGTCAATTTTAGAAAGCCTAGCACAATTATTTTTCAACATAGTCCCCTCCTACATTTACACACTTAGTCCAGCGGTCGTGGAGCATACGGATCTTGGACCTCCAGAAAGTGTCCACAGCATGTGTGATTCATTGTGACAATCATCCACATTATCAAGGACAACCTACCCCAGGAATCAAAATTGTCTACAGAACAGATGGCAGACCTTTCAATCTTGCCCGTCTCAAGTCCAAAAACAAGAAATCCACGAGCTCCCTCATCGAGTTCCAATACGCAGATGACAACAGTGTTGCAGCTCTCCCAGAAAACCACCTACAACAGATTCTGACTGCCTTCAACCGTGCATACACGGAACTTGGACTTACCATCAATTCCAAGAAGACTCAGATCATCTACCAACTGTCACCAACTGAGACAAATTGGCTAAAACCATCAATTCAACTTGGCGAAATGACCCTGGAAAATGTAGACCACTTTCCATATCTTGGAAGTCACATCTCCTCCAATGTCGACCTTAATGACGAGATCCAACATCGTCTTAAATGTGCTCGAACAGCTTTTGGACGTCTCTGAACAAGAGTCTTTCATGATCGTGACATCTGAACAGACACCAAAATGTTAGTGTACAAAGCAGTGGTAATCCCAACGCTCCTGTATGCATCAGAAACGTGGACAACATACCGACGACATCTGAAGGCACTTGAAAAGTTCCATCAACGCTGTCTTCGAAACATCTTAAAAATCAGCTGGGCAGATAGTAGAACCAACGTCAGCGTGCCAAATGAAGCAAAAACAATGAGCATTGAAGTCTACGTCATCAAGAACCAACTAAGATGGAGTGGTCATGTTGTTCCGATGAAAGATGAACGTCTGCCGAAACAAATCTTCTACTCCTAGCTTAAAGAAGGCAAGCGTAATAGAGGCGGACAACAGAAGAGATTCAAAGACGTCTCAAAAGCCAACATGAAGACATGTAATGTTGACATCAACAATTGGGAAACCAATGCCAAGGACAGGAAACTCTGGCAAGCCATCTTCTAAGAAGAATCAGCAACTTTCGAAGCCAACAGATGTGCAGAATTAGAAGAAAACAGAAGAAAATGGAAAGAGAGGCAGCAACAACCAAAGCTCAATCTGCCATCTGGAACTACCTGTCCTGAATGCGGAAGAACTTTCAAAGCCAAGATTGGACTCATAAGCCACTTGAGAGCCCATAAACAGATCAACAGAATGAAGACCATCATCCTTGACCTCAAGGGATAGCCACGACGATGAGAAGTTCATGGCCTAAGGCAGAAGGAGATGAGTTATAGAGCTCTTGTTACATGTACATGCAGGTCAACTCTTTGAGCGATTATGTAGAAAGTTTCCTTCTACTTTAGGCCACAAACTTATCAATCACCCCTTATGGATTATTAAATTATGTTATTAACTTCAAACTTTCTGCATAATCACTCAAAGAGATGAACTGCTTGTGCATGTAAAGAGAGCTGTATACCTCATCTCCTTCTATCTTAGGCCACAAACTTATCAATCACCCCTGCTGTGGATACTTTCTGGAGGTCCAAGATCCATATGCTCCATGACCGCTGGACTAAGTTTGTAAATGTAGGAGGGGACTATGTTGAAAAATAAATGTGCTAGGTTTTCTAAAACTGACTCCTTCTACCTTAGGCCACAAACTTATCAATCACCCCTCGTATGTCCACAGCTTGTGGCACTTTCTTGCAGTCACGTGCAGAACAATTATCATTTCAGCCTTATGTCTCCATATAGGATGCTTTCTGTGCTCCCCTATGTGAACACAGAGCAGATTCTAATTTGTTTAGGAGCTTCATGGTTCCCTTGCTCACCCTTGGAATGATATAGGTCTTGCATTTTTAATGGCCAGGCTTCATTAATTTGTTCAAGAAGAAAAAAAACAAATGCAGATGCTAGAAATCTGAAATGAGTAAAACTATACTAGAGATACCGAACAAGTCATGCAGCATCTCTGGAGAGAGAAAAACAGTTACTGCTTAAGTTCAGGTCTGATGAAAGATAATATAATACAATTCCCTTCTTTGGAGATGCTGCCTGACTAGTTGACAAATTCCAGTGTTTTCTGTTATCATTTATTGATCGGGCACTTGCTTTCACCCATCAACCCATTCACTTGTAACATGCTGTATGGTTTCACTGCTGTGTAACATGCTATAAGGTTTCACTGATAATGTAATGGTTTCTCTGTAGCAGCAATGTTTGGGTTATGACTAGAGATAACGGGGTTTGGAATGCTGTTGTTCTTTCTTGTGATTCCGGAAGAGAGATTTTACGGACTGTCGGATGAGGTGGACTTGGAGTGAGGGTCCAAAGGGCAGCGACAATTGGAGGAGGTTGATGGTGTACTGTTTGTTATTTCGGGGTACTGATTTGTAACAGGGAACACATTGTGCAGCATCCACCCAAACGAGATTTCTTAAGTTTGGCTGGGCCGGAGTCTATCACCCCCTAGACTAGGCCGCTAGCCAAAGTGAGAGTGACACACCACAACATTCAGCATTCTTGCAAAATGCTCAAATACAGAAATATGAATTTCTATATTGTAAAAAATAAACAAACAGGGAAAAAGTGAGTGAGCTCATGGCTTCACAGTTAAATGTATATAACCAGGAAAATATGTAAATTATTACAGTTGATACAGTACAGATCACTACTCTATTACATGTCTGTGAATTTGTAATGATTTTAACCCTACCTGCCTTATGCAAGCCAAGTGGATGGTCAGTTATAGTCAAGATAGTGATTTTTCCCATTTTAATCATACTTCTGGATGGTTTGCCCAATGTCAGTAACATTGTTTTAAAATGGTGGCATTGCAGCTTCCCTTGGAGAAGACAGCCATTATGAAAAAGGTTTGGATCTGAATAGGCCCTCCATGTAATTTATTTTAGATACAGGATTATTTCATATCTAAGAGTCTACTTCCAGTTTTTAAAAGGTATCAAATACCTCTTAATACCTTATTAAAAATGGTGAAAATGAAGCATTGAACAAGAATAGTATCTTACAATGATATACTAGTTATAGATTTAGTACACAATTAATTGGTTAGGAATTCAGCCTGGTCATTCTTGCTAAACGTGCTAGATAATTAAGCCAATATCTCTGAAATTCATTCCACTGACTGCTTACTTCTGAGTATTTGCTTCTCTTTATGGAATGATAAAGAAGCTACTGATAATTTAATATAGGCTCCCAAATTATGAAAATGAGACAGGTGAACAGAACTAGGAGCCACTCACCAGGGATATGTTTCTAGGCAAATGTATTTAACTAATCCTTGCAAGCTGGTGTAATAATGACTATGAATCATATATTTGTTCAGTGGAACATCTGCCTGGCCCTTCACTCCCACTTTTTCCTCCAGACTCAATCCAACTTTAAAATCTGCTTTATGTACTAAAAAATGATCTGGAAATATGCAGCATATTTTCAGATTTTTTTTATTTTCTTAGAGATTGCAATTAATGTGTGCTCTGGAGGAGAGTTCAAATACATTTGGCAGGAGGACCAGGAGCAAGATGCGGTAGTTAAGATGGGGGAAAATGAAGGCCAATACTAAACTATAAGAGACAAACAATTACAGAAGTGTTGGTAGGGGAGAAGGAGAGAGGAATTATTGAAGCAGACATGCATGACGTTTGAATGAATGTGTATTAGTTTGATGTGTAAATATAATGCTCAAGTTACTATACACATTCATATCAATGGCTGTTATGGCTTAACAAGGCTGTAATGGGCACTAAACATTGCTCCAAGTAATTAACTGGAATTAGAGAACAGGGATGGGACAAAGAATGAGTTGATCAATAATTTTACTGTTATATTATTTTGTACATTGCCCCCAAATTATGAAAACAAAGAAGGGCATGCAATCTGTAGCAAATAATTAACATATGAATGATGGCATAATTTGTATTTTATTTTTTAACCAGCTTTCTTGCCATCTTCAAGACGTTTGCTGAGCCTATTCACTATCTTGTGTGCTAATTTGACCTTGAGTGACTGCATCCTTCACATTTACTTCAATCAGGTTCCTCACAATTAATTTTCTCCTTGGCACTGTGCCATCCTTTCCTCATTAATTACTATGATGTTCCCCTAGTCTACAGCCTTGTCCCTCATATCCCATCCTTGTGCATGATTCCACAAAGCTAACAACTTTAGTCTTTTCCCATGTTCCTTTGAGCAGGTTTTGCTTTAGATTAAATCATACATAAAACATTTTCACCAGCTTTCTTACAGTGGTTATCTTTTTTAAATGGGGTTTACACAAGACATTTCTTCTAGAAGCAGTAATACTGCCGCAGTTTCCATCCTTTAAACGGATAGTTTGTTTCCTGACAGAAAGCATTTATACAAATCACATCAAAATGAATCATTACCCTCCTTCTGGCATTGCCTTAACAAAAAAATAATGCAATAAACTTTTGACTTTCTGTGTTGCTAGATGTTTTGGTCGTGAATTGCTCTTTCGAGCCACTGATTTCCTGTCATTTTGCTCGTACTTGCTGTCTACGTTTTGCATTCTCTTGATATAAAAGACAAATCTGTGGTTTAAAGCTGTTGCTATGCAACTTCCACCATTTCTTATCCAAGTCAAAGGCAAATAAATCAATAAATAAATACACTTGATGCTGAAATTACATTTTGGAATAAAAAATAATAGATAGCAAATAATAAAGAACATTGTAAGCCAATGGTCATTAATAGTAAGTTTAATATGATTAAACTTTACTATCATAATTTTCTCCCCCATGAAATTGAAATAAATTATGGCTTTGCCTCCATACCTTGCTGATGAATGAAATTGCAAACAAAGAAGAAAATAACATTATGGGAGCGGCTGGAATTGTGCTGAATAATACACCCGCTACATCAACATCTTAATTTTTCTGAGTTTAGCTTCACTTATTTGATTAACACTATGCCTTAGAAAGATTCTACAGATACTGGAAATCTTGAACAACAACACAAAATGCTGGAGGAACTCAGCAAGTCAGGCAGCATGTATTGAAAGGAATAAATAGTGGACGTTTCGGGTTGAAGCCCTTCATCAGGACTTCAAGGAAGGGGACAGAAACCCAAAAAAGAACGTAGGGTGAGGTGTTGATAGGTGATAATTAAGATAAGATAAGGATGAAGGTGGGTAGGTGAGGAGGAGGGATGAAGTAAGAATCTGGGAGGAGATAGGTGGAAGAGGTAAAGGGCTGAAGAAGAAGGAATCCAATAGGAAACGACAGTGGACGATGAAAGAAACAGGAAGATGAGGGACACCAGAGGGAACGAATGGGTAAATGAGAAGAGAATGAGGGATGGAAAGAGAGGAGGGTGATGGAAGAAGCTTCTGTAAGTTAAAGAAATCACTGTTCATGTCATCAGATTAGAGGCTGATCAGATGAAATAGGAGGTATTTTTACTCCATTCTGAGTTTGGCCACATCATGGCAGTAGAAGAGACCATGGATAGACATGTCAGAATGAGAACGGAAAGGCAAATTGGAATGGGTAGCCACCGGCTGCTTGACAAAGCAGTCCCACAATCTGTATAGGGTCTTACCGATATAGAGGTCAATCAGATAGAATAACTGACCTTTTCAGTCTTGCAGGTGAAGTGCTGCCTCATCAGGAAGGACTTTGGAGCTTGGAATGTTGGTGAGGGAGGAAATGTGGGGGCTGGTGTAGCACTTATCATGCTTGCAGGGGTAAATGTCTAGAGGAAGATAAATGGGGAGGGACAAATGGACAAGAGTGTTACCTGGAGAGTAATCCCTACAGAAAGCAGAGAGGGGGATGGGAAAGGTGTGCTTCGTGTTAAGATCCCTTTGAATGTGACAGGAGTTATAGAAAATTTCGTGCTGGATACAGAGGTTCGTAGGGTGGTATGTATAGACAAGGGAAACTTATCCCTGTTATAATGGCAGGAAGATGGGGTGAATGCAAATGTGTGGGAAATGGAAGAAAAGTAGGTGTGGTAGATAAGTGAGGAGGGACAAATGGACAAGAGTGTTACCTAGAGAGTAATCCCTACAGAAAGCAAAGAGGGAGATCAGAAAGGTCGATGGTAGAAGGGAGGTTCAGGAGGATGATTCCTGGATTGAAGGGGTTAACATATGAGGAGAATTTGACAGCTTTGGGCCTGTACTCACTGGAATATAGAAGAATGCAGGGGCATCTCATTGAAACCTATTGAATGTTGAAAAGATTAGATAGGATGGATGTGGAGAGGATGTTCCCTATGGTGAGGCTATCCAGAACTAGCAGGCACAGCCTCAAAATTGAATGGCGACTCTTCAGAACAGAAGTAAGGAGGATTTTTTTTAGACAGAGAGTAGCAAATCTGTAGAATGCTCTGCCACACACTGTGGTGGAGGCCACGTCCGTGCATATACTTAAGGTAGAAATTGATCGTTTCCTGATCAGTCAGGACATCAAAGGATATGGCAAGAGGGCAGGAGCACAGAGTTGAGTAGGATCCGGGATCAGCCATAATGGAATGGCGGAGCAGATTCGATTGGCTGAGTGGCCAAATTCTGCTCCTACGTCTTATGGTCTTACGATGTAAGGGAAACCTCATCCTTTGAAAAAAAAGAGGACATCTCAAATGTACTAAAATGGAAAGCATCATCCCGAGAACAAATGTGGTGGTGAAGGAGGAACAGAGTGAAAGGAATAGCATTTTTACAAGTAACAGGGTGGGAAGAGTTACAGTCAAGATAACTGAGAGACTCAGTAGGTTTTTAAAAGATGTCAGTGGATAGTCTGTCTCCAGAAATTGAGAAAGGGGAGAAGAATGCCAAAGATGGATCAAGTAAATTTGAGTGCAGGATGCATGTTGGGGGCAAAGTTGATGAAGTTACTGAGCTTAACAAGGGTGCAGGAAGCAGCACCAATGCAGTCACCAGTGTAGCAGAGCAAGAGTTAGGCAGTATTACCAGTGTAGGCTTGGAACATGAACACATAGCCAACAAAAAGGCAGACACAGCTGGGGCTCATGCATTGCAATTGGCTGTAGTTTTGGTTTAGAGAAAATGGAAGGAGCCGGATGAGAAATTGCTGAGGATAAGAACCAGTTCCACCAGGTGGAGGATGGTAGTTGAGGGGTTTCTATCCGATGGAAGAGGATACTAGTGGAGGGATAATTCTTACAGGGTTGATGTTATTATTTTTGATTTTATTTCACAATAACCATTAAGTTTAGATAGTATGATCAGCAATTACATTGGTTAAATAAGAAATGGAATAAAATGTGAATGCTAATAAAAGCAAGATCTATTTATTTAGTGCTGCTGACATTTGTTGAACATCATTGTCTTTTAAATTCTGTGGGCTTGCTCCTCAGCATCTGGAACATAGGGCATGAAACTGAACTGGTTGGCACGCCTTGGTTAAACTTGGTCACAGCAACTTAGAAGGTAGGCATCATGTGGATCTGGAGACTGTCCAGAAGAAAAGGAAAGCAACTCCCTTATTCCCACTACAGATGTCTTATGCTATTCAAGAATTGGGCCCTAGTCACATCCAAGCATAGATCAGATGAGCTACACAAACACTATCATCATTGTCAAAATCAATGAAGAGCCAACAAGATGTTGTACGGTAAAGAGCTGACAGCATTAAAAGCCACATACTAAATGCACTGCTGCTTAATGAAGCATTTGCAAAGTCACTGCCAGTTTGATTCAGCAGGTGTAATGCTATTATCACTTTTAACATCTTTATATTTACTATAACTCCAGAAGTTAACATAAGTTTAAAAAATGTCCAGGAATGCTTCATGATGATAACAAGGTCTCTTTCTGAACAGAAATTTTGATTGTACCCTTCATATGTTATTATAATATATATATTATGAATGTTAAGGACATTCATATTATATATAATAAATGCTCAATGAAATAGGGTTAACCTGTTAATTAAACCATGACCCAGGATTAATAATAATAAATGTAATTATTACAAGGAGCTGAAGTAATTCTTGTCTGTTATTAAATGTATAGCTGCGCAAGTCATTTGTTTTCTCATTCTTTGTGTCTCTCAGTCTATGGCTTATATAGCTGAGCTTATGTTTTACATCCCTCAATATTATCTCACTCAACACAGAAAATAACTATCTTTTACACAAACAAATCACCTGCCAGAGGTGTTCACAAAACTTTCACTTGACAGAGTGGCAGAGATCTGATTATAAAGAGGATATGCACAGAATGGAAAGGTTGCTAAAAAGTGCATCATATGATACCACACTGAATAAGAACTGAGAGATGACCTTACATTATTAAGAGATTTAACAGAGTAGTTATGGATAATATCTTACAATTTCCTCTAAAATTCTTAAAATTTTTAACAGGGTAGATACTGTATAGAGAAGATCTTTACAGCTGTGAACTGACTGAAAGGAAAGGGGTCAAATTGTACAGACCAAAGAAAGCAGTCCTGAAGGCAACTGAGAGCATTTTGTAGCTCCACAACAAACAAGTGCTGGACAAGTATTAATGTGTTGTAAATCTAAGACTTTCTGACTGGGAAATATTTTATTATGATTTTTTTAATTGTTTAAGACAATCATGACAGTTTTGTATCTGAATATTAGAGACATGGCCTGTGCAGGAGATGAAGTTCTTCTTCCATGAGGTGAGCAGTATTGGCACAAAAAATGTGAACAAAGGACTTCCCACAGCATTTCACATTACTTCTTGTCAATGGTTGTTGGGTATTCTGGGGCTGGGCCTCTGCGGAACATAACCTAACACCTGGTGTTGCATTCTCCTCTGCCTCAGCAGATACCTCTAGACCAATGCATTGTAGAAAATAGGAGGAGTTTGTTTGATGGAATAAACAATGAGAATTAAAGAAAGCCAAATTTATGTAATAAACAAGAACAATTAAAATATTGCTATAATACTAATAAAAGTAAACTAAAGAAAACAAACACACATAAACAAAAGCAATTACTGAGTATAAAAAGCCATCAAGTGGAACAAAGTGGGAAGAAATAATTATGAAAATGTTTCAGATGAGAGTATGAACACAATTTAATTGTTCCAAGCTGTTAAAATATTTTGATAGATGTGGAAAAGTAATTAATTTATGAAAGGCTTGAGACATTTTGACCATATTTAAATACTTATATACCTGTAATTTTGCACAGTTGCAGATACACGTAACCTCAAGATATATTCCAACTGGTCTATTGGTGCCTGGAAAATCGTTTCGCCTGTTTTTGGTAGACATACAGTATTCTATGCATCTTGCACATTGTGCTAATTCCCAATCTTATTCCATTGCATAACATTGCATAATAATACAGTGAAACAATGGTTTCACTGGGAAACATGCTCCACAATGGGAATAGCTCTGTTCCTGGCTATTGTTCCAAGGGACAATTATATGTAGCTTCCAGAATTCAACTGTGCTCCAGTGTGATAAGTACATCAACAAATGCAGATATGACACAGAGGCAAACAGTAGCACTAACATTCTATCTGCTATGAAAGCAAGAAATACCTCACAAATGAGGGGAAGAGGCCCCAGTTCAGTTAGAAAGTTGTGGACATCATTAGAGAGATAGCAGGAGAATGTTACTGTGCTACCTGGAAATGCCATAAGAAAAGTCTGGCATGAGGATCTCTAAACACAATAGATTCTGCAGATGATGGAAATCCAGAGAAACATACACAAATTCCTGGAGCAACTCAGCAGGCCAGCCAGCATCTATGAAGGAGAGTAAACATTCGATGGTTTGGGCTGAGACCCTTCATTAGGACTAGAAAGGAAGGGAGAAGAGGCCAGAATATGATGGTGGTGGGAGAGGGAGGAATACAAGCCAGCAGGTGATATTCTGCAGATGCTGGAAATCCAGAATAACACACACAGCATACTGAAGGAATTCAGCAGGCCTGGCAGCATTTATGGAAGTGAATGAACAGTCCTGATGAAGGGTCTTGGCCCAAAACCATCAAATGCAATTTCATTTCCATAGATGCTACCTGACCTGCTGAGTTCCTCCAGCATTTGGTGTATTGTGCAGGTGATAGGTGAAGTTAAGTGAGGGAGAGTGATTTGTCTGTTGAAGATAACTTCTGCCATCTTCAATGGGATCCTACCAGTCAACACACTTTTCCATCCCCCCATTCTCTGTTTGGCACGGGGATCTCTCTCTCCGTGACTCTCTTGTCCATTCATTCCTTCCCTCCGTTTTCCCTCCTGACACTTACCACCTCTTCGCTTTCTCATTCTGCCTTGCCATTGAAGTTGTTGAGCTCGATATCCTTGCCATAAATTTCCTATCTATTTTCACCAATGCTTTTCTAATCTGATCTATACAACTACTCATCTACCTCCCAGAACCTATAGCTGCACAAGCTAAGTATAGTTACTGTTACACATTAACATGTTGTTCATGGTTTGCTGACACTCTCTGTGTCTTCTGCATTCATATTCCCATTCATTCCAACTGCAGGTCTGTTTCCATCAGGAATGGTCACATATAAGTACCAGGCTGGTGCTCATCAGCTAGCTTCTCTGTGATGACACTGTTCATGGGTGGACTTGATCCCTCGTTCTGTCCGTGAGGACCACAAGAAGAGAAGTCGTAATATTTCACCTCAGTCCAGTGTTTCTACTGGCTGCTTCGCCGGGTTTGCACACAAACACAGATGTCATTTTTCAGAATCACCCCCTGTGTTCCTATCCACCTGGAGCTATCATCTCTTTCTCCTGCTGTCCCTGAATCTTCCTGCAGTTTGGCTTCATCCTCACCATCACATCTTTATTATTTCCTCTACATTTAGGTCTGAATCTCTACTGATATTAAAACAAACAAACCATGAACTGAGCCCTGTGGAACTCTATAGGCCGCAGTACTCCAGTCAGGAAAAACACCCATCACCATTACTTTTTGTTTCCTGCTATTGAGACGACCTTGGATCCAGTTTGCTATTAGCCTTGGATCTCAGGGGATTTTACTTTATTTGAACAATCTGCCATGTGAGAACTTGTTTAAAGTCTTACTAAAATCCACAAAGACTTCATCAGTTACACTGCCCTCATCCCCGTTTCCTCAAATAAGAAAGTCAAGATGGTCACACATGACTTTCCCTCAACATACACCCAAGCTGATTAATCTGTGCCTTTCTAAATGAATACGTACAGTGCCAATAAAAAGTATTCACACCCCTTGGAAGTTTTCATGCTTTATTATTTTCCATCACAGTGGATTTAACTTGGCTTTCTTTTTGATACTGATCAGCAGAAAAAGACTCTTTCGTGTCAAAGTGAAAACAGATCTATATATTAATTACAAATATAAAACACAAGTTTGCATAAGTATTCACCCCCTTTGACACCTCTTTGATTTGACACATCAAATCATCATTGGTGCAACCAATTGGTTTTTGGAAGTCACATAATTAGTTAAAAGGAGATTTCTTTTGGAGACCTGTGTGCAGTGAAGGTGTTTCAATTGACTGTAGTAAAAATACACCTGTATCTGGAAGGTCCACCTGCTGAACATCACAATAAAAGTGTTTTTGGTATTGGGTGGCTGGGTTCTTATAATGGTAGGAATATGGGTTTGCTGGATTATGCAATATGCCCCACTGTAGCTTTTTGGATAACCCCACCTTGTATTTTTCCAATGACTTTAGTTGATTTTAATTTGCATCATTTAATGAATCCAAGGATCCTCACATGCTTGACAGTATGTTGGTTCATCAATACATCTGGTTTTGTGCCTGAATGATCAGTATATATTGCAGAATTGGTTGCCATAATTTTGGGCTTACATTAGTAAGAGGAAATTTGTTGCATACAAGTTGTAATTTGTTCAGATTCTATTTTGGCATTGACTAATGTTGAAACTAGTCATACTTGCAGAAGTTCAGATTTATTGCTGGAAGCTCTTCAAGCTTTATTTCATATTCAAAGTATTGGTTTACATGCCCTCTCCTAATGGGCCCCTGCACATAGAGGTATTGGGGAATGAGCGGGTTGATTGTTTGGCGAAAATAACTGTTAAAAGTTCAACTGTGGATACAGACCTTCTATTTAGCAAATCAGAAGCTAAGGGGTTGGTGGTGCAAAGAATTGGGGGTTATGGCAAGACGTGGGATAATGGGCATAAGGGAAAACACCTTTAGAGAATACATAAAACTGTTGGATTGATGGTAAAAGGGGAGAAAACAAGAAGGGAAGGAATTATATTCACTTAGATATGAGCATACATGTTTAATATTCCTTATATCTTGTTGAAAAACATCACTCTGGGTTGTGTCGGTTTTCTCATCATTATGAAACAGTTCACATATTTGTTTGCAATGTAAGGTTGAAAGAAAGCAAATGTAGGTTGCACTACTAGCTTTTAGGGTTCATAGTTTTCATTTGAAAACTTTACTAAGTTATGGAAGAGACTTTAATTTAATTTACAATACTGATTTTCATAATTTAAAATTTATAGGACTTTTTGGGGTAATTTAGTTTAGATTTGATAAAGAACTAGTAAGGGTTTTGTTTCCCAGCTCTCTACACCACACTCCAGTCCAGTTGGGTATTGCACCTTTAAGTTGGACTGGCAACCACCATTAGATAGATAGATGATAGATAGATAGATACTTTATTCATCCCCATGGGGAAATTCAACCTTTTTTTTCCAATGTCCCATACACTTGTTGTAGCAAAAACTAATTACATACAATACTTAACTCAGTAAAAATATGATATGCATCTAAATCACTAACTCAAAAAGCATTAATAATAGCTTTAAAAAAAAAGTTCTTAAGAGTCAGAAGAAGAAAAAAGAAGGTTGACCAACTGCTGGTGAGTCAGTATCCTGGCAAAAACGACACCATTAAAACAAAAGAACACTCCAAGCAACTCTGCAAAAAGGTTATTGAAAAGCACAAGTCAGGAGATGGAGAGAAGAAAATTACCAAGTCACTGAATATCCTTTGGAGTACAGTTAAGTCAATCATCAAAAAATGGAATGAATACGGCACAGCTGTAAATCTGCCTAGAGTAGGCCATCCTCAAACACTGAATGCCCTTACACAAGGGGGACTAGTGAGGGAGGCCACCAAGAGATCTATGACAACTCTAGGGGTTACAAGCTTCAGTGGCTGAGATGGGAGAGACTGCACATACAAAAACTTTTGGCTTGGGTGCTTCACCAGTTGCAGCTTTATGGGAGAATGGCAAAGAGGAAGCCACTGTTGAAAAAAACTCACATGAAATCTTGGCTAGAGTTTGCCAGAACGCATGTGGGAGACTCTGAAGTCAGCTGGAAGAAGGTTCTATGAGCTTTTTGGACATCAGACTAAACGCTATGTTTGTTGTGGGGATGCTTCACTGCAGCAGGTCCTGGAAGGCTTGTGAAGGTAGAGGGTAAAATGAACGCAGCAAAATACAGGAAATTCATGAAGGAAAACCTGATGCAGCCTGCAAGAGAACTGTGACTTGGGAAATTTGTTTTACAGCAAGCCAATGACCCCCAAGCATAAAGCCAAACCTACACAGGAATAGCTTATAAACAACAAAGTTAATATCCTGGAGTGGCCAAATCAGAATCCAGAGCTCAATCCAATTGAGAATTTGTGGCTGGACTTGAAAAGGCCTGTTCTCTCATGATCCCCATGCAATCTGACAGAGCTTGAACAGTTTTGTAAAGAAGAATAGTGAAAAGTTGTGGTGTCCAGATGTGCAAAGCTGATAGAGATCTATCCACACAGATTCAAGGCTATAATTGCTGCCAAAGGTGCATCTACTAAATACTGACTTGGAGGGGGTGAGTAATTATGTAATCAATTATTTTGTCTTTAGAAACTGTAATAAATTTAGACCAATTTGTAGAAATTTGCTTTCATGTTGACAGAAGAGTCTTTTCTGTTGATCAGTGTCAAAAAAGCCAAATTAAGTCCACTGTGACTCAATGTTGTAAAACAATAAAACATGAAAACTTCCAAGGGCATGAATATTTTTTATAAGCACTATTCACCTGATTAGAATAGGGGAGAATAATTTTCTCATCTCTGGAAGCAGACTGAAATGTTCTGATAACTTGCTGTACAGAATTACTAAAACTCCAAATCACTTCCAATACTCCTGTCAACAGAGAGGATTGAAAAATTGTAATGAAAGCCTCCACAACTTCTTTTATCAGTCTAGGACAGAGTATTTCATACTGGCATGATGATTAAACCAACCCTTCTATCACTTTAACTGGGATGCCCTTAATAATTTGACTAAGTTTATCCCACCTTACATTCCACATTTGTTTGCCTTGTCTACAACCTCAACATTATCCACCACTTTTATGAAGGCAGTTATAAAAAGATTCATTAAGGATTCTCTTGCCCCCAAAACAAATTTTGTTTTTTTTTATTAAGTCTGCTCTTTGCTTGGTTATGTTCTTGCATTTCATATAAAGCATTTACTTGCCATTATTTTTCCATACCTTCTCTTCATACCCCTAACATTTTGTACAAGTTCACCTGAAACTTTCCATAGTGTTAAACACTATGGGCTGTCATAAATGGTCATTTTTACTTTATCTGACTTGTTCTGCACCTTGTCTTTCACATAGCAGTGGTTTAAATAGTGCTGCTCTTATTTTGTGGGGATATATTTCCACTTGAATCTTCCTCGCCATAGGTTAGTTCCAATTCCTGACACTGCCACCTATTAGACTCCCCCTTTCCCTTGCCTTTCAAACACTGCTAGTCCCTCTACCTACCTTCCTCCCGCTGCTGCAACATTGACCCAAAAAGACCTGTGATTGCTGGCCATTTAGAATCAACTTCCAAAAATATTAGTGATGCAGCTGAAATTTTCAGCAGAGGGCCAATTCCTCTCCAACCAAGTACATCCATTAGCTCAGAATATCTGAGATCTTTGGATTAAACATTTTTGAGATAAATGGTTAACATTGTGGCACAATATTTATGCTGCCCCCTCCCAGTTCCTACAAGCTGGGATTAATCCATACTTGCCATGCAGTCTTTGTAGATAGAACATAGGAACAGGCCATCTGGCACACAATATATAAAGGAAAATAAAAACATCCAAACCCTAATCCCTCCTACCTGCACAATGTCCATATTCTTCCATCTTCCTTACATCCATATGCATATCCAAACGTCTTTTAGAAGCCTCTAATGTATTTGCCTCTACCACCATACAGGCAGCACAGTGCGGGCATCCACAATGCTCTGTGTAAAAAAACTTACCTCCCATCCCCCTTGAACCTACCTCCTTTCACCTTCTTTGGCATTAAATATTTCAACCCAGGAAAACAGATACACTCTCTCTACTCTCTCTATACCTCTCATAATCTTATAAACCTCTATCAGATCTCCCCTCAGCTTCTGGTGCTCCAGAGAAAATAACACAAATTTATACAGTCTCTCATGATAGCACATGCCCTCTGTAGCCTCTCTAAAGCCTCAACAGTCTCTCTATAGTGGGAAGACCAGAACTGTATGCAATAATCCAGATGTAGAGCATCCAGAGTTTCCTCCTAACCAGAATTTTATAAAGCTGCAACTTAACATGAGGCATTGACTTTTGAACTCAATGCCTCAACCAATAGAAGCAAGCATCCCTTAAGCCTTCTTAACCACCTTATTAACCTGTGCAGCCGCTTTTAAGGGGTGGTAAACTTGGATCCTAAGATCTCTCTGCTCAGCAACACTGTTAAGGATCTTGCCCTTAACAGTGTACTGTCTCCTTGGCTGTTGTTGTATCGAGGGGCAACACCTCATGTTTATCTAGGTTAAACTCCATCTGCCATTTCTCTGCCCATACCAACATTTGACCTATATCACGCTGTACTCTTTGCCAGTCTTAAACACTATCCACAACGCTACCAAACTTAATGGCAACTGCAAACTTACTAACCCACCCATCTACATTTTTATCCAGGTCATTTATATATATCAAGGATGTTCTCCTTGTAACTATGTAGATTTTGGATAGATTCCTATATTGAATGGATGTTCATCACAAAATGTAAACTAACAAACCTCTAGTTTCTTGGTTATCCCTGCTTTCTCTTTTAAACACCAGTATTATTTATCAGTCATTAAAACCTCTGATAAATTGTACTCAGAGAGTCATGGCAACTTCCTCCATTAATTCTTTTAACATATTTTGTCAAAGCTTGGTGACTTCTCTGGTTTTCGTAAGACATGGGAATAGAATTAGGCCATTCAGCCATTCCAGTCTGCTCTGCCAATTTATCATGGCTGATTTATTATCCCTCTGAACCCTATTTCTCCTACCCTCTCCCTGTAGGAGCATAGACCATAGACCATAAGGCATAGGATCAGAATTAGGCCCTTTGAGTCTGCTCTGCCATTCGGTCATGGCTGATCCTTTTTTACCCGGCTCAACCCCATTCCCCAGTCTCCTCCCTGCAATCTTTGATGCTGTGTCCAATCAAGAGCCTATCAATCTCTGACTTGAATACACCTAATGACCTGACCTCCACTGCTGCCCGTGGTAACAAATTCCACAAATTCACAGTCCTTTGGCTAAAGAAATTTCTCTGCATCTCTGTTTTAAATGGACGCCCCACTATCTTGAGGCTGTGCCCCCTTGTCAGGCTAACGAATCTATAATTCCTACCATGGAAAATGTCCCTTACAAATCTACGGTATCTAGGCCTTTCAACATTTAAAAGGTTTCAATGAGATTCTCCTTCATCCTTCTAAATTCCAGCGAGTGCAGACCCACAGCTATCAAACATTCCTCATATGATAGCCCTTTCATTTCCGGAATCATCCTTGTGAACCCCCTCTGGACATTCTGCAATGCCAGTACATCTTTTCTTAGATAAGGAGCCCAAAATTGTTCCTTATCAACCCTCAGCATCACATCCTTGCTCTTATATTCAAGGCCTGTTGAAATGAAATGAATTGTCTTCCTTATCACTGGCTCAACCTGCAAGTTAATCTTTAGGGCGCTCTGCACAAGTCCCTTTGCATCTCAGACTTCTGGATTTTCTCCCCGTTTAGAAAATATTCTGCACATTTATTTCTGCTACCAATGTGCATGACCATGCATTTTCCAACATTATATTTCATTTGCCACTTTCTTGCCCAGTCTCCTAATCTGTCTAAGTCTTTCTGTAGCCTGTCTGTTTCCCTAGCACTACCTGCTCCTCCGCCAATCTTCATATCATCTGCTGACTTGGCAACAAAGCCATTTATTCCAAATCTAAATCATTGATATGCAATATTTGAATAAGCAGTCCCAACACCGAGTCCTGCAGAACACCACTAGTCACTGGTAGCCAACCAGACAAGGATTCTTTTATTGCCACTCACTGCCACCTACCCATAAGCCAATGCTCTAACCATGTTAGCAACTTTCCTGTAATGCCATGGGTAAGCAACTTCATATGTGGCACCTTGTCAAAGGTGTTCTGAAAGTCCAAATATACAAAATCTGCATCCCCTTTATCCATCCTACTTGTAATTTACTCAAAGAATTCCAACAGGTTTGTCAAGTAAGAGTTGCCCTTCAGGAAACTATGCTGATTTTGTCCTATTTTATCCCGTGTCACCAAATACTCCGTGACCTATCCTTAACAATTGACTCCAATATCTTCCCAATCACTGAAGTCAGGCTATAATTTTCTTTCTGCTGCCTTTACCCTTCCTTAAAGAGTGGAGTAGCATTTGCAGTTTTCCAGTTCTCTGGCGCCATGCACTTTTTGAGCACTTTCTCCCTTGTAATAGTTTCTGTAATCACTTCTCTTCCTTCACAGACTAAAATATTTGGCACATTGCTAATGTCTTCCACAGTAACCTTTGACACCCTGACTAATTGCTTGGGAATTAGGGAAAGAGCTTAAAAGAAGTGGGTCAGTTGGCAGATTTGCATGCTACAGTCCTGAGGAGTCATTGGATTGTTCATAATTAAGCACTTGACAAAGAGCAATCAAAAAGAAAAGCTAGATTTAAGTAAATCGGCCATTATGTGAAAAGGCCCAGTGATGGAGTGGGGTTTTAAGGCTTTGGTTCATCGAGGCTTTGGCGAGGAAATGTACAGTAGCTTTGTTTTCATTACTTATTCTTTCCTTTTTCTTATTGCACATTCAGAGCAGCTGGGATGCCAGACAGGATACAGGAAGGCGCCTCTTGTGGGATGTATGAAGGTAAGGGGACCTAGAGTGTCCCTAATGACCACACCTGCAAGAAGTGTCTCCAGCTGCAGCTTCTAACAGACAATGTTAAGGAATTAGAGCTGGAACTGGATGAACTCCAGATCAATGATGAGGCTGAGGGTCGTGGGGGTTGGGAACTGAAGCGCCAGAACAAATAGTGTAGTGGTTATGTAGAAAAGTGTTGTTAAACCTACATACAAGGTCAGGAAATAAAAGGTTGAACATGGTGAGACTAATGTTCTAAGCTACATATACTTCAATCGAAGAAGTATTGTAGGAAATTCAGATGAGCCGAGGGCATGAAACAGCACATAGGATTATGACATTGGAGCCATTAGTGAGACTTGGCTGCAGGAGGGGTGGGACTGGCAGCTTAAGGTTTTCGGGTTCCAGTATTTTAGACATGGTAGAGTGGGAGGGATTAAAGTGGGAGGGCTGGTATTACTAGTCAGAGAAAATGTCAAAGAAACTTCATCTAGAGAGGCTTTATGGGTAGAACTGAGGAATAAGAAAGGTATGGCTATGTTAATGGAATTATAGACAACCCAACAATCCACAGGATTTAGAGAAACAAATTTCTAGAGAGATTGCAGACTGGTGCAAGAAATCTAAGGTTATGATAGTAGGTGATTTTAACTTATTGACAGGGACTCCCATACTGCAAAAGAACTGGATGGGAAAAAGTTTGTCAAATGTGTTCAGTAATATTTCCTTAATAAGTACCCAGATGTTCCAACTAGAGAGAGTACAATACTAGATCTCCTTTTAGGGAATAAGACAGGGCAGGTGGCAGAAGTTTGTGTAGGGGAACACTTTGCATCTAGTGATCATAATGCCATTAAATTCAAGATAACTATGGAAAAGTATAGGTCTGAACCTTGGGTTGAGATTTTAAATTAGAGAAAGGCCAATTTTGATGGTATAAGAAAAGATCTGGTAGGTGGTTTTGGGCAGGTTGTTTTCTCTCAAAGGTATACTTATTAAGTGTGAGGCCTTCCAATGTGAAATTTTGAGAGCACAGAGCTTGTATGTTCCTCTCAGAATAAAAGGCAAGGATAACAGGTTTAGGGAACCTTGGTTTTTGTGAGATATTAAAGCCCTGGTTAAGAAAGAGCAGGAGGTACATTGCAGGAAAAGGTAGGCAGGGACAAATGAGGTACTTTTGTCCCAAAAATGCAAGAGACCACTTAAGAAGAAGATCAGGAAGGCTAAAAGTAGACATGAGGTTTCTGTTACAGACCAAGTGAAAGAGAATCCTCAGGACTTCTACAGATATATTAAGAGCAAAAGGACAGCAAGAGACAAAGTTGGTCCTCTGGAACATCAGGTTCGTAGTCTATGCATGAAGTCAAAAGAGGTGGGGGAGACCTTAAATGGATTTTTTGCATCTATATTTATTCGGGAGATGGTCACAGAGTCCATGTGAAGCCATGTGGCATGGTCCCAGTGCAGGTTACAGAGGAGGTGGTGTTTACTGTTGAGTCAAATAAGATGGATAAATTCCCAGAGTCTGACAATATGTTCCTTTGGACCCTGTGGGAAGAGAATGCAGAAATTGCAGGGACGCTACCAGAAATATTTAAAACATCCTTAGTCATGGGTGAGGTGCTGGAGGATTGGAGGATATCTGATCAACACACACAAAATGCTGGTGGAACGTAGCAGGTCAGGCAGCATCTATAGGAAGAAGTACAGTCGACATTTCGGGCCGAGTCCCTTCATCAGGACTAACAGAAAAAAAGAGATAGTTAGAGATTTGAAAGTGGGGGGGGGGGACCCAAAATAATAGGAGAAGACAGGAGGGGGAGGGATGAAGCTAAGAGCTGGGAAGTTGATTGTCAAAAGGGATACAAGGCTGGAGAAGGGGGAGTATCATAGGATGGAAGGCCTTAGAAGAAAGAAGGGGGGAGGGGAGCACCAGAGGAAGATGGAGAACAGGCAAGGAGTCATTGTGAGAGGGAAAGAGAGAGAGAAAAAAATAGGGATGGGATAAGAAGGGGAGGAGGGGCATTAACAGAAGTTAGAGAAATCAATGTTCATGCCATCAGGTTGGAGGCTACCCAGATGGAATATATTCATCTCGACAGTAGAGGAGGCCATGGTTGATGTCCCAACTAATCAACAGATGACGCCATTGACAACACCCTCCACCTGGCCCTAACATACCTGGACAAAAAAAGACACGTACGTTCGAATGCTGTTCATAGACTTCAGTTTAGCATTGAACACAATCGTTCCTCAGAAACTGATTGGAAAGCTGAGCCTACTGGGACTGAACACCTCCCTCTGCAACTGGATCCTAGATTTCCTGACTGGGAGACCTCAGTCAGTCTGGATCGGAAGCAGCATCTCTAACACAATCACACTGAGCACGGGGGCTCCCCAGGGCTGTGTGCTCAGTCCACTGCTGTTCACTCTGCTGACCCACGACTGTGCTGCAACACACAGTTCGAACCACATCATCAAGTTCACCGATGACACGACCCTGATGGGTCTCATCAGCAAGAAAGATGAGTCAGCTTACAGAGAGGAAGTGCAGTGGTTAACGGACTGGGGCAGAGCCAACAACCTGTCTCTGAGTTTGAACAAAACAAAAGAGATGGTTGTTGTCTTCAGGAGGGCACTCTCTGCTGAACATCGACGGCTCCTCGGTAGAGGTCGTTAAGAGCACCAAATTTCTTGATGTTCACCTGGCGGAGAATCTCACCTGGTCCCTCAACACCAGCTCCATAGCAAAGAAAGCCCAGCAGCGTCTCTACTTTTTGCGAAGGCTGAGGAAAGTCCATCTCCCACCCCCCAATCCTCATCACATTCTACAGGGGTTGTATTGAGAGTATATTGAGCAGCTGCATCACTGCCTGGTTCGGAAATTGCACCATCTTGGATTGCAAGACCCTGCAGCAGATAGTGAGGTCAGCTGAGAAGACTATCGGGGTCTCTCTTCCCGCCATTACGGACATTTACACTACATGCTACATCGGCAAAGCAAACAGCATTATGAAGGACCCCATGCACCCCTCATTCAAACTCTTCTCCCTCCTGCCATCTGGGAAAAGGCACTGAAGCATTTGGGCTCTCACGACCAGACTATGTAACAGTTTCTTCCCCCAAGCGATCAGACTCCTCAATACCTAGAGTCTGGACTGACACCAACTTACTGCCCTCTACTGTGCCTATTGTCTTGTTTATTATTTATTGTAATGCCTGCACTGTTTTGTGCAGTTTATGCAGTCCTGGGTAGGTCTGTAGTCTAGTGTAGTTTTTTTGTGTTGTTTTGCATAGTTCAGTGTAGTTTTTGTAGTGTTTCATGTAGCACCATGGTCCTGAAAAATGTTGTCTCGTTTTTACAGTGTACTGTACCAGCTGTTACAGTCAAAATGACAATAAAAAGTGACTTGACTTGAGTTGACTTGAATGGGAATGGAACATGGAATTAAAATGTGTGGCTACTGGGAGAACCTGCTTTCTCTGGTGGACAGAGCATAGGTGTTCACCAACATATAGAAGACCATGCCGGGAGCACCAAACACAATATATCACACCAGCAGACTCACAGGTAAAGTGTCGCCTCACCTGGAAGGACTGTCTGGGGCCCTGAATGGTGGTGAGGGAGGAAGTGTAAGGGTAGGTGTAGCACTTGTTCAACTTACAAGGATAAGTGCCAGGAGGGAGATCGGTGGGAAGGGATGGGGAAGATGAACCGACAAGGGAGTCGTGTAGTGAGTGATCCTTGCGGAAAGCAGAAAGTGGGGGGGAGGGCAAGATTTGCTTGGTGGTGGGATCTTGTTGGAGATGGCGGAAGTTATGGAGAATTATATGTTGGACACGGAGGCTGGTGGGGTGGTAGGTGAGGACAGGAGGAACCCTATCCCTAGTGGGGTGGTGGGAGGATGGGGTGAGAGCAAGTGTGCGTGATATGGGAGAGATGCGTTTGAGGGTAGAGTTGATGGTGAAGGAAGGGAAGCCCCTTTGTTTAAAAAAGGAAGACATCTCCTTCATCCTGGAAAGGAAAGCCTCATTCTGGAATGGAGAGCAGATGTGGCAGAGACGGAGGAATTGAGAGAAAGGGATGGCATTTTTACAAGTAACAGGGTGGGAAGAGGAGAAGTCCAGGTAGCTGTGAGAGTCTGTGGGCTTATAGTAAACATCAGTAGATAAGCTGTCTCCAGTGTTACGCCCATGGCCCCCTCCTTTTTGAGAATGGCAGGATCACTATTGATTCGAGTCAGGAGACCCAGGAAATGAGATAAAGACATGCAGAATCCACAAAGAGTTTGGAATGTGTCCTGGCCTCCGAAAGGTGGAACCATTGATTACGGTTATTGTCTCTTGGAGACGGACTTGTGTACTGAATCCTATACGATGCATCAAAGCCCCCAGGCAATGAACCGGGCGAGGGGGAGGGGGGGGGGGGTTGGTGGAGGGATTGCACCATCCCACCCTGATTGACATCTGAGACCCTGTGAGTCAGGATAAAAGAGGGTCTGAGGAACAGCCCCTTCAGACGCACCAGAAGAAATGTTAGAACTCCCGTAACAGCATAACAGCGAAAGCCAGTGGAACCAGCCCACGTGCGTCCTTTTCCATTTGCCTCGGAATTGGTGGGTCTTGCCACAGAAGCACGGCTTTAGCTAACCTCGAAGGGGAAATCAGTCCCCCAACGTCTCTTGAAGGATTGACATCATAAAAGGAATGGGCAAGTTAAACCTCCGTCTTTCTCTCCAACCAAAAAGGCTGCAGCCTACAGCTTGACTGAACTAAAGTGACTTTTATATTTCCATCGGACAATACATTATCCCCTAGACAACGATAGAGCTATTTCTTATTGATTATTATTATACCCGCGCTTTTAGATTTAGTATTGACGACGTATATTATCTGTGTATTTGCATTGATATTATTTTTGTGTATTTTTATCAATAAATACTGTTAAAAATAGTACCATCAGACTTCAATGGACCTCTCTATCTTTGCTGGTAAGTGACCCAGTTACGGGGTACGTAATACCAGAGATGGAGACAGAAAGATCAAGGAAGGGGAGGGAGGTGTTGGAAATGGACCAGGTAAATTAGAGGACAGGGTGGAAGTTGGAGGCAAAGTTGATGAAGTTAACGAGCTCAGCATGCACACAGGAGGCAGCGCCAATGCAGTCATTGATGTAGCGAAGGAAAATTGGGGGACGGATACCAGTATAGACCTGGAACATGGACTGTTCCACAAAGCCAACCAAAAGGCAGGCATAGCTGAGACCCATACGGGTGCCAATGGCTACACCTTCAGTTTGATGGAAGTGGGAGGTGCCAAAGGAGAAATTATTAAGAGTAAGGACCAATTCTGGTAGACGAAGGAGAGTGGTAGTAGAGGGGAACTGGTTGGGTCTGGAATCCAAAAAGAAATGGAGAGCTTTGAGACCTTCCTGGTGGGGGATGGAGGTATATAGGGACTGGACATCCATGGTGAAAATAAGACGTGGTGGAAATAATATCTGATGTTGTTCAGTTGTTTAAGGAAAGCTCTAAGAATAAACCAGGAAATTATAGGCCAATGAGCCTGACATCAGTAGTGGGAAAGTTAATGGAAGGTATTCTAAGGGACTAGACATATAATTATTTGGATAAATAGGGACTGATTAAGATAGTCAACATGTCTTTGTGCATGGTAAGTCATGTCTAACCAATCTTAGAGAATTTTTCCAGGAATTGACCAGAAACGTTTATGAAGACAAGGCTGTGGATGTTGTCTATATGGGCTTTATCAAAGCATTTGACAAGGTCAATATGGAAGGTTGGTCAAGAAGGTTCAGTCGCTTGGCATTCAAGATGAGGTAGTAAATTGGATTAGACATTGGTTTCATGGGAGAAGTCAGAGAGTGGAAGGAAATGGCTGCATCTCTGACTGGAGGCCCGTATCTAGTGGAATGTTGCAGAGATCAGTGCTGGGTTCATTGTTGCTTTTCATCTAGCCGGATCAGCACATTTTCAGATGACACCAAATTAGGGTGTGTAGTGGTCTATGAGAAAGTCTAGCAAAGCTTGTAGTGGAATCTGGACCACCTGGTGAAATGGGCTAAAGAATGGCAGATGGAACTTAATGCAGACAAACGTGAGGTTTTGCCCCTTGGGAGAACCAACCAGAGTAGCTTTTACATGGTGAGAGGAAGGACACTGAGGAGTGTGGTAGAATAAAGAGATCTTGGAATACAGATCCACAATTCCTTGAAAGATGCGTCACAGATAGATAAGTTCATAAAGAAAGATTTTGGCACATTGACCTCATAGATAAATCTTTTGAGTATAGGAGTTGGAATGCTATGTTGAAATTGTACAAGATTTTCATGAGGCCTTCGCTGGAGTATTGCATGTAGTTTTGGTCACCTACCTACAGGAAAGATGTAACTAAAATTGGAAAAGTACGCAGAAAATTTACAAGGATATTGCCAGGATCTGAGGTTCAAATGTTCATTTTTTTTATCAAAGTATGTACGCAGAATACAACTCTGAAATTTGTCTTCACCAGATAGCCATAGAATACAGAAAACCATTTAAGTAGTTGAAAGAAAGCCATCAATCCCCCTGAATGAAAAGAATAAGAAACAAAAACTCGCAAACCCCAAACCCCACCAAACCCTTTCTCACAAAAAAACTAATAGATCACCCAAACCCAGCTCAACAATCCTCAACAAGAAAGGACCTGTGTTATAGGGAAAAGTTGAATACGTTACAAATTCATTCCCTAGAATGCAGAATATTAAGCGGAGATTTGATAGAGGTAAAACAATTACAAGAGGTATAAATAGGGTAAATGCAAGCAGGGTTTTTCTGCTGAGACTGGGTGATATTACAACTAAAGGTCATGAGTTAATGGTGAAAGTTGAAATGTTTAAGCGTAACATGGGAGTGAGGTGGGGAATCTTCTTCACTCACAAGACGGTGAGGGTGGATTGAGCTGCCAGTGCAAGTGGTGAATACAGGGTTGATTTCAACACTTAAGAGAAATTTTGATAGGCACATGCATGGGAGGGAAATGGAGGAGTACAGTTGCAGGTCAGTGGGACTAGACAGATTTATGGTTTGGCACATACCAGATGGGCTAAAAGGTCTATTTCTGTTCTGAGTAACTCTAATCAAACACCTATCAATCTAACAACAGGTCTTAGTTGTACATTCATGGAGCCCTCCTTCAACATTGTAACAAAAGGGGTATATTTTGGGTGCCTGAAGTTTATACTCAGAGGTTTTGGAACAGATGACGGTATTGAATAGTCAAGGGGATTCTGCTAGTTAGGATGTGCTGCCATTGTAAATGTTTTCTTCCACATCCCAAAGATCCTGAGAACAAGTGCTTGGTAGAAGAATCGGGGTAATTGGCACGAGAGAGAGAGAGAGTAGGTCACAGGAAAGTAATTAGGAAATGGGATTGATTGAATGACTCAAGGACCAAATGGGCTCATTCTCTGTTGTAAGAAAACTGAAAAAGGCAAATAAAATCAATCTCACAGTCCATCTTTTCCTTCAGCATGATTAAGGTAACTGTGCATAAAATGATGTAAACTTTTTGTTTGGAAGGCTTGGAATATATGCTGGTCTTGTGTAAACTTTGGCAAGTATTTAGAAACTGTTTCTGTATTTAGCAACTATGCTTCCTAAGTACTGCTGCTGATGTTGCAAGAAATGAGGCAGGGAATTGGCAGGTTGGGGAGTTTCAGTCTATATTCAAGGATGATGAAGGCCCTGCATACTCAAGACTTAGATCAATATATCTTTGTTAAGAGAATCCTGGTTAAGATTTTTACTGCTGTGTTGTAAGTATTTCATTTTAGCAGTTCTGCAAGAGCAATCTGTTCTACATTTAGCATGTTTGGGTTTGAGCTAAAGATAAGGAGCTATGTTGTTCAACTTAGGAATGTTGTATCAGCCTATCAGGATGGTGGAATTGGGAGACGATTCTACAGAATGCTGGGTGGAGAGGTTTTTGTAATGGACGCTGGTGTGGGTTGATGTCTTTTGGCAGGAGCTGGGAGAAGACTGGAGGGAAGATGGCTAAGAATGTGGTCCCTGTTGCACAAGGTGCTTTGTGCAGATGAATGGCTTCAAGGAGGGAAGACCAGTACTGCAGTGGGGAACCTGTTTGTTTGAGGTGGGTTTCGAGCGACATTCAAGAAATGTTTTGTACATTCACGCAGACTGTGGGTCCAGCGCATGAGTTAAAGACAACTTCAAGATGAGCTTCATCTTACCTGCACTTTTAGACTAGGTTAACTGTAATGGAACCTTTTTTTTCTTATTCTTACTAACTGTTCAATAAAGCTGACATTTGTAAATATACTTCCTTTATAATTGTCTTCAGTGTATGACCTGATACTTCTTGCCAGCAGCTAATTGCATTGGGGCAGTATTTACACAATAACTGCATAGATCCGGGTTTCGGTTGGTTGAGATATCCCAACTTCTTGATTCTAGTGGGACCCAAGTCTTGCTGACACTTGACGTAGGGAGTTTGAGAAAGGTGGTTTTCTTACCACTGAGTCCAGTGGCTGTTAGTGAGGGACTAACGAGCCTCATCTCCAGAGAGGCCCGGTAAAAAGTGGTTTCTCAAGGATAATGCAAAAAGATGAATTTGAGTGGAAGTTTGGCCATGTTCTTGTTAAACTGCATAGCATATATGAAATCTACATCGCCTATTTCTGCTCCTATTTTCTAATTTACTTTCACGCATTATCTGTGCCTTTGAAAGAATATTTATGTCTTAGAATAAACTAACTCTTGCAAGTTGATTAAGTTAAAGGGTGCATAAAGCAGCATTTTATTCAATGTGTCCTTCCCATGGAAATAACATTCTAAGCTGTATTAAATGTTGGAAGAATATTCACTAATATTTGCATTTTGTTTCAAGCAACCTCCTGGCTCAGAAAACTAAATTGTTTTATCTTAATGCCCAATTGAGGCTAAAATGTGCAACTCATTATTGGAAGGATTGATGCTGATGCTATTCTTTCCCTTGTTGATCCCTGAATATATAGTATCAGCATGACTACTTACCCTTACTGACAGTAAATAAATCAAATTATCAAAGCCTCAGTGGATATGGATGATCACTGAAACATCCTAACTAACATTCCTTATGGCGTAAAGAATTTTACACACCCAATTTAACCTTAATGTACTTCATTCTTCAGGCTTGCTGCCCTGCCATTTTAATTTATTAAGAACCAAGCTGTACTTAGCATGGAAGTTTTAATTTATTACATTAATGAGTCCCCATGGTGACATAATCCAAGATACCATGGTAGACTTGGCCTGGAACTTGTAGAGAGAAATAATGTTAGGGATCATTTTGAGGTTATGAAATTATGGAAGCATAATTATGGATTAACTAAAATGAGAACCAGTCTTCAGGAAATAAAACCTCTATACAATTTAACTTCCAGATGATACTTTGAGGCCAGTGATCCATTTGTCCCTCCCCACTCATCTCCCTCCTGGCACTTATCCTTGCAAGCAGAACAAGTGCTACAACTGCCCCTAAACCTCCTTCCTCACTACTTTCAGGGCCCCATACAATCCTTCCAGGTGAGGCAACACTTTTGGGGTCATCTAGTGTATCCGGTACTCCCAGTGTGGCTTCCTGTATGTCGGCGAGACCCACCGTAGAGTGGGAGACCGCTTCACCAAGCACCTATGCTCTGCCCACCAGAAAAAGCAGGATCACCCAGTGGCCACCCATTTCCATTCCAACATGTCAGTCTATGGCCTCCTCTACTGTCGTGATGAGAGCAGCACCTTATATTTTATCTGGGTAGCCTCCAAACTGATGGCATGAACATAAATTTCGCAAACTTCCGGTAATGTCCCCCCTTCACCATTCCCCATTCCTATTTCCTTCTCTCACCTTATCTCCTTACCTGCCCATCACCTCCCTCTGGTGCTCCTCCCCATCTTTTTTCTTCCATGGCCTTCTGTCCTCTCCTATCAGACTCACCCATCTCCAGCCCTCTTTCTCTTTCACCAATCAACTTTCCAGCTCTTTACTTCACCCCTCCTCCCAGTTCCACTTATCACCTTGTGTTTCTCCCTCCCCTCCCCCACGTTCTAAATCTGACTCCTCATTTTTTTCTCTCCAGTCCTGATGAAGGATCTCAGCCCAAAACTTCACTGTTTACACTTTTCCATAGATGCTGCCTGGCCTGCTGAGTTCTTCCAGCACTTTGTGTGTGTTGCTTGGATTTCCAGCATCTGCAGATTTATCGTTGTTTGTGATTGAACCATTCTGATTCTGTCCCATTGAAGCTACATTGGGAAGACAAAAGATGAATGTTCCTCTATTAGCACATTGTTGAACGTTTATCTCTGCCTCTTAATGCACAGTTCTGGACAAGTTTGTATTGTCACTTAACCTTCTGGTTAGTTGTATATTCATGGAGCCATCTTTCAGCACTGTAACAAAAAGGGAATATTATGGGTGTCTGGATTTTGAACTCAAGCTATGTTCACACTAGACCGGATAATTTTGAAAACGCCAGTTTTGCGTAAAAACGATAGACGTCCACATTATGCATTTAAAAAAATATCTCTGTCCACATTGAAATGGAGATTTAGGCGAATCTCCTTGTACTGAGCATGCGCAGGACACATCTACCAAAATCAAGTAACATGTTTGGTGTCGAATCTCGCTGTGAAAGATGGTGCGTGTTTGTTCAGTTACAGACTAGAAAAACTTAAACAGCGGGCAGCTGTTGGCTCTCGCGCAGGAGGACTTAAAACTTAAAAAAATCCAAATACTGGAGCATATGGAGAAACCGACAGGGAGTTCACGGACAGTATGACCCAGCTGATGACAAACATTGAAAACCTGACTAATTCTGTTGCATTAATAAAGCCCCTTGTTAAATGTATAAAGCATGTCTGCATCAGTATTATCTTGTATTTCCATACAATGTTACATTAGGCTGTTACACATCTATTGTCAGAGAAGTACTTGCATAAATAGGTAAACCACCTTCATACAAGCAAGGACAGAAAACAGGGCAAAGTGAGTATACTTATTTATTTAGTAAGTTATGGGTCAAATTATTTGGTGAGTACATTTCTAACTGTTCTGGCTTCAGTCTCATTGCCGTCTGTTCTGAAATTGTTACATTGCATTCAAGAAAACAATGAAATGGTGTGCTGCTGTCACCATCTGTCATGACAGCATTTTCAGATTTCTCCAGTTACCCCGTCCACACTGTTCTGCCCAAGCAGCATTTTCAAAATTACACACCCTGGAGAGTGTTTCTGAAAAGCTCTGGTTTTAGGGGACAAAAACATTGTTTTAGTGTGGACGGAGGTTAAGAACGAAGAGAAAAAGCTTTGGTTACGGATTTATCCGGTGTAGTGTGGACATAGCCTCAGAGGTTTTGGGACACCAGTATTGAATATTCAAAGTGATTCTGCTTGTTGGAATGTGCTGCCATTCTAAATATGTAATTCTTGAAATTTACCTGACTAGGTTCCAAATAATAAGGCTAAGAAGGAGATCACAGCAATTGAAGCTGCAGTTAATCATTTATTTTCAAAAACAAAATTGAAAACGTTCTATCAGAAGGGAGACCTACTCTTGGACTATCTTTCCTGAAGGTTTGCTGTGTCAATGTAGAATTTTATGTTTCCCATTTACAGCTTCCATGTGGGTCAGAGCTGGTCAGTTCTAACATTATGGTTAAGCTATCGGCACTCAACATGATAATGGGAAGAAATCTGACAGCAACACAACTCCTGGAAAATGCACATGCAGAGTTAAACAGGGAAATGCAGTACTCTCAGTGCTTATCAGTTCCAACAGGAGTGACATTTTGCAGTCTTCTCCAGTGAACTAATAAGCACTCTGAAAAACTAAGCACAGGAAATATACAATTCACAGCACTTCTTTAATGCCAATTTTACATGCAGTATAGCAGTTTGCACCTTTTGAAGTGTATACACCACGTCCATTTCCTGTTATAAGGTGCTGTCCTATGAGGTTTGGAACTGCACTTTTTGTCATATTTGCCATAAACATAGAAACATATCATAGAAATCTACAGCGTATTACAGGCCCTTTGGCCCACAATATTGTGTTGACCATGTAACCCACTCGAGAAACTGCCTAGAATTTCCCTACCTTGATTTTTCTAAGCCCCATGTACCTTTCTAAGAGTCTTTTAAAAGACCCTGTAATTTTTGCCTCTACTACTTTCGCTGACAGTGCATTCCACGTACCCACCACTCTCTGTGAAAAACTTACCTCTGACATTCCCTTGTAGCTACTTCCAAGCACCTTAAAACTATGACTCCTCATATTAGCCATTTCAGCCCTGGGAAAAAGCCTCTGGCTATCCACATGATGAATGCTTCTCATCATATTATACACCTCTATCAGATCACCTCTCATCCTCCGTCATTCCAAGGAGAAAAGGCCAAGTTCATTCAACCGATTTTCATAAGGCATGCTCTCCAATCCAGGCAACATCCTTGTAAATTTCCTCTCTATGGTATCCACATCCTTCCTGTAATGAAGTGACTAGAAATGAACACAGTACTTCCAAGTGGGGTCTAACCAAAGTCTTATATAACTGTAACATTACCTAACAGCTCTTGAACTCAATCCCATGGTTGATGAAGGCCAACACATACATTTTCTTAACAACATTGTCAACCCGTGCAGCAGCTTTGAGTTTCCTATGGACATGGACCCCAAGATCTCACTGATCCTCCATGCTGCCAAGAGTCTTAACATTAATATCATATTGTCTTCAAATTTGACCTACCAAAATGGACCACTTCCACTTAAACATAGAAAACCTACAGCACAATACAGGCCCTTCACCCCACAAAGTTGTGCCGAACATGTCCCTACCTTAGAAATTACTAGGCTTACCCATAGCCCTCTATTTTTCTAACCTCCATGTACTTACCCAAAAGTCTCTTAAAAGACCCAATTGTATCCACCTCCATCACCGTTGCCAGCAGCCCATTCCATGCATTCACCACTCTCTGAGTAAAAAACTTAACCCTGACATCTCCTGTGTACTTACTCCCCCAGCACCTTAAACCGGTGTCCTCTTGTGGCAACCATTTCAGCCCTAGGAAAAAGCCTCTGACTATCCACACCATCAATGCCTCTCATCATCTTATACACCTCTACCAGGTCACGTCTCATCCTCTGGGTTAAAATCTATCTATAACTTCTCACCCCAGTGCTGCATGCTTTCGCTATCTCACTGTAACCTCTGACAATCCTCCAGACTATCCACAACACCCCCAACTTTTGTGTCATCAGCAATCTTACTAACCCAGCTTTCTACTTCCTTATCCAGGTCATTTATAAAAATCAGAAAGAGGAGGGATCCCAGAACAGATCCCTGTGGAACACCACTGGACACCGTCCTCTATGCAGAATAAGAACCATCCACAACCACCCTTTGCGTTATGTGAACAAGCCAGTTCTGGATCCCCAACGCAAGGTCTCCTTGGATCCCATGCCTCATTACTTTATGAATGGCCCTTGCATGTGGAACCTTATCAAGTGCCTTACTGAAATCCATATACACTACATTCACTGCTCTACCTTCATCAATGTGTTTTATTTCATCCTCAAAGAATTCAATCTGGTTCATAAGGCATGACCTGCCTTTGACAAAGCCATGTTGACTATCCCTAATCAGGTTACGTTTCTCCAAGTGCTCATAAATTCTGCCTCTCAAGATCCTCTCCAAGAACTTGCCCACCACTGAAGTAAGACCCACTGGTCTATAATTCCCTGGGTTATCGTTTGCAACCTTCCAATCCTCTGGTACTTCTCCTGTCCCTATTGATGACGCAAAGATCATTGCCAGAGGATCAGCAATCTCCTCCCTCGCTTCTCTCAGTAGCCTGTGGTATATCTCGTACAGTCCAGGTGACTTATCTAACTTAATCCCTTTCAAAAACTCCAGCACATCCTCTTTCTTAAAATTCATACACTCAAGCATTTCAGTCTGCTGCAAGGTCATTCCCACAATTGCCAAGGTCTTTTTCACTGGTGAATACCGAAGCAAAAATATTTGCAATATGTGTATTTGCCAGTGAACAACACAACTAAGGCGACATCCTTCAGACGATTCATGAAACTACTTCTTCCACGTCTTCTCTTTCTTTCAAATGTGGTTCTACTACTGTTGGAGCCTGTGATCTACATTTTGTTGGCGTGTTTTCGGGCCGATTGAGCAATCCGGCATTTTGCTATCACTGAGGAGACTTGATGAAGTTTTGAGCGAAGTGTGAGGTCTAAAGGCCAAGAAGCCTGGAGAGGGAGCATGAGCCATGATCAAGCCCATTTCTCACTAATTAAAATGTTGAGAAAGATTGAAATCAACGATGATGAGAATAAAGGCAGACAGGTGTTCAGCGCTGCCTACCTATGAGTGACCAGTCTCTCTCTCTCTCTCGCTCACTGCTCCCGGAGGAAGGAGCCTATATACAAATGCACTCACTCTCGCTCTCTCTCTCTACTCTCTCTCTCTCTCCCCCTCTCTCTTGCTCTCTCTTTCTATCCCCCCCTCTCTCTCTCCCCATCTCTCCCCCCTGCCCCCCTCTCTCCCCCTCTCTCTCTCCCCTTCTTTCTCCCCCCCTCTCTTTTTGTCTCTCTTTCCCCCTCTCTCCCTCCCTCTGTTTTATGCTGTCAGAGCATGGTGCCAGAGTCTTTGATCTTAGATAAAGTTTAATCGACACAGTTTGTGTATTTGACTCTGCAGTTCATGTTATGGTGTGTTCCTGGTCGCTCCTTTTTTTTGCTACTTTGTGCGATTTTGTTCAAGGCAAACTGTGGCCCACAGAAAATGAATGGCATACCACCGCCCCAGCAGCACATTCCAGGCGCCATCACATTCTGCATAAAGAGCTGACCTGCACATCCCCTTTGAACTTATCCCCACCAAGCATATGCCTTCTTGTATTTGATACTTCGACCCCGTTAAAAAGATAACCGGCTGTTTACTTTAACCATGTCTCTCAAACCTTACGAACCTCTATGACATCTCCCCTCAGCCTTTGCCAATCCAGAAAAAAAACACAACCAAGTTTGTCTAAACTCTCCTACACACTTGCTAATCCAAGAAGCATTGTGGTAAACCTCTGCTGCACCCTCTCCAAAGCCTCCATAGCCTTCCTGTAATAGGGCAACCAGAACTGAATGCAATATTCCAGATGCATCATAACTCGACTTTTATAAAACTGCAACATAACTTCCTGACTGTTGAACACAATCCCTCCACTGATAAAGGCAAGCATGTTATTTTCCTTCTTTACCAACCTATCAACATGTGAGGCTTCATTCAGTGAGCTGTGGACTTGGACTCCAAGATCTCCTAAGATGCAGCACCTCCTATTCAGCCAGATTAAACTTTGTCTGTCATTTTCCTGCCCACATCTGCCACTGTATCCCTTGGGGTCTCCAGGAACAGATAGCACCTCTGGTGAATGGGCTTGTTGTGCCCATTCTAGGTCAGCTCACTCACCTTTGGTCCCCACCGAACACTCAGCTGTCAGCTGTAGCTCCATGTAGCCACTTGTATGCGACTGCAGCCCCACCCCTATACACCACTTCCACACGCATGTGCTAAACTATTTGAGGGTGGCTGGCAGCCTCGTACCTCAGTGAGATAGGGACATACCTCTTCCAGCATGTAAAACCAGCTCCAGTGGACCAGGTGGACGAGATCTACAATGAGATTCAATAGCCAGAAAGATGGTGCTGCAATGCTTCGTGCAGAGTTAAGGGCATGGTAAGGCACAGAAGATGTCATGGTCATCCACTGCAAACAAGGAAGACTCCGGTTTGCGAACCTTGATCATACCACTGGACCTGGACTTGAGGTTAAGAGAGTGGAACTACCCCAGTGCAAAGACTTTTTTACATTTAAAAAACTCTCCCACACAGGTTTCCTGTCACAGGACACAATGGACAGCCACCATCCTTTGGCAATGTTCTACACTATCCACAACACACTTATCTTCGTGTCATCTGTGAATTTACTAATCCACCCATCTACACTTTCATCCAGCTCATTGATATACATCACACATAGGAGAGGTTTCAGAATGATCCCTGCAGAACACCATTAATCATACACCTTCAGTCAGAAGAAGTCCCAATAATCACTACCCAATGTCTCCATGGGCAAGCCAGTTCTGAATCCAAGTAGCTAATTTATCATGGATCCCATGCATCTTAGTCTTCTGGATGAGCCTCCCATGAAGGACATTGTCAAATGCCTTATTAAAATCCAGGTAGACGGCAACTACAGCTCTACATCCATCAATTAATGTTGTCACCTTCCCTTAAACCACAACTAAATTATTAAGATAATGTTCCAGTTTAAGGTGATACTGGTGAAGCATAGCGATGACTTGTTGGCAGCAAACAAAACTACTATCTACTTTATTAATCACACTTTTTCCTCGGAAACAATCACCGTAATCAAAGGCTTTTCCTGAGTTGAACTTTTGAATCATCTATACCTTCTGGCACTTTTGGGGTGTGAACTGAAATCTCAAATATGTAGGATGGTTCTGATGTACTATCAAGGCAGCAGAACTTGGGTCTGAGAGTGGGAGGCTAGCCAATGTTTGGTCATTTCTGAAGCAGAACTGGAGGCAATTTGAACGAGAGAACCGAGGCTAGGTTAGCTGAGGCAAGGCAGAGTTGAGGCACTGGGACCCGGGCCTGAGTGCGTTTCAAAGCAGCAAAGCCTGTGTCCCAGAAAAAGGAATGACCTGCTGTTCGGCTGATTTAAGTGCCGGGCCCGATTGAAAAAGTCAGGGTGTCAATGCTGGAGAAGAGGATGGGCTGGTGTTCAGCTCACTGCCCATGAAGTTTACTGTTTCTGCTGAACTGAGGCTGTAGCCTGCAACCAAATGGTAACCTAAATGAGTTGCAGTGATGACTGAGTTCCTGGATTCACTTCCGTGAACGTCAGTTCTGAATGTTATTTCCCAACTCTTATTGTTTTGCACGATTTGTTTCTTTCTTCTTCTGCACTTTGGGTGTTTGACGATATTTTTCTGTAAATTGGTTTTATAGGGGTTGTTTTCTTCGTTTTGTGGCTGCTTGTAAGGAGATGAATCTCAAGGCTATATATAGTATACATACGTGGATAATAAATATACTTGCAACTTTCGAACCCTGCACAAAGACATGCTGATTACCCTAATCAAGCATGGTTTTTCAAATGCTCTTAAGTCTAATTCCTATGAATTCTCTCCAGTAGTTTTCCTACCAACGAAATAGGAAGAAAAAGGAAAGAGGTCCTGAACAGAGAATTTAGAGATCTAGTCAGAAAGCTGCAAAGCAGGACCTCCAGGATAGTAATTTCTGGATTGCTCTCTGTGCCACACACCAGTGAGAATAGAAACAAGATGATTTGGCAGATTAATGCATGACTGAGAAGCTGGTGCACGGCGTAGGGCTTCAGATTCTTAAATCATTGGGATCTCTTCTGGGGGAAGGTATGACCTGTACAAAAGTGATGGGTTGCATCTGAATCTGAGGGGGACCAATATTCTTGTGGGCAGGTTTTTTAGAGCTGTTGAGGAGAGTTTAAACTAATTTGGCATGGGGGTGGGAATCCGAGTGGAGGGACTCAGGATAGGATAAATGGTAAAAAAGCAAAGATGATATGCAGTCAGACTGTCAGAAGGGATAGGCAAATGATCGGACAAAATTGCAGCCAGCAAAGTGAGTATCAGTGCCTTAGGAATGCAGAATCAAAAGGGTAGCAAATACCGTGCTCAAAATGTTTTATATCAATGCACTGAGTATAAGAAATAAGATGAATGATCTTGTTGCACTATTACAGATTGTCAGGTATCATGTTGTGGTCATCACTGAATTGTGGCTGAAGGATGGTTGTAGTTGGGAGCTGAATGTCTAAGGTTACACGTTATATCAGAGGGATAGGAAGGAAGGCAGAGGGGGTGGTGTGGATCTACTGGTAAAGAATGGCATCAAATCAGTAGAAAGATGTGACATAGGATCAGAAGATGTTGAATCCTTGTGGATTGAGTTAAGAAACTGCAAGGATAAAAGAATGCTGATGGCAGTTATATAGCCAGTGGCTGGGAAATGGACCACAGATAACAGCAGGAAATAGAAAAGGTGAGTAAAAAGGGCAACGTTAAGGTGGTCATGGGAGATTTTAACATGCAGGTCAATTGGGAAAAATCAGGCTGGAAACTGATCTCAAGCGTGAGTTCGTTGAATGTCTATGAGATGGCTTTTTCGAGCAGTTTGTCATTGAGTGTACTAGGGGATCAGCTGTACTGGATTGAGGGTGTTAAGTAATGGACCGGAAGTGGTTCGGAAGCTGAAGGTAAAATAACCTTAGGATGCAGTGATCACAATATGATTGAGTTCAGCTTTAAACTTGACGGGGAGAAAGTAAAGCCAGACATAGCAGTGTTTCAGTGGAGTAAAGGAAATTACAGTGCTATGAGTTTCGGGGAAAATTGAGGAAAGTGCAGGATAGTTGTATTCTATTAATTAAGAAATATTCAGATGGCAAAATAGTACAACTGTGGCTGATAAGGAAAGTCAAAGCTAATGTAAAAGCAAAAGAGAGGGCATACAACAAAGCAAAAATTAGCAGGAAGATAGAGGATTGGGAAGCTTTTAAAAACCTATAGAGAGCAAATAAAGGAATCATTAGGAGGGAAAAAAGTAAGTTTGAAAGCAAGCTAGCAAACAATATCAAAGTGGTTAGTAAAACCTTTTACAAGTATGTTAAAAAAAAGAGATGAGAGTGGATATAGGACTGTTAGGAAATGAAGCTGGAGAAATAATAACGGGGGAGAAGGAGATGGCAGATGAACTAAATGAGTATTTTGCATCAGTCTTCACTGTGGAAGACACTAGCAGTGTGCTAGATGTGGAAGAGTCTGAGGGAAGAGAAGAGAATGCATTACTATTACAAGGGAGAAGGTGCTCAAAAAGTTGAAAGATCTAAGCGTACGGGGTTCTGCAAGAGGTAGCGGTAGAGATTGTGGAGGAATTAGTAATGATATTTCAAAAATGGTTGGACTCTGGCATGGTGCTAGAGGACTGGAAAATTGCAAATGTTACTCCACACTTTAAGAGAGAAGAAAGGCAGCAGAAAAGAAATTACAGACCAGTTAGCCTGATCTCAGACTTTTTTACATTGTGGGGACCATATCTGAGTTATTTTCAAAACCTTTGATTTGTTGTAAAAGTACAGATGGTGGCTAATAATATATTTTATTATATAATAAGGGCTTTTTACCCTTTTTTTCTTGCTTTTCCTAACAGCTCTGGCTTTGGTAGTGGGTTTAGATTTTTTTTTTCTGTATAACAGAATTATTATATTTCAATATTATGATGTAATTTAATTTTATGAATACAGTGTTTTGTGATTGTAACTGTAATTTTAATACAATGTATTTGGTACTTTTTTGACTTATAATATATATCTTCTTGTACTCTGTATTCCCTTATGCAGAAACTAATAAAAATATTGAAAGAGAGCTAATCTCAGTGGTTGTGAAGATGTTGGAGTCAATTTTTAAGGATGAGGTTATGGGGAACTTGGTGATACAGGACAAGATAGGAAGAGTCAGCATGGTTTCCTCAAGGGAAAATCCTGCCTGATGAATCTGTTGGAATTCTTTGAGGAGATTACAAGTAGGATAGATAAAGGGGATACAGTGGATGATGTGTATTTAGACTTTCAGAAGGCCTTTGACAAGGTGTCACACATGAGGCTGCTTACCAAGTTAAGAGCCCATGGAATTACAGGAAAGTTACTGGTATGGTTAGATCATTGGCTAATTGGTAGGAGGCAGTGAGTGGGAATAAACCGATCCTTTTCTGCTTGACTGCCAGTGATTAGTGGTGTTCTGCAGTTGGCACCGTGTCTTTTTATGCTGTATAGCAATGATTTAGATGATAGATAGGTGACTTTGTTGCCAAGTTTGCAGATGATACAAAGATTGATGGAGAGGCAGGTAGTGATGAGGAAACAGGAAACAGGTAGGATGCAGAAGGACTTAGACAGATTAGGAGAATGGGCAAGAAAGTGGCAAATAAAATACAATGTTGGAAAATGCATGGTCATGCACTTTGGTAGCAGTAATAAATGTGTGGACTATTTTCTAAATGGAGAGTAAATCCAAAAATCTGAGATGCAAAGGGACTTGGGAGTTCCTGTGTAGGACACCCTGAAGGTTAACTTGCAGGTTGAGTTAGTGGTGAGGAAGGCAAATGCCATGTTAGCATTCATTTCAGGAGGTCTAGAATACAAGAGCAAGGATGTGATGCTGAGGCTTATGCACAGGTGAGGCTTCACCTTGCGTATTTTTAACGGGTTTGGGTTCTTCATCTAAGAAAAGATGTGTTGGCATTGGAGAGGGTTCAGAAGGGGTTCACAAGGGTAATCCTGGGAATGAAAGAGTTATCATACAAGGAACATTTGATGGCTCTGGGTCTGTACTCACTAGAATTCAGACAGATGGTGGGGGGGGGGGGGCGTGGGAAATCTCATTGAACCCTTTTGAATGTTGAAAGGCCTAGACAGAGTAGGTTCTTTTCAATGGTAGGACAGTGTAGGATATGTGGGCACATCCCCAGGATGGAGGGATGTCCATTTAAAACAGATGCAGAGAAATTTCTTTAGCCAGAGGGTGGTGAATTGGTAGGATTTATTACTACAGGCAGTTGGGTGTACTTAAGGCAGAGATTGATAGTTCTTGATTGGATACGACAAAGGTTACGGGGGTCTGGGGCTGGGAGGGGAAAAATAGATCAGCCATGATTGAATGGTGGAGCAGACTCGATGTGCCAAATGGCCTAATTCTGCTCTAAGTCTTATGGTCTTATAGACACAAGAGTCACTTGTCTTTCTTTTGAGGATTACCTCTACTTTCCTTCTTGAATAATAGAACAATATTGCATATTTGTCAACTCTCCTGAACCTCACCCATGGCTGGAGAGGACATGAAGATCTTATTCAATCTCATCTCTTGCTCTGACAAACACCTGAGGTATATTCTATCTGGCGCTGGGGACTTAATCACCTTAATATTATTTAAGAGATCCAACAATATTTCCTTCTTTATCTCAGAATGTCCTAGCATATTAGCATGCTCCACAATGACTTCCCTATCCTCCACATCCTTTTTCATGGTAAATATTGATGCAAAGTATGCATTTAGGACATCCCATATTCCCTGCTTCCAAGCACATGCTCCCTCCTTTATTGTTGAGAGGTCCGGTCCTGTCCCCAGTTACCGTCTTGCTCTTGATGTTTGCATTGAATGCCTTAGGATTCTCTTCAATCATACTTTCTTAGAACTTTTCATGGATCCTCTTGGCCCTCCTAATTCCCTTTGTGAGTTCTTTTCTAACTTCTTTAAAGTCTACAAGAGCATTGTTTGACTTCAGTTTCCTAAACCTTCCACACATTTCCTTTTATTTCTTGACTAATTCACTACCTCTCTTGACCTTCAAAGTACTTTTCCCATGGCAGCCTTGTCCTTTCCTCTCACTAGAACATATCTGTCATATACTCTGGGTAGTTGGCCTTTAAACAGATGTGGAGAGTTGCACCCAATTAACTTTCCCAATTTCTTGCCTAACAATCTCATTATTTGCTCTGCTGGAATTTAATACTCTCCTGCATTTATCCTTATCTGTAACTACTATATCTAAAAACTTTAGGAGCTGTGATCACTGTTCTCTAACTGTACTCTCATTGGAAGGTGAATCTCATGGCTAAGCTTATTACCTAACACCAGATCTAATATGAACCATCCACACTTTGGACTGTCTATATATTTAATTAAGAAACCTTCCTAAGTGCATCTATTAAATTCTTTCCCATTTAAATCTTTTGACAAAGGGGTACACAGTCTATGTTAAGGAATTTGAAGTCACCTATAACAATGGCCTTGTTCTCACACCTTTCCCTAATCTGAGTGCATACCTGCTCCTCAATTCTCAGTGGCTGTAAAGGCAATATAGTCCTATTTTACTCTTGAGATATCCTTATATAGACCTAGTGGATGAGCCCTGCAATATTTCTCTTCTGAGTGCAGATTAATAGTGCAACACTTCTTTACCTCCTCCTCTATATTTTCTAAAACATTAAAACCCTAGAACATTAAGTGTCCAGTCCTGTAACTTCCTTAACAAATTTTCAGTTATAGCCACAACATATGGTTGATGAAAGGAAGGCCATACTTGCCAGGCAATATTTTGGATGCATACATCAGGATGCTCTTCATTGACTTGACAGAGGTGTACAAGATAAGAGGCATAGATAGAGTGGGTAGCTGGAGATCATTTCTTCTTGGGCAGAAATGTCTCATACAAGGGGGCATAATTTTAAGGTGTTTAGATGGAAGTACGGGGGAGATGTCAGAAATAGTATTTTTCCCCCACACAGAGAGTGATAGATGAATCGAATGTGCTGACAGGGGTGGTGGTGGAGGCAGATACATTAGGGATATTTAAGAGATTCTTAGATAGGCACATGGATGAAGGATAAATATAAATCATGCGGGATGGAAGCATGAGATTGATCTTAGAGTAGGTTGAAGTGTTGGTACAGCAACCTGGGCCAAAGGGCCTGTGCTGTATTGCTCTATGTTCCATGTAACATCATAACTCTATGTATGAATCCATGCTGTAAATTCACCACTCCAATACATCTAGCATGAAAATAAACATACATTAATCTGTCCTTCCCTTCATGTCTATTTCCTCATTCCTCTTCTATTACCAGTTACCTGTTCTTTCTTGAAGACTAGTTGGTCATGACAGCTACCATCCTCTCAATCTCTTCATTTTCAGACCTGTAGTTCTAGTTCCTACCTCCCTGTGAAACTAGATTAAACTTTCCCAATTAGCATTGGCGAACTCTCATCCAGGATACTGGTTCTCCTCCAGTTAAGGTGCAACTTATCCCTCTTCTATGTGTCTCCCCTGCAAGAAAAACTTCCAGTAATCCAAGAACCTGAAACCCCGATGCCTGCATCAGTTCCTCAGCCACTTATTCACCTACTCTGTTCTTCGCTACCTGCCCGATAAGCATGCAGCACTGAAAGCAATTCAGAAATTAAATTCTTGGAGATCTTTCTTTTCAGTTTTTTTCCCAACTCCCTATACTCACTGTTCAGGACCTCTTACCCCATCCCACCCCCTTTCTACATACACTCAGTGGCCAAGTGGTATACCAAATAAAGAGGTATATGTCATTAGAGCTAATAAATGCACAATGGCTTTTGGCTGCACACCCTCCCCCTTGAGGATAGTCTACATCCAATCAATGGCATCATTGATCCTGGCACCTGGGAGGCAACACACCATTTACAGCCTGAGAATCTCCTCTCCATCTCCCTAAATATTGAGTCTCCTGTCGCCACTGCTTCCCTGCCGATTCTCAGCTTCCACAATGCCAATAACCTGGCTGCTGCTGCTGTGCCCTGCAGATTATTCCCCACAACCCCCACGCTCTTGCTGCTGACCTGACAGCAACTAGACATGGTCAGTTTGTAATACTTATTAAATGCAGAAACAACAACTTTTTCTAAAAAAGAGTATATATGTTCCATCTTTGTCTTGTAAAGAGGTCACTTGATTTTACATCAGGGAAATATGTTGCATCCAATTAAAATAGAGTAAAAAAAATTGAGTGAAATAAAATAAAATGCTGAACAAAGTTTTATATACCGTATATATAAATTTGTAAAGTCACAGAGCACAGAAAAAGGCCCTTCCGCCCAATTTGTCTATGCTGACCACCAAGGACCATTCCCTTTTACCAGGTCTTAGTCCATAGCCTAATATATCTCAAGGATTCAAATGCTCATTTAGATATTACTTAAATGTTGCTAGAATCTCTGCTTTCAATACTTTCTCAAACATGACTTCCAAATTGCAAATAACCTCTGAACGGAAAAAGCTCTTCCTCACATCCCCTCTAAACCTACTCCTCACCATGTGCTCTCTCATCTTGAAAACCTCTGTCCTGACAGGTTTTTATCCTGACTCCATTGCTTCAAGGAAAATAAACCCAACATATCCAGTCTCTCTCTATAATGAAACTGCTCCATCCCAGGCAACATCCTGGTGAATCTCTTTTGCACCCTCTCCAGTACAATCACATCCTTTCTAAAGTTTGGTGACCAGAACAGCACACAATGATCCACTTGCTGTATGAGGTGCAACTCTGTGTTAGTTGCTTACGTTTATGTTCAGAACTTAATTTCAAGTGTGTAGTTTGGCACCCTCATACATACAGCACTGTGCAAAAGTCTTAGGCAAATATATGTATAGCTAGGGTGCCTAAGACTTTTGCACAGTATTGTAGTAATTTTAATGTATCGCTTTGTACTGCTGCTGCAAAAACAAACAAATTGACATCTGTGTGTGATGATAAATCTGATTTTGATATGGGTCTCTATTTTGGACTGAGAGTGGTAGGGGGCTGCGAGAGGGGAATCATGGTTGGGAAAAGGTGAAGGGAGAGGGAAGCACCAGAGAGACATTCTGTAATCTATGAACTAATCGTTTGGAATCAAATGACCTTGCCTGGTGTCTTAGGGCTAGGTGTGTCTGCAGCACCTGTACCACAGTGCCACCTCTGGCTCTCCTTCTCTGCCAGCTATCCCACACCCCTCCCAAGGTGCTCCACCCTTGCCATTCCCAACATCCTTTGCTCCTGCCAGATTTACAGAGTTGCTCTCAGCTCCACGTTGACCAATACAGTACCGTGCAAAAGTCTTAGGTACCCTAGCTATATATGTGCCTACGACTTATACACAGTACTGTAATTATTTGAGAATTATATAAAGCTTTGAATGTTTAAAATGCTTTTTATCTAAATTTATACTTGATTCAAAAGAGCATGAATGCAGAACCTTTGACCAGTTATGGTCTCACATCTATCAAGCATTAGCCGGCTGGTGGTGTAGTGGCGTCAGCATCGGACTTCAAGACCAATAGCCCCGGGTCTGAATTCCGACGGCTCCTTTCAGGCTTTCCATTTGTGCTGGGTTGAGTGTCGAGCTAGCGACTCAGCCTCGTGAAAAAACAGTCAAATGCCACAGAAATGGCAAAAATGCCACCCGATGCGTCACAAGACACAAAAAGGAACAGCATCTATCTGTAATAATCCCATTTTCTCTTATGCTTTTATACCTGAATCTCATATGCAAGCTCCTAATCTTTTTGCATTCTGCAAGATATTTTATAAAAATGTAGTTATAAATTAGTGCTTTGTACTTTCTAGTTTGCTGCTGTGAAAATTCTTCAATATGATTCATTGCTCAGCCAACTTGATTGCATCACTATGGCAGGATCCTGGAGATCTTCTTTAGAATCTAACACCATAATTATTTTAACACTGGAAGGAGACAAACTGGCAGCAAAATGATTTCAAGGACATAAACTGCAGATGTTGCAATCCCTAGCCAAAACCAAACTGCCGAAAGGACTCAGTGGTTCAAAAATCATCTCTTGAAGAAAATGGACAGTCAACATTTTGGGTGGAGACCCTTTATCTGTACTCTGTAGGCAACCTTGCTTGGGGTAAATAGGGAATAAATGCCTTCACAGGCTGTTAAGTCCAATCTGTTGTGTTATATCACAGAGTAAAAGGAATTTGTTTTTAGATCGGCCACTAGTTAAGTACCCTGCTCAATTTTTCATCCATTGGAAATATAATTTTCCATTAATATTTTCATAAATAGAACATAAAACAATACAGTACAGGATTCCAACTCACAATGTAGTGTCAAACTAATTAAACTCGTAATTAAACATGTAACTAAACCAACCCCTTCTGCCTACACAACATCCAGATCCCATATATATTCTTGACAGGAATAATTTATCGCTAATATTTTCCATGAGCGATATTAAAGTGTACATAAATAGGAAAATGTGATCCCAGCTCTTCCAGAATCTTTGATTTTTTGGGATTCCTTGCTTTTGAAAATAATTGATCAATATAAAATAGATTAGAATTTCCACATTATAAGAGAAAAATTAGGAGCAGGTTTGATATGTTCCATAGGGCCTTACAGAAAGTATGCGTTTAGACATTGGGAAATACATTTCCTTATGGCTTTAACAGTTCCCATAGTTAAGCAACGTTGATTCACTATCCAAGATTCTTTATGAAAAACAACCACTTGGCCACTGGCCACGAAAAGCTGCCTTCAGAACAGGAGAACAGAATCAAAGGTGAGTTTGTATTGGGATCAAATCTCATCAAATTGACAATTTCAAATGCCGTAACGTAACCTTGCAAAAGCAGCTAGTGATTTGAAGGGTGGAAGAAAAGCACTTCATCTTCAAATTTCCTTGCATGCACCACTTGATACCTAGGTTATATCAATCCCTTCAATGTTATAGAGTTCATATTCCTCAACCTTCAGCTGTGGATTGAAATATTATTCTTAATTATGACTTCAACATTCCTTGATGTGCATACTACATTGAATGTTATACATAGAACGATATTATAATCCTTTGCAATGTAAGTACAACAAAAGTAAAAAAATATTTAGGCCTGTGGTGAATTAGCAGGTTCTCATGTATAGAGAGTGCATCACAAATAAGCAGAGGAACAAAATGACCAGGAAATACATTTATAAACCTAGACAAGTCAATGATTACTCAAACATGAAAACAGAGCATTGTGGCTCAGTTCTAGAGGAAAAGCAAAGATATTCAATTAAGGCTTACGTTAAACACAATTTAAAATACAAAAAAAGGATGCAGTTGATGGAAATCCAAGCAACACACACAAAATGCTGGAAGAAATTATAGGCCAGGCAGCATCTATGGAAAAGAGTAAACAATCAACATTTCAGGCCAAGACCCTTCATCAGGACTGGAGAAAACAAGATGAGAAGTCAGAGTAAGAAGGAGGGGAGAGGCGAGGAGGAAATACAAGGTAGTAAGCAATAGGGGAAACCAGCAGAAGGGGAGGGGTGAAGTAAAGAGCTGGGAAGTCGATTGGTGAAAGGGATAAAGGCTATCCGATAGAATCTGATAGAAAAGGCCATGGAATAAAGGGAAGGGGAAGGAGCACTGGAGGGAGGTGATGGGCAGGTAAGAGATAAGGTGAAAGAAGGAAATGGGAATGGAGAATGGTGAAGGAGTGGAGGGGGGCAATTACTGGAAGTTTGGGAAATTGATGTTTGATGCCATCAGGTTGGAGGCTACCCAGACACAAATAAGGTGTCGCTCCTCCAACTTGAGTGTGGCCTATTTGCAGCAGTAGAGGAGGCCATGGACTGACATGGTGGAAAGGGAATTGGAAGTAGAATTAAAATGGGTGGACACTGAGAGATCCCACTTTTTCTGGTGATTGGGGCATAGATGCTTGGCATAGTTGACACCCAATCTACATCGGGTCCCACTGATATAGAGGAAGCCACACTGGGAGTACTGCATACAGTAGATGATCCCAAAAGACTCACAGTTGAAGTGTTGCTGCAGCTGGAGAGACTCTTTGTGGCGCTAAATGGTAGTGAGGGAAAAGGTGTAGGGGCAGCTGTAGCACTTGTTCTGCTTGTAAGGTTAAGTGCCAGGAGGGAGATCAGTGGGGAGGTTCGAATGGACAAGGGAGTTATGTAGGAAGCGATGCCTGCAGAAAGCAGGGAGGGGGTGATGAAGGAAAAATGTGCTTGGTGTTGGGATCCTGCTGGAGATGGCAGAAGTTACAGAGAATTATGTGCTGGACATGGAAGGCTGGTGAGGTGGTTGGTGAGGACAAGAGGAATCCTATCTCTGGTGGGGTGGCAGGGAGGATGTGGTGAAGGCAGATGTGCATGAAATGGAAGAGATGTGCTTGAGTGCAGCCTAGTACGGTGGAGGAAGAGAAGCCCCTTTCTTTGAAGAAGGAGGTCATCTCCTTAGTTCTGGAATAAAAAGCCTCATCCTGAGAATAGATGCAGAGGAGACGGAAGAGTTGAGAGGAGATAGCATATTTACAAATAACAGAATGGGAAGAGATGTAGAATCAATGGGTCTATAAAAGTTATCAATAGATAGAGACAGTGATCGAAAAAGGGGAAGGAGTTGTCAGAAATGGAGCAGGTAAATTTGGGGGCAGGGTGGAAATTGGATGCAAAGCTGATAAAATCGACGAACTCTGCAAGGGAGCAGGAAGCAGCATCAATGCAGTCGTCGAATTTAAAAGAACTCCATTTAGTTTGGGTCTCCCTGTTGCAATAAAGGAAGGAGATAGGACTAAAAGAGGAGCTGTGATTATAACTACCAGCGATTGTTGGACATGCTGAGGATTGATTCTCCAGGCAGAGGAAGCCAAAGGGCTAGCCATAGGGGTTGTTAAGATCAGATAGGTTCTGTTGTGGTAGATTATACAAAATGTTTCTACATGAGGGATGCAAAATACTAGCTACAAAGACCCTGATGGGAGTTACATATAGATCTTTGAACAGTAGTCAGGACATGGGATACAAATTAAAACTGGAAGTATAAAAGGCATGTAATGAGGGTAATGGCATGATAGTGATGGGGGATATCAATATGCATGTAGATTGGGAAAATCAGGTGGGGTTTGATCCTAAGAGGCAGAATTTGTAGAATGCCTTCGAGATGGTTTTTTTTAGAGCAGCTTCTGGTTGAGCCCACTAGCAGAAAGGCAATCCTGGATTGGGTATGGTATAACAAACCAGATTTGATTAGGGAGCTTAAGGTAAACAAATCCTTGGAAGATCTTAACATGATAGAATACACTCTGCTGTTTGATATGGAGAAGATAAAGTCAGATGTATCAGTGTTACAGCAGAGTAAAGGGAACTAGAGGCATGAGAGAAGAGTTGGCCAAAGTTGATTGGAAGGGAAAACTAACAGGGCTGATGGAAGAACAGCAATGGCTGGCATTTCTGCAGGCAATTCGGAAGGCACAGAATAGATACATCTCAAAGATGAAGACATATTCTAAAGGGAGGATGAGGCAACCAAAACTAACAAGGGAAGTCAAAGACCGCATAAAAGCAAAAAAGAGGGCATATAATATAGCAAAATTTAGTGGTAAGCTAGCAGATTGGAAAGCTTTTAAAAGCCAACAGAAGACAATTAAAAAGCATAAGGAGGAACAGATGAAATATGAAGGTAAGCTAGCCAACATTATCAAAGAGGATTTCAAAAAGTTTGTTCAGATATTTAAAGAGTAAAAGCAAAATGACAATGGATATTGAACTGTTGGAAAATGACACGGAGGGGGTCTTTTCTGGTTGGCTCTCTGTGACTACTGTTGTTCTTCGGTGGTTGGTATTGAGTTCCCTTCTTTTCACGTTATATGTTAATAATTTGGATGACAGAATTGATGGCTTTGCAGAAAAGTTTTCAGATGATGGGCAATGAAGTGGCAGATGGAATATATTGTAAGGGATTGTATGGTCATGCACTTCCATTGAAGAAATGAAGGTGCAAACTAATCTCTAAATGTGGAGTAAGCTCAAAAATCAGATGCGCAAAGGGGTTTAGTAGTCCTTGTGCAAGATTCCCTGCAGATTAACTTGCAGATTAAAAAGGTGTTAAGGAAGGCAAATGCAATGTTAGTATTCATTTTAAGTGAACTGGAATACAAGAGCAAGAATGTGATGCTGGGGCTTCATAAGGCATTGGTCAGACCTCAGTTGGAGTATTGTGAGCAGTTTTGTACCCCTTATTTAAGAAAAAATGCACTGGCATTGGAGAAGGTCCAGAAGAGGTTCACGAGAATGACTTTAAGTATGAAAGGATTATTGTATGATGAGCATTTGTTGGCTTTTGGCCTGTATTTACTAGAGTTTAGAAGAATAAGAGTGGATCTCATCAAAACATATTGAATATTGAAAGAGCTAGACAAAGTGGATGTGGAGAGGATATTTCCTATAGTGGGTGAGTCTAGGACCAGAGGGCATAACCTCAGAATAGAGGGGTGCCATTCAGAACAAAGTTGAGAAGGAATTTCTTTAGCCAGAGGATAGTGAAACTGAAATTCATTGCCATGGACAGCAGTGGAGGCCAAGTCATTGAGTATATTTAAAATGGAGGTTGACAGAGTCTTGGTTAGTCACGGCATAAATGGTTGCAGTGAGAATGCAGGAGAATGGGTTTAGAGAGATAATAAATCTGCAATGATGGAATGGTGAAGCAGACTCGATGGGCCAAGTGTCCTAATTCTACGCTATGTTTTATGGTTTTACAAGCTACTAATATATATTTAAAAAACCCAAAATAAATCCAGCAAGGAATTCAGGAGATACATTTATATCCAGAGAGTAATAAATATGTGAAACTTGACACCACTTGAAGTAGTTGTAGAAAAGAATGAAGATGTGATTAAAGAGAAGCTTAGATATGAATAAAAAAAAATCAGAAAGCAGAGGATGAACAATAATGAAAGGGCCCACACGATGAATTGTAAAACAAATTTGATCTTGATCTATGTAAAATAATTCAGTAGTTAGCCAAAAGGCCTTACCATAATCTGTCATTGAAAGGCCTAGATGCTTCATTCGAGTCTTTACTAGTTCAGCCAGCTCTTGTCTCTCTGACCTTTTGCATAATGTCATACGCTGACGATTAATCCTGTCCGTTATTTTGTTGGAGTGTTTTGGTGCTTTCCTACTCAGACGCCTTGCCCACTGCATGCTTTTACGCCTTAGTAAAGGATGATCTGATTGGTCACTGGACGTGGAGTTCCGGTGATAGTGGTTAGTGCGATAACCCATGTGCTCTTTGGTATCTTTTGTATCTTCCCAGTCCTCGATGCTAATGGATACTTGCGACTGAAAGAAAATCAATATTTTAAGAAAAAATATTAAGTAAAACATACATCACTCTGCTCTGAAATTTTAATATACGTACATTAATTAGCACATTTGGACACACAAACTGCAGCCTAAAAAGCCACACACAAATACGTGGCTTATGATTACATAGTTAAGCAGGGCCTACAAGTATTCAACTAAATTTGAACCTGTACATCTAATCTCATTTATACAGTACATCCTAGCACTATTATGAATGTATGCATCTAAACTTAAGATTGCATATATCAGAACTAGGTTTAATATTACAGGCATATGTCGTAAAATTTGTTAACATAGTGGTAGCAGTACAATGTAACACATGATATAGGAAAAAACAAGTAAATCAATTACAGTAAGTATATATACAGTGCCTACAAAAAGTATTCATCCCTCCTTGGAAGTTTTCGAGTTTTATTGATTTACGATATTAAATCACAGTGGATTTAATTTGGCTCTTTCTCACTGATCAACAGAAAAAGACACTTTCATGTCAAACTGAAAACAGATCTCTACAATCATCAGTGGTGCAGCCAGTTGGTTTTAGATATCACATAATTAGTTAAAGGAAGATCTGTTTTTGGAGACCTGTGTTTCAATTGATTGTACTAAAAATTCACCTGTACCTGGAAGGTCCAACTGCTGGTGAGTCAGTATCCTGGCAAAAACTACACCATGAAGACAAAAGAACACTCCAAGCAACTCTGTGAAAAGGTTATTGAAAACACGAGTCAGGAGATGGATACAAGAAAATTTCCAAGTCAATGAATATTCCTTGGACTACAGTTTAGTCAGTCATCAAGAAATGGAAAAAATAAGGCACAGCTGTAAATCTGCCTAGAGCAGGCCATTCTCAAAAACTGAGTGACTGTGTGAGAAGGGGACTCATGAGGGAAGCCACCAAGAGACCTATGACAACTCTGGAGGAGTTACAAGCTTCAGTGTTTGAGATGAGAGAGACTGTGCATACAAAAACTCTTGCCTGGGTGCTTCACCAGTCGCAGCTTTATGGGAAGGTGGCAAAGAGAAAGCCGCTGTTCAAAAAAAACTCACATGAAATCTTAACTAGTGTTTGCCAGAAGGCATGTGGGAAATTCTGAAGTCAGTTGGAAGAAGGTTCTATGGTCTGATGAAACCAAAATTAAGCTTTTTGGTCATCAGACTAAATGCTATGTTTAGCCTAAGCCAAACACCACAGATCATCAAAAACACACCATCCCTACTGTGAATGTTGCAATGGCTGCATCATGCTGTGAGGATACTTCACTGCAGCAGGCCCTGGAAGGCTTGTGAAGGTACAGGGTAAAATGAATGCAGCAAAACACAGGGAAATCCTGGAGGAAAACCTGATGAACTCTGCAAGAGAACTGCGTCCAGGAGTGGCCAACTCAGAGTCCAGACCTCAATCCAATTGAGAATTTGTGGCTGGACTTGAAAAGGGCTGTGCTCTGACAATCCCTATGCAATCTAACAGAGCTTGAGCAGTTTTGTAAAGAAGAATGGGGATAAATTGCAGTGTCCAATTGGAAGCTGATGAAGACCTGTCCACGCAGACTCAAGGCTGTAATCGCTGCCCAAGGTGCATTTATTAAATACTGAGTTGAAGGGGGTGAATACTTATACAATCAATTATTTTGTGTTTTATACGGGTAATAATTTAGATAATTTTGTAGAGATCTGTTTTCACTTTGACACAAAGGAGTGATATTTTTCTGTTGATCAGTGTCAAAAAAGCCAAATTGAATCCATTGTGATTCAATGTTGTAAAACATTAAAACATGAAAAATTCCAAGGGGGTAAATACTTTTTATAGGCACTGATTGCATATTAAATAGTTACATTGAAAGTAGTGCAAAAACAGATGTAATAAAAGTGAGATAGTATTCATGGGTTCAATTTAGGAATCGGATGGCAGAGGGGAAGAAGGTGTTCCTGAATCACTGAGTGTGTGCCTTCAGGCTTCTGTCCCTCCTTCCTGATGGTAACAATGAGAAAAGGGCATGTCCTGTGTGATGGGGTCCTCATTGATGGACACCGCATTTCTAACCACTTCTTAAGGATGTCTTGGATACTCTGGGGGCCAGTACCCAAGATGAAGCTCACTAATTTTACAACTTTCTGTAGCTTCTTTTGATCTTGTGTAGTAGTTTCTCTGCTGCCCCCACCCCCCATACCAGACGGTGATGCAGCCTGTTAGAATGCTCTTCACAGAATATATCTGTAGAAGTTTTTGAGTGATTTAGATGACAAACAAGATCTCCTCAAACTCCTAATGAAATATATGCACCATCTTACCTCTTTTATGGCTGCATCGATGTAAGATCATAAGATATAGGAGCAGAATTAGACCATTTAGCCCATTGAGTCTGCTCTGACATTCCATCAAGGCTGATCCAGATCCCACTCAACCTCCATACTCCTGCCTCTCACCATACCCTTTGATACCCTGACCAATCAGGAAACAATCAACTTCTGCCTCAAATATATGCACGGACGTGGCCTCCACCATAGTCTGTTGCAGTGCATTCCACCGATTTAATACTTTCTGGCTAAAAAAAATTCCTCCTTACCTCTGTTCTAAAGGATTGTCCCTCAATTTTAAGGCTGTGCCCTCTAGTTCTGGATACTCACACCCTAGGAAACATCTTCTCCATATCTACCCTATCTAGTCCTTTCAACATTTGGTAGTAGGTCACGTCGGATAAGTTGGGACCAGGTTAGATCCTCAGAGATCTTGATCATCCAGGAACTTGCTCACGCTCTCCACTTCTGATCCTTCTATGAGGATTGATTTGTGTTCCCTTGTCCTACCCTTTCTAAAGTCCACAATCAGCTCCTTGGTCTTACTGATATTGACTGCAAGGTTGTTGCCGTTACACCACATATATGCATTTAAGCTTGGCTGTACACGTATACTCCCTAAATCTGGCTTGCATCTACAGACTCAGACTCCAGCTTTACTGGATGTGGACTTCACTTAGGTTCACCTGACCCTGGGAATGTTTATGCAACAATTATAACCTCTAGTCTAAAATATCTCTGGGATGTAGAAAGGTAACCAAGTAGTATTGTAAGATACAAAGATATTTTGCAGAATTAAATAAAATTTATCAGGTGTAATGTAACCAAAATGATATTTATCCTATTCACCATTTTTTGATGAGAAAGGTTGTAAGCTCCTCCATCAAAATATATTCGAGTGTGCATTAGAAAATAACTGTGATATGTTTACCAAAGAGAAAATTGTACCCTAACTCCAGAAATGATGTATTTCCATTTCCTGAACTTTCCTATAATGATTATTTTTACAGTAATTTAACTGCTTGATATAGCAGATTGATACCAGCAATTGTTGGAATTCATGCTGAACTGGTTCAAAATCAAATCACTAATGTTTAATGTAATGGAACCACTTATGGATATTGTAAGTTAAAGTCCAAACTCTAATCATTATTTTTGATGTGACATGCCTTTAGAAATCAGTGACAACTTGTGACATTAGATCTTAATTTAGACATAGACAAAAATAAACTTACTGTTTCAAATATGTTTTACAATAAATGTCTATTCAACACTTTGTACTTTATTATTCATTAGTCAGTCAAGCTATTTATTATACATGTCACTTCTGACGCATTATATGGCAACTTTGAAAAGTAATAACAGAATATAGTAAATAGAGGCTCATATCATATTTATCTTCCACTTCTTATCATATTTGGACAATTTTATTTTCACAAAAATATCTTTGTTAACTGAATAGACCTAATATCTTTCATAGTTCTACTCACTTAACAGCATGTTACATTTTATAGGAATTCTCTGTGAATTTCATTCATTCATGTAAAACTAAGAACATACTGACATACGATTTTCCATATTTTCAATTAAACATAAATGTACTAAAACCAATAAAATCAATTCTGTTAGTGTCAAAATCTGGTTAAATATATGCCCTGCATTACATCAGTTTTACAAATGTTCCAAATATACTTATTCCTATCATCTTTTCAACAAATGTTATGTTGGGTTCATTTTTTGAATGCAACTGATTACTTTTTCAGAAATTAATGGCCAATCAAATCAATCTGCAGCACCATTTATAAATCAAATATTTTGTTCTTATTAATCAAATGATGAGAGGCATAGATAGAGAGGAGAACCTATGTCTTTTTCCCAGGGTGGCAATGACATAATTTTAAGATGATATGAGGAAAGGATAGGGGAGATTCAGAGATAGTTTTTTTTAATATAAACACACAGGGTCTGAAAAACACTGCCAGGGGTGGTGCTAGAGGCTGATACAAAAGGGACATTAAAGTGTTACGTAACCCCGTAACCAGGTAACTTACCAGCAAAGATAGATGGATCAGCTGAGTCGGATGCTACTATTTTCAAACGTTTTATTCAAAAAGGGCACAAACGTATGGTTAATACAAAACATTCAGATCATATACATCGTCAAAACTCAATCTAAAACACCGGTGTAACCATAATCAATCAGAAATAAGCTCTACAGTTGTCTAGGGGTAATACTGAGTCCAATTGAAATATAAAGAGTCACTCAGAAGTTTGCAGGCTTTTCCCTTTTGGGAACCACTGGGGTTTTCACGTTGTAGAGAGAGAGAGAGATGATTTAGAAAAGATAAAACACTTGCCCGTCGTCTTGGCAGAGCAAATCCTTGGAATCAGGGGAGCAGACTTCCCTGTTGTTAGTTAAAAGCAGTCTTTCGTTGGTTCTAGCCACAGATTCGAAATTCGGAATCTAATGCACGTGGCTTCCTTCAGAATGGCTTCCCGCTCCCACAGGAATCGGTATCGTGCTTCCTTGGTGTCTCCTGGGTGCGTCTGAGGGTTCCCCCCCCCTTAGACCCTCCTTTATACTTCTTCACGGGATCGCAGGTGTCAATCAAGTTGCAGGTAATGCGATCTCTCTCTCAACCAGCCCACTTTGCCAGAGGGCTTTTCACGTGGTCTCCATGAGACAATAGTCAATGTCACCTTTATTCTGCTTCTTGGGAGAACGTGGTCTCTCTCTCTCTCTCCCATTTCCCTGTGTCTATTCAGCACGTCTCTTCCTCTTTTGGGTCAGCTGACCCCCCCTTGACTAGGGTTCTTGAGATTCTCACAAAGGAGGGGGCCGACGGCATAACAAAAGAGACTTTTAGATAGGCACATGGATGAAAGAAAATTGGAGAGTTATGTGGGAGAGAAATTTTACTGTAGATTGATCTTTCTGTAGTTTAAAAGGTTGGCACAACATCATGGGCCAAAGAAACTGCACTATGCAATACCGCTCTATTTTCTATGTTCAAATTATTTTGTAATTTTTTAAAATGAAACACTTAATTGACTTTTCCATGAAGGATATAGTTGTTAATCAAACTGCCTCCGTTGTGCACAATACCCTCTGATGGAAAGGACCATGGCAAGATCCTGAAAATTGGGAACCAGTTCCACACCTCAGGCATGTCCTTTTGGCAAAGGTTGACTTAAATAACAAAAATCACCTCTACCTTCAATACACCAGGATAGACTTTGAGGAAAAGGATATTTGGAGCTCAAGAAATCAGAACCTGCATGCATCTGAGACCTAGATCATAGGACAGGCCACTTGAAAAATAGGACAATATATTATCTACAAAATTCTCCAAATTTCCTCCAAACCAATATTTGCATTCTCTCCTAGGCCACCATCTCTAGTAGTGAAGCATTTGTTATACACAGTCAGCTACGTTGTTTACATGTCCAACATCGGAGTCTCAAAGCAGACAATTTATTTCAAGGCCTGTCATAGTGTAGAACAAAAACACTGCAACATGATCATTTATTTCAACTGCCACACTTGAAAGTAATTCAATGATTCTGAGGCACACACGGTTGTGAGATGTGCAGCGTAAATGCAAGGCTTCTCTCTGTTTCCTTTGTCATAGTTTATTGCTTAGATCTCTTATGTTTGATGAGCTTTCTCTACAGTGCAATCTTCCAGTACCATCCTCAAGTGACCATTTTTCATGTCAAAATATAGTCGAGACCATGCCTGATACTGCTCCCATCGCATTTCCATGCAAGCTACTAAAAGCACTTAACAACAGATTTCTTCTGTATTTTTCCTTAGTGCACAGGAAGCAGAAGATAATTATTCTTCACCTTTGGTCTTCAGGTAATCTATTATAGACAGCATACTGCAACTCTGGTTTATAAGATTCAAATCATGCACGGTACATTTATCCTCCAAATCATCAACTCGTCATCATCACCATCAGTATCAGTTGTTCTCCAAGTAAATAAATATTATCTATTTATAAGCTCCGTATTAAAAATAAACAGCCGTAGCAAACATGTAATTAAACATTCTTTTGTAACACCAGTATACATCTAACTCATGTCCTGAAATCCAGCAGACTTAACTTCAGATAACATCTCTTGGTTAAAGGAAACAAGAAACTGAGAAAAAAACATGGTTATTTTTATGAAAGAATCCCTTGAAGGATTTCAGACAGAAATACCTGGTCAGGCGTTGTGGGACTGTGCAGCCCAGCTAATAGAGGTCTTAATGGACTTCTTTAACTTTTCTTTGAAACAATTCACTGTCCCTGCAGGCTTCAAAGGCAGCCATCATCATTCCAATGTCCAAGAAAGCAAAAGTAACAGGGCTAAAGGATTACTGCCCAGTGGCACTGACTTCAACAATCATCGGGTGCTTTGAGCAGCTTGTAATGGATTATATAAAATCCCCCCTTCCAGCTGCATTGGACCCTTTCCAGTTTGCCTACCACTCAAACCAGTCCACTGATCATATCATATCCTCAGCCCTCCACTTTGACCTGTCCCTCCTAGAAAACAATGTCTTATATGCCAGGATGTTGTCAACAATTTCACTCATATTTTAACACAATCACTCCTCAGGGGTAGGTGGATAACCTGTAATCACTGGGACTCAACACCTCTTTCTGTAACTGGATTTTGGACTTCTTGACAGTAAGACCCCCATTCAGTCTGAATTGTCAGCAACATCTCAAGCTCGATCGCACTGACCACTGGTGCACCCCAGGGTTGTGTGCTCAGCCCACTTCTGTTTACACTGCACTGCCACATCCAGCTCAAACTGGATCATCAGGTTTGCTCTGTAGTTGGTCTTATCATTAGCAAAGCCTCTGAACCTCCTCTTTGCATGCTTAACAATGATGCGTTGGCATACAATGAGGAGATATAGAAGCTTCTCAGATGATCGAAGAACAACCACCTGAGCCTCAATGTGGACTTCAGGAAGGCACAGGTCGACCACTCTCTACATATCAATAACTGCCATGGAGAGAGTGAAGAGCACAAAGAACCCCCAGGAAACTGCAGCAGCAGAGGGATTCCACATATTTTAAATTAACTACTGAATACACACATATATACTTACTGTAATTCAGTTGTTTTTTTCTATATTTATCATGCATCACATTGTACTGATGCTGCAAATCTAATGTTTCACGACATATGCTGGTGATATTAAACCTGATGCTGAAGTGCCAGATCATTTAGTTGGCCAGAAGATTCATTCTTGAAAGGGAAATTACAGGTTGCAATCGATTGCAGTTCAGAAGAAGGGGTATATCTAGAAGAAGGAGAATATGCAGTAGTCTTCTAAGCTGTCTGCAAGATGTCACCGTTGGTCACTGGCACCATCTTGCCAGAAGTCCGAACAGTTAGGTGGACCATAAAGAAGATTGTCTAAGATTACAGCAGGATATAGATCAACAGTAAATTTGACAAGGGATTGGCAAAGGGAATTTAACTCAAACAAGTGGGGTGTGTTGTTGAACAGAGGGACCAAATGGTATATTGTTTTCAGAAGATGTGAGCAGAGGCAGACATAGGTAGTGAAGAGAACACTTGGCATGGTTCCCTCTATCAGTCAAAGAACTGAATTGGGACATTGTGTTACAGTTGTATAAAATGTTGCTTAGGCCCACTTTGGAATATTGCTTTCAAATCTGTCCTCCATTGCTAAGGAAGGACATGATTAAACTGTAGTATGTAGAGAGAAGCATCACAAAGACAAAGCTTGGATTGGAAGGCTTGAGCTATCTGGACAGATTGAAGATTTGATGGTGAATTTTTCCACACAGATCAATTAGCATCTGGAATCCGGATGGTAGTTTGCCTCCCTGGTGCCAGGGTCCAGATGTTTCTGATCGCATCCAAGATATCCTGAAGTGGGAGGGTGAGGAGCCAGAGGTTATGGTACATATAGGTACCAATGACATAGGTAGGAAAAAGGAAGAGGTCCTGAAAGGAGAGCATAGGGAGTTAGGAAGAGAGTTGAGAAGAAGGACCACAAAGGTAGTAATCTCAGGATTACTGCCTGTGCCACGCAACAGTGAGAGTAGGAATGGAATGAGGTGGAGGATAAATGTGTGGCTGAGGGCTTGGAGCAAGAGGCAGGGATTCAAGTTTCTGGATCATTGGGACCTCTTTTGGGGCAGGTGTGACCTGTACAAAAAGGACAGGTTGCAGTTGAATCCTAAAGGAACCAATATTCTGGTGGGGAGATTTGTGAAGGCTACTGGGGAGACTTTAAACTAGAATGCTTGGGGGGGGGGTGGGAATCAAATTGAAGAGTCTAGGAGAAAGGAGGTTAGTTCACAAATAAAGAAAGCTAGTAGACAGTGTGTGAGGGAGGATAGGCAGGTGACAGAGAAGGGGAGTGCTCAGACTGAAGATGTAGGGGAGAAGGAAGAAAAAGATAATAAAGTTGTATGCACCATTAGGGACAAACGGAGAGTAAGAGGGGGACAGTTTCTTAAATGTATCTCTTTTAATCCTAGGAGCATTGTAAGAAAGGTGGATGAGCTTAGAGTATGGATTGATACCTGGAAAAATAATGTTGTAGCTATTAGTGAAACATGGTTGCAGGAGGGATGTGATTGGAAACTAAATATTCCTAGATTTCGTTGCTTCAGGTGTGACAGAATCTGAGGGGCAAGAGGGGGAGGTGTTGCATTGCTTGTCAGAGAAAATATTACTGCGGTGCTTTGGCAGGATAGATTAGAGGGCTCATCTAGGGAGGCTATTTCTGTTATTGAGGAATGGGAAAGGTGTAGTAACACTTATAGGGGTGTATTATAGACCACCTAATGGGGAGCGAGAATTGGAGGAGCAAATTTGTAAGGAGATAGCAGAAATTTGTAGTAAGCACAGGGTTGTGATTGTGGGAGATTTTAATTTTCCACACGTAGACTGGGAAGCCCATTCTGTAAAAAGGGCTGGATGGTTTGGACTTTGTAAAATATGTACAGGATAGTTTTTTGCAGCAATACATAAAGGTACCAGCTAGAGAAGGGGCAGTGTTGGATCTCCTGTTAGGGAAAGAGATAGGTCAGGTGACGGAGGTATGTGTTGGGGAGCACTTCAGGTCCAGTGACCACAATGCCATTAGTTTCAATATAATTATGAAGAAGGACAGGTCTGGACCCAGGGTTGAGATTTTTGATTGGAGAAAGGCTAACTTTGAGGAGATGTAAAAGGGTTTAGAAGGAGTGGATTGGAACAATTTGTTTTATGGGAAGGATGTAATAGAGAAATGGAGGTCATTTAAAGGTGAAATTTTGAGGGTACAGAATCCTTATGTTCCTGTTAGGTTGAAAGGAAAGGTTAAAAGTTTGAGAGAGCCATGTTTATCGAGGGATATTGGAAACTTGGTTCGGAAAAAGAGAGAGATCTACAAGAAATATAGGCAGCATGGAGTAATTGAGAAGGATATTGAATTGTGTAAGGTAAGGCAAACAAGTAGGAAAGTTATGGAAACTATGATGATTAAAGAAGAGGAAGTACTGGCGCTTTTAAAGAATATAAAAGTGGATAAGTCTCTGGGTACTAACAGGATATTTCCTAGGACCTTGAGGGAAGTTAGTGTAGAAACAGCAGGGGCTCTGACAGAAATATTTCAAATGTCATTAGAAACAGGGATGGTGCCAGAGGATTGGCGTATTGCTCATGTGGTTCCATTGTTTAAATGGGTTCTAAGAGTAAACCTAGCAATTATCGGCCTGTAAGTTTGATGTCAGTGGTGGGTAAATTAATGGAAAGTATTCTTAGAGATGGTATATATAATTATCTGGATAGACAGGGTCTGATTAGGAACAGTCAACATGGATTTGTGCGTGGAAAGTCACGTTTGACAAACCTTATTGAATTTTTTGAAGAGGTTACGAGGAAATTTGACGAGGGTAAAGCAGTGGATGTTGTCTATATGGACTTCAGTAAGGCCTTTGACAAGGTTCCACACGGAAGGTTAGTTAGGAAGGTTCAATCGTTAGGTATCAATATTGAGGTAGTAAAATGGATTCAACAGTGGCTGGCTAGGAGATGCCAGAGAGTAGTGGTGGATAACTGTTTGTCAGGTTGGAGGCCGGAGACTAGTGGTGTGCCTCAGGGATCTGTACTGGGTCCAATGTTGTTTGTCATATACATTAATGATCTGGATGATGGGGTGGTAAATTGTATTAGTAAGTATGCAGATGATACTAAGATAGGTGGAGTTGTGGATAATGAAGTAGGTTTTCAAAGCTTGCAGAGAGATTTAGGCCAGTTAGAAGAGTGGGCTGAAAGAAGGCAGATGGAGTTTAATGCTGATACATGTGAGGTGCTACATTTTGGTAGGACTAATCAAAATAATCATACATGGTAAATGGTAGGGCATTGAGGAATGCAGTAGAACAGAGTGATCTAGGAATAATGGTGCATAGTTCCCTGAAGGCGGAATCTCATGTGGATAGGGTGGTAAAGAAAGCTTTTGGTATGCTGGCCTTTATAAATCAGAGCATTGAGTATAGAAGTTGGGATGTAATGTTAAAATTGTACAAGGTGTTGGTGAGGCCAAATTTGGAGTATTATGTACAGTTCTGGTCACCAAATTATAGGAAATATGTCAACAAAATAGAGAGAGTACAGAGAAGATTTACTAGAATGTTACCTGGGTTTCAGCACCTAAGTTACAGAGAAAGGTTGAAAAAGTTAGGTCTTTATTCTTTGGAGCATAGAAGGTTGAGGGGGGAAATTGATAGAGGTATTTAAAATTATGAGGGGGATAGATAGAGTTGACATGGATAGGCTTTTTCCATTGAGAGTAGGGGAGATTCAAACAAGAGGACATGAGTTGAGAGTTAAGGGGTAAAAGTTTAGGGGTAACACGAGGGGGGACTTCTTTACTCAGAGAATGGTAGCTGTGTGGAACGAGCTTCCAGCAGAAGTGGTAGAGGCAGGTTCAATTTTGTAATTTAAAAAAAAATTGGATAGGTATATGGACAGGAAAGGAATGGAGGGTTATGGGCTGAGTGCAGGTAGGTGGAACTAGGTGAGAGTAAACCTTCGGCATGGATTAGAAGGGCCGAGATGGCCTGTTGCCGTGCTGTAATTGGTTATATGGAATGAGATGACATCTAGAAGATACTTGCATGAATAGGACATGAAGAAGAAATTAAATTAATGGAGACAAGTAGGATTAGTACAGATAGGCAAGCCAGTCAGCATAGATGCTGTGAACCAATGTGACTGTTTCTCTGCTGTTTAACTCTGTGAAATCTGACCCCTCTCTCTCTCTCTCTCTCTCTCTCTCCCTTCCTCCATGAATTTAGCACTGAGTTCAGTGACCATCCTGAGCGAGTGTAGCTTTAATCTGCTCAGCCTGTTCATTGGACTCAGATGACTAGATGGAAAATGCAAGTGGTTTACACTTTCCTCCCCTATTTTAATAAATGTCTTTGTTTGGCTTTTAGCTGATGTAAATTTTTAATTATTTGTTTCTTCAATAATGTTTAATTCTAATTATTTAAACCAAAATGAATGCTTTTTAAAGATCGCTAATCTGCATGCAAGGTTTTGGCAGAATCTTGTGGTCTATTGTCAGAGGCTAATTTGCTCCCCATGGATTCTCCTGCATTATGGGACCACTGTGGGAGTGGCCTTGATTTTGTTTGAACCATTGGGACCAGATCAGGTCAAAATGCTCATGAAATAAGCGTGGGCGGAAAACTTAATATGAAGACAGGCTGAGCATGTTCCAGCCTAATGATAGATCTAACAATGTGAAAATGCTTGTTTTATTTTACACCACAGGCTTTGTTGTAAGAATAACTTTTAGCATTTGACTGGCAACACATTCCTTCATAGTGAATTTTACTGAATCAAAAGCAAGACTATAATTTTGTTGTTAAATTGCATTATCAAGCACTTCAAATGCATTTTATACAGCAGGCTGTATACATAATAGCATCCCAACACTGGAATGAATGCTCAGCAATAATTAAGTAATTTGGATCCTTTCAACATCTAGTTCAGTCTGTGACCATTCCTTCCTCTCCCTCTTCCAGGTTCAGTCTCGTACACCTTCCTTCTAAACTGCCATATTCTTAGTTATGAGGGTAGGGTGTCATCATGTTAATCATTAAATTATATCCACTGGCTTAGCTGTCTAATCACAAAGGAATATGTACATAAGATAGGCTGTTCCTAGCTTTGGTGCACCCATTTCTTTCTGCATGTACATTCTGTTAGCTTCCAATTTAGTTGTCTATAAGGTGACCACTGGATTTTTCTCCTGAAGGTGCAGCTATGGCCAAGAAAGACCTACTTCGAAATGTACATTGAGCTCCTGTCGCTCAATGGTCCAAGTGGGAGGTCTTAGAATGCAAAATATTAATTCAGAATCAGAAGCAGGTTTAATATCACTAGCATATGTCATGAAATTTGTTAGCTTTGTGGCTGCAGTAAATGCAATACAAGATAAATATTGAAAGAAAACTGAATTACAGTAAGTATGTATATATGTATATTAAATAAATTTAAATAAGTAGTGCAAAAACAGAGATTTTAAAAAAGCAGTGAGGTAGTGCTCATTGGTTCAGTGTTCATTTAGAAATCGGATGGCAGAGGGAAAGGAACTGTTCCTGTACCTCCCTCCTGATGGTAACAATGGAAGAAGGCATGTCCTGGGGTTGGGGTCCTTAATAATGGACGCCACCTTTCTGAGGGACTGCTCCTTGAAAATATCTTGAATACTACTTCGTGGATTCTGTTTCACATGATAAAGAGCTTCACTGATCAAGTACTGTGTTTAATTAGGCTGAAGAAACAGCAAGAATCTGCAACACACCTGACACTGGCATGTGTGTGTGTTTTTTAATTAAGGATTTTCAATTAGTGTAATCAGCTGATATGTAGGATGAAGAAATGGCTGTAGTATGAGCACAGGAACCCAAGAGATTTGTCACACTGATAAATTATTCAAAACCTTTTGTTTTAGTGGTCACAGGTTGCACTTCAATTTTAAAATAAAGTTTCTACATCTATTGTAGTTCCAAAAGCTTCTGAAGTTACTAATTTGCTTCTGGTGGAGGTTCTGTCACCTGTAGGAGAAGGACTTCCAGGATTTAGACCCAATGGCCGAGGAGGAGCATGGATAATTTTAAAAGGAATTGGAATTGGTTTATTATTGTTGCATGTACCAAAATACATGAAACATTTAGTTTTGCATGCCATCTGTACAGATAATTTCAAAATATCAATATATTGAGATAGTACAAGGGAAGGACAATAACCTAATGCAGAATATCATGTTACAGTTATAAAGTGCACTGCAGGTGGACAATAAAATACAAGGATGATGATGAAGTAGACTGTGAGGTCAAGAGTTCATCTTAACATACAAGAGGCCCACTCAAGAGTCTTATAACAGTGAAATAGAAGTTGCTGTTGCAACCCGGCGGTGGTACCCCCATGCCTCTTCTGCCTTTATCTGCTTTTTTGGTAGAGATCACAGGGTTGGAAGGTACAGTCAAAGTAGTCTATACGTGCCATTTTGTTGCATTGTGAAGATGGTATATGCTGTGCAGTGATAGTGCAAGGAGTGAATTTTCAGTAAGGTTAAAGTAATACAAATCTAATGAGTTGTTTTATCCTGTAAGGTGTCAACCATGCTGTAGCAACACACATCCAAGCAGGTAGAGAGTATTGCTTCCCAATTTGTACCTGGCAGATATTGGAAAGGCTTCAAGGTGTGATGAAGTGAGTTCCACAGGGTACCCAGTTTCTGACCTGCTCTTGTAACCTTGGCATAGGTTTGGTTGATCCAGTTGAGTCCCTGGTAAATGGTGACCTCCAAGATATTGGTCTCAGAGATGGCAATGCCATTGAATGTCATGAAATGGATAGACAGGTTTTTTTTTGCTGCTGGAGATGATCGTTCTCTGGTACATCTGTGGCAGCTTTGCTACTTGTTCTTTATCAGCCATACTTGACTTTTATCAAGTATTGCTGTATGCATACATGAACTACATGAGTTGATGAGGAATTGTGACTGAATTTAAAATCAAACATTGCTACTTATAACTTGATGGCTGAAAAAATTTTAATGAAGAAGTTGCTGAAGCTTGCTTGACCTGGGCGATTGTCCTGGGGATATACTGCAATGATTATAAGGACTTGGGATGATTGACTTCCAATTCCCTTGTGTGGAGAATAACTTAAAGTACTGAAGTATTTTCAACTTGATGCCCACTAACTTCAGTGTTATCACAGCTCATGGATACTACACTCAGTCAAATGATTCTTGGATGTCACTGAAGGTTACTCCTGGAACTCAGCTCTTTGGCCAACAATGAGACCAGGAACAAAGTGGTTCAGGAAAAGCATAAACTGATCCCTGGTGAGCAGTCATGATAAGTTAGAACCGCATAAGAGCAATGTCAATAACAGCATCTGTTATTGGATGAAGGAGTTTGCAGAATCTTCTCAATAAAAAATGGAGGCACTAGTATCCTCCCTCCTGAATCTGCTTGCGCTCTTCTGATTCTATCTGATCAGAGGACTATTCTGAAACCTTAGAGGTCTAGACAGACAAAAAAAAAACATCAGGATGCCCTATAAGTGCCCCCAGCTGAAGGACTGAATGACTCCAAGGGTTTTCAGGCCTTGATAAATTCAGGCCCCTTTATATTCAAAGAGGCCTCCAATCCTGATCTGTCTACCATTTTGCAGAAGGTACCAACATGATGAAGCTTGTAGCCATAATAATGTAAATCCTGGAAAATATTCTCAGATGTCTCAAACCAATCTACTGATTTCATTTTAAAGTGTGACTGCACAGCAGATTGGCAACTATCACAGAGTCATCTGACTTCAAGAAAACATGCTGCTATCATTAAAGCAGAAGTAGAGTAGTCCATGCTAAGGACCTCAGAGCACCATATTGCTTTCTAAATGTAGCCTTGAAAATTCCTACAAGGTTAGGATAATTAATTTCAACTGATGATGAAGTTTTCAATATCCATCTGTGTCACAGGATGGATGATCTTACTTATTCCTGAAAATTAATAGGGTTCATGACATCAATTGTCTGATAGTCACGTATTTATGAATAATAAATCATTTAAGCATGGATTTATAATCAAATCTTGTGCTAATGATCAGAAAGTTTAAACATGTTGCATTCCTAGGCCTGCTGTTCAGGCAGATCTGACCCAACTCAAATTTTCAGGTCTGCAAATGTATGTCCCTTTTACGTGGCAAACATCAAAGTTCTCCATAATATTATATAATTCCGAAAAGAAATTAATTCAGAATAGATTCACCTGATCAACAATGGTAGTTTTAAGAAGATTTTTTAAGATAAATTGGTGTGTCCACAACTGTTTTTTTATCTTCAAAATCTCAAAAATCCTCTTTTAAATGCACAAATTAAACTACCTGCTCATATGCATTCCTTCTACAGAACACAAATGTAATTAATGCTTTATGCTTTTAATTAGGCTTATTGTCTAAAATTACCATTATTTTAAGGTCAGTCTTAATTTATTAATTATATACTCTCTACATAAATCAATAATCCTAATCTTAGTAGATATTAAGGTAGACCGGTTAACTTATTATTCATGCGAGAGCTTAATGGCCCAAAAATTTAGTCACGTAGTACAACTTTTATATGCACTTTGCAATTCTGAAAGAGCAAAATTGATCACCAAGTAGGATCATCATTTCCATAAGCAAAGTACATGATGTGAAATTTAATCATTGGGTCTGTGCACAAACACATCTGTGCACAGAAACCATTAGGGTCAAAGCACTGCTATTAATTTGCATGTAATGCACATTTAGTGTCATCAGTGTTCCATAATAGAATGCAGATATGTGATAAAGTAACAGTACAAACTTAAATAGAAAACCAGGCCTGCATAAGAGGGCAAAGGCTTGGCTAACCACCTGGAAAAATGGTAATATTTACTTGATTTTTCTTGAGAAATTTTATCATTAAAGATTGTGGAACCTTTTCTAATGAATAACGTACCACTAGCATTCCAAGAAAAACCTTTTGATTTCTATCAGGGTTGGGAAGAACTGTTCAGTGTAGTGCCTGACTGATACTCTCTTCTCCTATACTGTTTAAACATCCACCACACAGCCTGTCTCTGAGTCCATCCCTCCACTCGAGGAAAAAGTCTTAACAGCTGCCATCTTGCAGAACATGTTGGTGCATATTGTGTGCCCCCAGAAAATGGGCTCAGTAATTAAGTATGAATGTAACATGGGCTCTGAATTCACACCACCTCCACCCATGGCTCTTTGTTATGTTTTGTAACTCCAGAAACTACAACTCAATTGTATCTCTGGCTCCTGTTTCCATCCACACAGTGATTTCAATTGCACTTTTAAGTGTGAGTTGTGTTTCGGTTAGGAGCTGCTTTTGAATGTTTTCTTGTAAGATTCCGTACTTTCCAATTCTTTAGTGAGGCGCTTGCTAATGATGTGGTGGCATAATGAAGTATGACATTCACATACTTTTACATATAACCCCGTAATTAATTATTTAAACAAAAAATGCTTAATCAAACAATATATTTACAATAATACTGAAATATTAGATACACCATACTCTTCACATATCAGATGATAAAATACACTCACTCATGGTCTAAGAAGAGGGCAGCATTTAACCTGTTTTTATTAGAAAAGGACTGCCATTTAATGTTGCTAAAATGATCACCAGGCAACCTATCATGTTAGGTTCTGGGCCACAGTTTTACCTCCCTTGTATTTAGGTGATAAACAAAAAGCCTTAATCAGAATATATCCACACATGCACAGTAGCTTAATCGCTGAGACTAGCAACGAGGAAAATAATGAATCTAGACTTCCAGACTGCAATGTGGTTCCCAGCAAAACATCTTCAGCTGGGCACTAATGTTGTTTCAGAATAATTTTGTTCAGTGATTTATTGTACATCATGAAATCTGTTATGCATAATAACCAGCTGGCATTGCTAATTGAATTTTTTTTTATTGAAGCATGCTATTTTTGAGACTGAAATTTTACTTGGAGTATAACGAAAATCATGCATTTAGAGAGGATTCTTCCTTGTATTAAGGAAGGTGGGTAAAGCAAGTCATAGCTAACCAGAGCCAGTTAAGCGAAATGATCTGTTTGGAACCAATAAATTATATAGAAATATTATGCTGTAATGGTAAAACTATCTTTGTTCTGGGTCTATCCAGACCCTAGACTGGCCATAACTAGATTGAGGCTCACCATGGGTCAAGGTCAACCACAGTTGTTGCGTCCCAGCTGTCTATGTGATACTTACGCCAGGACAGCATGATGTGGAGAGCAAGCTGTTGTCCACGCAGCAGGCTCTCACTTTCCATGAGCTGATGAATCCAAAAGGAATAGCAGAGACTGATATAGTATAGAATCAGTGGCATTGTAGGAGTTGCCAGTCAGTGTGGAAGTCAAAATCAGCCTGCCTTAGGCATCGTTAGATGAACTAATACATAAAATAAAGGCTTCTGTGGTCTAAAATGGGTGAAGTTGGCAAATCTCAGTCAGAAGAGATGACAATCTGAAAATACTTACCATTTTTACTGCTTGTCTCATCCAATAATTTGTTGCCCTGCTATCTGTTATTATATAATTAACTATAATAGATTGTCTGTCTGCTCAATAAAGTTGTAGCCAATTTTCATCTACAGATGTTTGCAGGTAATTCATTTTAAAATCTAATGTAACAAAGCACAATTTCACTATGTATTTCCATGCCTATTAGAATTTCTAGCCCAATTACTCTTGTTAACAGTATTGTTAGACAGTAAGAATTAGTTATCATCTTGACTTATTTGTTAATACATCCAATACTCTTGGCATAAACACGAGTGTTATTTGATCTTAGTAACAAAAATATTTCAGCAATTTGTTCTTCTGATTTACATCAGCCTTGTATACAGTCCCAGCAGGAGTTGAAAATTACTGAATCCTTTTTAAGCTAAAGAGAAAATATACTGTATAAGCTGATCACTGAGTGCTCTCCGTACTGAATAAACATTTTGTTTTTGCAAATGCATTGGTCTTTCCACGACTTAATCTTCTTTCGCTAGCTTGAACTAACCTTCATGGCTTGTCTGCTTCTGTTAAAGTTAATTACCCTTCTGGCACACTGTCCAATATGTGGATGCTGTTGGTCAAACCAGATGCTTGCAGTCATATGCAGCCAGGTGTAACAACATAGAGATAGGACAAATCACTGTGTGAATAGATATTTTACCCATCTGAATGATTTGCTCTACATTGGTATTCTCATCCCAGGAAATGTGAGAAGTAGAGTCATAAAAACAGGACCTTTGGCCCATCTAGTCCATGCCAAACCAATTAAGCTGCCTACTCCTGGAACTTAACCTTCCCTGCCCTTGCCATCCATGTACATATCCAAGCTTCTCTTAAATGTTGAAATTGAGCTCGAATGCACCAGTTGCACTGGCAGCTCATTACACACTCTCACAACACTCTGGCGAAGAAGTTTCCCTCATGTACCCCTTAAAGTTTTCTCCTTTCACCCTTAACCCATGACCCTTAGTTGTAGTCCTACGAAACCTCAGTGGAAAAAAACCTCCATGCATTTACCCTATCTATAGCCCTCATAATTTTGTACACCTCTATCAAAGCTCCACTTAGTCTTCTATGTTCCAAGGTACAAATCATAACCTATTCAATCTTTCCTTGTAACTCAGGTCCTCCAGACCCGGCAACATCCCTGTAACTTTTCTCTGTACTCTTTTAACCATATTTACATCTTTCTTGGAGGCAGCTGACCAAAAATGCAGACAGTACTCCAAATTAGTACTCACCAACATCTTATACAACTTCAACATAACATCCCATCTCCTGTACTCAATACTTTGATTTCTGAAGGCCAATGTGCCAGAAACTTTCTTTCCGATCCTTGCTACCTATGATACCGCTCTCAATGAATATGTACCAATAAGTACCTGTATTTTCAGATCCCTTTGTTCTGCAGCAATCCTCAGTGCTCTACCATTCACTACATAAGACCTTCCCAGGTTGGTCCTACCGAAGTGCAACACCTCACACTTGTCTGCATTAAATTCCATCATTTTTCAGTCCATTTTTCCAGTTGGCCCAGATCCTGCTACAATTTCTGATGGTCTTCCTCAATATCCATTACACCCCCAATTTTGGTGTCCTCCACAAATTTGCTGATCTAGTTAACCACATTATCATCCAGATCATTGATATTGATGAAAAACAACAAAGAACCCAGCACCGATCCCTGCGGCACTCCACTTGTCACAGGCATCTAGTCAGAGAGTCAACCATCTACTACCACTCTCTGGCTTCTCCCACAAAGCCATTGTCTAATTTAATTTATTACCTCATCTTGAATGTCAAGTGACAGAACCTCCTGATCAACCTCCCATGTGGGACCTTGTCAAATACCTTACTAAAGTCTATGTAGACAACATCCTTTGCCTTGCCTTTATCAACATTCCTGGTAACTTCCTTGAAGAAATGTATAAGATTACCCGGTAGTTAGACATGACCTACCATGCACAACGCCATGTTGACTATCTCAAATTCTCATATATTCAGTCTCTTAGAAGACTTTCCAACAGCTTTCCCACTGCTGATGTCAGGCTCACCACCCTGTAATTCCTGGTTTACTTTAGAGCCTTTCTTAAACAGCGGAACATCAGCTACACACCAATCCTTCGGTACCTCACCTGACACTAAGGATGATTTAAATATCTCTGCCAGGGCCCCTACAAATTCTGCACTTATGACCCACAGGGTGTGAGGGAACATGCTGGAGAATTATCCACCTTAATTTGCCTCAAGACAGCAAAAACCTCCACCTCTGTAATCTGTCACCTTATTGTAGCTTTGTCTCACTTATATAGACTCTGTGTCGATCTCCTGGGTAAATACAGATGCAAAAATTGCTATTCCTTTGCTAGCTTGACCTAGCCTTCATGGCTTGTCTGCTTCTGTTAAAGTTAATTACACTTCTGGCACACTGTCTGCTATGCGGATGCAGTTGGTCAAACCAGATGCTTGCAGTCATAAACAGCCAGTTGTAACAACGTAGAGACAGGACAAATTACAGTGTGTAAAGATATTTTACCCATCTAAATTACATCCTCTACATTGGTTTTCTCATCTCAAGAACTCTGAGAGGTAGTGTCATAGAAAAGTACAACAGAGAAATAGACCCTTTGGCCCATCTAAAATGTTAACATTCTGATCTTCCAGAGGACCAATTTTGTAACTTGAAATCATTTTGCTCTATATATATCTGTAGAATTCCTTAGGATTCTCTTTCACCTTGTCTGCCTGGGCAACTTCATGCCTCCTTTTAGCCCTCCTGATTTTTTTCTTAAGAGTTTGCTTGTATTTCTTATATTCTGTAAGTACCTCATTTGTTCCTACCTGCCTATACCTGCTATGCCTTCATTTTTTTCCTAACCAGGGCCTCAATATATTTGAAATCCATGAATCCATAAAACTGTTAACTTTACCCTTTATTCTGACAGGCACATACAAGTTTTCGGCTCTCAAAATTTCACTTTTGAAGGCGTCCCACTGACCAACTACACCATTACCAGAAAACAGCCTATCCTAATCCACACTTGCTAGATTCTTTCTGATAACATCAAATTCAGCCCTTTTCTCCACTTAGAATCTCAACCTATGGATCCACCCCATGTTTTTCCACATTTACTTTGAAACTAATGGCATTATGACCACTAGATGCAATGTGTTCCCCTACGCAAACTTCAGTCACCTGCCCTGACTCTTTCCCTAATAGCAGATCAAGTATTGCACACTGTCTCATTGGGACTTCAATGTACTGATCATGAAAACTTTCCTGAACAAAGTCTATCTTACCTGAAGTGTCCTGGGAGAAACTGGAATTACAGAAACAATGAATCAGCTGTAGGGGTCTCTGCGCTCAGCGAATCGCACACTTTCTATCTCTCATTGGTGCAGGAAAGTTTGTTGCTGATTTTTGCATCGGAGAACTTGGAAAAAAGTGATGCGGCAGACTTTAACACTGTAAATCAGCGAGTTGTTTTGGTTATGTCTCCCCTCTTGCTGAGTGACACCTCTCTGTCTCTTTATTAGGGGGAGAGAGAGCCTGTGGTATGTCAAATTATCAAGTGAACAATTAGTTTTTGTTGTACTGCAGATCGTGGTCTTTCTTGGAGGCTTTGCTATTGCTTGCTTGATGGGTGGAAGCTGCTGATGCTATTTTTGTTGAAGTGAGTGGGGAAGGGGAAGATTCGATGCTTTTCTGCTGCTTGTGCAAGTGGGGGGAATGGGCGGCTTTAGTGTTCTAATGTTTTTACTGTCACTCATTCTGTGGGGCTCTCTTCTGTTTTCATGGATGACTGCAAAGAATAAGAGTTTCAGATTGTATATTGTATACACTTGGAGGCTGAGCAGAGTGATGATGGCGCTAAACGGCAACTCCTTTCCTTGCATCTTCAGAAACAGATCTACTTCCATCTTTAATATCTTTATTTTCCCCTTTCAGCGTACTTTTGAAGAACCTGGCCTGGAGTTACATGCTGACTACAGTTCTTTGCAGGAATGGGACCCGCTCTCACGTTTCATAACCGGCCGTTGTTGTTCGGCACGCCAAGGGCTCAGCCTAAGAGTGTGGCTCAACTTTGAAGGCCTAGGATCTCAGGGCTCTGGAGACAGGCAGATTGAAGTTCAGTGTCATGGCAGGAGACCCGTGTATCGTCAGGGGAGGTGGAATATCTATGGCTGTGTGGCCAGATCTTTGGGCACAGCTCGGAATAAAAAGCGTGATGCAATGGATTTTAACATTGCAAACCAGTAAGTTGTTTGTCATGTCTCTCCGCTCGCTGTGAATATGGAGTCATCTCTTTCTCCCTTATTAGGGAGACAGAGAGGCAGTGGTATGTTGAATACTGGGTGAAACACAAAGTCTTGGGGGAACTGCAAGTCTGTGTCTTTGCTGTTGCTTTGCTCACACTTAAGTGCTTGGTGGCAGATGTTTTTTTATGCCAGTGGTATTGTTGCTTTCTGTTGGTTATTGCAGGAGGGAGGGGAGATGGGAGGGGGGACTGTGGGGTTCTGACATTTAACTGTCATTCATTCTTTGGGGCACTCCTCAGTTTTCGTGGATGGTTGCGAAGAAAAAAGCATTTCAGGATGTATATTGTATACATTTCTCTGATATTAAATGTACCTGTGAAACCTTTGAAACACTCTCTGATATCAAATAGACCTATTGGCCTACTGAACTATCTAGCCTTCTTATGGTATAAGAGTCCCAGTCAATATGTGGAAAGTTAAAATCACCTACTATTACAAACTTATATTTCTTGCAAAAGTCTGCAAACGATCTACAAATTTGTTCCTCTACATCCCATGGATCATTGGGTGGTCTATAATACGAGTCCATTAACGTGGTCATAGTTTTCTTATTCCTCAGTTCCACCCATAAAGCCTCACTAGACGAGTTTGAACTGTCTGAGCAATGCCATGATATTTTCCGTGACTAGTATGATCATTTCTCCCCCTTTAATTTCTCCCACTCTGTTGCGCCTGAAACATCAGAAGCCCAGAATATTGAGCTGCTAGTCCTGCCTCTCCTATAATCAAGTCACACCAATGACGACAATATCATAATTTCATGTGTTTATCCATGCTCTGACCACATCTATCTTTCCTAGAACACTTCTTGCATTGAAATATTTGCAGCTCAGAACATTAGTCGCTCCCTACTCAACCTTTTGATTTCTGACTTTGTCTGAGGTGTTAACAACATCTGTCTCCAGTCTGGCACTCTGATTCCCATCTCCCTGCAACTTTATTCTAACCTCCTCCCACCACACCCTTGTGCAGCACTGCTAGGATCTTCCTGCTAGGATATTAGTCCTCTTCCAGTTCAGCAGCAAACCATCTCTTCTATACAGGTCACACTTCCTCTGGAAGAGAGCCCAATGATCCAAAAATCTTATGCCCTCCCTCCTGCACCACTCCTTTGCCATGTGTTCAACTGTATGATCTTCCTATTTATGGCCTCACTAATACATGGCACAGATAGCAATCATGAGATCACAATGCTGGATGCCCTGTCCTTTAACCTGAACTAACTTTGTAGAACCTCATCACTTCTCCTTCCTATGTCATTGGTACCTACATGGACCATGATCTCTGGCTGATCACCCTCCCATTTAAGAATGCTGAGGACTTGATCTGATAAGTCCAGGACCCAGGTGCCTGGAAGGCAACATACGATCCAGAAATTTAATTCTCATCCATGGAACTTCCTTTCTGTTCCCCTAATGAACCCCTGTCATGAACGCGCACATCTCTCCACTTCACTTCTGAGTCACAGAGTCAGACTCAGTGCCAGAGAACTAACCACTATGATATTTCTCTGCTAGCTCAGCTCCACCAACAGAATCCAAAGTGGTATACTAGTGGTTGAGGAGGAGTGGTCAAAGGGGTACTCTGCTCTAGCTGTTTAATCCTTTTCACCTAGTTTGCTGTGTCCTGCTCCTTGGGTGTAACTAATTCTCTAAACATCCAATCTATCACCTCCTCAGCCTCCTGCATGATCTGGAGTTCATTCGGTTCCAACTCTAACTCCTTAACGAAGAGCACTAGAAGCTGTTCTTGCAGGTGCAGTCATTAGGGACACTGGAATATTCTGCAAGAGGAACATTTAACATTCCTGCATGGCATCCCTACTGTTTTAACTGTGCAAATATAAAGAAGGAAAAAAATAAATAAACTGAAGAAAAAAAATCTATTTCCAGCTTTTTTGCCTTCTCTCACACAAGCCTTGCCACTCTGAAGCCTCAAAGAGCAAAAGCCTCAAATAACCACTCCAACAATGGCGGCTCCACTTGACCCTGCCTTATTTTCATTTGTTCATGCCAATCAATGCCAAACGCTGATTGGCTGCTGCTCAAAACACCAAACTGCCATGAATCATTGGTTCTGGACTCAAATCAGCAAACCAGAATGAACTACATCTTCTCACGCTCCAATCACAGCTTGGCCACAGTACAAGTAGTTCTCATTTCAGGGACAATTCCAGCAATATCACAATCTGGTTCTATTTGTTTCAATATTTCCAACAGTGTGTTGTACGAGTTTCTGTTGCAATACGCAAGTAAGAGGTACTGAGATACTGTTTTGATATTCACTCCAGTTTCTGGTTTAAGATAGCACTGGTGAAACACAGTGACGACTTACTGGCAGCTAACAAAACTACTAACTTTGCTAAAAAAATTATCACTGCTTGTAATTTTCCTTTTGGAGATGAGCTTTTGAACTGCCTGTACAACCCAGCATTTTTGCAGTGTAAACTGAAATCTCGAAGGTACAGGATGGTTGCGGCATGGCGTGTACAGATCAAATTGAGGTGCCGGGGCCCGACCTGAAAGCAAGGAATGAGCCTGTGTATGGCCATTGCTGAAGCAGACTTGGAGCTGATTCAAAGTGGCGGATCCGAAACGAGGCAGAGTCAAGGCAGTGGGGCCTGGGTCTGAGAACAAGGAATGAGCTGATGTTTGATTGATTTAAGTGCTGGGTCAGATTGGAAAGGTCAGGTACAGGCCAAATTCAGGCGGTGAGGCCCGGGTTCAATAGCAAGGAACGTGCCAAGGTTTGGCCAATTTAAGCACTAAGCCAGATTGAAAAATTCAATGTGTTGGGGCTGGAGGCGAGGCATGGGCTGTTGTTTTGCTCACTGCCCAGTGAGATTTACTCATCTCTGCACTGAATTGATCCTGTGGCCTGTAGCTAACAAGCTCCTGGTCCAGCTGCAGTGGTGCCTGGCTTCATGGCTGTAATTCACACTTGTGAACTTTAGATCTGAATGTTATTTGCTTACCTTTTGTTGCTTTGCACGATTTGTTCTTTTTTTTTTGCAAATTGGGTGTTTGCTGGCCTTCTTTTTAATGGGTTCTATGGGGATGCTTTGTTTTGTGGCTGTCTGCAGGGATGAATCTCAAAGTTGCATTTAGCATACATACTTAGATAAAAAATGTACTTTGAACTTTGAACCCCTATAATGGACAAAACATATAAGATGAGAATATATTGCTCATCCCTTTACTGCTCTTGCAAAATTAGCAATGCACTTTCTAAAATGTATCCGGTGTGCTATTAGATGACAATGAAATATTGAGGAAACAATGAGGTATTTCCAAGTTAGGATAAGGAATGAATTTGCAAATTGTGTATCCCTTTGAGACCTCTGCTCTTATCCTAGGTAGGAGATGACACAATTTTTGTAGGTGCTGCTGAAGTTGTTGCAGTTTATTTTGTACTGCTGTCAGGAAAAGAGAAGTTTAAGGTGATGCATAATATGCCACGACAGCATATTTGTTTGTCCCACTCACCATCTATAAAAAAACAGCTTCATGAGTGTTGTTGCAGCTGCATTCTTCCAGGCATAGAGCACAAGATAGAAAGGAGCTGCATTTATATGCAACTTGTATTTACAGGCAACCCAAGTATTTTCCAAACACAAAGTACACTGCAGATGCAGTGGTCAAATCAACACGTACAAACAAGCTGGAGGAACTCATCAGGTCGGGCAGCATCCGTGGAAAAGAGCAGTCAACGTTTTGGGCCGTCTGTCCTGATGAAGGGTCTCGGCCCGAAACATGGACTGCTCGTTTCCACGGATGCTGCCCGACCTGCTGAGTTCATCCAGCTTGTTTGTACAAGTACTTTCCAATGTAGTCACTATTGTAATACAGTCAATGAAGTATTCCAAATACTATAATACAGAAAATGTGGTGATAAGTTTCTGAACAGTAAGCTCTGACAAATAGTGATGAAAGAAATAAGTAGCTTTACCTTAGATAAGATAAAACATTGGCAGAGAAGGACGGATAGTGACATTCTCTTTCCCAGAATGCATCACACACATGCAAGTGATTTTGTGGAATAACAACATCTACAATGTAGTACTTTCTTTTGAGCTGATCTAGGTGAGATTTTTCTATCCTTGGGAAGTGGACTTAAAACTCAGCCTTTTAACTAAGAATCAAAGTGCCATTGCCAAGGCAATTCCGACTGTTTACTGAAGAATATATCTTTGCCTTCATTTTGAGAGGGGAAGATGTAGTTTGACTGAATTGATATTTTAAGCCAATTATTTTCAAGAATCACCTCCATAATAAAAGGTAACTGTCACAGTGTTCTTTTCAACTGCTTGTCAAATCTTGCACTGTTCTCCTTTCTTACAGTTAATGGTTGTAGGGAAGGGTTTTCAACAATCAATGAACACTTCAGACTAGGCACAAATAGAACATTTTACTTTCAACAAGGAATTTATAAAAGAAAATCTGTTAAAATGAAAAGACTGAAGAAAGCAATAATTTTAGAAAAAAAACCTTTCAATACAGCAATTGTACTTCTTCAAGGGTGGTCTTAGCTAATGCAAGATGAAAAACACCACATGGATTGCCCCTTAAAGATGATAGATGATCAAACAAAGGAAAAACAAACTGCAAATCTGTTTCTATCCAGAACTGTGATTTTGAAACCTTTTCCAACCACTCTCAGAAACTATGTTCCTTATTCACCTTTGAATTCAGCAAGCACAGGTCAGTTCTATTTTTAACTCTATAACAATCTGAATTGAAACAGATTTGTTCATGCTTGTTTCCCTGAGTACTTCAGATATAAATCTCAAAGACATCTTTGTGCTGGAGTTTCCTATATCAAAGAAGGACAATGCAAAGACCTTCTATAAAAAAAGGCACTTACCACCAGTTTGAGGTAGTGCAATCAGTGTCAAAAGTGAAGTCTAAATAACTACACTGTCAAATGCATTACCTGGGTTGCATTACCTTCTGACACGCAAAAACTTTATCCGATAATAACGACATACAAAAAACTCATCTGTGATCATGGAGGATGTGGTGAACTACATATACCTGTCTGGACTGCTCCTGTGGCTCCTCCCACAGACCCCTGTATAAAGGCGATTGAGGCCTGAGCCCGGCCTCATTCTCCAGGATGTAGTGTTGTTCATTCTTCCAGTCAATAAAAGCCGATATCTCGCTTCTTACATCTTAGAGTGAGTTATTGATGGTGCATCAGAGGAACAATCGGATCCATTCAAAACTGTTACTGCCATGGTTATTACAAATGATTGGTAACGAAAAGCTGTTGTCATTGATCATGGTCCTCATTATATGAGGATTAAAATTAAATATGTTGAATGAATCAAATCTGACAGCTTTCCACATTTAGCAAATCCAGAAAGCCTATAATTAGGAATCACAAGAGAAAGAGGAAAAATGAGCAAGAAAATAAAGTTGACTCTTGAAGGTAAATAACTGATAGACAACTGTTGACAGATAGAATGGATTAGAAGTGACTTGTGTTCATGAAGACTGTGGAGCAGAACGAGCAACCAGTAACTGCACACAAAGCAGCTTTAAATTAAGGTCCAAGTGTTGATACCTGGATTCACCAAAAAATGACTTTAATCTGTATATTAAGGTGTTTACCATATCCATGTAATCCATGTGAGAAAACTGAGAGCAATATCTATCACCCATCCTGAAACTAATTGGACAATAGTTGACATTTCTTTACTCAGTGGATATCTGAGAAAAGACTGACATTATAACAACACAGATCTGGGCAGCCAACTACAGCAAAATCAATAGATTCACTACTTAAAATGAGAGCAGTGAACTTTGTCTGCTGACAAATATCAGCTCAGGTTCAGCTTCAGGAAGCATTCATTTGATCAGCACCATGCAGTTGCTGACAGTCTGCAGTGTAGAAAGTCGTCAACTTAAAAGAATTACTCAGCTATCTGACACAATGATGTGCCTGCTTTCATGGGTAAACTGCCATTCAGTCTGCTTCTTTAATTAATACTGGAATCCTTCTAGGCTGCATTCAAAATTTGCTTGTTTCTTAATTTCACTGTATAAGCCCTATATATTAACAATGTAAAGATCTTCAAGCTGCTGTCAAATAACAGATGAACCTTACAAAAACAGCTTTTAAAAAATGATAAATCTAAGTATTTAAATTCAGCTGCCTGAAAATTGTGTTAAATGTGCATCGTAATTTCTGTGAATGCCAAATCTGCAGTCATTAAAAGATTACAAAAACCCAAACATCCTGGCTTTTAAAAAAAATCACTGCTTTAGTTTTCTTCCATTTTGAAGGAATAGAATGCAAGTGTGGCACTCAAAGAGAGCAGCAGCTGCTAACAGAACTCGCAGCTGCCCTTTCATTAGTACGGAGTTACCATGGTGATGAGGAAAAAGGAGGGGAAATGGATATAAGGATGGTTATTTTATAGATAAAACTAGACTCTGTTGAGCCTCCCTTCTTATGGACAGGCCAGTGATGCCTATGCAATGATTTGACCACAGGCGTGCTAGTATCAATCACAGAACCTAGCAGTGTGATCCATAAAAGAAAGAAAGTTGTTGAACCTACCACAGCTTAATCAGCATTGTCCACTCCAGCATGGGTCCTAAAAGCTAATGCACTTAATGAGTCCAATTTCTAAGCCACTATCTCTTTAAATTTAGCTATTGCAAGAAAGTAGAAAGAATAGTGTACACCATTTATACAAGTCTGACATCACTTCTGAGTTTAGTGAATTCTCTGAGTGATCCAAAAATAATTCTCAATTCAACTTTAAATTAAATATATATTCAGTTGCCATTTTGTTAGGTGATGCCTGTACCTCATAAAGTGGCCACTGAGTGTATGTTTGTTGTAGCCTATCCAGTTCAAGGTTTGACATGATGTGTATTCAGAGATATTCTTCTGCACACCACTGTTGTAATGCATGGTTATTTGAGTTACTGTTGATTCCTGTCAGCTTGCTCTGCAGTGCCCGGAGAGCTGCCTTGTGGAGATCAAAGGCAGGGGGGCCAAAAAGGGCCGAGAGCACAAGCTGTCTTGTGGAAAAGACCAGTGGTGGGACGTGGGGTCATGAATGACTGGATCTTGATTCAGCCAAGGATCAAGGAAGACCGAAGCATCAAGGGGAATGCGGATAGGGTTGGCGATCACTCCCAATGGAGGCCATTGTTTGGACCAGGCGAGAGTTCTGAGTCACAGAAAGACTGCTGGATGTTCTGAGATTTATGCGATTACACTGTATTTCTATTGGCCTCTTTCAGTTTTTCAGCATTTTCTTTCCTGTGGCCGATTAGCGTGTGGTTAATCTGCTGGTTCTTTGTGTGTGAGTGGGGTAAGGTTTTTTTTAAGCTATAGTCGCTTTTTTGTTTGCAAAGGGGATCGGGATTGTAATTGTCACTGTTTTTTTCTGTGGGGCAGGAGTTGGGTATGTGTTGCTATTGTTACTATCTTTTTTTCTGCAAGTGAGGAGTCTGGGTTGTATTGACACTGTTTCTTCTCTGCAGGCAGGGGCGGGGGATTCTGGGGTCTGCGAGTTTTGTTTCTTTTTTTGTGTGTGTACAGATACAACCCTGAGATTCTTTTTTCCTGCGGGCATACTTAGCAAATCTATAGAACAGTAACTGTGAACAGAATCAGAGAACAACAAACTGTGGAAATGTAAATATACAGCAATAAAAATGAGTATGAAACAACAAGATAAAGAGTTGTTAAATAGAATGTGTAATTATCCCCTTTTGTTCAAGAGCCTGATGGTTGAGGGGCAGTAACTGTACTTGAACCTGGTTGTGTGAGTCCAGAGGTACTTGTACCTTCTACCCGATAGCAGCAGTGAGAAAAGAGCAAGGCCTGGGTGGTGAGGATCTTTGATAATGGATGCTGCTTTTCTGCGGCAACATTTCATGTAGATGTGCTCAATGGTTGGGAGTGTTTTACCTGTGATGCACTGGGCCAAACCCACTAACTTTTTAAAGATTTTCTGCTCAAAGGCATCAGTGTTTCCATACCAGGCCATAATGCAGCCCATCAGCACACTTTCCACCTCACACCTAGAGAAGTTTGCCAAGTTTTCTAAAGACATCCCAAATCTCCACAGACTCTTAAGGAAGTAGGTGTGCTTTGTTCACCCTTTGTGAACATTTGCAGTTTTGTACTTTTTGAAAACTTAAGCCTTGTTTTTACATTCAGTTACCCATCACAGTGCAAAAGAAAATGAGCAAAAGAAAAGCAGAAAGTGATAGCAAGCGTGAATTCAATGAACAGTGGGAAAATGAGTTCTTACTTATAGCGGGTCTGTCAGGAAAACTGTTGTGCATTGTTTGTGAAAACACTTTCTCACATAATAGAAGACATGATCTTAATAGACAATATAAAACACAACATCAGACTGAAATAGAAGGAACACTGAACCTAGTGCTTGGGTCTGAGTTACGGAAAGAATATGTGATTAAGAAAAAGGAAGAAATCAAAAGAAGACAAAATATATTTGTTAAAAGTCTCATTAAGGTAAATAATGTTTATCTTGTTTTTATATTAAATCAATATATCATGTGAAAATGCTGAATATGTCTATATTAACATATTTTTAGAAGAATTGAATGGGGGTATAAGAATTGTATGGCACATCTCTTGTGCGTGATAAAATTGATGCATGCAATGTAAAAGGTTGGCCACCCCTGGATTAGATACTTGCACTAACGAGCAGGTGTACCTAATAGCGTGGCCGCTGAGTGTATATCAATTTGTAATTTCTCCAAGCAAACTCTTACTATAACAACTGATAATACTGAGGGTGGAAGATAATGAAAGCATGTAATCCTGTAGATGCATTCTTTGCATGAATTTCTTCAATAGATAATATCTTAAAATAAGTTGTGAATAGAAATAGGAGATATGCACATGAAGTGAACCTTAGTATATTCTCATGAAAATAAATATTTCAACAATTACATATTCATGTATTCACACATCCAAGTTTTGTGATTGGCTGCATGCAGAATTGAAATACTAAGTTTTCTTTTCTCTTTCATATGATCGCTTCATGTTTGGATTTTAAGATAGTTTGCACTTTTGCTTTCAACCAGTCAAGATAGCTAAGACTGCTGCTAGTACAGAAATGAACACTCTCCACAAGCTATGCCATTAACATAAACAATCACACAGGATTGGTACTGAAGCTGGGTATTTTTACATTCTCCTGTGCCATATTAATCTGTAAAGGCTTTATGTGTTTGACATTCTGTTGCTTCTATTAACTGAGGTGTTAAACCATAATAATATCATGAATTGATATAGCTCTGTTGATATAGAAAAACAATCCAGCTTGCTCCACAGAGGCATAATCAAAATAAATGGAACTGAAAAGCAAACTATTGGGTTGGCTAGAAAACTGGCTGAACAGCAGGTGACACTGTGCAAGGATATTGGCTAACTTGTGCAAGGATAATGGCTAACTTATGTAACTGATGGAATATAACTAGCACAAGATTCCATGATAGGATGTCAAATATTCACTGCTTTAACAGTCAGGATTATGGTATATAAGGTAGCATATGGCTGATGGCACAAGGTGGTATAGACAGAAGCATAATTTTACAAAGAAAGCTAACAAAATAAACAATGGTATTCATCCTTAAAAAAAGATACACACGAAGACTGAAAGTGCACCAATGTGCAAAAGGCAGAAATTGTACAAATAGAAGTAAATAAATAAATTAATTAATGATTCTGAGAGCATGAATCCTTGGAAGTGAGTTCATAGGTTTTCTTCAGTGATCAGTTTAGCATCGTGGTGAGTGAAGTTAACCACACTGGTTCAGGAGCCTGACAATTGAAGGATAATAACTGTTCCTGAACCTGGTGATATAGGACCTAAGGCTCATGCAACTTCTTCCCAAAACCAGCAGCGAGAAGAGAGCATGACCTGGATGGTGGGGGGTCCTTGAAGATGGATGTCTCTTTCATGTAGCAGTGCTCCTTGTAGATGCGCTCAATGGTGGCAAGGACTTTTCCTGTGATGAACTAGGCTGTACCCACCACTTTTCGTAGGCTTTTCCATATTTGGGCATTGGTGTATCTATACTGGGTCATGATGCAACTACTTACGATAGTCTCTACTGTGCTTCTATAGAAATTTGTCAAAGTTTTCAATGACATTCCCAATCTGTGCAAACTTCTAAGAGAGTAGAAGTGCTGCTGTGCCTCCTTTGGACAGATCCTCTGATATAATAATGCTCAGGAATTTAAAGTTACTGACCCTTTCCACCTCTGATCCCCTAATGAGCACTGACTCATGGATCAACCGACAAAGCTGGAGGAACTCACCACTCCAGGCAGCATCTATGGAAAATAGTACAGTCGATGTTTTGGGACGAGACCCTTTATCAGTCCTGATGAAATGTCTGGACCAGAAATATCGACTTTACTCTTCCATAGATGCTGCCTAACCTGCTGAGTTCCTCCAGCACTCTGTGTGTGTGTGTGTGTGTGTGTGTGTGTGTGTGTGTGTGTGTGTGTGTGTGTGTGTGTGTGTGTGTATCTATATATATATATATATATATATATATATATATATATATATATATATATATATATAGAGCTGGATTTCCAGCATCTGCAAATTTTCTTTTGTTTGTGATTGGCTCATGGATCCCCGATTTCTTCCTCCTGTAGTCAATAATTAGCTCTTTGCTTTTGCTGACGTTCAGTGAGAGGTTGTTGTTGTGGTGCCACTCAATCAGACTTTCAATCTCCCTCCTTTATACTGATCCCACCACCTTTGACACTGCCAACAACAGTGGTGTCATCAGCAAACTTAAATCAAAGCATCATGTGTACAAGGATTGAAGGTGAAGGTGGACACCCAGGGTTGAAGGTGGACGATGTGCCAACTCTTGTAGTTGTATATAAATTCCATGGTGAAATAGAGCGGATTCAATCAAGAGAATTACAAAACACAATAAAAAAGAGGCTTTAGAGGAGACCAATGTAATTGATGCTGTCATAAACGAGGAAGTAGAAAACTGTAGCACATTCCCTGAGAGGCAATACAATTCATGACTTTGAATAATTTTACTCAATTTCTGCAAAACAAGTAAAACCATATGGAAAATAGGGAAATTGTTATGAATGGGGGACACTGACATCAACAGCATCGTTGTTGACAGTGTTCAAGTTCCTTGTTATATAGTCTGGAATGAGCCCAAATCCTGAAAATTCAGTTTAAAGTTCAAAGTAACTTTATTTACTTTATTTGTATTTATTTAGGGATACAGAGCAAAGCAACCTCTTTCTGCCCAACAAGTCACACCACCCAGCAACCCACCGATTTAACAGCAGCCACATCACAGGACAATATACAATGACCAATTAACCCACTAACCAGTACATCTTTGGACTGTGAGAAATACTGTATATTAAAAAAAGTGAGGTAGTGTCCAAGGGTTCAATGTCCAATTAGGAATCAGATGGCAGAGGGGAAGAAGCTGTTCCTGAATTGCTGAGTGTGTGCCTTCAGGCTTCTGTACCTCCTACCTGATGGTTACAATGAGAAAAGGACATGCCCTGCATGCTGGAGGTCCTTAATAATAGATGCTGCCTTTCTGAGACATTGCTCCCTGAAGATGTCCTGGGTATTTTGTAGGCTAGTACCCAAGATGGAACTGATTAGATTTACAACCCTCTGCAGATTCCTTTGGTCCTGTGCAGTAGCCCCCCCCCCCCACCCCCCCATACCAGACTGTGATGTAGCCTGTCAGAATGCTCTTCACAGTACATCTATCAAAGTTTCTGAGTGTATTTGTTGACATCCCAAATCTCTTCAAGCTCCTAATGAAGTATAGCCGCTGTCTTGCCTTTTTTATAACTGCATCGATGTGATGGGACCATGTTAGATCCTCAGAGATCTTGACACCCAGGAACTTGAAACTGCTCACTCTCTCCACTTCTGATCCCTCTAAAAGGATCGGAATGTGTTCCTTCATCTTACCCTACCTGAAGTCCACCAATCAGCTCTTTCATCTTACTGACGTTGAGTGCCAGGTTGTTGCTGTGGCACCACTCCACTAGTTGGCATATCTCACTCCTGTACACCCTCTCGTCACCACCTGAGATTCTACCAACAATGGTTGCATTGTCAGCAAATTTATAGATGGTATTTGAGCTATGCTTAGCCACACAGTCATGTGTATATAGAGAATAGAGCAATGGGATAAACACACACCCCTGAGGTGCACCAGTCTTGATTGAGGAGAAGTTATCACCACTCCACACAGATTGTGGTCTTCTGGTTAGGAAGTCGAGGATCCAATTGCAGGGGGAGGTACAGAAGCCCAGGTTCTGCAACTTCTCAATCAGGATTGTGGGAATGATGGCATTAAATGGTGAACTATAATCGATGAACAGTGGTCTAAAGCCGTGTGCAGAGTCATTGAGATTGCGTCTGCCTTTGACCTATAGTGGCGATAGGCAAATTGCAATGGGACCAAGTCCTTGTTGAGGCAGGAATTCAGTCTAGTCATGACCAACTTCTCAAAGCATTTCATCACTGTCGATGTGAGTGCTACCGGGCGATAGTCGTTAAGGCAGCCCATTATTCTTAGGCACTGGTATAATTGTTGACTTTTTGAAGCGAGTGGGAACTTCTGCCTGTAGCAGTGAAAGGTTGAATATGTCCTTGAATACTCCTGCCAGTTGGTTGGCACAGGTTTTCAGAGCCTTATCAGGTACTCCCTCAGGACCTTCTGCCTTGCAAAGATTCACTCTCTTTAAACACAGCCTAACATCAGCCTCTGAGACAGAGATCACAGGGTCAGGTGCAGCAGGGATCTTCACAGCTGTAGTTGTATTCTTTCTTTCAAAGTGGTGATAGAAGGCATTGAATTCATCTGGTAGTGAAACATCACTGCCATTCATGCTATTGGGTTTTGCTTTGTCAGAAGTAATGTCTTGCAGACCCTGCCAGAGTTGCCGTGCATCTGATGCTGCCTCCAACCTCATTTGAAATTGTCGCTTCGCCCTTGAAATAGCCCTCCACAAGTCATGCCTGGTTTTTTGGTACAGGCCTGGGTTGCCAGACTTGAATGCCACAGATCTAGCCTTCAGCAGACAACATACCTCCTGATTCATTCATGGCTTTTGGTTTGGGAATGTACAGAAAGTCTTTATAGGCACACACTCATCCACACAGGTTTTAATGAAGTCGGTAACAACTGCAGCATACTCATCCAGTTTCAAAGATGAATCCCTGAATACAGTCCAGTCTACCAGTTCAAAGCAGTCCTGTAGGCACTCTTGGTCTTCCCTTGTCCATACCTTCTTGGTCCTCATTGCTGGTGCTGCAGTCTTCAGTCTCTGCCTATACTCAGGGAATAGAAGTATAGCCAGGTGATCAGACTTCCTGAAGTGAGGGCGTGGAATAGCATGGTAGGCATTCTTGATGGTGGTGTAACAGTGGTGCAGTATGTTTTTTCCTCTAGTATTATAAGTGGTCTGTTAATGGTAATTGTTTAGTGATTTTTTTCAAACTGGCCTGGTTAAAATCTCCCAAAACAATGGTGAAGGAGTTAGGATGTGCGGTTTCGTGCATGATGATCCCATTGCTCAGATCATCTCAAGCCTGACTGACATTGGCCTGAGATGGAATGTATACCGCTACCAAAATGACCCCAGAGAACTCATGTAAGTAAAACGTATGGCACCTTACTGCTAGATATTCCAGGTCTGGTGAACAGAATTGGGACAGCACTGATCTATTTGTGCACCAAGAAGAGTTGATCATGAGGCCTACTCCACCACCTCTGCTTTTGAGAGACTCTATAGATCTCTACAGTGTACCATATACAAGCTTCAGATTCATTTTCTTCCAGGCACACACAGGATACAAAAGAATCCATGAAATCCACAGAAAAGCCACACATTACGAAGACCAACTAGTATCCAATGTGCAAAAGAGGACAAACCGCACAAATAATAAAAATAGTAAACAAATATTACTGAAATACATTAGCCACAAAGACCCCAAAAGTGAGTTCACAGGCTGCATATTCTCCGAAAGTGAGTTCACAGGCTGCATATTCTCTGAAAGTGAGTCCACAAGCTGCAGAGTCAGTTCAGTTTTGAGATAAGTGAAGCCGGTCCAGGAGTCCAATGGCTGCAGGGCAACCACTGTCCCCAATCCTGGCTGTTGAAGTTTTAATGGGTTTTGGCAGAATAATGTGTGCACCTAGTGTTAACTAGCAGTCTGACACAAGTTGGTAGCAGACAAGCAGGACTTTCTTACTGAAGAACAAACTCTCATACAGCATTCCAGGTGTGTATTGGAGTTGGTGGAAATGTGAATTGTATAGGCTCATCTCTTTGTGACATTCTAAGTTATTCCATTGCCTTGCTCAGGCACCTCACCCATTCTGAGGACAATCTACTCCACCATCAACAGCTTTGCCCAGCTGTATCACCACCTGCATTGGGAATTAAAAGGCATCTGACCACAAGACCATGCAATGGATTGTGAGGACTGCTGAGAGAATCATCAAGGTCTCTCTCCCCAACCTGCCCATCCAGGACATATTGTACACCAGAAGCAGTGTGTTCGCTGAGTCCTCAGCATTATCAAGGACCTCTTGCATCTGTCCCACAATCTCTTTACCCTCCTACCATCAGGCACAAGGTACCAAGGCTATGAGACTTCTAAGTACAGTGCTACTCTGTACACATTATTTATGACAGCACCAGTAGTAGTAATACTGTTGTGTATTTATCTATACTGTATGCAGAATATGCAATTTATGTCAACTTATACATCTACATAATACTTTTAATCTGTTAAAATTATTGTGTTAATACTATTATATGTGCTGCATGTGATATATGTACTGTGTTTTCCACCTTGTTCATTTAGCTGTATACATGTTTATAGTTGAATGACAATAAACAATGTCTTTTTAATTTTCATATTAAAGGAAATTCTAAGAAAATTTTTGGTCAGGAAGAAGCTTGTGAAATTTACTTAGTCACAGCAAGGGTGCTTTGCTCTCTGTTTATGCGGAACAGAAATAATGAATTACAATTGAAGCCATTCACCAATACTTGTTGGAAAAAATGGATTTGGCAAGTGCCCACTCCACCTTGTCGAAACTGTAGCTGCAAATGGAAAGAAGGATAGGCCCAAATGGAGCCAAGCTCAAACCACACCTGGTGATAGCCAATTACCTCAATAACATGCATGTTGAAATATAACCTGCAATCTATGGGTCCAAAATTTTAATGGGTACAGACTCTGAAAAACAACCTGAGATATATCAAATTCTGCAGCTTTCTCTGTCACAGTACATTTGGAATATCTTCAAAAGAACCAGCAATTTCTTGATACATTTTTATGTCCAATTGCTGCAGCTTTGATCCCTCTGCTGCTGGATTACCAATTACAATTTTACAAAACTTTAAGATTATTCTTCAATAGCCATCAGCATTTTTTCGTATTTGTTACAGTGACATTTCATTCTTCTGATGATTCTGGGCCATGCCTTTGCATTATAATAAGGTTTGGTGACTGGTAGAGGTTATTTGTCTTTTATGCATTTTATAGCAAATACATAAACATTGCATGGTGCTTCTTGCCAATGTTATTCTGTATTAATTGCCACCAATGTGACAAGTGATGTGGCTTTTGTAGGTCAAAAAAATCATTTGTATGGTAAGAGTGTTTGATTTGCATAGTCCTTATTTGCATGTGATTGGATGGCTTAAATTTACACTAACATTGTGATGAAACCCAGCAGAGCAGAAAATAGGGTTTGATCAGTTGGTTGCTAATGGAACAGAGTTGACAATACAAACTATGTAAAATGTGTTCCCATCCAGAGGCTAATAATAATGTTGTAATTATCTATGCTGAGGCAATCAAATTTATATCTACAAATTACATTAGAAAATCTATTCTCAAAAATCCAAAACCTATGAAAGATTTTAAAGAACGTAAACCCCTTTATGGCTACAGGCACAATATAGCTTTTGTCTGTGACACAAGTGAAATAATAAGCGAGTACTAAGAGATTTCCAGCTCACAATTTACAACAGCCCATAAATGCATTCCTTGTAAATAGTGTTTCACAACTGAGCTACAAAGCACTTTAAAGGCTAGGTCAGAATTTACTTGCTTTCTAAAAAAATGCATTCTTCTAAATTGATGTGACAAATCAGAATACTGGCAGAATACTTGAAGACTAGGAACATGAAATTTCTCTTGCCTATTTTAGTCGATGTAATAATCACTTAATATAAATAGACTAACATCCTAGGAAATACAGCAAACAGAATAAGACAAGTGAATCAACATTCTTTACCAGTTACTCTGTATGATCAGGTCTGCACTGAAGCACTTTGATTGTTTCACTTTGAAGACCAGACATAACGGCAGAGGTCAACTGTGTAGCCTATGTTACCAATCCTTGCTTGACATATTCTTGGAGATTTGAAAATCCAATTTATGATTAGATGGCATTCAGTTGCATGGGTTTTCATGTATTAGGTCTGATATAAAGCACCTGACTGATTTTTAGTGAGATTACTAACAATTTATAAATCACAGATAAAAACTTAAAATAATATGATAGTAATAATAAAAATCTTCTGTGATGTTTCTGCACCATTGGCTGGAAGAATAAAACACCTAATAAAATCCTATCATTTACCGTTGGTTTGTGTAATGTTTAAAATTTTACACATAATTCTTCCAAATAACGTTACAATGAAAGGAAAGTCAACCTAATACAATGGATTTATTTTTGACTCTTCAAAATAAACTTGGGAAAATTAAACCCTAGCTTTAGGGAAGATAGGTTCAGACATCAGGATGAAGCTTCAAAACTACTGGAATCTAAGAATAAACGTTTAACAGATGCATGTCAGGATCAACGTGAACACTGCTCAGTCTTTCACTAGATTTTGGCTGATGTTTTACCTTGTCCTTCTCCCATTTCTTTCTGCCTTGATTTTATGTTTTGGATTGGTTTTCCTTCTGGCTTTTAGAGATTCCCTGTGAGTTTTGTCAACCCGATGATATTGGCCTGAATTTTCTGTGGCACTTGGGGATCCTGTTCAAATACACATGAACAAGATGGCACCAGCGAACAACAATTCCCAGGGCAAATTCTTCCAGATAGTCAATCGTTTTAGCTTTTCTACATATCCTACTTATTCTTTTTACCTTAATTTTGTTTTTGAAACTGTTGGGTCTGTGACTTAGTCTGTAGTTCAACTGAGTGAACTAGCGATCTGCTGTCCCCAAAAAAACTCCAGGAGAGAAATGCGAACACAAGCTACTATGAGGAGAAGCTCAGGGGCAAGATGAGGGACCATTATCAACTACATTTCTTGCCAATTAAGGCGTCAAAGTAGATTGAAACGTCAAGACAAATGCGGTAGAAAGTGAGTGGTTCTTGGACAGTCCACTGGTTTATGTTGCTTTCCTCGGACAGGTTGTTAGTTTGAGTCTCTCCCGTCAGAGGAACCATTGGATCCCAATGCTCTCGGAGGTGTTATCGAAATTCTGAGGTGTGTGGATTGGACTGTAGTTCAAACTAACTATAGAAGTAGGTCATATTGGCCTCTTCCAGTTTTATGTTTTTTTTCCATGTTGTGGAAAAACATGTTTTCCATTCTTTCTTGTTGTGGATGATCTAATAGTTTTTGTGTGAGGGAGGATGGGGGTGTTTGGGATTTGCAAGTTTTTGTTCCTTTTTCTTTTCATGCAGAGGGGTATTGATGTCTTTCTTTCAACTACTTATATGGTTTTCTGTACTTTACGGCTATCTGGAGAAGACACGTTTCTGAGTTGTATTCTGCATTCACACTTTGATAATAAAATGAACACTCGTACCTTTAAACATTTGATGAGAATAAAAGTCCTGAACTCCCTCACTGCTAATGCTGATTTCTCACTGCAGTCCAATGTCAAACATTTCCAACAGGTACCCAGCAGTTATGCTGAGAGTCTTGATACTGAACCATAAGAGAGGGAGGAGGGGAGTACTCTAAGCCAGGCTAAAGCAAAGGGGCATGAAACTTCCTCTACCAAGCATCTTGTTAGCAAATGTACAATCACTGGAGAACAAGTAGCTAAGGGCACAATTGCTATTTTGGAGGGAAATGAAGAATTGCTGCATTCTCTGCTTCAGGGAGACATGGCTTATTCTGGATAGACTGGATACACTTGTAAGACCTGATGTCTTCTCGATACACAGGTTTGGACCAAAAGTTGGGGTCTGTGTATCATGATAAACTCTTCGTGGTGTTCAGGTTGCAGTGGCTTTGTCACACTCCTGTTCACCCCACCGGGAAGACCAAATGAATAACTACTAACCATTCTACTTACCAAGAGAGTTCTCTTCCATGATCCTGACTGTAGTTTACATACCACAAAAGGCCAATGTTAAACAGGCACTTGATGTATTGAGTGCTGTCACTGACAAACAAGAAACTGCCTACCCCGATGCCTTTCAAATCATTGTCAGGGACTTCAATCAAACTTGTTTGCTTGATTGGAGAAATTTCTGTCCCTTTATCATCAGCATATCACCTGCAGCACCAGGGGCCTCTACACTTGACCACTGCTATATTACAATTAGAAATGCCTGATGTTCCATGCCTAGACCACATTTCAGGTAATTTGATCGCTTGACTGTCCTCCTCCTACCTGCATTCTGGCAGAGACTAATTTAGCAAGGCTCCAGTGATAAGCCCAACAAAGAGGTGCTTATGGAAGGCTGAGGCAAAACTATGGGATTGAATTGAGTGAATTGGGCTGTGTTCAAGGTCTCAAAGGATCTAAACCAATACACTACAGTTTTCCCGGCCTATATAAAAGCAGTCATAGCCGAGGGTGGCCCTGCAATATCATTCAAAGTCTTCCCCAACCAGAAGCACTGGATGAACCATAAGATTCACAATCTGCTGAGGGCCAGATCAGCAGCATTCAGGTCTGGTGACCAACTAAAATACAAGAGGTTCAGGTACATTCTCCAGAAAGCCATCTCATGAGTGAAGTGGCAATTCCGGACCAAACTTGAATCACAGAAGGATGCTCCACAGCCCTGGCTGGTCTTGAATACTATCGCCTACTACAAAGGGACAACAAGGTGACAACAAGGCTTCGATCCCAGATGAGCTTTATGCTCTTATGCTCGTTTATGCTCTCTTTGACCATCAAAACATGGAAGCACCTTCATGAAATCCCACAGCTCCTGATGGGTGTGAGCCCATGGAAAGCTACTGGCTCTGATGAGGTACCAGCTGAGTGTTAAAGACCTATGCTGATCAACTGGCTGCAGTGTTTACTGATAGCTTTAACCTCACACTTCAGCAGTCTAAGGTACCTACCTGCTTGAAGTAGGCTTCAATTATACCAGTGCTTAGAAGAACATGGTAACCTGCCTCAAATGACTATTGTCCAGTAGCACTTACATCCACTGTGATGAAGTGCTTTCAGAGGTTGGTAAAAGAAGCATTACAACTTCTGCCTGAAAAGCAACTTGAATCCACTCCAATTTCCCTACCGTCACAACAGGTCAACAGCAGGTACCATTTCATTGGCTCTTCACTCAAGCCTGGAACATCTAGACAGTGAAGGTCCATACCAGAATGTTCTTCATTGACTACAGCAGTTAATACTATCATTCCCTTGAAACTAATCAATAAGATTCAACACCCTGGTCTCAATGACCCCTTTTGCAATTGGACCCTTGGTTTCCTCACTTGCAGACCCCAGTCACTTGGATTGGCAAAAACATCTCCTCCAGAACCTCCATCAGCACAGTTGCATCACAAGGCTGCTTGTTTAGTTCGCTGCTCTACTGACTTTAATCTTAAGGCTGTGAGGCTAAGCACAGCTCCAATGCCATATTTAAATTTGCTGATGACATCACTGTCATTTGCCGAATCAAAGGTGGTGACAAATCAGCATATAGGAGGAAGGTTGATAATCTGGTCAAGTGGTGTCACAATGACAACATCTTACTCAATGTCAGCAAGACTAAGGAGCTGATTATTGACTTCAGAAGGAGGAAACCAGAAGTCCATGCTCCAGTTATGATAGGAGGATCAGAGGTGGAGAGAGCCAGCAGCTTTAAATTTCCCTTTTTTTTATCATTTCAGAGGATCTGTCCAAACTTTATTAGAAGTTTGCAAAGATTCAGCATGACCTCTTTGACAAACTTCTATAGATGTGAGGTAGAGCATATATTGACTGGTTGTATCATGGCCTAGTATGGAAATACCAATGCCCATGAATGGAAAGTCAACAAAAGTTATTGGAACACACACAAAATGCTGGAAGAACTCAGCAGGCCAGGCAGCATCTATGGAAAAAAGTACAGCCGACATTTCAACCGAAACCCTTCAGCAGGGCTTCTTGCCTGCTCATCACCGCTCTCTGGTGCTCCCACCCCCCCTCCCCGCCCCCCGTTTTTCCTTCTTCCATGGCCTTCTGTCTTTTTTACCAATCAATTTCCCAGCTCTTTACTTCATCCCTCCCCAACGAGGTTTCACCAAGCACCCTCTCCCCTTTCCCCACCTTTTAAATCTACTCCTCAGCTTTTTTATCTCTGGTCCTGCTAAAGGGTTTCGGCTTGAAATGAGAACTGTACAGTACTCTTTTCCATAGATGCTGCCTGGCCTGCTGAGTTCCTCCAGCATTTTGTGTGTGTTGCTCTGATTTCCAGCATCTGCAGATTTTCTCATTTGTGAAAAGGTGGTGGATATGACCCAGCACATCAAAGGTAAAGCTCTCCCTAGCATTGAGCACATCTACACAAATTGCTGCTGCAAGAAAGTGGCATCTATCAGAAAGGGCTCCCACCATCCAGGCCATGCTCTCTTCTTGCTGCTGCCTTCAGGAAGAAGGTACAGGAACTTCAGGACCCCTGCCACCAGGTTCAGGAACAGTTATTACCCTTCAACCATCATTCTATTGAACCAAAGGGGATAATTTCAGTTAACTTCACTCGCCTCATCACTGAACCATTCCCACAACCTATGGGCTTACTTTCCAGGACTTCTCACCTTGTTATCAATATTTATTGCTTATATACTTACTATTATTATTGTTTTTTTTTGTACTTGCACAGGTTGTTGTTTGTCCCTCCTGTTTTGGGCAATCTTTACAGTGATTCTATTCTGTTTCTTGCATTCACTGTGAATGGCCACAAGAAAATTGATCTCAGGGTTGTATGTGGTGACATACATGTAGTTTGACAATTAATTTATATTGAACATTGAACTTCAAATCTCTGCCAGATCAGTGATTCTGTTTATTTCAAAAGACAACACATTTATGATTTTTTTAAAAAAATAATGTATTTCAGTGCTTCTAGTGCTATTAAAATTTTGAATGTTTTATTTTTTCCTTTTTTTGATAGTATTATTAGTTTATAATACTTGCTAAGTGTTCTTGAATGCCACACACATGCTCAAAACTTCAAACTCTTTGATGTCTCATTCATCCAGACGCATGTGTTGTCTGTCTAATTATTTCTGCGGCTAGGCTTATGCACCACAGATTGCATCACTTGAAGAAGAGATGTTTTGGACCCATACTGCATAACTGTGGATCCAGCAGGTAGGGAGCTACAAGAACAGATGATTCTCAATGCCCTGAGTGGAAAATGTGTCCACAATTCATTCCATCAAGTCAACACTTATAATGAACAGGAAACCATAATTTTGAACATTCCAGGTAGAGGAAACAAACGGCTCCTGTCAGCATCTAACCTGTTAAACCATTTGGAGTCTACTATTATGTATCTGTGTATCTAAGGAAAGATATATTTGGCTTGGAATCAGTATAACCAATATCTCTAACCCAGTAAGTAACTTGTGAATCCATACTGCACATCTTCAAGGCAAATAAATGTTTCTACAGCTATGGAAATAAAAGCTATGCTCCATGACATTCCACTCGCGTTTCAAATTTCTGCACAATTATGGTAAACTTCTTACTCTGTTACACCAAGACCATTGTGATCATCATTGGCATCACAACAGCATTCAGCTGAATGCAACACCAAGCCTTAGGTGAACGAGAGTTGATAGTTACACAGGAGATATTGGGAGAGAGGAGGGTGCAGGATGGTGCTTGGCCAATTATTTCTATCTGTGGACATTGCTCCAGGCAAAAAGCTGTCTTGAATTTTGACAGCTCCAGCAGCTTAGACATTCATTTATTCCATTTACAGGATGCCACAGCTGCAGTATGTGCCATTGTAACTCACTAAAAATCTGCAGTAGCGATTTCCAATGAACTGAACTACCGGCACAGTAAATGCATGAAGTACATGGAGAAAGCATCCCTTTCAAGTATATTTTCCAAAAGTTAAACTATTTTCATTACTAACCCTTCTTGTTCCAGGATTAAAATGTTACGACTTCATTTGGACTCGGAATAGGTTTATTATTGTCACGTGAACTGAGGTACAGTGAAAAGCATGTCAGGCATTCTATTCATACAGGACAAATCTGTGCATCAGGTAGCAGAAGGCAAAACAATGAAAGAATACAAAATAAAGTGCAACAGCTACAAAGAAGGTGCAGTGCAATAAGCAGCAAGAGCATAACAAATTGAACTTTGAGGTCCGTCCTTGAGTCTGACGGTATGTTCTTTCAAGACTTTTGTATCTTCTGACAGATGGGAAGGGGAGAAGAGGGAATATTCAGGGTGGGTGAGGTTTTCGATTATGTTGCTGCTTTACTCGGGCAGCATACAGACACATTTTATGGAGAATAGGATGGTTTCTGTGATGTGCTGAGCTGTGTCCATAACTCTCTGCAATTTCTTGCAGTCACAGGCAGAGCAGTGACTATACAAAAATATGATGTATCTAGATACTATGTATGTAGTAGTATTTGAAATAATATACTGTTAGCTTCTTCACAACACTGGGTCCAGCAAGTGAAGCAATGGTCCAGAACCATTATTCAGGGCAAATGGGAACAGAGAATAAATGACAATCTCTACACAATAATGCCGACATCAAATCAAATAAATGAAAAGAAACGGATTCAGAATTTTAAAAAATCCATATATTGAAATACTTAGTGCAATTTAAGGTTAGTTTAAAAAATGCTATTAAGATTGATCTTGTCGGTATTGATGACTGAAAGAAGAGTACCGTGAGCACTATCTATACAGTGATATTTCAGTGTGTATTGACAACACTGACACCCAATGATTTGAAGATAAGGCAGAATTTATGACAGGGTTCCACTCCGGCTGGGAGCAGTACTGTAACTAAATGCAGACTAAACGTCAATCTTAATAACTTGCAATGGCACAGTCACCAAACATGATTGACAAGTGGATTGTCCAATTATCTACATTCTAAAATAGAAATAGAGCTAGAATACATTAGTTTCAGATTATGTGAGCCATAGCATAGCTAATCATTACCTTATTATAAATATATTCTCTGGAACAAACACAGAAGGTATTTGGATAATACTGGCTTTTGATCATATTTACTAAATGTGAGGGGTAGAAAGATACACATAACAGTCTTTACTTCTGAAATATGCAACCAGTAGAATTGAATTTTAGCAAATGTTTTCAATGTGCCCATGTTCCTCTTACAAATTTCTATAGATGTCTGATGGAGAGCATGCTGACTGGTTCCACCACAACCTGGTATGGGGATTGAAGAGGCTGCAGACGGCTGTATACGCAGCCAGCTGCATTAGGAAACATCATTCCCACCATCAAGGACATTTTCAAGAGGCAGTGCTTCAAGAAGACTGCATCCACCAGCAAGAACTCTCCCCATCTAGGATATGCCCTGTCCTCATTACTATCACCAGGGAAGAGGTACAGGGACCTGAAGACCCACATTCAACAATTTAGAAAAACTTTTCCCCAGGTCTCGGCCTGAAACGTTGACTGTTTACTCTTTTCTATAGATGCTGCCTGGCCTGCTGAGTTCCTCCTGCATTTCATGTGTTAATTAAGGTGTTTCCCAATCAAAAGCCACGGATTAACAGCAATGTGAGGGCACTACTCAGGGAGCGCGATGCAGCCTTCAGGTCAGGAGACAAACAAGCCTACAGTGAAGCATGGGGGAGTCTCCGCAGGAGCATCAGAGATGCAAAGCGCAAATACAAATTGCGCACTGGAGATCAGTTTGATAACAATAACCCCCGCAGCATGTAGAAAGGTATCAAGGTGCTGACAGACTACAAAACCAATAATCTGCTGCCAGATGATGACGCCGCACTGCCTGATGTCCTAAACCAGTTCTTTGCCCGCTTTGATACTCAGAGGGAGGAGGCTGCTCCACTCATCAACCCACCTGACGATGAGTCCACACTGGTCCTCAAGCAACATCAGGTGAGATCCACCCTGAGGAAAGTGAATGCGAGTAAGGCAGCTGGCCCAGACGGAGTGTCCCACCTGATCTGGACAAACACCAACTTGCCTACTGGGCAAACTGCTCCACAGAGGATGCAATCACAACAGCCCTCCATATTGCTCTGACTCACTTAGAGGAACCGAACACTTATGAGGATGTTATTTGTGGACTTCAGTTCTGCATTTAACACAGTCATCCCCCATAAACTGGTCAGCAAACTGAACACTCTTGGCCCTGGTTCCACCCTGTGGACTTTCTCACAGACCGACCACAGGAAGTCAGAGTTGGTAAGCACACCTCCACCACCCTCATTTTAAAAATAGGCAACACACAGGGCTGTGTGCTGAGCCCTATGCTCTACACACTCTTCACACATGACTGCACCCCCAACTCCATAATTAAATTTGCGGACAATACCACAGTGATTGGACGAGGATGAAACTGCCTACAGGCGCGAGGTGGATCATCTGATGGAGTGGTGTAAGGACAACGACCTGGTCCTTAACACTTCTAAAGCAAAAGAAATGATCATTGACTTCAGGAGATAAAAGGGCAGAGTATACACCCCCTTCCATATACATGGAGAGGTGGTGGAAAGTGTGGAAAACCTAAAGTTCCTTGGAGTTATGTTGTCAAAACAGCTGACATGGACCACCAACACCTCGCTGCTTGTCAAAAAGGCACAACAAAGACTCTTCTGCCTCAGAAAGCTGAAACAGGTCAAACTCCCACAAAAGCTGTTGCTTAACTTTTACAGAAGCACAATTGAAACCATCCTGACCAACAGTGCCTCAGTGTGGTATGCCAGCTGCACAGCCGCTGAGCGACAAGACCTGTATCGCGTGGTGAAAGCGGCCCAGCGAATTGTCAGGATGGAGCTCCCAGGACTGGACACCATCTATTCCAGCAGACTCAGGAGGAAAGCAATCAGCATAACCAGAGACACCACACACCCCAGCCACTCCCAGTTTAACCCGCTGCCATCCAGCATAAGGTTCAGGACACTAAAAAGCCAGAACAAGTAGACTGAGGAACAGCTTCTACCCCAGAGCTGTGGCCTCCATCACACCACTTCCACAAAACAATGGCTGAAACTGTGAGCGCACACATGCACATAGAAGGACTCAAATACCTGCACTAATGGCACTTTGTGCATTACTGTGATATTCTGGTGTTGCTGCAACTTATTTTCTGCTACTTATCTATTTAATACTGTTTTTCTATTACTGTCTTGTTTTTATCTACCACTTTGTTTGATTGCCTGAGAGGAAGCCAAACAGAGTTTCATTGTACCTATGTATAATGACAATAAAGATCATTCAATTCAATTCAATTCAATGTGTATTACTCAGATTTCCAACATCAGCGGATTTTCTCTTGTTTGTGATATTAAATCTGATTTTGACTCTATATCACATTTTCAGAGCATATTATCATAATACTGTTCAACTCTGCTGATTTAATCCCTTCATAGCTGAAAGCCTTTTCCAAACATCAACTATTTAATATACTGTTTTCCATCATTTCTCATTGTTCACTAATTATAATTGTACCCACATTGAAGATTCAGGTAATGAGTTTTGGAATTCCTGTCCAAAATCTCTCTTTTCAGCTTTGAGCTGCTTCTTAAAACCCACCTCTCTGATTAACAACTGGCCACATATTTTCTTAAGTGGATTCATGTTAAATTGTGCTTAATGAAACTTGTAAAAAGTGTCTGGAAGATAATTAACATTTAAAAGCTATATAGATGCAGGTTGTTGTATAATGTGCCAGAATAGATACCAAAGCTAGCTGGCTTTACTTTGAGTAAACACACTCCACTCATTTACACTTTAGATATTTAGAACTTTCTCTTAAAGTATTGGGTGCTAAGGGCTTGTTTAGTCCTTTTCAAAACTAAGAGTTCAGAGCTATAATAATAGGTGTTCGTTTTTATCTCGCTGGATTAGATATTTTACACATCAGCCCAATAAACTGTGCATATTGGAACTGTCGTCCTGGAGGCAAGGAAATTTGATAGAGCTAATAGACTGGATCTCCTGCTTAGCACTGAGCTGTCTGGATCTTCTTTCAAAGTAAAAACAAAATATGATGAAACGAATTAAGAGGCAATACCCAGTGCTTACAGAATACCTTTGACAAGTGATGTGGCCTGTCTGGGATGGTGGCCTGTTAAGGCCATCAGTGGGGTTGATGGTCTGTGACTCCCTTAGACACTCACACTCAAAACCAATAAAATGAAACTATTAAAAATACAATTATCAAAAAATGATTAATTGTTGAAAAATTGAAGGAACTAAAAACACTAATTTAAAGCAAAAAACTAATTAAATTTGTGATGGATATTCACTTCTTAATTGTTTGCTGATCTCACTTTCTAAACACAACAGCTACCACTTGTAAGATTACAAACAGATATAAGTAAACCGCCAACTATTACTGATTTGTTTAGTTTATGATTATAAAATGGGAGTTAGTCTTCAGTTCATAAAATGTAAATGGAAACAGTAATCAGCTTCAAGTTAAAACACAGATTTAAAAACAAGCTCTGTTTATAGCACAGATGCTCTGCTTTTCTGTGAGAAGTAAGATGCAGTTCCTAACAGCTGGTTTACTGCTGCTCAAGGATACAGTATAAGACAATGGGCTGTTTAATTTGGCTTGTTTCAAATGGACAAGTGGACTATACGTTGTTCAGTTCAATGGACTTTGCAGACCAGATGGAACCAAATACTTGGCATATCAAATAATTGATCTATTAATGCTGGGAGTTTTATGTACTCGGAGAAGTTAGCTTTACAGTAGTAGCTGATCTATTGTATGTATCCAAGATACTTTTAGACTATTTGTGTAAAAATACATATTGGAGGAAATATCATAAATATGTGAAGTCATCCAAATGGAAGAAAGGGTGTAAAATTTTAGAGAGGGTCAGGCCTACACAGGAAGGTGCCTCGGAGTCACTACCTAGCTAACAAGACTCATCTGCCACTCGTTCCCAACTCATCACCTGCAGCACATTTAAATCCCACTTTCATTCATAATCCTTGTTCACTCATGTCAGCCAGTCAGCCTCAACTTATTGTTCCTAGCCTTCAGTTACCTTGTAGTGTTAAGTATCTGTTCTCTTTTGTTTTGTGGTTCCCTGTGGTTAGTTATTTTATTATTAAAGTGATTGCTCATTGCTAATTATCTCTACTGCTCCGTGTTTCGGTCAAACATCCTCTACGTTTCCTAACAGAGAGAAGTCCAGGCGTATTTGGAACATCTAGAAACATGAGGTGAACTGGAATCCATTCCTCCGGTTTTGCTTTCTGCAATGGAGGATTTGTTTGTCTTCAACTTGTGGGTATGCCTTTTTAGCTTATAGTAATTGTACCTGTGTTTAGGCAATCTTTTATCCCTTGTGCTTGTGAAATGGTTTGTGTTTTAGAAATAATTTGTAATTTGGAAATGTTTAAGATAGAAATCCTCAGTTTTAAATGTGTTTTAAGAATGTTGTGTGGATTTAAAGGTATGTCACTCAAAATAAACAAACTGTTGTTAAGCTACTTTGTTGGCTGGAAGAATCTTCCTCTTGCTAGGGAAAGGGGACTAGCAGCTCAAATAGTGGGTATTGTCAGCTAAACTCACCATGGAGAAAAACCAGAGAAGTGAACTAGTCTTTGAAGATTAGGTAGTTACAGTATAATCTCCCTTTAGTTAGAACAGTTGTGTGTATTTAGATCCAATAAGCTTAAGGTCTCAGTTTGAGTTTAGAACTTTGTGATCTGCAAAATCAATGCCATCACAGTTAGCACTTGTTGGTTAGGTTATACCAGAAGTATTATTTTAGAAATGATTATTATTTGTCAGTTGTCCAATTTGGAGAGCTCTCAACAAGTGCTATGCACCCCACCTAGTACTATAAAATGGTCAACATCCTGGTTTCCAGCAGTTGCACAGGCAAATATTGGTCAATATTATAGAAGTGTTAATGATAAAGCAGAAATATGGTATAATACCCAGCTCTCAAATTGAATGTGATGAATATTTTTTTACTTCAAGTCAGAGATTGGAATGATAAAGGGATAAAACATAGAGTAGGATTTGGATTAGACAAACCAAAACCCACCATATGACTTTCTGGACTCAGATCATCAGAAATTGTACCAGTTTCAAACAATGTCAAAATAATTTATGCCTGGAGACAACAAATTGGCCCTTTTTAGAAAGAAACCAAGCACCTGCTTGGAGACCATATGCTTGTGTGATAAGAAGCTGGTGACCAATATCTTAATCATGATGCATAGGGATATCATGTATTCCTTCCAGGCACACATGAGATAGTGCCCACATCATTAAACCCTAGAGGTACTAATGAAGCTACAGAACAGATGCTTGGGAACATGCACTAGAATTAAAGATTGACTATAGCCAGCAAATGAAGAATATGGGGACAGGTTCCTGTACAGGGAGCCACTGCAGTTTCCCTAGGACAAATTTCCCATCCAGGTTTTGGAACTTTGACTATTCAGAGTTTGCAGGCAGTATGCACTACACTTCCAGGTGATGCAGAAGGAATTCTGAAGAGGCTACATCAGAATGCTGGGACAGGCCTTCTAGTCCAGTCATACTCCCCAACATACTCAGCAATTCTTATTAATGTTATTTTCCATAGCCCTGGTACCCACCTCCACATGAATGTGGAAATCCATGCCAGATATAGACATGGATTTATGAACAATGAAATGGTGGGGATGTACACAGAGTACTTAGAACTGTGTTGAGTAGAGACTCAAAAGCCAGGGCTTAATAACATCTTACAGGATGGGAGAAAAATGGCTGGGGCAGACTGTGACCTAGTTCATTCTATAGTGTTACCCCTTTATCCTAGTGATACCCTCCACATGTGGGGAATAGCCCTCAATCAACACCCTATACATAACCAATTACAGGTTTTCAAAGAGATCCTGCACACCTGCATGGTGGGAGCAGGTTTACAGCTCATTCCCACACAAGGGCAACAAGATGCAAACATGGAGTTCTCCCCTTTTCCCTTTAAAGAAGAGGTTCCATCCTTTTTTTATGCCATGGACCCCTATCATTAACCAAGGGGGTCCCTGAACCCCAAGTTTGGAACCCCTGCTTTAAAGTGTCAGTAAACAAATTCTCAAACCAACCTTGTTCCTTGGGTCGATCACATTCACAACATTCTCCTACACCAGCCCCTTAGCAGGAAAGACTTAATCAACAAACCAAAAAAGTTCACTGAAGAATGCCTGCCTTAGGAAGAGATATTCACCCACAACCAAGATGGCTACTATTGGCTGATTTAATTCATCCCAACCCCATTCTCCTGCATCCTCCACACAACCTTTGATGCCCTGATTAATCAAGAACCTATCAATCTCCAGCTTAAATATACCTGATGACTTGGCCAGTACTGCCAATTGTGACAAAAAATTCCACAGATTCACCACCTTCTGGCTAAAGACTCTTCTCCTCATCTCTGTTCTACATAAATAACCCTCAATTCTGAGTCTATTCCCTCTCGTCTTTAACACCCCCGCTGTAGGAAACATCCTCCCCACACCCACTCTATCCACTCCTTTCAATATTTGATAGGTTTCAATGAGATCCCCCCTCATTCTTCTAAACTCTAGAGAGTACAGACCCAGAGCCAAATTGTCTCCAAAAGTTAACCCTTTCATTCCTGGGATAATTCTCGTGAACCTCCTCTGGACTCTCTCCGATGCCAGCACATTCTTTCTTAAATAAGGGGCCTAGAACAGCTCACAATACTCCCAAGTGTGGACTGACCAATGCCTTACAAAGCCTCAGCATCACATCCTTGCTTCTGTATTTGTGTTTTCTCAAAATGAATGCTAACATTGCATTTGCCTTCTTTACCACGAATGCAACCTGCAAGTTAACCTTTAGGAAATCCTGCATGAGGACTCACAAGTTCCTTTTTTCCTCTCTATTTTGAATTTTCCCTCTGTTTAGAAAATTGTGCCTTTATTCATTCCACCAAAGTGCTTGACCATACAATGTCTTAAGTCCTTCTGCAGGCAGCCTGCTTCCTCAACACTTCATGACTTTCCACCTATCTTTGTATCATCCACAAACCTGGCCATAAAGTCAACAATGTATTCATCCAAATCACTGGCATAAAACACGAAAAGAAGCAATCCCAACACCAACCCCTGTGGCACACAACTAGTTACCGGCAGCCACCCAGAATATTTTTCCCAAGCTCAAGAATTTTCCTGTTTTCTTAAGCTAGACAGATTGATAACTCCAGCACTGTTGAAGGTGGTTTTATTATTCACCAGCGCATTACAGTACACAAGGAGCTGTTGTAAAAAGAAAATATTTCTCAGTGCTCTAATGAAAGGCAGATTCAAATATTAATTGAAATTCCTTTGACTTCTAGCGTGCTTCTAACTACTAAATGAAATGTACGTATGATATAAAATGGCCACCCTGATGATGAAAGCTAAATGCTTAACAATGCAATAATAAGTAATCATCAGCAGCAGTGAAGATGTAGTAATTAGAGATATAAAAAAACACATCAGATAAGACATAACGGGCTCATTTATTCCCACTCTTTGCCTCCTGCCAATCAGCCAATCTTCAATCCATTTTAGTACCTTTCCCAAAATACCACAGGCTCTTATTTTGTTAAGCAGTCTCATCTGGCGCACCTCAGGGGTATGTGCTTTGCCCACTGCTCTACATGACTGTGTGGCTAGACATAGCTCGAATAATCATATAATCATATAACAATCACAGCACGGAAACAGGCCAACTCAGCCCTCCTAGTCCGTGCCGAACTCTTAATCTCACCTAGTCCCACCTACCCGCACTCAGCCCATAACCCTCCACTCCTTTTCTGTTCATATACCTATCCAATTTTACCTTAAATGACACAACTGAACTGGCTTCTACTACTTCTACAGGAAGCTCATTCCACACAGCTATCACTCTCTGAGTAAAGAAATACCTCCTCGTGTTTCCCTTAAACTTTTGCCCCCTAACTCTCAAATCATGTCCTCTCGTTTGAATCTCCCCTACTCTCAATGGAAACAGCCTATTCACGTCAACTCTATCTATCCCTCTCAACATTTTAAATACCTCGATCAAATCCCCCCTCAACCTTCTACGCTCCAATGAATAGAGACCTAACTTGTTCAACCTTTCTCTGTAACTTAAGTGCTGAAACCCAGGTAACATCCTAGTAAATCGCCTCTGCACTCTCTCTAATTTATTGATATCTTTCCTATGATTCGGTGACCAGAACTGTACACAATATTCCAAATTTGGCCTTACCAATGCCTTGTACAATTTTAACATTACATCCCAACTTCTGTACTCAATGCTCTGATTTATAAAGGCCAGCATTCCAAAAGCCTTCTTCACCACCCTATCTACATGAGACTCCACCTTCAGGGAACTATGCACTGTTATTCCTAGATCTCTCTGTTCCACTGCATTCCTCAATGCCCTACCATTTACCCTGTATGTTCTATTTGGATTATTCCTGCCAAAATGTAGAACCTCACACTTCTCAGCATTAAACTCCATCTGCCAACGTTCAGCCCATTCTTCTAACCAGCATAAATCTCCCTGCAAGCCTTGAAAACCCACCTCATTATCCACAACACCTCCTACCTTAGTATCATTGGCATACTTACTAATCCAATTTACCACCCCATCATCCAGATCATTTATGTATATTACAAACAACATTGGGCCCAAAACAGATCCCTGAGGCACCCCGCTAGTCACCGGCCTCCATCCCAATAAACAATTATCCACCACTACTCTCTGGCATCTCCCATCTAGCCACTGCTGAATCCATTTTATTACTCCAGCATTAATACCTAACGACTGAAGCCTTCTTAACTAACCTTCCATGTGGAACTTTGTCAAAGGCCTTGCTGAAGTCCATATAGACTACATCCACTGCCTTACCCTCGTCAACATTCCTCATAACTTCTTCAAAAAATTCAATAAGGTTTGTCAAACATGACCTTCCACACACAAATCCATGCTGGCTACTCCTAATCAGATCCTGTCTATCCAGATAATTATAAATACTATCTCTAAGAATACTTTCCATTAATTTACCCACCACTGATGTCAAACTGACAGGTCTATAATTGCTAGGCTTACTTCTAGAACCCTTTTTAAACAATGGAACCACATGAGCAATACGCCAATCCTCTGGCACAATCTCCGTTTCTAATGACATCTGAAAGATCTCCGTCAGAGCTCCTGCTATCTCTACACAAACTTCCCTCAAGGTCCTGGGGAATATCCTGTCAGGACCCGGAGATTTATCCACTTTTAAATTTCTTAAAAGCGCCAGTACTTCCACCTCTTTAATTGTCATAGGTTCCATAACTTCCTTACTTGTTTCCCACACCTTACACAATTCAATATCCTTCTCCTTAGTGAATACTGAAGAGAAGAAATCGTTCAAAATCTCTCCCATCTCCCTCGGCTCCACACATAGCTGACCACCCTGATTCTCTAAGGGACCAATTTTATCCCTCACTATCCTCTTGCTTTTAATATCATTTGTAGAATACCATCTACAAATTTACTGACGATACAACCATTGTTGGTAGAATCTCAGGTGGTGATGAGAGGGTGTACAGGAGTGAGATATGCCAACTAGTAGTATGGTGCTGCAGCAACAACCTGGCACTCAATGTCAGTAAGACAAAAGAGCTGATTGTGGACTTCAGAAAGGGTAAGATGAAGGAACACATTCCGATCCTCTTAGAGGGATCAGAAGTGGAGAGAGTGAGCAGCTTCAAGTTCCTGGGTGTCAAGATCTGAGGAACTAACCTGGTCTAAACACATTGATGTAGTCATAAAAAAGGCAAGACAGCGGCTATACTTTATTAGGAGTTTGAAGCGATTTGGCAAGTCAACAAATACACTCAAAAACTTCTATAGTTGTACTGTGGAGAGCATTCTGACAGGCTGCATCACTGTCTGGTATGGAGGGGCTACTGCACAGGACCAAAAGAAGCTGCAGAAGATTGTAAATCTAGTCAGCTCCATCTTGGGCACTAGCCTACGAGGACATCTTTAGGGAAAGGTGTCTCAGGAGGGCAACATCCATTATTAAAGACCTCCAGCACCCCAGGGCATGCCCTTTTCCCACTGTTACCATTAGGTAGGAGAGATACAGAAGCCTGAAGGCACCACTCTGTGACTCAGGAACAGCTCCTTCCCCTCTGCCATCCGATTCCTAAATGGACTTTGAAGCTTTGGACACTACCTCACTTAATTTTTAAAATACTGTATTTCTGTTTTGCACATTTTTTAATAAGCTATTCAATATATGTAATTGATTTACTTGTTTATTATTATGTTTTATTTTATTTATTATTATTAATTTTTTTCTCTCTCTGCTATATTATGTATTGCATTGAACTGCTGCTGCTAAGTTAACAAAGTTCATGTCACATGCGGATGATAATAAACCTGATTCTGATCTGTGGCACCTTATCAAAGGCCTTCTGAGAATCCAAATAAACAACCTCCACTGACTCTCCATTGCCTATCCTGCCTGTTATTTCCTCAAGGAATTCCAACAGATTTGTCGGACAAGATTTCCCCTTTAGAAAACCATGCTGACTTTGACCTATTTTATCACATGCCTCCAAGTACCTTGAAATCTTATCCTTGGTAATAGACTCTAACATCTTTCCAACCACTGAAGTCAGACTAACTGGCCTGCAATTTCCTTCCTTTGGTCTCCCTCCCTTCTTAAAAATAGAGTAACATTTGCAATTTTCCAGGCTTCAGATTCTTGAACGATCATTACTAATATCTTCACCATCTCTTCAGCCACCTCTTTCAAAACTGTGGGCTGTAGTTCATCTGGTCCCGGTGACTTATTGACTTATCTCCAGTACCTTCAGACTTTTCAGCTTCCCAAGCACATTTTCCTTAGTAATAGCAGCTCCATGCACTTTTGCCTTGGCAATTCCACATTTCTGACACTCTGCTAGTGTCCACAGTGAAGACTGACACAAAACATTTATTAAGTTCCTTGGTCATTTCATTGCCCTCCATTACTACCTCTCCCATGACATTTTCCAGCAGTCCAATATCCACTCTCATCTCTTTTACTCCTTATATCTCTGAAAAATCTTCTTGTATCTTCTTTTAGATGAATTATGAATTTACCTTCGTATTTCATCTTTTCTCTCTTTATGGTTTTTTTTAGTTGCCTCAGTTGGTTTTTTCAAAGTTTCCCAATCCTCAACCTTTGCACTAATATTTGCTATATCTTATTCTCCTTCTTCCTTTTTATGCTGTCTTTGACATCCCTTGTCAGCCAGCTACCCACAAGGATTCTCCATCTTCTGATCCTATGTCACCTCTAGGGATTTGATTTCAGTTCTACCAATAGAGCTACCCCACATGCTCTGCCATGCTGCCTGACCTTTAAATACAATGCGTCTCCATTGCTGTTAAGCTCCCAACTACAATCTTCTTTCAACCACGACATCATACCTGGCAATTTCTAATTGCACTACAATATCATCTACCTTATTTCAATAGCACCAAGTACATGAGGCAAATTGATTATTTTGGGCAATTTCTGGCATCCCAAGTCAACTTGCCATTGGAAAAATAATAGGTATATTCTTGTGATAATTGGTCTTTATACGGGATATAAGTAGTTAATCTCCATGATTTCTTGTAGCGAGATCACAACTGTCACAACACTTCAAAACTCCATATTCCCACACGCTTGCACCCCTGTCTGTATACATGCTGACCGGGGCTCTTTCTTCAGTGGGAAAGGCATTCAAGCCATGTGTAAAATGAAAAGGCATACGAGTAGAGTACAACACTCCAATTGCAATCAAGTAGCATGATGGGGCAAAGGAGTCGAGAGATTATATAAGGCCCGACAAAACTGTTCTACTCTAGAAGCAAATTTATCCCTGAAGCATAAACTGTCAGTAAACAAAATGCCAATTGCAAAAAAACCTGGAATATTTCTAAATATATAACGTTCACCTAAATCTAGCCCTGATCGCTAACTCAGGCCAACCATCGCCTACATCCAATATAATTCTCCTCAAGGAATTTCCATCCCAGATGGAAGCCTCATTATCCTTGTTATCAATGATAGTACTGTGGTAATTGAGACCAGGAGAAGAAACAAGATCATGCAAAACTATATTCAAAGATAACATCAAACCTGCCCCAGCAGGATTTTGGGTTCACCACAGAACACTTACATCTCAATGGAAAGAGGGTGGGGTGAGATGTATTAAAATGATAAAACATACATTTAAATCTGAAAAAGCATTGAAAGAATTCCTGTTCACTTGAAGGAGAACTCATACATACATTGCCCATTGATAATACATTCAGAGTGGGCAGTTTTCAGAGCAAAACAGACTCAACCTCCAGGAAGTAATGTTGCTTTTACTATCAATATTTTTTCTTATAATTATGTTGTTTAGTGCTGACTTACTTACCATTTGCTTTTACTCAAAGTCACATTTACTATGGAAATTGTCTCATCTGACATAGATACCCCAAAAACTTAGTGACTCAGAAATTATTAAGTTCAGGGGATCTGTGAGCATGATGATTATAATTTAAATATAACTAAATGGCCCTAATCTCTTGGTCATTGATAAAGTAATATTCTGGAACCCTTAGTCCTTGCCTCTGGCAAAGTGTTTGTTCCTGTCCACTTCATTCGCTCTGACTGCATTACAGAGAAAGGAACATAGATGCATGGGAAGGCAAAGAATCACTTATGGAAATGATTAATAACGTCCTAACAAAACTGAAAGATTCCAGCACACAAATTCTGGTCCTGAGATTCCAGCTCTGACCCAGTATAGCTATACTGATCAGTTATACTAGATTGGGTGTTATGTAATGAAACAGAGGCAATTAGGGAGCTTAAGGTAAAGGAACCCTTAGGAGCTAGTGATCACAATATGATCGAGTTCAACTTGAAATTTGATAGGGAGGAAACAAAATCTGACATAGCAGTATTTCAGAGGGATAAAGGAAATTACAGTGGTATGAGAGTAGATTGGAAGGAGATACTGGCAGGTATGACAGCAGAACAGCAATGGTGTGAGTTTCTGGGGAAAATGAGGAAGATGCTGGATAGATGCATTTCAAAAATAAAGAAATACTCAAAAGGCAATATAGTACAACGGTGCCTGACGAGGGAAGTCAAAGTGAATGTAAAAGCAAACGAGAAGGCATACAACAAAACGGGAAGATTGAGGATTGGGAAGCTTTTAAAAACCTACAGAAAGCAATTAAAAGAATCATGAGGAGGGAAAAGATGAAATATGAAAGCAAGCTAACAAACAATATCATGGATTGGAAAAGCTATTTGAAGTATATAAAAAATAAAAGGGATGAGAGTGGATATAGGATCGCTAGAATATGAGGCTGTAGAAAGGTAGTTTTGAGGAAATGGGAAGGCTGCTGAACAACATACAGATTAGGAGAATGGACAAGAAAGCAGTAAATGAAATACAATGTTGGAAAATGCATGGTCATGTAATTAGGTAGAAGAAGTAAATGTACGGACTCTTTTCTAAATAGGGAGAAAATACAAAAATCTGAGATGCAAAGGGACTTGGGAGGCCATGTGCAGAACACCCTAGAGGTTAACTTGCAGGGAGTGTCAGTGCAGAGAAAGGCAAGTTATCATTAATTTCAAGATGTCTAGAATATAAGTACAGAGATGTGATGCTGAAGCTTTATAAGGCACTAGCGAGGCCTCACCTTGAGTAATATGAACAGTTTTAGCCTCCTTATCTGAGAAAAAATGGGCTGGCATTGGAGAGGAGGTTCACAAGGATAATTCCAGGAATGAAAGGGTTATCATATGAGCAACGTTTGATGGCTCTGGGCTTGTATTAACCAGAATTTAGAAGGATGAGAGGGGATCTCATTGAAGCCTTTCGATCGTTGAAAGGCCTAGAGAGAGTAGATGTGGAAAGGATGTTTCCCATGGTAGTCTAGGATGAGAGGGAACAGCCTCAGCATAGAGGAGTGTCAATGTATAACAGAGATGCAGAGAAATTTCTTTATCCATAGGGTGGTAAACATGTTACCACAGGCAGCTGTGCTGTGGAGGTCAGATCATTGGGTGAATTTAAGGTGGCAATTGATAGGTTCTTGACTGGCCATTGTATCAAAGGTCATGGGGAGAAGGCTGGGGAATGGGGCTGAGGAGGGGAAAAATAAAGATCAGCCAGACTGAATGGCGGATTAGACTCGATGGGCCAAATGCTTAATTCTGCTCCTTTGTCTCATGGTCTTATGGTCTTCAAGCACATGGATCCCTCTGTACTTGAAGAAAAGTGTAGACACTGTTATGTTATTGAATGGTCCCAACTTACGGGGACAGAACATTAGGATTGTTAGACTAGAACATTGTGAAAACCCTATTTTTTAAATAAAGACCTTTTCTTTAGACTAGTGGTCACCAACCTTTTGAAGCCCAAGATCCCCTACCTCGGCCTTAGTAAAAGGCAAGATCGACTCCAAATCAATTAGATACGTGCATGTGCACTGGGGCAGAACAGACCAGAAGTAAAACCCTGCAACCCAGAAGTAGAAATAATGTATGAACATCAGGGATCACTAACCATTTTTTTGCACCACGGACCGCTTTAATATTGACAATACTCTTGCAGATCGGCCGACAGGGGTGGGGGGGGGGGGGCGGTGGTGTTAAAGACGACCGGAATACAGCGATACTCGAAGCAGGTTCCTTATGTCCAGTTTATTCTGCAATTTAGTTTTCGCAGCTCTCGGCACTTAGCTTCTGTCCTGCTTGCTCATGTTTTTTCTGCTGAAAAATCTCAACGGGTTTGTCTTTCAGTGCGGGGTATTTGGACTCAGGGTACCGAAGCAGTTTTGAGGGCTTCATTGCCTCATTAGACAGCCTCCACAGCTGGGCTCCTCATTAGACAGCTGGGCCCGAACTCCAGCTTCCTGCTTGCCCGCCGCCAGACGCCTTGGTCAGGTGCGGCTGTTCCCATGCCGGGGCCACGGCAGTCGCAGTTCGGAGAGAGCAACCGACCGAGTGAGGAGTGCGACAGGGCACCCGCCTGCCCCACCCTTGTAGGATCTATTGGCTGACAAAAGTTTGGCTCGAGGGATGACTTTAATTAAATCGCAGCGAGGTTGCTGCTCTGCTACTTAGAAACCCTGAGCCCGAATTAGGACGTCTGCAAATATTTTAGCACTGGGTTCCCCATGAACATTCGGTGTGCTAAACAGGTTTAGAGGTGACGCCCATCTGTCCATGCTCCAGCCAGTAGCAACGGCACTTCTCACCAGCTGCGCGAGGCCAACCAGTGATCCTCGGCGCGAGGGTGTCACTGAGTTTAGGCGACTGATGACCCCGCGTGGGTAATGACCTCGCATGCATTCAAATTCAATGGTCGGCATGACAGGGACTGAGGAAAGGTGCAGCTGACTCATATCGTTTCCTTGAGGCCCGGTGGTTGGGGACCATTGAAGTACACTGTGTAGTGCGGGGGAGCTACACGCATGCGCACTGGGCAGAAAGAACGGAACTAAAACCCCGCAACCCAGAAACAATCTCTCAACAGTATTTGTGTATTTATTTTTCTTTTTTTTTCAGGATCTACTGGGAAAGTCTCAAAGATCAACCAGTCGATCGCGATTGATCGGTTGGCGACCACCATTTTAGACAAATATCTTATTGCACTTTCCTTTAATGGCCAACAAGTACCCACTATTTGTCTCATAAAATAGTGGGTATTATCTAGTAGACATATCCCTGAAGAAGATGACAGAGATGGTCATTGAAACGTCACCTATAATTGATGCCTGTACCTGGCTTGAAGCCCAAGAAGGGTTTATTCATTCTATATGCCAGGAAAGCACTAGATTTTTTTTTTTGCTCAGCAAAACAAAACTTTCAATTTCCAGATACATTTATATGTCTTTCCCTCACAGATATCAGTTATCAGAACACTTCCATCAAAATATAGACATCACCACAACATCCTATACAAAAGCCCTTATTAGTATAGCAGACAGGTGTACATCTATATACTGCAGACAACATTGCCATATATTATGAAAACTATTTGTTTTTGAGTGTACCATACATGTCAAAAAGTCCAAAGGAATGTATTACATGATTAATTTATGCCAACCAAAAAGTCCAGGGGCCTTATTGGATATGCAACAAAGTAAAATGTTCTTCCTCGCACAAATTTTTTTTTTCTGATGTGCATTAATAATACAACTGCTGGGTAAGACTAAGAAAAAAGACACTGGGTCCAGTTCAAGCTGCATCTTCAGAATCTTTTCCATTTCACCTGAAGTATCACTCCAGTATGCCTGAAGTTTGGGACAAGTCCAAAAACAGTGGGTGAAACATTCTGCAGCAGTGGACACATTTTCTGGGTGGAATGGTACTACTTTAAATTAGATTACAGATTATTTTTGCAGTTTTCCAATGGACAATTAGAATTACTGTTTTTGCAATGCTCTTTTTGTTGAAATGTTGACGTCTGCAAGGATAGAGGTTTGGTGACTTCTGTTTTTTGTATAACCACACCGCTCCTAAAGCTTCATTAACTCCAATACCTGACCTGCACTACTATAGGTTATCTCTCTTCTAAGTATGACTATTTTGCTATCCCTTGCCTCGTAGTCACCTCTTTATCTCAACCTTGGAAGAGTGAATAACAGTGACTGCCCTAAAAATGTTATCCTAGCTCCTCTTCTTTTCCTACCCCTGATCACTAATGTTGCATACAGGTATGTATGTTTCTTACGTCATCTTGAGGGATGTTGTGATGTGTCAACCAACATTATTTTTCTTTTATCTATTTGGACATTACATATTTACTTTCTAACATAGGTAATTTTTAATTTACATGTATGGATTAGAACTCCTCTGAGTTATATATGTGTTTTAAAAATATAATTTGGATTTAAACATCTATTACTAAGAATAAATGAACTGTGTTTTAAACTAGTTTGTCAGCTAGAATGATCTTCTCTTTGGTAGGGAGAAGGGACCCAATACTTGAGTAGTTGATATTGGCAGCTAAATTCTCTGTGGAGCATAAACAGGGAAGCAAACTAGTTTTGAAGATTGGCAGAGTACTCATGGCTATTTATATCCAATAGAACTTAAGTTCTTCGTCTGAATTACAACTTCACAGTCAACAAACCGAATATCATCACAAATTTACAGAATAAAATGAAATTTTAAAATGTCCCATTTACCCTTCTTTCAGCCATTTCAGCTATTCTAATTGGGCTGCAGTATTTCACCAGATCTTAAACAAGAGAAAATCTGCAGATGCTGGAAATCCAAGCAACACACACAAAATGCTGGAGGAACTCAGCAGGCCAGGCAACATCTGTAGAGAAGAGTACAGCCGGCATTTCAGGCTGAGACCCTTCATCAGGTTTCACCAGATTTTGCTTGGCATATTTTAAGTGAGCAGATTTATTACGTAGTTTAAAATCTGAGAAATCTGAAGAAGTCTGTGTTCTCCCACTGAATTTCATGAGGAGTTTATCAGCAAAGTGCTTTATCCCCAGGCTGGCAGTCAATTGGATCCAAGCTGATCTGTTGGCTTTAAGAAGCTTTTATATATCTGGTCCAATATTTAATTTCTTGACCCTGCCTTCAGATTTATTCTCTCTCTGCAATATTTTATTTTGAATTGTACTGATTCCACTGATTTGGCCATTAAAATTGGCAATAATCTGGATATAGTTAAATGGCTAAAACTGAGAAAAGATTTATCTAGCAGTGATTATGTTGTGATTGAGTTCAATGTGGTGTTTCAAAGGCAGAGATGCAAAGAAGAGTGAGCCTCTAGATTGACGCAAGTCTGACGTCAATGAGACAAAAACTGTCTATGTTGAACTGTACACACTTTTTAATGTGTAAATTGATGAAACATGAGTGGGAATGATCAAAATTAATTTAATGAAATGCAGGATCAGTCAATGCCCCTCAGGGATAAGAGCTCCACTTTCTAAACAAACAGAAACATGTGAGTGAAAAGTTAGGAAACAGTCCATGGAGTTGGTACACAAGGGTATTCATGACATGGAAGTAGGTTTTGCTGAAGGAATAACAGCAGCATAGAACAAAATTGAAAAGCAGATCCACAAAGATTATATTCTCCTGATTATTGTCTGTACAAATTGACAGAGTAAGTAAGATTAATAAAAATGTGACTCTCAGAATATGGGTGTGGGAGATATGGGTTTGAATTAAGAGGGCACAGGCATGATTCTTGAGGGAAAAGAAAGTTGTTCCATGAGGAACTGCTTTGTTTGATGTCAAAACAAGAGTCCTGGCAGATCACATCTCCAGAATTATGGAAAAGGCCTTAAACTGGTGAGGAGGAGGATTCAAATGACTCAAAGTTTAATATGCCAAAAATGAGGAAGTCGTGGCACAAGTTAGTTAGGGAAAGGGTGAAAATCAAAATATGACAAGAAAAGGTAGAAAATATATGTAAAAGTTTGCAGCAGATATTAGAACTGAAGAAAGTGACAATTATAAAAAGTCAGAGCTTATATGCTTTCTCTTTCATGAAACAATTTTGGTTTGGTTTATATTCATTAAGCTTTTCTAAATAGCTAGCTACATTTTCTTGTAATATAGGTTCTGTAATGTATTGGTGAGCAGTGATAGAGACACAGTAGATCTCGACATGGAGTTGGTTTGGATGGAAATAAGGAATACAAGGGGCAATTAGACATACATGGGAGTGGTCAATAGGGCTGCAGTAGTCTTGCATGGTAAAACAAAGATATTGAGATATGTGAGAGGGTAGTTGTAGGTTTCATGGGTGTTTTTAAGCTGTATGTTGATTGGAGAAATCATTTGGCAAAGGCATGTTAAAACTGGAATTTGTGGAGTGTATCAGGGATGTTTCATAGAACAATGCAATAATGAATCAATCCAGAAATGGGTTACTATGAACCTGATCATGTGTAATGATGTATGATTTATAAGAAATCTTGATTCTCTTTGGAATAGTGATCACATGGTAAAATTTCTGAGACAATTTGAGAGTGAGCACCTCCGATACAAAACCAATTTAAATAAGAGCAATTATAATGTAGGAAGGAGGAGTTGTCTAGAGTACATTTAATTAGGAGGCTAAAAGGAAGATCAATATACTGAGTGTTGACTAATGGATATTTAGCCGGCTATTTCAATATGCATAGTTGCGTCATGATGGTATAGATGGTAGAGTGGAGACCTCAGAGTTTCAGCAACTCATGTTCAATGTGCTGCTGCATGCAGTTTGTGCGTTTTCCCTATGACTATATGGATTTCTTCTAGGTGTTTTGTCTCCTTCTGCATCCCCAAAATGATCTACATTATGGTTGGTGAAATTCCCTTCTTGTAGCTGGGTGAATTGTAAGGTGATTGATGGGAACGTGGGAGAACAAAATGGGTTCGGGCAGAAATAGATTAAAGAAGGGTGGTTGACACACTCGATGAGCTGAAGGACTTACTTCCATACTGTATCTCTCTATGCCTCTGTTACGTCAGTTAAAAAGAAGGTTTCCACAGGAAAGATGGGCTATCTATGCTTAACAAAGGAGGTTCGGGGAAACATTAAATCAAAAATTGAAGAGTATACTAGTGGCAAAAGTCTGGAATTTTTTTCCAGGACTAGCAGCAGAGGACTAATAACTGGTAGTGAGAGTAAATTGATAAATTATATCAAAATAATAGCAAGAGGTTGAATATGGAAAGGAACAGGGTAGCAAATGTATTCGTGGGATCTGTGGATACTTAGAATGGAAAATAGTAATAGGAAACCATGAAATAGCAGGTCATTTGAACCAATACTTTGCATCAGTATTCATTGTGGAGAACACTGCAAATGTGTCAAAGAAAACAGATGGACTTGTTTTAAACATGAGGGAAGAACATGCAATTATCCCCATGAGGGGTTTGGGGAGGGTCAAAGTTTTGGAAAACTTAAAACAGAATTAACAGTTTTAAGGGTTTTTATTGATTTGGCTGCAGAGCAGAGCCATTAGTTGAGGCTGATACATTAGTTGAATCAGGTATAATAGTAGGAAAGTGTTATTACAGTTGTAAAGGCTTTAGTGAGAATTGAGAATGTGAGGGGTGTGTGTATGTGTGAGAGAGAGTGGAAAAAAATAATAACAGGAAATCATAAGCCATTAGCTTAACATCTGTTCCAGGGAAGATGTAGAATCTATAATACAGGAAAACGCAGCTAGCTATTTAGAAAAGCTTAATGAATTTAAACCAAACCAACATGGTTTCATGAAAGAGAAAACATATGAGACAAGATTGCAACAAGCTAAGTACTTAGAAAGGAACCTGTAGACATTGTATGTTTAGATTCCTAGAATGCACCTGTTAAGGTGCCTCACAAAATACTAGTGCACAGGATGAGTGGTTTCAGTACAGAAGAAGTATGTCAGCCTAGAGTTGGGCTTTACAACCTTTTTTAGCCATGAACCAATACCGTTACGCAAGGGGTCTGTGGACCACGGGTGGGAACTCCTGGTCTAGAGTCACCTATACACCAGACCAGGTAAAGAAACAGATTTATGTCCTTAAGGTTATTAAGGTCAGATTGTGAAAATGAGATAGCCCCACCTGAACAATTTTTAATTATGCTGGGACAACACAATTTTTGAGTTTACAGTAAATTCCTCAAACATTGACAGAACATTTTTTTACCAGTTCATTAATATTACCATACATAGTGGCAGAGAAAAGTCATATTCTATCAGTGAGAGAAAATAAACCTGTACATTGTAACAATTCGTTCAGTTCTGCACTGTGCCAGGGACATGCAATTTTAGGACAGTGCAATACAACTTTGGCTCCTCAGAGACATTTGTAATAAAATGATACTTAGGTTTTCCATACCTGAGATGATAATATTCTCACGCTGTGATACAGTCAAATCTGTAGACAATGGAACTACGTGCAAACCAGAAAACTGGCACTAATGAGATATGCCAGTGGTAATTGTCTACAACATGATTTGAAGATCGTTTCAATATTGTATTCATCTTTTACTATCTCTGGACATTTAAAACAAATGAATGGAAGTAAATGTGGTACAGATCACTTTATTATAGTTGAGTCACTAATGAGAAGAACCTGGGTTAATTTTTGCTTTCCTTCAATTTTCTTGTTAATGGTCTGTTGTTCTGTCAAACTAGACTCTTCCTAAGGAAAGTTAGTTCTATCATTTCTACTTTTCCTCATTCATTCCAGATTGACTGGGCCTGAGTTCTGTATCTCTGCTAAGCAGGACAAAAAAGCAGACCATCTGAACGACAATTACAGCACAATGATTTTGTATTGCTATTTAAATTGAGATTTAACCAAAAAAAACCCTGTTAATAAATGCACATAGATTTCAGAAGAGAAGATGGGTCAAATCTAAATGTATGCCAACAAATGAAAAATATTAAAGTCAAGACTGGAATTGAAACAGGTTCATATAGTATCTAGTAATGGTGCATATACTGTAAGTTTGATAGTAAATTTACTTTGAACTTGTTATAATTCTACCAACTTATAACTAACTAGGAATAAAGGAGGTAAAATGTACTGGATAGTTGAAATTCATATTGAATTGTTTGGAATATTTATCTTATTCAGCTATCTCATATAGCTTGCTGATCTACAAACTAACTGCAATATCATAAACTCTCTTTCACACAGCCAAACATATTGGAAAATGTCGAGGTTTCTTTGTCATTATTGTAACTGGGAAATAACAACCTGAGAATGTAGATATCCATAGATATGACATTTTGTATGACAATGACTTTAACTAAGCTCAGATTTTGCTGTTAAATACAAAACAGCAATTTATTTGATTTATTTGCCTCTCATCAAGTTTGTTTCTATGTAGAACAAGATGCTGAGAGAACAATAAACTATATGTTTTCTGTCAGATATTTCACAATAATTTATGCTCCCACGGTTTACCATAGATCTGGGTCATTATCTTTTCGTTCAATCTTCCATGATTTGCTGCAGCTAGTCTGTTCTTTGAAATGGTGATGAGCTTTAAATATATTGTGGTTCAATAAGCCAGCAGACACTAACTGCAGGCTCTTTCTTTAATGTATTCTGATATTCATCAATGGATGTAATGCCCAATTTCCTCATTTTAGTACTTGCTATGTTTAGTATTGTGTGGAAATATATTTGCAAAAAAAAACACTGACATGAAATAAAGCAGATGGTACATCAAGTTGTTTGTTAGCTCAAGCTATAAAAGCTACTGTATTGCTCTTTTGTATAAAAGTTAATGTTTCTAAGAATGCTATTCTGCCTCAGAAAGTACACACGTATCATGTTCTTGTAGAATTAGATGGATACGTGACCTCACAATCTACCTTGTCATGGATCTTGCATCTTACCTCAGAATCTGAGGTATTGCTTACCTCAGAATCAGAATTAGAACAATAAATTACTACAATTTACAATAGGAAATATGGAAAAAAAAGTAGTGCAAAATGAGAGGAAGATGTGAGGTAGTGTTCATGACTTCATGATCCATTCAGAAATCTGATAGTTGAGGGGAAGAAGCTGTTCCAAAAATGTTGAGTATGTGTCTTCATGCTCCTGTATCTTGTCCCTGATAGCAGGAAGAAGAAGGAATGCCCTGAATGGTGATGGTCCTTAATTATGGATGCTGCCTTCTTGAGGCATTGCCGATTGAAAATGTTGTTGAGGGTGGGGAGGCTTCTGTAGCTTTATCCCGATTCTTTGTATTGGTTTCTCCATACCAGGTGATGATGCATCCAGTCAGAATGTACTCAATGATACATCTGGAAAAATTTGCTGGAGTCTTTGGTGGCATACCAAATCTCCTCAAACTCCTAATGAAATGTACATAGTGGCTGGTGCGCCTTCTCTGTAATTGCATCAATATGTTGGGCCCAGGATTAAATATTTACAGATATTCACATTCAATCACTTGAAGCTGCTTACCCTTTCCACTGCTAGCCCCTCTGGACTGGTGTGGGTACTTGGACTTCCCTTTACTGAAATGCACCATCAGTTCCTTGGTCTTACTGGTGTTAAGTGTAAGGTTGTTGTTGCAATACCAGTCAACCAGCAGATCTATCTTACTCCTGTACATCTCCTTGATACCGTTTGAAATTCCACCAACAACAGTGTCATCCTGTAAGGCACTTTCTATTTAACTGTAACACTTTATTTTGCCTTGTATTATTGTTTTTCCCTTGAACTACCTCAATGTACTGATGTTGTGCATGGCATGTAAAACAAAGTTCTTCACTTTACCTTGGTACATGTGACAAAAATAAACCAATTACCAATTATAATCAGAAGGCTTAGTCTATGAATAACCTTGATATGTTTCAACAGAAGAAGCTCTGGCTGTCAGAACAATTGGCTTGCTCAGTATTATTAGAATATTGGTGTTTATGACTCATTAAAGTGCTGCATTCTCTAATAGAAACACTGGTCCCAACTTAGCTGCAGCACTATCGCTAATATGTTGGTATATAATTTTTACCAACACTGCTGTTTACCAACAACTTGACTTCAGGAACCCAGCATTGCCACTGCTATAACTAAGACATTAAAGCAAAGCATAAACAGAGATGCACAGAGGATGAAAGTTATGAAAGCAGGTGACTATGGTGTCTGCAGGTATTCTGTTCAATTTTATGATTAGTTGTCATTCAGCTATACATGAATACCAATGAATACAACAAAACAAAACAGCGTTACTTGGTGGCCAAGGTACAAAACATAGTACCAACAGTCATACACAGCACAAGGCACATGTAGTACCTATGACATAGTAGTAAAATTCAATCACACTGAAAAGGAATTGTCCAAGTTCCTGAGTCCATGACTGGTGCAGCAGTCTGCAGTTAAACACAATGCAGCTTGTCTTAAGCTGAGCGAACACTGGAGGGCAGCACCGACTCCAATGCCTCTCTGCAGGATGCCTCAAACAGGCATTAGTGCAGCCCGATGCCTAGTCCTTACTATGGCCAAGGCTCCCCCCACCATCCATACAGCACAAGGCATGCACAGCACATACAAGACAGCAGTAAAACAGTCACACAAAAAAGAAAGCAGTCCAAGCCCCTGAATGCCACAGCAGTCACCAGCCGATCACAACATGTATGCTGAGAGAACACTGAGTGCAGCTCTGACTCAGGCACCCCCTACTGGGTGCCCGGAAACAGGTGACACTGTGGCTTGCAGCTGTTCTCACTCTGACTGAGGCCCTCCTCTATCCACACTCACCATTCTCCAGTAAACCAGGTAATAATCACTCACTATTAGACTGCACACCACCTTCACGCACCAACTCATTTCTTCTCCTGTAATACAGTCCACACCAAATCCAGCTCCTTCAGTTTCTCCTCCAATGGCGAACTCGCTGATGGGATAGACCTATAGTACTTTAAGATCTTAATGTCCAGCAAAATGTATTTAAAAATGACCTTTGGTTGGCCCTGTAGAAGCCACTACATCTGACGGCATCGCCATCTTACTGGGAAGTGTGCACGTGTGGCAGGAGCTTAAATTGCATAGCTGAGCAACTTCAGATGTAGGTTTGATGGGATGCTTATCTATTACCCAGACGTTCCTATAACTTAGTTTACACCAGCAGTATTCAGGAGTGATGGTATTGTGAGGTGGCTCATGAATCACATCAGTGAGCTAGATACCTCATTCTCTAAATCACTAATCACATCTCAGAGATGTACTTGCTGTCTGTGTGCCACACAGGTGTAGAATAATTGTGCTACCCTGGATTGACAAATTCTGAGACCTAAAGTAATTAATGCACATGGAATTAGGTCATGCATCAGCTATTACATTGTGAAATGGTAGAACCTGTTCTCTGAGTTATTGGATCTGCCCTTGTTCCCCTGCATGTATTATAGTAACCTCAGAGTGTGTGGTTCAGGTCTTACTTCCGGTAAGATGGTGGTGCGCTCAGACACAGCAGTCTCTGAGGGTCCAACCAAATGTTTTTTTTAATGTCTTTTTTACAATTCCAAGACAACACTGGTCTCCAAGAACTTTGGGTGCTTCAGGACTCCCCCATCAGTGAGCTGCTCATTGGCAGAGGAGTTGCACTTGCTGTAGACCACGTTGCTGCCTGCTACAAGAAGTCATCAGAGTTGGTGCACGGAGGCAGTGTGCAGTGTAACAATGGGTGATTGCCTTGGATGTTTCACTTGTGATTGCAAGACCCTGTTGGACACTGATAGCGTAAGATGCCGCAGGCCTGTTTCCCTTGTGTGGTGGGGTGACAGACAGCAAGGGAGCTGCGTGGCCTTGGTTGTAGCGAGGACTAGGGCTCTGGCCACTGGCTTGTCTGCTGCAGTCAAGGAGAGGAGACGCTGGAGGCCAGTGTAGCACACCATCTTTGCTCAGTTGGGGGCGGGCCTCTCCTGTCAGTGCTGCCCTCCAGTGTTTCATCAGTGCAATGAAGAGCTGGATCACGTGCGTGAGTTTGTCGGTAGACTGCTGGGAACTGCACCATCAATTTACAGGACATGTCACTCAGGGAGTTGGGCTCTATATATTTTTTTAATGTGACTGTATTTTGCTCACTATCTTGAATGTGCAGTGTGCCCTTTGCTATGTTGTGCTGTGTATGTTTTGCACCTTGGCCCAGAGGAACACTGTTTCATTTGGCTGTACTCATGTATAGTTGAATGATAATTAAACTTGAATTTGAATTGAATTTGAATTTGTGTGCACATGCTTTGTGGACAAGTTGCTGAGCATGTGGATATCTTGAAATGTGACTGTACATATATCTGTGTAGGCCAGTGCCTCAGAATTCCCATTTATATCTAAAAATGTCTTATTGATCATTCTGTGCTGATTCCAAGAAACAATTTGTCCAATGTTTGTGGCAATTAGGAGTCATGTCTTTATCTTCTGCAACTGCTTGTGGGCAGCCTCTAAGGATTTCCTGCACAACAGTGGTGCACGAGAAAACATTTCAAGACAAAGGAAGCAAACATCAAAAAGCAGTGACTGGAAACTGCAACCACACATCTGCAGCAGTTAGGACTGCTTTAGATAGATAGATAGATAGATAGATAGATAGATAGATAGATAGATACTTTATTCATCCCCATGGGGAAATTCAACTTTTTTTCCAATGTCCCATACACTTGTTGTAGCAAAACTAATTACATACAATACTTAACTCAGTAAAAAAATATGATATGCATCTAAATCACTATCTCAAAAAGCATTAATAATAGCTTTTAAAAAGTTCTTAAGTCCTGGCGGTAGAATTGTAAAGCCTAATGGCATTGGGAGTATTGACCTCTTCATCCTGTCTGAGGAGCATTGTATCGATAGTAACCTGTCGCTGAAACTGCTTCTCTGTCTCTGGATGGTGCTATGTAGAGGATGTTCAGAGTTATCCATAATTGACCGTAGCCTACTCAGCGCCCTTCGCTCAGCTACCGATGTTAAACTCTCCAGTACTTTGCCCACGACAGAGCCCGCCTTCCTTACCAGCTTATTAAGACGTGAGGCGTCCCTCTTCTTAATGCTTCCTCCCCAACACGCCACCACAAAGAAGAGGGCGCTCTCCACAACTGACCTATAGAACATCTTCAGCATCTCACTACAGACATTGAATGACGCCAACCTTCTTAGGAAGTACAGTCGACTCTGTGCCTTCCTGCACAAGGCATCTGTGTTGGCTGATCACCCTTCTGAAGGCAAGGGAACACTTTATCCAGGAACATGATTGCTCACTCTCCTAAATTCTCCTGCAGTCTCTCAGATTAGTAGACTAATCTCTTGTTTACTCTTGCTCACCCGTTGCATTAGGGCAGCAGGGTAGCGTAGTGGTTAGCACAACCCTTTACAGTACCAGTGACCTGGTACTGCTGCTCTTAAAGAGTTTGTATGTTCTCCTCGTGAATGCATGGATTTCCTCCGGCTGATCTGTTTTCCTCTCACAGTCCAAAGACATACCAGTTAGTAGGTTAATTAGTTATTGTAAATTGTCCTGTGGTGAGGCTAGGGTTAAATCAGGGGTTGCTACGCAATGCAGCTCAAAAGGCCAGAAGGGCCTATTCTGCATTGTATCTCGATAAATAAATAAATTACTGATGACTTCTAGCACAAGTGAATTCTGGGCACGATTAAGAATCCCAGCTTCTGCCGTGTGCATGCTTGTGATAGTTAAGCAATATTATTATTATTCTAACATATCACCTTGAAACTGGTTCAAGCGCCAATCATACAGAGCTCTCAATTGGTTAAGCTATCTGGCACCTGAGAGCTGGTTTTATCCCAGGACACTGATCAAAAGCTTCAGAACTGAAATATTAACTGTGTCTCTTTCTACAGTGATGCCAAATGTTTCCAGCATTTTCTATTTTTGCTTCCAATTTACTGTTTATTTTCAATTTCCATTTAATAATCTGTGCTTTTTTGTTCTGATCACTAAACATGAAGAGAAATTAGTTCTGAGAGAAACAACAGATGTCTCTATGGAATTTTCCTGATTGGAGAGAGTTTTATAATTCTACGACTCCTCTCATTGAGCTGAGATAGATTAATTCGCTGACCCTGTCTGAATTAACTTTACAAAAATAATCCCTTCTCTCAGAGTTTTACATACAGTATAGAGAAACTGTTATCACTGATAATCATCCATTTGCAACGAAGTATCGCTTTCTAATTTTCACTAATACACAACTGATCGAGAGATGACGCAACAGCCACAGCTCTACACACCGTCCTTACACATCCGGAGAAGGGGGTGCTTATGTAAGAATGCTGTTCTTGGACTACAGTTCAGCATTCAATGTCATAATTCCCCCCAGGCTCGATAATAAACTCAGAGACCTCGGCTTTCACCCTGCCTTGTGTAACTTGATCCTGGACTTCCAGTCAGATTGCTGGCAGGTGGTAAGAGTCAGCTCCCTCTCCTCTGACCCTCAACACAGGTGTCCCTCAGGGCTGCGTACTAAGCACCCTCCTTTACTCTCTGTATACCCATGACTGTGCCACAACCCACAGCTGCAATCTGCTAATTAAATTTGCTGACAACACTACACTGATTGGCCTAATCTCAAAAAATAATGAGGCAGCCCACAGAGAAGAAGTGACCACCCTGACACAGTGGTGTCAAGAAAACAACCTCTCCCTCAATGTTGCAAAAACAAAGGAGCTGGTTGTGGACTACAGGAGGAATGGAGACAGGCTGACTCCTATTGACAACAATGGATCTGGGGTTGAGAGGGTGAACAGCTTGAAGTTCCTCAGCATTCACATCACCGAGGACCTCATATAGTCTGTACATACTGGCTGTATGGTGAAAAAGGCAAAACAGTGCCTCTTTCACCTCGGATGGTTGAAGAAGTTTAGTAAGGGCCACAAATCCTAAGAACTTTCTACAGGGGCACAACTGAGAGCATCCTGACTGGCTGCATCACTGCCTGGTACGGGAACTGTACTTCCCTCATTCACAGGACTCTGTACAGAGTAGTGTGGACAGCCCAGCACATCAGTAGATGTGAATTTCCCACTATTCAGAACATTTACAAACACAGATGTGTAAAAAGGGCCCAAAGGATCACTGGGGACCTGAGTCACCCCAACCATAAACTGTTCCAGCTGCTACCATCCAGGAAATGGTACTGCAGCATAAAAGCCAGGACCAACAGGCTCTATGACATTTTCTTCCACCGGGCCATCAGACTGCTTAATTTATGCTGGCACAACTGTACTTCTATGTTATATTGACTATCCTGTTGTACATACTATTTATTATAAAGTACTATAAATTGCACATTTAGACGGAGACGTAAGGTAAAGATTTTTACTCCTTCATGTGTATGAAGGATGTAAGTAATAAATTCAATGCCTGTGGATACTTTTCCATAGATTTTTGTCTTAGTTGGTTAGATTGTGACACAAACAATGATTACTTCCATATTATGAGTCAAAAGCATTCCTCCCTGATTATCTACCAAATGTTAGAATAGTACAACACAGAATCAAATCATTTGAGCAATCAAATGAAGAGCCTTAACTCTACTAAGAAATATTCCAGTTGGGCCAATATCCTTGATCTTTTCTCATCTCTCTGATGTTTTCCCCTTCCAAATATCTGATGAATTTGGAGCATTTGAAACTGAATTTACCAGCCTATCCGAGAAAGCATTTTAAATATGAATTACTTTCTGTTACATGGTTTTCCCTCATGCATCTTTTTGCATTTTTTGCCCTCCACTATTCTTTAGGCATTCCAAAACATCTTAACTTTAGTTACTCTATGTCCTTTTTGGTCTTTGAATGGATTTATTAAATCATTTCTTGGTCTTCCATACTCAAAACAGAGCAATCCAGCTTTTCCTCTGATAACTATAAAAACTCCAGTTTCTTAACTCTAGGTCATCCTAGTAACAAAGTCTTCATGTCCTTGCAGCACAAATTTAAATTTGCATTTTGGGTAACACCTATGTATTATGTTAATGTTATGTAGCGCTATTTGTGACTACAACATAATTTCATATTTATATATGACTATTGAGAGGACCTTTCTTTCCTCTCACCTTGCACATATTCTGCTGCCCTTCCTAAAGTGCAATGTCCAGAACTGTAGACAGTACTTCAACTTAAAAAGTTCTATTGTATTATGACATGGTCATCTTAAGGTTCAGGTGTTGAGGTACTCAACATGCAAGAATATTTACAAACAATGAACAGATGGTACTTGATTAAACATCGCTCACCTGAAAATCATAAGGTAAAACCAGAAACAAAGTGCTGGAAGAACTCTACTGGTCAAGCAGCATCAGCGGCAGCAAAGGGACAGTCTACATTTCAGGTCAAATCCTTGCATCAAGACTAAATGTAGAGGGGAGGTAATCAGTATAAAGAGATGAGAGAGAGGGTGAGGCAAGGGATGGCAGTTGGTGGTACTAGGTGGGTAGGGGGAATGATAGGCAGATGGAGACAGATGAGGAGGAGGGATGGAGTTTAAAGACAAAAGTTGGGGGTGATAGTTAAAGGCAGATAAGGAGTGAGAGAATAAGAGGCAGGTGGAGCCAGATGGGTGAAGGAGAGGGGGAGCATGGAGACAAAGTTTGGAATGTGATTAGTTGAGACACAAGAGACTTTAAATCTGATAAATATGGAAGATGATAGGCGAAACCCTGGAACTGAATATATACTTATTAAGAAAATGTGTACAGGGCAAAAGGAAAGAAGAGTAACAATAATTAAATAATTCTTACCAACCTCCTTGTGAACCAGTTCTGTAAATGCGGTGTCTGTGTTATCAGGAAAATATGCTTAGAAGAGGAGACAGGGAAGTGAGGGGATTGGAATATCAGCAAAGTTTAGTGTAGCCAGTGGAACTGCACCAGAAATCTGGAATTAGGCAGGATCTGCTTTAACTGAGCCTATTTCAACATTGGCTGTATACAATCATACCACTGGGCTTTCAAGCTATTTTAAAATGCACTTGCATTAAAAATGTAGGAACATGATTTTAAAATGTTAATACATGGTAATAAAATGAGCATGTTTCATTCCCATTTCAATCTGTGATTGTGATAAATCAGGTTCAAGCATTTTCTCTTCTGCTGCATTATCAGGGGGACCAGCTGCAAAATTTACTTCGTGCATAAATGAAAGTGGAATTTAAATTCTGACTTGTGAGGGCTCAGTCTTTCAGACTTCAGCCTAACAGTTTTTTTGGAAATATGATCTCCAATGGATAATCTCCTCTTTCAGTGGTGTTTGGAGGAGGATGAATATTGGGATTACATGGAAAGTTTATTTGCACTCCAGATGTAGACAACACAGAGCTGCCTCTATTCATGGGAAGAATATTTGAACCACACATACATTTTCCAGGAAATCAGATGCAATTAGTTGGAGCTAATTTCAAAGGATTAACCAGACAATTAAGTCAGAAAGATGTCTGACACAATGTCGCATAGGGGCATTTGGTATTGGTATCGGTTTGCTATTGTCATATGCATCAACAGACAGTGAAAAGCTTTTGTTTACATGCCATCCAACCTGATCAAGCCAAATGTAAGTACATCAAGGTAGTAAAAAGAAAACAAAATGCAGAAAATATTTTGCAACTACAGAGAAAGTGCAATAACAAGAAAACAATATAAAATGTAAGGAACACAATGAGATAGATCAGGAGATCATGAGTTAATCTCTTCAAGTGTGAGGTGCAGTCAGTTGCTCTATTGGAAGCAAATAATTTCTGATGCCCTGCGGTGGTAAGAATTGGGCCCTATCAGCTCAGTATTTCCACATATGGATGTGGCCAAGCAAGTGACCATGAAGAGTTTTTTTGAAAGAAATGTTTGAGTTAAGAGTCTGGTGTACTCACAGATCCCACAGGTTTCACAAGGGCCAGTGCCCCTGTGTAACTAGTCTCCCCACGCTCTATGCACCTGCCATTCCATGCAGCATCCTCCTCCCTTCTACATTATCTTTTGCACAGTGAACCATATGTGAAGGAATGACAGGAAAAGGCAACTTGACAAAATACATATTACAAGGCTTGACTTGTATTTTATAGCTGTCATGGCAGAAGCTCTTACATGGCAGGGTTCAGTAGGAATTGTGCACATCCATCATACACTGTGCCATTAATAGTAGATCAGAGCCAAGAAGCATTGCCTTGGGGCCTAACACAAAATACAACAGCTTCTTGGGAGAAGAATCATTCCAGACTGTCTTTGAAGAATCCACTTCATTAGTTACAGCAGCTCAGATAGATTCCAGCACTGAACTAATCTTGCAACAGGTCTTTACACTTTAGTGAAGGTCTCTTCCTTTGCTTGATGTCCACACCATTTGAGAAGTACTTATTCATATCATAATATCACAAGAGCAATTGGAATGATGAATTGCATGTCAGTGGCACCACTGCTGTGCTCTCAGCTACCTTCGTGCATCACCATATCATATACATGGAGAGGTGCAGCAGCTCAGCAGAGTCCAGAGTTAGAGATCACATTTACAGATTGGTTTTCAGATACAGTCCTAAAGCACCACAGCCCAGAAACAGAAATTTCAGCCAATCTAGTTCATGCTGGCCTGATCTTCTGCCTAGTCCCATAAGACCATAAGACATAATGCAGAATTAGGCCATTCAGCCCATTGTGGCAGATCCCAGATCCCACCCAACCCCATATACCTACCTTTTTGCCATATCCTTTGATACCCTGACTGATCAGGAAGCAATCAACTTCCACATTAAATATATCCAACGGACCACAGTTTGTAGCAGAGCACTCCACAGATTCAGTACTCCCTGGCTAAAAAAAATCCTCCTCAAATCTGTTGTAAAATGTCATCTCCCAAATTTTAGGCTATGCCCTCTAGTTCTGGATACCCCCACTATAGGAAACATGCTTTCCACATCCATCCAATCTAGCCCTTTCTACATTCGGTAGGTTTCAATGAGATCCCCATGCATTATTCTAACTTTCAGTGAGAACAGGCCCTTTGCTGCCAAACGCTCCTCATATGTTAACCCCTTCACTCATGGAGTCATCCTTGTAAACCTCCTCTGGACTCTATCCAATGGTAACACATCCTTTCTGAGATATGGGGCCCAAAACTGTTGACAATACTCCAACAGCAACCTAACTAATATCTTATAAAGGCTCAGCATTATCTCCTTGCTTTCATGGTCTATTCTCCTTGAAATAAATGCCTACATTGCCACAGATCTTTACCACAGATTGAACTTGCAAATTAAGCTGCTGGGAGAGTCTTGCACAAGGACTCCTACGTCCCTCTGATGTTGCACCTTCAGCATCCACAGCACCTTCAGCTTTATGTTTCCCTTAAACCCCTTCCATCCACATGCCTATCCAAGCATCTCTTAATTGTTACAATTGAACCCACTTCCACTGTCATTTCTTTCCACAGTCACACCACCCTCTGTGAGGAATTTTTTCCTCAAATTCTCCTGAAGTATTTCACTTTTAACTGTGACATCTGGCTCAACTTTCACCCAACCTGAGAGGAAAATGACTATACGCATTCACACTATCTATACCCTTGTCATCTGTATACCTTTGTATGATCTCCCTTTATTCTCCTGCACTAAAGGGTATAAAGTCCTAACTTAATCATTACCTATAACTCAAGTCCTCAAGTCGCACCAACATCCTTGTAAATTTTCTCTGCACTCTTTTAAGCTTATTGATATTTTTCCTGTAATTAGATGACAAAAACTGCACACAGTTCTCCAAATTCAGCCTCATCAATGTCTTGTGCAATTTCAACATAACATTCCATGTCTTGTACTTAATGCCCTGATTTATGAAGGCAATGTGCTAAAATCTCTTTATGAACTTATCTACGTCAAAGTTCAAACTTACCCTCAAAGCACATTTATGTCACCATATACAACCCTGAAATTCATTTTCATGTGGCCATACTCAATAAATCCATAATCGAATAATTAGCATAATAGAATCAATGAAAGGTGGCACCAATTTAGGATGTTCAACCGGTGTGCAAAACGTAACAAACTGTGCAAATATAAAAAGAAAGACCATGATCCTGAAAAATGTTTTCTCATTTTACTATGTACTGTACCAGCAGTTATGGTCAAGATGACAATAATAAGTGACTTGAGTTGACTTGACAATTAATTAATTAATAAACAAACAACCAAACAAATAGATAGATAGATAGATAGATAGATAGAATTGTGATAATGAGATGAAGAGTCCTTGAAAGTCAGTCCATAGGATGTGGGAACATTTCAGTGATGGGGCAAATGAAGTTGAGTGAAGTTATCCCTTTTGATTAAAGAGACTTATGGTTGAGGGGTAATAACTGTTCCTGAACCTGGTGGTGTGAGTCCTATGGCTCCTGAACCGTCTTCCTGATGGCAGCAGTGAGAAGAGAGCATGGCCTGGGTGGTGGCGGTCCCTGATAATGGATGCTGCTTTCTTGTGACAATGCTCTGTGTAGATGTGCTCAGCCAAAGTTGGATCCAATGGCTACTTTATCCTGAATGCCAAGCAACTTAACCTTCTGGACTAACTTTCCCATGCAGGACATTATCAAAGGCCTTGCTAAAGTCCATGCAGACAATATCCACCGCCTTTCCTTCTTCAACCTTCTTGGAAATCAACTCAATAAACTCTAAACGATTGGTTAGACATGATATACCATGCAGAAAGCCATGTCACTAAACAGGCCCTAGCTTTTCAAATACATATATCTTACCCCTAAGAATATACCCATGACTGCATCAGGCTCATCTGCCGATAATTTTCAGACTTATTATTAGAGGCTTTCTTTCTGGCACCTAACTGTGGCTAAGGTCATTTAAATGACTCTGTCCCAATTGCAGAAAGCTATTGTGTGAAGGTATGAAACACTGTTCTTTGTGGCAGAATTTCTGGCCCATCATTTCTAGGGTTTGGGGTGGTCTCGACCATGTTAAAGAAGGAAGTGAGCAATTGTTCGCACACATATGATGGTTAGCCTGTTTCTGGTTGTAAATTCTAGACCAGCAATGGACACTGGTGACAACAGTCAATTGTAATACACATATCCATCAAGTTGATTATTGATGTACTGTATATTGGAGCAAACAGCTTCATCATTTCTTCCTAGAGTACTGCAGCAGAATGAGCGATGGTTGCAATTACCTTTTGTATCCCAGGGCTCAAAGTCCAGAAAGTTATTGGCAGCATTGAACTAGCACTCTGTTGCAGAAAAGGGGGAACTCTTGACTATTAATTTCCTTGCCTCCCAAGTCAATTAGTGTGGAAACAGCACAGTGCACATTAGTTCTCAAAGTAAAAAATAATCACTGAGCCCATTCATTATGTATAATACATGATAAATGAGCACTACAATATACTAATTTTAACTGGTGGCTATCTCACATTGGTTATCAACATCAAGTACAATATGAGCAAGATCTAGGGCAGTTTTTGCATTTGTCATCTATTTTAAATTGTAAAATAATAATGAAAAATCATACCTTTATACATCTCGAGTTATCCGTGATGGATTGATATCTGATGGACACTAAATAGATGTTTAAAAAATGACTGATGCTGTTATTTGTGCAATGTAGGGATGAAACTGTCAAGCATCTGAATTATGTTTGGGATGCTTCAACAGCACTTGTGAAGCTTGGAGCCTGTTGTGTAATCTGCTGTGAGAACAATTTGCCTACGGAGGCAGATACATGCTTGGAGTGGTCGAGTCAGTAGTGGTTTATGTTTTCGAGTAAGAAAAGAGCAATTGGACAATGTATTTTTTTATCGTAGGATTAGCTATAGGCATCAAAAACTACAACAGAGGAAATATGAGTGTAGTGCTCTTTAAGAGCACAATTATAACTTGTAGCAGACTATACTTACTGCACTGTACCAATCTTTCTGGTTGCACTTAGAAGCTCAACTAAGGAATATTAGTTTCTTTACGATATATTTTACAAAATTCAGAGAACTTTTGGAAATTAATTCACACCACCAGAACTTAAGATGCTTGAAGTTTAACACAGCTCTCAAGTTGTGCTCCGTTGCTCGGAATATGCAACATTTGTAGATTAGATAGTACTATTTTTTGAGGATTACATGCTATAATTAGTTTGTATTTTCCAGAGTATAACATAATCAGTGTTGGCGCGTGGCCAAGTGGTTAAGACATTGGTCTAGTGATCTGAAGGTCTCTAGTTCGAGCTTCAACTAAAGCAGCATGTTGTGTCCTTGAGCAAGGCACTTAACCATACATTACTCTGCGACGACACCGGTGCCAAGCTGTATCGGCCCTTGCCCTTCCCCGGACAACATCGGTGGCGTGCAGAGGGGAGACTTGCAGCATGGGCAACTGCCAGTCTCCTGTACAACCCTGCCCAGGCCTACGCCCTGGAAACTTTCCAAGGTACAAACTCATGGTCTCTTGAGACTAACGGATGCCTATATATAACACAATCATGTAGTTTTCTAGGTTGCATCATTTTGATAAATCAGCTGGCAATTCCAACTGTGATTTGCACTTCCACCATGATGTCTGTTTCAATGCCAAACACACACTTAATATCATCATTCCCAGTGAAACGTCATTAAGAGTTTTGTCAGGAGAAATGAGGTCACATTGATCCAAAAGACTTCTGGGGTTGGAAATATGCAATCCAACCAGGGTTGCCCTGTATCTGCTTGTTTTAAAGGTCCCTTCCTGAATATATCCAATCCCAACACAGAACGGTTGGTCTTCTGCTTACTTTTTCCCTTCAGGTCCTTATCCATCATGATTACAACATTTATAACCCTTCCATGACCCTATCCAGTTTCAGGTTAACACCACCATCTACCAATCGTTAAACATGCATTCCTTCCCTCAACTCATTTATTCACCAGTACATCCTGACTGTTTTCACAGCTCTCTGACTTACCCCCACTCCATATCACTAACTGGTGTTTGCAGACCCCAGTTCTATGAATCACTGTCTGTTGATTACCGTGAATGCTCCAGTTCCAATCTATTGCCATCCTACTGGCAATGGGGTTTGGTGTGATCAGAATTCAGCCCTGAACTAATCATATATCATCTGTACCCATCAACCTTTAATGGTGTAGGTTTGAGAAGTGCCTGAATGGTGTTCAGTTCTGTGGTAGGATCACAACATTATACAGCAATCTATTAGCACAGATCTGAGGCACCAAGGGAATTCTAGGAGTAACAGAGACTGCAAACGCTGCAACTTGAAGCATCCAATAATGTGTTGCAGTAACTCAGACGGTCAATCAGCACCTGTGGACCGAAGGAATTATTGTTGACATTTTGGGTCGGAACCTTGCACAAGGGCTTGGGTTTCTGATTTCGGGTTTCAAAGCATCAAAATTCCTTTCCTCCGACAGATGCTGCCTGACCTGCTGAGTTCCTCCAGCAGATTGTTAGATGTAATTCCAGGGACACGTGACAGGTTCATCTAAAAGCTATTTCACAAATGCAACAGTACAGATAATTTGTAGCAAGATACTTATCTAAATTACAATGCTACAGAAATAAAGGAAACTTCTATAAACTTTTCTTTAACTGGATGGAGTCAGTTAAAATAATGGGAACATTAAACAATAGAATGAAGGAGGAATGGAAGATATCAGTTATCGGACAGATGGCTTGCAGAGGGCTTGCAACAAAGAACAGAACAGATGGATTTCTAGTTACAGGTAGCTAGATTAATTATTTTTAATTATGAGTGATTTTGTCATGGCAATAAGATAATTCAAACTGCAAACTTCCTTTTGTTTCATTAAATAAGATTGTTACCAAAGAAGTTTACAGAAATATAATTGGAATGAGCCACAGATTTCACCCGGTTGTCTTCTTATATGTTTTATGAGTTATTGTTTACTTCCCCTGGGAAATTGAGTCAATTTTTAAGAGTGAACAGCAGTTAAAATTGTATATGCTTCGCTGGCAAGAGTTAGCTCACTGAGGCAAATGGATTTTTCTTATTCCACACTTTAGGCTCTGAGCTTTTTAAGTATCCATCAAAATGCCACTACAAATTGCTTTCGTAGAGTTCTATTTGTGCTCTGTGGTTTCAGTACTTTTCAAATCCTTCTGAAGGGAAATCCTAAGCACAACTCCAAAGGGAATTGCTCCAAAGAAAATACTGGTTCTGAAAAGTAAAACTATTTCTACATATCATACCGCCAGTCATCTTGGATTCTAATGACCTTGGGGTCTCTTCATTCAGATATTTAAATTAATCATAAAAAACATATTTCTATCAAGAAGCTACATTTGATTTTAGTGTACAGAGTCAATTAAAACTACATCACAAATTGAAGTTCTAAATGTTCGATATGTGGAAATACAACAATGTTTTTAGGAACCCAAAGCTCAATGACACACAACCATACTGTAAGATATTAATTTCAAAAAATCCATTCATTTAAAAACTTAATAAAAGAATTTTATGCAGCATTTTACTATTGCAAAGTTCAAAGTACATTTATTATCAAAGTGTAGAGTATTTTACCACATACTACCCTGAGATTCATTTCAACATACCCAAGTTTAGGCTACCCTTTTGAGCTGTTTCCACAGCTTTTACAGGTAATTACGTAGACAGATAAATGGATAGATAAATACTTTATTAATCGCAAAGGAAATTACACTGTTACAGTAGCATTAAAAGTGCACAGATATACAAATATTAGAAGAGAAGTAAGAAATATAAGAAAGTAAGTTGCTTAAACAGGCTAACAGTAGGAGATCACCATCTCCCCAGCTATAAGTTGACTTATTATAGAGCCTAATAGCCAAGGGTAAGAACGACCTTATATAGCACCCTTTGGAGCAGTGCAGTTGTCCTAGTCTATTACTAAAAGTGCACCTCTGTTCAGCCGAGGTGGCATGCACAGAGTGAGAAACAGTGTCCAGAACTGCCAGGATTTTCCGATTTTCCGTAGAGTCTTTTGTTCTTCCGCAGCCTCCTGTGTATCCAGTTTGACTCCTATCGCAGAGCCATTCTTTTTAATCAGTTTATTGAGCCTATTGGCATCACCTGTGTTGATGCCATTGCCCGAGTATAGAAGACTGTACTGGTGACAACAGACTGGTAGAACATGTGTAGGAGAGGCCTTCATACTCTAATGGACCTCACTCTCTTCAGGAAGTAGAGGAGACTCTGGCCCTCTGTGTTGGTGTTCCACTCAGGCACCTCAGGTACTCGTAGGTCCTCACCATCAATAGTATCACCGTCACCATCTCCTTTGATTTACTGAGCTGCAGGTGATTCAGCTTGCACCATTTGACAAAGTCCTCCACCAGGGCTTGTATTCTTCTTCTCATCCTCCCTTTATACACCCAGGTATTGCTGAGACATCAGAAAATTTATTCAGATGACATGACTCAGTGTTGTATCTAAAGGCTGAGGTACACAGGGTAAAACAGGAAGGGAGCCAATACTGTGTGACCCCAGTGCTCCTGAGAGCAATGTCTGACACATAGCTCTGAAGCTGTGTACACTATGAGACACAACAAACTCAAGGCAGTTTTCTCCCAATTTTCTAGTTTTACTTTTGATTGTACAGCACATTGATTAAGTGTTGGTTTATGACAGAACTGTCATATAATTAACAGAGCAAATTGTTAGGTAGTCATAGCCGAAGGGTGGTAGTGGGGACGAGCTCCCACTGCTAAACAAATGCTCTTCATGGCGTGCGTCTCAAACAGCCTCTGACAACCAAGTCCAACTCCTGGCCTTCACGTGTGGCATAGATCTTACACCCGGCGGAGCTGTTCTCACTTACAGGAGAAGGGGCAAAGGCGGACCACTGGCACCTTAAAACCAGTTGCTCTGGGCAGATGGGGCTTGTTAACCAGAGATAGTAGCTCATCTAGGAGAAGGAAAACTCTGATTTCAAACCTCCGCTGCCTTGCAGCTATACCCACTCACAGGAAAGGCTTTGGGAATAAACCCTGAGGAAAAATCCGGAGTCGGAGTCCCAAAGGTGGCTGACTCCTGTACCCAGCACTGGCATGGCAACTCCTGCGATGCTGCTGGCACCAAACTGTATCGACTTTCATCGTTCCTTTGGATCTGTCATCAGTATGGAGAGGGGGGGTCCCACTGCATGGATCTCTATCTCAACTTTGACCTGGCTTGCACCCTGGAGAAGCCACTCCCAGTGACTACCAGAGAAGCAGTACCCATTGTTGACCACGACCAACGGAGGCCACACCAAACTGCAATAATTTATTAAACAGCAAATTTTCAACTGTTAGCAAAGGATTCAAGTAGTCAAACAAAATTTAGGAAATCAAATGACATTCAAAGTAGAGAAACAATTTCTGACCAAGTTGGCTTTGGCACTCCTCAAGGAAACTGGCCTTCACCCTGACATGCAGGTTGCTAAGAAGCAATCTCATGCCTTTCAGTAACATGGACAATTTACAGTCGATTAATATTTTCATAATCATTTTCATCAAATCATGTCGGCTAGCAAAGATAAACTGCAACTTGAGAACTCAAACTCTTGTCTCCTCCATTGTTACCTCCAACAAATGCAAGCTGTTTATAGAATCCTTCAATTATAAATCACTGCTTTTGTAACTTCTCAGTTTCCTGGGTCACTAGGTCAAACCTCTAAGGTTTTATCATGCCATCCTCTCCACCACGACCATTACAGATCCTCTACCACATGGAACTTACATCTGTCTCTTGTTGGTCTCCTCTTTAACCTTATGCTCTTTCAGAGCTTGGTTTACCATGAAATATACCTTCTATTGCTTTCATGCAGTGTCACCTCTTTTGACTCCCCAGTCAAATTGTCAGATTGCTTTTCTGGCAAACAAAGCTAGTGGAACAGAGATTTCTACAAATTGAAGTGTGTTTGGTTACTCTTTTCATTCATCTCTTTCATGCCTCGCCCTAGAATGGAACTAAGAACAAAATCCTCTGACAAGAAATAAAGCTTAGAGGAATAAAGGGCATGATTTTCTGTATGAACTGATTTCATGTAATTTTTCCATCATTTTGTGAAGAAAAGTTGCTCCTATTAGTTGATGGTATAAATATTGAGGAACATGGATTTAAAGTGCTGGACAATAGATGTAGGGAAGGTGTGAAGACAGCCCTTAATGCATTGCAAATAGCAATGATCTGCCTCACTATCTCGGCAGTACTGAAAAGCTGAAGAATTCGTACTCATCAATTTCAAACAAAAGGGAATAGCTACAATGGGTGAGATTTGCTCATTTTCTAGCCAGATGTTAGGGTGAAAGCCAAATTCCTTGAGGAGAACCAAAGCCAAGATGATCAGAAACAGTCTGAATGACATTTGACTTTTCAAGTTTTGTGTTCAGCCTGTTTGCGTCAGTAGGATCAAAGTGTGAAGCTTATTTGGAATCTAAAGCTTAGCTACACTAGTTAATGCAAACTCTGCACTTCTGTACATTTCTCAGGTCAGTACTTGTCCAGCACACATTATCCATGGATAAGGCAGAGGAAGGCACTGACTGGATTCTTCATTGATCTGTGTTGAACTTGGCATACTAAGTGGGTTCCTTCTATGCTCTTGTGACTCTATCACTTGAGTAAAATATTGGATCCAAGTTTAATAATGCCATAAACTTTTTGAGAGTTTAGAACTCATTTTGCAACTATGATATATCAAGGCACAGTAATATATCAGACCAATGTTGAGAACTTTCTTATTACCAGTATTCAAGATATCAATGCAAATTGTCAGTGTTAGAACTATAATAAGCAGAAGCATCTAGTATCTATTTATCATGCAAGACTTAACAGCATCTGCCCAGTACTGAGCTTTCAGCAGCAGTTCAACTGGAGTCTGTCTTATCTTTGTATTTGCTTCTTCTCACCACTTTGTTTAGATATTGACAAGGAACTTCAAATCTTAGAACAGTCTCCATGAGTTCTCATTGACAATTTTACTTCCTCCGTCTTAATAGAGGTGCAGAAAATATTTGCTGGAATCACTCCAAGAATGTGGGATCTCAGGATAGGGTTAAAAAACTGGGTCATTCTCCATGGACTAAAAGACATTGAAAGGAGATCTGATAGAGATGACTAAAGTTACTTGGATATGGAGAAGTTGTTCCTGTTAGCTGTTCTTATTAGTTCAAGTGTGTGAAGGATTATGAGAGAAGATTTTTTTTAAAAAAACTAAGGGAGTGGACATGATCATAAAATCACTACCTCTGGAGGTGAAGGAAAATTAATTATTATTTCAAAAATGAACTGGATATTTACTTGAGAGTAAATAATTTGCAGTATAAGGGACAAGGTTTCCCAGATTTGTTGTACTTGAAACCAGCATAGCCCTGATGGGCTGAGTAGCCTCCTAGGTTGTGACAATTCTCTGATTTAATCATATACTTTGTTTTTGTTATTACTAGAATTAACTATTCCAATTCACCCTTGATGCTTAAGTCCCCTTCACTCCAAATATCAGGTCTTAACACATAATGCCAACTATCTATTTCTCTCTATAGATGCTGCCTAACACAGTGAGTACCTCTGGTTGTTCCTTTGCTCAGATTCCAGCATTTACAGTCTTCTGAGTCTTCAATTTACTTTTGCCTGGCCCACCTCAGTAAATCTTCATCTTTTAGTGTCCTAACTTGGAACAAATGCCAATTCCTATTATTGCTATACTTCTCTGCCTAGCATGATTCGTGACACCAACTTTAAAATTCACACTTATGTTTTCAGGTCCACCCACGGCCACCACTTCACCATTCTCTAAACCCTTCAACTTCTATAACATCCAGAAATACGCATGATATTCCCAATTTTGGCTTCTTAATCTTTCACAAACTTCCATCATCGACGGTCCTGTAATTGTTTAACTTATTTGTTTGTGTGTTTGTTTGTTTATTTATTTATTTTCTTCTTCTTTATTATGTATTGCATTGAACTGCTGCTGCTAAGTTAACAATTTTCACAAAACATGTTGGTGATAATAAACCTGATTATGATTCTGTTTCTGATTATATATAACACTGGAATTCTGTCCTTGCATTTCTACACTACTCTCTATCTCCTATCTCATTTGCTAAGCTGCTTATAATCTATCTTTTTGACCAAGTTTTTGGTTATCACTTTGATAGATAGATAGATAGATAGATAGATACTTTATTCATCCCCATGGGGAAATTCAACATTTTTTTCCAATGTCCCATACACTTGTTGTAGCAAAAACTCATTACATACAATACTTAACTCAGTAATAATATGATATGCATCTAAATCACTAACTCAAAAAGCATTAATAATAGCTTTAAAAAAGTTCTTAAGTCCTGGCAGTTGAACTGTAAAGCCTAATGGCATTGGGGAGTATTGACCTCTTCATCCTGTCTGAGGAGCATTGCATCGACAGTAACCTGTCTTTGAAGGTACTTATGTAGATCACTGCCAAACTCTGTTAACATTTCTGTGATTGAAATTTTCCTAAATGGTCAACATAAAAACAAGTTGTTTTGAGTACTGTATCATTTAAAAGTATCCATTCTAATGTGTTCAATAAAAGTACAGAGAATTGTACTAACTTCTGATGCAGTAAGTAATTCTGCTCACTTTGGAACTTAAAACAGATCGTCCAAGCCAGCTTTCAAACTCAAAGCACATTATTTATTATGTAATTTACATTTAGCTCTATTACCTAACAAATGTTGTGTGTCGAATTTGATTTTGCAGTCATGCATAATTCAATGCATAATCAACTTCAGTAAATAGGCACAGAGCACTTTACACAAGTGACCTAGCACAAATTGTGTGCTGAAGAATATGTTTCACCATGTAAAAATGAATGTGGAAGGAGATATGCTCGGACTTCTTAAATGAATAATTTGTGAGATCAAATTTTTCTGGGAATATTGTTACCTTCGTGTTGTCTTTCAACTCCCTAAGTAAACTGTCATCTTCAGAGTCTTCATAATGGTGCCGATTATTTACTGAATCATATTTGCTTTTACTGTTGCAGCAGATATTTGCTAGTACAGAGAAGGGTGTATTATCAAAGATACTACTGTTTTGCTGCTGGCATGAACAAAAAGAACACAAGTAAGACTATTAATGGAACTTTCTTTATTGAAGGCATGAATTGACAACTTGACAGCAACTATACACTAATATCCTATCAAGCAACACACTTAGTTGTTAAAGATAATTTTACATTTATACACATAACACTACTTTTCTTTTAAAAATAAACACATGCATGCAAAACAATAACTATGTACATGAAACCATGTTAGAATAATTCCTGTATTTACCTAAATATGCAATGCTATCATCACAACTAGTTATAAATTCAATTAATTTATTATTATTCTTAATCTCCAAGACCTACTCTCATGCAGAGGTTCCTTTGTAATCCCTGAAGTGACCTCTCTAGGTGACTCTATTTCTGGTGAGTCACCCCCACTGTCTATCAGTCACTCAGTCTGGGGTTCCTGTGCCTTCCGATCCAGAGATTGCTGCATCCATCTGTATCAAGAGCTAATCTGAACTGTGAACTAGACTTGGAAACCAGTAACTCAGGGAGGCCAAATGCTACCATATGATCCCCATGTTCAGTAATTTGCAGTCTGTTTGATTGCTTTGAACGGAGTTGGGCGACTGCACTGAAACTGTGCTCCAGTAAATATGATGTTGGAAAGGCAATAAAGAACATCTTGACCTTTTCTCACAGTGCAGATGATCAGTGTTCAGAGTTTTCTTACTTCAACCAAAAGTCTTGATATATTTTTGAACCCCAGTTTCAGCTCAGTCATCTTGTAGTGAGATCAGTTCTTCCTCCATTCTTCCTGTTAATTCCTCATTCCAAGTGTTCAGGAATGGATTGATTACTCAATCTGGAATTTGGATTGCGAGAAGATCCTGAAATCTCTCTGACATGTCTGTATGTAGCTTAACCAGGTGGGTACAGTATACTTGAAGATTATCATCTGGTATTCTTTCTCTCTCATCTACCTCAGAGAAACTCAGAAACTGGAAAAGATTGCAATAGGAATCCTGTACTTGAAGAGGGTTAACTTGGACAGAAATTTGGAGATGACTGATCTGACTTTGATAAGAGTCTAATTATTTTCTCACAATTGAAGATTGATTTCATTAAACTTTGTGAATAACTCTGACAAATATGAAATGTCATGACTAATTTTCTTAAGTTGATTACTGAATGAAGCATTCAGGTCTTCAACAAATTTTATCACAGTTTCAAAAAGCATATAAAAACATCTCAGGAAATCTCCTCTGAGATCTATCTGACTTCTGTGTGCAGCAGCAAGAGTTCAAACTGTTCATTATTTTCAATACAAAGCTCTTGAAATAGCTGAGAACTGAGAGCATGGGACTTGATTTTATTTACCTCTGGGATAATAGTATTTAATGATTTGTAGAGCCAATCACTTAGGTTTCTTGCAACAAGATGCTGTCTGTGAATAACACAGTAAATGTTAAGTATGTTAGGTGCGGTTTTTTTCAAGGAAGTAATAACCCCACAGTGGCATCTTGCATTGATGGTGCCCTGTCTGTTGCACGAGTAAGAATGTTGGTGAGTGAAAGGTCCTACTGCTTGAAAAGTTGCTCAACAATCTGAAATATTGACACCTCTTTCATATGTTTCTAGTCGCAATGCAAATGACAACTCTTGAACCATGCTTTTATCTTTTATGACGCGACAATAACCAAGAAGCCAAAATTCACTGCTGGCAAAGTTGACTCATCCAAGTGCAGAGCTACTCCAAAGTTTGCTGCACAATGTATGTTCCACATTCTCAGACATTTCATCTATTCATCTTTGAACAGAGTTGTCACTGTGCAGAATCACTTTAATTATTTGTTTTGGCAAGTTATGTAAAACAGTACTCAGAACCCCGCCCCCCCCCCCCCCCTTACTGCTGGCAGAATCAGTACTTCTCTAATTTTATGGGGCTTTCTAGATTTAGCAAAGAGCAATGAAATGTTGTATGAAGCATGCAAACCATCACTATTTTGGAATGTTGGCAAACATGTTTTGGAGTGTTTTCTGTTTCTGAAAGTTTTCACGAAGTGACTGAAAATAAGCCAAATTCTTGTTTGTTTTATCAGAATGTATTCTCTTCAAATGCTTGAGGAGCCTGGACAACTTCACTGCCTCATTTGAAAAATACATTTTTACACAACAGATAAATTAGCTGATGCTGGTATAAATCCACATTTCAGGTACTCCACACTATACTGTCTATACTTCATTTTCATTTGGTCAGCTTCTGATTAATGACCATGGTCAATCATCTGCTGTTTAAGTCTAACCTCAAGCACTGCCATCAATAAAGGGGAAAGTTATAATGTCATCACAGCTCAGGAAAAACCTGTCTCTGCCTGAATGTACATAAAGTGGGGCAGCAATATCTCAGTTGGGCTATGGGTTAGAGAAATGCAGACAAGACCATTTGAAAGCACAGATTCTGAACTTTATCCTGTTAAACACCTTACCCTAATTCACAAGAACTGCATCACTGTGTCATTAGAGTATAGGAAATGGACTAGCTAACACTTGCACTATGGTAGTGAAGGGCAATAATGCATGGGTTTGGCCAGTACAGATTTCTGATGAAATGTCAAATATAGAAGTCGCATTGCTTTTCAGCAACTATAATGTGCTTCCAGCAAAGTCTAAGAACAGCGGGTCAGTAGGAGATGACGTAATTATGTGATCACTGTAATCAACTGAAGCACTGAGGATCTAATGCTTATAAAAAGTAATTCATTTCTTAAATTAAGCCTATAATCCCTTAGATTCCCCCCCCCTTGCTATCGAGTTATCAAGTGTCCCGAGTGTCTTGATTGTCCCCTTTATCACCCCTTTAGAAACTCCCACTGCTCCCGGGGGGGGGGGGGGGGGGTTATATCACCCACTTTGGGAACCACTGACCTAGAGGGTGGTTGAAATCTGGAATACCCTTCTTGCAATGGTGGTGGAGGCAGTATTCTCACTTTGAGAAGCATCAGGGTGAACATTTGATTCTTCAAAGCAAACTAGGCTACTGTTGGTACATGGGAATATATACTATATACAGGTACTTGATGGACCAGGTAGTCTGAAGAGTCTGTTTCTGTGCTGTTTGACTGTGTGACTCCATCACTAAATTCAAATTACCTCATCTGTCCTAATTAAGTACCCTTTCATTTTGAATAATTTAAATGTTTAAATTCTCCTACAAAATAAAACATCCTCTGCACATCCACTATGTCGAGACATCAGGTTTTTAAACATTTCAGACAAGTCATCTCTCATTCTAGCAGGTTCAACTCCATCTAAGTTTTTCCTGCAAGACTTATCCATTCAGATGTTAGCCTGTAAATTTTCTCTGAACTATTCCAGAAAGGATCTGCATGAAGCGGTGGGCATCTAAAGTCTGCAACACCAACACTTCGAACAGGACTGAGATCAGTGCAACGACCCTCTGGCCACACCTTCATGTCAATGATTCCCTCATACTGATTAAGGACATCCTTTAGTATCTGCACATACTAGTTTGCAATCACTATTCTGTGCTTTTAGTTCAGGCACTCTTGACAAATTGATAGCTTATACAGCCTTTTTCATTCAATTTGATCTAATTACTCAATCCCATCCTCAAGTTCATTCATTCCTGACAAGCTATATTCACACACTTGCCTCACAGAAACATCTGCAATGATTGGCACGGGCAAGCTATTTGAATGTCATCGAAAATCATCAGTGACAATTTTCAATGGTGTGAAGATGTCCCTTTCAAAATTAGTCACACTATTTCAGAAAGCAGTCATATCAGAGCCTTGTCTGTGGCAATATATAGAAACAACATAATAAAACAGAAGTATGAGTGATCATTCTGTTGCTATTATCTCTCTCCTTTCCTTTCCATTAATATCTTGGCTGATACATGCATCAGCACCACTTTCTTGAATTAACTGTATATCTATTGGTTCATTTGATATTCAAAATCCTATTGATCTACATCTAAAATAAAGTCAGTGGCTGAGCCTCATCAACCATCCTGGATAGAGATTTCCAAGGATTCACTATCCTCTGCGGGACAAAATTTCTTCTCATTTTGTACAGAATTGATGACCTTCATTTGGTGTTGGTGACCTTGGGCTTTACATCTCCGGAGAGAGAGAGAGAGAGAGAGAGAAAATAACATTTCCATGTTTACCCTGTTAAGCTATGAAGAATTTGATATATTTCAATGAGATCCCCTTCCAGTTGTCTGAACTCCATGAAGAGTAGCATACAGTACTTCATCTCTTTCTTTGGACAGTCACAGATAGATTAGGATCTAAATTGTTATTTTCCTATAGTTTAACTTTCTTTATGCTTGTTTATATGTTTGTGTAATTATAAACTAAGAGAATCTGCAGATGCTGGAAATCCACAGCAACGCACACAAAATGCTAGAAGAACTCAGCAGGTTAGGCAGCATCTAAGGAGAAGAACAGTCTCCAGTCTGAAAAGTCAACTGTTTATTTCTCTCCATTGATGCTATGTGACCTGCTGAGTCCCTCGAGCATTTTTTGTGTGTTGTTTGTATAATCATGTGTTTGTATGTGATTTTCAGTAACATGGTGGCCATGCTATAAGGAACTTTGATAATGAAATGATCTGAAGAAAGAATGAGGAATAGTAAAATGAGTCAGCTTTCTTTCATCTAACACTATCACCATCACACTTTACCTCTTCTTATCAATTTTGAATTCCTGAAATAACTTGAAGCTGCATAAATGCACACATCCAAATTCAGCTATATAGTGTGTTTCTGGACACAAATGGCTCCTCCCCTAGCACCTTCAACTGTTCATGAACAGTTTCTAGGTCCATGAGGATATCATCCTGAATATTCTGATATCTCAAATCCATCACGCACTGCAGGATTTTCAAAGCTATCATTTCACATGTGGTAGCTTATGCATATGCACATCTATTGCCAAGTAACTCTAATTTCCTGAGTCCTTGTTCATCTCCTCAAAGACAGCAGGTCCAGCATATTAAAGCATCAAAAGTCTGTTGGTTACGCAAATCTGTTCAACTTAACTTTGCAGTCTCCATGATACACAATGATTTTGTCAGAAGTGGGGGCCACCGTCAATGAAGCTCCCCTTTAAATGTGTTCAGTCTTCATAGATATTCTATTCTGTGCTAATGCCCACAGCTCTTCCTCCATAAATGAATAAGTGGCAGAGACCCATCAATGCCTTTTATGAATGCTTTGATAGCAGAACACACACACACAAGCTCCCACATACAGTAAAAAGTATTCACCCCTTTGGAAGTTTTCATGTTCTATTGTTTTACCACATTGAATCACAATGGATTTAATTTGGCTTTATTGACACTGATCAACAGAAAAAGTTTCTTTAGTGTCAAAGTAAAAATAGATCTCTATGAAGTGATCTGTATTAATTACAAATATAAAACACAAAATGACTGATTGCATTAGTATTCCCACCCCTCTCAAGTCAGTATTTAGTCGATGCACTTTTGGCAGCAATTGCAGCCTTGGGTCTCTATCAGCTTTGCACAACCCCATTCAATTTTTCCCCATTCTTCTTTCCAAAACTGGTCAAACGCTATTAGATTGCATGGGGATCGTGAGTATACAGCCTTTTTCAAGTCCAGCCACAAATTCTCAGTTGGATTAAGATCTGGACTCTGACTTGGCCACTCCAGGACATTAACTTTGTTGTTTTTAAGCCATTCCTGTGTAGCTCTGGCTTTATGTTTTGGGTCATTGTCTTGTTGGAAAACAAATCTTCTCTCAAGTTGCAGTTCTCTTGCAGTCTACATCAGGCTTTCCTCCAGGATCTCCCTGTATTTTGTTGCATTTATTTTGCCCTCCAGGGCCTGCTGCAGTGAAACATCCTGACAGCATGATGCAGACACCGCCATGCTTCACAGTAGGGATGATAATGTGTGGTGTTTGGTTTACACCAAACATAACGTTTAGTCTGATGGCCAGAAAGCTCAATTTTGGTTTCATGACACCATAGAACCTTCATCCAACTGATGTCAGGGTCTCCCACGTGCCTTCTGGCAAACTCTAGCCAAGATTTCATGTGAGTTTTTTTTCAACAGTGGCTTTCTCTTTGCCACTCTCCCATAAAGCAGTGACTGGTGAGGCACCCATGCAACAGTTGTATGCGCAGTCACCCCCATCTCAGCCATTGAAGCTTATCAGTCCTCCAGCGTTGTCATCGATCTCTAGGTGGCCTCTCTCACTCATTCCTTTCTTGCAGTTACTCAGTTTTTGAGGATGGCCTACTCTAGGCAAATTTACAGCTGTGCCATATTCTTTCCATTTCTTGGTGAATGACTTAACTGTACTCTAAGGGATATACAGTGACATGGAAATTCCTTGTATCTATCTCCTGACTTTTGCTTTTCAAAAACATTTTAGCAGAGCGGCATGGAGTGTTCTTTTGTCTTCATGGTGTAGTTTTTGCCAGGATACTGACTCATCAGCAGTTGGACCTTCCAGATACAGGTGTATTTTTACTACAATCAACGGAAACACCTTGACTGTTCAAGGTGATCTCCGTTTAGCTAACGATGCGACTTCTAAAACCAATTAGCTGCACCACTGGATTTGGTGTGTCATATTAAAGGGGGTGAATTGTTATGGAATCAATTATTTTCCATTTTATATTTGTAACTAATTTAGATCACTTTGTAGTGATCTGTTTTCACTTTGACACAAAAGAGTATTTTTCTATTGATCAGTGTCAAAAATCAAATTAAATCCACTGTGATTCAATGTTGTAAAACAATAAAACATGAAAACTTTCAGGCGGGGGGTGAATACATTTTATAGGCACTGTATCTGGATGTCATTTTAGTCACTGAGGTTAATATCTGAGCATACTTCAAGAGGGTGACTATATTAAAGGTGTCTCGTACAGACGGCATCCCTGATTGAGTACTAGAGATCTGTGTGGACTAACAGGATGGTGTATTTATGGATATATTCAACCTATGGCTTCTGTGGTCTGAAGTTCCCACCTACTTCAAAAAGGCATCTATTGTACTGGTGCTCAAGAAGATAATTGAGACATGCCTCAATTACACAACCATAGTGAAGTCCTTTCAGAAACTGATTATAGCTCAGAGATAACTTGGACCTGCTCCAGTTTGTCTACTGCCACAACAGGTCAACAGCATATGTGATTTCCTTGCCTCTTCACTCTGCTCTGGGCCATCTGGACAACAGGAACTCATATATCAGGCTGCTGTCCATTGACTACCGCTCAGCATTTAACACAAACATCATCATCAATGTCATCATAATTCTAACTCATCATCAATCTTTAAGACCTAGGCCTCTGTGGACCTCAGTCATTAAGGATCGGTAACAACATCCTTAAGTGCACCTTACGGATGTGTGCTTGCCCCCTTGTTCTTCTCTCTATAGACATCATCGTGTGGATAAGCACAGCTCAAATGCCATCTGAAAATTTGCCAATGCTAGATGAATCACAAGTGGTGAAGAGTTTAACATGTAGGATTGAGGTAGGATTCATGATTGTGTGGTGCCATAGCAACAACCTCACACTTCATGTCAGCAGAATTAAAGAGGTTATTGTTGACTTTAGGAAGAGGAAAGAGGGTGAATATGTACCGATTTCCATGGGGTATTGGCAGTGGAAAGTCAGCAGCTTTAACTGCTTGGGTGTTAGCAAATTGGATAACATGTCACAAGTCAACACATGCATTCATAAGGCAAGTGTTCCAGCATCATTACTTTCTTAGGATGTTAACGAGCTTTGACTTGTCACCACTCTAGAAACTTCTATAGATGTACTGTAAAAGTATCCTGTCTAGTCTGGTACAGTAATCCAAAGCTGCAAAGAGCAGTCGACTCTGCCAAATACATTATGGGCTCAGCATTTCCACCACTGGTTTTATCTGCAGGAGGCACTGCCTTAAGATGGCAAATGTCTATCATCAATGGTCCCCACCACCTAGGCCATGCCATCTTTTTGCACCAGTTAGGCAGGAGATATAGAAACCTGAAGTCTCACCAGGTTCAAGACAGCAACTTCCCTTTAACTATTTGGTTCTTGAATCAACCATAAAACCCTAATCATTACAGTTTAGCAACACTAAAACCACTTTGTGCCAAAATGAACTTATTTTTCATTCTAATTGTGTTCTTTCTTGTGAAAATTGTTTATAAGTAGGTTTAATATATTTCCTTGTGAATACTGCTATATGATGCTACGTTCTTGTAATACCGCTGCAAGTAAGTTTTTATTGCACCTGTGCATTCATGCACTTGTGCATAAGACAGTAAACTTGATTTCAACTATGACATATGGAACCAATATTGGCCATTAATGAATAAGTCTGGCTCTAGGAAGCATGTGAATGTTGATAATTCCACTATAGAAGTTAGCAAGGAGATAATTGTACTGTGACAAAAGTGCACAAGTATGAAGCTAAAACTACTGATTGTTGTCCAGTAAAAATACAGTATTTGTAACTAACCTTTTCCACCAGTACTGATCACCAGATGAGATCCATGTACCACAATATGCATAGCTTTTTCCCAAGAATCTGCAGCACCAATCTCCTGCAGTGTACCAATGGAGCCACACTCATCATATGGTCATATGAATCATATCCCCTGTGATAAATGTAGGTTTACAGCATTTGTCCTGTATGTACTTATGGCGGTGGATATATCCTTTAATTATGGAGGCAGGACTCTAATTGCTTCAGTGTCTCTTAATGGTTGATTTTCACTTGGGCTGTTCCTAATTTAAAGCTCTCATGACTAATTAATTTCCTCCCAGGCTACCCAATTCTGTGGCCAAAGAACATGGAACATAGAGATCTACAGCACATTACAGGCCCTTCGGCCCACAATGTTGTGCCGACCATGTAACCTACTCTAGAGACTGCCTAGAATTTCCCTAGCGCATAGCCTTCTATTTTTCTGAGCTCCATGTACCTATCTAAGAGGCTTTTAAAAGAACATATTGTATCCGCCTCCGCCACTGCTGCCGGCAGTGCATTCCACATACCTGCCACATTTTGTGTGAAAACTTACCCCTGACATCTCCTTGGCACCTATTTACAAGCACCTTAAAAATATGACCCCTTGTGTTAGCCATTTCAGTCCTGGGAAAAAGCCTCTGGCTATACCCTCATCACTTTATACACCTCTATCAGGTCACCACTCATCTTCCTTTGCTCCAAAGAGAAAAAGCCAAGTACACTTAATCTTTTCTCATAAGGTACGCCATCCAATTAAGGCAACATCCTTGTAAATCTCCTCTGCACTCTCTCTATAGTATCCGCAAGAGTATGCTGCCATTGTCATTCTGTTTGCTTGCCTGGTACTCTAACTCCAGAACTACATCACAAGCAAACTTGCTTTACATTCTTAATTCTTGAATAACCCTTTCAAGAATCTAATTAGGTGGCTGCATGAAACTTCACCTATATCATAAGTGCTAGTAGACCCTCTGAGGTCTCATAGTTCTCAGGCACTACTACCCCATAAGTATCACAGATACACAAGTGAGAGTGCAGATGGTGGCGATCTGGAGTAACATAAATGAAGTATTGAGGAAGTCAACAGGTCAGACAGTACCTAAGGAAGAAACAGTCAACATTTTGGGCTAAGGCACCCACCACAGTACACCATTTTGTTGTACTGTGTGTTCATCCAGGACCTCAAGAATACCATTTGACCTTGTGAATATTTCCATTTATTTCATACAGGAAACAAATGGGTGAGTCCAGTCCTTTATCACCAGTTTGCTGATAGATCTAATAAATCAACGGTTTATCATCATCATTGCTTCAACCATATATTCCTGTTCTCTGTTTTCTTTGGACTAGAGTATTTCCCTACTATTCTCTAGCACAGTGGCATCCCATCCTCATCACCACTTAGTATCTGTAGTCTCTTTTGTATGGCTATTTGCAAACATAAATAACAGAAGCAAAGATATCAAATGGTACATCATTTATTGAAGGCAAGATTACCACCTAAAGTGAGCACAACAATGTATGAAGGTCATACCACGTTGTAACCTCTGTTTGTAAAAGTTTTTTACATCAATATACTCTTTTAGAATGAGGGTACAGAATGCGGCAGAGCCTTGTACTCCCAGATACTCTGCCATCCGAGAATTCATTACTCTTTTTATAATTCCTGGAATCTCCAGGAATTATAAAAAAGTTGGGAACATTTGAAGTAAGTATTATATTAAAATTGGGTGATGGTAAAATAGGTCCATAGTGGAAGTGAGTTAAATGTCACATTAGTAGAAACCAAAATTATTACATCTGGGAAATACTTAAATTACAGGTTATGGATAGCTGGAGCAGAGATAAACAAAAGGAGGTTGGACTGTAAGCTATGATCAGGACAGTTACTCATGAGATAAGTGAAGTCAAGATAGATGGATATTACCATACATTAGAGCACTCAGTTTCAGGGAAAGTGAGGGAAAAGGCAATCTGCCAAAGGAAGGCAAAATCCCATCTCTCAGGCAGATAAAGGCAACCCCAGCAGAGATACAAGAAATATCATATGCAACAAAGAAAAATGAGTTACTAATGAAATACACAGTTAACTATTGGAACACAACTACTCTAAATCGCTGGAAGTTTTTTTTGGCTCAATGGAGTATCTTTGAGCTTCCACTTGAAGCGCTCCCCAGTATACACTGTAACAGGGTCTGAACAAACTGACATTTGAGCAACTCACCACTGCGATAAAGTGAGGTTTTTTTCATGTGCTATTCAGTTTGCAGCCAAAATTAAGAGGGGAACTGCACCCCACCCGAAAGCCAGATTCAATGTGTTTAACACACCAGCTTCTCCCACAATTTCCAAAAGAACACACAACACAACACTAGCATTATATTACATCTCATGTGTTCCACTAATACAGTTTCAGTGAGAATGGTGGGTTGAATTTTGCAGTGAAATGGTGTGATTCATATGTTGAACAGTACGGTTTTCCCTGACACCAAGTTCAGAATTTTATGTTTGGTATAGGAATAACATGTAAATGTACTCCTCTTGTTAAATTGTGAAACTCTCTAAAATATTATTATCTTTACACTAACAACATATTTTCAATTAAAAATTATAATTTGCTCATCCATATGCCAAATCTTAGTTTTTTATTCACTTAACAATTCAGTTTGGATAAAAGCCACAAAACTCAGCACTTATTCTGCATTAAGGGATCAGTTTTTAACATTATGTCATTATTTCTACATGAAATTAGCAGTGGGCTGACTTCATTTAATATGCTATACACCACAAGCTAGATAACTAGAAAGCTTTATATTTGATTCAGTATTTTTTAATTGAAATTCTCCCCTTGAATCAAGATTTTCATGTGATTGGATTAGTGGGAAGTAATTCAAAGAGCTGAAAGTCTGCTCACGTTGTCAAAAGTATGTTTGATCTTATATGCAGTTATTTGATTTACTTAATGCAGTGTGCATTTGTATGTATAGACAAACACACACACAAACACACAGAGCCCTGCACATCTGTGAATAGGACTTCCTAGAAAGATGCTGCAAAGGTAGACAAAGAAAACTGTAACATAGAAATTGGAGTTCTGTTGAAAGAAAGCACATTTTGGTCAAGGTTTCTAGCACAGAAGTGCAAACATACCAGAGGTTTATGCCAGCACCATTGAAAAAGCCTTCTCTTAATATAGGATCACTTGGTACTACTGCAAAAATACTAAATAAAACAGGCATTTACTGCAGAAAGAATGGAGTGGTCATCACTGCATGAAAATAACAAGTAGGTATGATGCACCTTGTTGTCTGAAGGAGAATAACCTTTTTGGCACTTGAATCCCATTTCACTTGAGGTCAGCATTATGATATTTTATCCATTTGTGTTCCTCAACTACTCACAAATAGTTGATTCTTTCTAGCTGCACTGCACTATCATATAGCTATAGCAGTTATTCTACTATTGGTGGAGAGCCCTTCCCTGTTCATTCACAATGAAAGGGTTTCACAAAATCACACAGAATTCTAATTGTTCTGCCATTTTGATTGTCAGTCATCAAACTAGATCTAAAAGGCATTAGTCCTGCTTTTCAGATAACAATACAGCCATTGACTACATTTAGTTTTTAAATCTGGAATTCTGTCCTGACACTGAGCAAAGCTTCCAGAGCCCTTATGGCTGTACATGATAGGAATGAAATGTGAGCAGTCCCAACCTGGCTCTGTTCAACACAAATACACAAAACTACCTATAATTCAGTGCAACACACACAAAACGCTGGTGGAACGCAGCAGGCCAGGCAGCATCTATAGGAAGAAGTACAGTCGACATTTTGGGCCGAGACCCTTCGTCAGGACTGATAATTCAGTACATTTATTTGAGAGAAGACTGTGGTAATAGACAATACTAAATATGAATAATATTATTCTATAACATTATTTACACATTATTAACAGATATGATTCTGCAGTTTATTTGGAGGATAAAGGATTGCTGGATGACGTGGCACAAATGTCGGAAGGGCCTGTTATGCACTGTATATCAATCAATAAATTAAAAAGAATGTAATGTTATTTCCAAATGTCCTTTTTAATGTTTGAGCTCCAATCAACATTACAATAATCTGAATATCCTGTCACTGTTATATTTCTGCTTAAAGGTGCTTCCCAGGTCAACAGTAGCCACGACATGTCTTGCATGACAAGGAAGTCTCCAATTGGCTGAAGGTGCCTTGAAACAACTGAATGCCACAAAAGGAACTATATAAATGCAAATCTTCCTTTATGTAAAAATATAAAATATGTATTTGCTGGAAATTTACATTCAGCTTTTCAGTTCTCAACTTTAGATGAACAGACCTAATTAAAGACTCGGGTGAAAAGCTGAACCGTTGAGGGCATGAGTATCATCAATTAACTCTGCAAAAGTATCTCACAGAAATGGAGGTGCTAATGATGCAATTCAGTGTGTCAATGTGTGCATCTTGAAGAAAAAAAATAACATTTCCCAAGAATTAAGTTTTGGAGGGTTGCTTAAGTGCATGTCAGATAAAGGTCAAAATCACATTCACTATGTAGCTTTGCTGCAAGTGAAATCCACTGGGACTAACTATCTAAGAGTATAGTGTAACTCTGTAAGGGAACAGTCTGAAAAATAACTACATCCGAGAAGTACATCCACTTTGAACAGCCAATGATCGTTGTTTTTGGATTTATTTACATTTGATTTTTTTTTAGAGTAGCTTAACTATTTTTCTGATGCCAATTTGAACATACTGAAGAATATCAACTTAGTACACCATTTATACCTTTTGATCAGAACCAGGGTTTGCCGTTGATATTTGTTTTCTATATTCATGATTATTCTCCATTAAAACTGTTGATGTAATTTATCCTAGTTTTAAAAAAAGACACAAGTAAAAGAAAAAAAGACAGAATTTTCAAATGCTTGAACTCCAAGCAACATGCACAGAATGCTGGCGACACGCAGCTGATCTGGCAGCATCAATGGAAAAGAGCCAACAATCAACTTTTCGGGCTGAGACCCTTCATCCGAACTGGAGAAAAAAGATGAGCAGAGAGGTGGGAAGGAATTCAAGGTAGTAGGTGATAGATGAAACCAGGAGGGGGCAAGGGTGAAGTAAAGAGCTGGGAAGTCAATTGATGCAAGAGATAAAGGGCTGGAGAAGGGGGAAACTGATAGGAGAGGACAAAAGGCCATGGAAGAAGGGGAAAGGAATGGAGCACCAGAGGGAAATGACGGGCAGGTAAAGAGATAAGGTGAGAGAGGGAAATGGGAATGGAGAATGGTGGGGGGGGGGGGGGCATTACCGCAAGTTTGAAAAACCGATGTTCATGCCATCAGTCGGCATTTACCCAGATGGAATATAAGGTGTTACTCCTCTAGACTGAGTGTGGCCTCATCACAACAGTAGAGGAAGCCATTGACTGACATGTAGGAATGGGAATGGGAAGTGTAATTAAAATGCACTGCCTCTGGGAGATCCCACTTTTTCTGATGGCAGAGTGTAGGTGCTTGGCGAAGCGGTCTCCCAGTTTATGTCGGGTCTCACCGATAAACAGGAGGCCACACCGGGAGCACCAGATACAGTAGATGACTCCAGCAGACTCACAAGTGAAGTGTTGCCTCAGCTGGAAGGACTATTTGGGCCCTGAATGGTAGTGAAGGAGAAGGTGTCAGGGCAGGTGTAGCACTTGTTCCACTTGCAAGGACACGTGCCAGGAGAGAGATCAGTGGGGAGGGACAAAAAGACAAGGGAACCACGTAGGAAGCAATCCCTGAGGAAAACAGAAAATGGTACGGGAGGGCAAGATGCACTTGGTGTGGGATCCCATTGGAGTTGGTGGAAGATGAGGAGAATTATGTGCTGGACACGAAGGCTGGTGGGGTGGTAGAAGGATGGGATGAGGGCAGGCACGTGTGGAATGGAAGAGATGCAGTTGAGAGAAGCATTGATAATGGAAGGAGAGAAGCCCCTGCTCTGTCTTCTACCTCCTCATTGCTAACTGCCAATAAGACATCAGCTGTCTCCACTTCACCACTTCCTCTCCAATTCCAACCTCACTCTTTCTGAACACTCTGCTCTCCACTCTCCCCGCACAAAGTCTAACCTCACCATCAAACCCGCAGATAAGGGGAGTGCTACAGTAGTCTGGTGGACAGACTTCTACTTTGCTGAGGCCAGGCGACAACTGTCGGCCACCTCCTCTTACCTACCCCTCAACGAAGGCCCGCTAAGGAACACCAGGCCATTGTCTCCCACACCATCACTGACCTTATTAACTCTGGGATGTCCCATCCACTGCCACCAACCTCACAGTTCTCTCACCCTGCATCACCCATTTCTACTTCCTACCCAAGATCCACAAACCTGCCTGTCCAGGTAGGCCCATTGTTTCTGCTTGTTCCTGCCTCATCGAAATTAGACCTGCATACCTCAGTTCAGTTTTACCCCCACTGACTCAGTCCCTTCCATGACACTTCACACACTCTTGATATTTTCAATGATTTCAAGTTCCCTGGCCCTTATCACCTTATTTTCACTAGGGATGTCCATTCACTATCCACATCCACCGCTCCCCCCGCCCCATCAAGAAGACCTCAAAGCTCTCCATTTCTTTCTGGACACCAGACCCAAGCATCTCCACTCCACCACCACTCTCTGCCATCTGATGGCGCGTGGCCAATTGGTTAAGGCGTTCGTCTAGTGATCTCATTAGTTCGAGCCTTGACTGAGGCTGCGTGTGTGTCCTTGAGCAAGGCACTTAACCACACATTGCTTTGCGACAACACCAATGCCAAGCTGTATGGGTCCTAATGCCCTTCCCTTGGACAACATCGGTGGCATGGAGAGGGGAGACTTACAGCCTGGGCAACTGCCAGTCTTCCATTATAAAAAAAAAACCTTGCCCAGGCTTGTGCCCTGGAAACTTCCCAAGGCGCAAATCCATGGTCTATCGAGACTAACAGAGGCTTACATACCAACTGATGGAACTGGTCTTCACACCCAATAATTTCTTCTTTAGCTCCTCCCACTTCCTTCAAACAAAAGGTGTAGCCATGGGCACTCACATGGGTCTCAGCTATGCCTGCCCTTTTGTCGGCTACGTGGAACAGTTTGTGTTGCAAGTCTACACTGGTAGCACACTCCAACTTTTCCTATGCTACATCAATGACTGCATTGTTGCTGCTTCTTGCACCCATGCCAAGCTCGTTGACTTCATAAACTTTGCCTCTAACTTCCAGCCTGCCATCAAATTTACCTTGTCCATTTCCCACACCTCCCTCCCCTTTCTTGATCTTTCGGTCTCAATCTCTGGAGACAGCATTTTTACTGACGTCTTTTATAAACCCACTGACTTTCACAGCTGCCTGGACTATACCTCTTCCCACCCTGTTACTTGTAAAAATGTCATCACCTTCTCTCACTTCCTCCATCTCCACCACATCCGCTTTCAGGATGAGGCTTTTCATTCCAGAACTTAGATAGCCTTCTTCAAAGAAAGGGGCTTCCCTTCCTCCACCATCAGCACTGCCCTCAAGCGCATCTCTCCCATTTCAGGCATGTCTGCCCTCACCCCATACTCCCGCCACCCTACCAGGGATAGGGTTCCTCTTATCCTCACCTACTACCCCACCAGCCTTCATGTCCAGCACATAATTCTTCGTAACTTCGACAATCTTCAATGAGATCCCACCACCAAGCACATCCTTCCCTCCCCGCCCCCCCCCCCCCCCGACCACTTTCTGCTTTCCTTAGGGATTGCTCTTGTCTATTCATCCCTCCCCACTCATCTCACTCCTGGCACTTACCTATTCAAGCAGAACAAATGCTACACCTGCCCTGATACCTCCTCCCCCCCCACTACCATTCAGGACACCAAACAGTCCTTCCAGCTGATGCGAGTCTGTTGGTCTGTGAGTCTGTTGGGGTCATCTACTGTATCTGGTGCTCTTGGTGTGGCCTCCTGTATATCAGTGAGACCCAAAATAAATTGGGGGACTGCTTCACCGAGCACCTACGCTTTTTCCATTAGAGAAAGTGGGATGCCCTAGACACTACACATTTCAATTCCACTTCTCATTCCCATTTGTCAGCCCTTGGCCTCCTCTACTGTCGTAACGAAGCCACACTCAGGTTGGAGGAGCAAAACTTTATATTCTGTCTGGGTAGCATCCAATCTGATAGCATGAACATCGATTTCTTAAGCCTCTGGAAAAGGCCCTCCTCTTCCTCATCTAATCTCATTCCCAGTTCCCTCTCTCACTTTACCTCCTTACCTTCCCATCACCTCCCTCTGGTGCTCCTCCCACTTCCCTTTCTTGCTCGGCCTTCTGTCCTCTCCTATCAGATTCCCGCTTCTCCAGCCCTTTAACTCTTTCACCCCACCCCCATCCCGGTTTCAACTATCACCTACTGCTGTGCATTTCTTCCACCCTTCCCTCCACCTTCTTACTCTGACTCCTCATCTTTTTTTCTCCAGCTTGGATGAAGGGTCTTGGCTTGAAACATTGATGGTTTGCTCTTTTCCATAGGTGCTGCCTGGCCTGCTGAGTTCCTCCTGCATTTTGTGTGTGTTACAATTAAAATAAGTATTTCTACTGGATCACTAGTGTTCTGTTGTCCCATATGTCTACAAATAATTCATAAATATTCAGTGTGCAATTTACAGACTTTCCAGATAGATTTGTTTTCTTAATTCATTCTTTTGCCAATATGACATTAATCAAGATTATTTCAAGCAAGATTAATGGATATGGTCAAATGGACATTGGCCATGAAATTAAGGCCAGTAATACCTAAGGGTTTGAAGCCAGATATCCATGACAAACTCTTTGAAAATGCTTATTAACTTAGAAAACAAAATTCCCCATAATGGTTTTAAAAAAAATCCATTTACTAATAAAAGGAGCTTGAAAACAGTTAAGTTCAAGCATTGCAGCCAAAAATTTACAAAAGTAGTATTGGTAAGTTTAGATTTGTAGATAATGATGCCAAATGCACTAAAACATCACACATGCTTTTCCTTATGAAGTGTAGTTATTGAGATACTAAATCCAACATATGCATTTCTACAGCATTGTTCTTGAACAAAAATACAGCTCAAAGCAATTTACAAGGAGAGCAATAGAGAACAGATGGGAACAATGGAAGGATATAGTGGAGGCAGCCTTAAAAAAAATCACAACTTTAACAGAAATGTAGTGAGTGAATAGCAAAAGGTTAAAGGTGAGGATTCTTGACAGAAAGAACAGCTGCCAGTAGAACACCAGAAGAGGCAGGGAACCATTTACACAAGAGGTTCTGCTGAAGCTGGAAATCCTGAGCAACAAACACAAAATGCTGGAAGAACTTAGCAAGTCAGCCAGCATCTATGGACATGAATAATGCTTTGTGAATGTAGAGGGACTAGAAGAGTTTGCAGAGTTCAAAGTTCAAAGTAAATTTATTATCAAAGTACATATATATCACTATGTACTACCCTGAGATTCATTTTCTTAGTCATTCACAGTAGAACAAAGAAATAAAATGGAATCAATTAAAAACTATACGCAAACAAAGACTGACAATGTGCAGAGGACAAATTGTGTACATTCAAAAAATAAAAACAAATAATAATAATAGTAAATAAATAGCACCAAGAACATGAGCTGTAGAGTCCTTGAAAGTGAATCCATTAGATGTGGATTCAGTTTGATATCAAGGACAGTGATGTGCTTAGTGGTGGAGAGAGATTTCTCTGTGATGAACTGGGCAGTATCCAGTACTTTTTGTAGGTTTTCCCATTCTTGGGCATTGGTGTTTCCATACCAGGCCATCATACACCAGTCAAGATACTCTCCACTGTGCTTCTGCAGAACTCTGTCAAGGTTTTGAATTGAATTCACATTATTTCTTACATCCTTCACATACAGGAGGAGTAAAAATATTGCATTATGTCCCTGTCTAAATGTGCAATGTGCAATTTATAGTCATTTGTAATAAATAGTATGTACCACAGGACAATCAATATAGCATAGAAATACAATTCTATCTGTGTGAATTAACCAGTCTGATGGCCTGGCTTTTATGCTATGGTACCGTTTCCTGGATGGTAGCAACTGGAGCAGTTTGTAGTTGGGTTGACTCAGGTCCCCAATGAACCTTTGGGCCCTTTTTACACACCCATCTTTGTAAATGTCCTGAATAGTAGCAAGTTCACATCTACAGATGCACTGGGCTGTCTGCACCACTGTCTGCAGAGTTCTGAAATGATAACAGCAAGGAATTTAAAACTACTGACCTTCTCCACGTCTGATCCCCTGATGAGGACTGGTTTCCACCCTTCTCCAGTAGTCAATAATTAACTCTTTGGTTTTGCTGAAGTTGAGTGAAAGATTGTTGATGTGGCACCACTCCATCTCCTTCCTACACGCTGATTTGTCACAAGATGTGAGAACATGGAATATTTGAAAGTGAAGCATCTGAAAATCAAGTTGGTTAGGCAAAAGTAGCTAAATTCAGCAAGTTCAGGAGGTTATGTGGACACCAGGGTATCAGGATATGCAGTACTTGTGATAAAACCACCGGTGTAGAACTGTCTTCGAGCATTAGGGCAGATAAAGGCACTCAGAAGATGAGCGCTGAAGTGGATAATTCACATATAGGGAAGGAATGCATTTGGCACGGTATCACAGTTACTGAGCTAGGATGAGATCTTTGCTGACAGCTTAGGCAGAGGGGTATGGTGTAAGTATATTTTCTTTCTTTCTTTCCTATTCTCATTATTGCTCCTCTTCAGATGTTTGCCACATGTTTATGACAAAATTATACCGTCTTCCCAACAGTGCAACTCTGCATTCTTGGCAAGAATTCCTCTAAAGCAACAGAAATACCTTTCAATATTTGATAGCCTGCTTGATTTGTTGATGTCAGTTCTCTGGTCATAGCTTGAATGCTCACACAGATGGAGGCGGCACATTTGAGAGACTGGCTACATTGTCAATCAGTGGCCATCTTTCTGCTGGCTGTGGTGGCCGAAATGCAGCTGTTGTAATGGAGGAAGTGTTCCATAGCAGATGCTAATCTGTGTGACTTGCTGCCTATGGTGACACCACTGTGGGGTGTTGAGGGGAATAGAATCTATTTGCACTCTGATACAGGGCCCAGGTGACTTGCAGCACTTTTAAAGCAACATCTATGCATTCACTAACACAATGCACTAGAAGGAAGGTTGCAATTAGAGCAACATTCTCTCTTTACCTATTGAGCTATAACACTGTTCACTCTTAATAGAGAACTTCTGTGATCTTTCTTGTAAGGCAGTTAACAGAAAACTGGAAATGGGCACGAAAATTGAAGTTAATTTATGTCATGGGTGCTCAATCTGGGGTCCTCTAACCCCTTGCTTTACAGCATAAAAAAGGTTGGGAACGCCTGATTTATGTAGTCACTTTCACAGCTACTGGTAACACACATCTCTAGGCAGTCTAGCTACAATGTGCAGTAGATTTGAGTGACAATATTTTATTGGAGAGAAGATGTTGCAGCATTGTTTCTTACTGTGTTGCAGATATGTGAACTGCTTTGTCAACATCCAGTGAAGACATGGTCTGATACTAAGAGCACCATTCTCCCCACCCTCCTCCATTTCCCACTAGCTACTTAGGTTCTGCAAGCCCCCTACTTATTTATTCCCCAGTTGCACTCGACTCCAGGTATAATGAACCCATGTCATGGAAGAATTGACTTTAGCAAAGCCTCAGTCAACAAGATCTTTAGAATAATTCTCTGTGGTATGTCATAACCTAAATGAGCTGCAGGGAACACCAGATGTAGAACCTTACCACAGCCAGCAGCAAGCAACCAACATGTAATAGTGGATAATTGTGTAAAATTGTTTTGGCAGTAGCTCCTTTCCGATGTTGAATGCATATTCAGCTATGCAAGGTTAAGCAAGTGTATTAAGTAGAGCATAGAGCTCCAAAGTGGCATCACTGGCATCAAATCAAGCTTAATGATTTGCCTGCTCAGCATACTTCCTTGCAGATGTTCACTGTTCTGAAGTGCCCATATTGCCAAAAAAACAAGTCAGGCATCAAAATTCCTTAACACTTACTGACAGAACTCTGCCAAATCAAACCAAGAAACAAAAAAATTAATTGTTATTGATGACTGTAGAAATCTTGAAGCATCTATTAGGGATGATTCCAAATCAGCAGTTGTTTGGAAGGATTTGCTGGCTAATATTAGAATTTGTGAGAGAATAGCTAACATTCTCAATTGAAAGACCATCAGACTTCTGATAAAACCTGCACCCAACAAAGAAAATTCCCAAATTCCCAAATACTAAAATTAGTAGCAGTCTTCACACCAGAAATGGTGACCTTGCTCAGATCATTATAGACAAGAGTAGTAAAATAGTTTTATCCTTACAGTTCTAATGCATGGCAATATAGTTTTTGAGAACTGACATTGAGGTGACCATTACCATTCCCTCAAAGCCAACAAAACTAAAGAGCGGGTCATAGACTTTAGGAAAATAGGTGGTGTACATGCTCCTGTCTTCAACAGCGTTGAGAGCCTCAAGTTTCTAGGAGTGAACATTACCTATAGCTTACTGTTGTCCAACCAAGTTGATGTCATGGCCAAGAAACTCACCAATAACTCTACTTCCTCAGGAGGCTAAAGAAATTTGTCAAGGTCCTGTCAACCCTTAACAATTTTTATTGGTGCACCATAGAAAGCATCCTTTCTGTATGCATAATGGCTTGGTATATCAACGGATCTATATGTGACCAGAAGGAACAACAGTGAGTTGTAGACACAGCTTAGCACATCACAGAAGCAAGTGTCCCCTCCATGGACTTTGTCAATTCTTCTTGCTGCCTCAGTAAAGTAGCCAGCATAATGAAAGGCCCCACCCACCCAGGACAGTTGCTCTACTCCCTTCTTCCATCAGCAGAAGATACAAAAACCTGAAAGCATATACCATCAGAATCAAGTATAGGTTCTACCCCCAAATAATAAGACTATTAATGGTTTTCTAGTATGATACGAAGAATTCTTGACCTCAAAATCTACCTCACTTGGTCTGTATATACCGGCTGTGTGGTGAAAAAAGCACAACAGCACATCTTTCACCTCAGACAGTTGAAGAAGTTTGGCATGAGTCCCCAAATCCTGAGGGCTTTCTACAGGGGCACAATTGAGAGCATCCTGACTGGCTGGATCACTGCTTGGGACAGGAACTGTACTTCCCACCATTGCAGGACTCTGCAGAGAGTGCTGCAGACAGTTTAGCGCATCTGTGGATATGAATTTCCCATCATTCGGGGCATTTATAGTGACAGGTGTGTAAAAAGAGCCCCAAAGGTCATTGGGGACCTGAGTCACCCCAATCACATACTGTTCCAGCTGCTAGCATCCAGAAAATGGTACCACAGCATAAAAGACAGGACCAGCAGGCTGTGGGATAGCTTCTTCCATCAGGCCATCAGACTGCTTAATTCAAGCTGATGCAATTGTATTTCTATGCTATACTGACTCTCCTGTTGTATTTATTACTGTACATACTATGCATTACAAATTACTATAAGTTACACATTGCACATTCAGACAGAGACGTAATGTAAAGATTTTTACTCCTCACGTATGTGAAGGATGTATGAAATAAAGTCAATTCAATTCATTATGATCTTGCACTTTATTGTTTGCCTGAAGCATTTTCTCTGTAGCTTTTACACTTTATTCTGTATTGTTCTCATTTTACCTTGTTCTACCTCAATGCATTATTGAATGGATTGATCTGTTTGAACAAGCTTTTTACTATATCTTGGTACACGTGACAATAATAAACCAATACCAATACCAAATAAATATCTTTAGCACTAGTGACTTAGTTTTCTTTACTTTTCTAAAGTTTATTACTTTGAACTTTGCACAATTCATAGTCCGTTTATTCACAAGAGTCCTTTGCATGTTACTTTCAAGACACTGCAAAACAGTGGAATTTATAGTCAAAATCAGTTAATTTGCTTCTTCCAAAAAGGTTTTAGAAGAACCATTTTATGAGAAATATGAAAGGAGAAAATAAGGAGTGGATTACAACAGGATTGATGGAAACAATCAACAAGAGGAGAATTCAAAGAAACATGCAATAGAAGCAGCACTAGGAACGAGAAAGCAGAGGCACGAGAGGAATTTGACAGAGTGCACATGGAAATAAGGAGAAACATCAAGAAGAATCACTTGATCCTGGCATGGTCCTGGAGGACTGGAATATTGCAAATGTCACTCCACTCTTTAAGAAGGGAGGAAGGCAAAAGAAAGGAAATTATAGGCCAGTTAGCCTGACCTCAGTGTTTGGGAAAGTGTTGGAGTCCATCATTAAGGATGAGGTTTCAGGATACTTGGAGACTAATGATTTCTGTAAAGGGAAATCTGTTAGAATTCTTTAAGGAAGTAACAAGCAAAGTGGACAAAGGAGAGGCAGTGGATGTCATTTACTTAGATTTTCGGAAGGCATTTGATAAGGTGCCTCACATGAGGTTGCTTAACAAGATGAAATCCTATGGTGTTACAGGGAAGATACTGGCATGGATAGAGGAATAGCTGACAAGCAGGAGACCTCAAGCAGGAATAAAGCAAGTGAAGTGTAAAGTTGGAAATGATATAACTAAATAAGCGAACAGCTACAATGTTGGACACAGTATTTCAATGAACTTCTGAACAGACCACCTACTGTGGAATCTCCTTTAATTCCAGAAGCATCATCAGACTTGGGTGTCAACTATCCCAAGCCATCAAAGAAGGATATCATAGAGGCAACTAAAAGGCAAAAGTCAGGAAAAGCAGCTGGCACGGACTGTGTACCACACAGGCATTGAAGGCAGACTCTAAACTTTGGCAAATATCCTATACACTTTGTTCTGCAACATCTAGAACAAAGAAGAGATGCTACAAGTGTGTAAGGGAAGTCACATAATCAAGCTTCCAAAGAAAGATGATCGATAGAATTATTCTACAACGCCTTCAAAAAGCTTTTGACACAACATTAAGGAACCAGCAAGCAGGCTTTAGGAAAGATCCCACCTGCACAGACCAGATAGCTATCTTAATAATTATAATTATAATAATAATAATTATAGAACAGTCAATCAAACAGAATACTTCTCTCTATGTTAATTTCATTAGACCATAAGATATAGGAGCAGAATTAGGCCATTTGGCCCATCTGGTCTGCTCTGCCATTTCATCATTTCCCCTTTCAGCCCCAATCTTTTGCATTCTCCCCATATCCATTCATGCCCTGACCAAACAACCTCAGCTTTAAATATACCCAATCATTTGGCCTCCACATCCACATGTGGCAAAGAATTCCACAGATCCTACACTCTCTGGCTAAAGAAATCCCTTCTGATCTCCATTCTGAAAGGATGCCCCACTATTCTAAAGCTGTGTCTGATGCACCATCAATAACTCACGCCGAGACTTAGGAAGTGAGATTATCGGCTTTTATTGACTGAAGGACAACACTACATCCTGGGGAAAATGAGGGAGAGCAGCAGGCCACAGTCGCCTTTATACAGGGGTCTGTGGGAGGAGCCACAGGGGTAGTCAGCAGGGTCTTGGGAGGAGCCACAGGAGCAGTCAGACAGGTATATCTAGTTCACCACATTCACCCCCCCTTTGTTTAAAAAAATTCCCAAGCATATTTACAGGTTAAGTCGATCAGGTGGTCGAATCGTTCGCTGCGATCTACGTAGCTCCGGCTGCAATTGCACAGGAGCCGGAGGTGATGACGGCACAGGTGCCGGAGGTGGTGTGTGCTCCGAAGGCGGAGAGTGGGTTAATTCTGTCCCAACAGGAGGTGTCAGGGACCCCTCGCGTGTGAGCGAGGGCCCTGGAACAGACGCATACGGAGTCTGTGTGGGGCACGGGGCGTGCGGAGTCACCTCGGGTACAGGGTGCATAGTTACCGTGGAGTGCTCGGGGGTAGTGGTCTGCTGCTCCGGCGGGCGCCAGGTCGCGGACAGAGACCGTGTCCTCCCGCCCATCAGGCAAGACCACGTAGGCATACTGGGGATTAGCATGCAGGAGGTGAACCTTCTCGACCAGTGGTGAGTACTTATTACTCCTCGCATGTTTACGCAGCAGCACTGGCCCCGGGGACGTCAGCCAAACTGGCAGGGTGGTCCCAGTGACAGACTTCCTGGGAAAAGAGAATAAGCGTTCGTGAGGGGTGGCATTAGTGGACGTACACAACAGGGAGCGGATAGAGTGGAGTGCCTCAGGGAGGACCTCCTGCCATCGGGAGACCGGCAACCCTTGTGACTTAAGGGCTAAAAGTATGGCCTTCCACACTGTGGCATTCTCCCTCTCCACCTGGCCATTCCCCCGGGGATTATAACTCGTGGTGCGACTAGTAGCTATGCCCCTAGCAAGCAGGAACCGGCGCAACTCGTCACTCATAAAGGAGGACCCTCTATCACTGTGGACATAGCAGGGATATCCGAACAGTGTGAAGAGCTGGCGCAGGACTTTGATGACCGACGTGGTAGTAGTGTCGGGGCAGGGAACGGCAAAGGGGAATCGCGAGTACTCGTCAATAATACTGAGAAAGTAGACATTGCGGTCGGTGGAGGGAAGGGGGCCCTTAAAGTCAATACTCAGTCGCTCAAAAGGGCGGGTGGCCTTGACAAGCTGCGCAGTGTCAGGACGGTAGAAGTGCGGTTTGCACTCAGCGCAGATCTGGCAGTCCCTGGTCATCGTCCTGATGTCCTCCAGGGAGTACGGCAGGTTCCGGGCTTTAATGAAGTGATAAAACCGGGTGACCCCCGGGTGGCAAAGTTGGGCATGAAGGGCATACAGCTGGTCGAGCTGGGCACTAGCACACGGTCCCCGGGATAGGGCATCAGACGGTTCATTGAGCCTGCCAGGCCGGTACAGGATATCGTAAGTATAGGTGGAGAGTTCTATTCTCCATCGCAAAATTTTATCATTTTTGATTTTGCCCCGCTGTTGGCTGCTGAACATGAACGCAACCGAGCGCTGGTCGGTCAGCAAGGTGAACCTTCTGCCGGCGAGATAGTGCCTCCAGTGCCGAATAGCTTCCACTATGGCTTGGGCTTCTTTCTCCACCGTGGAGTGCCGAAGTTCAGAGCCTTGAAGGGTACGAGAAAAAAACGCCACTGGCCTGCCTTCTTGATTGAGGGTAGCAGCCAGCGCGACGTCAGAGGCGTCACTCTCTACTTGGAAGGGAATGGTCTCGTCTACCGCATGCATCGTTGCTTTGGCAATGTCCCCTTTAATGCAGCTGAAGGCCGCTCGGGCCTCGGCAGAGAGGGGAAAGGTGGTAGACTTGACCAGGGGGCGGGCCTTGTCTGCGTAATGGGGAACCCATTGGGCGTAATAGGAAAAAAAACCCAGGCACCGCCGGAGGGCCTTGAGAGTAGTGGGAAGAGGGAGTTCTAACAGGGGGCGCATACGGTCGGGGTCAGGGCCAATGACCCCGTTCTCCACGACATACCCAAGGATAGCGAGCCGTGTGGTTCTGAACACACACTTGTCCTTGTTATAAGTGAGGTTCAAAGCATCGGCCACCTGGAAAAAACGCTGGAGGTTGGCGTCATGGTCCGACCAGTCGCGACCACAGATGGTGATGTTATCTAGATAGGGAAATGTGGCCGTCAGTTTGTACTGGTCCACCATCCGGTCCATCTCCCTCTGGAAGACTGAGACCCCATTTGTGACACCAAATGGGACGCGCAGAAAGTGATAGAGCCTGCCACCCGCCTCGAAGGCGGTGTAGGGGCGGTCCTCTGGGCGGATGGGGAGCTGGTGATAAGCGGATTTCAGATCAATTGTCGAGTACACCTTGTACTGAGCTATCTGGTTGACCATATCCGCGATGCGGGGTAGGGGGTACGCGTCAAGCTGCGTGAATCTATTGATGGTCTGGCTGTAGTCCACAACCATCCTATTTTTCTGCCCAGTCCGAACAACGACCACCTGGGACCGCCATGGGCTTGTGCTTGGCTCAATGATCCCCTCCCTGAGCAGCCGCTGCACCTCTGAATGAATAAAGGCCCTGTCTCCCGCACTGTACCTCCTACTTTTAGTTGCCACAGGTTTACAGTCGGGGGTCAGGTTGGTGAACAGCGATGGGGGAGGGATCTTGAGGGTGGAGAGGTTGCAAATAGTGTCAGCAGCATGGTGCTGGGCGGGATGTGGGGTTCGGGGTGTATGTGCGTGTGGTAACGGAGTATATGGCGAAGTCCCACCAAACTGAGGATTCCTGACAGTGAGTGGTGGGTGGGGCCCGTCATATGCCATAGTCACACTTTTGAGATGGCTCTGGAAGTCCAGCCCCAATAGCACAGGTGCGCACAGTCGAGGCATGACCAGGAACGCAAAGTTCCGATATTCTGTGCCCTGCACCACCAATGTCGCTACACAACCCACCCGGATGTCTGTGGAATGCGACCCTGAAGCCAAGGTGATCTTCTGACGGACCGGCCGTGTCACGAGTCCGCAGCGTTTCACTGTGGCCGGGTCAATAAAACTCTCAGTGCTGCCCGTGTCAAACAGGCAGCGAGTCCTGTGCCCCTCCACCAGGATGTCCATCATCGACCTTGCGAGCTGGTGTGGGGCGCTTTGGTCGAGGGTCACGGAAGCCAGCGTTGAACGGGGCGAGTCGGGGGCGGGGCCTGGTGACGCCGTCAAAGATGGCCGCTCACATCCGGGCATGCAAGATGGCGAGGCGGGGGCGGGGCCTGGTGACGCCGGCAAAGATGGCCGCTCACATCCGGGCATGCAAGAGGGCGGCTCCCAGGTCGCACACGGGTAGGTAGGGGCGGGGCCAGGTGACGCCGGCAAAGATGGTTGTCCACATCCGGTCATGCAAAATGGCGGCCCCCAGGTCTCAGACGCGGCGCTGCTAGACCCCGGGCGCGGTTTAGATTTACAGACCTTGGCGAAATGGCCCTTCTTCCCACAGCGAGAACAAGTCGCTTCGCGCGCCGGACAGAGTTCTCGTGCATGTTTCCGAAGCCCACAAAAGTAACAGAGTCTCATACCTGGCGAATTCGTGGGGTTTGAGATACCGCGACTGGCTGCGGCGTTGGCGAATTCGCTCGGAACCGGGGAATGGCTCGGTTGGACTTCTTCGGCGTACAGTTGCGCAGCCTCTATCGAACTGGCCGTCTCTATCGCAGAGCGTAAGGTAAGATCAGCTTTTTCCAGCAGCCGCTGGCGGATACACACTGACCGAACCCCAGTCACAAAAGCGTCTCGGACCAAGAGTTCCTTATGCTGTTCCGCTGAGAGCGCTTTGCAGCCACAGTCTCGCGCGAGTATCTGTAGTTCGCTGAGGAATTCAGCAGTCGACTCCGTAGGCCGCTGTTTTCGCGTGGCCAAGCGGTGCCGTGCATAAACTGGATTTACTGGCCGCAGGTACTGTCTTTGGAGGGCGGCAAGCGCCTCCTCGTAGGTGGATATGTCCCTGATGAACGAATAAACTTTTGGGGCGACCCTCGAGAAGAGAAGTTTGTGCCGAACAGCCGAATCGGTGGCACGAACCTCCTCTAAGTACGATTGGAAGCACACCAGCCAGTGTTCAAAGGCAAGAGCTGCTCCCGGGTCTCGGGGGTCCAAGTCTAGGCGTTCTGGGCGTAAAGCGGTTTCCATGTTGTAACTTTCAGTCAATAAAATTGATGCACCATCAATAACTCACGCCGAGACTTAGGAAGTGAGATTATCGGCTTTTATTGACTGAAGGACAACACTACATCCTGGGGAAAATGAGGGAGAGCAGCAGGCCACAGTCGCCTTTATACAGGGGTCTGTGGGAGGAGCCACAGGGGTAGTCAGCAGGGTCTTGGGAGGAGCCACAGGAGCAGTCAGACAGGTATATCTAGTTCACCACAGTGTCCTCTGGTCTTAGACTCCCTCCCCACCACAGGAAACATTTTCTCCACATCTACTCTGTCGAGGCCTTTCAACATTTGATAGGTTTCAATGAGGTTTAATTGAGGTCAACTCTCATTCTTCTGAATTCCAGTGAGTGCCAACAACCTGTCTCTGAATGTGAACAAAACAAAAGAGATAGTTATTGACTTCTGAAGGGCATGGAGCAACCACTCTCCACTGAACATCGACGGCTCCTCTGTAGAGATCTTTAAGAGCACCAATTTTCTTAGTGTTCACCTGGCGGAGAACCTCACCTGGTCCCTCAACACCAGCTCCATAGCAAAGAAAGCCCAGAAGTGTATCTACTTTCTGCGAAGGCTGAGGAAGGTCCATCTCCCACCCCCCATCCTCATCACATTCTACAGAGGTTGTATTCAGAGCATCCTGAGCAGCTGCATCACTGCCTGGTTCGGAAATTGCACCATCTTGGATCGCAAGACCCTGCAGCGGATAGTGAGGTCAGCTGAGAAGATCATCGGGGTCTCTCTTCCCGCCATTACAGACATTTACATCACATGCTGCATCCGCAAAGCAAACAGCATTATGAAGGACCCCACGCACCCCTCATACAAACTCTTCTCCCTCCTGCCGTCTGGGAAAAGGCACCGAAGCATTTGGGCTCTCACGACCAGACTATGTAACAGTTTCTTCCCCCAAGCCATCAGACTCCTCAATACCCAGAGTCTGGACTGACACCAATTTACTTCCCTCTACTGTGCTTATTGTCTTGTTTATTATTTATTGTAATGCCTGCACTGTTCTGTGCACTTTATGCAGTCCTGGGTAGGTCTGTAGTCTAGTGTAGCTTTTTTTTTGTGTTGTTTTACATAGTTCAGTGTAGTTTTTGTATTGTTTCATGTAGCACCATGGTGATGAAAAATGTTTTCTCGTTTTAAACTGTGTACTGTACCAGCAGTTATGTTCGAAATGACAATAAAAAGTGACTTGACTTGACTTGAGTACAGGTCCAGAGCCATCAAATACTCTCTTAGACAAGCCTTTAAATCCCAGAAGCATTCTCATGAACCTTCTTTGAATCCTCTCCAATGTTAGCACATCCTTTCTTAGAAAAGGGGCCCAAAACTGCTCACTGTACTGAAAGTGAGCCCCCACCAGTGCTTAATAAAGCCTTGACATTACATCCTTGCATTTATATTCTAGTCCTCTTGTAATGAATGCTAACATCGCATTTGCCTTCCTCAGCTCCGACTCAAACTGCAAATTAACCATCAGGGAATCCTGCTCAAAGACTCACAAGTCGGCTTACACTTCAAATTTTTAAATTTCTCTCCATTTAGAAAATAGTCTACCCTTTTATTTCTTCTACCAAAGTGCATGACCATGCATTCCCAAGACTCTATTCCATTTGCTACTTCTTTGCCCACTTTCCTAATCTGTTTGTCCTCTTGTAGACTCTCTACTTCTTCAAAATTACCTGCCCTTCCACCTATCTTCATATTGTCCACAAACTTTGCCACAATTCTGTCATCCAACTTCATTGACTACGAGAAAGCCATCAATAGCTTAAGCAAGAACACCCTATGGAAACATAAAACATTATGGAGTACCACAGAAATACATCAATATCATCAGGAACTTAAATAACAACCTGTCATGCGAAGACATGCATGCGGGACAGCTGTCAGAAAGCTTCAACGTCAAAGCTAAGGTGAAGCAGGGATATTTGATGGTTCCTTTCATGTTCCAGATGGCAATGGACAACAAGTAAAAATGAAATGGAATCCAATGGACTATGTGGCCATAACTTGATGACACAGAGTTTGCAGATGACATCACCCAACTGTCTAGCTCTAACCAACAGATGCAAGAGGAATCTACACTCTTGACTGCTAACTCCACCATGCTGGGTCAAGACCAAATGTAGATGAAACTAAAGAAATGAAGATAAACTGCAGCAGCAATAGACCCATTGTGATTTGTCTGCCTTGGATGCATTGTGAGTATATATGTTGGAATGGATGAAGCTGTCAAAACCAGGATCAAAAAGCACAGTAGTCTTCAACATTTTGAAAAAAGTGTGGACAACCAAAGTCATATCAAGGAAAACAAAAATCAGAATCTCAAATGTTAAAACAGTGCACTGTGTGGCTCTGAAACCTGCGAGACAACAGAGAAGACATGACAAAAACTGCCGGCTTTCATTAACCAGCCTGAGAGGGATCCTAAGCATCAGATGGACTGACAAAATAGCCAACCAGACACTGTGGGAAAACACCAACCAAGAACCCATAGAAATACCAATACGCAAACGGAAATGGAGATAGTCCAATGACAAGCTAGAGAAAATCCTCAGATGCTGGAAATCCAAGCAACACACACAGAAGGCAAACACAAGGAAATCTGCAGATGCTGTAAATTCAAGCAACACACACAAAATGCTGGTGGAACGCAGCAGGCCAGGCAGCATCTAAAAGGAGAAGCGCTGTTGACGTGTCGGGCTGAGACCCTTCGTCAGGACTAACTGAAAGGAAAGATAGTAAGAGATCTGAAAGTAGGAGGAGGAGGGGAAAATGCGAAATGATAGGAGAAGACCCGAGGGGGTGGGGTGAAGCTAAGAGCCAGAAAGGTGATTGGCAAAAGGGATACAGAGCAAGAGAAGGGAAAGGATCATGGGATGGGAGGCCTAGAAAGAAAGGGGGAGGGGAACACCAGAGGGAGATGGAGAACAGGCAGAGTGATGGGCAGAGAGAGAAAGTAAAAAAAAGGGAGGGGTTAAAAAAAACAAAAACAAAACTAAATATGTCAGGGATGGGGTAAGAAGGGGAGGAGGGCCATTAACAGAAGTTAGAGAAGACAATGTTCATGCCATCAGGCTGGAGGCTACCCAGCCGGTATATAAGGTGTTGTTCCTCCAACCTGAGTGTGGCTTCATCTTGACAGTAGAGGAGGCCATGGATAGACATATCAGAATGGGAATGGGATGTGGAATTAAAATGTCGACTGTTCACTCCTTTTTTTTTTATTAGTTTTTTTATACATTTTCTACATAGCTACAGATAAAAACCCCCAGATCAAAATGAAGAACATTGATACAGTGCAAAAATAAACATACAATAATAATATGATACAAAGAAAGATAATTGAGAAAGCACCCAAATTGAAGACGTAAAATTAGTATCCTCCCCAAGCCCCGCAACAAAAAAAAAACTCCAGACCAACCACAACACAATATAGAGAATATAAATCAGGACAATCAAATCCCCAAAACTGTAAATACACTTAGCAACAGAAGATATTAATGCCTACTACCCAAAAAAAGGAGCTGAAAGCAAGGGACTGAAAAAAAACCTTAGTTAAGAGGAAGGTTATGAAAGTACTCAATAAAAGGTCCCCAGACCTTATGGAACTTTAAATCCGAATTAAGAACTGAATAATGAATTTTTTCAAGGTAAAAGCAGGCCATAATATCGTTAAGCCATTGAGCATGCGTGGGCGGGGCATCATCTCTCCATCTAAGGAGGATTAAACATCTAGCCAGGAGAGAGGCAAAAGATAATATTCGACACTTAGTCGAACTCAGACGTAAATCTGTCTCACCCCAGAAACCGAACAAAGCAATTAAAGGGTTAGGTTCTAGGTGGTGATTCAGAATATACAATAACGTTATGAAGACATCTTTCCACTCTTTTCCATAGATGCTGACTATCCTGCTGAGTTCCTCCAGCATCTTGTGTCTGTTTCTTGGAAATGGAGGTGGACTGGTCACACCTTGAGAAAGCCAACTACAACATCACCAAGCAGGTTAAAATGGAATCCCCAAGGAAAGAGGAAGTCCAAAGAACACATGAAAGAGAAACATTGAGGCAGAAATTAAACGATGGAGACACTCCTGGTCCTTCCCCCGAGAAACTGGCACAGAACAGAGGACGATAGAGACTGGAGATCGTCACTGGCCTATGCTCTACTGGGAGCTAAGGGCCCCAGTATACAAAGAAAGGAGAGACACCCTTAGTGCCAGTAGGCCCAGCAGACATGGCAGAGCTATCAATGGAAGAGACTGAAAGTGGTAAGGAAGAGACACAAGGACCTGCAGATGGCAAGGTTTTGACCTTAACTGTTGAAAATCCCTTTTCTCCCAGAGGTGTTGCTTGGCCTGCTGAGTTCCCCTAGCAGATTGTTTTGGTCTGTAATTATTCCCATTCAATGGGGCAATGTCAGAACAAGTTTTATCTTCTTTTAAGACATGACAAAGTAAGCTGTGGACAAGCACAAAGACTGGTCTCTTACACTGTGACACTTATCCAGCCGTACTTACTAGCTCAAAATGTAAAGCATATCAATATGTTTACAAAATTCTTCAATGAGTGAGAGCTTGCCGCCAATTCTTGAGTCAGGGGAAACTCAAAATAAAGGCAGTGCTACAGATGGTAACATTGCAATAGTGACTTTTTGTCTCCCCTCTCATTGTGGAAAGAGTGATATCTCTCTCCCTTGTTCATGAGAGAGGGAGAGCCTGAAGGATGTTGAACTGTTGAGATGAACAGTAATTTCTGATAGACTGTAGACCATGGCCTCTCTTTGAGACTTTGCTGTTGCTTTGTACGGTGGGTGGTAAGAATGTTGATGCTTTTTGCTACAATGCGGGGGGGAGGGTTGATGCTGCTTACTACTACTTGTGGGTGGAGGGGGCAAGGAGCTTTGGGACTCTGTTTTTTTCTGTCTTTCCTTCTTTGGGGTTTCCTTCTGTTTTGAGGATGTCTGCGGAGAGTAAGAATTTCAGGTTGTATATTGTATACATTCTCTGATATTAAATGGAACCATAGAACCATTGAATCCCCATTCATCCAAGGGATTCCTCTTCACTACAGTCTTCCCTGATCCAGCTGGATACTTGATGTTTTTGAGAGTGAAGTGCTTGAACCTCTGGAGGAATATGGCAGATCAGCAGGAAGCAACTTGTTGCCCTCACTAAGCAGCACAATGCCACTCCTGGGATGAACGTTCATTCAGTAGTGAGATATCAGCCACCAGACCGGTATATAATGAAATTCAATTTCATTCCCATCCACCACGCAGAAATCGAGTCTCTAGAGATAGCTAAAACAATCAAAAGCCTGCTGATTTTTTTTTCTTCATTTATGCCAAACCAGTAGGAAGAACTCACCTGCATAATAGTACCAGCATGTGTGCAAACCTTTTTCAGACTTGAGGACATCACCATCCACCTTGTTGGCAAAAGTATCTCATAGCTACAAACCATTTCTCAAGAAGAGGGAGCACAGAATCTGCCACACATGAACAATTTGATTTGAACAATAGCAGACATCTTCACTTCCATCCTGCCGTTGAATCACAGTAATGATGGTTCAGATTAGAAACAGGTTTTATTATCAGGTGACCCGAAATTTGTTGTTTTGGGGCACTAAAGCTTCTGTGCCTCCTTCCTGATGGCAGAAATGAGAAGAGAACAATTCCTGAATGTTGAGGGTGCTTAATGTTGTTTGCCACGTTCATGAGGTGCTGCCTCTTGAAAACTGTTCTCAGTGGTAGGGACATTTATATCTGTGGAGGAGCTGGCTGAGTGTGCGGCTTCTTGTGGTGCTGTGCATTGGAACCTCCCTACCAGGCAGTGATGCAACCATTCAGAGTGCTCTTCATTGGAATCTGCAAGATTTGGTGCCATACAAAGTCTCCTCAAACTTCTCAGGTATAGACTCTGCAGAGGCTTCTTTGTGACTGCTTCAATATGTTGGGCCCAGGACAGAGAGGCACTACCCCTAGGAAGAGCACTCAGTCAGCAGTGCGACACCATTTGTCAGCAGACCACTGGTCTTAGTGGGCACACAGGTGCAGCATTGTTTTTACAAGAGCAAAGGGATGCTGCAGGAACAAAATGATGTTGCACCTGAGAGGACCACTCCCCAACAGCAAAAGAGTTATGGCAGGTGAGAACTTATCTCTCTTCTACAGGTGCAGATATGTGGCATCCTCCAACTCACACACCTTGGCTTAGATTGTAGTCAACTAACTCCATGAAGAACCAAAGTAGCTGGGACTATTCAACTGTAATCTAGGATTTGTCAGCTAGTTCTTCTTTGGTTGTAGAGGTTGATGCAATCATGGAGCAGTCTGACCGGAGGTAGATCACTTCTGTGTTGCTTACCCAGGACACTTGTTGAATGCCCCTACACAATGATGATACCAGCTCATTTCCCATCGCAACATCTTACTTAGGCACATTCATGCAAGCTCCACAGACAGCTGTCCCAAAAAGCTTCTTCAATTTGTGGTGGTGGCAGTCTGCAGCATGTAGGACAAGAACCTTTTGTGGTTCATGGGCTGTGCGGTAAAGGAAGGGGACTTTGTAATGTGGTGCTAGGGCACTAAAGCTCACATAAATGTTTGGTCAAACTGGGAAGGAACTGGGCTGTCTAACATTACAGACAAGTACAGGTAGTCCCCGAGTTACGAATGTCCGACTTACGGACAACTCGTACTTACGAACCGAGGAAGGAGAACACCGTCTGCCATTTTAAGTCGTTGCCGTTGGCACTGTGTTGAGTGTTTAACTTTGTATTTGGCTTAAAATTTTCTTAGTAAGATTCACTCTGACCCCGCCCGCCCCACCCCCCCCCGTTCCGGTCAGCTGGTGGCGCAGTGAGATCAGCGCCGGGCTGGAGAACGGAGTTTCCCAAGTTCGATCCAATGATAGACCGTTCCCGTGCCGGGCTGATATCGATCCAGTGACTCCGTACCATCCATGCTGGGTTGATGTCGAGCTCGCAACTTGACCTCATAAAAAGAACACTGCCACCTCCAGTTTAAATTCCCACGCGGAATATTGTGGAGGATCAGATACCCGAACCCAGCACAGCCCCCACTTGTCCTATTTAGCCTGTCTCAATGCGGTGGTCCTTAGGACCCAGCAGACCTCAGGAGTCGGCAAAGCTTGGGAGCTGCCGCCCGCAGTGTTTCTGTTCCATTGACGGGAACCGTTCACGATTGAAAATAAAGTGGAAATAATAAAGCCTTTGGAAAGAGGTGAAACGCCATTGGTCATTGGAAAAGCATTAGGCTACAGTTGGTCAACGATCAGAACAATTTTAAAGGATAACAGATAAAGTGAGAATAATGGAGCATGTGAAAGGCACTGCCTCGATGAAAGCTACAATTATTACTAAGCAATGCAGTGGTTTAATTATTGAAATACATACGTTTCTTAAGTGTTTTATATGCATAGAAAGGTAAAATATATACTATATACTAAGACAAACGTTTGACTAACTGACACCAAATAATACCGGATGTACTTGTTCCAATTTCTGTACAAATCCAATTTAAAGACAGACTCAGGAACGGAACTCATACATAACCCGGGGACTGCCTGTACTATAATTCTTCTTTAATAAATAACTTGATGTTATTTTGTTTTTATTACAAAGGAATTGATGCCACTCAAATTCCTTCCCATTTCAGGAAAATAATATGCTTCATTATATACAAAAAACACTCATGTGGCAGCTACTGGAATAAATTAGAATTAATTAGAACAACTAGAATTAGCTTCAATTAGAACATTTTCTATTATACATGCTATGGGATTGTGCTCCAGCAAAATTTTGATGGTGCCGAAATAGCCTATGAATCCAGACCCTTAAAAGCAAAAGCTTTTCTGCGAGGCGCAATAATTAGATGATTGCCATGCTATTTTTGCAATGATTGGAATGAACTCCACTGAGAAGTTGAGACCATGTCATCATTCTTATCCCCTAATGTTGTCATAGCCACCAAAGAAAGGCAGAGAAATAGATAGATTGCTTGTTGATTAAACTGGACTGTTACAAGATGAGTGGAATTTCAGGCTTCAAGCAATGATATCAATTGTGCTCTGATGTGTATCTCGAAATGGTACAGAGGTTTAAAATGAAAATCACCTGGAGTATGATGAGGGATTTTTCAGTGTGGAATAATTGTGGACTTACTGTATATAGGCTAGAAATGTTACTTTGTTAATAATTTCCTTGCTTACCACATGCTAATCTGACCGACACATCATTATGTGCTTAATTCTCAGTGGCTATGGCTACCATGCTGACTTGACGTCATTGACTGTACAGCATTGCAAAGGTTCAAGATTACAATCAAATATTTGGATCTGCAGAATGGAGCAAATTCGAGCAACGGTACCTGACAAAGGTCACAGTTTCTTAAGGAAATCAGGTTTCTATTAGGCATTTCAAGTTATAGGATCAGAAAATCATTCATTGAAGTGCTATTTTCATCACAGATGACCCTGTACAACAGATGAGAGAGGAAATGATGTATCATCTGGTTCTCCAAGCTATTAACTGCACTACTGTTTTGACAAGTGTGGAGAAAGTCACCTAGTTTACACTGTAGCCATGATTTTGGCTCTTTGTGAAAAATGTGTCTCAGGCCATGACTTCATCATACCCTACGCAGTCAATGCAAACTAATCTACTCAGGCGGGTGGCAAATCTAAACAAGGACATTTGCTGGCAGCCAGTTTCTTCCTCCTGCTTTTCTCCAGCCTCAACACTTATGGATCTCAGACTCTAGAGCTCTATGCTCATCTTCCTCATTGCTAAGCAGATGTGGAGGTAATGAAGTCTTCATTCCTGCTTCAACACACAGGAGCTGGAGGAACACAGTACATAAGGCAGAACCTGTGGAGGGCAAGGAACAGTTGATATTTTGGGTTGAGACTCTTCATCGAGACCAACGAAGAGTTCAATCCAAAATGTCAACTACTCATTTTCTTCCATAGGTGCTGCTTGACCTGTGGAGTTCCTCTAGCTCCTTTGAGCGTTGTTCCAGATTTACAGCATCTGCAGTCTCTTATGCTTTCATATCTGCTTGGTGTGTTGTGCAAAGTCTCCATCCAGCAATACAGCAACAAAATCCCATCATAAAAGGAACCACATCTTCTACTAGGTTCCTTGTCCTTTGGAGGCTCTTATATCTGGTGTCAAATGTTATAGTCAAGGAATGCATTGATCTACATACTGTGGATATAGAGGTTACCTCTTCTCCCTCAAGATCCAACCTGAGGCTCAGTGCCAACTCCCAAGACCCTCAAGATGAATTTGCTATAGTTTCAGAGAACATAGCATTCATCAGCAGGAAATTATTGTATATTCTTATCTTTACAAGCAAGGTTGGAAGCAGCCATCCAGCCCATCGAGTTTATGGCAGCTAATAGAGCATGATCATCATTTACATTCCCCCACTAATTTTCTCTATAACCCATTATCTTTATATTCCCATTCACTCCCACCAGATTTACCACTCTGTCACACACCAGGGACAATTTATAGTTGCGAATTAAGCTAGTAATCAGAGTGTCTTTGGGATGTGAGAAGAAAGCAGAGCACACAGAAGTAACCAATACAGTCAAACTGAGTATGTGCCTACTCCACTCAGACAACATTTGAGGTCAGGAATGAACCGGGATTGCTGGAGATATGTGAGAGCAACATAAAATGCAGCATTACTGTGCCGTCCTGCTTCCTGTGATCCAGAATCACTGAGGGAAAGAAAACCTTCTTAGCATGGGCATGTTATTAAGAACCCTCGAGGGCATGCCAATGGTTGACTGAACTCACTGGAAAATGACAAAGCTGGCAAATCCCTGTTCTTGAGATGCCATTGAAGTCACATATTTCTTTGTGTCTGGGGGGACTTGGCGGATACAATGGTGAGCCAAAATAGGGAGACATGGGAGAGACTTGCTGTGGTTGATGGGGAAGACCATACAGTGAGCAAGTTTAATATCAGGGAGTCATGAAGAGATGCAGCATGGAAAAAGGCCCTTTGGCTCAACCAGTCCGAGCAACTATTAAGGACCAACACATTTTAATTAATAAGTAATAAATTAAAAATAAAAATTACAATGTGACTGTGCTCTCCTGGGAGAGAGCTATGCAGTCATGAGAACAAGACTAAAGTTCTTTCCACAGAATGTCACATTTCTCAGTGATTACAGCCTTGGAAAACTCAAGTATCAAGTCACTCATTCATTCATGCATTCAGAATTTCATTCAATAGGGAAATCAAGGTAAAGTGTGAAGTCTTTGAAAGCTCTGTGGAAGAAGACTCTTCACTAATGGGTATTTTATTTGTTTCCTGCACCGAAGTCTCCAATCAATTTGAGTCATCTACCATACCCAAAACAATACCTAATGAAGTGTTTTCTTTGGTGACAGCAGCTGAATGCTGAAGGACATGTACACTGTTAGTTTAAGCACCCTCTGTGGATTTTTAAAAAATATTTATGTGATCTGCAGTCAGTTCTGAAGGTATTTAAGTCAGGTCCCCCTGATGCTGGCAGAGTGACACTTTAAATACCACAAAAACAAAGGACTTTGCAAGGAAAGATTTTGCAATCAAGTGAGACTGCTCAACTATATAGGCAACACATCTTACCTAGACCTCCCTGATGAATGCTGTATTCACATGCATAATTTTCCTGTTATTACAGAAAAAAATGTGACATTCTGTGGAAGAAGTTGAACCTGAAATTCATGACGGTACAGGTAGAAGTGGACTTCATGCAAATAGTGAGGTCACTTTCAGTGCAACTGATTCTAGGAAAACATCATGCATGGTCTCCAACCATAAATGGTTGCTCCTCACTGATAGCATTTTAAACCACTTTATAATGATTCATTTTTACTAAGTCAAGTTTCCCTGCCCTCACTGTTTCAAAAGTAACAATTTTTCCAGATTTTATTTTATATCATTTTAATTCCAAAACCAAAAAGGTATCAGAGATTTTGAAGTAAGTTCTAGAGAGGCTAGCAGATTTCTAATTTACAATTCAGCAGGAAGAAATTAATTTGAATTTTGAAAACATCTTGTCTGAAGAATTTTAAAAAATTGAAATCTTCTGTTACCAAAAATGATCCAAAAATTGCACTTTTTAAATTTTTTAAAATCCTGGATAATCCATGATTATGTTCTCATTTTGTAAATGAATTTTACTTCCTTTCTTGAAATTAAGAAATCACTTCACTTGAGAACAATAAGAAAAAACAAGTACACTTTTTCTTTCCTGAGCGAATAATAGAACAATTGCTTGTGGACGACTATGTTGGATAATATCAACATTTCCTTAAAAATTTATCTCTTTGGATTGTTATGATTTTAATGCAGTCTGATACATTCAATTGGACTCAGTAAAGCATTCATGAAAAATAACAATTTGCTGGCATTTCCAAAAAGGTGTTATCTCTCTGTTGCCAAAACCTTCATAACACATTAATACCTACTGATAATTATAAGATATTTATAATTGGATGACATTTATATTATGATATCATTAGACTAATATTTTGTAACTTAATACATCTGTATTTTTTAACCAATCTGTGCATGTTTTGCTTCCATGCAAGGAAAGCAAATATTTGACCCTATGTATATAAAAGAAGGCTAAATTACTGTAAAGCCAATTTTGGATGAATTAGACAATTGCCAGCAAGAGTATTGTTGCAGTTACCCAACAGAACCACTGATGTTTTCAATTGCAAAAGATGCACTTTATCACTTGTGATGTTATTTGATATGATGTCCATGAATTTCAGAACTCAAAGTTCTTAAGCCCTATCCAATATAAATAGATATGAGTGCCATCATGAAAGAAAGGTTATACAGCAGCTATTATCTATTCAAAGACTAGACCACTTCCTTGTTTACCTTCTACAGCAAGATTATAGCTCCCAACATCCGCTATTTGAGTGGGGGAGGTGCGAGGGTGGCCCTATCTACTGAGCTACCTCCAGCTAATGAAGTAGTTTAAATTAATTTCATTTATTTTTTTGAGATATATGTTTATATTTAGATAAAATTCTTAAAACACATTTAAAACTCACAGAGAATTTCTATCTTATAAAAGATTTCCATATTACCAACAATTTCTAAAACACAAAGGATTTCTAAAACATACTTACAGTTCCTATAAGCTAAAAATACATATCAACAAGTTGCAGATAAACAAGCCATCTGTCAGAGAAATTGAAAGCAGAGGAATGGATTCTAATCACCCTATCTTTCTGTCATTCTTCTTGTCATTCCATCACCATTCCTAACAAACCTGGTTGCTCCCTAACATTTATTCTCTTTTTTTTCACTATTTGGTGATTTCACACAAATGGTCAATATAAGCTTCTAGGGACAGAGATGCCAGACACCCATAATTAATGCTGTGAAAGCTGACTCACTGAGTACACAAATCTCCCAACTATTGATAGATCAGCTATTGATATGTGATAGTATCAATTTGGACTGCAAGCTTCCTCAAACTACATAGGTTAGCCAAAGTTGGCTGGTTTGATGCAGGCAAATTAATATAGCCCCACAGTCTTAAGTTTCATCTCTCGAGCAGCCAGCCCTGTGCAGTGGACAAACAGCTTGTGCTCTATAGACAGTGCAGCTTGTTGCAAAGCTGTTTTTTTTTAAACTTCAGATTGCTTATTGCTTGTAATTTACATTAAATATTAAAGACTGGCTCCCATTTACAACAAGACACTGAACAAAGAACATTGGTTGGAAGTTTAACTTACTCAAAAACAACTCTTTGATCCCTGGAAGTGTCAACTGCTGTGTTAGAAAGCTGAACTTAGCAAAAAAGGTGCCACCCCCAGCTCCAGACAATGACTATCCATCACACATTGCACAGAGTTTAACATTAAACTGGATGCAGCATTCAGCTAGTCCTGATGCAGGTTCTTGAGCTGAAACATCAACAATTCCTCCATAGATGCTACTTGACCAAATGAGATCCGGAAGTAATTTTTTTTCTTCTTGAGGAATACACACACAAAATTCTTGAGGAAATGAGCAGACCAGGTTGATTCTAGAAATCCAGAGCAACACACACAAAATATTGGAGGAACTCAGCGTCAATGGAGATAAATACACGGTTGATGTTTTGGGCCAACACCCTTCATCAGGACTGGGAAGGAGGAAGGAAAGAAGCCCCAATAAAAAGTGGGGGAGGGGATGCAGAATAAGCTAGAAGGTGATAGGTGAAGCCAGATGGGTAGGTGAATGGGATGAAATTAGAAGCTGGGAGGTGATATCTAGAAAAGGTAAAGCGCTGATGAAGGAATCTGATAGGAAAGGAGAGTCAACCATGAGAGAAAGGGAAGGAGGAGGAGAGGCACAGGGGAGGTGCTAGGCAGGTGAAGAGAACATAAGGGATAAGCATTTTGGAAAGGGAGGGAGAGCAGGCTGATGTCTTGGTACATATTAGTACCAATGACATAGGAAGTAGAAGCATTGAGGCCCTGAGAGAGAATACAGAGAGCTTGGTAGAAAGCTGAGATGCAAGATCACCAGGGTAGTAATTTCTGGAATGCTACCTGTGCTACGTGCCAGTGAGGATAGGAATAGGATGATTTGGCAGATAAATGCATGGTTGAAAAGCTGGTACAGGGGACAGGGCTTCAGGTTCTTGGATCACTGGGATTTCTTCTGGGGGAGGTATGACCTGTACAAAAGAGACCTGTTCAACCTGAACTGGAGGGGAACCAATATTCTAACAGACAGGTTTGTAGAGCTGTTGGGGAGGGTTTAAACTAATTTAGCAGGTGGATGTAAGCTGGAGTGAAGGTACTTGGGATAGGATCGATGATAAAAATACAAAGAAAGCGTACAATCAGACTGTCAGGAAGGGTAGGTAGATAACAGGACATAATTGCCACCAGCAGTGTGAATATCAGTGCATTAGGGATGCAGAAATACAGTACTCAAATCGTTATATCTCAATGCATGGACTATAAGAAATAAGGTGAATGATCTTGTTGCACTTTTCCAGGTTGTTGGGTATGATGTTGTGGCCATCACTGAAGGATGGTTGTAGTTGGGAGCTGAATGTCCACGGATACACGTTGTATCGGAGGGATAGAAAGGTAGGCAGAGGCAGTGGTATGGCTCTGCTGGTAAAGAATGGCATCAAATTATTAATAAGATGTTTTATAGGATCGGAAGATGTTGAGTCCTTGTGGTTTGAGTTAAGAAAATGCAAGGGTTAAAAGGACCCTGATGGCAGTTGTATACAGACCTCCCAACAGTAGCTGGAATGTGGATTACAGATTAAAATGGAAACAGAACAGATGTGTCAAAAGGGCAATGATATGATAGTCATGGGAGATTTTAACATACAGGCAGATTGGGAAAATCAGGTTGGTAATGGATCTCAAGATAGTGAGTTTGTTGAGTGACTACAAGATGGCTTTTTACAGCAGTTTGTCATTGAGCCTACTAGGGGATCAGCTATACTGGACTGGGCGTTATGTAATGAACTGGAGGCAATTAGGGAGCTTAAGGTAAATGAACCCGTAGGAGGCAATGAAAACAATATCATTAAGTTCAGCTTGAAATTTGATAGGGAGAAAGTAAAGTCTGACATATCAGTACTTCAGTGGAGTAAAGGAAATTACAGTGGCATGAGAGAGGAGTTAGCCAAAGTAAATTGGAAGGAGATGCAAGTAGGGATGACAGCAGAGCAGCAATGGCATGAGTTTCTGGACAAAAAAATGAGGAAGGTGCAGGATAGATGTATTCTAAAAATGAAGAAATACTCAAATGGCAAAATAGTACAAATGTGGCTGACAAGTTAAGTCAAAGCTAACGTAAAAGCAAAAGAGAGGGCTTATGACAAAGCAAAACTTAGTGGGCAGATAGAGAATTGGGAAGCCTTTAAAAACTACATTCAGCAAATAATAGGATCATTAGGAGGGAAAAGATGAAATATGAAAGCAAGCTAGCAAACATTATCAAGGTGGATAGAAAAAGCTTTTTCACTTATATAAAAAAATAAAAGACAGATGAAAGTGGATATCGGACGAGTAGAAAATTAGGCCAGAGAAATAATAATGATAGACAAAAAGATGGCAGATGAATTGTTAGAAGTCTTTGAGGAGATTACAAGTAGGATAGATAAAGGGGATGTAGTGGATATTGTATACTTGGAATTCCAGAAGGCCCTTGAGAAGTTGCCATACATGAGGCTGCTTACCAAGTTAAGAGCCCATGCTATTACAGGAAAGTTACTGAAATGGTTGGAGCATTGGCTGATTGGTAGAAGGCAGCCAGTGGGAATAAAAGGATCCTTTTCTGGTTGGCTGCCAGTGACTAGTGGTGTTCCACAGGGGTCGGTGTTGGAATTGCTTCTTTTTATGCTGTATATCAATGGTTTAGATGATGGAATAGATAGCTTTGTTGCCAAGTTTGCAGCTGATACAAAGATTGGTGGAGGGGCATGTAGTTCTGAGGAAACAGGAAGATTGCAAAAGAACTTAAACAGATTAAGAGAATGGGCAAGGAAGTGGCAAATGAAATAGAACATTGGAAAATGCATGGTAATGCACTTTGGCAGAAGAAATAAATGTGCAGACTGTTTACTAAATAGGGGAAAAAAATCCAAAAATCTGAGATGCAAAGGGACTTGGGAGTATTTGTCCAGAACACCCTAATGGTTAACTTGCAGGTTGAGCCAGTGGTGAGGAAAGCAAATGCAATTTTAGCATTCATTTCAAAAGATCTAGGATATAACAGTAGTGATGTGACGCTGAGGCTTTATAAGGCACTCATTAGCCCTCACCTTGAGTATTGTGAACAGTTTTGGACTCCTTATCTAAGAAAAGATGTGCTGACATTGGAGTGGGTTTGGAGGGTGTCCAGAGAAGGTTCACAAAGATGATTCTGGGATATGAAAGGGTTATCATATAAGGTACATTTGATGGCTCTGGGCCTTTACTCGCTGGAATTTAGAAGAATGAGGGGGGATCTCCTTGAAACCTTTTGAAAGGCCTAGACAGAGTAGATGTGGAAAGGATGTTTCCCATGGTGGGGGAATCTAGGACAAGAGGGCACAACCTCAGGATATAGTGGAGTCCATTGAAAACAGGGTTGCAGAGAAATTTCTTTAGCCATATGGTGGTGAATTTATGAAATTTGTTACCACAGGCAGCTGTGGAGGCCAGGTTGTTGGGTGTATTTAAGGCAGAGATTGATAGGTTCTTGATTGGCCACTACATCAAAGGTGAAGGGGAGAAGGCCAGGGAGTGGGGCTGAGGAGGGAAAAAATAGGATCAGCCATGATTGAATGGCAGAGCAGACTCGATGGGTCAAATGGCCTAATTCTGCTCCTATGTTTTATAGTCTTATGGTCTAAGAAGGGAGGCAGAGTAAAGAACTGAAGAGGAAATTGGGAAAGGGAACAGCTACTGCTGTTTATGAAATCTCTCACTCTCACACTGCCTTGGTGATTTAAGTCCATCCTCTTCCAAAATGTTTTTGTTAACTATGTTGTGATGGCACATATGACTGACAATGCTAGAAATATAGTTGCAAAGTGCATTGTTTTATTTAATAATAACAAGGATATTGATTATTTTACTTCAATGGTCCATCCAGCCTACATAGTACATTAAGCTAGGTTATAAATATTGAATGATCAGCCTTTACTGTACAAACAAACACAAATTTCAAATCTTGGAACCAGCATGCTTGATAAATGTGCATCAAATCAATTTTATGCTGATTGAATTGTTACCTTTACTGCTCTTCATTAATATGAACAAGTTCTGTAATTTGCAGTTTATGATTTTATGTTGTCAACTTAAATAACCTCAAACTCAGATTGGCAGCCAGGACACAAATAAAGGGAAAAAAGCCAGTTCTAAAAAATCGTGCACAAATAAAATCAGCAGCTAAATCTGAAAGCTGTCCATGTGTTTAACTGGGTACACTTTCTGAATTGTGTGTACATAACACAGCTAAGAGATGGCAATAAACCAACATAGACTTGCACCGTTTTTTCATATTATACCTAGGCAGAAAAAGATAAAATGGAAATGCAAAGACTATTTACTTGATATGGATCCAAGTTTGAATCAGACCTGCAGGCAATCCACTTAAATAAAAAACACAATATTTTCTGAACTTTCTGTGCTTATATTATTCCAGGCTGATGGCTAATTAGGAGGTGAACTCTTGGTTACAATACATACCATCAATGAGAAACTTGCACTAGTGGGAACCGAAATATTGCAGCAACTCTGACAGACCTTTCCTGTTGACTACTACCATTGACCCTGACACAATGTATTTCTGTGCCTTGCTTAGTATAAGCAGAGTAGATAACTGATTTACATGACTGATACCACCTGTGTATCATGGAATAAGCCACACCATACTGGAAAGTCAATGGCTTTTCTGAAAAGTCACTTTGGTTATTATAGGCTATCATGGCCAACAATCAGGCGCTTCATTTTGTGAGGTGCTGCTCGGGTCCTTGCCTTCCTACAGAAGTAAACCCTCCCTAAATAATTGGAGAAATCTAGAGACACTGAGGGCAGACAGCTGTGAGCAACTACAACACCTACTCTCCACTTTTAGCTTTATATTCCTAACCATCATCTCGTTTTTCTGACTAAAAATTCTCAAGCCTTGCTTAATGTCAGGTTAATGCCAGTTAGCTAATCCCTTTTCTGCTGCCAAAATGGCTATAAAAATAATAAATTGTTATACATACATAGGTTTGGAGTAACATTTAAGCAGAACTGATGATATATTTTCTTTGCAATTTCTGCCTGAATGTTTCTAATATCTAATTTCAGTGATAAACAAAATTGTTGGAATGATTCACCTATCAAATACAGATCAAAGGAAGTGCTCCTGCTTCAGACAAAAATAGATTCAAATTGTAAATATTACTGGAAATAAAATGCAGTGTTTTGCATATATAAACCAGCATATTCTAGCACATTTTCAACTTGAGTCAACAGATAATTTCAATTAACAACAAACCACATTAATTAGCAAATGCCCATACCTCTGATGTTGTGAGCTTTTGTGATTCTGTTCGATAAATACCAATGGGAATGTCTCCTGACGAGGAGCAAAGCTTCTGATAAAGCCGGCCATAAGTCCTGATCCACAGATCATCTTCTGTGATTTTCATCTATGTGCAAAGAGACGAGACTGCTCAGAAATCATGATTTTGTCATTTGCCTGCAAACTTCTATGCACATGTCCAAATGCACTGCTTTCCTGAGTCTATTTGGGCACAACAATGGCTTGAGTAGAATCAAAGCAAGGGTAAAGGTAGATTAATAATTAATGATCACAAAGCTCTTTAATTGCTTGGAACTTTGATTTCATGATGTCCTTTACTTATGCATCATCTTTGGTGAATACAATGAAAAATAAAAATTACATCCCAGACATCCTTTCATAAGACCATAAGACAAACGGGCAGAAGTCGGCCAATCGGCCCATCGAGTCTGCTCCGCCATTTCATCATGAGCTGATCCATTCTTCCATTTAGTCCCACTCCCCCGCCTTCTCTCCATAACCTTTGATGCCCTGGCTACTCAGATACCTATCAATCTCTGCCTTAAATACACCCAATGACTTGGCCTCCACTGCTGCCCGTGGCAACAAATTCCATAGATTCACCACCCTCCGGCTAAAAAATTTTTTTCGCATCTCTGTTCTGAATTGGCGCCCTGCAATCTTTAAGTCATGTTCTCTCGTACTAGACTCCCCCAATGGAAACAACTTTGGCACATCCACTCAGTCCATGCCTTTCAATATTCAAAATGTTTCTATGAGGTCCCCCCTTATTCTTCTAAACTCCAAGGAGTACAGTCCAAGAGTGGTCAGACATTCCTCATACGTTAACCCTCTCATTCCCAGAATCATTCTAGTGAATCCTCTCTGAACCCTCTCCAATGTCAGCACATACTTTCTTAAATAAGGAGCCCAAAACTGCACACAGTATTCCATGTGAGGTCTTACCAGTCCCTTAACCTCAGTATTGATATATACATATTTTAATGTATTCTCAACACTACTGGTGAATTCGACTATTTTAATGCAACTTGGGATTAGTGGCATTACTTGGATGTATAAATGAAAAACACACAATGTGAGGATGCACAATACAATTTCAACTCTATTGTTCTCTCCGATTGAACTTTAGACTATAATGCAGTGCAATCACATAGAAGCTTTAGTATTGTTTCATCACAGTGATACAACTTTAGGCCTGAGTTTCTCTCCTTGTTTCTAGGAAGTCAAAATTTTGCAGTTCAAAAGTAGAGATAGGCAAATGTGTCATTTACTACAATTCATATGTCCCAGAAAAAAGATGATTAACAGACAGACTGACAGATCAACAACCAACTAACTATGGCAGTGCAGCTATTAACTGAAAAGAGAACAGATATCTCATGTCATCTCTGTCAGCAGCTAGAGTGCATGAGCACATTAGTTTAGCTACAATGATTTGACTATTAAAGCTGCTCACCTATGCATATTAAGATTTTCCTCTGATGCTAGATGTTCTTTTAATGAATTTGTTTCAGCTTTTTACATTTGTACTGTAATACAGTAAGATGGTTCAATGGGGTTCCAGTGAATAAATTGTTGTTGTCGTCTAAGTGGGAACTTAACTGTTCAGTTCCAGGGAGCCAGGAGACATCTTTTCCAACCACAAATTAGAGGTGCTCAAATGCACAAACAAGTGATTCCTGTTAGAATCAATGATAAACCCTGTCAGTTGCACATGGCGTACCGAAGAATTAGTGTGATTCCACAAAGCAACCGCGTTAATAGGGAATATGGCTGATAAAATGTGCATCTCCTGAAACTTCAGTCTGTAATAGAACATAACAGCATGGCATGTAACAGCCTCTTAACCTACTCCACAATCAATTTAATCCTTCTGTCTTTAGTCCATAACCTTCTATTTTTATCCATGTGCCTGTCTTAAATGTTCCTTAAAAGTTTAAGACTCTTAAATGTTCCCTTCGCGTCAGCCTCTACCACCACCTGCAGCACTGCATTCCAGGCACTTACCACTCTGTAAAAAATCATGGCTCAGACATCTCCCTAAACTTTCCTCCATTCACCTTAAAGGATGTCTTCTAGTATTAGCTGTTACCACTCTGGGGAAAAGGCACTGAGTATCCACTCCAGCTATGCCTCTTATAATCTTACACCCTTCTATCAATTTGCCTTTCATCCTCCTTCACTTCTAAGAGAAAAGCCTTAGCTCGGTCAACTTCTCCTCAAAAGATATATTTTCTAAACCAGGCAGTATCCTAGCAAATCTCCGCTGCACTTTCCCTAAAACTCCCAATCCTTCTGATAATTAGGTGAGCAGAACTGAACACTAAGTGTGGTCAATCCAGAGTTTTATAGAACTGCAATGTTATCTTGTGAATCTTGAATTCAATCCCCCAACTAATAAAGGCTAACACATCATATGCCTTCACCTGCCACTTTTTTGCCAACTCTACATCCTGTCTATATACTGTTATAGCCTACCACATTATCCACAACTCCACCAATTTTGTGTTATTTGCAAACTGATTAATCTACTTTTCTACTTCCTCATCCATGTCAGTTATAAAACTTGCAAAGAGCAGGGTTCCCAGAACAGATCACTGCACATCATTGGTCATGGCCCTGCAGGCAGAGTATCCTCCATCTATCACCACCCTTTGCCTTCTATGGGCGAGCAAATGCCAAATCCATACAGCCACATTTCCACGGACCTCATGGCCTCATGACTTCTTGAATGAGTCTACCATGGGGAACCTTGTCAAACATCTTGGAGTTTTCCGGCATCCTACTTGCCAAGGTCTTCTCACATACCCTTCTAGTTGTCCCAAGTTGCTACTTAAGATGCTTCCTTCTTACCTTATAACATTCAAAAGCCCTGTCTGATTTTTGCTTCTGAAACCTTCAGTGTGTTTCCTTCTTCCTCTTGATGAATCGCCAGATGTTCCCCATTGAAAATAGATTGATTTACCTTAGGTTACCGTAAGTATTCTTTCTTCTGTGACATACTGAAGTCTAAGATTATATTCTGGCAACACTCCAGTAAATCACCCTGTAGACAGTACCCATTCCAAGGAGGTGTGTTTTTTATGTTGAGCAGTGATAAAATGCTTCTTCATTTTTTTTTTCATTTTACTTTATTTCTCTAATAGCTCGTCCTTTACCATAAACAAACATCACCTACGTTTTGCAAAGAGAAGTGCATGTTGTTATTTCAAGTTCCAGCCAAACTTACTTCCTTTATCAGAAGACTTAGCTGAGTTGTTGATCAGATGTGCTGATGACTGAATCTCCAGTGTATTCTGGACTTCCACACTGCAATGCACAAGCTTGGAAGTAGGCAACACATTGACTGAGTCGATGCTGCTTGCCTGCAGTTCTCTCCAGAATGCTGATTAGAGAGAAGCATGGTCAGAAATGTTTTCTTCCTCTATGTAACAATAAATTCTGTATTATTCTCTGAAGAGTAAGCAGAGGTGATATGCTCTGCATGATTGGGAAGAAGCTCAGAGGTTGTTTTAGCTTATGGCAGTGTTTGTGACGTTTAAAAGAATGCTCTGAACCTGGGGGTCAGTAGGGAAGAAACAAAGACTCAGTGATTTCTGCTGCACAATTTCTCTACCTCCTTCTTGGTTGCAACCAGGCACGACCTCACAGGGGTCTCTAGCATCCAACATCAGTGATTTCATCTGGTAAGCTGCAAAGTTGATCACATCAAAGAATTTCACTGACAGCAAACTACAAGGTTTTTATCAACAATTTTTATCTATTTGAAATGTTACGTCCGTAGCCCCCTCCTTTGTGAGAATTGCAAGATCACTGTTGGGTTGGGTCAAGGGGCCCAGGAGATGAGAGAGAGACGTGCAAAATGCCTCGTTTCCCCGGCGATGTAAAGCTACGGGACCTGGCCATTGTCTCTGGGAGACCAATTTGTGGATTGAGCTACTATACTACGTGAATGCCCTCAGGCAAAGTGGGCTGGTCTAGGGAGAGAGTGCACACCCCCAGCCTGATTGACATCTACGACCCTGCGAGTCAGGATAAAAGAGGGTCTGTAGGAACAGTCCCTCAGACGCACCAGAAGAAATGCTAGTGATCCTGTAATAGCGGGAAGCCATTTGAAGGAGGCCACGTGCATTCAGTTCCGTTGCCTGGGACTGGTGGCTGGTACCATGGAAAATGGCTTTTAGCTAACAACGGGGAAACCAACTCCCTCGACTCAACGGATTGGCATCATAAAAGACCTGGGCAAGTTTAAAACCGTCTCTCTTAAACCCAAAACGCTGCAGCTTGAACGAACTAACAGTGACTGTTATATTTCCATCGGACAATACATTATCCCCTAGACAATGATAGAGCTATTTCTTATTGATTATTATTATACCCGTGCTTTTAGATTTAGTATTGACGACGTATATTATCTGTATGTTTGCATTAATCTTATTTTTGTGCCCCTTTATCAATAAATACTTTTAAAAATAGTACCATCAGACTTCAACGGACCTCTCTATCCTTGCTGGTAAGTGACCCAGTTACGGGGTACGTAACAATTGGGGGCTTATCCGGGATTTGATACCAAATTGGAGGGCCAGTGAATCGGGCTTGTAAGTCCAAACTTGGATCTGGTTACGCGGGTAGCCAGACGGGAAACTAGCAAAGATGGACGTGGGGAAATTTATAGAAAACCCGACTCTGGAGGCGCTGGAGGCGGCCACCAAATCAGACTTGATAAATTTGGCGAAGGGGTTAAACCTCGCAGAGGTGAGGTTGTCAATGAAAAAGCGGGAGGTGCGAAGGGCAATAACTCAGTATTATATTGGGAAGAATGTGTTTGCAGCTGAGGTATTGGAAAATATCCCTGAAAGGGTACCAGCTAGTGGGACGGTTCAGTTAGAGTTGGAGAAATTAAGGTTGGAACATGCAATTAGGGTAAAGCAGCTGGAAGCAGCTGAGAAGGAGAATGAAAGAGCCGACAAACAAAGGGAGCATGAGCTCCAGCTAAAGGGGTTAGAGGTGAAACGAGAGCAGGACAGAGCTGAGAAGCAAAGAGAGCATGAACTTCAGTTAAAACAGCTGGAAGCAGCCGAGAAGGAGAAGGAAAGGGCTGAGAAGGAGAGGGAGGCAGAGAAACAGAGGAAACATGACTTGGAGGGAGAAGTTAAGGCAAGAGCAACGAGTTCAGGGGTCAGACTGAGAGGAGCGGTTTAATGTTAGTCGGGAGTTGAGGTTAGTACCTCCGTTCAAGGAGACGGATGTTGATAGTTATTTCTTGCTTTTTGAAAAGGTGGCCGTGAATCAGAAGTGGCCCAGGAAACAGTGGGTGGCGTTGTTACAAAGTGTGTTAAAAGGGAAGGCACAGTGGGCATATACGGCATTGTCCATGGAGGAGGAAGAGGAGGAGAGTTATGACAAAGTAAAGGCGGCCATTCTCTGGAGTTATGAGCTAGTACCTGAAGCGTATAGACAAAAGTTCAGAAATTTAAAGAAAGGGTGGAATCAGACGTATACCGAGTTTGCCTATGAGAAAGGTGTGCTCTTGGACCGTTGGTGCACCGCAGAAATAGTGGACGAGGATTATTGGTGTCTTAGGGAGTTAATTTTGATTGAGGAATTTAAAGGTTGTGTTTCGGAGGATATCCGGATGTATTTGAATGAGAAGCCGAATAAGTCCATCTCAGAATTTGCTAGGTTCGCAGATGAATATGCCCTAACCCACAAGACAAAGTTTTCCTCGACTAAAAGTTACCTGAGAGACCGTGGGAACAGTAGGGAAATCCCGCCGGCTAAGGGAGAAACTCAGCCGGGAGCTAGCGGTAAAAATGAGGAGGAGAGGCCAGAAGCCAGGAGATTTCCTGGCTTGACCTGTTTTAGTTGTGGAAAGGTGGGTCATATTGCATCTAAATGCCCCGCTCCGAGGAAGGAGCCAGGAAAAGGGAAAGCAGCTATACTTATAGGCTGTATTGCGTCGATCAGAAAATCGACGAGAGGACCCCCGGTAGATGGAGTACAGGAGGGGCGTGTGATGTTTAGTTCAGAAGGAACCGTGTCTGTGAAAGAGGGAGGCCCACCAGTTCCAGTAAGGATCTGGAGAGACACGGGGGCTGAGCTGTCATTGATTAGCAGTAAGTTGCTAGATTTTGGTCCTCAGACGGGAGAGGTAGCCCTGAGAGGCATAGGAAAATGGACCAAAGTGGTGCCCTTGCATAGGGTCATTCTGAATTGTGAGCTGGTGTCTGGACCAGTGGAATTGGGGGTACTGCCGGAGTTGCTGGGGGAAGGCGTGGATGTCCTTCTGGGTAATGGCTTAGCGGGTGGAAAGATGGGTGCAGCCGTGAAGCTGACAACCAAGCCTGTGAGGGTTGAGGCCCCGCCCCCAGATTCCAAGATCTATCCCGCATGCGCGGTCACTCGCAGCATGTTGAAAAAGGCAGCCGAGACAGAGAGCAGCTTAAATCCGGCCAGTATCGATTTGGCCGAGATGTTTTTGCCGACTCTGTACCAACGACGGTCAGAGGAAGGTAAACCGGAGAGTAGGGAGGGAAGAGAGAGTAAATGGGGGGAGGTTGACCTGCCCTTAGCAAGAAGAGAGTTTGTACGGGAACAGGAAGGTGACGAGGAGCTGGTAGCCTTGAGAGAGTCGGTTCTTTCTGAGACGGAGATTGAGACAGAGCCCGAGGGTTACTACCTGAAAGAGGGTGTGTTGATGAGAAAATGGAGGTCCCCCGCGGTGCCGGTCAATGAGGACTGGGGGGTGGTACATCAGATAGTAGTTCCGAAAGTGTATCGGGACGAAATTTTGAACTTAGCTCATAAGGGACCCTTGGGTGGGCATTTGGGAATAAAGAAGATAGTGGATCGGGTTCAGAGAGAGTTCTGTTGGCCAAACCTGAGAAAAGATATTACTGAGTATTGTAAAAGGTGTCATACATGTCAGGTGGTGGGTAAGCCGAAACAAGTTATCCCTAAGGCACCCCTCCGACCCATCCCCGCATGTGAGGAGCCTTTCTCCCGAATCATTGTGGATTTTGTGGGTCCTTTACCTAAAACTGCAAGTGGGCGGCAGTATATCATGACCCTGATGTGTGCCGCTACACGATTTCCCGAGGCCGTGCCTCTGGGTAGTATTAGGACCTCTGCGGTGGTGAAGGCCCTTATTAAATTCTTTACCACCGTGGGGCTGCCTAAGGAGATACAGTCGGATCAGGGGAGTACATTCACATCCAGAGCATTTGGGCAGATGATGACCCAGCTGGGGTTCAAACAAATTTTAGCCTCTGCATTCCATCCGGAATCCCAAGGAGCGTTGGAAAGATTCCACGCTACACTAAAGACCATGATTAAAACTTATTGTCAGGAAAACATTCGAGACTGGGATAAGGCTTTACCCCTTCTGTTATTTGCCGTAAGGGATACAGTCCAGTGCTCACTGGGGTTCAGTCCGTTTGAGCTCGTTTTCGGTCACAGGTCCAGGGGGCCTCTAACCCTACTGAAAGAAAAGTGGTCTAGCCCGACCGTTCAAGTCAGTGTGATTGACTATGTTCTGAAATTCCAGGAAAGGCTGCATAAAGTATGCGCCTTGGCAAAAGAAAACCTTAAAGACTCCCAGGAAAAAATGAGAAAGTGGTATAACCAAGGAACGAGAGAGCAAGAGTTTCACGTAGGCGACAAGGTTTTGGTCCTATTTCCGGTAGTTACCCACCCCCTTCAGGCGAGGTTTCAAGGACCATATACAGTGTGTATGAAAATAGACTCGCTGAATTACGTGATTGAAACCCCCGATCAGTGAAAGCCGACCCAGTTAGTTCACATGAACATGATGAAAGGGTACCATGAAACCACCCCCACAGTGGTCGATGCGACCATGAAAACCGATGAGGTAGAGGGGGGTGGTAAGGAGGAACCAGAGCGGTTTGAAAAGATAGGTATAGTACCCACCGGATTGGAGAACTCTGTTATATTAGCAAGCCTTGCGGATAAAGTTAGTCACTTAAAGCCTGAACAGCGGGAGCAGGTAACACAGCTCATTAACCGGCATACAGACTTATGTCCAGATGTCCCAAGAAGGTGTAGTGGGACGAAACATGATGTGATGGTTACCTCGACACCGCCTATAAAACAGGCCCCTTATCGGATGAATTCCGAAAAGAGCCAGCTAGTAGGAAAGGAGATTGAACATATGCTAGCTGCTGGGATAATCCGTGAATCCTCTTCTGCGTGGGCTTCTCCTCGCGAGGTTGTCCCAAAACCGGATGGTACCATAAGATTCTGTACCAATTACAGAAAGGTAAACGCTGTCACCCAGACAGACGCTTACCCTATCCCCAGGGTGGATGATTGCATTGATAAAAGTGGGGAAGGCAAGGTACATCACTAAAATTGACTTGTTAAAGGGGTACTGGTGCGTTCCTTTAACGGACAGGGCTCGAGAGATTTCAGCCTTTGTCACCCCATCCGGGTTGTAAGAGTGCAACGTTATGCCGTTTGGGATGAAAAATGCACCAGGGACATTTCAGCGGATGATAGACACTGTGATAAAGGGGTTAACCCACACCAAGGCTTATCTTGACGATGTGGTAGTTTGGAGTGACACCTGGGGGGAGCACCTGGAGGCTGTAGAAAATCTGTTTAAAAGAATGTCGGCAGCCCAACTTACAGTAAACCTCGCAAAGAGTGAATTTGGTCATGCCACGATCACATACTTGGAGTATGTGGTGGGAGAGGGGCAGTTGGCTCCTGTGCAGTCGAAGGTACAGGCTATTTCTGAGGTCCCTGTACCCTCTAATAAAAGGGCCCTGAGGAGGTTTTTGGGCATGGTGGGATACTATCGGAAATTCTGTAAAAATTTCATGGATATTGCTCTCCCACTTACAAAACTCCTACGGAAGGAGGAAAAATTTGAGTGGGGCCATTCTTGTCAGAATGCTTTTGAAAAGTTAAAAGCCATATTGTGCCATCACCCTGTGTTAAAAGCACCCGATTTGTTAGCACCCTTCTCCTTGGCGACGGACGCGAGTGATGAGGCTGCAGGAGCAGTCCTCTTACAGCAAGCAGGGGATGGAGTGCAGCACCCGGAAGCATATTTCTCTCGGAAGTTCAATGTACACCAGAGGAATTACTCTACCATGGAAAAAGAATTGTTGGCACTTGTTTTGGCGATAGAACATTTTGAAGTGTACATTTGTCAAGCGCAAAAACCCGTAGTTGTCTATACCGATCACAACCCGTTGGTATCCCTGGCCAATATGAAAAATAAAAACAGGAGGTTATTGAGTTGGAGTCTGATGCTGCAAGAGTTCGATATTAAGATACAGCATATTAAAGGAAGTGATAATGTGCTCGCGGATTGTTTATCTAGATGCTGAATTGAATGTATCACTGTATTACTCTGTAGAAAAAAAACTTTGGTGTTGTGTTAGATTCTAACACCCTGTAAGACTCTGTATTATTTCGCTTTTTTCCGATGGAAAAAAACGCGCTGAAGAAAGGGGGTGTTACGTCCGTAGCCCCCTCCTTTGTGAGAATCGCAAGATCACTGTTGGGTTGGGTCAAGGGGCCCAGGAAGTGAGAGAGAGACGTGCAAAATGCCTCGTTTCCCCGGCGATGTAAAGCTACGGGACCTGGCCATTGTCTCTGGGAGACCAATTTGTGGATTGAGCTACTATACTACGTGAACGCCCTCAGGCAAAGTGGGCTGGTCGAGGGAGAGAGTGCACACCCCCAACCTGATTGACATCTACAACCCTGCGAGTCAGGATAAAAGAGGGTCTGTAGGAACAGTCCCTCAGACGCACCAGAAGAAACGCTAGCGATCCCGTAATAGCGGGAATCCATTTGAAGGAGGCCACGTGCGTTCAGTTCCGTTGCCTGGGACTGGTGGCTGGTACCACGGAAAACGGCTTTTAGCTAACAACGGGGAAACCAACTCCCCCAACTCAATGGATTGGCATCATAAAAGACCTGGGCAAGTTTAAAACCGTCTCTCTCTTAAACCCAAAACGCTGCAACTTGAACGAACTAACAGTGACTGTTATATTTCCATCGGACAATACATTATCCCCTAGACAACGATCGAGCTATTTCTTATTGATTATTATTATACCCGCGCTTTTAGATTTAGTATTGATGACGTATATTATCTGTATGTTTGCATTAATCTTATTTTTGTGCCCCTTTATCAATAAATACTTTAAAAAAAAAGTACCATCAGACTTCAACGGACCTCTCTATCTTTGCTGGTAAGTGACCCAGTTATGGGGTACGTAACATATAGAACACAAAATAAATATTGGAACATGTACTTGAGGTTAAGGTAGGTGTTTAAATGTCATAAGCAAAACTTAAAATGACAACAAAATGTTCCTATTTCCCTATATTTTCCCAGTCATGAAGACGTCTTAGAAAGGGTTTGTCTACTCCCTGTGGAACAGACATACTATATTTATTTACACAGTTATGTATTCCAGAAGATAAAATCAGATTTCCTCCAATATAATGATAAACACTGACTTTGCAAATATTTCTCACTGCAAATTCCTCTCCAATAAACTCGAAGAGGCAATTGTAAGTCAGCAGTCCATTGAGGGACACATCACAAGCATTGAGTATTGATTTGTAGCATTGCTGCTCCAGTCTCCCTCATAGCTCATGAGCAACAAGTGGTCTGTTACATTTGATTTTTGTTATTTCATTATGATTGTAAGATTTTTAAAGGAATTTTTAAAAAATGGGTTATTTGCTAATAGAACACTGAAATGGAGATAAAATCCTCAGCATGAATAGTCACTATACTGTCAATATATCTGATTAATAACAAATAAATCCTTTAATCTATATCTTAATCAACACTGAGGCACAGACAGATAAGTACTATACAGAAGGATTTGCAGTCAAAAGAAGATGAACCATTGCTACTTGTGCAGTGCACTTCACTGTACATCTCATCAAGAGAAGTAAGCATAAGGAAGTAACTAAAAGAAGCTATTAACCATCACCCGTATTTGGAAAAAGAAGCAGAATTATTTTAAAATAATTCTGAAAACAAGTGGATTGCCCACCTGCACTGAATAATTTTCCAGTTTGATGCAGATCTGGTCTCCCAGCTGGAGGAAGAATGTCATCAAGATTGAAATGGTGCACAGAGATTTCAGAAGGATATTACATTGATTGGAAGGGTTTAGTTATAAAGGGAGGCTGGAGAGACTAGCGCTTTTCTTCCCCATAGGAGGCAGAGGGGTAACATAGAGGTGTATGAAATCATTAAGGACATTGGTATGGTGATCGGTCAGTCTTTTTGCCAGAGTATAGATTTTCGGTAAGATGGCAGCGCATTTGGTCGCAGCATCTTCTACGGGGTCAACCAAAGATATTATTGTTGGTTTTTAACATATCTTTAACAATTGCAACACCCTGCTGGACATTAAGCAATTGAAGTACAGCAGTCAGCAAGTTTCTCATTGACAGAGAAACTGAAAGCACTGGACTTGGTGCAGATTATGCTGCTACCTGTGTCAGAGAGGTGTCAGTGCACGAAGCAGGTGTACAGTCTAACAACGAGTAATCGTATCAGTCACCTGTCTTGTGATCACAGGCCCTGGTGGACATTGTTAATGCGGAATGCTTCAGGTCAATTCACTGATGGCGGTAATAGCGAGTACTGGGCCTCAAGCTACAATATATATAGCCTGTTTACAGCCACCCAGGAGAGAGGCGTCAGAGTTAGTGTGCTCCACCAGAGGTGTTGTGGTGTGGCGTCCCCGGTGTTCACTCAGCAGAAGACAAGCTGTGTTATGGTGGAGTGCAGATTTCTGCACACATTCATGGACTCAGGGTCTTGGACTATATTTTTTTGTGTTACTGTATTTTACTGATATTTTATATGTACTTGCTATCTTATGTGTGCTATATGTGCTTTGTGCTGTGTGTAACTGTTGGTACTGCGTTTTGCACCTTGACCCTGGAGTAACGCTGTTTTGTTTAGCTGTATTCATGGGTATTCATGTACGGTTGAATGACAATTAAACTAGATTAGAGGAGTTTAAAGCTAGAAAGTATAGGTTTCATCTGAGAGGTGTAATATTTTAAAGGATCTGAGAGGCAACCTTTTTACACTGTTTTGTTGGTATGGGGTGGAGCTGCCAGAGGAAACCAAATAAGTGGATACAATTCCAACATTTAGAAGACCTTAAGAGAGGTATATGAATGGATAAGGTTTGGAGAGACATGGGTCATATGCAAGCTCAGATAGATAACTCGTTTGGCATGGACAAATTGGGCCAAACAGCTTGTTTCCATTCTGTATAAATCTATGAAAATATGTCTTGAGATGAACACGTCGTTATTAAAATCAAACGGGATTGTGTTTTTACCAGTTTACTGTGGTGTCTAATTTCCAATTGTTTTAATATGATAGGGCCCATAATAGTACCCAACAATCCCCCGCCACATAGAGTGAAATCAGCAAAAGTAATACTGGCCAAGAAATTATACTTTGTATAAGGAGGTATCTCAACCTACACCACATTGGAGTATATGTGAATACCATTCATTCTGTATTGTTAGAGCTCTTTCAATGTACTCCATAACAACATCAGATACCATGTATGCCTTTGAACTTTGCGATGCATCCAAATACTTCACAATTACTGACTTTTTCAGGACATACCGCAGCTAGAAAATGCTATATTTTTCTTCAGACAGCAACAGCAAAGAGAGCTATTTCTACCTCTGTATTATGATGCAGCATATCGTCATTAAATCCACTATCCAGCACACTGTTACATGATTATTCATTTCCATTACAACAAAAGGTATTACTGTAACTTTTTAAAAACAAGCCAAGAAAGTATTTTTAAAAAATATTTCACGTGATTCAAAATCTAGAGAGATATTTTTCTGGTTTTTATATTTGTAACAAAGTTACAACAAGAATAGTTAAAAAAGCTATCCATTTCACTACAAACTGTAAGCAGAAACTATTAACAACAATGTTCTTTTTTATTAAGCATATCATGAAAGACTATTTCAGAAGTAAGCTCAGAGGTCTAAGACTAAACAATACTGACAGAACGGTACAAATTAAAGACAAATTATTCTGCCCTTTATCTTATTGTAGTATGCTGGTATACAGAAGACTCATTGGTACATGGTGTGTGTCAGAGAAAAAATGCTATGGTTTCCATTTGATATGATAATGCCAGTGGATATACATGAAAAGAGACCTGAGCATCTATGCAGTAAATGCATAGGGCTCCCTTATGTAGCTGTTGGGAAGTGATGGAAGTATTAGTTATGATCATTTGGTTTGTGATTAAAGCAGTGGCTCTGAAACAATGATGAGGTGGGGGCTGGGGGTGAGTGCCAGAACCAGAAACATCCATTACCAGCAACAGAACATTTTCTTTGATAGACCTGCAATACACCAGGAACTGAAAGAGCCTACTCTGCTTTGGATGGAGCATAAAGATAACAAGCAAGGACTGTCAAAATGAGAATCTTGCTGAAGTTTTCAAATTGTTTCCACTAACTAACATACAGTACTGTGTCTTAGGCACCTGAGATTTTTTATACGGTTTCAAATAGTGTGCCCTCCACAGAGCCCTAATCTCAACATCATTGAGGCTGTCTGGGTTTACCTGGAGAGACAAAGCAAGCGAGACAGCCAAAGTCTGAAGAGCTGTAGCAAGTTCTTCAAGATACTTGGAACAACCTATTGCTGATTTTCTTATAAAAATGAACATTGGTGTACCAAAGAAAATTGATGCTGTTTTAAAGGCAAAGGGTGGTTACACCAAATATTGATTCGATTTAGCTTTTTTTTTACTGTTTTCTGCTCTTGATAGTAATTTTATGATATTTAGAAACTTTAATTTCCTTATTTTTCAAAGCATCTTTGCTTTACAGAATTTTTTACATCTGCCTAAGACTTTTGCGCAGTCTGTACAACAGCCATTAAAAACTAAGAACCAAGTTAAATATAATAATTTTCAGTGTATGTTCTCTATTATAAGTCTTCCCATTATTCAGAGCTCCTTGATTTCCAAGTTCAATAAAGCTTGGTCTGATCTACAAATAAAAATCAGAATTTCTTTAGCTCTGTAATACACAATGTCCTAACCTCTATGCAAATTTGGCTTCTGAGTCACTTTAAACATATAGCATAGAATCAGGCTTCCTTTTGTTCTCGTGTGTAATCAAGTTACCTCAATACCGAACTGTGTTTAAAAATGTTTTCCACACTGATTTGTAGTTAGAAAACACAATGTTCTATTTCTCAATTGTCTTTTTTTTTAATAAACAATCAGACCAGGCCATGTGATGTCCAGGGCACATTGTACTAGCTAAAATAACTTGGAACAAATGAAATATTATGAGACAATTTAATGTTCAATCATAGTAGACAATAGATGTCTTGAACAAGAATACTGGAAGAGAATATTGTCAAAATTAGTCATTACTGCAATAATAGTAGCCGTCACCCAATGTCACTATTGAATTTTAGTCATAACTATGACTAAAAAACTACATGGCAGCAGTTAAATCTTACAGTAAAAAGCCCCAAATTAATCATTTTTCACTATATTTCCTGATTTTGTTCCCCTCTTTTCCACACTACCCCTTAAATTTGAGACTCAATGTGGAAACTTCCCAGGTCTTTAATTCAAGATAATCACCTGATTTAAATTTGCTGAATGAATTAATGTCACCTACAGATTACTGACAACAGATTATACTCAACACATAAAGTCAAAATTTTTTAAAGGACTAGCAGAAAGGATTGATGAGGTTATTGATATGCATGTGCTGCATGATAAACTTGTTAGCAAAATCTAATGCAAGGATTAAACAAGGCTGTAGCAGTGTGCAAATGAAAAGGCAAAAAGCAATAACTAGGCTGAAAGATTTGTTTATAAGATTGGAGAAATGTCTATAGCTGTTAGTATCTTTTATGGGGGTTGATGAGCTGAAACTTAGGGTTTTGCTAAGCGATTGAAGATTGTAGAATGAGACATTTAAATATACAATACCACAAAAATTGAGTTTATAAATGGAGACCAAAAACAGTGCATTTATTGCTGGTTTTATAATACATAGGATAGATCTCAGTTTGACCAAGGATATTTACCAGAATAAGAGTAATGAAGATTTTAGTTAACTGACGAAGGATGAGGTTTTCCTTCTTGTTAATGTAACCCAGGTTAATTAAACCCAAAATTGTAATGTTAGAAAGTTTTATCTGCGGATGGATAAAAATGAGGTTTACCGATTTAAAAATAATTCGAAAAAAACGCTATGCAAGGGAGGTGCGGGCTGGACACAGGAGGGACAAGGAGAGAAATGCAGCATCGATTAGAAGCTGAAGACATAAACTGTTAAGAGTGGAATTAGTAGTGAGTATCTTTACCCTATTAACATGAAACCCTCAGGGTGAAACCCCTGGAGGAGAGACAATAGCGATAAAAGATTTATTGAAGCTATGACTATAACATGCAGCAGCTATAACAGGACAATATTGGCAAAGACGAGTGTCCAAAATCCCTACTGTGTAGTTGAGATTAATTCTGTAAAATCATACCAAGGCATTTGGTCAAGTTTTGTACAAGTGTGTGAACTGACTTGCTGTGGAGGATCCAACAAACCAATATGGCGAGTCACCCAGATGAAGAACCAGCGCAGGAACAATATGTGTAATGACGTAGAGGGTTTGGATAAATACGGTTGGATAAATGTTTATTTTCATTCAAAGAATCCAAATTTGATTTTCTGCGAGAATTGATTACTTTTGCAAAGACTTTGATAAGTTACTGATTGAGATTTACTTTGTTTAGGAGTTGTGATGTTGGAGAATTGTCGTAAAAGGAATTCAACTCAGTATATATAATTTTTGAATTTGAATTTAAACTTGTACAAACGTTTGTAGATATACTGCCTGGAACTGAAACTGAAGTTAACTCTAATAGTTGAGAATAGGAATTATATATGATTTTCTAACTAACTAGGGATAAATAACAAGGAAAGTTTAGTTGTGAACTTTTAAATAAGGAATATCATAAGATCTAACTAGAGTAACAAAGGTTATTCTAATGAATATTACTGACTATAACTAAACAGGAATTCTGCTTTTGTTGATAACTAAGATTTGAAACCTAAACAGAATGTTTGAATTTTGAATTGTTCTTGCTCATGTAAATATTTTGTAGATATTGTTTTTTTTTCTTATAAACAAAACCTTATTTCCAGAAGTGTGAAGTTTCTATTCACTTCCTCCTTCAGATACCTGGATTCTTCTGTTGGCCTATTAGCACCTAGTGTAATTTGATTTTCTCTAAAGAGTGCGACGACTCGTCACACACAATAAGACTGGTGCTACACAGGTGTTACATTAAGATTTTGACCAAAGTGTAGAAGAATAACTGATTAAAGGTTATTATATAAAAGCAACAATAAAAGCATATACCCCTGTACATGGTCTACAACCATGTTATATGATCTTGGGACCAAAACCAAAAATAAGAAACATGAGGCCGTGGTCTTTGACAACTGGCGCTATTGACCCTTTATTGCCTGAAGTCTAGCTACCTAAAAGTGTAAGACTTCCATTCAGAGAAACAGTACATAGAACATTATAGCACAGAAACAGGCCTTTTGGCCCTTCTTGGCTGTGCCGAACCATTTTTCTGCCTAGTCCCACTGACCTGCACCTAGACCATGTCCCGCCAAACCCCTCTCATCCATGTACCTGTCCAAGTTTTTCTTAAATGTTAAAAGTGAGCCTGCATTCACCACTTCAACTGGCAGCTCATTCCACACTCCCACTAGTCTCTGTGTGAAGAAGCTATCTCTAATGTTCCCTTTAAACTTCTCCCTTTTCACCCTTAACCCATGTCCTCTGGTTTTTTTCTCTCCTAGCCTCAATGGAAAAAGCCTGCTTGCGTTCACTCTGTCTATACCCATCATAATTTTATACATCTCTATCAAATCTCCCCTCATTCTTCTACACTCTAGGGAATAAAGTCTTAACCTATTCAACCTTTCTCTGTAACTCAGTTTCTCAAGTTCCAGCAATATCCTTGTAAACCTTCTCTGCACTTTTTCAACCTTATTAATAACCTTCCTGTAATTAGGTGACCAAAACTGCACACAATACTCCAAATTCAGCCTCACCAATGTCTTATATAACCTCACCATAACATTCCAACTCTTATACTCAATACTTTGATTTATAAAGGCCAATGTGCCAAAAGCTCTCTTTACAACCCTACCTGCCTGTGATGCCACTTTTAGGGAATTATGTATCTGTATTCCCAGATCCCTCTGTTCTACTGCACTCTTCAGTGTCCAACCATTTACCTTGTATGTTCTACCTTCATTTGTCCTTCCAAAGTGCAATGCCTCACACTTGTCCGCATTAAACTCCATCTGCCATTTTTCCAGCTGGTTCAAATCCCTCTGCAAGCTTTAAAAACCTTCCTCACTGTCCACTACACCTCCAATCTTTGTACCATCAGCAAATTTGCTGATCCAATTTACCACATTATCATCCAGATCATTGATATAGATGACAAATAACAATGGACCCAGCACTGATCCCTGTGGCACACCACTAGTCACAGGCCTCCACTCAGAGAAGCAATCCTCCACTACCACTCTCTGGCTTCTCCCATTGAGCCAATGTCTAATCCAATTTACTACCTCACCATGTATATCTAGCGACTGAATCTTCCTAACTATCCTCCCATGCAGTACCTTGTCAAAGGCCTTACTGAAGTCCATGTAGACAATATCCACTGCCTTCCCTTCATCCACTTTCCCGGTAACCTCCTCGAGAAACTCTAATAGATTGGTTAAACATGACCTACCACACACAATGCCATGTTGACTCTCCCTAATAAGTCCCTGTCTATCCAAATACTTGTAGATCCTATCTCTTAGTACTCCTTCCAATAATTTACCTACTACCAATGTCAAACTTACTGGTCTATAATTTCCCGGATTACTTTTAGAGCCTTTTTTAAACAACAGAACAACATGAGCTATCCTCCAATCCTCCGGCACCTTACCCGTGGATACTGACATTTTAAATATATCTGCCAGGACCCCTGCAATTTCAGCACTATTCTCCTTCAAGGTCCAAGGGAATACTCTGTCAGGTCCTGGGGATTTATCTACTCTGATTTGCCTCAAGACAGCAAGCACCTCCTCCTCTTTAATCTGTATAGGTTCCATGACCTCACTACTTGTTTTCTTTATTTCCATAGACTCCTTGCCAGTTTCCTTAGTAAATACAGATGCAAAAAACCCATTTAAGATCTCCCTCATTTCTTTTGGTTCTGTACATAGCCGACCACTCTGATCTTCAAGAGGAACAATTTTATCCCTTACTATCCTTTTGCTCTTAATATACCTGTAGAAACTCTTAGGATTATCCTTCACCTTGAGTGCCAAAGCAACCTCATGTCTTCTTTTAGCCCTCCTGATTTCTTTCTTAAGTACTTTCTTGCACTTATTTATACTCCTCAAGCACCTTATTTGCTCTTTGTTGTCTATACCTGTCATACATCTCTCTCTTCTTCTTCATCAGATTTCCAATATCCCCCAAAAACCATGGTTCCTTATTCTTATTCACTTTGTCTTTAATTCTGACAGGAACATACAAACTCTGCACTCTCAAAATTTCTCCTTTGATGGCCTCCCACTTACCAACCACATCCTTACCAGAGAACAACCTGTCCCAATCCACGCTTTTTAGATCCTTTCTCATTTCTTCAAATTTGGCCTTTTTGCAGTTTAGTACCTCAACCCGAGGACCAGATCCATCTTTATCCATGACCGAGTTGAAACTAATGGCGTTATGATCACTAGACCCAAAGTGTTCCCCTACACACACTTCCACTACTTGTCGTAACTCATTTCCTAATAGGAGATCTAATATTGCATCCTCTGCAGTTGGTACCTCTATATATTGATTTACATGCTGCAAAGTTGGCTGGAGCTAGATCCAACAAAAATTGGTGCTCCTTCTTAATGCCTACCAAGAACCTAATCATCAAGTGCAAGGTGCTTTTGGTTTTATTGTACAGTATGTAACAGAGATGTTGCCCATACCTCGCTCCTGCATCATGACAATCACCAACAGCATCTTTAGCTTCTTTCAGTGGTCCAAGTTTTATGATGGGCTTTAATTCGCATGTTTCCAGGAAAAACGCAGTCATATTGCCCTAATGGCCACGTTGTGTGCAGCTTTGAAAAAACTGTGTGTAGAATTGAAATTATGCAATCACAAACAGTCACTGCTTGCTGAGGCCGTACTTATTCCTAGTGTTGCAAAGACAGGCCTGGCCTCACTGCTGTACAGTGTTCCATTGAGTTGGATTTTGCCACACTACCTACCTTTTGCTGAAATGTTCCTTCATGAAAACACCTTTCCTCATAAAAACAAGTCCATCAGCATAGAACATTTTGGGGGTCTTGCAAAAGGACATAATGGATTCCATGGTTTGTTTTTCTAAGCAGATGGTCAAAACATTTTGGCAGAATGCCCCATCACCAGAAGTCATCTACAAGCACGAACACATACTTGAGGGGCAGTCCACCTAAGATCTTTCCAGCATGGTAGAGCCATGCTACCCTCAGGATGACTGAGAAGAGGATGAGAAAATCATTCACTTCTTTGTAGACTGCATATTAATGAAGGAATGCTGCGAAAGGATGCAAGAGTCCTTGTGAAGGTGTGTCCCAAGCTGCTGCATAGCAGGTGACTCTGATCGATGAGCTCTTTCCAGGAATGCATACTAAGACAAACATCAAACACTGCTGGAAGATCATTAGCTCGATGAAAGATACACTTTGGTCTGCCCAAACTCATTAGTCTTGCAATAAGTCCTAAAGTAATGTTGCCAACTGGCAAACTCCAGGCTGCAAACAAAAGTCTGTGATAAGATCCTGCTGCCAGTCCATACTGAGGGTCTGGGCCAGTTCAACAGCCTTACAGATTTAAGGGTGCATTGTTCAAAGAGGCCACACTTGTCATTATGCATATGTCAAAATATATTAACTACTGACAAGCACATTGTGGGAGCAAGTTTTGGAAAAAGTGAAAGGGGCCAAATTGGAACATTCTGCGCACCTGAGATTGTGAGGTAATTAGGCATTTTGCAAGCACCAATAAAAGGAAGAGCAGCCATTGTGGATGTACCCACTTTAGAATAAAGTCTTTGAGTCAGAGACTCCAAATGAGAGTGAAGGCTAACAGGTTTCTGCTAAGTTTATTTTGTTCTTTGTCTTTTAGTGCCTAACTAGTGTACTGAGAATGTGTCTGGAGTCAGTGTTGTGTTCTTCATGTCAGATGTAGGAATTCTCGGAGACCTCCAGTCTCCCCAGTAACTACATCCGCATGAACTGCATCCAGCTGCAACTCCTCGCAGATTATGTTAAGAAACTGGAGCTGCAGCTATATGAACTACAGTTCATATGAGAAGGTGATAGATAAGATAGGCAGAGCATTAGTCACCCTTAAGTTGCAGGAGGCAGGTGGCTGGGTGAATGCAGACAGTGGACAGTAAACCCCCCACACATACACACACGGTTGTTTCCCTCAGTAACAAGTATACTGATTTGGATACTGCTTGAATGGGGGAGCGAATGACTTACCGGCTGAAAGCTGCAGTGACCAGGTCTCTGGTACTGAGTCTGACTGTGTGACTCAGAAGGAAAGTAGAAAGGAGTGCAGTGGTGACAGGAGAGTCCATAGTTAGAGGAGCAGGCAGAAGATTGGTAGATGTGAATGAGATACCTGGATAGTATGTTGCTTCCTATTTGCCAGGTTAAGGGTCATCTCGAATCAGATCCACAGCATACTAAAGTGGGAAGGTGAACAGCCAGAAGTCATGGTACATATTGGTGCCAATGACATAGGTAGGGAAAGGGATGAGATCCTGAAAAGAGAATATAGGCAGCTAGGTAGGAAGTTGAAAGGCAGGACCTCAAGAGTAGTAATTTCTGGATTGCTGTCTGTGCCACACACCAGTGTGATAGGTTTTACGAACAGTTGAAGAGGCATCAACTCGTTAGGAAGAGTCAGTATGGCTTTGCGAGGGAACGTCATGCTTCATGAGCCTGACAGAATTCTTTGAAAATGTGACAAAGTACAATTGATGAAGGTAGAGCTGAGGATGTGGAATATATGGGTTTTAGTAAGGTGTTTTGTTGAGGGTCCCATAGTAGTCTCAAGCAGAAAGTCAGGAGGTGTGGGATCCAAGGATACTTGGCTGTGTGGATACAGATTCTGCTTGTCCATAGAAGGTAGTGAGTGAATTCTACATAGAGGTTGGTGACTGAGGGACCAGTTCTGTGCTGTAATGTTTTATGATGGAAGACTATGTGTGCTGACTTGACAACATTATAAAATGTATAGACTTGATGGCATTATTAATGCAAAGAAAGTTTGTTTTGTTGCATTTGCAAATATTTTTGAGAGTAAGATTTATTTTTCAGGATAAAAAAGAAACAAAAAAGACATTAATAGGTCTTTTTCATCTGGCTAAATGCAACTAGAAAATGTAGGAGGTGGCCAGATGATGGTCCGTGTTGAGCCTTTTTGACTATTCACAAAGGACAAACATCACACCAGTGAAAAGATAGGATGTATCAAATCTATTTTAGTGTCAGAGTTAGACAGGATGTAAGAAAGCCCTTTGGCCCAACTTCCCATGCCAACCAAGCTGTCTTCTTGCACTGGTCCGATTTGCTTTCATTTAGCCCATAACTTTCAAAATGTTTTGAGCTCACCATACACCCCATTATGACCTTGAGCCTTATTGTCTACCTGGACAGCACTTTCTGTTGTAATGAAATGATCTATATGAAATTCATCTATACGAGATAAATTTTTCATTGTACCTTAGTGTCTGGGACAATAATAATAACCCAATTGCAACCTATCCAAATGCTGGAAGCTGTACCAGCCACTACTATTTCCTTTGGAATTCTCATTCCATATACACACCACTATCTGTGTGGGGGAGAAAAAAAAACCTTGTCTCTCAGGTCCCCTTTAAATCCTTCCCTTCTCATCTTAAAACTCTTACCTTTAGTTTTAAACTTCATGACCATGGATAAACAAGACTCTGATAATCTATTATACTTATTGCCTTCATAATTTTATAAATCTCTAAGGTCACCCTTCAGCCGCCTTCACTCCTATCCCAAACAATAAAATCTCTCCTTCAGTCCCCGCAACATCTTTTTTGCACCTACTCTAACTTCATCACTTCTTTCCCAAATATGGAAACCAGAACAGTACATGATATTCTAGGTGCAGTCTCACATCATCTCGTTGATGATATGAGACTAAGAGGAAAATGAACTGTGAGGAGAGAGCAAAGATCTTGCCAAAGAACCTAGACTGGTTGTGAGTAGGCAGGAAGTTGCAAATGGAGCTCATTGAGAGTCTGTAGACTTTGATAGTAAGAATAAAATGGAGATTTTTCATTCCCCATAAGTTGAGAAACCAGCAATTGTTTGCATACAGAGGGTTTACTGCCCTGGTTTGCAACATGCAGCAGAAAGCAAAGGTAAAATGAGCCAAGCAAGGCAAATATTATCCTGGTCTATAGTGCAAAGAGAATGGATTAAAAGAGTTAAGTGAATCTTATTGAAATTGTAAAGGGATCAGTAAGGACACATTTGACTATTGCATGTAGCTTTGACTTCTATACTTGGATAGGATATAGCAGCTTTGGAGTCACTCCAAAATAATCTGACAAGATAGATTCCACAAGATGTCCTATCAAGAACACTTGGCCTGTATTCACTGTTTAAAAGACTAACAAGTAACCTAATTTTGACATGCAAGATTCTGAGAGCAACTTAAAGGTTTAATGCCAAAAGTCTTTCTTCTGGCCAAAGAGCCTTACATTTGAGGACCTTTTCTCTAGATAAAGGGTTAGCCATTTAGGATTGAGAAGAACTGAAATGTATTTAAGAAGATGGTTGCAATCATTTTGAATTGTCTATGTTAGAACTTATTAAATATAAATGGTTTGGGGAAATGGGAATTAAGCTGGAAAAGAGATCATCTAACATCTAAGTGAATGGTGGTAGAGCAGATTCATTGATCTGTAATGCATACTCCTGTTTCTATTTCTTATAGTATGAACACTGAAGATGTCTGTAATGGTGCCTTAACTAATTAGAAAATGTCAATTATGTTATAAGATACTATGCATTTGTCTGGGCAATATTTTTGTGGGCTTTGGTCAGACTTGTATAATCTTTAATAGTTTTTCACACTTTGGATTAAGTTGAGGATGGTGAGGGTCCTGAAGATGGGTTGTGAGATGCCAGTGTTACTTAAAACTATCCTCCCTAAACCTTTAGAGAAGATGTATTGGGACATAAAAACAGGGAAGAAATACATTTAAATTAAATGCTGCACATAAATCTAGAGGCACTAACCTCTGCTTCATGCTGTTGAATGAAATTAAATTTTATACTAAGCTGTCATGGACTTCACTTAGTTTTATTAATGCTGCAAACAACAGATAAAATCCTGCCACAGTACTGAAAGTAATTGTTGCAATATATTGCATTAAAAATTTCAATATCATTTAAAATTATATTAGTAAAATATACCAGAATACAAAATATAATTGATTGACATATCTTCCTTCCCATCTTTTTAGCACTGAAGTAAAATTTGATTGACTACAAGTTCTAGCAGTATAATGTTGGTAAAGAGTTACTGCAGAATGGTGCATTTTAAAACCTTAGTAACTGAATTCTTACATTAAATTCCAGTAGTACATTCATCATCAAATATTGTATACAAATAATTTTAAGTACATGTTTTGCAACACAAATTCCAAGGACCTGTAGCACATTAGGTTTCAGCTTTGGTGAGAAGGTAAGAGCAAACTTAACTTTGACATTTCCCAGTGGATATAATTCCTTGTTTATTTGTAGCTTTCTTTATTTAAAAGATGAGGTGCTTACTTACACCTAAGAAGTAATTCCCAATTCTATTCTTTGATTAAATTTCAAGTTTAACCGAACACCGTTGTTGACCGAATCTAAGGTTGTGAAGAATCAGCATTTAGCTGGGAAATTAAGAATTTGGCTCAATAGTGTCACAACAACAATCTCTCACTCAATACTGGCAAAATCAAAGAACTGACTATTGACTACAGGAGGAGGAAACCAGAGGTCTATGAGCCCATCCTCAGTAAGGGATCAGAGGTGGAGAAAGTCAGCAACTTTAAATTTCATGACATTATCACTTCAGATGTCCTGTCCTGGTTCAAGCATGTGACTGCCATAACAAAGAAGGAACGGCAGCACTTCTACTTTCTTAGAAGTTTGTGCAGATTCAGTGTGTTGTCCAGAACCTTGACAAACTTCCATAGGTGTGTAGTGGCAAATATACTGACTGGTTGTATCACGGCCTGGCATGGGAGGAAAGTCCCTCCCTGCCACTGAGCACCGACAAGGAGAGCTGTTGCAGGAAAGCTGCATCTATCATCAAGGAATCCTCCATTCAGACCATGCTGTCTTCTTGATGCTGCCATCAAGAAGGATGTACAGGAGCTTCAAGTCACACACCACCAGGTTCAAGAACAGTTATTCTCCTTCAACCATCATGCTCTTGAACCAGAGGGGATAGATAACTTCATTCACCCCAACACTGAAATGATTCTACAATCCATCGACTCACTTTTAAGGACCCTTAATATTTATTTATTCTTAATATTTATTTATAACTCTGCTTCTTTTTGTATTTACACAGTTCGTTGTCTTTTGCACATTGGTTATTTGTCCATCTCTGTCATGTGTGGTTTTTCATTGACGTATTGTGTTCTGTTATATTTAATATGAATGCCCACAAGAAAATGAACCTCAAGGAAGTATATGGTGATATATATGTAGTTTGATAATAAATATTCTTTGAACATAAGTCTTTGAATGAAGAAGCTTATTTTAGTGCTTTTATAAAAGGTTAGCGAAACAGGACTTATCTTTAGCATTTGCAAATATAAACCTCGGCCAATACTTTCAAAGATTCAGGGTGAAAATCCACCTCTGCATATTTAACAAAATGGTTAGGGCAAAATTATGTCTTCTAGCATTCTACAGTATTAGCTCCAATTGATTTTTCTGGGTTTGGCAGGAAGGTAAATAGTAGGAATTGAAACAGGGACATGAGTGGGACATGAGTGGATGCATGGTAACATTCTGCCCCAAATGGAATAGGTTAACCCTCTCTTCCAGCTGGCTTTTCACATAAACAGGCTCATACATTACATAATCATTTCACTTTATTGGGATAATATTTGTGGGCACTGAACAGGTAGCTCTCTCTCAGACAGCTAGCAAATGCATATTGAGTTATGTGATTTCCATTTGTGTTGAGTGCTGGCCAAATGGTCAGACTATTGGAGTAAAGTTTGGACTACTAATCCAGAGACAAAACTGTGAATAATGACAGACTGGAAATTTGAAATCAATTGAATAAACCTGTCACTATGTAATTACAGGTAGTTTCAGTCTCGTTAACCAAAAACTGCTGAATTACTGAAAAAAGCAGCTGGATCACTATCATCCTCCAGGGGATGAAATACACCATCCTTACCTTACCCAAGTATGACTGAAACCTCTCCTCATTCAACTCAAGGACAATAAGGAATGTCTAATAAATTATGGCATTCATGTTGTGTGAACGAACAAATAAAATATTAATTCTATGGTTTTACAAAGTCAAGTCTGTTCCTCTGATTAAAGTGCCCTCCTCCTGGAAGTCAAGAAGATTCTTCTGATTGGATCCCTGACCTGGGCTGAATTATGGGAATATTTGAAGTGGTCCTGTAATCTCCAAACATAAAATCCACTACCAGTTATCATTTCTACATCAATGAATGTCCAAACTGAAGAGGCCAACCAGGTAATGCAATTCCAATGAGATATCTTGGATTTATAATAGAATCTCAGGGAAAGTTAGGTGATAATATTTAATCAGTGGGAATATAAATTTATAAGATAACACAATCAAGCATGAATCTGATTTTTCAGAACAATGGATAATTTCAGAAAAATGCTCAGATATTGCAATAGTGCATTGGACATGTTGACAAACACAATCAGCAGGCAAATGCTAAGCAATGTAAAATTAGCTATTAGCTCATTCAAAATTCACTTAGCAACAGTGAAGATGTCTACTAGGACATATTGTTGCTTAGTTACCAATAGAGCTTACCACCAATTGCTTTTGAACACTCTCTTACAAAATTAGACCTGCAAAAAGTTATGTTTTATAACTGCCCAGACATTAATGTAAAACATTTAATAAAAGGAACAAGATTTGCTTATAGGTTTATTAACTTAAAGAACAAGATGAGTGAGCAAGACAATGGTTTCTACTAAAATCTTTAAGGATTTAAAAAAGTAGCAGGGAAGGTCAGATAAACTATGAAGAGTTGATTAGATCAGACCAACAATTTTATAATTTTAAGTGGAGATTTTTGTTTCATGTATTATAGGTTCCAATTTTATTTTGGAAAATAATGACAGCCTCTAATGTTCCATTCATAACATAGGAGGATATCCATTCTTCAATCCATGCATAGGCCCAGAAGAAGGAGAGACTTAATAAAGAGCTTTCTACAGCTTTGCTATTCTATAACAAATGTCATTGATTAGGATTTTGAAGTGTGTCTTGATTGCAACACTATATAGATGAAAGGGAAAGACATTTTTGAGACTCATCAATCAGGACTGATCAAATTGAGATACAAAAATATTGTATTGAGAGGATAGCAACCATGCTCTATTTTCTACAAAAGTCTAAAACATTTCCAGATGAAAATTGTTGACACATTTTTGATAAACTGGAGATCTGGAAGATTTAGGGGAGAAGTAAACCCAGAATAAAAGTGAAAACTGCTTTAAAGGACAAGCTTTAGGAGTAAAAGACATGTGAGAGGTTCATTTGAAATGATAAAGGATGCTGAGACTAAGATTGAATGTAGGTGAAGACTTGTACTTAGGTGAAGACTTGTTCAAAGGTAAAGGCTATATTGTTCCCATCAGCCTGCCAACATCAAGACATCCAGTATCATGCTTCTCTGCTGCAGAAATAATTAGACACACTTTTGTAACATCTTCAGTGTTTGAACACTCCAGTGCTCTCTTTGCTATTTGATATTTTGCATTCCTTAAACACTACCAGGCATTTTCTTCAATAGTAAAACCAAATATTCATCATCTTTGTTTTTGCTGAACTATGCCGGGCAGTTCACTTGAATAAGTTCACAATTTTGCCCTCACTTTATAACTTCCATTCAGGTAATCTCACTTTCATTGTTTTCTGTATATCCTCTAGCCTTTGCACATTCAATGCTTCTTCTGACTTGGGTCTCATATATACTCCACCCATTTTTATTCAGTCAACATTATCTGCAAAACTTAGAGAATCCAAACTTCACTCACTTCTCTGGAATTCCCTTTCTAACTCAGAAGCCCTGCTCAAAACCCAACTTTTTAACTGATCTATTTACCACCCTTCAAACAAGCTCCCATTTCTCGCTCAATATTGTTGATGAAGTTGAAATCATTTGCAGGTATCTGGAAATACTGCTTCTGCTTGAAATTGAGATCCAGATTAATAGTATCTGTATATAGAAACTGGCACTAAACAAAGGAAAATCTTGGCTTAGAGAAATTCTAAGCAGAGATAAATTACAAATAAGACATGCACTGTTATTCTGTTTAACAATTCATGCTTTGTAATTTGTAACAGAACTTACAGCACAGAGAAACCCAGAACCTGGTGTGGTATCCAGTCCTAGAAGCAACCTTGTGATAGAAATCATGTAGTCCTTCACAAATGACTGCAATGAAAATAAAAATGGCCAAAAATAAAACAATTAAAATTAAATATATAATGCAACATTTACCACAGTAAAAGATTTTTTCTGAAGACAAAAACATTTAAAACAGCTCTCAAATAGAGAACAGTTAAAGCACAAGAGGTAGCCTTTCAGCCCATGGAAGTGATTCTAACTCTATGTTAGAAAGAACTGCATTCTAACAACATCTCCCATTGGCCCTGCAATACTTTCCCCCTTTTGAATATTTAATAGCTTCTTTCAGAAAGCTGCAATTAAAACCTGAACTGTTGCTAAGAAACTATTCCAGATTGTCAGAATCATTGATTAAGAAGTATTTCCTTCTGCACTTTTTGTCTCTGTAACTATTGCATCTGTATTTGTTAATTATTTTAAATCTCTTTATTAGATTCTTTTTAACCTTCACGAGTGAAAGAACAGTCTAGCTTCTCCAGCCTGTCCACATAACTGAAGTATTTCATTCTGGGAACAATGGTAGTAAATCCTAAACATTGACATCAGTCCTTAAGTATGGCGCTAGAACCTGGCACAATAATCCATTTGTGGCCAAAACAGGGTTTTATAAAGGTTCATCATGATTTCCCAGAGTATGAGTCAAGAAGTCACATTGCAGCTCTATCAAACTTTGGTTAGGCCACATTTGGAGCATTGTGTGTCGTTCTGAGTGCTTCATTACAGGAAATGAAGCTTTGGAGAAGGTGCACAGGAGTTTCATTGGGATGCTCCCAGGATTAGAAGGTATTAGCTACTGGGAGAGGGTGCACAGACATGGATTGTTTTCTCTGGAGCATTTCAGTCTGAAGGAAGAACCGAAGGAAGTTCCTAAAATTATGAGAAGCAAAGATAGAGTACATAATTGCGGTCTTTTTCCTTGGCTTGATATGTCAGGTATTAGAAGTCGTAACTTTAATGTGAGAGAAAAAAAATTAAGGGAGATGTAAAGTGTTTGCTTTACACAGAGAGTGTTACATGTCTGAATCACACTGCTGGGGCTAACAGGGTCAGGGTGGTGAAAGCAGATAAGATAGTGGCATTTAAATAGACACACTGGCATATGGACATGAAAGGAATGGAGGATATACAGATCATGTGCAGGCAGATGGGAATTTCATTTTGCGTCACAGTCAGTACAATCATTGTGTGCTGAATGGCATGTTGACTGTGTACTGCTGAAGCTTTATGAGGTGTCAGTCAGACCACATTTGGAATGTTGTGAGAAATTTAAGGAAAAATGTGCTGACCCTGGAAGGGTCCATTAGAGGTTCATAGGACTGATCCCAGGAATGAAAGTCTTAACATATAAGGAGAGGTTGATACGCTTAGTCTGTACTCAATGAAATTCAGAAGAATGGGGGGAATTCCACTGAATCCTTATGAATACTGAAAGGCCATGAGTTGATATGTTTCCATTAGTAAGGGAGTCTAGGATCTGAAGATACAGCCTCAAAAATAAATGGACATCCTTTTAAAACTGTGATGAGGAGGAACTTCTTCAACCAGAAGGTAGTGAATCTGTGGAATATGTTGCCCCAGAAGCCTGTGGATGCCAAGTCATTAGGTACATTTAAGGCAGAGATTACTAGGTTCTTGATCAGTAATGGGTGTAAGTGTTACCGAGTGAATAGGGTTGAGAAGAGAGAAAAAAAATCAACCATTTCTGAATGGTTGAGCAGAATCGATTGGGCAAAAGGCCTAATTCTGCACCTATATACTATGGTCTTACGTTTTGATCACCAGGATAATTTGAGTTGGAGATTAATGGGGATTAATGGGAGGACTGAGAGTCAGGAGTTGCATGGTGAAGATGACCAGACAGAAGTCAAAATGTTCATATTGATCAATTGGCACGTGAAAGTCATGTAAGATGATAATTAATGAAGCACAGGATGAAGGTGGACCTGAGGTCCTTGCTGGGCAGGGCATAGATCAGGACACAGGAGCCGTAAACCAGAGGTGATTTAATTTAATTCATTTTTGGACACAGGGAACCACTACAGGACCAGCAATTATTGTCTATCTCTAATTGTCCTTGTGGGTGGCAAAATGGAAATATATCTCTACCAAAGGAGGTGTATGGTATTCCTTCCCTCCCCTTGGGCAAAGTATAGCACCTGTTTAGACCCTGATCAGGGTCATGTGAAGCCATGGGAGCCGGTGGTGGATGGTCAGATGAACAGTTGGTGCATATCACGTCCTAGTTATGTGACCACAAACGCCAGGCAGACGATCTCTGAAGAGTATTAATAATGGCTCAGGTCACTTGTCTTGAAAGTCACTGCCCAGAAGAAGACAATGGCAAACCACTTCTGGAGAAAAATTGCCAAGAACAATCATGGTCATGGAAAGAGCATGATTGCTTATGTCATATGACACAGCACATAATGAGCAAACAAATTGTCCTTGATAAGATGGTGCTGAGTTGCTTTCCTGAACTGCTGCAGTCCTTTTGAAGGTAAACCCACAGTGTGGCTGCATAGGGAGTTTCAAGATTGAGCCTATAATGATGATGGACCACTGAATGTATGTTTCTAAGGCAGGATGATATTACTTCTGGGATGGAAGACATGTGAACAGAGGCATTTTCATGTATCATTACTCCTGTTCTTCATAGTGGTAGTTTTAAGAGATGCTGTTGGTATAAGTTGGTATGGTGTAACAGTGAGAAAGTGGCAGATGCAATCAGTACACATGGGCTATAATTTAACTGTAAGCAATTTAAGTTGCTTTGCACCTTGCACAAATAAAGTGGATGGCACTCTACCGACAGAAGGAGAAAGCGATCCACAATGAGACATAACAGCATATTTAGACCAATTGGGCCAAAACCTGCTCCACCATTCCAGCATGGCTGATTTATCCCTCTCCACCCAATTCTACTGCCTTCTCTCCGTAACACTTGACACTCTATCAAGAGCCTTTCAACCTCTCAGTGACTTAGCCTCTATAGCTCTCTGAGGCAATTAACTCCTTTGACTATAGATATTCCTCATCTCTGTTCTAAAGGGATGTCCTTCTATTCTGAGGCTGTGCCCTCTGGCCCTCGTCTCCCTCACCACAGGAAACATCCTCTCCATGCCTGCTCTACTGAGGTCTTTCCAGAACTGAGGAATCCTAGAGTGGACACTACAGGCATGACAAGTGCACTTTTGCACTTAATGAGATCTCAGAGCTGAGAGACGAGCAACATTTATGAATGGTTGCATCGATAATAGTGCATGCATTGATAAATACTTTTTAAAGTGTCTATATGCAAATAATTGATAGTTTTCACAGGTTTACTTTGTAAAGGATGAAGTATGCAAGTGTAAAGGTGCCGTTAAGAGCTGAGGGCATCACGTTTTGTGACCATGGTGCACTTTTGTACCTAACACACTGTTTCAGTGATAGTTCTTGCTTTCAATGAAGGATTTTCTGCTGTTAGTTCTAGGTTTATCATATGCTCATACAAGCAGGAAGACAGAGCCTACAGCTATTGCAAACAGAAGCTAACATAATATATATGTGGAAGCTGACAGAAATTTATATCATATCAAGACTTGTCAGCTGGCTATTTGGCATTTTGACGGAATTAAAAGATCTTAAGGCCTTATGTGGTTGTCTTGATTATAATAATCAAAGCACTATCGTTTTACACATTAGATTTAGATTTAATGGCAATCTACTGTGGTTGCAGATTTGTTTCAAATGAGTAAAAAACAAGAGAAGTTCTACCTGGTACAGAAGTGTATCCAACATGCTGATGCTGAAGACACGTCCAGCAGCAAATGGTTGACGAAACATGAATGCCAGATTGGAACCTTTCTCACGTTCCTTCTGTCGGAGAGAAAGGTTGTCTTTAATTTTTGTTTTCAGCAGAGCAATACTGCCTCTGACTGGCTAATGCAGGAAATACTGAAGCAGACCACAGCATAAATACAGTTAAACTTTGCTTAGAAATTGCAAGAATTATATGACAGTTGATAGGACTTCAAAGAAAATGAATGCTTACTGTTTTATCGAATTTTGATGAACATCATTTTAAAGTTATTTGAAAGTACAGAAATCTATAAAAACAGTTCAATGTTTGAGTCAAAGGTACTGATTGCTAAGCCAGGCTGAGATATTAAGGGATGAATTGTTTTCCCAGGATACCTTCATTTCGTCATGCTATTTATTATGTCATTGTCACATTGAACAGTTCTTTTGCTACAAGTCTGCAGATTGGTGTCCCAATGCAGTTGAAGGAGCTTTACAACTGTGACTTTTGTTCCATTATTTCATTTGATGGGAAATATTGTTAAGCATGCTTTGAATAATCAGCACAGAAAAGATCACCATCTACTTTGCAACATTTACATAATTTAATATCGCAGAGACCAGTGCACTCACATTACAATTCTGTTGAGCATTTCCATTCCATTACCTGTACCATTAAAAAGTAACCAGCACAGTTCCAACTAGAACATTCAACATAATTATAATATTGCAAATGCTGGAAATGCATCTGTGATAGCTTTTTGGAATATCATGTTTGTGAGCCTACAAAGGAAAATGCATCAAACTAAAAGCTCATGCATACAACATCACCAAGAGTAGTGGGAAAACTTGAAGATGGGGAAAACTTTAAAATCCAGAAAAATCCACTAAACAAGAAATAAGGAAAGGGAAGATAGATTATGAAAGTTAACCAGCACAAAATATAAAAACAGATAGTAAAAGTTTATAATAATTATATAAAGCAGAATATTGAGGCTACAGTGAGCATCAGTCCTTTGAAAGATGAAAACATTGAGTAATGTGGAAAAGACTGAGGCCTTAAATGGCTACTTTGTGGCACTCGTCATGGTGGAGGATATATCTAACATGAAAAAGAGTGATGTTACTGATGTGATGGAAGGGGAGGACCTCAATACAATCACTGTCACCGAAGAGGTAGTGATGAGCAAACTAGTGAGCTGAAAAGGCAGACAAGCCCCCGGTCCTGATGAGATGCATCTTAGGGTACTAAAGAAATGGCAGAAGTTGTAGCACTTCCATTTACCAAAGCTCTCTGGATTATGGGCATGTCCTGGCCAATTAAAAGACAACACATGTCATACCACTATTTAAAAAAGTATGTAGGCAAAATGCATTTAACCATAGGTCAGTTAGCTTAACGTCTGCAGTAAGGAAAATGAAGAAAGAAGTGTTGACACAACTGGTTATAACTGGTTCTATCAAGCATATGCAGCATGGATTTATAAAGAGCAGGTCTTGTTTGACAAATTTACTGCAGTTCATTAAGCACAGTGGATAGAGGGGTACTGGAGCTAACAGGCCTATAGTTACCCCTTTTTAATGCCTTTGTCTCTTCTTCAATTTGCTATTTTCTTATTCACTGGCATCCTTCCAGAACTCATTGAATGTTAAAACAATTCAACTGAAGGCTCTGCTATTTCTGCAGCCATTCCCTTCAAAACTGTCAGGTGTGAGCCATGTGGTCACAGTGAGGTTGCTTGAATCCGATAAGTTTTTTCAAAACTTTGTAACAATCCCTATCATGAGGGATTTAAGCTGTTCCATGCTATTTGGAACGTGCCCTAAGAAATCTTTAGGACATTTACCATGTCTTCCACTCCAAAGACTGATCCAAAGTGTTATTTTAAACTTGTATGCCATTTCTATTTTTCCTGTTATGGGATCCTCAACTTGCCCTTTAGGGGTCCCACATTTACTCTAGCTGTGTTTTTATTTTCTATATATAAGCATGGAAGCCATTGTTGTTTGTTTTGATTTGTGAGTCAGTTTTCTTTCAATTGATTTTCTCCCTCCTAAAGATTAAAAAGACAAATCTTTTTAACCTTTAGTGATTGGTTCCTGTCAAATTCCCCAGTCCTCTAATTGTAATTGCCACTTTGTGTGCTCTAGCTTTGTTTTGTCTATTTTGTTTGCTTCCTAATGCAGGAGGCCATTCAATCTTCCATGTTCATTAATCCCATTTGCCTTCTTAGGTCCCTCTGCTATTTTTTTACTGCCTGTTACGCCGCTGGCATTTAGGGTAACAATGAAGGCCCTCCTCTCTGTCTGTCCATACCGTCACACACAGATATAGAAGGACTATTCATTTCTGTTTTCATAACATTGTGTTTAAATAGGCAGGGTTGTTAGCCCTGAGCTGAGCACCCAAGCCTGGAGGACTGGGGGACCACTCAGTCTGGCATCTACCCTTTGACCTGTTCAGCATGGGTGACCCGACCAAGGCCCTGACTCTAGCCAACATAGCTCTCTGGGTCATTGAGGCATGCTACCATTCAAACCCTATGGCAAGGTTGTAATCCTCTTGGAGGCATTCCCTCTACTACTTGCAGCTTATTCTATCACTAACATGACAGGGAGGAGGTGTTGAAAGTGTTCCAACTTGACAGAGGTGTATGAGATGATAAGAGGCATGGATACTTTAGAATGGACAGCCAGTGCCTATTTGCCCCGGAGCAGCAATGGATAATACCTGAGGACATAATGTTAAGGTGAGCAGAGGAAAGCTTAGGGGAGATGTCAGAGAGTGGTAACTACCTGGAACACACTGCTTGGGGTGGTGGTAGAGGCTGATACAAAAGGGACACTTAAAGAGACTCTTAGATGGGCGTATGGATGAAAGAAAATGGAGGGCTACATAGGAGGAGGGAAGGGATGGATTGATGTTAGAGTGGGTTAAAAGATGAACACATCATTGTGGGCTTAATGACCTGCACGTGTTGTTATGTTCTGTGTTATTTGTAAAAGTACATTAAAGTGGATACATTTCCAAGACCTGACCATGTAGGAAGCTAGAGAAGAAATTGAAGAGGCCTTTGAAAAGATTTTTGATTCACCTCTTGCCATAGGGGTTCTGGAAGACTGGAGAATGACTCAATGTGATGCCACTTTTTTTAAAAAAAGGTTAACAAACATAAAGAGCAAACACGAGGAAATCTGTAGATGCTGGAAATTCAAACAACAACACACACAAAATGCTGGTGGAACACAGCAGGCCAGGCAGCATCTATAGGGAGAAGCACTGTCGACGTTTCGGGATGAAACCCTTCATCGGGACACTTCATCCTTCATCCTGACGAAGGGTCTCGGCCCAAAACGTCGACAGCGCTTCTCCCTATAGATGCTGCCTGGCCTGCTGCGTTCCACCAGCATTTTGAGTGTGTTGTTGTTTAACAAACATAAACTGGGAAAATACAGGCCAGTGAGTCTGTCATCAGTGATTGGTGAATTGCTGGAGGCGATTCTGAGGAACAGAATCTACCAACACATGGAGAGACAGGGGCTGATTCAGCACATCCAGAATGGCTTTGTGCATGTGAAGTTATGCCTGACAAATTCTTGGAGTTCTTGAAGGATGCAAGCAAAAGTATAGATGAGGTTAGAGTAGCGGATGTTGTGTATATGGACTTTTGTAAGGCCTTTGACAAGGTCCCTCATAGAAGGCTAATCTGAAAAGTTAGATTGTATGAGCTCCTATGGGAAATAACAGACTGGACTCATAATTGTCTCAATCATAGAAAGCAAAGTGTAATAGTCACAGGTTACTTCTCAGACTGGAGACCTGTGCCTGTTGGTGTGCCACAGGGGTCAGTGCTTAGACCTTTGTTATTTGTAATTTCTCTATGTGATTTGTATGTGATTGTACAAGGCAGGGTTAGCAAGTTTGCAGATAATATTAAAATAGGTAGATAGTCAGGAAGGTTATGAAAAATTATAGGGTAATTTTGATCAACTAGGTATTGGGATTAAGGATTGACCTTCAATCCAGATTAATATGAGGTATTGTATTTGGGAGACCAAACTAAGGTCAGACTTGTATATGAATGGTAAGGCCTGGGAGGGGGGTGTTATGGAACAGAAGGACAGAAGGACTTAGGAGAGCAAATGCATAGTTTGCTATGTCACGTCACAGGATAGGGTTGTGAAGGTGATGTTTGACAACCTGGCTTTCTACAGTCAGAGCATTGAGTACAGGAGTGAGGAAATTGTGTTACAGCTACATGAGACATTGGTGAGGCCATACTTTGAATATTGTGTATAATAATGGACACCCTGCTATAAGAAAGATGTTATTAAACAAGAACAAGCACAGAAAAGAATTACCAGGATGTTGTCTGGGCTAGGGAGCCTAAGGTATAAGGAGAGGTTGTGTCAACTAGGACTTTGTTCCCTGGAATGGAGGAGATGGAGGAGTCAACTACTTGAGGTATATATCATGAGGGACATACACCACGTGAGAGATGTAAGTACAGTCTTTTTCACCAGGGAGGAGATGGTAAAACAAGAGAGTATGGGTTTAAGATTAGAAATGAAAGGCTTAGAAGAGACATCAAGGGCAGTTTCTTCATGCAAAGGGTGGTGTTTATTTGGAAAGAACTGCTAGAAATAGTGGGCAAGGCAAGGACGAGCAATCCATAGGATAGGAGAGGCTTACAGGGCTATGGGCCAAACATGGGCATATGGGCCTAGATTGATGGGTGAAACATTCAGATTGGACAAGTTGGGCCAAGGAACATGTTTCCATGTTGAATGACATAAGCTCCTCTGTGATTTTTTTTCCCATTAACCCATACTAAGGGATAATATACAGCAAGCCAATTAATCTACTAGACACTAGAATACTACAGCACAGTACAGGCCCTTCAGCCCTCGATGTTGTGCTGACCCATATATTCCTTAAAAGAGTACTATACCCACACTACCTGGTAACCCTCTATTTTTCTTTCATAAATGTGCCTGTCCAAGAAGGTCTTAAATACCCCTAATGTTTTAGCCTCCACCACGATCCCTGGCAAGTCATTCCAGGCACCCACAACCCTCTGTGTAAAAACACTTACCCCTGATGTCTCCCCTAAACTTCCCTAAATGACATAAGCTTTGTATATATGCACTCTGGTGTTTGCTATTCATGCCCTGGGAAACAGGTACTGACTATACACCCTATCTATACCTCTGATAATCTTGTAGACCTCTATCAAGTCCCCTCTCATCCTTCTATGCTCCAAAGAGAAAAGTCCCAGTTCTACTAACCTTGTCTCATAAGCCATTGTCCTTCTACCCTAATCTCTGCACTCACATTCTGATTCCCACCCCCCTGCCAAACTAGTTTAAACCCTCCTCAACAGCTCTGGCAAACCTGCCCACCAAGATATTGATCCCTTTCCAGTTCAGGTGCAGCCCATCCTTTTTGTACAGGTTAGACCTTCCCCAGAGGAGATCCCAATGATCCAGAAATCTGAACCCCTGCCCCTTGCACCAACTCTTCAGCCACGCATTCATCTGCCAAAACTTCCTGTTCTTATCCTCTCTGTCTTGTGGCACAGGCAGCAATCCCGATATTACCACCCTTGAAGTCCTGCTTTTTAACTTCTTTCCTAATTCCCTATATTCCTTCTTCAGGACCTCATCCCTACTCCTATCTATGTCATTGGTCCCCACGTGGACCACTACGGACAGAGAGATATTAAAGACTGCAGATGCTGGAGTCTGGATCAACAAATAAGAAACTTCAGGAATTCAGCAGGTCAGGTAGTATCTGAGGAGGAAAATCGACAGTTGACAGCAAGTCAAAACCCTTCATCTGGTTCAGCATCCTGTTTATTGCTTTTAACCCGCCTTTGGGAAATTAATGGAAGTCAGAGCATCTATCAGAAACATACATAGTTGCAGACAGACAATACAAATTCCACAAACACAGCGTTGTAGGTCAGGTTTAAACCTAGGTTACTATGAGGCAGCATCACTACCTATTACACCACACCTACATCTTTACACCTTGGGCAGAGCCATAAAATAGGCCATTAAGGACAAAGGTCTGTGTTCTTATGGAAGAAGGTGGCAGGAAGGTGGAGTTTTAACTCATCCCATTAAAAGAAGAATATATGTAAAACACTTAAGATAAAAAGAATCCTAGTTCTACTTTGTCATTTCTTTCAACCATTTTTATCCAAATAATGACAAGACGAAGTGTAGTTTAGGCAAAGAGCAAGTTGTAGAAGTTGGAATAGAAAAAGGGGAGAGGAATTAAAGCATGTTAGTACACATACACAACAGATGAATAGCTGTAAATTCTTTCACTGGGAATTAAAAGCACCAGTTCTTCCTTTGGCACTGAATAGAAGAATACTGGGAGGTAACCAAATAAGTAAATACTATAGGTAATTTTTTAGAAATCTAGATGCAGACAATTATGATGAATTGTGAAATTAGCATCAAATTCAAACCAACGACAGACAAATCTAAGAATCATATCAGAAAATTATTCTTCACATAGACACACAAACATGGAGAATAAACTCCAGTTAGGTTAGTGGAAAAAGCAATCTAAAAATCATTTTAGAAGCAATGGATTTTACATAGAGAGGACTTCAGTATCTTTCTTGTTGGATGAAGTTGTAAACTGATTCCTTGATTATTTTGTGACCCATACAAAATTGGCTGGGGCCTCACCTGCCTGTCTTGAAAGTACTGGGGTTACCAAATGCACATTTTATTTATTCCTTTGCAGGCTGCTGACATTGCTGGCAATACTGACACCTATTGTACACTGGTAACTCTCCTCAAATTGAGTCTGGAGTTCCATTAAGGCAGACTTTCTTTCATGAAGCAACCTAAATGATTAGTCAATGAACATCCAGTAGTTTTCTTCTCATTGTACTAACTAAAAAATCCAGATGCATTTAAATACTTGAATTAAATTCTCCAGCTGCTACAGTGAAATTCAATGACCGTGTCGAACACTTGATCAACAAGAATCAGAATCAGCTTTAATATCACTGGCATCTGTCATGAAATTTATTAACTAGGATTTTATTTCTCCATTTAAGAGCTAGCAAAGAATGAATAGGAAAAGGGAACCAGTCCAAAATCTGAAAGCACAAAGTAATGATAGCAAAAATTGAAAATTTTAAAGTTCTACAATGAAAAGCTAATTTATATAATCTTTTAACTGTAAGTGAAAATCTAACTGCAGAAGCTATGGTCAAAATACAGTTATCACTGAAATATAACAATTAAGAAAAAAAGGAAAACGGGATTAGGATGGAAATATAATTATGATTTAAGACATATTTTACTGAAGGGGAGTCATCTAGGATACCCTACTCGTGGAGTGATGGGAGGATTGAAACCAGATACCCAGGATATTTTACTTCTTGAAGATGTAACTTGTATCTTGGACAAAATAATTTAAATGACTTAGTTTCTTGCAATGTATTCTTTTTGTATCATTGCTACCACTCTGATTTAGAGCATCAAAAGACATAGATGAATTTACCAAAGTGAACAGTCAAGCTGCTTATCAACACAGCTACAAACACACACTGGCACCAATAAATTTTAAAAAAATGAATAGTAAATTTTATTGCATCTGTTACTTTTGGCATGAAAACCTTCATGAACCGGAAGAGTGAAAGTCTACCTTTCCCATACTTGATTTACAGTTTAAATCTTCTCTCCCAAAATTATTTATCATTATATCTGGATGTATGAAATACTCTACATTTGTCCTTTAATGGTATAACACAGCTATTCCAAGTAAGTTGCATACTGGAGATTCAAGAGTCCATAGTTGCATTTTTCTGTTTTCATATCATTGGTGTGATCTGATACATTCTAAGATCTATATCAGAAATTACAGAGCAGCCAGAAATTGAGAAGTACCCATTGGATTTCTTCTACACTGCTTACACAATGAAAGATACACAACCTCAGAAGTGAAGGAACATGTTTTTTAAGATTCAGCAAAAAATCAAGAATTCACTGCAGGAAATGGAAACAGAGGAATTTGATTGACAGATAATCATAAATGAGTAAAATAAAAGCAGAGTAAAATCTTATAGGATTGAAGCAAGTCAGCCAAAAGCAAAACAGAGAATTGAACTACAGCCCTTTGGTGCTTTCAGCATAACCTCAGCAGCCTCTGTCCTGGTCTTTTACATTTTTATACAGAGTGAAATACCTTGTTCCATGTCAATCAAATTCCTCAGTAGCCAACCTGTGAATTCTTTATTATAAATCCGGAAACTCATTATTCCTTGGTGACCTTTATACCTGGTATAACAATTCTATTAAATCTGCTGTTCAACCTATATTTTATTTCTTTAAATGCAACAGCATGACACATGCAATCAAATATACAATTACTAAAATCAAAAAGAATTCACAAAATTGTTGTCTGGAATATACTAATTTCTTTCTTGACCAATCCCACTGGTGCTCCGCTGCTAGTTCGAATTACGTGGAGTAGCATGAAAGACAAATTAACATCCAATGCCTTGTCAATCATGCAAAGATTTAATTCTTTGCTTCCAGATTAATTATTACTTGGACTATACATGCATGCATCTACGGTACTATTATAAATTCTCATTTCCCTTCTTCCTAAATGAGATCTAACATTAAGTACATTTTGTTTGGAGGAACACTGGAGGGTCTAACAAATTTTTCTATATGCAGTTTGCATACATAATGCAAACTGACAGAATTAAAAATAATTAATAGCTGCTGACGCAGATCATCAAATAAATGCTGGTGTACTGTGGCAATGAACCACCTTGAAGCAATAGGAAGTAAATTTCAGAAGCAGAGTTTAACGTGTATGCACTACCACATCCTGTATTTAGCGTACCTAAGAGAAGATGACTTTCTATTACTCAGTTCCTGTTTGCTGACACTGATTGAAAAGCATAAATGTGTGAATGTTGACAAAGGGAAGGATCATATTCTGAGATATTGATCCCACACAATCAAATAGCTCACTCCACGAAACTGGTATGAGTAAATTGTGAGAAAAGTACTGAACAGTTTAAAATAGAGTCATTGATCAAATACAAATGCATGCAAAACAAAACATCTTTGTAATTAATTTTATAAATATTCAAAGAATGTTTGCTATATCATTCTGTTTGGATCATATTGATGATATTCAATGCCATTGCTATTTTATACCACAGGTATATTTTTTAAGATTACATTTTCTTCTTAAAAGAAATGTATGACACTTCACAGGGTATGGAATTTTAAAAATTGTTGTCTAGGTTTTTAAATGAAAGAGGCATCGCTTTAAATATTCATTTACTTTCTTTTTTTCAGTTCTTCTAATTGATGGCTTGCATTTGTTTTGCCCCAGAAGGAATCAAAAGATGTTACAGTTGTGTTAGAGAAGAAACATTAAGATCAAAGAGTCAGAATTGGGGATAATTACAGATGATCACACAATTCTATCAGCCATTCTTAAGACAAAGAAGTTTATGCCTGCACACACCAAGGTCTAACCATCATTCAGTCATGATAAATAGCAGGCAGTATTCTTGTCACATGCTAGGTAATTGATGCGCTATCAATAACTCCGAAAGACTGGAAGTAGAGTAAATACTGAAAGGCTTTTATTAGCAGTAAAACGGAGCACGTCCATGCTGGATGACTGTGGGAGGGGCAGAGACACAATCACCTTTATCCAGGGGTCTGTGGGAGAAGCCACAGGAGCAGTTAGAAGAGGGGCGTGTCCAGACAGATATACATGATTTACCACAGTAATGACCATATCCAAGAAGATTGAGTCCAAACAGTTATCTTGACTATCAATGGCACAACCATTTCAAAGTCTTACATCATTATTACTTTGGTGGGAGAGGGTTTGTTAACCACTGGCTAGAAAAAGAACAAAAACAGGTACAAAACTACATTGTACAGTGTGTTTCAACTTCTCACTTCCCACGGATCTTCCCCTATCGATGGTAAAAGTGTCATGGAAATTCTTTCACTTGGGTGCAGTTTCAATAACATAAAGAGATACAGAGCCCACAAAGTTAAAATCATTTCTTAGTGATTTTCACCAAGAATTATTACTTGTACCAGTAATTAATATAGCTGAAACAATTGGAGTATTTTCTACTCATCTAGTCATAAAGTTGACTACTGGTCTCTGCATTGTGCACATGCCCAGGAAGCAACCACAGAAGGTGGCACATAAAGAAAACAGTTAAAAAAAACATATACGATCAATGTAAGTACTTCAGAAATAGAGATAATTGTTAATATGGAATGCTGCAGGTCTGATTCACTGATTTATGGGTGGACAGCGGGGCAGCTGTATGGGCTCAGTAATAACAAAGACTAGGCCTCAAGCCATGGTGTCGCCTGTATACAGCCACCAAAAGAGAAGCGTCAAAGGCGGTGTGCTCCACTGGGAGCAGAGTGGCACGGTGTCCAGGCTGGAATCGGTGCTGCCCAACACTGCCCCCCAGTATTCGCCTGGCAGAAGACAAGATGTATTGTCACTGTTTGCAGATTTCTACAGCATCCATGGACACAGAGTCTGGACCATTTTTGTTTTGCGTGGCAATACTTTACTGATATCCTACATGTGCTTGTTATCTTGTATGTGTTATGTGTGTTACTATTGGTACTGTGTTTTACATCTTGGTCCCGGAGTAACGCTGTATCATTTGGGTATATTCATGGGTATTTGTGTATGGCTAAATTACAATTAAGCTTGAATTGAACTGATTAATTGTGCACAAGTACACTGTGACAATTATGTAACCAGAAAATAAATAGTTAATGATGCCCATTGTCTGTAAAAGAGTGACGAATGAAATCATACATTTGTCACCAATTGAAAAGAATAAGAAGATAGAAGGGTATAAAATTTTGTTGCTAAAGTTGCTGCTAAACTAGGTGCTAATTTACATCAACAAACACAGATGTGATATGTAAATGACAATTGGTAGATTGTTCTATAGTCAGGAGATAATCAGTAGGATGCCCATGAGGTTTCTCATGATCTGCTGTAGTGGCAGCAGGGAATTAGAGAGTTTCTTTGCACCAGCAGTTCTCTGCTGCAGTTTATATTATACTCTGGGCCTGCTCACCTCCCCCTACCTCGGCTCTTCCTCACAAAGCCACTGTATGTTGTGGGCAGCGGCACAGATAATGTCAGACCTGAACCACATGCATTATGAGGGAATTTAGATAAAGCTGACCTATGAATGGCCATTTTTAACCTTCCTAATACACCACTCCTCCCTGTCTAAAGGTGGATGATTGGTCCTGGGAGGGAAGAATGTAAAGAGATTTGTGGAAGGGTTGAGAGGAGGGCTGTGGAAGATGTTTTGGGAAAATAATTCATGTTTGTTTCTGTGTACGCAAATATACAGTGTACCCATATGTGGTGACAGTGTCATCTGAGCAACTATTCCATTGGCCCAATTAGCGATAGGAGCAGGCCACAGTAACAAGGGTTCTCTCAGGTTGACAACACTTGTTTAAGCATACAGACAGGACAAGCAGGGTGGACATTGTTGGGAGTAGGATATGGTGAGAGTAGGAGAGTCAGGCTTTGGTTCAAAGGAGGTTTCAGCGCAAAGGAGAGCCGATAAAAGGTGCTGGAGGGAAAGAGGGAGAAGAGGGGAGCAGTAGTGATAGGGACTCAATAGTCAGGGAAACAGACAGGAGATTCGGCAGATGTGAACGGGGCACCCAGGTGCCAGGGTCAGGGACACCTTGGATCATGTCCACAACATTTTGGAGAGGGAGGGAGAGCAGCCAGATGTCTTGGTACATAGGAAGGAAAAGCAAAGACATCCGGAACTGAGAAATTAGAGAACTAGAGAGAGCTGAGAAAGCTGAGAAGCAGGACCTCCCGGGTAGCAATTTCTGGATTGCTAGATTCATATGCCAGTGAGGGCTGTAGGTTCTTGGATCATTGGGGTTTCTTTGGGGGGAGGTATGACCTGTCCAAAAGTGACGGGGAACAATATTCTCACCGGCAGGTTCATTAGAACTGTTGGGCAGGGGTTGAATTAATTTGGCAGTGGGGTGGGAAACAGAGTCAAGGGACAGGATAGGATGAATGGTAAAAAAGGCTAGATAGTGTGCAGTCAGACTGCCGGGAAGGGCAGGCAGATGATAGGACAAAATTGCAGCCAGCAGGGCAAGTACCAATGCATTAGGGATGCAGAATCAATAATGGTAGCAAATACAGTGCTCAAAGTGTTATATCTCAATGCATGAAGTTTACGAAATAAGGTGGATGATCTTGTTGCAATATTACAGATTGTCAGGTGTGATGTTGTGGACGTCACTGAATCATGGCTGAAGGATGATGAATGTCCAAGATTACACGTTGTATCGGAGGAATAGGACGGTAGGCAGAGGGGGTGGTGTGGCTCTGCTAGTAGCATTGGAGAGGGTTCAGGGGAGGTTCACAAGGATAATTCAAGAATGGCGTCAAATCAGTAAAAAGATGTGACAAAGGATCAGAAGATGTTGAACCCTTGTGAGTTGAGTTAAGAAACTGCAAAGGTAAATGGACCCTGATGGCAGATGTATACAGGCCTCCCAACAGTAGCTGGGATGTGGACCACAGATTACAACAGAAAATAGAAAAGGACGTTCCTTCTGAACGTTGAAAGGACTGGACAGTGTAGATGTGGAAAGGATGTTTCCCATGGTGGGGGAGTCTTGGACAAGAGGGCAGAGCCTTAGGATAGAGGGGCATCCATTTAAAACAGAGATGCGGAGAAATTTCTGCTGAGAGTGGTGAATTTGTGGAATTTATTACCACAGGCAGCCATGGAGGCCAGGCTGCTAGGTGTACTTAAGGGAGAGATTGATAGGTTCTTGACTGGACATTGCATGAAAGATGATGGGGAAGAAGGCTGGGAACTGGGATTGAGGAGGAGAAAAAAAAAAGTATCAGCCATGATTGAATGGTGGAGCAGACTCGACGGCCAAATATGTTTAATGGTCTAAAAGTATATTAAGAGTTTGCAGCCAATCTCCAGTTATCCTAGAGCTCCATGCCACTGGACTAAGACAGTCTATAAGGTGAATGAGATGCAATGACTGAGGAAAATGAATGTCTTTCTACGACACTCCTTTCTTTGTTATTTTAATGCATTCATGTGCTTATTTATTTGAAATGAGTTGACTCTGTCAAAACAGTGGCCAAGAAAACATCATTTAGGCAAATAAGCATTTATCCACTAAAGCTGCCAATGGTACTGACTAGGTTTTTTTTTATTATTCGCGAGGCACCAAAACAATAATTGGATGGAGCACAGAGCCATGAATGGCTGGAAGGGGAAAAAAAAATGTATGTGATATCTCTATCACACCATTGTTGCTATTAGATCTAATTAATATATACAAGTCCTATTAGGGCTGTCAGAATCTGTCAGACTGGCTTATACATTAATCTTTCACTACACCCTCATTATGCTAGGTACCTTCGTAACAGGCTACAGCAAGCAGCATACAAAAATCTTTCCCGGAAAGTACAAATTAATACTCTGAACCTTTGTATCAGACTCTTCAGACTGTTCCAAAGGAAATTGTGAAGATCAAGCAGTACTGGGGTATTAGATAACAATCCTACACTGTTGTGACACTATTTCATTGTGGATATTAGGCCTCAAAGATTGGATTTCATTCAATGTCACACTCGCAGTTCATCTGTAATCAACTTTGACCTAAAAGGGGTATTTTCTCAGATTAACTGTACTAAGGACTGCATAAAAAACTCTTTCAGGACAGTTTGATTTATAGCCTTGTCTTTCTCCAAGTTTTACTCACTTTTAATCTTTCTTGGTAGCAAGAAGATTGCCTAATACAAGAATAAGAAAAAAGAGAAGGTAGGTGAAATAACTATGAATTGTTTTAACAAAACTGTTCACACTTCGCCAGATGGATAGTTAGAAAGCGAAAATAGATACAGCAAGATAAGTGCTGAAGGCTAAATAACCATGAACAAGTCAGCCGGTCTGAAAGGACAATCAGGCACAAAGAGATAAGAGCATCTTCCCAATAATGTGAAAACAAGTCTGACACAAGATTACAATGTCCAAGACAAGGAGAATAAATGCTCTATGAAAACTAGGATGAATAAAAATACTTAAAATAAACAGCAATAGATCCAAATTAACTACTCATATACTTTGAAACATACCCATTTTCCAGCTAACTGTATGTTAATAATATTCACAAAATATATGTTAGAACGGAGATGGTAATTTATTAGAAATGTTCAGATCATCCTAAATGAGTACCTATTCATTATGAATAACTAAAAGATAAATAATTGAAACAGCACTGCTGCTAGAACTGAATAAGATGAAACACACCACAGAAACATTTTTCCTTACAGGGCTCAAGACAAAATTAATGAAGAAATTTGACTGCTTACATGGGTTTGAAAAATACAATTGCATGACTAGAATTCTTGCAGGTTTTTCCAAATGGAAGAGCATTTTTTGCGGAAATGAAATGTGGTACAAGCACTTCCACATCTGTTTGTAACACTCCGGAAATTTGATCGAGCACTTTCTTCTGCTGTGTTGTGATTTTCATATTGGGTGCACAGGGGATCACATCTTTTCTCATGCATTCAAAGTTCAAAGTACATTTATTATCAAAGTATGTACACATTATAAAATCTTGAGATTCATCTCCTAACAGGCAGCCATAGAACAAAGACACCCAAAGAAACCCAAATATAAAAGAGGACTCTCCAACACCCAATGTGCAGAGAATTAAAACTACATCATGCCCATAAAAAAGAATTCATTAAAAATAAAAGAATAAAATAACACCCAATAGGTAATGAAATACAAAATAGTAGTAACTGCAAGCAAATAGTATTTCTGAACTGAGGTCTGCATAGTTCAACGTAGAGCGAGTAAAGGTAATGAAGCAGTGATCTGAACTGGCCCGTACACCACGTTGGGCCCTGACACCCTGACCTTTTTAATCCGGTCCTGCATTTAACTCTCCATCCGAACATCGGGTTCTGCCACTTCAAACAGCATTCTGAACTGATCCACCCCTCACTTCGGGCCTCGACACCTTGACCTTCTGTCCCGAGAATCACCATTGTTGATTTTCCCAATATAACCCATGAGTGGTCCAGCAACTAAATCCTTAACTAGCTTCCATCATTCTGCACCCTCTCACTCTGTATTAATCTCATTCACTGTCCACCAATATTAAAATCTAGGCTGAAACACCTTGGTTCACAATTCTTCTGACTTCACAGCTCAGCAATGCTGAAGATCACAGAGGAGGTCTAGATCTCTCAATCCACACCACAGGCCCCAATAGCTGAAAACCACTCCTACCAAGACTTGAACCACGGCTTCAGACCTTTTTGGTTATTGTTAGCTATTCCTCCCTACTGACTCCTTAAACCTGGCTTCAGCTGTGACTACAGATTGCCTCACAAAAATACACACTCCCAAATTATTTGTGCACAAGGCCTTCAACAGACTAGGCTTCTGCACCACTGCAATACCTAACTCACTTTGGTACCTTAGAATAATTGGGTCATTATTTTTTATGGCTATGTTACCAACAGTCAATGTGGAAACTATCACTAGAATAAAAAACAAGATATCAGAGTAGATGGCTGGAAGCAATCTCATCCTTCCCAACCGTGTTGAAAACATGCCTAATGCCACCTTAGTATAGATGCAGTAGATAAGCCCCATTAGTCATACACTAATGGAATTCCTAACACCCGCTCTAGGCTCTGACCCAAATAGAAGTTTATACTAATTGTTGTAGGTTTACATGCAGCCTTATCAGCAGTCCTTAAAAGGAATACAGCACAGAACAGTACAGCATAGTAGCAGAATCTTCACTCCATAATGTTATGCCAAACTAACTAGATTGGTAAGAAAATGCTCAATTAAAGTAATTCCTTCTGGCTACACAATGTCCATGTCCTTCCTTTTCTTGCACATTCTTGTGCCTATCTGTGAGTGTCTTGAGTACCTCTGTTGTACTTGTCTCCAGCAGCACCCCTGGCTGTTCACTCCAGGCACCCAGCACACTGTGTGTGGAAAAAGTTTGGCCTAAACCTCTCCTTTGAACTTATCCTCTTTCAACTTAAATGCATGCCCTCTGGTATAAAACATCTCAGCACTGGGAAAAAAGATTCTGGATGCTCTATCTATGCCTGTCGTAAACTTCTATCGATCTTGTTTCAGCCTCAGCTGCTCTAGGGAAAATAGCCCAAATTTGTCCACCCTTCTAGATGGGCTTTCCATGAGGAACATTGTCAATCTCCTTACTAAAATGCATGTAGACCACATCCATCTTCATCAATCACCATCATTATCTCCTCCGAAAACTGAAATCACATTAGTAGGTCATGAACTGCCCTGCACCAAGCCATGCAGACTAAATAGGCTATGCTTTTTTTTCCAAGTGTTTATAAATCCTCTGTCCAATAATCCTCTCCAATAGGTTTTCTACCACTTACATGAGACTCTTTGGTCTATAGATTTCAGGATAAGGAAACAGCATTAGCTACTCACCAGTTCTCTGCAACCTGTCCTGTGGCTAGAGAGGATGTGAAGATATTGGTCAAAGCCCCAGCAATAACACCCCTTGCTTTCTTAATAACCTGGGGAATACCCATCAGGCCCTGAGGACTTATTTACTTAATGTTTCTAAGAGATCCAACACTACCTCCTTTGCTTTGTCTCACAGTGTCCTAGCATATTTGCATGCTCCACACAGATCTCCCTATCCTTCTCATTGGCGAATAATGATGCAAAATACTCATTAGGGATATTATCCACATCCTTTGCCTCCTAACACATACTCTGTCCTTTATCCCTGAGTGGTCCTATCCACTGCCTAGTTATCCTCTTGCTCCTAATATATGTATAGAATGCCTTGGAATTCTTTTTAATCCTACTTGTTAAGGACTTTTCATGGCCACACTTGGCTTTCCCAATTCCCTTCTCAAGTTCTATTCTGGTTTCTTTATAATCTTACTGGAATAAACCTGTCCTGTACTGAGCAATTGATCTTTAAACATCCTCCAAATGTTGGATGTGAGCTTGCTCAATTGTTAACACCAAATAACAACTGTTAGTAATTAACTCTAGTTCCTGTCAAATATGTTTGTAATTTTCCTTTTCCAATGAAACACTCTCATAAAATCAATACTTATCCTTGTATTTTGCTACCTTAAATTTTAAGGAGTTGTGATCACTGTTTGTTAACTGTTACTCCACTGAAACGTCAGTCACTATGCCACCTCATTATCCAACACCAGGTCAGTATGGCTCCCTCTCTTGTTATACTGATATCTCCATATCGATTTAGAAACCTTCCTGGATGTACCTAACAAATTCTGTCCCATTTAAACTTCTTGCACTGAGGAATTAAACTAAATAAGTGGAAGTCACTTACTACATCGGCCCTGTTTTTACACCTTTCCCTAATCTGCTTGCATATCTGTTCCTCAACGTCCAAGTGACTACTGGAGGGGGGGTTGTGGTGAACTACATATACCTGTCTGGACACGCCCCCCCCCCCGCTGACTGCTCATGTGGCCCCTCCCACTGACCATGGCTCCTCCCACAGACCCCAGTATAAAGGCAATTGAGGCCTGAGCCCTGAGCCCTGCCCTCAGTCTCCAGGATGTAGTATGGTGGTCAGCTACTGCTTGTTCCTTCTTCCAGTCAATAAAAGCTGATATCTCGCCTCACGTCTCAGAGAGTTATTGATGGTGCATCAGGGATGTAGTATACATCTCAAGAGATGAGCCTTCATCATGTCCCTTCTGAGTGCATTTGTAATATTGTCCTTAATTCAGTTTTCTGTGTCAGTGATCTGTTAGATTTTTTGTGAGGGAGGGGTTGGGGGATTTGCGGTTTGAGGTTCTAGCTGCTCTTTTACATGTGGGTGATCTATTAGTTTTATGTGCGAGGGAAGGGGAAGGGGTTTAGGATTTGCAAGTTTTGTTTCTTCTTCATTTTCATATGGGGTGGGGGTTGATGTCTTCTCGTTTAACAACACCCATGGCTTCTCTGTATTTCATGGCCATCTGGAGAAGGCGAATATCAGAATTGTATTGTACATGCATACTTTGACAATAAAATGAAGCTTTGAACCCTATAATTCCACGTACTGATCCATGCTATAAGTTCATCATCAATTGCCCATAATACTCCTAGTATTACAATACACATACTTTGTCCCATTGTGTCTATTACCTTGCTCCTGCCTGTTCTTACTTGTCATGACATCTGTCTTCTCAATTCCTTCACTTTTTGACCTAGTGCTCTCATTCCTAACCTCCTGCCAAACTAGTTTAAATCCTCCCAAGTAGCACTAGTGAATTTCCTGGCCAGGATGTTAGTTTCCCTCCATTTCTGGTATAATCTGTCCCTCTTGGTCATCCCTGCCCCAGAAGACGTTCCAATAATCCAAGAACCTGACCCCTGAACCTGAAACCCTGCCACCTGCACCAGATACCAGATCCCCAGCCACGTACAGTACAATACAAAAGTCTATATATATATATCTAGGATACCTCGGACTTTTGCACAGTATGTGGTAATTTTATGCATTGCATTCTACTGCTGCCGTAAAATAAAGATAAATTTCATGACATATGTGAGGGCTGATAAACCTGATTGTGATATGGGTCTCTTTTGTGGAATGAGTGTGCAAACAGGGCAGGAAAAGGAAAATCATGGTTGGGAAATGTGTAAGGGAGAGGGAAGGAGCAGGAAGCACGAGAGAGATATCCTGTAATGATCAATTGTTTGTAATCAAGTGACCTTGCCTGGTGTCTTAAGGCTGGGTGTGTCTGCACTTGCACCACTCCCTGCCCCGGCACTCCTTCTCTACCACCCATCCCACACAGTCACTCCCAACATCTTTTGCTCCCCACCAGATTTACAAACTCACTCACCACTCCACATTGACAAATACAGTGCTATGCAAGATTAGCTATATATATGTGCCTAAGATTTCTGCACAGTACTGTATTCATCTGTGCTATCTTTATATCTTTCCCTGACTAGCACATAGAACTGAGAGTAATCCAAAATCTACTACTCTTGAGGTTATACTTTTCAGCCTCTTTCCTAATTCCCTATACTCACTGTGCAAGACCTCTTCCCACTCTTTACCTATACTGATGTTCACAACTCACCAGACTGAATTTAGTGGGTTGTAATGAGATCTTGTCTCAAAGGACTAACAATATTATTAGTAAAATCTGCTGTCACAATTGGCACTGTTGATATTTTTGGGGAGTGCCTTACACCACCCTAATACTGAATACCAGCTCTAACAATACCACTTCATGCTCTCTACTTATTCTCCTTAAAGACCAGCTCTCGAATACCTCTTCATGCAGACATGACACAATAAAACATACAAGAATACATGAAGAAACATGCCCTTCCACCCGCAGTAGTTATGCTGACTATAATGTGAATCCAAGCTAATCCCATCTTCCTGCATTCCATTTGAAACATGAATGTTCTATGTCCTATTTTAACTCTAGTCCATCTCTCCTTGTCCAAACATGTCCCACTACATTCATAACATTTGTGGTGTCCTTTGCCATTTGAACATAATTCATTCCCTAGACCCATTTGCTGATTTTCATCTTAATATCCTATCCTTCTGTTATCAGCCCTGTACTAGTACAGCTTCTGCTTCTTTCTAGAACAGAGACCCCTCAGCTACTGTGCTCCTGGTTGAAATAATTCTTACATTGAACAACATTTTTTTAAAACTCCATTTATTTTCCAAAAATAAGATTTCTATCTATAATAATTGTCTCAGTGCCACTTGTCACTCTCATGCTAATTTAGATTTTTCTTCGTGGCCAATATACACCTTCACACGGTCAGTCCCTGTCCCTTTTCACCCCTTCTTTGACTTCTCTATTTCCATTTCATGGGATGGGTGAGCAAATACAAGCCCTCAAACACCCACAAGCTGTGCTAACCAAACCTCTTCCACTTTGTTTTAATTTTCAGTCTGTATCTATCTACAATATTATTTCTATTTGGATAATGCCTCCTTTCATACCAGTTTTCCAATATGTCTTTTTAAAAAATTTCTCAGCTGCAAGTTCCCTTCCACCATACCCTGCATGACTCTCAAATATATCTGCTCCATTTCTTGCACTTCTGCTTTCACCCCCCTCCTTCCCAGAAGACTGTAAGACCATAAGACATTGAAGCCAAATTAAGCCACTCAGCCCATCGGGTCTGCTCCATCATTCCGTCATGGCTGATCCGGGATCCCGCTCAACCCCATACACCTGCCTTCTTGTCATTTCCTTTGATTACCCTGACCAATCAAGAAATGATCAACTTCTGTCTTAAATATATGCATGGAGTTGGCCTCCACCACAGAGAGTGGCAGAGCATTCCACAGATTTACTACTCTCTGGCGAAAAAAATTCCTCCTTACTTCTGTTCTAAAGGTTGCCCCTCAAGTTTGGGATGTGCCCTCTGGTTCTAGATACCCCCACCATAGTAAACATCCTCTCTGTATCCATCCTATCTACTCCTTTCAACATTTGGTAGGTTTCAATGAGATCACCACACTTTCTTCTAAATTATGGCAGCCCAAAGATGCTAAATGCTCCTCATATGCTGAAGCCTTCATTCGCAGAATCATCCTCATGAACCTTGTCTGGACTCTCTCCAATGACACCACATCCTTTCTGAGATATGAGGCCCAAAGATGTTGACAATACTCCAAGTGTGTCCTGACTAGTGTCTTATATAGGCTCAGCATTATCTCCTTGCTTTTATATTCTATTTCCCTTGCAATAAATGCCAACATTGCATTTGTCTCCTTTAACAAAGACTCAACCTATAAATAACCTTCTGGGAGTCTTGCCCCTCTGATATTTGAACCCTCTCCCCATTTACATAATAGTCTGCACTATTGTTCCTTCTATCAAAATGCATTATCATACAATTCCCAACACTCTATTCCATCTGTCACTTTTTTGCCCATTCTTACAATTTGTCTAAGTCCTGCTGCAATCACATTGACTCCTCGGCACTACCTACCCCTCCTCCTATCTTCATATCCTCCACAAACATTGCCACAAAGTTGTCAATTCCATTATCTAAATCATTGACAAAAAATATGATGAGTAGTAGTCCCAATACTGACCCCTGAGGAACATCGCTAGTCACTGGCAGCCAACCAGAAAGGGTCCCTTTTATTTCCACTCGCTGCCTCCTGCCTGTCAGCCATTCTGCTATCCATGCCAGTATCTTTCCTGTAACACCATGGGATTTTATCTTGTTAAGCAGCCTCATGTGTACCACTTTTTCAAACATCTGAAACTCTAAGTAAATTACAGCCACTGCCTCTCCTTTCTCTGCCCAGCTTGTTACTTCTTCAAAGAACTCTAACAGATTAGTCAGGCAAGATTTCCCTTTACAGAAACTAAGCTGACTTTGACTCATTTTATCTTTAGTCTCCAAGTACCTCAAAACCTCATCCTTAATAATATACTTCAACACTTTCCCAACCACTGAGGTTAGGCTAACTGGCCTAAGATTTCATTTCTTTTGAGAGTGGAGTGACAGGATGATAATGATACAACGATAGTGTAATGGTCTCTTCTGGCACTTGGCTATCATCCTCAGGAATTGGGCCTCAATCACCTTGTTTAGTTCCTAATCATTCCCAGGTTCCACTAACTACAAACACCTGCTTTCCATCAGCAATTTATAAAAATCCTGTGACCGCAACAAGGAGGTGTCAGTTTGTTGGTCGACTCGTATGAGTAACCTCGTTCCATGGTTCTTAGGACTATCAGTTCTAAGTCTAGCATTGTTCCTGTATTCTCTATGAAAACTAAGACTCCGGGTAAAGACTTCCTTGGTACCAACTCTGTGCTTGCTGTGACCGTAATGCCTCCCAACTTGGCCTCCGCGCCTGTGTTCAGCACTTGGGTTTGTTCCACTGCCATGTCCTTGTAACAGATAGGATTCCCTTTCTTCTTTCCTTTGGTCCCACCAGCCTCCACATTCAATGCATTACCCACTATAGTTTCTGACACATTTAAAGCTGAAAGGGAGTGGAGGGTGGTGATGACCTTGCATTAAAAGGAACTATTCCTTCCAGGATGCTCTGGGTTCATTTTTACTGATATTTACTTCCCTACTAACAGCACCTTCTCATGCAATTATAGGAAATGCTGCACCTGCCCTTTAATGGTTTTTCATTATCCAGGGTCCTTACAAATGGAATAGCAATTAACATGCATTTCATTCAATTTGGTATAATACAGTCAGTTTCCTCTACATTAGAGAAACCAAAGGTAGATTAAATAACTACTTTGCAAAAATCTCCAGTTAGTTTGTAAGCACAAACCTGTTAGCAATCTTCAGCCACTTTATTTCTCCGCTCTCTCCCAATTTGACTCCTGTTTTTAGCCTCATTCATTTCCCCAATAATCTCTCATACAGAGCATATCAAATTCCCTCCAGGCACCTTATAGCCTTCCAAATTTAATGTTGCATTCAACAATTTCAGATAAACAGACACTCCTTGTATATCCACAATTCCAATTTTTTTCTACTGATTATCAAATTCTGATGAGACATCATGCACCTGGAATTTTAACTCTATGTTCTCTTGGCACAACCTGCTGCTTAACCTGTGGAGCTCTTTGAGTACTTTATATTTTATTTAGAAGTAATTTCACATGGAAAAAGCAGCAGCCTTCTTTGCATATTATTAATGTGCACAAGTGCTAACATTGAGTGATTAACTGCATTTCTTGTAAATAACATAAAAGGTTGGCCATTTCAGTGTCAATGAAAATTATGCACAATGCCATTACTTGATGACAATCGGGAAGTAATTAGCTAATTATCAAGAACTAACAGGAGGAGAAAATATCACTAAGTATGTAGCAACAGAAATAATAAATTTGTTTCAAGAACATGCATCACTTCTATTAATTATTGAAAAAATGAAGGATACGATGGATATTTTTCCTTTGTAGACTTCCATTCAATTAAGAAGTTCTTAATTTATTGGTGCTCTATACTATTATGTTCAAGTGCTTCACACAATCATAAAAGGTAATGAGCCTTTAATTTCAAGGGGACTAGAATTTAAACATGGGGAAGTGAAGTGTCAGCTATTGAGTACTTGTTTAATTTTTCTAAACTTCAAGAAAGATAACTAGCTCTTGAAAGGGTACAGTACAGATCCACCAGAATTATACAATAGCTCAGTGGGTTGAATTCCGAGGGATAGTTTTATGGATTTGGTCTGTATTTCATTCATGAAGTGATGAGAGGTACTAATTGAAATCATCAATATTAAGAGATTTGATAGAACAGATGGAGAAAACCTAAATAATCTGGCGGCAGAATCTAAAGTGGGAGGGAATAATCTTAAAATCTGTGCTGTAATATTTTGGAACAAAGTTAAAAACGTACTTTCATATTAAGGTTACTGAAATCACGATCTCAGTTCCCCAAAAGAAGTCTGTGCTTGGAGTAGCAATTGAATTGTTAAGGCAAAGATCGATAGACTTTAATTAGATAGGAGTATCAAGGGATACAGTTTGAAGGTAGGTGGATGGAATTGGAGTTTCGATCTGCCATGAACTAATTAAATGGTACAGAGGATTATAGGGCTGAATAGCCTTTTTTTATTCCTATTTCCTATACAACTAACTTAGCTAATGAACTGATATTCATCTGTTTGAAAAATCAGCATGAGATCAGTATACCTGATAACTATTTTTTAAAGAAGCATTCTCAGGATAAGAAGGATGTTTAACATTCTCCAAAAATGTGCCTTCTGTGGAAAGGAATCCAAGACAGAAGTGAATCAATACTCATCTACGATGATGCTTCAGTGAAGATAATCTTCTAGACGATCTCTATAAATTTACTGGAAGTTTTAAGAACCCAGTTGATAAATGCTGACTTTGCTACATAAATCTGAAGGTAATGATGAACAAGAAATGTGGGAGCTAATTATTGGCAGGGGCATCCAGATGCCAGATGTAGTACAGGTGATAACTACCACTACAAAAATATTGCTGCTTTTGAGGACTGAAGGGCCTGCATATTTTTTTCAAGCATTCAAAGGTTGGAGGCAATAAATTTGATCAAATATGTATGTGCGTGAAAGAAAGATGGTTGCAAATTAGAAGATCAAGAAAAGCTACCCAGATGCACAGAAATACAAGTGAGCAGTTAGGAAAGTAAAAGCGCATTTGGAAAGAACAAGATTACCTAAATAATTATTACAAGCCATATGCAAGAGTGAATTTAACTGTTGTACCCAACAGATGAAGTATATTCAAAAAGATTTTTTAAAAATAGCTCCAAGCTCATTGTATAACTGACTGATACTATTTGTTTGGCAGTTGCGAATAAGGACTCGTGACTCTATATACAGCAGGAGGAATAAATAAAATGATAGGCTGGAATTCCTACAATTTCTGAATTAACATACAATCGATGTGCACACATCCACTAAATGGTGGACTCCTGGGAATCAGAGAGTCAATTCCACAAGATGGTAATAACCCAAAGCACAATACATAACAATGACAACTTTCCCATGGGAAAATCTGGAAGGTGTTGTTAAATCCGGAACACCACAAAGACATAGTGATAAGTAGCATAGTAAATAATTTATTATGTGTGGTGTGTAACTGCAGTATATTTATGATTTACCAATATGGCACACATTTGCACAGACAGAAAACAATACATTTAATAATTTGTTTAAGAATATTAAATGTCTATAATGAAACCCAATTTCCCTCAGGATCAATAAAGTATGTCTGTCTGTCTGTATAAAATTATTAATTTTAAGATGGAGCAGGTGAAAAGAGAAATTTGAAGCTTTAGTTGTAAAACTTTTAAGAGTATAATAAATTGAAGCTGGTGCTGCTTTAAAAGAAACAACAGTTTTATGGGGGAGAAAAGGGTCACTAAGATGACATGGTCAAAAAGGTGCTTAAAGGCCATATACAGATTCTGCTTCAACATCATCCGGAAGACTCCAATTGCAATACAAGCATACAAATGATCAAAATGTGTGTCAGAGAGATTAGTTCTAGCTGTACATGGATTGAAATTGCAATCTGTTTGTCATCAAAGTGTCCTTTAGAGACAAATCTACAGAAAAGCAAGTCTTTCAATGACAGTTTTAATGGAGTGAGGAGGATTGTGAGCACTCATTTCAGCCCCACAAAAATCTTTGCAGGCCTGACTTTGCTTCTTGTGTGATTTGTCTTCCCAATCCCCAATTGTGTAAAGCACCAATGAATTCTTTGTGCTAAACCCCCATTGAGCTATGCCACCAGAAAACAATAAAGTGAAATGAGCAGCAAAAGACTGCACTCCCATAAGGTGCAATCAAAGTCTAAATAATGCTTCTCGACAATTACTACTGTGATAGACTGAAAAATTACATTAAAAACACAAAATGCTGGCAGAACTCAGCAGGCCAGACAGCATCTATGGGAGGAGGTAGTGACGACATTTCGGGCTGAAACTGGGTCACTACCTCCTCCCATAGATGCTGTCTGGCCTGCTGAGTTCTGCCAGCATTTTGTGTTTTTATTTATTTCCAGCATCTGCAGATTCACTCGTGTTGCCTTTGAAAAATTACATTTATATCTTTCTGAGAGTAAGAGAGGACAGATCACTGGCATAATTATACAAATCAGAATCATAAATGTTCTCATTGTTATTTACAACAGTATAAAAACAGCCAATGCTGTAAGGCCTCATTTCCAGCAGGATGCTACAACTGAACGAGCCATAGTTCAGAATTACAGGAGTACTATAAAGGCTCTTTTCCCTGTGTTTCTTGAGCATACAATTCCCAGTGGAATAAAGCAATTAGAAAAATTATCCCTTTAATTGCATAAAACATTTTGGAGAGTTACTAAGCAGAGACTGTGCAGTTACCACAGAAACTATGATTTTTCAATGGGAATCTAGTGTGTTATACAGAAGCTTGTTTAGTCATTAAAATTTTTAAAGGAAACAAGTTGTTTTGAGTAAACTGAAATATACATAGGAGTGTGTACAATTAGTTATTCATACAGTTTTTTCCTCACATTTCTCCCAGGCTTGCAATAAGCAATTTGTACGTTCACTGCTATAAGTGCAATCATGTCAGCATTTCTCTGCATCCATCCTCTAAAAAAGATAAATTTAACAGGATTACACTACCCTCTTATTCTTCAGGTAAGATCCCAGTGAAGCTTCATTTGGAAATTATTTAATGTGTTTTGAATTGATATAAAGATCCAGTGTTGTAGATAGTAACACATTGTACTTTTAGTTCAATTATTTTCCCAGTGCTCAATTTCCTCAAACGGTGGTATTTAAAAGACAACTCAGTCATTTTTGACTTACTTCTGCAGTTTGTAGCACTGCCGTATGGAGGCAATAAAGAACACAGGTTAGGGGTTCAAAGTGTTTCTGCAACTGAGTGAGCTACACTGCCTTTTCTGCCTTGGCAAAGGATGGACCGGTGGGAATCCTGTTTTGAATATAGAACAGAACAGTACAGCACAAAAGCAGGCCATTTGGCCCACGATATTATGCCGAACCAAATAAATTAGTAATCAAATGGTCAACTCAACTAATCCTAATGCCTACACAATGTCTGTATACTTTCATTATCTGTACATTGATTGGCTATCTAAACCTCTTATGCACCCTCTGCAAAGCCTCGGCATCCTTCCTATAATGGGGCAATTACAGTACATGCAATATTCCAGATGCGGCCTAACTAGAGTTTTATACAGCTGCAACATAAGCTCCTGACTTCTGAACTCAATGCCTCAACTAATACAGGCAAACATGCCATATGCCTTCTTAACCACCATATCAGAGAGCCATGAATTTGGACCCAGAGATAAATCTGTTCATCAAGACTGTTAAGGGTCTTGCACATAACAGTACTGTCTCAGTACATTTGACCTACCAAAGTGCAACACTTTACATTTGGCTGGGTTAAACTCCATCTGGTATTTCTCTGCCCTAATCTGCCACTAAAGATAAGTGTGAGGTGGTTCACTTTCATAGGTCAAATATGATGGCAGAATATAGCATTAATGGTAAGATTCTTGGCAGTGTGGAGGATCAGAGAGATCTTGGGGTCCGTGTCCTTAGGATGCTCAAAGCTGCTACGCAGGTTGACTTTTTGGTTAAGAAGGCATAAGGTGCATTGGCCTTCATCAATCGTGGGATTGAGTTCAAGAGCCAAGAGGTAATGTTACAACTATTTAGGACCTTGGTCAGACCCTACTTGGAGTACTGTGTTCAATTCTGGTCACCTCACTACAGGAAGGACGTGGAAACCATAGAAAGTGTGCAGAGGAGATTTACAAGCATGCTGCCTGGATTGGGAAGCATGCCTTATGAGAATAGGTTGAGTGAACTCTGCCTTTTCTCCTTGGAGCAGCAGAGGATGAGAGGTGACCTGCTAGAGGTGTACAAGATCAAGAGAAGCATTGATCGTGCAGATAGTCAGAGGCTTTTTCCCAGGGCTGAAATGACTAACATGAGAGGGCACATTTTTAAGGTGTCTGGAAGTAGGTACAGAGGAGATGTCAGGGGTAAGTTTTTCATGCAGAGAGTGGTGAGTATATGGAATAGGCTATCAGTGATAGTGGTGGAGGTGGATACAATAGGGTCTTTTGAGAGACTCCTGGATAGGTACATGGAGCTTAGAAAAATAGAGGGCCATGCGTAACCCTCGGTAATTTCTAAAGTAAGTACATGTTCGGCACAGCGTTGTGGGCCAAAGGGCTTGTACTTTGCTATAGGTTTTCTATGTTTCTATGTTTTGAAAGGGACAGCACGGTAGCATAGTTGTCACCTACATTTGGATATGGCCTAAGTGCGGAGTAAGAGACACTGAAGTGGTTGGTAGTTCACAGATTTTAATGCAAACAGAGTTAGAGGGAAAAGAAAACAATTAACGCTAGGCCAAACAGGGCCGTTAACTAAAACTCTCATATGGAAAACAAAGCCAATACTGCAGCTGAAAGGAATAACCAAATATAAAACAAATACCGCTAGCCTTCAGAGTCAGTTGACTCAATCATCCAATTTCTCATGCAAGGCTGAAGACAAGCAGGCAGCAAAATATTGCTGAGCTCTACTCAAGTCTTAACAAGCGCTGCAACAAAAAGAATGGAGTTAAAAACCATCACAATGAAATAATAATTAGCTGACACATGCATATTCAGAAGCGCCAATCTGTACATAGTCCAACAAAAGGAAGGGCTAGAATGGATCTGGTGCTGAATAATGAGTCTGGCTAGGTGACTGAACTTTCAGTGGGTGAGCTGTCCCATAACTCTAAGTTTTAAGATAGCAATAGATAAGGATAAGTATGGACCTTGCGGGAGGGTTTTGAATTGGAGCAGGACAAACTACAAGAACATTAGGCAGGAACCAGGGGAAGTTAATTGGGAAAAGCTGTTTTTCCAACACGTGAAGGGTGTTTAAAGAATGACTGCAAAGAGTACAGGGCAGGTATGTTCCAGTCAGAAGCCAGGACAAGGATGGCAAGGTAAGAGAACCTTAGATTTTGAGGCAGGTATTGAATTTAGTCAAGAAGGAAAAGGAGACATATGTAAAGCTTAGGAAGCAGGAATCAAACAGCCCTTGAGGATTATAAAGATGCCAGTAAAGAACTCAAGAAGGGAATTAGGAAAGCCTGGAGGGACAAAAAAGGTCCTTGGGAAGTGGAATTAGAATCTCATGTGTTCTATACATACATCAGCAGTGAGAGGATAACAAGAGAGAGGGTGGAACCGCTCAAGGATAAAGGGGGAAACATTTGCTTGGATGCTGAGGATGTGGGTGAGGTCCTTAATGATAACTTTACATCAAAATTTACCAATGATGAGGCTATGGAGGATAGGGAGATCAATGTATTAATTATGCTAGGGCTTTTCGATGTAATGGAGGAGGGAGCATTGAGCCTCTTAAAGAGCATAGATGTAGCTAGGTCCCCAGAGTCTGATACCCCAGGTTATTGAAGAGATTGCAGGGGCCTTGACCAGTAACATTATGTCCTCTCTAGCCACAGGCAAGGACCCAGCAGTCTGGCAAGTAGCTAATTTTTTTCCAGAATTCAAAGAATGGGATCTGCTTACTGTCATGTGGTTGCTTTCCAAACACTGGGTGACTATGTAGGAAGATTTTATATCAATGGATCCTTCCAAGGCGCCACTTTTGAGAAGTTCTACGTCAGCAGTCACTGCTTCATAGATGAATCACTTGTTTACATTGATCATATTCTCGTTGCATGAAGGAAGCAGCAATTAATGGGCTGCAGTACACCTCACAGGTGAAGAGGTTCACAGAGACAAAAGGCAAAATAACAATATTAATGTATTTTATAAATGATAGAGCCTGAATAACAACACTCCGCTGGCAGAGACATGAATGGTAAGCAGAAGTGGGGCAAATAGAGTACCCAACCTTTTATCCATGTCATGCAACATACTCCCTTTTTATCAGCCATGGAAGAGCTGGTACATTTATATCTGCCACTTCTGTTGTAACTCCATATGTCTTTCTACTTTGCATCTCATTACATTTCATTTTTACCCAGACTACTTCCTCTTGTCTCCCAACTCAGCCAAGGCAATTGTCATTTATAATGGAGCTGCATAAATCTGCACAATATTTGCAATCTATCTTTAGAAGAAACACATTCCCTTAAGGGATTGATAATATGAAGGACAGTGCTTCAGCAGGTAGGAATGTGACACATCCAAAGAGCACTTCCTAATAAATTTAGAGACCAGTTTTGGAAAAGAATGAAGCAATAGAAAATGAAACATTTATTGAGCATTGGTATGGACATTTTAAAATGCAAATTGTAAATTGGATTTGATTAATCTGATCACACGGAAGTAATGCTGAAACTCATATGAGGTTGTACATGTAGCCTTCAACAAGATACTATATAGCAAAATTAAATTCCCTGGAACTAAAGATATAAAAGCAGTAAGGATCCAGAACTGGATAAAGGAGAAAAGGCCATAACACCATAGGACATAGGAGTAGAATCAGGCCATTAAGTCCATTGAGTCTGCTCCGCCATTCCACCATAACTGATTTATTGCTTCTTTCAACCCTATTCTCCTGCCTTCTCCCCATAATCTTTGTCATCTTCACTAATCAAGAACCTATCAGACTCCACTTGAGATATACCCAGTGCCTTAACCTTTACAGCTGTATGTGGCAATGAATTCCATAGTTTCACCACCCTTTAGCTAAAGAAATGTCCTTCCATTCTGAGGCTGTGCCTTCTGGTCCTAGACTCCTCCACTGTAGGTAACATCCTCTCCACATCCACTCTATTAAGGCTTTTCAATATTTAATAGTTTTCAATGAGATCACTCCACCTTCTTCTAAACTCCAGTGAGTACATCCCAGAACTACCAAATGCTCCTCATACATTAATCCTTTTGTGCCTGGGATCATTTTTGTGAACCTCCTCAGGACCCTCTCCAATACCAGTGCATCTCTTCTTAGATAAGAGGCCCAAAACTACTCTCAATCCTCTTTGTGGTCAAACTAATGCCTCATAAAGCCTTAGCATTCCATTATTGGTTTTATATTCTAGTCCTCTAGAAATTAGTGCTAAGGAGTGCCATAAGAGATGGTGTTCCAAAACATTTTTGCTCTTTCTCTTTTAAAAGTTCAGTCATTCTGAACAATCCACTCAATAGTCTTTTAGGATAACTTACTCCATTCCACCCTAGATTTTAAATGGCTTTTGGATACTTAGATATGATGGTATCTTAATTTTGCTAGTTGCTGTGCACCAGTTTCTTCCAGGCTGATGGGTGGAGTGATTTTTCTGTGCCCATTATGTTCAAAGAGTATAGGTAGCTCAACTCCGTGCCTGTATGCACTATAACTGTGGATAGTTCCGGGAGAAGCACAGATCTAACCGTGTGATGATTAGTATTGTAGGATATCAGAAACTTTCTAAAGGAAAGCTTTTGCTATAAGTGGTGTGAAGACCTCAGCTCATCTAACTGCAGCAATGACCACAAAGACATGGGAGGCAAGCACCTCACTTCACTGAAGTTCCAATGGACAATGTGGTGGCAGAAGGATGTATGGGGCAAGGATGAAAGCAAATGAATCCTCTTGCTCTGCTTCTCTCCACTCTCTCCCATAGAAAGCAGAAGGCCTGACCTCCAAATGAACATACTTCTGATCCATTGATGCTTTCGAAAGCATCCACTGATGTCTTCTACAGCTGACTTGCCAGGAAATGTTTGTGCCTCGAAGGTGTATTTGAGCAGGCTTTCCTTCCACCTTTCTCCAGGTCAAAAGCTACACTATTCTGCAGATACATGTGCAAATTCCATTGCTGTATCTATTCAATCATGTTTTGCCAATTGACCACACTATTGCCTGAAGTGGCCTGCAGGTGTCCCATATACATCAGGGCGACAATCAAATCTCCCACTATCATTGTGCATGCTAGGAATGGCTGCTTTTACCCAGCAATTAATTCTTCATTTCAGTTTGCCACACCATTGAATCTTTATGCTTGAGTGGGATTGCCGTGAAAAAAAATTGAGTCAAATGACAAAGATATGGTGATTGGAGGTGGCGTGAGCCTTAATTCTCTTCTTGTTAATTATATGAAAAAAAAATCAACGCGCATACTCAGTGCAACTAGAAGGCAAACCATTTTTCATAATTTTTTAACCAAATGCTTGGAATTTCTGTGGGAAATCCCCAGGACTGGAGCTCAAAATATCCTCTCATTTTATTTAAGAAATAGGATAAAGCTAGTCTTCATTAAAGCTCTACAATCACTCTATCATTGACTGCCACTAATATCCCCATCCACTCCACTCCAGTAAAACTCCTTGACCCTCCAACTCTGGCCTCATACGGACTATTTCACTATTGACATCCATATATGACATTAATATATAAAAAGGCATAAGTAAATATTAACACACACAAAATGCTGGTGGAACACAGCAGGCCAGGCAGCATCTATAGGGAGAAGCGCTGTCGACGTTTCGTGCCGAGACCCTTCGTCAGGACTAACCGAAAGGAAAGACAGTAAGAGATTTGAAAATAGTGGGGGGAGGGGAAATGCGAAATGATAGGAGAAGACCGGAGGGGGTGGGATGAAGATAAGAGCTGGAAAGGTGATTGGTGAAAGTGATACAGAGCTGGAGAAGGGAAAGGATCATGGGACGGGAGGCCTCAGGAGAAAGAAAGGGCGGGGGAGCACCAGAGGGAGATGGAGAACAGGCAAACAACTAAATATGTCAGGGATGGAGTAAGAAGGGGAGGAGGGGCATTAACGGAAGTTAGAGAAGTCAATGTTCATGCCATCAGGTTGGAGGCTACCCAGCCGGTATATAAGGTGTTGTTCCTCCAACCTGAGTTTGGATTCATTTTGACAATAGAGGAGGTCATGGATAGACATATCAGAATGGGAATGGGACGTGGAATTAAAATGTGTGGCCACTGGGAGATCCTGCTTTTTCTGGCGGACCGAGCGTAGGTGTTCAGCGAAACGGTCTCCCAGTCTGCGTTGGGTCTCACCAATATATAAAAGGCCACACCAGGAGCACCGGACGCAGTCTACCACATCAGCCGACTCACAGGTGAAGTCTCGCCTCACCTGGAAGGACAGTCTGGGGCCCTGAATGGTGGTGAGGGAGGAAGTGTAAGGGCAGGTGTAGCACTTGGTCCGTTTACAAGGATAAGTACCAGGAGGGAGATCGGTGGGAAGGGATGGGGGGGACGAGTGGACAAGGGAGTCGTGTAGGGAGCGATCCCTGCGAAAAGCAGAAGGGGGGGGGAGGGAAAAATGTGTCTGGTAGTGGGATCCCGTTGGAGGTGGCGTAAGTTACAGAGAATTATACGTTGGACCTGGAGGCTGGTGGGGTGGTAGGTAAGGACAAGGGGAACCCTATCCCGAGTGGGGTGGCTGGTGGATGGGGTGAGGGCAGACGTGCGGGAAATGGGAGAGATGCGTTTGAGAGCAGAGTTGATGGTGGACGAAGGGAAGCCCCTTTGTTTAAAAAAGGAAGACATCTCCTTCATCCTGGAATGAAAAGCCTCATCCTGAGAGCAGATGCGGCAGAGATGGAGGAATTGTGAGAAGGGGATAGCCTTTTTGCAAGAGACAGGGTGGGAAGAGGAATAGTCCAGGTAGCTGTGAGAGTCTGTAGGCTTATAGTAGATATCAGTAGATGGAGACAGAAAGATCAAGAAAGGGGAGGGAGGTGTCGGAAATGGACCAAGTAAACTTGAGGGCAGGGTGAAAGTTGGAGGCAAAGTTAATGAAGTCAACGAGCTCAGCATGCGTGCAGGAGGCAGCGCCAATGCAGTCGTCGATGTAGCGAAGGAAAAGAGGGGAAAGTAAATAAGTACATATTGTTGCTTTGGTATATTTTTCTCTAAGTATACATGAATAGTTAACCTACTTAATATAAAATAACATACTCAACTCAGCATAATGTAATTCTAAAGGACTAATAGAAAGTGACATCTAGTTATGCTCAAAGAAGAAAATGAATAAAAATATTTCAATTCATATGGAACATATGCCCAAGCAAAATGTCATAAATAACACAAAAAAATAATCAAATATGATAAAATTAAATGATGGTCTGTCAGCTCAATATACAATAGGCAAGGCCTGTAGATGTATAAAAATACAGGCAGTCTCCATGACGACATTGTCTACTTCCACTCACAAAATCGATAAGTGTAATCTTTAACACATTATCTATGTGATTTTAAAAATAGCAAATAAAATTAAAATCTTTTATCAATGTATTCTCTGCCTGTTTGATCGAGGAATGACTGCACAGGCGCGTGGATGTCAGTGAGTTAGACTGGTGGGAAGAGGATAGAAGGCAATCATTTTTTTTTGGAGGTTTGATGGAAGAACGACTGCACAAGCGCATGGACGTTAGCGAGTTAGATCAGCGCGAAGAGTTTAAAAGAAGACAGCTTTATAGTGCGGGTACCAGAGGAGCAGGTGACAGAATAACGGTAGACAGAGTAGGAGGGCTTTGGCGATAACAGATCAAGGCGAAGTAGATTGCCTGTTTAGAACAGAAACAGGAAATATGTCTCTGAGGCCGATGTTCTGTGCTGGGTGTCAGGTAAGTCTGGGAGACTCCCAGCCTCCTGGAAGGCCACATCTGCGCCAGGTGTGTCAAGCTGCAGCTCCTTAGGGACCACGTTAGGGAACTGGAGATGCAGCTCGATGACCTTTGTCTGGTAAGGGAAAGTGAGGAGATGATAGAGAGGAGCTATAGGCAAGTAGTCGCACCGTGGCCTTGAGAGACAGTTAAGGGTAACAGTCAGGAGAGGGAAGGGCAAGAGTCAGATACTAGACAGTACCCCTGTGGCTGTCCCCTAACAATAAATACTCCTGTTTGGGTAATTTTTTGGAGGGACAGCCTGCCTGGGGGAAGCAAAAGCTGCCATGTTTCTTGCACAGAGTCTGACCCTGTGGGCTCAGAAGGGTAGGGAAAGGAAGAAGGCAGCAGTAATTGGGTACTCTATAGTTAGAGGGTCAGACAGGCAAATCTGTGGACGGTTGGATGGTTGTTGGCCTCCCAGGTGCCAGGGTCCCGGATATCCTGAAGTACGAAAGTGAACAGCCAGAGGTCATGGTACATATTGGTACCAACAACGTAAGTAGGAAAAGAGAAGAGGTCCTGAAAACAGACTATAGGGAGTTAGGAAGGAAACTGAGAAGCAGGACCTCAAAAGTAGTAATCTCGGGATGATTGCCTGTGCCACGCGACAGTGAGTATAGGAATAGAGTGAAGTGGAGGATAAATGCATGGCTGAGGGATTGGAGCAGGGGGCAGGGATTCAGGTTTCTGGGTCACTGGGACCATTTTGGGGCAGGCGTGACCAGTGCAAAAAGGACAGATTGCACTTGAATCTGAGGGGGACCAATATCCTGGCAGGGAGGTTTGCTGAGGCTATTGGGGAGAGTTTAAACTATAATTCCTGGGGGGTGGAAACCAAACTGAAAAGATGGAGGAAGGGGCTGTTGGCTAACAAATAAAGAAAGCTTGGAGACAGTGTGAGAGGGAGGATAGGCAGGTGATAGAGAAGGGATGTGCTAAGACCAATGGTTTGAGATGTGTCTATTTTAATACAGGAAGCATCATGAACAAAGCAGATGAGCTTAGAGTGTGGATCAGTACTTGGAGCTATGATGTTGTGGCCATTACAGAAGCTTGGATGGTGTTACGTGTCCAGCAACAACGAATATAGAATTGAGTCAGGTTTTATAAACAAACATAAACATTTATTAAATTCTGCTCAACAAAAACGAAAAGTAAACAAATGACTAACTTAACCAGAAGTTAACTGTTATACGGCAACTTAGAAAACAGCCAAACTCTGAAATAGTTCTTAAAGTGGTAAATTCGAACACAATCTTAAAGTGGTAAGTTCGAAAGTCCAAGTGATTTATACAGTCAGTAAGGAGAGACTTTACTGCAACAATTTCTCCGAAGAAAATGACGAATCTGCTGATCACAGTCAAGAGATGTCTTGTCCAAAGGATTCATGATGAAGGAAATAAAAATGGCTTAAAGAAACTGACCTTTATCTTGGCGGATGAACACTGCACAAACCTTCTTGCTCTTACAGGCAGGGGTTATCTCAGATGCAGATCACTATTTCTGAACCAAGATTCAATAACTTCTATCCTGTATTAAACCGCCGAACGACACCAACTTTACTCGATCCTTCGGGTTCCCCTATCTTAGTAAGGTCTTCACTCTCCAATACTTAGACTTTAAAATTAAATCAAAGATGCACCAAACAAAACTGGCAATGATTGGCGAAACTGCCGGCACAACGATTCTGTACCTTACAGTAGAAAGTAAAACTCCACTTTAAAACAAAACTGCATCATCAGACAAACACGCAGCATAACGGAGTAACTGACGAACTAAACAACGAATCAACTGCTTAACAACAGGGGTTTCCCTGTTGAGAACATGTCATCACGTGACCTCACACTGCCGGGAAAATTACATCACCCACCATCACAAGACCATTACATCATGCTCACAAGACAGTCAATTACATCATGGTCATAAGACAGTCACAAGATACCCACAGGGTATGTAACAGATGGCTCAGAGGTATAAATGGTTACTTAGAGTACCAGGCTTTAGATGTTTCAGAAAGGAAAGGGAGGGAGGCAAAAGAGGTGGGGACGTGGCACTGCTGATCAGAGACAGTGTCACAGCTGCAGAAAAGGAGGAAGTCATGGAGGGATTGTCTACAGAGTCTCTGTGGGTGGAGGTTAGAAACAGGAAGGGGTCAATAATTCTACTGGGCATTTTTAATAGACCAACCAATAGTAACAGGGACATCGAGGAACAGATGGGGAGACAGATTCTGGAAAGGTGTAATAATAACAGAGTTGTTGTGGTGGAGATGGTAATTTCCCAAATATTGACTGACATCTCCCTAGAGCAAGGGATTTAGATGGGCTGGAGTTTGTTAGGTGTGTTCAGGAAGGTTTCCTGATGCAATATATAGATAAGCCTACAAGAGGAGAGGCAGTACTTGATCTGGTATCGGGAAATGAACCTGGTCAGGTGTCAGGATTTTCAGTGGGAGAGCATTTTGGAGACAGTGATCACAATTCTATCTCCTTTACCATAGCATTGGAGAGGGATAGGAACAGACAAGTTAGGAAAGCATTTAATTGGAGTATGGGGAAATATGAAGCTATCGGGCAAGAACTTGGAAGTATAAGTTGCAAACAGATGTTCCCAGGGAAATGTACGGCAGAAATGTGGCAAATGTTCAGGAGATATTTGTGTGGGATTCTGCACAGGTATGTTCCAATGAGACCAGGAAAGAATGGTAGGGTACAGGAACCATGGGGTACAAAGGCTGTTGAAAATCTAGTCAAGAAGAAAAGGTTCAAAAAACTAGGTAATGATAGAGATCTAGAAGATTATAAGGCTAGCAGGAAGTAGTTTAAGAATGAAATTAGGAGAGCCAGAAGGGGCCATGAAAAGGCCTTGGCAAGCAGGATTGGAACCAGAGGAGATAGCAGAGATACTTAATGAATTCTTTACTTCAGTATTCACTATGGAAAAGGATCTTGGCTATTGTAGGGATGACTTACAGCGGATTGAAAAGCTTGACCATATAGACATTAAGAAAGAGGATGTGCTAGAACTTTTGGAAAGCATCAAATTGAATAAGCCTCCACGACTGGATGAGATGTACTCAGGCTACTGTTGGATGTGAGGGAGGAGATTGCTGAGCCTCTGGCGATTATCTTTGCTTCATTAATGGGGATGGGAGAGATTCTGGAGGATTGGAGGGTTGCAGATGTTGTTCACTTATTCAAGAAAGGGAGTAGAGATAGCCCAGTAAATTATAGAGAGTGAGTCTTACTTCAGTGGTTGGTAAGTTGATGGAAAAGATCCTGAAGGGCAGGATTTATGAACACTTGGAGAGGCATAATATGATTAGAAATAGTCAGCTTGGCTTTGTCAAAGGCAGGTCATGCCTTACGAGCTTGTTTGAATTTATTCAGGATGTGACGAAACACATTGATGAAAGTAGAGCAGTAGATGTAGTGTATATTGATTTCAGCAAGGCATTTGATAAGGCTAATTGAGAAAGTATGGATGCATGGGATACAAGGGGACCTTGCATTATGGATCAAGAATTGGCTTGCTCACAGATGACAAAGAGTGGTTGTAGATGGGTCATATTCTGCATGGAGGTCGGTGACCAGTGGTGTCCTCCAGGATCTGTTCTGGGACCTCTTCTCTTCGTGATTTTTATAAATGACCTGCATGAGGAAGTGGAGGGATGGATTAGCAAAATTTGCTGATGACACCAAGGTTGGGGGTGTTGTGGATAATGTGGAGGGCTGTCAGAGGTTACAGCAGGCTATCGATAGGATGAAAAACTGGGCTGAGAAGTGGCAGATGGAGTTCAACCCATATAGTGTGAGGTTGCTCATTTTGGTAGGTCAAGTACGAGGGGTAATTGATAAGTTCGTGGCCTAAGATAGGAGTCAATTTTAGAAAACCTAGCACTTTTATTTTGCCTACATTTACACAGTCCAGTGGTCGTGGAGCATACGGATCCCTTCTTCGTAGAAGTCGGCGTCTTGGACCTCCAGAAGTGGTCCACAGCAGGGGTGATTGATAGGTTTGTGGCCTAAGGTAGAAGGAGATGAGTTATTAACTTCAAACTTTCTGCATAATCACTCAGAGTCAAATTGCACATGCATGTAACAAGAGCTGTATAACTCATCTCCTTCTACCTTCGGCCACAAACTTATCAATCACCCCTGCCATGGACCACCTGGAGGTCCAAGATGCTCTCATTACATGCACGTGCAGTTCAACTCATTGAGTGATAATGCATAAAGTTTGAAGTTAATAACTCATCTCCTTCTACCTTAGGCCACAAACTTATCAATCATCCCTGCTGTGGACCACTTCTACAAAGAAGGATCCGTATGCTCCACGACCGCTGGACTAAGTGTGTACTTGTAGGTGGGGACTCTGTTGAAAAATAAATGTGCTGGGTTCCTAAAATTGGCTCCTTCTACCTTTGGCCACGAACTTATCAATCACTTCACATATAATGGTAGAATATAATATTAATGGTAAGACTCGTGGCAGTTTGGAGGATCAGAGGGATTTTGGGTTCTGAGTCCATAGGACACTCAAAGTGGCTGCACAGTTTGACTCTGTGGTTCAAACTGAAGGCATACGGAGAAGGCATATGGAGCATTGACGTTTATCAACTGTGGGATTGAGTTCAAGAGCCGAGAGATAAAGTTACAGCTATACAGGACCCTGGTCACACCCCATTTGGAGTACTGTGCTCAGTTCTGGTCACCTCACTACAGGAAGGATGTGGAAACCATAGAAAAGGTACAGAGTGGATTTACAAGGATATTGCCTGGATTGGGGAGCATGCCTTATGACAATAGGTTGAGTGAACTTGTCCCTATCTCCTTGGACCATCGGAGATTGAGAGGTGACCTGATAGAGGTGTATAAGACGATTAGAGGCATTGATCGTGTGGATAGTCAGAGGCTTTTTCCCAAGGCTGAAATGGCTAACACGAGAGGGCACAGTTTTAAGGTGCTTGAAAGTAGGTACAGAGGGGATTTCAGGGGTAAGTTTTTTTACGCAGAGAGTGGTGAGTGCGTGAAATGGGCTGCCAGCAACAGTGGTGCAGGCAGAAACAATAGCATCTTTTAAGATGGGCAGGTACATGAAGCTTAGAAAAATAGAGGGCTATGGGTAACACTAGGTAATTCCTAAAGTAAGTACATGTTCAGCGCAGCATTGTGGGCTGAAGGGCCTGTATTGTAATATAGGTTTTCTTTCTTTCTATGTTTCTATGATTAAATGTAGACATTAGATATCCTGAACTTATATGAAATTGTTTGATTCAATTATTCAGGAATCATTTTGAGTACTAGCTAGTTATAAAATTAATATAAAAGAACATAATACTCTAAAACTGTAATATGCAGTCTAAAATATCATAAATAAATCTAAAATTGTACTTGTTTTCATATTTTGTGCAAATCAGTGTTTTATTGACTGGTGATAAGTTACAAATATCTCCTTATCTATGTTATGCACAGCTGCTTAGTATAGAATTACAGCTTTACAATCAATCCAGATTTCCATACAAACCAGAATTCACACAAAACCTCAGCCCCTAATCTATAAAGTGGAAGAGGCATCTATATCTGACTTTTTTCAGCATTGTAGTTATTGGTGAAAGAATTGGAGGAGCAGAAAATTCATGCAAACCTTAAAAATGTCATGGACAAAATGTTTATTTGCCTGTCTGTTTTTAGGTTGATAAGCGTTAATTTTAATCTTGTTCTAGTACAGTACAGTAGTCCATTACAATCAGGGCATTCATATTGCAAAATATAATTTACATAATTGCTGCTCCACTTTAACCAAACTGTTTTCTAATTGTCGTTAAATAGTTTTACTATAAACTGAGTATCAAACCTCAATGGATTATCAATTTCCACTTCAAGTTTATTGTGATTCAACTGCATACATGTATAACACCAAACGAAACAACATTCCTCTCAACCGAGGCGCACAACACGTAAAATAACATTATGATAAATAAATCATTAAATAATAGAACTTAATCCAGAAGATTTCCATTTATCATGTGGTTTATTTACTACACAAGTTAAAAAGTTGTACAATGCTGTTGGCACTTCATCAATTCATCAATGATTAGGTTTGAGAGGTGGCAGGGAGCTCAGTAGTCTCACGGCCTGGGTGAAGAAGCTGTTTTTCATTCTTACAGTCCTTGTCCTGATGCTCCAGTGGATCATACCTGATGGTAGGGAGTGAAAGAGGCTGTAGCACAGATGGGGGCCAGGGGGAATCACTGAGAATGCTAGGGGGCTCTGCGTACATAGCACTCCTGATAAATATCTCACATGGATGGAAGAGAGACCAAAATGATCCTCTCAGCACCTCTTGCGACCCTTTGTAGGGTCATGTGGAAAGATTTCCCTGCAAATTCTGTAGAAGACAGTATTACAGCTATTACTATTATTTAGAATACGGTACAGTTTAAAGACAGTTGAAGGCTAAGGACGGAAAGAATTCAGATCAACCATTGCCAATTCCTCATTAACAATGTATTCTGAATATACTTCAGTAACGTTTGTAATGATAGACATTTTCAGGAGTATTGTAATCAAGATGGCTTCCATGTTTGGCATCTCTAAAAGCAATGATCACTTTATCAGCTTTTAAAAGCGGAATTTAGAAAAGTTAAGTTGGGAGAACACATAACTGTTCTCATTGGTGGATTAGTAGAGCAAAGAGTAAATAGTTACATATTCCTGGGCACTAACATCTGGATGGCCTGTCCTGCATCCTGCATATTAAATGCAATCATAAGTCCTTTACTTACTGAGAAGCTTAAAGGGATTTGGCAAGTCACTAAACATTCTAACTTCTACAGATGCAACGTTGAAAGTAAACTGACTGGTTGCATCATGGACTGGTAAGGTAATTCCAATGCAAGGGAATGCAAGAGGCTGAGAGTGATGTGGACACAGGCGGATCCATCACAGGTCTAGCCCTTCCCACCAATGACAGCATCTATAGGATGTGATGCCTCCAGAATGCAGCATTGATCATCACAGATCCCCGCCATCTGGGTCACACCCTCTTCTCACTGCAGAAACCTGAAGTCCCATACCACCAGGTTCAGGAATAACTACTGTCCTCAACCATCAGATTTTGAACCCTACCCAAAAGCACTAAATCTATTGCAGCAATGGAACACTATGGACCATCTCTTACACTACCTTGGACTTACCTCTGATTGTGCCTTTGACTTCTTTTGCACTAAAGTTTTCCTTTTGCAGTCTTTTTTTCCACCAATGGTGTGCTCTATTTGTTTTATATTCTGTGTTGTCTGTACCTATCTGCATGTAATATTGCTGCATGCAAGATTTTCATAGTAATGTAACCTACTGTACATGTTCACTTGACAATAAATTCGATGACTTTTGCTGCTAAGCATAGAACGGTTTTGTTTACCATAAGACTCTTTAGACTATTACCAGCTAGGTCAGAAGAAATTGGATTTTCCACTTCATTGTTGGTGTAAGAGATTGGATGGAAAATTGTGCTAAATGCTCCTGATCTATCAAGTACTTATGCATAGGCACTGAAGAAGAAAATGGTTTGAGAATTCAATTTATGCACTGACCTAAACACTTTTTCCTTATATTACAACAGTGACTAGTATTCAATGTACTTCAAGTAGCTGTAGTACTTTGGGACGTTCTTAGAATTTTTAGGCACATTTTTTTTTCTATTTGAAAATCTCTCATAAAGTAATTAGAACATAATGAATATTAATAGGTATACAACAGCGGATATTTTACTCTGATCCCGAGGAGCCATTCTGTTCCAAATTCCCTTCTTCATTAGTTACCCTTTCACTTTACTGGTGACAATATTGCTAGCAGGTGGTCTGAACATCTTACTTGCCTGGGAATCAATTCCCACTGTTGTGAGTCTACTTGTGAGATAATAAGACCCAGGGCTGTAATAATGACACTCAATTGTGACATGAACAGCTATCCAAGTCTTCTGTACATGTATTTCTTTAATCTCTCCACAGGTAGATCTAATTAATACAAGCTGAGGCAAGGCGTGTTTGAATTGCTAAGCCGAATGTAAGGTGAATGTACAGAGAAGTAATGATTGGATTCACTTGGTTCAATCAATGCAACATATCACCACATAATGGTAAAATAAATAGGCTTTGCTATCCAACAGCAGTGAGCCAGTTTGCTTGACTTGTATAGACCAACTAAAATCTCTATATTTTGTCTCACAACCTAGAATTGCCCCTGCTTCATAATTATCAGGTGCCTGTTTGTATAAGCTACTGTTTCTAAGAGCCAGACTACTTGGTTTAGGTCAGGGATGGTGCCAAAATGAAATTCTGCTGAATTCATTTATGGGCATTCCAAATGCACTAAGAGTTTCAAATGTCATCTATGATTTGACATCACTTTAAGTATAAAGCATCATCTAATAGCCTTCACAAAATGCTGGTAGAACACAGCAGGCCAGGCAAGGGTCTCGGCCCGAAACGTCGACAGTGCTTCTCCCTATAGATGCTGCCTGGCCTGCTGTGTTCCACCAGCATTTTGTGTGTGTTGTTGTTTGAATTTCCAGCATCTGCAGATTTCCTCGTGTTTGCTCTTTAAATTCACTACTGCAAAGCCTCTGCCAGTGATGCCTACACTGAAGAAGTTTAAATCTTCTCTTCGACGGGAGTTCAGTGAAACCCTCTCTCGCTGCTCCCCATCTATAATTCCTTCGGCCTTTCAACTTTTCGATCATATTTTGACCCAGACCCGCTATTACAGCCATGTATTCTTCCTTGGAACATGTCTCCACTGCCAACTGACTCCAGTTGGCTTCAGGATCCGTTTTCGAGCTTCTCAATTTGGACCTTCTGAGGATCCCAGGTACTCACATTTAATTGACTCTGCCTCCCGTTGTTTCTCCCGTCGAGCTCTGAGGGTGACACTCTCCGCCATGAGAAGGTACCTGGCATCCCTTTCACAATCCCTTCCACGCCTCCGGGACACCTTTTTCTCAGTTTGCAATGGACCTGTCCGTTATTTCATCCTCCGTCAGATCTAAAGTCCTGACGAAGGGTCTCGGCCCGGAACGTCGACAGTGCTTCTCCTTATAGATGCTGCCTGGCCTGCTGTGTTCTACCAGCATCTTGTGTGTGTTGTTGTTTGAATTTCCAGCATCTGCAGATCTCCTTGTGTTTGATCTAATAGCCTTCCATATTTTTACATTACCAGACATTATTGGCTGCAAGAAAGACCTTCTCTCTTGGATCATCTGCAAATGCATACCCATAATCTAATACCTTTGCCTTCTTTTACATGGGTTTCTGAGGGATGTTCTCTGGCTTTTCCTATAACTGAACTTCTTTCAATTGCAAAAGTGTGGCAGATTCTCCAAATAATATTTTTAAGGCTTCTTCACACAGTATTTGTTCCAGATGATATGAGGTCAAGTGGAAACACAGGGCAGTACAATTTGCTGGATGACTTGTGCAGTATGGCAGGGGATTTGGGGGGGGGGGGGGGGCGGCATTGGTTTGGGAGGAATGAGTGAATCACACATGAGCCTTATTTATTCAAGACAATTTCTTTCACCTGAACCTCAGCATGGAGAAGTTTGTGTCATATCCATTGTGCACTTTACTCAGGACATTCACACTGAAATCTGCTGCCTTCCACAGACAACTGCAACTTCAGTACAAAACAAAGACAATAATGCCATGGTTTTCAATGTAACTATAACAGCGAATGTTTGGTTCCTTCAAAGACATTTGAAGGAAGAGGTAATTGCAAAACCTTGCAATGTTCTCCCTCCTGCTATGTGGTCCCTGGTATCTGCAGCAAATATTTTATTCTTCTTAAATTGTTGATATATGCATTGTCATTTGATTTGGAAATGTGAAGGTATAATAATGCTGTCAAAAATATTAAAATATCAGAAACTATGAGCATTTCAAACTACATTCATTTCAATTATTTGATTCACAAAACAAATGAGGATATGGAAAATATCCTTACCTTCTCAAGTTTAGACAAAGCTAGTGAATAGCAATCCTTGGCCCTGAACTGCATGAATCTCATATTGGCTGGATGTGTCAATTCTGTGATAATACTGAGACTGGAGAATAACCTACATAAAGGGAAAAGAGTAAATATTATAATTTCCAATTTTGGGTTTCATTTTCATCAAGCAACCTAACATTACAGAAAGTAATTTAAAAAATTAATACAATTTTTATTCCCAAGTTACATAAAAGTCCATCACTACAGTACCCCAGCAATATATGTTGTTGATCAGTAACTGATAGCATCAAAATATACCCCTTATATTCACTGAAGTGATGGAAAATATGTAATCTTTAATAACTTGAAAATTCCTGCAATTTTTATGTTCAGAATAATGTTTCAGTTCTGTTTACAAAAAAACAAATCATAACTAATGGAAGGAAACAACAAAATAAACTTTGAGGCACAAATCACAATTGTCACGACTAGAGGAACAAACAAGGTAATAGAAAGTCAGCATCAAACAGTGTCCTAAGTGGAAAACAGGGGTATGAGTGATGTGATGGTATTAGGTTTGCTGACCATCAAGTTCTAAGCTCAAAGGCCTTAAGTGTTATCTGTTATAGATAGCTAGGGGTACACTTAATCAAGGGAGGTAATTCTGTCATTACCAAAATTTCAAAGACTGGTTCACTTCCCAGTTCATTCTCCACTGTAGATTTAGCTGCTAATATTCACTACTTGAGTGATGGGTCCCCCCCCCCCCCACCACCAGGAAATACTTACAGCTAGCAAACACTGTTCATTTATTTTCAAGTGATACACATTTAAATTCAAACAAAATTTTTCAAACATATTTAAAAGAGGATTTCTATCTTATAAAATCTTCCAAATTACAAACCATTTCTAAAACACCAAGGATTTGCAAAACACAGGTACCATTCCTGTAAGCTAAAAAGTCATACCCACATACTGCAGATGAACCAGTCATTCACCGCAGAAATCAAAGGCAGAAGAATGGATTCTAAATCAACTCATGTTCTGTCATTTTCTTGGTGTTCTTGGACTATTCCTAAAAAGCTGAAACTACTCCCTCTATTTATACTGTTGCTCTCCCACTTCAATAACTTCACACAAACGATCGTTTTCAGATGCCTTTTAATGCAAGCAGTCTAAAAGCTTCTGGAGACAGAGTTCCCAGGTACCCACAATTAATTCTGTGAAGCTGACTCACTAATCGTCCAACTTGTTAATAGATCAGCTATTGATATACCAAATGATAATATCAATCTGGTCTGAGATCTTCCTTGAAGTAAGCAACCTAGCCAACAGACAAGGATGTAACTATAAATGAGTTGTTCATGAGAATCTTAAAATCAATCATCTGGGGCACGGAGAGGTAGTGGTACAGGAATGGAGGGATGGAGTAGGCTTGAATGATAAAATCATTGGATGGTCCAACTCTAGACTATTACCATATCAAATTACAATTTGCACAAGGATGTAATAAATATAAAGTAGCTTAAGCAGGTATTGTACTTTGGTTTAATCTGCTATAAAAACAAATGAGTATTTATTCATCCCCTTCTTTCTCCCTTTCTCCCACGGTCCATCCTCTTCCTCTATCAGATTCCTTCTTCTCCAGCCCTTTACCTTTCCCACCCACCTGGTTTTACCTATCACTTTCTAGCTTGTCCTTCCTTCCCTACCCCCACCATTTTATTCTGGAGTTTTTCTCCCTTCCTTTCCACTCCAGGGTCTTGGCCTAAAAAGTCAACTATTTATTCATTTTCATAGATGCTGCCTGACCTGCTGAGTTCATTCAGCAATTTATGTGTGTTTCTTTGGATTTCCAGTATATACAGAATCTTTTGTGTTCAAAAATATCCTGTCCTTTCTTTCAGTGTTACCTTTCCAAAAGGAGGAAGAATGAAGTAGCACAAAATGAGCACTTTGTGTAGTAGCAATAAAGATTCTAGATGTATTTGAGGCCAGTGAGAAGGTTTTGACATCATAATCCACAGGGATTTTCCACCCCTTCCACAAAAGGGGTATGGAGAGAAAGCAGCCACAGGGTTCTGAGTTGGATGATCAGCCATGATCATACTGAATGGCAGTACAGGCTCGAAGGGCTGAATGGCCTACTCCTGTACCTATTTTCTATGTTTCTATGTTTTAAAATGCAAGGCCAATGCTACTTGCTCTCAGAGGTTTCTGATTTTTAATATTTTGAAACAATAACCAATCTTAATCAAATTCTGAAGTTTTAAAAATTATATTGAGGCATAATCTGCTGTAATGGGAAGCAAATGCTGCCTAGTTTGTTTAATCTGGTTTATTCACATTCAATTACTGTCTCTATATCACATACACACGACCGTATCAGCAACAATAGAACATGCCTGGAGTCTGGTTTTGCTGTTAACAGAACACTACCTTAATAGTAATTATTTCATATAGTAACTTAAACCAGGTAAATCAAGAGTTAACGGTGTTATGCATATATAGGTGTAAATATATAAATCCCTAAAACTTCTTCAAGCTTAGGTGGTGATACAGTCTTACGATGGTATGTAAGAAAATTCAGTTCAGATGCACAGGTTAATTGATGTGAGATGTTTGTAATTCAAAGGTGAGTGTTGTGAGAAGGCAATTACGTCGATATTACACAGATTCCATGACAGCAATACAAAAATAACAATAGCAGTAGGTTTTATCTCCGAAGTTGTTCCATTCCACACACAAAGTGTCACCGACAGTGATCTTCAATGAAAATCCTTTCAACACAAGTGGTACCATACCCGAATTCAGCTATGGGACATTGCAAAGTGGTGGCCACAGGATGCTCAAACAGAATCCATGTATGGATTTAGATGCATATCATATTTTTTTTACTGAGTTAAGTATTGTATGTAATTAGTTTTGCTACAACAAGTGTATGGGACATTGGAAAAAAAGCTGAATTTCCCCATGGGGATGAATAAAGTATCTATCTATCTATCTATCTATCAATAGTAGCTTATCACAAAGGAGACCATCTTCAAGGGAACCACCACCCAGGCAAGGGTCAACACACCGGTAGATTCCACAAGGTTACCCCAATCACACACAACGTGATTGCTACTTATCCAGTTCCACGACATACGAAATAACTCTAACAGTGATTTTCCACAGGGGTGCCTTTCTTCAGTGAACTACCATACACAGACAAAAGGGTAAACACACATGTGGTATTCACAAAGGTTTTCCCCTCACCAGAGAACCCACTCCTGTGGATTAACTAAGTGACAATCACACTTTCATAGCCGAATGGAAACAAACTCATCCTCACAGACCACTTAGAGAGAAGAGTCCAAACAGTGATCTCTTTGTCACTAGGTTTCTTCTGTTTCAAAACTTCCTCTCCCCTCTTCTCTTCTCTGCAAACTTCTTCTAGTTGCAGCAAACTTGTGAGAGTCATTTATCAATACTCTGGATCGACCTCAACTCATCCCTTTTGGGCTACTGAAAGTTTAAACCAGCGACCGACTCACTGGTGTCTTTCATTGACCAAGTACATCTTGACTCTGACCTGTGTGTGTCTGTGTATCTGTGACTGTCCTTGTAAAAAGTAAACAAGCTGCAGAGAAACCATAACATTCGATTGACCATCAAATCTCTCTCTCCCTCCCCCCTCAAACAGTGTCCAAAAGTCACACTCATTGTCCTGGCATTTTAAAGTGACAGTCCACAGAAAATATGAACCCTAGGGGTAAAAAACATCAAACTGCCTGAATGAGGAAACAAATATGCAGGGCCTTAACAAATTAGAGTGAACGATAGATAAAACCTTAAAACAAAGGTGGAAGGGAAGTTTAAATTAAAGTAGATGAATCCAATTTCAAATCAGATAAACAATGAGAAATTTTTGCTTCTTTCCAGCTTTGCTGGGAAAATGGGCAGCAAAATAATACTGTTATGTTTACCTTTCCATTTTTGAAAAGCAGTCAACCTTAGGCTGAACACTTCACACATTATCAAATCACATTTTGTGATTTACTCTCCAAGATTATTGCACAATTTGATTAAATTATCCTTCATTGCATACTGAACAGGGTTGTCATCAATCTTCTTTAATTAGTTTAGCATAAACATTTATCAAGGGCGTTTGACCTGACAGGTTTTAAAGGCTACGACAGCTTCAAGTTCAATAAATTTCTTCATGCATTTGGCCAACTTTTACTAGTATCCTGTAAATATCTTGAATCTCTTTGTACCAGAAATTGAAGGTAATGGACGTAATGTGATGCATTCAAAGAGCCATAATCTGTCTACCAGCCCAAAGTAGTTAAGTATCTTTAATTCTTCCATCAGAATAGTTTGCAATTAAAAAAAAAGAGAATGAAGCACTCAGGGAATACTTTCAGAGAACAGCACCTTCAAATTGCCTTGATTTCTTTAAAAAAACACTAGCAAAATTGAAGTTGACATAAAAAGGATTTTCTGTTCAGTGAATCATTCCCTTCCCACAGAGATCAACACATTAAATCTCCATTTAAAGTCAGAATTGTTATCATTTATACCATGGGGAAAGAACTGATTTCTGACAGTCTGGACAGAAAGCCAACATGCAAGGTCTCCATGGGAGAAACAGTTAAAAGTAAATGAACAATTGCTGTTGTGAAGTTTTTCGACACTATTCTCCGAACACAGTATATACGAGAAGATATAGCAACTTTCCATCAACCACAAAGCCATAGGGCATAGGAGCAGAATTAGGTTATTCAGACCATTAAGTCTGCTCTGCCATTCCAACATGTCTGTTGTATTATCCCTCTCAACCTCATTATCCCATCTTCTCCCTGTAACCTTTAACACCCTTACTAATCAAGAACCTATCAACTGCTGCTTTAAATATGCCCAATGACTTGGCCTCCATGGTTATCTGTGGTAATGAATTCCAGAGATTCACCCAACCTCTGTAAGAGAAATTCATCCTCATCTCTATACTAAAGGGAAGTCCCTCAGGTTCTAAACTCCCCCATTATAGGTACCATCCTCTTCACATCCACTCTATCTAGACCTTTCAGTATTCATCAGGTTTCAATGAGATCCCCCTTCATTCTTCTAAACTCCAGCAAATACAGGCCCAAGGCTTTCAAATGTTCCTCATACATTAAGCATTTCATTTCTGGGATCATTGTTGTGAACTTCCTTTGGACCCTCTCCAATACCAGCACATCCCCCCTTAGACAAGGAGACTAAAACTGCTCACAGAACTTCAAGTGCTGTCTGATCAATGCCTTATAAAGCCTCAGGGTTACATCCTTGCTTTTATATTATCGTTCTCTTCAAATGAATGCTAACAGTGCATTTGCCTCCTTTAACACCGACTCAACCTACAAGTTAAACTTTAGGGAATCCTGCACAAAGATGTCCAACTCCCTTTGCACTTCTGATTTCTGAATTTTCTCCCCATTTAGAAAATAGTCTACAACTGTATTCCTTCTAGCAAAGTACATGACCGTTACTTCCCTATATTATATTCCATCTGCCACTTTGCCCATTCTCCTAATCTAACTAACTCCTTCTGCAGACTGTCTACTCCCTCAACACTACCTGCCCCTCCACCTATCTTTATATCATCTGCAAATCTGGCCAGAAAGTCATCAATTCCATCATCCAAATCATTGACTGAAAGATTAATGTGGTCCTATCACTAACCCCTTCAGATACCCATTAGTCACTGTCAACCAACCTGAAAAGGCCCCCTTAATTGCCCTTTCATAGAACTACAAGGATTTTTAAATTCTCTCTATATAGTATATTTCTAAATGTATAATAATAGTACTGATCAGAAATGAATATAATTATCTCCCTTTATCAAACACAACAACTTTAAATTGATGCTGCACGTTATGCATGGTAAAATTCTGAACATTAAAAACACTATAACAATGCTGCAAATCTGCGTTCAGATGCAATTTGAGAGCCTGTGGTACATTGAATGCCAGGTGACCAATGTAGTCTTTGCAGTACTGGAAGTGTGTGTCATTACCGTTCCTTTTGCTGCACACTCGAGTGCTCGGTGATAGGTGCTGATACTTTTGTTTTGCTGGTGGGGGGGGGGGAATTGTGCTTGCTGCCGCCTACACGCAGGAGGGAGGGGAGCTGGGGGAGGCTTTGGGGTTCTAACATTTAACTGTCGTTCATTCTTCGGCTCACTCCTCTGTTTTCGTGGATGCTTGTGAAGAAAAAGCATTTCAGGATGTACAAACCCCATTTCCAGAAAAGTTGGGATATTTTCCAAAATGCAATAAAAACAAAAATCTGTGAAATGTTAATTCACGTGAACCTTTATTTAACTGACAAAAGTACAAAGAAAAGATTTTCAATAGTTTTACTGACCAATTTAATTGTATTTTGTAAATATACACAAATTTAGAATTTTAATGCTGCAACACACTCAACAAAAGTCAGGACAGAGTTAAAATATGATTGAAAAGTGCACAGAATACTCAAGTAACACCGGTTTTGAAGACTCCACATTAAGCAGACTAATTGGCAGCAGGTGAGATATCATGACTGGGTATAAAAGTAGCGTCCATCGAAGGCTCAGTCTTTGCAAGCAAGGATGGGTTGTGGCTCACCCCTTTGTGCCAAAATTCGTGAGAGAATTGTTAGTCAGTTCAAAAGGAACATTTCTCAATGCAAGATTGCAGAGAATTTAGGTCTTTCAACATCTACAGTACATAATATTGTGAAAAGATTCAGAGAATTCAGAGACATCTCAGTGCGTAAAGGGCAAGGTCGGAAACCACTGTTGAATGCGCGTGATCTTCGAGCCCTCAGGCGGCACTGCCCAAGAAACTGGCGTGCTACTGTGACAATTATAGCCACCTGGGCTCAGGAGTACTTCGGAAAACCATTGTCACTTAACACAGTCCGTCGCTGCATCCAGAAATGCAATTTGAAACTGTATTACACAAGGAGGAAGCCATATATCAACTCTATGCAGAAACGCCGGCGAGTTCTCTGGGCCCGAGCTCATCTCAGATGGACCGAAAGACTGTGGAGCCGTGTGCTGTGGTCAGATGAGTCCACATTTCAGCTAGTTTTCGGAAGAAACGGGCGTTGAGTTTTCTGTGCCAAAAATGAAAACGACCATCCTGATTGTTATCAGCGAAAGGTGCAAAAGCCAGCATCTGTGATGGTATGGGGGTGCATCAGTGCCCACGGCATGGGTGAGTTGCATGTATATCAAGGTACCATTGACTCTGAGAAGTATATTAGGATTTTAGAGAGACATATGTTGCCATCAAGGCGATGTCTCTTCCCGGGACGTCCATGCTTATTTCAGCAAGACAATGCCAGACCATATTCTGCATGGGTGACAACAGCGTGGCTTTGTAGACACAGAGTGCGTGTGCTTGACTGGCCTGCTGCCAGTCCAGATCTATCTCCTATTGAAAATGTATGGCGCATCATGAAGAGGAGAATCAGACAACGGAGACCACGGACTGTTGAGCAGCTGAAGTCTTATATCAAGCAAGAATGGACAAAATTTCCAATTGCAAATCTACTACAATTAGTATCCTCAGTTCCAAAACGATTAAAAAGTGTTATTAAAAGGAAAGGTGATGTAACACAATGGTAAACATGCCTCTGTCCCAACTTTTGTTGAGTGTGTTGCAGCCATCAAATTCTAAATTTGTGTATATTTACAAAATACAATTAAGTTGGTCAGTAAAACTAATGAAAATCTTTTCTTTGTACTTTTGTCAGTTAAATAAAGGTTCACGTGAATTAACATATCACAGATTTTTGTTTTTATTGCATTTTGGAAAATATCCCAACTTTTCTGGAAATGGGGTTTGTATATTGTATACATTTCTCTGACATTAAATGTACCTTTGAAACCTTTGAATTTTCAACATACATTTTCCCATTTGGCTTTCCAAATATCTTAATGGAGAAGTACCAAATGGTTCCCTTGTTTAACTTGTCAACCATCATAAACATCCATGCATTTTCCATGGTAACTCCTGTGTAAGTAAGAAAATGTACCCCTTCAATGAATTGATGAAACATTGAGGAAGGAGGGTGCCCACTAGAAAACCCCTGTGTGTCAACCCTGTGCCACTCCCTACATCAACGCAGTCTCAAGCAAGTTCTCACAACCCATTTGCATGCGGAATATTAACACCTTATCCTGTGTTTTTTGATTTTTTTCCTATCCCTACTGTCCATCTCCTAATTACTGTCCATACCACCATAGCCTTCATCACCCCTGTCTCTACAATCACCTTTAGTTTTGGCCTCTTTATCATCCCTAGTTCTAGGAATTCATCATGAACTTAACTTCAACTCCCGAGGCTATAAGCCCCCACTATCTCACTAGCTCTCTACCTCATGTTTAGAATCAGAATCAGAATTATTATCACCAGCATATGACGTGAAATTTGTTAACTTAGCAGCAGTAGTTCAATGCAATACATAATCTAGCAGAGAGATTGTAAAACTTCAAACAGGTAGGTTGCAGACAGAAATTCAAGTGGTGAACTTCTGCTCATTTTTAAAAAATAAAACAAACTCTAATGGAACATCTAAATGCTGAAATGCCATGTTAAATTACTTCATACCTATAGTGTAAATACCAGAATCATACTCACCCATTCCTTCGTCTTGCTGATCTACACAGTTCCTCCAAATCCACCTTAGCCCCGTCACTCTATTTTCTTTCCCCTTCTTTTCTTCCTCGACCCATCACCCACACTCTCCTCCCACTAGATACCCTCCCCTTACTGTTTACACCGGCCCCCAACAGCACTCTTATTTGTGTCCATGCTCCACCAGCCTTTCCTAACAGATTTCATCATTTGCAGCTGTATTACCTGCACTTGCTGACCTCTGTCACCATTTCTACTCTTCTCTTCTCCATATGCTCATCATCCTTCCTCACCTGAATGTACGTATCGCTTGCCAGCCATTGCTCATAACATTCTACTGGCTCTATCTTTTAGACTAGGTGAAGAGTCTAAACCCAAAAGGTCAGCTGTCTATTTTCCTCCACAGATGCTGCCTGAGCTGCAAAATTTGCTCTAGCAGTTCACTTCTTCTAACCAAACTAAATGTAACTAACAGTAAAGTAAAAATTAGAAATTTACCAAAGCATACAGTACATAATTATAAACGTATACATGAGGAAATCTGCAGATGCTGGAAATTCAAGCAACACACACAAAATGCTGGCGGAATGCAGCAGGCCAGGCAGCATCTATAGGGAGAAGCACTGTTGATGATTCGGGCTGAGATCCTTCGTCAGGACTAACTGAAAGAAGAGATGTTAGGAGATTTGAAAATGGGAGGGGGAGGGGGAAATCCAAAATGATAGGGGAAGACAGGAGGGGGAGGGGTGAAGCTAAGAGCTGGAAAGTTGATTGGCAAAAGGGATACACAGCTGGAGAAGGGAAAGGATCATGGGACAGAAGGCCTAGGGAGAAAAAGGGGGAGGGGAGCACCAGAGGGAGATGGAGAGCAGGCAAAGTGTGATTGTAAGAGGGGCAGAGAGAGAGAGAAAATAAAAAGGTGGGGGGGGGGGAGAGAGAGAGAGAGAGAGAGAGAGAGAAATAAATAAATAAGGGATGGGGTAAGAAGGGGAGGGGGTCATTAATGGAAGTTAAAGAAATCAATGTTCATGCCATCAGGTTGGAGGCTACCCAGACAGAATATAAGGTATTGTTGCTCCAACCTGAGTGTGGCTTCATCTTGAATATAAGGTGTAAGGTCTATCACTCTTTGCCTGTTCTCCATCTCCCTCTGGTGCTCCCCTCACCCTTTCTTTCTCCCTAGGCCTCCCACCCCATGATCCTCTCCCTTCTCCAGCTGTGTATCCCTTTTGCCAATCAACTTTCCAGCTGTTAGCTTCATCCCTCCCCCTCTTGTCTTCTCCTGTCATTTCCGATCTCCCCCTCCACTTCCCACTTTCAAATCTCTTACTATCTCTTTTTTTCAGTTAGTCCTGACGAAGGGTCTTGGCCTGAAGCATCGACTGTACTTCTCCCTATAGATGCTGCCTGGCCTGCTGTGTTCCACCAGCATTTTGTGTGTGTTGCTGTACACATTTATGCTCTGATCATAATTAAGGCCACCAGAAAAATTAAGATAGGAAGAAATAATCATAACCAAATTAAAGTTTGCCACTTCCATTATTAATTTACGAAAAGGTGTACTTTTCATACTATCTTAAATTCACAGGGACTGAAAATGTATACTTCAAAACTGGAACAGAGCAGGCTGAACAATATCATTAATTATGAAGAGGAAGACAGTGTAACTCAGTGGATTATAGAGAAATCACAAAACACCTGAGTGAAATCTCCTGCAGCAGCAGAGTTAAAATTGAACCATAGGGACTGTTTGGCCAGAACAGGTTGGCTGCCCTCATGATCAGAGGACGCATCTTATCATGGCATGTTAATCGGATTTCCATGAAACTGCTGCCTCCTTCATAAGCTTTAGAGAGATTTATGGCATCAATTTATAAAATGTAAATGAAATATTTATTTAACTGATTGCCTTTGCGGACATTAGAAGCAGTCCTGCATGAAAGTAGATAGCATTTAAGGGGAAGTCAATGATGAAAGTAGGTTTGGGATTATTTTTAAATTGATGAAAAATTCCTAGGCACTTGGTCTCAGGGATTTATACTTCTAATTTCTGCTTTTAAGTGAGCAGTTTCTGCAAGCAGAATCTTAATGATCAATTTTCATATGATCCGGACAGATGGCCTGAAATTCTACGGTCTCTTAAGGACCATGAGTAAAATGAGTTTGATCACATATGACGCAATGATTCATTTTAAAGCTCTGTATAAAATCTGGCAAACCCCACAGTAATTGCCAATTGTTTCTCACACATTGTAAAAATAGGGCTTTTGGGAAATATAAAATCTGCATTTAGTGCAATATGAGAGCTTCTCTCTATCTCTGGTTGAACTATTGTTAGGACTAAGTAAAGAATCATGTAATCTGTGTGACCTTTAGTAGAATATTGATAAACAAAAGGAAAAATTATAAAGTACACTTTGATTAGCAATTGAATGAATTATTCATCCAGTAAAATTAGTCATTTCCCCCCCATTTTTCCATTAAGTACAAATGGAAGGAAAAATATTAACCCAAGATGTATAATGTTCAATTTCAAATAATAATATATCTTTTCAAAATTTCACAATATTCAAATTTTAATGAATGTACCCTTAGAGGAATTAAATTGTGATTACATATCAGTTGCACACCAATCAGAATTTTCATGAAAATTCAAATATTAATATAATTGAGCAAAGTTTTCTGTTACAAAATATTTCAAATACTACTTACATTTAACTCCAAGAAGGAAATGGGGAGAACACAAATAGACCATGTAAAAAAGGACATTTGTGAAGTTGATCGAAATTAAGCGTAAATACTTCGCAACAAACCTTAACATCAAAAAGGCAGAGACTTTCCTAGCAGGTAATCAGAATCAGATTTATTATCACCGGCATTTAACGTGAAAATTGTTAAATTAGCAGCAGCAGTTCAAGGCAATACATAATCTAGCAGATAGGAAAAAAAATAAAAGAAATAATAATAAAAAATAAACAAGTAAATCAATTACGCATATTGAATAGATTTTTTTAAAATGTGAAAAAACAGAAATACTGTATATTTTTTAAAAAAGTGAGGTATTGTTCAAAGATTCAATGTCCATCTAGGAATCGGATGGCAGAGGGGAAGAAGCTGTTCTTGAATCACTGAGTGTGTGCCTTCAGACTTCTGTACCTCCTACCTGATGGTAATAGTGAGAAAAGGGCATGCCTTGGGTGCTGGAGGTCCTTAATAATGGACGCTGCCTTTCTGAGACACCACTGCTCCCTAAGGACGTCCTGGGTACCTTGTAGGCTAGTACCAAAGATGGAGCTGACTAGATTTACAACCTTTTGCAGTTTCTTTCGATCCTGTGCAGTAGCCCCTCCATACCAGACAGTGATGCAGCCTGTCAGAATGCTCTCCACGGTACAACTATAGAAGTTTTTGAGTGTATTTGTCGAATTGCCAAATCACTTCAAACTCCTAATAAAGTATAGCTGATGTCTTGCCTTCTTTATGACTATATCAATGTGTTTGGACCAGGTTAGATCCTCAGAGATCTTGACACCCAGGAACCTGAAGCTGCTCACTCTCTCCACTTCTGATCCCTCTATTAGGATTAGTATGTGCTCCTTTGTCTTACCCTTCCTGAAGTCCACAATCAGCTCTTTCGTCTTACTGTCGTTGAGTGCCAGGTTGTTGCTGCAGCATCATTCCACTAATTGGCATATCTCACTCCTGTACGCCCTCTCGTCATCACCTGAGATTCTACCAACAATGGTTGTATTATCAGCAAATTTGTAGATGGTATTTGAGCTGTGCCTAGCCACACAGTCATTTGTATACAGACAGTAGAGCAGTGGGCTAAGCACACACTCCTGAGGTGCACCAGTGTTGATTGTCAGCGAGGAGGATATGTTATCACCAATCTGCACAGACTGTGGTCTTCCAGTTAGGAAGTCAAGGATCCAATTGAAGAGGGAGGTACAGAGGCCCAGGTTCTGCAGTTTCTCAATCAGAATTGTGGGAATGATGGTATTAAATGCTGAGCTATAGTCGATGAACAGCATCCTGACGTAGGTCTTTGTGTTATCTAGGTGGTCTGAAGCCGTGTGGAGAGCCATTGAGATTGCATCTGCCATTGACCTATTGCGGCACTAGGCAAATTGCAATGGGTCTGGAGCAGGTTCAGTCTATTTAAACAGTAAAGTTCGCAGTATAATGTGAATCAATGTCAAGCTGAGGGTGGAAAATCCTCATCATAGTCATAGAATCATGGGCCTGTATAACACAAAAACTGTCCCTTTGGCCCAACACATTCTTGGTTACAGTGATGGCTATCTACACTTATCCCACTTCCCTACATTATGCCATATTCCTGGATGACTCTCCAATCCAAATACCTGCCTAAGTGCCTTTTAAATGTTTAAGTTGTTTTTGCCTTGACTTCCTCCTCCGGCATTTCCAAAATCCATCACCTTCCACGTGGGAAAACACGCTCCTTCGATCTTCTTTAAAATTCTCCCATTTTAAACCTACAGTATGCCCTTGAATTTTTAAATTTTCTACCCCAAGGTAAAAGACTATGATGTTTGTAACCCTGAAATACTGTTATCCCTATAAGGTCACTCTCAGCCTACCTACACTCCAGAGAAAATAAACCCAGTCTATCCAATCTCTTCATGTAATCAAAGCTCTCCACTCTAGATAATATCCTGATGAATCTCTTCTGCATTCTTTCTAAGTTACCGCACCCATCTTGAGGTATGGTGACTGGAAGTGTACACAATACTCCCAGTGCAGTCTAACCAACATTTTATACAGTCCAACATGATGTCCCAAACTGTGTACTCAAACCTTCATCTATGAAAGCAACCATTTCAGATGCCTTCCCAATTTCCCTATTTATATACACCATCCTCTTCAGGAACCAGGAACTTGCAACCCGTTTTTCTGTACGTCAATATTCCTAGGGTCCTTGCCATTTACTGTATTTGTCCTGCCTGTATTTGGCATCCCAGAATGCATTATCTCATACTTGTCTGCATTAAGTTCAATCTGCCACTGATTGACTCATTTTTTCAGTTGATCCATGCCCTTTAAGCAACTTTCCTTGCTGTCTATGATTTCACTAATTTCTGTCATCAGCAAGCTTACTAATGTGGGAGAGGAAAGTTGGTAATTGAATTATGATGGAATAAAATTAAATGACTGCAAAAGGCTGCATCAAGAAAGTACTTCTACTGTTTGTGGATTCAATGAGGAAGGCTGTGTGTGTCAAGAAAGGCAGGCATACATCACAACATGTGCAGTGTTCCAAATGCCACAATTTGACCCCTTCATTTTAATTTGCAACTCTTACACCAAAGCACTTTGTCAGCTGCACTTTCTAATGTTCCCATTTCTACAGCCACCACTGACATTTAGTCTCATTTGGATCCAAATGCATTTTCTCACAAAGCTCCAATTCCATCAATCCACATATCCTCATTGTTTTACCCTGACTCATTGGTCTCTTTCTCTTTGTGCAGAGACAAGAGACGAAGCCAAAAATGGGAAATATTTCTCTGCCATCAGCCAACTAACTCGATTGAGTCAACAGGGATATTAGAATGAATAGGCACCGGAGATGGAAAGATAAGTACTCACAATCACCTGGTGACAGAATTCTATTTCAATAGGATATTGTGGATATAATACTCTTCTGATAAGGCATTAGCAGTGAGTGAAAACAAAACAAAAACTGTAAGAACTTAAAAATTTTCATTTTAGTCCTCAATTCCTAACAAATCCTCCAGCAATGCTATTGGACATGCAGCGGGACTACAGTGATAACTGATGAGTTTCATCTACTAATACAGATATTCACATGTTCATAGGGCTAATAGGAAAGATGTGGGCCTGTGCACCAAAAGTGAACATCAGCAGCCAATGTACATTGCATCAGGAACAGAGATAGGACAGAGGTGTTCCCAACAGAGACTGAATGACTCTCCAATCTCTGATGCTGCGGCTCAGGGTGGGTAACTAACAAACTACTTCTAGAGGTGGATGGTTAGGTGTTGACCTGAATCACATTGTGCGGATAAAGTGGACATGAACGTGTATGTGACAATGCCAGTACCTTCACAGTGATATCCAAAGAATTACAAATAGTCCATTTTTGAATTACAACTACACTAAATACAATAGATATTTTACCATTGGTATCCCATACCCTAATAACCTATCACAAACTGAAACATCACAATCCTTCCTTCTGCCTTGAAAATATTCTTTAATGTCAACTTCTCACAAGTTTTAGACATTCAACCCAACATCTCCTGACATGGTTTGGCATCAATTACTGTCTTCTGAACCTACTATGAACACCTTTGGGATCTTTCTCTAGTTTAAAACGCTGATTAAATGAAAAGATTTGTGGTTTTGTTTAATAACAGAATCAGTAAAACTAGTTGCTAAAATGCTGAAAGACTCAAATAAAACTATGATAAAATAATTATTTGGAAGCTTTTTTTTGCAATAAAAGGTGTTCATTAAGGTGAAGAACAAACAAGAAGTTGTTAAGTGATTCACTTTGGCAAGAAAATGAGATGAGATAATATGATGTAAATGGTACTATATTAGCTGCAGGAACAGAGACCCCTGTGGGCCTCTTTGAAGGTAGCAGGACAATCAAGAAGACTTTTAAAAAAGGCATTTGGAATTCCTGTCTTAATAAAAATAAGCACTGACTAAAAGAGCAACCACTAATGGTAAACACTGACACAACATTGCTTAGGCCCTATGTGATGCCCTGTGGCCATGGGGGGGGGGGGGTCCTTATAGAGGTGTCAGAGGGGATTAATTAGGATAAATTCTGTCATGTGGAGAGAGAAATTGTGACATTCACCTTAAAGCTTAAGAGGTTAAAGAGAAATTTGACAGAAATATTCAAAAATGTGATTTTTCTGTTATTCAGGAAAAGGAGAAATTATTGATTTTATAACAAGCCAAACTGTTTGTGCCAAGGGCAAGTGTAAGGTTACTAATGCAGTATAATGTTTCATTCACTCTGTCCCAGTACTATAATTCAGGCCAACCTTGGGAAAGGAATATGATTACACCCCTCACATTGCAGCTCCTCTAAAAGATGGTATCCAATTAAAGGTAGTTTTATGTATCAGTTCAGATCCACTAGAAACTGGATTGACATCAGACAAGAAAGGCCATAAACAACTCTTCTAACCAACCGAGAGTTCAAAATCTATCATACAGAGTGCTAGAGATGAAAAGCCAGTAAACTACACAAAAGCCTTCAATATATTATCTGAGCAGATAAAATGCCTCCTATTCTAAACTTCATTTGTTCTAAATCTTTCGTTAGACCATAAATTAGAAAACAAGTTACGCAAAAGCTTTAAAAATGCTGAAATTAAATAGTACATACATAAAAATAATATGTTTACACATTTGCACTCAAGTGGCTTTGTGACACAGGAAATTTATTTTCTATTTATTAAATTGAATGAGCAAATATTAAAGAGGTTATTGAGTCTGTGGCAATCTCTAGCTGGTGGAATCAATACTAGTTCTAATTAACCATTTTACTCAAATGATTGTTGGGAGGATTACTTTGGCAATCCAAATAGAATGACATCACAATATTAATCACTTTCCATGAAATTACACTTCCAGGCACATCTCTCTTTCCTCACCTTTTTAAATCAGACGGTACCATTTACTTCATGACTGGTTAGCTCTTTCCTCCTGGAACGTATAACAATACAGCACAATCTAACACTTCCATCGTACATAGCCCACCATTTTTCTATCATCCATGTGCCTGTCTATGAGTTTTTTAAATGCCCCTAATGTATTTGCCTCTACCACCACACTTGCCAGGAAGTTCACAACTCTCAGTGTAAAAATTTATCTCTGACATCCCCCTACATTTTCCTCCAATCTCCTTAAAATTATGCCCCCCCTGTATTGGCAATTTTCATCCTGGAAAATAGTCTCTGGCCTTCTATTGAGCCTATGCCTGATCATTTTGTACAACTCTATCAAATTATCTCTTATCCTCCTTTGCTACAAAGAGAAAAACCATAACTTGTTCAACTTGTCTTCATAAAGCATACTCTCTAATTTAGGCAGCTACCTGATACATTTTCTCTGCACCCTCATTAAAGCTTCTGCATCCTTGCTATAATGAGGAGATCAGAATATCCCACATGTGATCTAACCAGAGTTTTATAGAGCTGCAATATTATCTTGCAGTCCTTGAATTCAATCCCCCGACTACTGAAGGCCAAGCACCAGGTCTTTTTAACAACTGTATTAATTTGCACGGCATCTTTGAGGGATCTATTTAACATGCACCCCAAGATTCCTCTGTTCTTCCACACTGCTAAGAATCCTGCCATAAACCCTGTATTCTGCCTTCAAATTCAACCTTCCTAAATGAATCATTTTACACTTCTCCATGTTGAACTCCATCTGTCACTTCTCAGCTCAGTTCTGCATCCTTTCAGTGATCTGTTGTAACCTACAACAACCTTGAAGTAACCACAAGGGAACATGTTTTTTTATGTCTCATATTGTGTAATGAAATCAGTTTAAAGCATGCTACGTGGCATTCAGAAAATTACATTCAGAACACAGTAGAATTTTATATAAAGATTGAAAGATATTTAATTTGACCTGAAACTAGTAACTTAAATCTGAAGCAACCAATGAAGACATGATGCACAAGATAGCTGTCATAGAGAGGAAAACTACATTAAAAGTAATAACAATAAACAATGCTCAATATCCTCTCTAAAAAAACCAGAAAGGTCAAGAGAAGTTAAATAAAGCATTTGATCAATTGAAAAGGCAATAACGTTGCTGAAAAAATACAATGAGCCATGGAAAAACCTCATAACTCAGCAGAAGACCAAGGTATTGATAAGTAGAGGAGCAATAGAATACAAAAGTGGGCTTAGGAGAAAATGGAAAGAACATTTAAAAGAAAAAGATTTGTTATTTAGTGTAGGAGTACTTATATTTTGAATAAGGAAATTACAGCAAAATTAAATAAACATTGTAAAAGGCACAAAAATCTTTCTGGAATAACGCAAATGTACCTTAATATTTCAGAAACAAAGGAGAGAGAAATTAAGGAACTCAGACTAGTTAGCCTAGCATCAGAAATGGGAAATACACTGGATTCTATCATTTTGTAAGTAGTAATAGGACACTGGGAAACCAGTTGGACAGAGACAATATGGATTTATGTTAGCCAAATCTGCTGGAATTTCTTCAGCAAAGTGAAGTTCAAGAGAAGACCAGCACTGAAAATGTTTTGTTTCAATGATATGGAGCCCTAATAAGACCATATCTGCTATAATGTGTGCAAATATGCTCTCCCTGGCTAACGAAGAATATATTTTGGATATAGGAAGTACATTAAGGGTGCACTATTTATTCCTGTGATGGGAACTTGTTGCCTGAGCAGATATTAAACAGATTTGGCCTATACAAAAGGGAGAGCAGAGATATCACTAAAATTCAAAAACAATGTTCAACAGGGAGTTGCCAAGTTGATGTTTGCTTGTACTGTAAATCTATTAATGTCTAGAACTGGAGTCATAATGTCAAATAACGTGTTGGCCACTAACATATTCTTTATTTCTCTGGAATCCTTTACCTAAGACAATTGTGGGAGCACATTAGCTGAACATATTCAAATCAGAGATCAATAGACTTTTAGGCCTTAATGAATCCAGAAATATGGAATTAGTGCAAGAAAACTTCACAAAAAACAACAGATTAAGGTGAATGTAAAGTGCTGGATAACCGACTGCTGCCTCTGTCATTTTTTCTGAGATGACTCAAAATCAAAGGTGTACATAATGAATAGATAAGTTTGTATCAGGTTGATTGTCTGTCAAAAGTGCCTTGTTATCCAGATGCAAAAATTAAGATATCTGCTGGGAGCTGCCGGACTGCCTTGTGCCTTCCTGCCAGGGGAAAGCACATTCTGCTAAATACACACCAACCAATTCTGGTTATTGGTGGGCAGCAGTAGAATGGATCTCACCAATCCTCAAATCACTAAAGACATTGATTGAGTGTATTTTAGTTTCTCTAAGATTGTTTTCCAAATCCTTTGGGATTTGGTTGATGTTGACCTTTCCAGGCAATCCTTCTGGGCATTTGCTGCATGTTGGCTGCTTTGCTTAGATTTCTGATCAACTAAGAAAAATTTGATTGCCATGAGCTGCTGATGTTTTGCAGGCAGTCCTAAAATGAACAGAAACCCTCTGAGATTTTGAACTCAAGGAAACAGAGAGACTACACTACACTACTATCTCATTCATCTGCGATACATCTTGGGAGAGGTTATGTTTTTGATATATTCTTGTTGTCATCATATTTAAACATTCTTCATTTAATGCTGCTGAATAATTCTGCAAGACACTGAAGTTTCCAAAATAATCTTGAATTCAGAAAGTCTATTGATCATTCTCAAGCAGATTTTCAGCAGAATGGTTTTGGGTTGTACAGGAATGAAGGTATTTTCTGAAAGCTTTAATGTAAGAATGTAAGCTCAACTTCTATTGGTCCCAATATAATTATTTTTATCCCACCCAAAGTTTGCTTCTGTTCAGTCAAATTTTGAAGCACATGTCGGAATAGACAAACAATGATAATGTGGATTAAAATTATCAGTAATAAACGATGCTTATAAAAAGCTGTAAAAAGCTTGACTACTTGGCCAATGTTAAAAACTTATAAAAAGTCTTAAATGCCTCTGGCATTGAGAAACATTCAGACACTGAAAACTTGAAACCACAAAAATATATTTTCAAAAAAATAAGTCAAATATAATTAATATGACTCAATTAATATTTAAATAAACTTAATCAATTAAACTGTATTAAATAACACTTTACAACTTTGTTCACAGCTGTTTCACCCATGGAAATCATGAGACTTGGTACACATTTGGCAAGTTTGCTGCAGGAGTCTCGAGCAAAATGGCCAAGTTGGTATTCCCACATAGGTCTCCATAAGGAGTCCAGCATTGGAAAGAGATCCATCACCAGCAAACAGATGGCTACAATTCCATATCTGCATTCACTCATGAATCTCAAACTTATAATAGCTATGCAGGGAAATGTCAATATTTTCTTAACAAAATCTAGACCACTAAATTACATATTTTCCAGATCGAAAGTATAAATTCTCTTCATTTTCAGGGTATTTCTGTTCCTATTTTTCATTATGTGTCTTTTCACCATTATTTACAACAATTAATTAACTAACAAAAACAACCTTCAGTGCCCAACTGAGAATATGTATATGACACTATTGGTTATAACTGCATGCACTTCATCAAATCAAACTTTTAGGTTTACTTCATTAAATGACAATGAATCACTTACCTAAAGAGTGTTTGCACATTTACTATAGTTTTGGCATCTGCCATGTAATCTTCCTCAGCACTCATTGTGCTCTCTTTGTCTACTACAACCATATTGGCAGCAAATGTCACTCCACACCTCAGCAGATCGTCTAGGCTTTAGGACAGTAAAATGCAAAAGTTAACATTCTCCGGATATCTCATAAATCAATCTGCATCAGAGACGACTAGAATTATGTAAATCATTGCTATGTTAAGACTGTTGTAAAATTATTGACATAGTTTTTGAACAATACTCATTAAGCAATGACATGATGGGACATCATAATAATTATGATGCTAATTTCCCTAATTATGAACAATCGGTATTTTTTTCCCATTATTCTCCTCACAAAAAATGTCAGGCAAGAACTCTATTTTGCAAATTTATTTCTTTCTTTAGGAATATAACGGGAGTGATGTTCAGAATTGCTGACATTTTTCACATTCGCATTATTCAACAGTCGGCTAATTAGCAATCTTCAAAATGCTTACAAGTCTCAGCGCATCTGTCAGCGGCTATAAATAGCATAGCGCTGTAGGCTAGGGAATCTCAAGGAAATTTGAGACAGAGCTGGTAAAGATTCAAGAGAATTGAAATGTGTTTACTTTTAATTTTTGGTTTTGATATTGTTCCTAAAGAGGAAAGAATTGACACAAACAAAATGCTGGTGGAACGCAGCAGGTCAGGCAGCATCTATAGAAAGAAGTACAGTCGACGTTTCAGGCCGAGTCCAATCCTGACAAAGGGTCTCGGCACGAAACATCGACTGTACTTCTTCCTACAGATACTGCCTGGCCTGCTGTGTTCCACCAGCATTTTGTGTGTGTTGCTTGAATTTCCAGCATCTGCAGATTTCCTCGTGTTTAAGAATTGATGAAGTTAGTGTTGTGTAAACTATAAGAACAGCTATGGGTGAATCACTGTAAGTGTTGGACTTTGTGTGCCATAAGTTGACTACAGCTGGAAGTTAAGTAGTTCTATCCAGGCCACAAAGTATCATGCAGTTTGGGGGGCCAGTAGAGCTATCCTCAGCAAAACCCAGGGCAAACAGCAGCAATCTTAATCCAACACTCACTCCAGAGAAAATTTCCAGAGCTTGCAAAATCAATTTTTGAACTTCTCCATTGTCATTTGTGGATGATACTACAATAGGTCATATTGTAGACAGTCATCAGCTTGGTAATTGGGCTAAGGATTGGCAAAAGGCTTTCAATTTTGATACATCATTAAAATGGAAAAAGTGCAGAGATTTATGAGGATACTGCCAGGACAGCAGGTCCTGAGTTACAGTGAGACATTAAGGACTTTCTAGGACTTCCTTCCTTGGAACATAAGTTGAGAGGTGACCTTCTAGAGATATATAAAATCGTAAAGGGTATGGAAATGGTGAATGCACATGGTCATTTTTCCCCAGAGAAGGGGGACTATAAACTAGAAGGCGTAGGTTTCATTTGAAAGCTAAAATATTTCGAATAGACTGAGGGACAACATCTTCACTCAGTGAGTGGTGCATATATGGAATGATCCACCATAAAAAGTGGTTGAGGCTGGTACATAAACAACATTTAAAGGATATTCAAATACGTTCATGTGTAGGAATGTGTTAGAACAGGGGCTCCCCACCTTTTTTATGCCATCAACTCCTACCATTAACCGAGGGGTCCTGGTTGGGAACCCCTGTTTAAGAGGTATATGGGCCAAATGGCACTAGCTTGGTGGATACGATGGGTGAGTATAGATGGGTGAAGGGCTGAAGGGCTATTTCCATGTGTGTTACTCTATATAATTCTATGACTCTATTGGATAACATTCCTAAGAAGAGTGCACACCCTCTTTGATCAGGCATCAGCTTAACTGATAATTGGCTTCCATGACACATCTTGTGACCCTAACATACACTTTGGAAGAATTTACCACTTGAAGTATGTGAACTGGATCTGTCATGTTAGGTGAAGGAACTTTCCTTTGTGCCATTACCCACATCTCAGGCCATTAAAGAACATAGAACATAGAATGGTGCAGCATAGTATAGGCCTTTTGGCCCATGATGCTGTGACAACTGTTTAACCTACTTTAACAGAAATTTAATGCTTCATTCCCACTTAGGCACAAGAATGAAAGAACAATGAAGGGCTATCTAAGAGTCTATTAAATGTCCATAATGTATCTGCATGTACCACCACCCTGTTAGTGCATTCCTTGCACCTACCACTCTCCGTGTAAAATATCTAAACTGCCATCTCCCCCCACACTTCTCTCCAAATAGCTTTAAGATATGACCCCTTGTATTAGTTATAACTGCCTTGGGAAGAAGTCTCTGGCTGCTGAGTCTATTTATGCCTCTTATTATTATGTACACCTCTGTCAAGTCACTTCTCACTCTCCTTTGCTCCAGGGAGAAAAGCCCTAGCTCACTCAACCTATCCTGATAAAACATGCTCTCTAATCCAGGCAGAATTCTGGTAAATGTCCTCTGCACTCTCTTTAAAGTTGCTACATCCTTCCTATAATGAGGTAATCAGAACTGAACATAATACTTCAAGTATAGTCTAGCTAGAGGTTTATAGAGCTGCAACATCACTTCACCATCTTGAACTTGATTCCCTGACTAATAAAGGCCAACACACCATGTGCCTTCTTAACCACTCTATCTAGTTACACTGCAACTTTGAGGGAGCTCTGGATGTGTACCCCAAGATCCCACTGCTCCTAAACGCTGTTAAGAATTCTACCATTAACCCGCATTCTGACTTCAAGTTTGAGAAACTGAAGTGAATCATTTCACACTTCTCTGAGTTGAACTCCATCTGCTACTTCTTAGCCCAGCTCTGCATCCCATCAATATCCTGGTGCAACCTATAACAACCTTCTACACTATCCACAATTCCATTTGCAAACTTACTGACCCACCCTTCCACTTCCTCTTCCAAGTCACATTTATAAAAATCACAAAGGGCAGGGGGGTACCAGAACAATCCCTGTGGGGAACCATTGGTCATCGACACTGAAGCACAACATGCTCCATCTATGACCACTTTCCACCTTTTGTGGGCAAACCAATTCTGAATCCATGCAGCCAAGTTACCCTGGAACCCATGCTTCCTGACTTTCTGAATGAGCCGACCATGGAGATCTTTTGTCAAATGTCTTAGTAAATTCCATATACATCACGTCCATTGCTTTGCTTTCATCAGTTTGCTTTGTTACATTCTCAAAGAAATCAGTCAGGCTCATGAGGCACAACCTGCCCCTCACACAGCCATTCTGACTATCCCTAATCAGAGTGTGTTTCCAAATGCTAATAAATCCCGCCTCTCAGAGTCCTCAACAATAGTTTGCCCATCACTGACATAAGGCTCCTTGCTGTATAATTCCCATGGTTATCCCTATTACATTTCTTGAACAAAGGAATAACATTACCATCTTCCAATCTTCTAGTACTACTCCTGTGGCCAATGTGGATGCAAAGGTCATCACCAAAGGCATAGTATTGCTTCCCTCACATCAATAATTCATTTGTATTCAGTGAAGCCACTGGAATCTGCCCCCCTAGTTAGCTTTAACATTAGATAGATTGTGCTACCTTTGGATTTTGTTTTCTGCAGATATTATTAAAGCTAGAAGGAAATCTGAAAAAATAGCAATTTTCTGCTTATTTTAGTAGGTGATACAAAGGATATATGTGTCCTTTAAAGCTGCATATCCTAAATAATAACAGAAAATAAATACTCAATTGTGTAAAACCAAGGGAATATTATTAATGGAAATAGTCAATAATCAAAATCTTCTTGCAAAATCAAAAACTAAGAGATTTATCTTTTTGAAGATTGTTCAGTAATACTGCGTGACTTCCTTTAATGTTCCATTTAAAATTAGAAAAATAAAATTCAGAACACAGATAGTATGTGGTGGGGGTGGGGTTGAGGGTAAAACCTTTAGAGTTGCTGTCACTTCACTTCTCAGGAATTGAGAGCAGTACATAACATTTGTTAATTTACATTTGATGTGCCAAGCACAAATTTATTTATCTGGATAGAATGGGGTTGTGTGTGTGACTGAACAGTTTATGCAAAAGAAATTGACACAAAATCACTTCAGAAAGCTGAATCTTCTGTTGCCTGGAATAACAGCCTGTGGCCTAGATTTCAACAATTTTTTTTAATGCTGTTTGCTGCCAGCCTCTAGAATAGAAGGCAAACCATGAGATTAACAAAAAGAAAAGTAGGTTCTGTGCACCAGAGTTCCCTTGGAGACATTGAAATGTGAGTAACAGGAGAAAGATTTCAAAAGAAGCAAGCGGGTCAGTCAAGACATTCTGTGCACCACAGATCCCATGGAGATAGATGTTGGATTGTGTGTAATAAAGCATTTGGCAGGGGCCAATAAAAAGACATTAGGTTTAAACATTGTGGCTATTGTGTGGGTGTGCCAGTGTTAGAGTGTGAGTTGAGGCTTTGGCTCATAGAGGCTTCGGTGAGAAGAGGCAGAGGCTGTAGGAAGATATTTTGCCATTTAATTCTCATTCTTTCTTATTGCGCAGTTAGAATAGTAGGAATGCCAGAAAGTAGAGTGGTGGGTTGTAGGATGGCGTGGAGACTTCCAGTGTCTTTGATGACTACACCTGCAGGAAGTGCTTCCTGCAGCACCTTTTTTCAGATCTTTGAAGGAATTGCAGCTGGAGTTGGATGGAATCCAGATCGTTCAGGAGGCCGAGGGATTGATGGATAGGCGATACAGAGAGGTAGGAGGAGGAAAGAGGATAGACAGCAAGTGCAGAGTACTACTGTGGTTGTTTCCCTCAATAACTGGTAGCCCACTTTGGATAATGTTGGGGAGAATGACCTGGCAGAGGAAAGCTACAGCATTCATGTCTCTGGCACTGAGTCTGGCTCTGTGGCTCAAAAGGGAAGGGGAGAGAAGAGGTGAGCTGTGTGATAGGGGCTTTTTAGTTAGGGGAACAGTTAGGAGGTTCTGTGGATGAGGATGAGATACCCAGATAATACATTGCCTTGTAGATACCAGGGTCAGTGACATCCCACATTAAATCCACAGCATTCTTAAGTGGGACTATGAGCAGCCAGAAGTTGCAATCCATGTCAGTACCAATGACATGGCTAGGAGTGGTGATAAAGTCCTGAAAAGTGAGTTCAGGGAGTTACGTGCTAAGTTAAAGGATAGGAGCTCTAGGGTTGTAATTTCAGGATTGCTACCCGTGCTACGTGATAGTGAGGACAGAAATAGGAAGATCATACTTTTTTAACACGTGGCTAAGGAGAAGGTGCAGGAGGGAGGGCTTCAGATTTTTATATCATTAGGCTCTCTTCGATCTCTTCCAGCAAACGTGGGACAGACAGGACAGTGTGTACCTGAACTGGAGGAGGATCAATATCCTTGTGGGAAGATTTGATAGTGCTACAAGGAGTGGGAGGTTGGGTTTAAACTACAGCTTCAGAGGGAAGGAAGCGCCAGAGCAGATAGTGGAATAGTTCTGTGGAAAGTTGTTGTTAGGCTGACATACAAAGTCAGAAATAGAAAGGCTGAGCATGGTGGGATGAATGTTCTGAGTTGTGCATATTTCAATGCAAAGAGTATTGTAGGAAAGGCCGATGAGCTCAGGGCATTAGGGAAAAGCTCAGGGAAAATGTCACAGCAATGCTCAGTGTTTGTCTACTGAGGCTATATCAGTGGAACTGAGGAATAAGAAAGAGATGACCATGTTAATGACATTACTCATCACCCAATGGTCAGCGGGATTTAGAGGAGCAAATTTAGACCGAGATTGCAGATTGCTGCAAAAAACATAAGGTTGTGATAGTAAGTGATTTTTATCTTTCATATTGACTGGGATTCCCATACAATAAAAAGGATGAATGGGATAGAGTTGGTTAAATGTGTTCAGGAAAGATTCCTAAATTAATATATAGAAGTCCCAACAAGTGAATGAATGTGAGATACTAGATCTCCTATTAGGAAATGAGACAGGCCAGGTGACATCATTTGTGTAGGAGAACTTCAGTTGTTTGATTGCTTTTTTTGTTTGCACAAATTGTCATTTTCTCTGCACATTGGGTATTTACCAGTCTTTTTTGTAATGAACTCCACTCGGTTTATTTCTTTTGTGGCTGCCTGTAAGGAAACAAATCTCAAGGTTGTATACTGTGTACATACTTTGATAAAAAAATGTAATTTGAACTTTGAATATACTTTAAATAAAAGGCAAGGATAACAAGCTTATGGAACCTTGGTTTTTGAGAGATATTGAGGTCCTGGTTAAGAAGAAGAAGGACTTGCAAAGCAGGTATAGGCAGGAAGAATCAAATGAGGTAGTTGAGGAGTATAAGAAAAGCAAGATAACACTTAAATAGAGAAATCAGGAGGGCTAAAGAAGGCATGAGACAAGGTAAAGAAGTATGTCAAGGGCTTTTACAGATATATTAAGAGCAAAAGGATAGAAAAGACAAAATTGCTCCTCTTGAAGTTCAGGGTGGTCATCTACGCATGGAGCCGAAGGAGATGGTGAAGATCTTAAATGGATTTTTTGCATCTGCACTTACTTGCGAAACGGACCTGAGTCTAAGAAGTGAGGTAAAGCAGCTGTAATGTCATGGACTACATAGAGATTACAGACAAGGAGGTGTTTGCTGCCATGAGGTATATTAGACTGGATAAACACCCAGGGCATGACAAGGTGTTCCCTTGGAACATGTGGGAGGTGAGTATAGAAATTGCAGGGAACCTAGAAGAGATACATAAAAAACACCCTTACCCTGGGTAAGATGCCAGAGCATAGGAAGATAACTAATGTTGTTCCATTGTTTAAGAAAAGCTCTAAGAATAAGCTGGAAAATTATAGGCCAATGTGTCTGATACCAGTAGTGGGTAAGTTATTTGAAGTTAGTCAAAGGGACCACACACATAAATATTTGGATAGACAGTGACTGATTATGGATAGTCAACACAGCTTTGTGCATGATAGGTTGTGTCTCACCAATGTTATATCTGTTTTTCTGAGGAAGTTACAAGGAAAATTAATGAAGGCAAGGCAACAGATGTTGTCTACATGGACTTTAGTAAGGAAGTTGACAAGTTCTCTCACATGGGAGGTTGGTCAAGAAGGTAAAATCGCTTGCCGGACGGAACTACACCCTCAGAGCAAGAACAGTCAGGGTCCCTCAACATTACTATAGTGTATACTATAGAAAGAATGCAGAGGAGATTTACAAAGATGTTGCCTGGATTGGAGAGCATGCCTTATGAGAATATGGTTGAGTGAATTTGGCCCTTTCTCCTTGGAGCGACGGAAGATGATAGGTGACCTAATAAAGGTGTATAAGATGATGAGAGGCATTGATCATGTAGATAGTCAGAGGTTTTTTTTTCCAGGGCTGAAATGGCTAGCATGAGGGGGCATAGTTTTAAGGTGCTTGGAAGTAGGTACAGAGGGGATGTCAGAGGTAAGTTTTTCACACAGAGTGGTGGGTGCATGGAATGCACTGCTTGCGATGGTGGTAGAGGCAGGTACAACAGGATCTATTAAGAATCTCTTAGATAGGTACACGGGGCATAGAAAAATAGAAGGCTGAGCTGTAGGGTAATTCTAGTCAGTTTCTAAAGTTGGTTGGCACAACATTGTGGGCTGTAGATTTCTATGATTCTATGATAAGGTAGTAAATTGGATAAGACATTGGCTTCACGGGAGACGCCAGAGAGTGGCAGCAGATGGTTGCTTCCCTGACTGAAGGCCTGTGACTAGTGGTGTGCTGCAGGGATTGGTGCTGGAACCATTGTTGTTTGTCATCTATATCAACCATCTCGGTGATAACGTAATAAACTGAATCGGCAAATTTGTGGATGACATCAAAATTGGGCGTCTAGTGGACAGTGAGGAAAACTACCCAAGCTTGCAGTGGGAACTGGGCCAGCTGGAGAACTGGCCTGAAAAGTGACAGATGGAATTTAATGTAGACAAGTGTCAGGTGTTACACCTTGAGAGGATAAACCAAGTAGGACTTACACCATGAATGGTAGGGCACTGAGGACTGTGCTAGAACAGAGGAATCTAGGAATATAAGTCTATAACTTCCTGAAAGTGGCATTACAAGGAGATAAGGTCATAAAGAAAACTTCTGGCACATTGGTCTTCATACGTCAAAGTATTGCGTACAGGACTTGGGATGTTATGTTGAAATTGTATAAGACATTGGTAAGACCTAATCTGGAGCATTGTGTGAAGTTTTGGTCACCTACCTACAGGAAAGATGTCAATAAGATTGAAAGAGTGCAGAAAAAATTACAAAGATGTTGACATTACTCGAGGGCCTGAGTTATAGGAAAAGGTTGGACAGATTAGGACTTCTATTCCCTACATTGTAAAAGACTGAGAGGAGATTTGATAGAGATATACAAAATTATGAGGCGTACAGATAGGGTAAATGCAAGCAGGCTTTTTCCACTGACCTAGGGTGAGACGAGGACTAAAGATCATGGGTTAATGGTGAAAAGTGAAATGTTTAAGGGGAACATAAGAGGGAACCTCTTCACTCAGAGGATGTTGAGAGTGTGGAATGAGCTGCCACTGGAAGTGGTGGATGCAGGTTCAATTTCAACATTTAAGAGAAATTTGGGTTGATACAGGGAAGGAAGGGGTATGGAGGGCTATGGTCCAGGTGCAGGTCGATGGGACCAAACAGACTAATAGTTTGACATAGACTAGATAGGCTGAAGGGCCTGGTTCTCTGTTGTAGTGTTCTATGACTCTAGATTTGATGTTTAAATTTGTGGAAATTTGCAGTAAAGCTTAAGTCAGTGGATAAAGCATCATTGTGGAAGTGGACTTTACACATGAAGATGCTCTCCTAATCCTTGCCCACCATTCATATCTTAGGTATTTGTACCTGCTCACTTCCCAATGCACAGGGATCAGACACTTGTACTGCAGGAACAGTGATCTGCTTTGACAGAAGGTAAAGGAAATCTACAAATATCAAATAATGCTATTTTGTAAGGCATATTTTTTCAGTGTAGTAGATGTCTGGGGGAGAATTTCATAAGCCGTTCAATAATATTTTGAGCTTTGCTGGATGCTAGAGGCAGGTATGGGCAGGTGCAGTAAAATGGTCATATCCAACATCACAAATCAAATAAATAATCTGAGGCAGAGTGGGGATCAGAATCAAAAACCTTAGCTCAGGTGATTGTTAATAAAATGCAAGATGAATACTGCAGTTATTGAACACTAAAAGCTAAAAGTAAACAAAAAAATCAATTAAAAATGGTTTAGTATTACTGAAAAGTATACGAGTTTGTATGGATTGGATTCTGGGTAGGGTTTAAAAAAATCACAAGGTCTATGAATATCTGACAAACTGAATAAAAAAGAAAGTTAGCTTCCTGGATTGAATAAGCCTATTGCAAAAGAATAATCACAAATTGCACATTGCAGCCAATTTATATCACGTTGAAAATGCTAGGTGTGGCTTGTTCGCATGTACAGCATTGAGAAAGAGGTTCAGTGGAAATGAAAGTACTTTTCAAAATTAAATTGGTATTTTGATTAATTGAACAATCATATTTGTTGCTTTTATATAACTTAAAAGTGTCTGATCAATTATTTTTAGTGACTTTCGTACAGTGCACCAACTTTTGCCCTGAACCATCTCTAATGTAGATAAAGGTAATTAATATTCCTTCCAATGGCACATATACTGCATGTTTGTCACTCAAAAACAGTGTACCATTTATACAAATATATTAATATAAATTAGCTGCCATGGGAGGTAGAAAGTCATCCTTGAATTTTTCCCCTTTTTGGCTTCCCACATGGAAATTGCAACTGCACAACATGAATACACTCAAACACGAGGAAATCTGCAGATGCTGGAAATTCAAACAACAACTCACACAAAATGCTGGTAGAACACAGCAGGCTAGGCAGCATCTATAGGGAGAAGCGCTGTCGACGTTTTGGGCCGAGACCCTTTGTCAGGACTAGGGTGAATACACTCACTTGTGTGAAATCATATCAAGTCTGAGCTTCAACTAAATACCTGAAAATAAAGGATGCCTTAACATTTTGTAGTTCTGGTGATTTTTTCTAATACTCACATGATGTGGATGCTATGAACATTTGTCCCACCTTGCGTCAGGAATAATAATAGTCAGGCACAGCATGAGCTAAGCCAAGAGTTGAGGTTTCTTCACAACTTACAGTCTTGAATGACCAGATTTCCTAATTTAAATGTTTTCTTTATCTACTGCAGTGATTATGTGTAACATACCGTTATAGAGCCAAACAGTATGCAAACGAGTCCTTTGGCCCAATTTGTTCATGCCAACTGTGTTGCCCAGCAAGTTAGTCCTACATTTAGCCCATTACCCTTAAACCCCTCCTATCCATGTACTTATCTGGATTGTTTTTAAATGCGGAAAATGTACTCACCTCAGCCACTATTTCTAGCAGCTTATTCCAAATATGCACCACTCTTTGCTGGAAAATGTTGTCCCTAATGTCCTTTTTTCAAAAAAATCTTTCCCCTCTGTTCTGAACCCATGCCCTCTAGTTTTTAGTATTCAGCTGCCCTCCCCACCCAGGAAAAAGACTTTGTGCTTTCACCTTGTTTGTGTGTCTCATGGTGTTATATGCCTTTATCAACTCTCCTCTCAATCTCCTTCATTCCGAGGCAGGGAATAAATTTGTAGTTTATTAACCTCTCCTTATAACTCAGGCTGCCAATTCCAGGCGACATCCTAGTAAATATTTTCTGCACCTTTCTAGTTTAATAACATCTTTCCTATCACAGGATGACCAAACCTGAACACGATATCCAAGTATGGTGTTAGAAACATCTCCTACTCTAACTGCATTATATCCTCCCATTTCCTATACTCACTGCCCTGAGTGATGAAGGCTACTGTACCAAATGCCTTTTTTACTATCTTAGCTACACGTGATGTCACTTCCAGTGAACTAATGGCTTCCTGTCCTAGGTCAGTGTGTTCCATTACACTCCCCAGAGCCCTATCATTCACATGCAACTCTTATCTTGTTTTGATCCAGGCTACCTCACATTTATTTGTATTGAAAGACGTTTGCTGATATTCAGCACATGTATCGAGCTGATCAAGGTCTCCCTGTAATTTGTCATAACCTTCTATACAATCTACAACAGAACCTATTTTAGAATCATCTGCAAACTGGCTAACCATGCCCTGTACATTCACCTCCAAATTGTTTATATAGATTATAAACAACAAATATTCCAGCACTAAACCCTATGGCATACCACTGGACACAGGATTCCAATCTGAGAAACAACCCTCGATCTTCACTCTCTGCTTCCCATCACTGAGCTAATTATGAATCCAATGTGCTATTTTTTCCCCTGGAGCCCATGCAATCTAAACTTCCAGATTAGCCTGCCACGAGGGACCTTGTCAAAGATTTTGCTAAAGTCCATATAGTCATCATCCACAACCTTAACATCATCAATCCTTTTGATTACCCACTCGAAGAACTCTGAGAGATTTGTCAGATAAGACTTCCACACACAAAGTTGTATTGACAGTCCCAAATCAGATCCTTTCTCTCTAATTGTTGGTAGTTCCAGTCCATCAGAATCCCCTCCAGCAATTTACCCACCACCAATGTCACACTCACTGCCTTGTAAATTCCTGTCTTGCTTTTGCTATCCTTTTTAAACAGTGGCTGCACATTGGCCACTCTCAAATCCTCCAGAACCTTAGCTGTGGCCAGAAATTAAACTCTGCAATGGTTTCCACAATATCTTCTCTCGCTTCTCACTGAGATCAAGGATTCACCAGGTTAGACCCTGGAGATTCATACATCTTAATGCTCTTTAAGGCCCCCAATTGCTCCTCCCTTCTAATGGTGATCCAAGACACCATTACTCATTTCTCTCATTCCCTTACCTTCCATTATTTTTTCTATAGCAAAAACTGAAGGGAAATATTCATTAAAAAGCTCACCCGTTTCATTTGGCTCCACACACGAACAGCCATGCTGATCTCCAAGGGAGCCTATTTTCTTGCTAGTCATCTTGTACTCTTAATACACCTGTATAGGCTCTCAGCATTTTGCTTAACCTTGCCCGTCATATTCCTTTCATATGCTTGTAATGGCTTCTCTGTAATGTTAACTGCGGAGGTAATGGTTTCTCTGTAGCAGAAATGTTCGGGCTATGGCTGGAGATAAATTATGCATGTTAGCCAGTCAGGATTCTGTTGCCCTGTCTGGTGATTCTGGAAGCCGTTGGTTTTGCCAGAGGGAGAGAGGGGGATGAAGAGAGAAGACGCGTATGGAGGGATTCGGTAGGCTGCCAGACAGAGTGGATCCCGAGCGGGGGTCCGAAGGTCGACGACGCTTGGACGAGATCGCGTGGTGGAAGACAGACTACTGAGTGAGCTCCAACGATTGTGCACAGATTGGTGCCCTTCTTCTTTTATATTTTGTTTCTCTACTAACCACATAGTCAAAGTAAGAGTTATAAAGCTTAATCATTTAATCGCATATTGTGTACTGCCTGTTATTTCAGGGTACCGATTTGTAACAGGAGACACATCGCACAGCATCCACCCAGATGAGATTTCTTAAGTTTGGCTGGGCCGGGGTGTCATCGCCCCCGAGTTCAAGCTACTAGGTGAAGCAAGTGTTGCTTGCTCTTTTTACCCTCCTAATCACTTTTAATTCTACTTCTACATTTCTTGTAGCCATCAAGAGATTCACCAGTTCCCAAATGCTTATGTACCGTATATGGCTTGCTGTTTTCTTTACCAGAAACATGAAGGGCCAGAACTCTTGATATCTTACTGTTAATGGCCTCCCACTTAGCAGATGCTCCTTTCCCTGCATATAATCTTGCCCAATCAAACACTGTATGATCGGGGCTAACGGCTTCAAAATTTGCTCTGCTCCAGTTCAATATCTTAAGCTGGGACCCAGCTGTATCATTCTCCCAGCTCTATTTTAAAACTAATAGAATTATGGTCATTGGACTCAAAAGTGCTCACTTCTGCTACTTGCCCTACTGATTCCCCAGAAGAAGGTCCAATAAAATGTTTCAAATTGCTCATTCATGGAGAATCTTTGTCGATTATTTTTGTCAATTATGATGCTCACCTAATGTAGCACTTGTAATTCAAATAAAGGGAATTCCACCTTTTGTTCTATACTGCATTTTTAAGGTTCAGAATTAAGTGGTGAAATAGTCAAGAGGTTCACCTAGTTAGGAAACACATACTTAGTCTGGATCTCTTCACTGAAGTCCCCACTGTTCAGTGCTTGCCATACATGAGAGGTAGTGAGTTAACATTAACCTCAGTACATCAGGTGGTCCAACTTTGGACCACCCAAGTTTTTAGTACAGTAGACAAGAAAAATATGCAAGTGACAATCCACAAACACATAACAGAAACACAACGATTCCACATGCAATGCATGCCACAATGCAATTACATTTTTATTTTACCCAAACAGGACTCTTGGGGAAAAAAAAAAGGAACAATACTCATGCCAAAAAAGCTACTGAGTTCACAGATCACACAAAGCTTTCATTATTTGCCAGCCATGCCTCATAATCTTACATACTTGTCAATAGAGCCAACCATGAAGTAAACCATTGGAAACCAGCAGATTGCTTCCAGAAAATGTACATCTGGCCTGGAGGGAAAGCCATAATTTAGAGAATGTGCTTTACATACATTTTATCTATGAAACAAGCAATTCTGCAACTAAATATTAACTATACACAGAGAAGTTCCAATACACACGGCTGCCTGATACTTGAAGAAATATTTACCATGAAAACACTGTAGGACTTAATTTTCAAGTATTCTGAGGAAATATTTTCAGGAAGAAATATTAAGAATCTTGGATTCTTCTTGTCCCAATGTTTTATCGAGCTCCTCATACACAAGGCTACCACAAAGCACACAGCATGATGACCGCAAAGAGAATGACGGAGTCAGTACAATGTGACAAATGGACACAATGCAAAAATGATGAATACATTTTTGGTATCCAATAGAAAGATCACCTCTGACAGGAATATCGTCAAAACTTTTACTTCCACCTATTTAGTATGAACAGAATTGTGCCACTCTGATAGATCTTTACGTGCAAATGACTTTTGTCAGCTTTACACTGAAACATGCATGACTAGTTACAGCGTTACCCTAGATATGATAGCTGAAACTCTCCTTGTTCCATGCATGCTAATTAATTACAATGCAATCCATCAGTCAACATTTTGACTAAAATGCCACTGTATTTTCATGTCCTGCAATTTACATACTTCATGGCCCAGAATTATCCATTGTCACTAAGATTAAGATTTATGGAGCTTGATGTGATTATCTTACTGAACCCAAAGTGCTGTTGGGTCAGAGTTTCTATTTTTCTTGATTGATGCTCTTCTGCCTGACATATTCAGAAAGAATAAGCAGGTGGGGATAATTGATAATTACAAACAAACTCTGCTTATTTATTCCCAACTCTTATATACAGTATGCTGTGGTGTTTTCAGCCACACTAGCATTAATGGAGCAAGATTCACAGGTTCAGAGGATTTTACTACTATCTCAAATATTGTTAAGTCTAACATTAGAGTGTCTCTTCAGAAAGATAAAAAGAATGGATGATTAGTCTTACCAAACTTTAGATTTTATTATTGGGCAGTTAATATAAGAAATCTTACATTCTGGTTATTTTACATAAATAGTGAGGATTGCCCAATGTGGGTATTTTTAGAAGCCAATTCTGTTAATAAATTTTCTATTATTTCTCTTCTTGGATCCTCACTCCCTTTGTCTTTGAGTAAGTTAGCCGATAATCTGGTAGTTAAACACACTATGAGAATTTGGATATAATTTCGAAAATACTTTGGCTTATTGAGATTATCTCTTTCAAGTCCCATTTTTTCTAATTTTTTTTTAAACCCTCTATGATTGAGGTGGTTTTCAAAGAATGGGACAGATTAGGTATTAAATGCTTTCAGGACCCATTTGTCGAGGGAAGTTTCTTTTCGTTTGAACAACTGTCAACTAAATATAGTTCACCCAAAGCTCATTTTTCTCGATACCTACAAATAAGAGATTTTTTACAGTCTCAAATAAATGCTAAAAGTCCTGATAAGAATCTACTAGATGTAATTTTTAATTTGAAACCTTTTTATAATGGATCTGTATCTAATATTTATAATATGCTGCTGGGAATGAGAAGTATTCCTTTAGATAAAATTAAAAATCTTTGGGAACAAGATTTACAGACTTCAGTTTCTGAGGAAACTTGGAATAAATTTTTTAAATTGGTTAACATTTCATCATTATGTGCCCGCCACTCTCTCCTACAATTTAACGTGGTCCATAAGGCCCATATGACCAAGGGTAAATTGTCTCATTTTTATTTAGATATATCTCCGTATTGTGATAAATGTAATAATGGAGAAGCTTCACTCATTCATATGTTTTGGACATGCCTGAGTCTGGGAAAATATTGGAAAGAAGTATTTTAAACTTCCTTAAAGTAAAATTTAAGCCTAATCCTTTGACCACTTTGTTTGGTATTGTTGGAGGAAAGGATATTATTTTGGAGTCATCTGACTTGCACATTTTGACTTTTATTTCTCTTATGGTCAGAAGAACACACTTGCTTAAATGGAAAGATATGGCCCCTCCTATCCACACCCAATGGTTACGTGATGTGATGTCATGCTTAAATTTGGAGAAGAGTCGATGTTCAATCTCTGAATCTAGTCAAGACTTTCAAACATTGTGGGGCCTTTACTGAATTATTTTCAAAACCTTTGATTTGCTGTTAACGCACAGATGATGACTAATACTTTTTTTTCCTTTTTGTCTTTACTAATCAGCTTCGGTCTTGGTAGTAGGTTAGATTTTTTCAATATAATAAAATTACTATATTTCAATGTTACAAATTAATTAACCTGTATGAATATAGGGTAAGGAGTCTTTATATGTGTTAGTATAATGTATTGATATACACCATATCCTCATTATATGCGCTTTCATACTATGCGGATTCACAGTTATGCGAGGAGCCTATTTCTACTATTGTCTCCTTATGTGCGTCCAAAACTCACTATTATGTGAGGAACACTGCTTTCCCACCAATACAAGTCACGTGCGCACGCCTCACAGTCTCACTGTTGGGACAAGAAGCACCGCTTTCCCGCCAATACAAGTCAGGTGCGCACACCTCACAATCTCACTTCCGCCAGTCTCGCATTGCATTTGGCAAGGTGTGGATGTGTAATCTTACGTTCTAAAACTTTTTTTGGTTTTACCTATGGTGCAGTGATTTTGTGCTTGAAATATTTAACTATGCATCCTAAGCGTCCAATATCATGTCCTGGGCCATCAGCCGAGCGGCAGAGAACCGCTGTAACACTTGAAAAAAAGTTGGAAATTATAAACAGCGCGGCATCAGCTGAAGGTAACACAGCTCTGGGACACTACCACCGGGAACAGAATCTTGCCTTTAAAGTTCTTTTGTTGCTTGACAATGCACCAGCCCATCTTAAACATTTGGACAGCATTTATCCTAACATAACAATGCGTTTCCTGCTGCCTAACACAACATCGCTGATTCAGCCACTCGACCAAGGTGTGATCCACATTCAATGCGTTTTTTTTTTACGGTGAACTATCTCTCAGATGCTTCAAGCAACAGAGGATTTTGAAAATCCCGGGAGTTTGAAAATTAATGGTGAGGGAATGGTGGAATTCGGAACACTTGCCACAAATGGTGATGGACATGGACCCAAGTTTAGAATGGAGTCGGCATTTCCATCGTTCTCTGCTGTCAACCCTTCTTCCTACAAGCAAATTTATGCTGAAAATCAAAATGCTGTCAAGCAAACAACCCTCACCACTTTCTTCAAACTGGTGTCATCTCCTGCTTCTAGCAGTTCTAAGAGTTCTGTGAGTCTTCCTTCACTCCTTGCTGTGCTTGATATGACCCCGACACCAGAACAACCACTCATCTCCCAGAGTGAACACACCTGTCACTGTTGGTGAGTACTGTACACCCTAGTATGTTAACTTTCAACTTACACTGAATATGACCTTAAATTGATAAAATATGATACAAATGTTGCCTTGTGGTACTGCTTTTATGTTGTATTGGTATGAAAATGTGAATAAATTACAGATAAAACATACCGGTACTTAGGAAGCCCTCTGGAACGCATCCCTATTTTCTCCATTTAAATAATATTCACATTATGAGCTTTCACATTATGTGCTTTCACATTATGCGTCGACTGCAAGGAACATATCCCCCGCATATAATGAGGATAGCGTGTATATTTTTTTCCCTGTACTCTGTATTCTTATATGTAAATTAATTAATAACATTAGAGTGTCAAAGGAATATCACTATATCAGATCATAGGTTTCTCTTTGGCATATAAAATGCAGTTTTTATTCCTTTTTAATCACAGGACAAGGCGATAGGAAACTCCTTATGTGGTTTCTAATAAAAGAGCCTTGGACATTTTTTCCAAGCTTTAAATTTTGTTCCTTTTCATCTTGCTTTGACAGCCCATTCTATTTTATACCAATGTTGTTTTTCTCAAAAGGTAGTGGCACAACAAGCTCACACCACAGAGTGCAATTGAATCACCAGTGATAGATAGTCCACTACATTGCCACATCAAGTATATTCAAACTTGCTTGGCTTCCTACTTAAAATAAGATATTAACCAGAGAATAGGCTTTCTTCTCTGGAACTAACTTAATTATTGTGAAGGATTAATTAGGCATATGCTTTCAGCCTGTTATAGCAAAGACATTCATAGAACTGTGATGCCTTAAAAGCAAAACTGATGTTTAAAGAAAAGCTTTATAATTCCAGACTTCAGAAAATGAAATGTCAGAATTCTAGAGCAGCTTATAGTTGTCAATTGGGTGTAAAAAAAAAACCCTTGCATTCCTTTAAAGACATTCACAACTTCAAAATATCCCCACATCCTTTAATGCATTCTTATAATGTATTATAACAATTTATAATGTATAAAGCAGCACAGACAATTTATATGGTAAAAAAAAACAAACAACAATACAATGGAGGACATTATCAGTTTTAATGATGTTGGTTAAAAGATATATGTTGGCCAGGACACCTGGGAGAACTCCACTGCTCTTCCTTGGAATAATATCCCAGGAAACCACTTATTGAAAGAACAGACATGACCTTGGCTTAAAATCTCAGTTGTATCAGGGACTCATCTTCGAATCTGAAGGAGTATGCTGCAGTTGTTACTGACTTCATTAAAATCTGCGTGGATGAGTGTGTGCCTGCAAAGACTTACTGTACATTCCCAAACCAAAAGCGGTGGATGAACCAGGAGGCTACATCTGTGGCATTCAAGTCTAGCAAACCAGGCCTGTACCAGAAAACTAGGTTTGAATTGCGGAGGGCTATTTCAAGGGCGAATGGACAATTTTGAACGAGGTTGGAGGTGATATCAGATGCACAGCAACTCTGGCAGGGACTGCAAGACAAAGCTTTGCTTCCTACAAAGCAAAACCCAATAGTATGAATGGCAGCGATGCTTCACTACCAGATGAACTCAACAACTTCTATACATGCTTTGAAAGGGAGAACACAACTACAGCTGTGAAGATCCTTGCTGCACCTGATAACCCTGTGATCTCTGTCTCAGAGGCCAATGTTAGACTGTCTTTTTTAAGAGTGAAACCTTGCAAGGCAGAAGGTCCTGATGGAGTACCTGGTAAGGCTCTGAAAACCTGTACCTAACCAAACAGCGGGAGTATTCAAGGACATTTTCAACCTCTCACTGCTATGGGCAGAAGTTTCCACCTGCTTCAAAAAGGCAACAGTTAGACAAGTGCCAAAGAAGACTAATGTGGGCTGTCTTAACGACTATCACCCTGTAGCACTCACACCAACAGTGATGAAATGCCTTGAGAGGTTGGTTATGACTAGACTGAACTCCTGCCTCAACAAGGACCTGGACCCATTGCAATTTGCCTATCGTCACAATAGGTCAATGGCAGATGCAATCTTCATGGCTCTTCACACAGCTTTAGACCACCTAGACAATTCAAACACCTACGCCAGGATGCTGTTCATCGACTATAGCTTAGCATTTAATACCATTATTCCCACAATCCTGATTGAGAAGTTGCAGAAATTGGGCCTCTGTACCTCCCTCTGTAATTGGATCTTTGACTTCCAAACTGGAAGGCCACAGTCTGTACGTATTGTTGACAACATATCCACCTCACAGATGATCAACACTGGTGCACCTCAGGAGTATGTGCTTAGCCCACTGCTCTACTCTCTGTATACACATGACTGTATGGCTAGGCATAGCTCAAATACCATCTACAAATTTTCTGACGATACAACTATTGTTGGTAGAATCTCAGGTGGTGATGAGAGGGTGTACAGGAGAGAGATATGCCAACTAGTGGAATAGTGCCGCAGCAACAACCTGGCACTCAACGTCAGTAAGATGAAAGAGCTGATTGTGGATTTCAGGAAGGGTAAGACAAAGGAACACATACCAAACCTCAGAGGGGTCAGAAGTGGAGAGAGTGAGCAGCTTCAAGTTCCTGGGTGTCAAGATCTCTGAGGATCTAACCTGGTCCCAACACATTGATGTAGTCATTATGAAGGCAACACAGCGGCAACACTTTAGGAGTTTAAAGTGATTTGGCATGTCAACAAATACACTCAAAAACCTCTATAATTGTACCGTGGAGAGCATTCTGACAGGATGCATCATTGTCTGGTATGGAGGGGCTACTGCACAGGACCGAAAGAAGCTGCAGAGGGTTGTAAATCTAGTCAGCTCCATCTTGGGCACTAGCCTATGAAGTACCCAGGACATCTTTATGGAGCAGTGTCTCAGAAAGGCAGCGTCCATTATTAGAGACCTCCAGCACCCAGGGCATGCTCTTTTCTCACTGTTATCATTAGGTAGGAGGTACAGAAGCCTGAAGGCACACACTCAGTGATTCCGGAACTCTGCCATCCGATTCCTGAATGAACTTTGAAGGTTTGGACACTACCTCGCTTTTTAAATATACAGTATTTCTGTTTTTTAATAATCTATTCAATATACATAATTGATTTACTTGTTTATTTATTATTATATTTTACTTTATTTATTCTTTTCTCTCTCTTTGCCAGATTAGGTATTGCATTGAACTGCTGCTGCTAAGTTAACAAATTTCACGTCACATGCCGGTGATAATAAATCTGATTCTGATTCTGAAAGACCTCACATTTGACCATGTGGTACTCTCTGTCTAACATTTGCCTGCCTAGAATTTTATATGCCAGTCTCTGGAATGTGACGTGATGTCTATATGTTCTGATTCAGAGGCAGGCATGTAATCCAGTGAGCTATTGAAATGAAAGCATAGTAATTCAATCTCAAAACCCCCTATTAATGTTAAACAAACACAAAACTGTGTACAAGAACTCAAAGCTGCCTATATTTTTGAGGGGCATATGGTGTGTGTGTGTGTGTGTGTGTGTGTGTGTGTGTGTGTGTGTGTGTGTGTGTGTGTGTGTGTGTGTGTGTGTGTGTGTGTGTGTGTGTGTGTGTGTGTGTGTGTGTGTGTGTGTGTGTGTGTGTGTGTGTGTGTGTGTGTGTGTGTGTGTGTGTGTGTAACCCCTTCTTCTTTGAATTGATTACTGTAGGGGAATGAGAATGGCCCTGCTTCTCCATCCCATCTTTATGCACACCCCATTTTTTAAAGTATTGAGAAATTCTAACTAACGTTAGTACATAATTGAAAAGTGCAAAAACATTTGGTTTCTCATTCACATGTTTCCCCCCATCCCTACATAAATCTGAGGAAAATGAATAGTGGGAAATTTGTCTAAATGGTTAAGAATTCTAGAGATATTCTAAATGTGATACTTGGTAGGATAGATGTTTTTCCTTCTCTTGTTTTGTAAAATGCCTCTTGTGATGTTACCTCTGAATGTTAGATCTCTCATTATCACTACCCTCCTCAAAAAGAAACAACCTTGTCCAGTCTGCTTTGCAAAACTAAAGTATTTGGTTTGTCTGCTATTCCTCTCCAGAATTTCTTTCACTGAAGTTTGAATGATTAGCCTTAAATATGTATCAGCAACAATAGTACAGAAAAAAAGTGAAATTAAATGGATTGCAGAAATAAGATAGGAAAAGTGTTTTTGTAATGATTGAACAATGGAACAAAGTGGATGTTAGCAGACATATTATTAGATTTACTACACAACTTTTGGAGAATCAATGGAAATCACTTCAATGAAAATGCAAATATTAAAGATAAGACTGGAAAATTCAATGAGATTTGAGAATGAACTGATGCTATTTTATTCTTTCCATGAAGCACTTCTCCTTGCCGTAACAGATTTTTCTTGGCACAACGAATTCTTGCAGTAGTTTGCATCTTTTGTTATCTGTAGTTTCTGGTCTCCCCACATTTCTGCTTCCTTTGATTCTATTTCTTTTAAACTGCTAATCAACCAGCTTCCCTTTTTGACCCCACTCTTTTTGTTTAGTTAATTCAAATGTTGCACCATTTTCACAAAATCTTCTGCTATTCTCCTCAAAAGCAACCGCCTCTCTCAATTAGGATAATTGCCAAACACAAGCTGAATGAAATACAACTAAAGGCAGCACCTACATATTGATCCCACAGCCCTTCAGACACAACCTTACGGTCCTGATGTCTTTGTTGCTGCCCTCTGACAGAGGTTGTGCAGTATGCAGTTCAAGACAATGAACACTTCGCATTTGCTTGACAAGCAGTCAAGGCATGAAATATCATCAAAGGCATTTTTCCTACTGAAATTTTTTGTGTGGTTTTGTGCACACAGGCTGTAAGAACCCTAAGGAGCAGAGGGATTCATTTCTTCAAACAAGTGCTGACTGCTCAAAATGCTGGCATTGAGGAGTCCTTTGATGTAGGAGTGAAGCCTGCTTCCTGGGAACATAAAATCATTGCTTTCATGATCTGTAATATATTACGCATTGGGGTGGAATGTTTTCCACACAATAAATGGTGCGGATTCTTCAGAAGAACATGAGTGTAGTTGCAGACTCCACTCATGAAAACCCAGCAATACTGGAAAGTCCCAGTTCCTAAGATACAGCCTGTTTCCATTGAAAATCATTTAGTCACCAATGAAGTGACCAGATGATCAATGCAGGGATATATGTCAGCTACTTGGCATGATCTTGTAATAGGAAAAATAGTACAGTCTGCAGAGAGAGCAGTCCAGGCATGAGAGCAAGCCAAATATCTTACTCCTTTGTGACAACCTATTTGGAATCCCAGAACCTATGAATGCATTATTCATTAGTGGTGAGGTGTGAAATGGTTTTCCTGAAACTGTGTGGGAATCGACTCTGCGAGATGGTGTCAAGGCCCTTCCACCTCAAACTCCTCACTTCACTAAGTTACCAGCATGGACATAGCAACCCCTCAGTACAAATATTATTCCGTCCATGGAATTAGCAACTTGGTCACTAAAAATCAGAGAAAATATTGAGCATTTGTTTAAGGACACAACAGATTTCAGTAGGTGTTTGCACAGCCTATATTGAGAGCTGTGTAGCTCCCCAGTTTGGTCTATGAACATGAACAGTTGTGGCACTTTAAATCAGGGTTTCTCAAGCGGGGTTCTCTGAGAGGTGGCTAGGGGTTCTGCGGGAGTTTGTGATTTTAAAAAATAAACACCTTCATTTGAACTTGCCACAACATGTGATGCTAGCAGTGGGCAGTGACCGAGCCGACCCATTAGCAAATTTGTTAGAGGTCTCTCTGCCCAGTATGGCAGTGCGCATTAGGACCATGGTTATTTGGTGGAGTCCATTCTCAGTTTTTGACGCGAGATAGGGGAGGCTGTTGATAATTGGTTAGGGCTATATTGTACTGAAGGGAGGACAGTAGGCTGATGGTGAGCACTGCATTGTACTGAAGGGAGGACAGTAGGCTGATGAAGAGCATGAAGTGCATTTTCCAAGCATTGATTAGACCTGCCCAATTTGGGCAGGACTATTCAATACACAGGTGAAATACACAGGGGTATTTTATTAAGCCATGTTTTATAGACATGTCTCATGGTTCAATGTGGGGAGGTTTGAAGAGAAGGAGTGAGATGGAAGATGATTCTGGGCCTAGGCCTACAGACAATTTTGATAAGGTTAATGATGAAGAATTACAATCTTCTGAGTCATTTCACTGCACTACCGCAACAACAGACACAAAAACGTCCGCCTTTACAATGGAAGTTACTTATCAACGGGCTTTACATGGATTGGTGATCTGAGTTGTCCGATTCCACTGTGCCTAGTCTGTGGCAAACAGCTTACAAATGCAGGAATGACTCCAGCAGAGCAAAAAAAACACTTAACTACAATGATTGTGTCACTTCCTTAGACAATGATTTTTCAAAGTCTTGTATAAAATTATGTCTTTGAGAAAGGTAAACTAAGCTTAACTACCTGTTTTTCGTAAGAGAGGTGTCTAAAAAATCACTCCCTACTGAAAAGAGCATTGACAATTATTTTTGGATTATTATATCTGCAACTTACTGATCAAGCTAACATACAGTGAGCTGTAAATATAATACTTTTTATGCAGGGGTTCCCTGAGACCTGAAAATTATTTCAAGGGTTCCTCCAGGGCAAAAAGGTTGAGAATGGTTGCTCTAAAAAATGAGAACAACAGGAAACCAAAGGAGTTTGCTGCTGCTTTTACAATGACTATTCCATGATGACAGTGTAACTGGCCTGCTCCTATTTATGTGGCTATAGAGGAAGTGGTATTATCCAAACATTGACCGTGAGTTGTGTGCCTTAGCCCAGGAAAATGGCTAAACTGGATTATGCATTTAAGTGCTCTGACCATTTTCATGACCAGTGCAACTTTTTTGAAAATATTTACTTGTATGATCCATACCAAGTAAAAGCAAATTTTGAACTATTTTTCACAATGGAATCCAATTTCTAAGCATGTGGATATAGGGAAGAATCATTTGATATGCTCAGGTACCATTTTGAGATGTATTTTATCATCTTGATTGTACTTTAACTTAATACCATCTGTTTGGAATTTTCCTAAAACTTCAAGCACAGTTAAGAAAGTGTGTGGCTCCAAACTTAAAAAAACACAAGAAATAAGTAACCATACCTAGGGTCCTAAAGAGCTATTGACTGAAGAAATATGACACAAAATGAACAGATAATGGCACAATTGCTCATGCTGCATTTCTAAGCAACTTTTTATTACTGGTAGAGTTGCTCAGAAGTAAACATTACATATGTGATAAATACTAGTGGAACTTATTCCATCTCTGATATAATAATGGCACATTTAAGAGGTAGTTTAACAGTATGTAACTCATCAGCAAGTTGGTAAAATGACAATGATGTAAGGAGAACCCTACACACATTAAATAGTATTAAATTTGAGTTGAAGTTTTCAGTGGTAGTGGCAGGAATGAGGTAGAAATGGGGACCGATAATGATGATGACAACATCAGGTCAGATATGGTAAGGACAAGATGAAATGCATTACTTTTAGCACAGCTCTGAGTTGAACAGAAGGTGGAGCCCATGTGTAGACAAACGCAGGGTAAATGATCAACCAAGATCAGAGATGAAATCACTTGCGAGGGAACAAATTGCTCATGGGATAAATACTGATCTTACTCATGCTGAAGCAAACTAGTAATTCAAGTAAAATCAATAGCTATAGTGCACAATATGATGGAAATAAATTGTCAGGGCTTCAGAACTAAGGGGAAGTGAGGCCAAACATGCTGCAAGATCCCAGTTAACAACTGGGGCTGACTAACATTCAAATCTGGGCATGAGAAACAGGAGTTTTTAAATGAACTTTTAAAACAGGTTGTAAGCTGAAGAAAATTAACTGTCTGATATATTCTCTGAATCCATTTGATCTAGTATTCATGGAGAAGGAGCAGCCTTGAATTCATTTCCAAATCCTTTGGAAATGCTAATGTTGAAACTGCTGATGGGGTAAAGTCCATTCATCAGCAGAGTAACCCAGAAGTTTTTCCATCAAACCACCTTGTAAGGCAATTCTCAAAATATCAAACAGGATGGCCTTTTCTTGGAAGGAACAGAAATAAATTAAATGTTTTTAGAGACAAACAGCAAACAGACAAAATTTCAGTAAAACACGCAAAATGCTGGAGGAATTCAGTAGGCCAGGCAGCATATATGGGAAAGTACAGTTCACATTTCGGACCAAAACCCTTCGTCAGGAATGGAGAAAAAAAGCTCAGGAGTAGGTTTAAAAAGTGGGGGAAGGGGAGATGGAAACACCAGGTGATAGGTGAAACCTGGAGGAGGAGGGATGAAGTAAAGAGCTGGGAAGTTGATGGATGAAAGAGTCAGAAGGCCAAGGAAGAAAGAAAAAGGGGCGAGGAGTGCCAGAGGGAAGCAATAGGTGAGCAAGGAGATGAGCTAAGAGAGGGAAAAGGGGATGGGAAATGGTGAAAGGGGTGTGGTCGGGGGTAGTACTGCAAGGTTGAGAAATCGATGTTCATGCCATCAAGTTGGAGGCTACCCAAACTGAAGTTAAGGTGTTGTTCCTCCAACCTAAGTGTGGCCTCAACATGACAGTGTTGGAGGCCATGGATGGACATATCAGAATGGGAATGGAAAGTGGAATTAAAATGGGTGGCCACGGGGAGATCCTGCTTGTTCTGGTGGAGAGAGCGTAGGTGCTTGGTGAGCGGTCTCCCAATCTACGTTGGCTCTAACCGATATACAGGAGGCCACACCGGGAGCACCAAACACAGTAAATGACCCCAACAGACTCACAGCTTTAGGGCTCTGGATAGTAGTGAGGGAAGAGGAGTAGGGACAGGTGTAGTATCTGTTTCGCTTGCAGGGATAAGTGCCAGGAGGGAGATCTGTGGGGAGGGACGAATGGACAAGGGAGTTGCATATGAAGCAATCCCTGCAGAAAGCAGAAAGTTGGGGGGAGGGAAAGATGTGCTTAGTGGTGGGATCACATTAGAGGTGATGGAAGTTTCAGAAAATTATGTGCTGGATGCGGAGGCTGGTGGGGTGGTAGGTGAGGACAAGAGGAACAACATCCCTGTTAGTGTGGGAGGGGGAGGGGGTAAGAACAGAAGTGCATAAAATGGAAGAGATGCAGTTGAAGACAGAGTTGATGGTGGAGGAAGGGAAGCCCCTTTCTTTGAAAAAGGAGGACATCTCCTTTGTTCTAGAATGAACAAAGGCAACAAGGCAACAGCAAGGGCCAAACTGTCCCGAGCCACCAGAGGAGCAAAGCGTGCACACGCCCAGAGAATCCACAGCCACTTCCAGGACAGCAGCAACACACGGCGCATGTGGAAGGGCATCCAGGACATCACCAATTACAGGACAACTTCACCTAACTGTGCGGGTGATGCCTCCCTTCCAGATGCACTGAATAACTTCTACGCCTGTTTTGAGGCGGAAAATGACATGGCGGCGAGGAAGTCCACTCCTCCTACAAATGACCGGGTGTTGTGTCTCACTGTGGCTGATGTGAGAAGAACCCTGTGCAGGGTCAACCCACGGAAGGATGCTAGACCAGACAACATTCCTGGTAGAGGGCTCAGAGGATGTGCAGACCAGCTAGCAGATGTTCTCACTGACATCTTCAACATCTCCCTGAGCAGTGCCACAGTTTCAACGTGTTTCAAGGCCGCCACCATCGTCCCCGTGTTGAAGAAGTCTTCAGTGTCCTGCCTAAGTGACTACTGTCCTGTTGCACTCACATCCATCATCATGAAATGTTTCGAGAGGCTCGTCATGAGGCACATCAGACCCTGCTGCCCCTCTCACTGGACCTCCTGCAGATTGCGTACCGTCCCAATTACTCAACAGACAACACCATTGCCATCACCCTCCACCTGGCCCTAACCCAACCGGACAAAAATGACACGTATGTCCGAATGCTGTTCATAGACTTCAGTTCAGCATTCAACACAATCATCCCTCAGAAACTGATTGGAAAGCTGAGCCTACTGGGCCTGAACACCTCCCTCTGCAACTGGATCCTAGATTTCCTGACTGGGAGACCTCAGTCAGTCCGGATCGGCAGCAACATCTCCAACACCATCACACTGAGCACGGGGGCTCCCCAGGGTTGCGTGCTCAGTCCACTGCTGTTCACTCTGCTGACCCATGACGGTGCTGCAACACACACCTTAAACCACATCATCAAGTTCGCCAATGACACGACCGTGGTGGGTCTCATCAGCAAGAACAACGAGTCAGCTTACAGAGAGGAGGTGCAGCGGCTAACAGACTGGTGCAGAACCAACACCCTGTCTCTGAATGTGAACAAAACAAAAGAGGTAGTTGTTGTCTTCAGGAGGGCACGGAGCGACCACTCCCCGCTGAACATCGACAGCTCCTCGGTAGAGATCGTTAAGAGCACCAAATTTCTTGGTGTTCACCTGGCAGAGAATTTCACCTGGTCCTTCAACACCAGCTCCATAGTAAAGAAAGCCCAGTAGTGTCTCTACTTTCTGCAAAGGCTGAGGAAAGTCCATCTGCCACCCCCATCCTCATCACATTCTACAGGGGTTGTATTGAGAGCATCCTGAGCAGCTGAATCACTGCCTGGTTCGGAAATTGCACCATCTCAGATTGCAAGACCTTGCAGCGGATAGTGAGGTCAGCTGAGAAGATCATCGGGGTCTCTCCTCCCACCATTACGGACACTTACACTACATGCTGCATCCGCAAAGCAAACAGCATTATGAAGGACCCCACGCACCCCTCATAAAAACTCTTCTCCCTCCTGCTGTCTGGGAAAAGGCACCGAAGCATTCAGGCTCTCATGACCAGACTATGTAACAGTTTCTTCCCCCAAGCTATCAGACTCCTCAATACACAGAGCCTGGGCTGACACCTTACTGCCCTATTGTCTTGTTAATTATTTATTGTAATGCCTGCACTGTTTTGTGCACTTTATGTAGTTCTGTGTAGGTCTATAGTCTAGTGTAGTTTTATTCTGGGTTTTTTTTACGCAGTTCAGTCTAGTTTTTGTAATGTGTCATGTAACACCATGGTCCTGAAAAACATTGTCTTGTTTTCACTATGTACTGTACCAGTAGTTATGGTCAAAATGACAATAAAAAGTGACTTGACTTGACTTGAAAAGCCTCATCCTGAGAGCAGATGCGTTGTAGGCGGAGGAACTGAGAAAAGGGGATGGCACTTTTACAAGTAGCAGGATGGGATGAGGTGTAGTCTAGATAGTTGTGAGAGTCCATGGGTTTGTAATAGATATCAGTCGATAAACTGTCTCCAGAGATAGATACAGTGAGATTGAGAAAGGAAAGGGAGGTGTCGGAAATGGAACAGGTGAATTTGGGGGCAGAGTGGAAGTTGGAGGCAAAGTGGATGAAGTCAATGAGTTCAGCACGAGTGCAGGAAGAACCTCCAATACAGTCATCAATGTAGCATAGGAAAAATACCGGACGATCACCAGTGTAAGCTTGCAAAATAGATCGTTTCATGTAGCCGACAAACAGGCAGGCATAGCTAGGACCCATGCAAGTGCCCATGGCTACCCCTTTTGTTTGATGGAAGTGGGAGAAGCCAAAGGAGAAATTATTTAGAGTAAGGACAAGTTCCACTAGGCAGAGGGGAATGAGATGATGGGGGCCAGAGAACTTGAAATCCTTAAAAAGATCAAAAGCGTGTGAGGCGTCATGGATGTAGATAGGAAGGGACTGAGCTAGGGGGGGAAAACAGAGTCGAGGTATGCTGAAATGAGTTCAGTGGGGCAGGAACAAGCTGAAACTTGGACAAGTGGGTTTGTGGACCTTGGGTAGGAGGTAGAAACAGGTGCGGGGTGCAGGAACTATGAGGTTGGTAGCAGTGGATGGGAGATCCCCATAATCAATAAGGTTGGTGATAGTGTGGGAGACAATAGCCTGGTGTTCCTTAGTGAGGTCCTGTTCAGGGGGTAAGTAAGAGGAGGTGTCTGAGATTTGGCGCTGTGCCTTGGCAAGGTGGAGGTCAGTATGCCTGACTAGAATACTACAGCACCTGCCTTGTCTGTGGGTTTGTTGGTGAAGTTAGAATTTCAGTAAAGATGGGTAAACAAAATGTGTGGAAGGTGGAAGATGGCGGTGGGGGGGGGGGGGCAGTTCTATCCCTCAAATGAAATTGTCATGTATATGACAATTATTAGATAAAGGATGGATCAGGACAAACTTCAGCACCTTGCAAGGATGTTGTGAATAGAACTGTTCACCTGACCATGTGGGGAGACACCTACTTGAGTGATTTTCAGGATGAGTTATGGTAAAATCATGCTTTTAAAATTAAAGACAGAATATTAGAGGGAGGATTGCAGGAATAACTTAGGGTGATAGGCTGTACAGACAGAAATGAGTTCTTTCAAGTGATTACTGGAGTGAATTGCATTCACAATTAGAGAAAACTGCATTTGCATGCAAGTTGAATTTAGATTTATGATTTAAAACTGTGCGAGGTCATTCAAGCAGCAAGATAAAATGAGTGCATTGAATTTTGTCATCTTTTAAAATTGTATGTTACCTTGGAGTGCTTCGTTAGGCAGAAATTGCTTAGCTTTTAGCCTTAATAAAATTTTAAAGGAGGTCGGACTTGTGCTGTCCTGTTCAAGCCAATCTAAAGATAAGTATAAGATTTGTTAACCTAGGGGGCTATGAAACTGAATACACTTTGTGTCAGGCTACTCAGAACATCTAGTACAACCTGTACTGAAATGAAGCAAAAGTTATAGAAAAGTACAGAACAGAAACAGACCCTTCAGCCCATCTAGTCTATGTCAAACTATTTAAACTGCCTGCTCTCATCAACCTGCATCATGACAATAGCTCTCTACATGCCTACCATCCATGTACCTATCCAAATCTCTCTTAAATGATGAAATTGAGCTCACACGCACCACTTGTTCTGGCAGCTTGTTCCATACTCTTGTGATCCTCTGAGTAATGAAGTTTCCCCTCATGTTCCCCTTAAACTTTCCTGTAGGTAGGTGACCAAAACTGTACACAATACTCCAAATTAGGCCTCACCAACATCTTATACAACTTCAACACAACATCCCATCTCCTGCACACAATACTTTGATTTGTGAAGGCCAATGTGCCAAAAGCTTTCTTTATGACTTTATCTACATGTGATGCTACCGTCATTGAATTATGAACCTGTATTTCCAGATCCCTTTGTCCTATCGCACTTCTCAGTGCCCCACTGTTCACTGTGTAAGAGGTACCCTAGTTGGTCCTACTGAAGTGCAACACCTTTTACTTGTCTGCATTAAATTCCATCTGCCATTTTTCAACCCATTTTTTCAGCTGGTCCAGATCCCACTGCAAACTCTGATAGTCTTTCTTGATGTCCAGTACAGCAAGCAAGTTGTTGACATTTTATTTAAAAAAATATAATGGTTTGCTTTTTTAAAAAAAAATGTTTATATTAAATAGTAGTAATAATACTTAATTTGAGTCAATTAATTGCATAGTAAATGAAAGTATTAATTGTATTATTTTTAAATAATTTTAAAACTTGTTTCACAATTGAAATAGTCAACATCATGTTGTTGCTCTTGAATCTGCTGTGCTTAAGTGTACTGCTACATTTCAAACAGTAACTTTGATATACTATTTGTGGTGGAAGAGGAGAACAGTATCCTAGACATCCTGAAGAAACTGCAATGGAAAATATTTAATGAGAGCTGATGGCTCCAAGAACATCCTATCCTCAATTATTCTGGGGCAGCATGTTACTGCTAAGGAAAAGACTGAAACATCTGCAGCCACATTCAACTAGAAATGCTGATGTAAGATCCATTCTGGTGTCCTCCTGAGATTCCTGCCATCATAGAATCCGATTCCATTCACTTCACTTGACATTGAGAAACACCTGAGAGCACAGGATACAGTAATGTCTATGGAACCACGTAACTTCCAGCCTAAAGTATTGATGACCTGCCAACACCTGTGTCCTCCTAGCCAAGTTACCATTGTTCAGTTACAACACTGGCATCAACCCAACAATGTGGAATCAACTTTAAGGTATATCTGGTTCACGAAAAGCAGCATAAATGCACTCTAGCAAAGACCTTGCTTAATCAGGATATTATTAACCTTCAGCAAAGTAATTGCTTGTGCTATTAATCATAGAGCAGATAGCTGAATTCTAGAGGTGGATGTCTTCCCTTGTTTTCAAGGTGCTTTTGGCACGGTGTGGCATCAAGGTGCCTGGGTCCTAGCCTCAGCCATCTTCAATTGTTTCATCAATGGCTCCTTCACCCATCGTGAAGTCAGAAGTGGAAACATTTACAATATTCAAATTCCATTCACAGCTCCTCAGTAAATGAAGTACATACCTGCATGCAGCAGGAGATGAACAACATTTGGGTCTGGGCTGATACATGGCAATGACTGTTTCCAAATTGGAAAAGTCTAACCACTTACACCTGACATTCACTGGGATTACTACCACTATATCACTCATTATCAAAACCTTGAGGTGGGGGAGGTTAGTCTTTATCATTAACTCAACTGGATCAACAAAATAAATACCGTTAGCTGCAAGTGTGCATCAGAGCTGTGTATTCTGCAGCATGTGACTCTCTTCCTTCCACCCCAAGGATTTTTCACCATCCACAAGGCCCAAATCAGGATCTCTTGTCAGACACTCTGCTTGACTGGATGAATAAGGTGCCAACAACTCTCAAAAAGCTTGACTCCCAGCAGGCCAATTTCTCACTTTTTCATCAACAATGCTAAATTTTCATTACTTCCACTATTGGGCACAATGACAACAAATTATTACAACTGCAAAATGAGCTGGAGAACACTCCCAAACCCACATCATTTGCCGGCAAGAAAGACAAGGATTGCAGACACACGAGAACACCACCACCTGCAGGTTTGCACCAAGACATACACATTCTGAACTGGAAATACATGAGTGATGTTTAGCCATTGTTGAGTCTAACTCCTGGAATTCCCTCTCACACAGCAGTCTGGGAGCACTTTTACCAGAAAGACCACAAAATGAGCAATGAGAGATGGGCAATCAATGCGAGCAATGCCCAGATTCTGAAAATGAATTTCAAGAACGGAAGAAGGCACCACAACATTGATCTAAACTGTGCCAGATACAGCCAACACTTGACACTTCACTCACTGAGAATCCTCTCATGCAACGACACTGCCTCAACCATTCCACAAAGCAGAATGGAAAGCGAGCGGCAGAGTAGACCTCAATCTTTAAGTCCCAAGGCCATGGCCACAGACCACCCTGTTAGCTTCTTGGCAATTCACTCTGTCAGATAATCTTTTCCACTGATTATAACTGACTGTCACAATCAGAAGAACTCTACTGGAAATAGAATTATAAATCATATAACCATATAACAATTACAGCACAGAAACTGGCCATCTCGGCCCTTCTAGTCCATGCCGAACACTTACTCTCATCTAGTCCCACTGACCCGCACTCAGCCCATAACCCTTCATTCCATTCCTGTCCATATACCTATCCAATTTTACTTTAAATGACAATACCGAACCTGCCCCTATCACTTCTACTGGAAGCTCGTTCCACATAGCTACCACTCTCTGAGTAAAGAAATTCCCCCTCGTGTTACCCTTAAACTTTTGCCCCCTAACTCTCAACTCATGTCCTCTTTTTTGAATCTCTTCTACTCTCAATGGAAAAAGCCTATCCACGTCAACTCTATCTATCCCCCTTAAAATTTTAAATACCTCTATCAAGTCCCCCCTTAACCTTTTACGCTGTAAAGAATAAAGACCTAACTTGTTCAACCTTGCCCTGTAACTTAGGTGCTGAAACCCAGGTAACATTCTAGTAAATCTTCTCTGTACTCTCTCGATTTTGTTGACATCATTCCTATAATTCGGTGACCAGAACTGCACACAACACTCCAAATTCGGCCTTACCAATGCCTTGTACAACTTTAACATTACATCCCAACTCCTATACTCAATGCTCTGATTTATAAAGACAAACATACCAAAAGCTTTCTTCCCCACCCTATCCACATGAGATTCCACCAGGGAACTATGCACCATTATTCCTAGATCACTCTGTTCTACTGAATTCTTCAATGCCCTACCTATTTACCATGTATGTCCTATTTGGATTATTCCTACCAAAATGTAGCACCTCACACTTATCAGCATTAAACTCCATCTGCCATCGTTCAGCCCACTCTTCTAACTGGCCTGAATCTCTCTGCAAGCTTTGAAAACCTGCTTCATTATCCACAACGCCACCTGCCTTAGTATCAACTGCATACTTACTAATCCAATTTACCACCCCATCATCCAGATCATTAATGTATATGACAAACAACATTGGACCCAGTACAGATCCCTGAGGCACACCACTAGTCACTGGCCTCCAACCTGACAAACAGTTATCCACCACTACTCTCTGGCATCTCCCATCCAGCCACTGTTGAATCCATTTTACTACTTCAATATTAATACCTAAAGATTGAACCTTCCTAACTAACCTTCTGTGTGGAACCTTGTCAAAGGCCTTACTGAAGTCCATATAGACAACATCCACTGCTTTACCCTTGTCAACTTTCCTCGTAACCTCTTCAAAAAATCTAATAAGATTTGTCAAACATGATCTTCCACACACAAATCCATGTTGACTGTTCCTAATCAGACCCTGTCTATCCAGATAATTATATATACCATCTCTAAGAATATTTTCCATTAATTTGCTCACCACTGACGTCAAACTGACAGGCCTATAATTGCTAGGTTTACTCTTAGAACCCTTTTTAAACAATGGAACCACATGAGCAATACACCAATCCTCCGGCACCATCCCCGTTTCTAATGGCATTTGAAATATTTCTGTCAGAGCCCCTGCTATTTCTACACTAACCTCCCTCAAGGTCCTAGGGGATATCCTGTCAGGAACCAGAGATTTATCCTCTTTTATACTCCTTAGAAGCGCCAGTGCTTCCTCCTCTTTAATCGCCATAGTTTCCATAACTTCCCTACTTGTTTCCCTTACCTTACAGTATGGGCTTCCCAGTCTTTAAACTTTAAAAGAAAGTTAATTATTATTACAAAATATTAGCATCGATGCTTTTTCTGACGATGGTTGAAACATCAATATCAACTAAAATGGAAAGCAAAATAAACCACTTTGTTTCACTTACTATTTTAATAAAGGCCAGTTACCATGTTCAAATGAACAGATGTTAGATAGGTGTCATACACAAAGTGTATACAGCCACTCTGTTTGGTACAGTTAGGAACCATTGCGGGACTCCATTCAGAGTCCAATGGTGAAGGGGATGTTTAATGACTCTGCTGCATCCCCTTTCTAGGAGACACATGCTCATGGAATATTCTCCCCCTCTTAATGTAGCTCCTAGCAATAGAATCACCAGCAGTGATATAGCCCATACACCATAGCAAAATAAATGCAATAGCAAAATAATAATGGGATGAACAAGCGATATCTCTAAAAAAATACTTATTTTCCATAACAGGGTTTGAAGGAAATAGAGTGGCGCACTTTACTTATTAGAATTTTAATCTTACAAAGTTTTGATGTTTTGGGATTATTCCCTTATTTTTACATTGGATATTAGTCTGCTGTTTAAGATATAAAGGGGTAACTTGGCCATTTCAAAGCAGTTAGTTTAATAGGTGTTATCACAATATTACTGGAGCTCATAATTAAACATAGTGTGTCTGCAGTCCTTTATCAAAGAGAACCAACAAAGACGTTTAAGAGGTAGGTCATCCCTACTGAAATGCATTAAATTTTTAAAGTGTTGATTAAACTAGCGAATGCAACATACACTACATTTGTTTATATGGCCTTCTGGAGGGGGCTTGATTAAGTCACTCACAGTGAATTAAATTTCATTGAACTGCAGGGGAATTATTGACCTGGTTAGTAAAGTAGCTGAGCAGGAAGGATCAAAGTTTAGGGATAATGGACTGCTGTGCAAATATGCAGAAGTTTGTTTGCGCAATTCTGCAAAGTATTGGATATGGTGGGATGTAACTATTTGCTAAATAATTAAGCAACATAAATCATATGACAGAAAGCCATCTACAAGGGTTTTCTAATTAATCCATGATTTGCATCATTGTAAGCAATGTAGATAGATGCATTATAAAGGTTAAGCAAATGCCAAAGCTGTGGGAAATGGCTTTCTATTTGGATCTTAAAAGTGAGAAGCCAGAAACTGTACAATCCAAAGAGGCATAAAGGTTCACCTGAGACTAAATTATTATTGAAAAGAACAAAATAAATGAAGAAACATGCAAATTGCTATTCAGCATTGCAGCATAGGAGATGCCAATTACAGCAATATAAAACGTGGGTTTGACAACTTCTGGAATGCTTTGTACTACAGACGAGGAACAATACATGGAGTCAATACATTAAATAGATGACCAGGATGAAGTTATAAGGAGAAATCCTACCAATTTATCTTGTATTCCATGGAACTTAGAAGTTGGAAGAGAAATTGTATTGATAATTAGGGGAAGCAATAGAGTAGATAGAATCTATTTTAATGTACTAGGGAGTTGCAAACATAATAAAGACTAGATCTTTACCTTACATGATTTAACTTTGGAAATTCATCTGTATGCATTGAATAGCAGAAGTCTGAAAATTACCTCTGCAAAACAACATTCAATGCCAAATCAGTTCTTAATTTTAAATCTGGAATTGGTTTGCAAAAATCCATTAAAGGTAGTGGATAGAGCAAAGGTAGAATATGGACTTACGGCATCAATCAACCAGGGGTCTCACAGCCTTGAGCTTATGAATGGCCTACCCCTATTCTTACACATGTTGGTTGTTATGAAGTCATATAATGTTCCTTATGAATGCAAATCCTTTCTTCTCTTTAGTTTTTTGATACATGATGCAGGCAGAAGCTACAAGTTTGACCTTCCATAGAGATGGAAAATCACTATTAATACCAGAATTGTTAAAGCAACATACACATTTTCAGTTTAAAAACAGTATCAAGGTGACAGTGCTGTTTCAAAGCTGTTTTGCATGGTGATTAAATCATATCAATCATTACCATTTCTAAGCACTTCCACCCACTGTGTTGTGAAACCATCTGTTCCACCTCCCCTGGACCTTGGAAGAGGTTGGCTGCAAGGGCAGTCAATTCTTTGCATTAAGTGATAGCTATCAAAGCCTTTGAAAAGGCAAGGAAACAAAATAGCTAGAAATTGTGCAAGATTGTCAGAAGACCCCAGAACTGAAAATCTTCTTGCAGGAATGGAGTGGGGCTCCTAAACATCTAACATTACAGTATAATCTGTGGTAAGGTATCAAGTACTCATTTTCTTAAGTGTTCTTCAGGCTTCAACTAAAGGAGATCTTGTTTAAGTATAACAAAAGTCTGTGGAAGAGTAAATTTAATTTGTATAATCTGAATACAATTTACATCAATCATAATAAAGACTTTTCAAACTAACTGTACTTCAGTATCTTCAAGTCGTTGTAGAATAAACCAGTTTACAATCTGCAAAGCTTTGATTTATTTCCTTTTAACACAATAAATCTTTAGAAGTTGAAGTGGCTGTGTTGAAGGCAAATACATGCAGCCCAATTCCACTTGCAGGAGAAAGCTATTGTTATGATCAGAGTAATATTTTTCCTGTCAGTAACTGTACAGGAATGCAAGACAACCACAATAGAAGTAAGATGTCAAAACTACTTCAGGAAGTAACTGACACCAACAGTTACAAATAGCCATGTGTGGCCCAGATATATTAACAAAAGATAACTGGATTGGTGGAGAAGATGTTTGAGATTGTCAATGATAGAATCACGGCTCCATATTTATTTCACTTTCATGTTATTAGGTGATTAGTTGACAGCAGTTGTGATGCATCTATTCAAAGGTTAGGCTTGGTTAGGCTTCAAATGAAGTTCTGAGCACCTATGCCTTATGGCATGAAGTGCATATTTTCCAGAAAGTAAGCACATAAATACATGAAAGCATATTTTCTATAAAGGGTTAGTTTATGAGATTACACAAAGTGGAGTGTGCTCTCTATATTTTATGATTAAAAGCTGAATCATTAAAGTCTTCAAGATGTGAATATAACAGTTGGAGAAGGAAACTGTTTTGTTGGTCAAAGAAACACAGGACAAGGAGCCGCAGAGTAAAGCTTTCCAGCAGGCCTTTTGGAGTGAAATTAAGGGGTAGTGGAAAGATACAACAACTGATAGGACAATTAATAATTGATATCTGAACTTGATAGCTATTGTAATAACCCAACTGATAGATATGGATAGATAGGTGTACTAGTTTATGTCTAAGGTCACAAAAAGATTAAGTCTTTTCTTGTTTCTGTCAGATGGTCATATCTAACGTCTGTACACCATTCACTAAGCAGCTGTGGCTGTAACAGTCTGCTCACCTGTCTGCTGAGCTCCTCACCAAGTTTGACAGGTTGACTCAGTGGCAGATTCCAGGGCAAAATCACCACATGACTGACAGGAAATATCGGTTGTGAGGCAAAGGCCTCCAAATCCAAATCCTAAGATCATAATGCCTTTAAGATATAGGAGCAGAATTAGGCTATTTGGCCCATCGAATCTGCTCCGCCATTTCATCATGGCTGATCCAATTTTCCTCTCAGCTCCAATTTCCTGCCTTCTTCCCATATCCCTTCATGCGCTGATCAAGAATCTATCAACCTCTGCTTTAAGTATATTTAAAGAATGGGCCTTCACAGCTGCCCAGAATTCCACTGATTCACCACTCATTGGCTAAAAAATCTCCGGTCTAAAAGGGCACTCCTTTTTTCTGCGGCTGTGTCCTCTGGTCTTAGACTCTCCCACCACAGGAAACATCCTCTCCATATCCACTCTATTCCTTTTCAATCTTTTTATTAATATCAACATAGTGAGATTGATATATAATTATTGGGATTACAAAATTACAAAATTAAAATGAGCATAAAAGGATACATAAACAATAAGTACAATATAGTTAAGTCTCTTCCCAAGTCATTCATGATACGAGTATAATATAAACAAGACAGAAAAGAACAAACTAAGTATATCAATATAAAAAAAACAGAAAAAGAAAAACAAAAAAAAATTACCCCAGAAAACGAACTAATCTAACAAACTGACCACTAACTAAAAAAAAAGAAATGGAAAAAAAAAACAAACACCATGGGCTGTTTATAGTATCTAAGAAAAGACAAAGAGTCATCAGTGTCATCAAATCCAATCCTCTCTACATATACAATCAGAACCAGAAAAAAATAGGATTGGAACAGGGTCAAATTACATCATGTGAAAATATTGAATAAATGGCCTCCAAGTCTTTTCAAATTTAATAGGAGGATCATATATGACACTTCTAATTTTTTCCAAATTTAAACATAACATAGTTTGAGAAAACCAATGAAATGTGGTAGGGGGATTAATCTCTTTCCAATTCAACAAAACAGATCTTTTAGCCATTAATGTAAGAAATGCAATCATCTGACAGGCAGAAGGAGATAAATTAATTGATTCCATCATTGGTAAACCAAAAAATTGCAGTGATAGGATGAGGTTGTAAATCAATACTCAATACCGTGGAAATAATATCAAAAATGTCTTTCCAATATTTTTTCAAAGATGGACATGACCAAAACATATGAGTTAGAGAGGCTGTCTCAGAATGACATCTGTCACATATAGGATTTATGTGGGAATAAAAAGAAGCTAATTTATCCTTGGACATATGAGCCCTGTGCACAACTTTAAACTGTATCAACGAATGTTTAGCACATATAGAGGATGAATTAACTAGTTGAAGAATTTTATCCCAATTCTCAATAGGAATAGTAAAGTTAAGTTCCCTTTCTAAATCATTCTTAATCTTATAAAAAGCCTCTGAACGTATTTTCATAATTATATTGTAAACATTTGATATTATACCTTTCTGAAAAGGATTTAGTTCTAGCAATTTCTCCAAAATACCCACAGAATCTCTATCAGCCTTTCACCATTCGATAGGGTTCAATGAGGTCACCACTCATTCTTCTGAATTCTAGTGAATACAGGCCCAGAGCCAACAGAAGTTCTTCATATGACAAGCCATTCAATCCTGAATCTCCTATGAATGCTCCCCAGTTTCAGCACTTCCTTTCTAAGGTAAGGGGCCCAAACCTGCTCTCAATCCTCTAAGTGAGGCCTCATCAGTGCCTTATAAAGTTTCAACATTGCATCCTTGCTTCTATATTATAGTCCTCTTGAAATTAATACTAGCATTGCATTTGCCTTCCTCACCACAGACTCAACCTGCAAATGAACCTTTAGGGAATCATGCACAAGGATTCCCAAGTTCCTTTGTGCCTCAGCTTTTTGTATTTTCTCTCCATTTAGAAAATAGTCAACCTTTCATTTCTTTGACCAAAGTGCATGACCATACACTTCTCAACACTATATTCCATCTGCCATTTCTTTGCCCATTCTCCTAATCTGTCTAAGTTCTTCTATGGCCTCTCTACTTCCTCAAAACTAACTGCCCCTCCACCTATCTTCATATCGCCTGCAAACTTTGCAACAAAGACATCAGTTCCATCATCGAAATCATTGACGTATAACATAAAAGGAATCGGTCCCAACACAGACGCCTGGGGACCACCACTAGCTACCAGCAGCCAGTCCAGAACGGCTCCCTTTAATCCCACATTTGCCTCCTGCCAATCAGCCATTGCTTTAACCATGCTAGAATCTTTCCTGTAATACCATGAGCTCATTGCTTGTTAAGCACCCTCATCTGTGGCACCTTGCCAAAGGCCTTCTGAAAATCCAAGCACACAACATCAATTGATTCTCCTTTGTCTATCCTGCTTGTTACTTCTTCAAAGAATTCCAACAGATTTGCCAGACAAGATTTCCCCTTGAGGAAACCATGCTGACTATGATTTATTTTATCATGTGCCTCCAAGTATCCTGGGACCTCATCCATAACAATCAAATTCAACATCTTACCAACACTAAGTTCAGACAAACTGGCCTATAGTTTCCTTTCTTTTGCCTAACTTCTTTCTAGGAGTGACAATTGCAATTTTCCAGTCTTCCAGAACCATTCCCAATCTAGCGATTCTTGAAAGATCATTGCTAATGCCTCCACTATCTCTTCAGCCACCTCCTTCACAACTCTAGGGTGTAACCCATCTGGTCCAGGTGACTTATCTACCTTCAGAACTTTCAGTTTCCTAGGAAATTTCACTCTAGTTATAGTAACTCCAAACACATCATGACCCCTTACACCTGGAACTTCCACCATTCCGCTAGTGTCTTCACAGTTAAGACTGAAGCAATATACTTATTCAGTTCATCCGCTATTTCATTGTCCTCCATTACTACTTCTCCAGCATCGTTTTCTAAAGGTTCAATATCCACTCTTGCCTCTCTTTTAGACGTTATGTATCTGAAGAAACTTTTGGTATTCTTTTTAATATTATTGGTTAGCTTACTTTTGTATTCCATCTTTACCTTCTTAATGACTTTTTCAGTTGCCTTTTGCTGGTTTTTAAATGCTTCCTAATCCTTGAACTTCCCAGTAATTTTTGCTCTATTATATTGCTCCAGTGGCCCAATCAGCACAGGAGCAGGCCACAGCAAGGAGTTTTCTCACAGGTCAGCAACACTCGTTTAAAAGGAGAGCTTTGCAGGTGTTCAGGCTTATTCTGGCAGCCCGATCAGTGGCAGGAACAAGCCACAGCGCTGAGGTTTCTCGCAGGTTGGCGCCGCTTTTTTAAAAGTACAGAAGAGACAAGCGGGGCAGCCATTATTGGGGTGGGCCAGTGGTGAGAGTAGGAGTGTCTGTATTTAGTTCAAAGGAGGTTTCGGCTTGAAAGGGGCATTGGCTCAGAGTAAGTTTCTGTTAAAGTTTCTTTTATTTCCCTCTTATTGTATCTAGTATAGTAAATGGCTGTTATAGTATATAGTATATAATATAGTAAATAGTAAATATAGTAAACCCAGAGTCTCCCAGGGAACTAAATCCGCCTGAAGTGCATATGGCTACAGCTCCTTGAAGACCATGTTAGGGATCTGGAGCAGCAGCTGAATGACCTTTGTCTTGTACAGGAGAGTGAAGAGATAATCGATCAGAGTTACAGGGAAGTAGTCACCCCAAAGTTGCAGGAGGCAAGTAGCTGGCTGACTGACAGGAGAAATGGAAATGTGAGTAGGCAGTCAGCGCAGGGCAACCCCTGGAAAGGTCCTTTCCAGCTCTTAGCTTCATCCCACCCCTTCCGGTCTTCTCTTATCAGTTTGCATTTCCCCCTCCCCCCACTACTTTCAAATCCCTTAGTATCTTTTCTTTCAGTTAGTCCTGACGAAGGGTCTCGGCCTGAAACGTCGACAGTGCTTCTCCTTATAGATGCTGCCTGGCCTGCTGTGTTCCACCAGCATTTAGTGTGTGTTGTTACTGGCACTAAGCATGGTCAGTGGTGCCGAATGGAAAGAGGGAGAAGAGGGGAGCAGTCGTGATAGTGGACTCAATAGTCAAGGGAACAGACAGGGGGTTCTGTGGACATGACCAGGTCACCCAAATGGTACGTTGCCTCCCAGGTGTCAGGGTCAGAGACGTCTTGGGTCATTTCCATAATGTTTTGGAGAAGCAGGGAGAGCAGACAGATGTCTTGGTACATACTGGTACTGATGACAAAGGCAGGAAAAGCAAGGAGATTCTGAAGAAAGAATTTAGAAAGCTACACAAAAAGCTGAGAAGCAGGACCTCCTACGTAGTAATTTCTGGATTGCTGCCTGTGCCATATGCCAGTGAGGGTAGAAACAGGATGATTTGGCAGACTGATGCATGGCTGAGAAGTTGGTGCAGGGGGCAGGGCTGTAGGTTCTTGGATCACTGGGATCTCTTCTGGGGGAGGTATGACTTGATCAAAAGTGACAGGCTGCACCTGAACCCGAGGGGGGCCAATATTCTCGCAGGCAGGTTTGATAGATCTGTTGGGGAGGGTTTAAAATAATTTGGCAAGGAGGTGCAAACTGGAATGAAGGGACTCAGGATAGGGAAAAAAGCAAAGAGAGCATGCAGTCAGACTGTCAGGAAGGGCAGGCAGATGATAAGACATAATTGCAGCCAGCAGAGTGAGTATCAGTGCATTAGGGATGCAGAATTAAAAAGGGTAGCAAGTGCAGTACTCAAAGTGTTACATCTCAATGCATGGAGTATAAGAAATAAAATCGATTATCTTGTTACACTATTACAGATTGTCAGGTATAATGTTGTGGCCATCACTGAATTGTAGTTGGGAGTTGAATGTCCAAGGTTGCATGTTGTATTGGAGGGATCGGAAGGTCAGCAGAGGGGCTGGCATGGCTCTGCTGGTAAAGAATAGCATCAAATCAGTAAAAAGATGTGACACAGGATCCTGGTGGGTTGCGGTAAGAAACTGCAAAGGTAAATGGATCCTGATGGCAGATATATTCAGGCCTCCCAACAGTCGCTGGGATGCGGACCACTGATTACAAAGGAAATAGAAAAGGCAAGTCAAAAGGGAATATTATGATGGTCATGGAAGGTTTCAACAGGTAGGTCAATTGGGAAGATCAGGCTGGTAATGGAGTGTGAGTTTTTTGAATGCCTACAAGATGGATGTAGTGGATGTTGTATATTTGGACTTTCAGAAGGTGTTTGACAAAGTGCCACACATGAGGCTGCTTACCAAGCTAAGTGCCCATGGTATTACAGGAAAGTTACTAACATGGTTAGAGCATTGGCTGATTGGTAGGAGGCAGTAAGTGAGAATAAAAGGGTCCTTGTCTGGTTGGCTGCCAATGACTACTGGTGCTCCACAGGGATCAGTGTTTGGATCGATTCTTTTTATACTGCATATCAATAATTTAGATGATGGAATAGATGGCTTTATTACCAAGTTTGCAGATGACACAAAGATTGGTGGAAGGACAGGTAGTGTTGAAGAAACAGGTAGGCTACAGAACGACTTAGATAAATTAGGGAGTGGGCAAGAGAGTGGCAAATGAAATATGTTGGAAAATGCCTCATCATGCACTTTGATAGTAGAAGTAAATGTGCATACTATTTTCTATATGGAGAGAAAATCCAATAATCTGAGATGCAAAGGTACTTGGGAGTCCTTGTGCAGAACACCCTAAATGTCAATCTGTAGGTGGAGTTGGTGGTGAGGAAGGCAAATGCAATGTTAGTATTAATTTCAAGAGGTCAAGAATACAAGAGCAGGGATGTGACGCTGAGGCTTTTTAAGGCACAGGTGAGGCCTCACCTTGAGTATTGTGAACAGTTTTGGTCTAGCTATCTAAGAAAAAGATGTGCTGGCATTGGAGCGGATTCAGAGGAGGTTCACAAGGATGATTCCAGGAATGAAAGGTTATCATATGCGGAACGTTTGAAATCTCTGGGTTGGTATTTGCTGGAATTTAGAAGAATGGGGGGGGGGGGGGGGAATCTCATTGAAATGTTGAAAGGCCTAGACACAGCAGATGAGGAAAAGATGTTTCCCAGACTTAGGATAGAGGGGCATCCATTTAAAGCAGAGATGCAGAGAAATTTCTTTAGCCAAAGGATGGTGTATTTTTGGAATTTATTACCATAGGCAGCTGTGGAGCCCAGGTCATTGGGCATATTTAAAGCAGAGATTGATAGGTTTTTGATTGGACACGGCATCAAAGGTTATGAGGAGAAGGCTGGGGAGTGGGGCTGAGGAGGGGAAAAGTGATCAGCCATGATCGAATGGCAGAGCAGACTCAGTGGGCTAAATGGCCTAATTCTGCTCCTATGTCTTATGGTCTATATGGCTTCTCTTTGGCTTTTTTTGTTGATTTTGACTTCTCTTGTTAGCTACGGTCATTTTACTTTTTAGAATACTTCTTCCTCTTTGGGATGTATATATTTTGTGCCTTCCAAATTGCTTCCAGATATTCCAGCCAATCTGCAATCATCACTGCCAGTGTTCTTTTCCAATCAATTCTAGCCAACTCCTCTCTCATGGCTCTGTAATACCCTTTACTCCACTGTAATACTGACTTTAGCTTCTCCTTCTCAATTTTCAGGATGAATTTGATCATATTATGAGTACTTACCCTGAAAGGTTATTTTACCTTAAACTCTCTTATCAATGCTGTCCCATTGCACAACACCCAATCCACAATAGCCAATCCTCTAGTTGGCTCAACCATGAGCTGCTCTAAAAAGCCATCTCGTAGGCACTCTAGAAATCCTCTCTCCTGTAATCCAGTATCAACCTAATTTTCCTAATCTACCTGCATATTGAAGTCCCCATGACTATTGCAACATTGCCCTTTTGGCATGCATTTTCTATCTCCTGTTGTAATTTGTAGGCCACATCTTTACTACTGTTTGGGGATCTGAATACAAGTCCCATCAGAGGCTTTTTACCCTTGCAGTTCCTTAGCTCTATCCACAGTGATTCAACACCTTCCGACCACCTTTGTTATGAACTTCTTAAAGACAATCTGTTTTGTTAATGCTGCATTTTCCAGATCCAAAGACTGGTGACTGCAGAGTTTTCTCTGAATTATTTGCCTCCTCCATACCTCCATTTATCACCTCAACAGAAGCTTCTCCATGATACAATTTCCATCCTCAACTGGTTTATTAATTTTTCCATTTAAGTCTTTCACTGAAACTCCTTTGTACCTGTCTACTTCCTTGACTGAATTAATTTCATACTCTCACTTACCCCTTCTCTTGGGTTCCACCATAACCACATTTACCCTCTCAACTCCAGTAAGCCCAGGCAGCATCTGGGTGTCTCCTGTGTTACTGGCTTTCTCATCTGTTTACTGTGGGTGATACTGAAATCCTGAGAGTCATGCTAAACTGTGTTCTGTCAGCAGACCACAAGAGCAATACTGATAGAAACAGGAGCTTTGTGCCCAACCACCTCCCTTGCCTCATATGGATGAGAGTATGATTTCAATGCCCATCTTGATTGTGTAAGGAACTAGTCAGGAACTTGGAGAATTCCATAACCCAGTAATTACCTACTGTATCTGAGAGATATGTTTCCAATGACCCTCTCCAGTTGTCACCACAACTGATGTGCTTTCTGACTCTGACCATAAGATGCAATTTTATATGCCTGCCCTGACTCACCACTGGGTTAGGATGTTTATTAACTTAACATTTGTTTGAATTACTGAAAAGTTTCAGTGGAGCCTGCATTGGTAAAATAGGAGACCATTTGCTGATGCCAGATCCTGGAGATTTGGTTTCCAGTGGTATGATAAGGGGCTAGATTCTTTGGCCACTGGACAATTGGAAGGTGTATAGCTTAGTCCTTGCTGAGGGAATGAGCTGATTCACACATTTCCTACCCCAAAGTGTAGACTGATATTTTCTGTTTTATGAAGACAATGAGATTTTCCTTCCTCTTTCCCCAGACACTTTGCTAGAATATTCCAAAGTTGAAAGGATATCTAATAGCAGATTGAACAGCTAGTTAAAAAAAGAAGCTTGAATTGTTTAGCTAACAGTGTAAGTAAAAATCTCCACGAGGTCTGATACATGTGCCGGTGAGAAGATTGCACTGCAATACAACCTTTTATCAGTAGATGGCAGCTGCTGCTTGGCTACAGAGAAAGCAAAAGGTTTGCAAAAGAGGAGTTGTTTTCCTTAATAAACAGTAATTCCAAAGATCATTGTTCAGAAATCATTTTCTCATAGATTGTAGGGTCCATCAACAGACCTTATGTATCTATAAACTTGGACATTTTGCAATATTGCAATAAAATATTAATTTCATTTCTGTTGATGATAATTCAGAAAGATTTAGAAATAATAAGAATTTAAAGCTCAGAAAGAGGCCATTCAGTCAACTGCAGTCATGCTAACAAAAAACAGTTTTCAGGTTAATCTCACTTCCCATTTCCTGGTCTATAGTTCTGCAGCTCATAGCTTTCCAACTATACACTTAAATGTGATGAAAGCTTCTGTCTCCACCACCTGTTCAGGCACTGAGTTCCAGACGTAACCACTTATCGAGTATCGATTTTTCTTGCCCTCAATTGTCCTCTAACCTTTCTATTAATTAAATTAAATTTCTGGCCATTAACTCTGCTGGTTTAGCTAACAGAAATAGGTCTTTACCTTTCCCAGACCCCTCATAATTTAATGAAGAACAATTAAGTCTCCCCTCAGTCACCTTCATTCCAATGGACATTGCCCCAGCCTTGGCACTCATTCCTTATCTTTTTATTTCCTAGCCCCACAAACAATCACAACAATCTCCTTTGTACCCTCTGGGGCAATCACATCTTTCCTGTAGTGTGATGGCAGAAATATACACTGTACAGGCACTGCGGCCTAGACAATGATTCATACAGGTCAGGATGACCTTCCTGCTCATGTATTTGACCATTCAACTGAAAAAGGCCATGTCTTAACTGCTTATCCTAATCCCTTCAGGGACTTGTGAATATGCGCAAGTATTTATGTATTACACTGTACTTCTGCAAATTGTAAGTGACAATAAATGATTCTGATTCACTTCAAGGTCCTGTTCCTCTACTTTTATTAAGTATTCTACAATACACAATAGGTGTTTCCCTTTCATTCTGCAATATGCTGTGTTTCCCTTTCATTCTACAATACACTGTTTTTCCTTTCATTCTACAATACGCCGTGTTTCCCTTTTATTCTACAAATCGCCGTGTTTTCCCTTTCATTCTACAATACGCCGTGTTTCCCTTTCATTCTACAATACGCCGTGTTTCCCTTTCGTTCTACAATACACCGTGTTTTCCCTTTCATTCTACAATACGCCGTGTTTCCCTTTCGTTCTACAATACGCCACGTTTCCCTTTCGTTCTACAATACGCCACGTTTCCCTTTCGTTCTACAATACGCCGTGTTTCCCTTTCGTTCTACAATACGCCGTGTTTCCCTTTCGTTCTACAATACGCCACGTTTCCCTTTCGTTCTACAATACGCCGTGTTTCCCTTTCATTCTACAATACGCCGTGTTTTCTCTTTCATTCTACAATACGCTGTGTTTCCCTTTCATTCTACAATATGCCGTGTTTCCCTTTCATTCTACAATACGCCGTGTTTTCTCTTTCATTCTACAATACGCCGTGTTTCCCTTTCATTCTGCAATACGCCGTGTTTCCCTTTCATTCTACAATACGCCGTGTTTCCCTTTCGTTCTACAATACACTGTTTTCTCTTTCGTTCTACAATATGCCGTGTTTCCCTTTCATTCTACAATACGCCGTGTTTTCTCTTTCATTCTACAATACGCTGTGTTTCCCTTTCATTCTACAATATGCCGTGTTTCCCTTTCATTCTACAATACGCCGTGTTTTCTCTTTCATTCTACAATACGCCGTGTTTCCCTTTCATTCTACAATACGCCGTGTTTCCCTTTCATTCTACAATACGCCGTGTTTCCCTTTCGTTCTACAATACACTGTTTTCTCTTTCGTTCTACAATACACTGTGTTTTCCCTTTCATTCTACAATACGCCGTGTTTCCCTTTCATTCTACAATACGCCGTGTTTCCCTTTCATTCTACAATACGCCGTGTTTTCTCTTTCATTCTACAATACGCCGTGTTTCCCTTTCATTCTACAATACGCCGTGTTTCCCTTTTGTTCTACAATATGCCGTGTTTCCCTTTCGTTCTACAATACGCTGTGTTTTCTCTTTCATTCTACAATATGCTGTGTTTTCTCTTTCATTCTACAATATGCTGTGTTTTCTCTTTCATTCTACAATACGCCGTGTTTCCCTTTTGTTCTACAATATGCCGTGTTTCCCTTTCATTCTACAATACACTGTGTTTTCCCTTGCCATATATTTAGTCTCCAAGTGCTTTTTGCACAGGTCTCTTCACAGGTCCAATGGGAACTTTCTGTATCCTAGAACTTCCTTCTGCAATCCATCATCAATAAACACTTAAAACATGGGTCCTCAAGTTAAATCGTTAATATCTACAATGTAAGGATGTGCTGAGTTTATTGCACACAGGCCTCCAGTCATTCCCATCAACCTTTTCCCTTACTGCTATGGGGCTTTAATCTTCAATCAAATGACCACTTTCCATTGGATTCAATGTATTTTTATATTTTGGATCACTGTGCCAGATACGACCTCATCAAATAGCTTGTTAAAATCCATCTAATAAAATGCTCCACTTTCATCAACCCTCCTGTTACTCACTCAAAAAAAATCAAGTAAGCTAATCAATTCATGACCTTACCTTAACGAATAAACACTTAATCTGCTTAATTAGCATGCATCTCTCTAAATGTTGATTTACATCACCCCTCAGAACATCTTTCAACAATTTCACTTCCAATCTCAGACAACTGGTTCACAATTACCCAGATGATCTGCCTTTCCCTTTTTAGACAATGGTACCTTATCTGCAATTTATGGGTCCTATGGAGTCATGTCTGCAGTGCAAGAACCCTGGAAAATTCTAATTAGAGTGTTTTTTTTTATCTCCTTCCTTGCATTTCTTAAGATGCTTAACCCTTTAACAAGTCCTGTTCCTTCAGGTCAATCCTTTCTAACACTGCTATTTCTTCCATCCTACATCATTCTATCTTTTTACACAGAAAGAGGTGATATATTAATATTGAATTTTCTAAGTGCCTTTTCTGTCCATTTTCATCTTGCCATTTTGTTCTCCATTGGGACCCATGCTGTCCTTTCTCATCACCTGTTCCTTCATATATTTATAGCACATTCAGAAGTCGCCTTGCTATCACCAGCAGTAACTTTTGATGCACTTTCTTCACCTTCCCAATTTACCCCTTTTAATTTTACCCTTGCCCTTTTATTCATTTCTGGGTGTTTTTGCTGCATTGGGTTCTTGCTGTCTGTCATATGCTTCCTTTATTTGCTTTAACTGCCCCGTATGGTTCTTGACCATCATGGGGATCTGGAAGTGGAACAGCTCGCTACCACTAACTTGGAACATTTAAGGGGCATACAGGATGGTTGTAATGCCAAAGATGTGGTGCTGAAGAATTGTATGGCATCCACACCCTCGCCTAACTCTTAAGAGATTCTTCTGATAACATACTTGTTGATCTGAAAATGTCTGGAGCACTTTCCAATAACAGATGAAATGAAAGGAACACATAACATTTAACGTTTTAAACAATAATTATAATTCAGGATAGTTTAAGTTCCTCTAATTAATGTATGGGATGTTGTTGCCTGATTTGCTAAGTGTTTGTTAAGTATCTACAGTGAGTGAGTAAATGGAACAACAGATCAGGGAAAATAAAGCCAGATCTGTGAGTACAATCTTCCTAACTTTCATGCTCTATTGAATCTGGAGCAAATACTTCTCTGTGACCAATAAAACTGAATGTAGAATAGAAAGTGTAGGTAGTGTTCTCATATCTGGCCAACAATAGTACAGTTTACCAGCTCTACATTTATATTTTCACAATCAACCACATAAAAGGCAATTTGGCAGAAAACATATCCATGAGCAACTACTATTTTACCAAACTCACTCAACATAAAATTGACACTTGGGCACCCAGCTTCCACAAAACTAGCTGAATACTAATCATTGCAAGCTGAAAAGCATTTAATGTACACAGCAGCTTTCGTGAAATCAACTGATTTTTTAAAGTAGCAAATAAAAAGAAGTTCATCATGGGTAAAGCCCACCCCACCAGTGAGCACATCTATGTGAAGCATTGTTGCAGGAAAGCAGCATCAATTATCAGGAACCCCCACCACCCAGCTCATTCTCTTTTCTTGCTGCCGCTATCAGGAAGAAGGTACAGGAGCCTCAAGACCCACACCACAAGGTTCAGGAACAGTTATCACCCCCCTCGATCATCAAGGTCCTGAACCAGAGGGATAATTTCACCCAACTTCACTTGCCCCATCACTGAACTGGACTCCCTGTCAAGGACTCTTTATCTCATGTTCTCAATATTTGTTGCTTTTTTATTATTATTACTTTTTCTTTCTTTGTTTTTGTAATTGCACATTTTGTTGTCTAAAATTTTACACACTGGTTGCCCGCTCTGTTGGTGAAGATTTTCATTGATTCTATTATGGTTATGGGATTTATTGAGTATGACTGCAAGAAAATGAATCTCAGGATTGTATATAGGGATATATAAGTACTTTAATAATAAACTTACTTTGAACTCTTGAACTTTTAGTAATTATGTATGTTATATTTTAACAAGTTATGGAAAAATAGCCAGAGTGTGTGATATTTCTTAAATCGAAGCAAGAGGCGGAGAGTGAAGAAGTAAAGGCATCTCAGAGAGAAGCCGTTTTTTTAACTGATCGGGGAAAAGAGGCTAGACTGCACAAACGCGTGACCTAGCCGTGCCAAAGGTTTAAAAAGGAGAAGAATTTTTCAACGGTCTTTTAAATCAAAGTAAGAGGCGGGGAGAGAAGAAGTAAAGGCATCTCGGAGAGAAGCTGTTTTTTAAACTGATCGGGGAAAAGAGGCTAGACTGCGCAGGCACGTGACGTAGCGCGCCAAAGGTTTAAAAAAAAAGACCACCATATACAGTGGCCATCGTTGGTGTGGACTGAGGCAGAATGGGACGGCTTTGGCTTAACAGACTTCGGCGAGAACAGGCAGAGGCGAGGTTTGAACGGGGCATGACTGCGCAAGCACGTGAAAGTCAGCCCATGAGGCAGAGGGAGAATTTAAAAAGCAAGCAGAGGCTGAGGACGAGCTTCACTCCAAGTGAGGTAAGGCCGAGTAAGTTCCTTTAATTAATTTAATTACCTTAGGAGTAGTTAATGGAGGCAGCAGTTAGGGCAGTTGAGTGCTCCGTTTGCAGTATGTGGGAAGTCAGGGCGAGCACAATTGTCCCTGATGACCACACCTGTAAAAGATGCATCCAGCTGCAGTTCCTGACAAACCATGTTAGGGAACTGGAGCTGGAGCTGGATGAACTTCAGATCATTCGGGAGACAGGCAGAAATAAACAGGAGTTACAGGGAGATAGTCACCCCTAAGAGTCAGGAGACAGGTAGCTGGGTGACTGTCAGGAGAAGGAAGGGGATTAGACAGAATGAGCAGAGCACCCTAAGAGTTCATGATAAACTCTTTGTGGTGCTCGGAGGCAGTGGCCTGTTGTTTACCTGACCTGGAACATCTGATGATTGAGTGTCAACCGTTCTACTTCACAAGAGAGTACTCCTCAGTGACTCTGACTGCAGTTTACATACTGCCAAACACAGACATTAAAAAAGCTCTCGATGTATTGAATGCCATGATTAGCAAACAAGAAAGAGCCCACCCTGATATCAAGGACTTCAGTCAGGCTTCTTTACAGGAAACTCTACCTAATTATCATCAGCACCTGGGGTGTCAACACACTAGACCACTGTTACACTACGATTAGAACACTTTCTGGGAAATCTGATCACTTGGATGTCCTCTTTCTACCTGCAGAGGCTGAACAGCATGGCTGTTGAGATATGGACAACAAGGAGGCAGCCGCAGGAGGCTGGGGTAAGGCTACGGGATTGCGTCGAGTTGCTATACTGGGCCGTGTTCAAGGACTCATCAGAGGATCTGAATAAATACACTTCAGTTGTCATGGATTTTATAAAAATAATCATAGATGACTGTGCTCCCACAAAATCCTAACCAGAAGCCCTGGGTGAACCATGATATCTGCATTCTGCTGAGGGCCAGATCAGGTGACCAAGTTAAACACAAAAAGCCCAGGTACAATCTCTAGAAAGCCATCTCACATGTGAAGTGGCAGTTACAGACCTAACCTGAATCTCTGATGGATGCTCGATAGCTGGGGCAGGGCTTGAATGCTATCACCACCGCCAAAGTGAAACTAAGTGACATAGATGACAGCAAGACTTCGCTCCTGGATGAGATAAAAGCCTTTTATGTTCACTTTGACCATCAAAGTTTAGAGACACCTTCACAAACCTCCACAGTCCTTGAAATCATTGTGATTTCAGTCTCTGAGGTCAACATGACAGCATCCTTCAGGAGGTGAACCCACGTCATTCACTGATATTGGGAAATTCTCATTTCAGCAGTGTGAGGTAACAGTTATTACCCCTCAAACCATCAGGCTCTTGAAACAGAGGGGATAATTTCACTCACCCCGTCACTGAACTTTTCCCACTGAACTGGACTCACTTTCAACGACACTTCATCTCATGTTCTCAACATTTATTGCTTATTTATTATTATTATTATTATTATTTATTCTATTTTCTTTCTTTTTCTATTTGCATAATTTGTTGCTTTTTTTGCACATTGCTTGTTTTCCACCCTATTGTGTGTGGTCTAATTTATTCTTTTGTGTTTTTTGTACTTACTGTGATTGACTGCAAGAAAATGAATGTCAGGTTTATATATGGTCTCACTCACTCTCTCTCTCACACACACACACACACACACACACATATATAATAATAAATTGTCTTATTTGTTAATTACTGATTAATAATTATTGATATTAGTTTTGATTTTTAATTCCAGATTTAAGTGAATTGAATTAAATTCCGCAGCAGCAGTTTTGAATTGAACACACAAAAAAAGGAACGAAGTAGGCTATCTAGTCTTCAAAGACTATTCCACCATTCAACTTGATCATGCCTGACCTATCCCCGGCCTCCTCTATGCAGATCCCCACATCTTTCAAAAAAAATTTCTATCTATATCTAAATACTTCTAATAAACTAGCTTCTACAACTCTGTGGGTAGGAAAATTCAGAATCTTCTATTTTAAATTATGGCCTGTATCTTGAAATTACATCCCTTCAGTTAAGGCTCTCCCTGTCGTGAAAATGCTTCAACATCTAATCTGTCATGATCCCTTATGATCTTTTCAAAAAGATCACTTGCCATTTTTCTACAATGTCAAAGAATGTGTACTCAACTTGTTTGGCCTCTCTTGCTAGGACAATATTCTCTCCCCAGTAATTAGACTAGTGAACATCCTTTGGACTATCTTAAATTCTATTACATCCTTTCACAAATCAGGTGAGAAAAAGTGCATTTTATACTCCAAACTCTTTGTAATAAACATTTATATGCAATTTCCCTAACTACTCACTGCACAAGTCTACTAACTTTGTGTGATTGATACACGCACGCACACACAAACACACACACACACCCCCCTCTCTCTCTGAATTTTCACTTCTGAGTCATTAATACAAAATATTGCATTATTAATTCAGTAATGTTACCATAATGCCACCACAGACAGCTGTGGAATTCCAGTCATTAGGTACATTTAATGGGTTCTTCTTAGATCATCAAAACTTAAGGGGGAAAGCTAGATAAATGAGGTTGAATCAGTCATGATAGAATGGCAGAGAGGACTCAGTGGGCTGAATGGCCTAATTCTGCTCCTATGTCTTATGGAGAGGGATGATAAAGCAGCCATGACGGAATTATGGAGCAGGCTCAATGGTCCAAATGGCCAATCTTGATCTTGCTTCTTATGCTCTCAAGTATTCAAAGACATCTTTTACCTTTCAAGGCTTTTGCATTCTTAAGCAATCCACAAACATAGATTTGAAACCATAATCACTGAGTCTGCATTTTTTGTTTCACATATTCCCAAAAGCAAATGATGTTTCCCTTTAGAGAGAAAAAAAAATTGGCCCTTCCCTGGTGCCTTGAAACCACTAATAATAAAAGATTATCTATAGGCTTTCTTAAACAAGGCGAGAAATTAACAGGGCGAGCTTCAGGAGGAGACAAAAAGGCAATCTGTAAAATAATACCCTCTTTATAAAAATGATATAAAGCTCCACTTCTTACATGAAAATAATTTTCATTACTATTCAAGGGCAAGCTTATCAGTATTCAAAATACCAAAAAGAGCTCATGGATACAATGTGGTTGTCAACATCAATAGGAATTCAACATGTGTACATTGCAAGAATATTTACATTGGATTTAAAGTCAGTGACTGTACAAACAGTGATTTGATAAAAACTGTACATCTGTACTGACAGACAACAGAGTTACAACAATCAAATTTGAGTATGTACAATCACTAAGTGGATTTGCAGAGGATGATACATTCTTTTCTGCACTTTGTTTAAATATTTGCTTCTTTTTTTTCTACACATAGAGTGGGAAGGGGCAATCTCTAATCTTGCTCTAATGATGCCCATTGCTATCAACACCACCAGTGCCTTCGTAAAGGCTTAAGGTGGCTATAAAATGCACCTCAATCAGATGTGAAGCTGATCAAATTAAAATTCCATTAGCGCTCACAGGACCCTCACTTCAGTTTTGAGATAGAACAATGGTCTGGCAATAGTGGTTCATTTAAAAATACATGTTATTTTTTTAACTGGTATGTAAGCAAGCATGCTCCCCTGGCCCTATAAAATAATTTAAACCTACACTAACACTTGCAATTTTTAATCTTTATCCTTATTTTCAGATCATCTTATTTCAACTCTACTCATGTAATCTCCACCTGCAAATATGGAAGCATCCATGTTCCTCCACTTCTGGCCTCTTACAGATTCCCAATGTTGTATCACCCTAACACTGAAGCCAAATTTATATCCAGTCAACTTTCAAGGTCGAAGTGTTTCTGCCACTTCACATTCCCACCCCAACCCCTTTTTTAACATGTTTCTTAAATATTAAACAACATGTTCTTAATGAGCAGCACAGTATTACGCTGCTTGCGACCATCGATCAGGGTTCGATCCACATCACTGTAATGAGTTATATGTTCTCCTATGGCCATGCAGATTTCCTCTGGGTGCTCCAGTTTCCTCCCACATTCCAAAGATGTACAATTAAGGTGAAGGTTATTAAGTTGTGGGCATGCTATGTTGGCAGCGGAAAATCGTGGTCTGCCCCAGCACAATCCTCATTAATTTGATTGACAAAATGATGCATTTCATTGCATGTTTCAATGTTTCGCTATACATATTACAAATAAAGATAATCTTTAAATCATATCCTTTTTATCACACGGACTGATATTTTATGTGGCTCAGCATTAAATTTAGTTTGGTATCAAAAACACCATACATAACAAAAAAGATGAGGAAGATCTTAAATGGATTTCTTTGCATCTGCATTTACTTGGGATATTGTCAGAGTTTATAGAATTGAGGAAAAACAGTAGTGAGGCCATGGACTGTATTTGGATTACAGAAGAGGAGATGTTTACTGTCCTAAGGCACATTGGAGTCAGTAAGTCCCAGGGCATGACAAGGTGCCCTGTCGTACCTCATGGGAGGCTAGTGTAGAAATTACAGGGGCTCTGGTAGAGGTATTTTAAATGTCCTTTACCATTGTGAGTTGCTAAAGGACTGTAGGAAAGCTAATCTGGTTTCATTCCGATAGCAATCTGTGCAGATTGGTAATAATATCTCCTCCTCACTGACGATCAACACTGCTGCACCTCTGGGGTGTGTGCTTAGCCCACTGCTCTACTCTCTCTATACCCATGACTGTGTGGTAGGCATAGCTCAAATACCATCTATAAATTTGCTGATGATACAACCATTGTTGGTAGAAGCTCAGATGGAGACAAGAGGGCGTACAGATACAATCATTGTTGATAGAAGCTAAGATGGAGACAAGAGGGCATACAGAAACGAGCTATACCAACTAGTGGAATGGTGTTGCAGCGACAACCATGCACTCAACATCAGCAAGATGAAAGAGCTGATTGTGGACTTCAGAAAGGGCAAGATGAAGGAACACGTACCAAACCTCATAGAGGGATCAGAAATGAAGAGAGTGAGCAATTTCAAGTTCCTGGGTGTCAAGATCTCTGAGGACCTAACCTGGTCCCAACATATTGATGTAGCTATAAAGAAGGCAAGACAGTGACTATACATCATTATTAGTCGGAAGAGATTTGGTATAACAAAAACACTCAAAAACTTCTATAGATGTACCGTGGAGAGCATTCTGACAGGCTGCATCACTGTCTGGTATTGGGGAGGGAGGGGAGGGCTACTGCACAGGACCAGAAGAAGCTGCAGAGGGTTGTAAATTTAGTCAGCTCCATCTTGGGTACCAGCCTACAAAGTACCCAGGACATCTTCAAGGAGCGGTGTCTCAGAAAGGCTGTGTCCATTATTAAGGACCTCCAGTACCCAGGACATGCCCTTTTCTCACTGTTATCATCAGGTAGGAGATACAGAAGCCTGAAGGCACACACTCAGCGATTCAGAAACAGCTTCTGCCCCTCTGGCATCTGAATCTTAATGGACATGGAACCCATGAACACTACCTCACTATTTAATGTATATTATTTCTGTTTTTTGCTCAATTTTTAATCTATTCAAGATACATATACAGTCGGCCCTCCTTATCCGCAAGGGATTGGGTCTGGGACCCCTCGCGGATACCAAAAAACGCAGATGTTCAAGTCCCTTATTCAACCTGTCTCAATGCGGTGGACCTTAGGACCCAGCGGAACCGCAGACCTTATTTAACCTGTCTCAGTGTGGTGGACATTAAGACCTGGCGGCAGAGATCTGAATCTGCAGTGTTTCTGTTCACGAAAATAATCACGATCACGACTGAAAATAAAGTGGAAATATTAAAGTGATCGGAAAGAGGTGAAACACCATCGGTTATTGGAAAAGCGTTAGGCTACGTCGGTCAACGATCAGAACAATTTTAAAGGTTAAAGTGAGAAAGGCTCTGTCCCGATGAAAGCTACAATTATTACTAAGCAACACAGTGGTTTAATTATTGGGTTTTGGGGTTTTGGGTTTTTGATCCTCCACATCAACCGGGCACGGTGGAGAGTGCACTCGGGAGCGGTCTGTCACTCGATCGAACTTGAGAACTTCCATTCCCAAGCCCAGCACTGAAACATACGTACTTAAGTGTTTTATATGCATAGAAAGTAAAATATATACTATATACTAAGACAAACATTTGACTGACTGACGCTAAATAATACCAGATGTACCTGTTCCGACTTACTTAGTAAGAGAATTTCCAATTTTTTTTTGATCCCGATCCACAATAACCCACGCACATCCTCCCGTATACTTTAAATCATCTCTAGATTACTTATAACACCTAATACAATGTAAATGCTATGTAAAATATTTGTTATACTGCATTGTTTAGGGAATAATAACAAGAAAAAAAAGTCTGTACATGCTCAAACAACAAGTTTTGGAAGAGCACTTCCAGGTTTTCTCGATTTGCGGTTGGTTGAATTCATGGATGTGGAACTTGTAGATAAGGAAGGCCCACTGTACTGTAATTGATTTACTTATTCATTTATTATTGTTTTACAGGTAGTCGCCGAATTATGAACGTCCGACTTATAGACAACTCGTACTTGCGAACCGAGGAAGGAGAATGCCGTCCGCCATTTTAAGTTGGGTCATGATGCCATCCGCCATTTTAAGTTGTTGCCGTTGACACTGTATTGAGTGTTTAACTTTGTATTTGGCTTAAGTTTTTCTTAGCAAGATTCACCCTGACCACGCCCGCACTCCCCCCCCCCCCCCCCCCACCGCTATGGTCAGCTGGTGGCACAGTGAAATCAGCGCCGGGCTGGAGAATGGAGGTTTCCGACTTCGATTTAGTGACAGACCACTCCTGTACTGGGTTGATGTCGATCCAGTGACTCCCATACCATCCGTGTCGGGTTGATGTCGAGCTCGCGACTCGACCTCGTAAAAAAAACACTGCCACCTCCAGTTTAAATTCCCATGTGGAATATTGTGGAGGATCAAATACCCAAACCCAGCACAGCCCCTACTTGGCCCATTTAGCCTGTCTCAATGCGGTGGTCCTTAGTACCCAGTGGACCTCGGGAGCCGGCAGAGGTCGGGAATCACCACACGCAGTGTTTCTGTTCCATTGATGGGAAGTGATCGCAATTGAAAATGAAGTGGAAATAATAAAGCATTTGGAAAGAGGTGAAACACCATCGGTCACTGAAAAAGCGTTAAGCTACAGTCAGTTAACTGTCAGAACAATTTTAAAGGATAAAGGATAAAGTGAGAATAATGGAGCATGTGAAAGGCCCTGCCCCGATGAAAGCTACAATTATTACTAAGCAACGTAGTGGTTTAATTATTGGAATACATACGTTTCTTAAGTGTTTTGTATGCATAGAAAGGTAAAATATATACTATATACTAAGACAAACGTTTGACTAACTGACGCTAAATAATACCGGATGTACTTGTTCCGACTTACGTACAAATCTGACTTAAAGACGGACTCCAGAACAGAAATCGTACGTAACCCGGGGACTGCCTGTATTTTGTTTTTTTTCCTTCTATATTATATATTGCATTGAACTGCTGATGCTAAGATAACAAATTTCACGACCCATGCTGGTGATAATAAACCTAACTCTGATTCTGATTATTCAAGAAAAGCTCTAAGAATAAACCAAGAAATAAGGAGGCATTGTTTTAAGGTGCTTGGAAGTTGATACAAGGGTGATGTCAGAAGTAAGTTTTTGACACAGGGAGTGGTGGGTCTATGGAATGCACCGCCAGCAACAGTTGTAGAGTTGGATACAATAGGGTCTTCTAAGAGACTCTTAGATAGGTACATGGACCTTAGAAAAATTGAGGGCTATGTGGTAGGATAATTGTAGGTGGTTACGAGAGTAGGTTAAATGGGAGCACAACATTGTGGGCTGAAGAGCCCGTAATGTGCGGTAGATGTCTATGATTCTATAATTCTTTAATACACATGTAGATTATGTCATAAAGAGTGTTTTTGGCACATTCTCCTTCATAAAACAATGTATAATCAGCCCTCCTTATCCACGAATTCCGCATGCGTGAATTCAACCAACCGCGAATCGCAAAAACCTGGAAGTGCTCTTCAGCACTTGTTGTTTGAGCATGTGCAGACTTTTTTTTCTTGTCATTATTCCCTAAACAATGCAGTATAACAACTATTTTACATAGCATTTACGTTGTATTAGGTGTTATAAGTAATCTAGAGATGATTTAAAGTATACAGGAGGATGTGTGTGGGTTATCGTGGATTGGGATCGAAAAAAATCGGAAGTTCTCTTACTAAGTAAGTCGGAACAGGTACATCTGGTATTATTTAGTGTCAGTTAGTCAGATGTTTGTCTTAGTATATAGTATATATTTTACCTTTCTATGCATATAAAACACTTAAGAACGTATGCTTCAGCGCTGGGCTTGGGAACGGAAGTTCTCGAGTTCAATCTAGTGACAGATCGCTATCAAGTGCACTCTCCACCGTGCTGGGTTGATGAGGAGGATCAAAAACCCCAAACCCCCAAAGCCAATAATTAAACCACTGCGTTGCTTAGTAATAATTATAGCTTTCATCGGGGCAGAGCCTTTCTCACTTTATCCTTTAAAATTGTTCCGATCGTTGACCGACGTAGCCTAACGCTTTTCCAATAACCGATGGCGTTTCACCTCTTTCTGATCGCTTTATTATTTCCACTTTATTTTCAATCGTGATCGTGATTATTTTCGTGAACAGAAACATTGCAGATTCAGATCTCTGCCGCCGGGTACTAATGTCCACCGCATTGAGACAGGTTAAATAAGGCCTGGGGTTCCGCTGGGTCCTAAGGCCCACCGCATTCAGATAGGTTAAATAAGGGACTATTCAACCTATAAACCTCGCGGATAAGGAGGGCCAACTGTATTGAGTACAGGAGATGGGATGTTATGTCGAAGTTGTGTAAGACATTGTGAGACTCAATTTGGAGAATTGTGTGCGTTTCTGGTCACCTACTTATATACCTATAGGAAAGTTATCAATAAGACTGAAAGAGTACAGAGAAAATTTACAAAGTTATTGCTGTGACCTGAGGACCTGCATTACAGGAAAAGATTGAGTAAGTTAGTGGTGTAGGAGAATGAGAGGAGGTTTGATGGAGGTATGCAAAATTATGAGGACTGTAGGAAGGGTAAATGCAAGCAGCCTTTTTCCACTGAGGTTGTGTAAGACTAGAAATGGAGGTCACAAGTTAAGGGTGAAAGTTTTACGGGAAACCTGAGGGAGAACTTCTTCACTCAGAAGGCGGTGTGAGAGGAATCAAGCAGTTAGCAGAAGTGGTGGATGCAGGTTCGATAGCACCATTTAAGAAATGTTCGGATAAGTACAGGGATGGGAGGCACATGAAGAGTTATGGTCCAGGTTCAGGTTTATGGGACTAGGCAAAATAATATTTTAGCACGGACTGTTTGGGCCAAAGGGACTACTTTTGTGCTATTATGCTGATGACTATTTATTTAGTACATTGTTAAAGTTGCAACAAGTCCTAACATACTCATAGAAATACCATCAAACAAAATTTTGCTCTATGTCATATGAAGAGATGTGGTTTAAAGCTATCTTAAAGGAGGAGGGTGAGCAGAGGTCTTGGAAAGAATTCTGAAGAAGGTAGCTTGCTGTCTGAATACATATTGTCAGTGATGAAGCACTGAACCTCTGGACAATCAGCCTCAACAGGTTGGGATGACTGATGCTGTGGGAAAATTCAAAGAAATAAACAAACATCACAATTTTAGCTATCACTTAACCAAGATCTGATGCAGCTCAGTAAGCTTGGGAGTAATTGGTGAATTGGCCTAGTTACGTTAGAACATGGAAAATACATATCCTTATGACTTCAGGCTTCCAGAGAATGCATTGGACGGGGTATCCAGGAATGTAGAGGAATCAAGTTCACATGTAATTAGGATATTGATGTGAGCTAGTGTATCAGTTAAAGGAGGATGGAATCTGGGACTATCATGCTCATGAAAAAAGTCAATCCCAGTAACAGAGCAGTTAAGAAATTTACAATGGAATGGGAGTTTACAATGACTGAGCAACTAAAAGCAGTTAGTTTAGTCGAGCAACAATGATGGTAGATTTGAAGAAGAAAACAATGCTCAAGGGGAGAGAAATATAGCTAACAGGACTAGAATGAAAGGGGTTGCGAATGGAGAATAAACTGGATCAGTGATATAAACACAAGCAAGTCTGCAGATGCTGGATTTCCATAGATGCTGCCTGACCTGCTGAGTTCCTTCAGTGTTTTGCGTTGCTTTGGATCAATAATATGATAGCTTAAAGGAGAGAGGTGAGAAAGCTAGGAGCTCAGAACTATGACAGAAGGTACCTAACTTACACAAAATTCCTGTCCTTTCAGGCCTACATTACCAACTGCCTAAGCCATATTATGTTTCCAAATCTATTTATGATTGTTTTCACGTCTGTTTAAGTTCTCTAGTGATCATATAGAAGGGAAACAAGTAAAAGAAACAGTGAATGGCCTATATGTACTGCATACTACTTTCTTTCATAACATTTGAGAGTTCATTAAGTGCTACCGATACTTGTAGAAAGTTGGTTAAAACAATGAAAGCAATGTAATTGAGAAGTGCTTGCAAATTCCATCCCAAGCTTATTTAAGTAGACTCTACACTCATTAGAAGTTGGGTAATATCATTGCAACCTGCATAATTGCTGAAAGGTTGCTTCATTTTTATTTTCTTTTTTATTGAGATACAGTGTGGAATAGGCCCTTCGAGTGACACAAACCAGCAATCCAAGCTTAATCATGGGATAATTTACAATGACTAATTAACCTACTAATTGGTACTGCTTTGGACTGTGGGAGGAAACTAGAGTACTCAGAGGAAACCCACACAATCACGGGCAGATCGTACAGACTCTTTACAGGCAGCAATGGGAATTGAAACCGGATTATCTGCATTGTAAAGTGTTGTGTTAACCACAACACTATCGTGCCATCTCCCAGATATAGATTCCCCAGGTTCATCTGGTTGGAGAGTCGATATCCAAAGGATAAAGACTTAGAATGAAGAGTCAGCCACTTAGGACAGAGAAAGTAATTTTTTATTATGAGCGGTGTTTCTTTTTAGATTGTCGAGAAGACCCTGGTTGCTTTGCATTCAACAATTTGATCAGACGGTCAACTTCCTGAGTCAAAAGGTATCATGTAATGAGGCACACACAGGAAAGTTAATGGAGCTGAATGACAGCCACGATCTTGCTGAGGAATCTCTCATTTCTTATGTTCTCAGGTGATTAATCTGAAGGAGTTCATTATTACAGAAATTTGTCAATCAATTAAACAGCAATAAGACAAGAAAAAACACTTACGGGTTATCCAGAAGGAGTATTATAGGATTTAACTCTTTCTTTGGTCTGTAGTAAGCTCTAAGAGGAACAATGAAGTTATACAATCCATTTCCTGCAGTTTCTGCAGAAACAATGATAAGTTTGTTCCTGAATCCATATGCTTTTGCATCTTCATAGTAATTATGGTGGCACCCCTGGAAGGAGCAAAAAAATGAAATGCAATTATTTATTTACTTAAATAAGAACATACTTCAGTTTCCCTCAATTAGTTTGCCTTCAATGATAAAAAAAAAACCTTCATTCTTTTCCAAAAGAAGATCTCTTCCTTCTTTGAAAACTTACACATAAAGTAGAAAGACGAAAGAAAAAGAAGGGGAACTGTTACCGTTGTTTGCTTGTAGGGAATTTTGATTCAGACCAAAATGTATATATATATATATCAAAAAATCCAGGGAACTGACATCATATCAGGATTAAGAAATGGCTACATATTGTTTATTTGGCACTCTGAAAAGTGTATACTGCATCCATTCTGGGGAAATTTTTTTTTAAAAGTCTTTGCCTGTGCCTCCTCACGCAATAACACATTTACAATCTTCAAGTGCCTAACAAATTCTGAATACATGTTAATATATATGGAGGAGTTTGTATAAAACTAGGTTAAATTGCATCAGTATCTGCAGGACTTTTGATGCTTTCCAATGCCACTTCTGAGAACATTGCAATAGTGTATGTGATATAAATGAATTTATGTTTTACATGTTCACTTCTGTGTAGGAATATCAGATGAAATAAAGCATTACCAAACCAATAAAAGGGTGCAATATGTTTATGTAAGTAAAACTCCTAGACATAACTTCAGGGCAAATAGGCATATAAAAATACAAAGGTTTTAAAGTGCCTGAAGAACTGTGAAACAAAGGATTGCTTCAATTTTCTCCTGAATTATTAACAAAGACGGTTATGGGAGAGAATTAGAATTATGATTCTTTTATACCCCAATTTTATAAAAGCAGATTTCTGCCACTTTGCTAATGTCAACATAGAAAACTTTTAACATAGAACATTCTTGATGCCCCATTATATTGTAGCAATGGAAATTGATAAGCACTATCTCCTCACCAAACTCCCGGACATGGGCATCAACACCTCCCTTTACAGCAGGATCCTTGACTTCCTGGCTAACAGACTGTAATCTGAAATGCCAGGTAGCAACACCTTCACCACGATTATTCTCAAAACTGGTACCCGATGAGGCTGCATCACTAGTGTCCTACTCTACTCCCTATAAATTAATGACCATACAACCAAAGTCTGCTCTAATTCCATATACAGGTTTGCAGCTGAAAATGCAATGGACCATATCTCAAATAATGAATCGGAGTACACGACGAATATAGAAAGCTTGGTAACATGGTATGACAAAAACCTTTCCTTCAACGTCAGCAAAACAAAAGAGCTGGACATTGACTTTATAAAGGACAGTGGGGGTAACACTATGCACATTCTTCTACCTTTATTAATGGTGCTGAGGTTAAGAGGTTTGGAGATTCAAGCTCTTTGGAATGAATATTGCCAATATGTCTGTACTGATCCGACTACCAAGAAATCTACCAATGCTCTACTTCCTGAGGAAGCAAAAGATATTTGGCATGTCCCCATCAACTCTTAGCAAGTTTTATCAATGCACCATGGCGAACATTGTGTCTAGATGGATCATGGCTTGGTATGGCAACTACTCTGCTTGTGACCGCAAGAAAGAGCAGACAGTTGTGGACATAGTTCAGGACATCATGGAAACCAACCTCCCCCCCCCCCCCCCCCACAGGCTCTGTCTATGTTTCCTGTTGCCTCAGTAAAGTAGGCAGCATAATCAAAGAACCCTCTTTTCTCCCCTCACCATTCAAGCAGACGATCCAAAAGCCAGAAAGCATGTTCCACCAGGCTCAAGGGCAACTTCTACCCTGCTTTTAGGTAACTATTGAATGGCTTCCAAGTACAATAAAATGAACTCTTGACATTATGATCTTCCACTTTATTGTCTCCCTCTACTGTACTCTTACTGTTTCTCTTGCACTTTATTCTGCATTTTGTTATTGCTTTATCTTGCGTGACCTCAATGAACTGTGTAATGATTTGATCTGTACGAACAGTATGCAAGACAAGCTTGGCAATGTACCTCAGTACATGTAAACTGACTCTAATAACTGAACTCATACCTTATCTAACCTAAGACAGCAGAATGTAACTTTTTCCCGCAGGAGATGGCACAAGGTTGGAGAACTTCCAATATAGGGTGAGTTTGGAGGGTATCCTTTAACATACCTAAAACAAAAAAAAAAATCAGTCATGTTAATTGGACATCTTAAAATATCTCTAAGATCATAACTATTTACTGGAAATACATTTGACAGATGAAAAACATTAATAATTTTGTCTAGTAAAATACAGTCATATCCAACAGATAAAACTGTATGTGCAGCATAGTCTTGTACATTAAATACATTTTGAAAATGATCTGATTATGGTCTACTTCAGAGTGTATGCCCAAACAATGGTTATAGAGCAGAGTTGAGACAGTGAGTAGATTCTGTGAAAGAAAATTGGCATTATTTTCATAATTCAAAGTGGAAACCGCAAAGAACAATCACACATCAGGATGTGGTGGGGTATATTTGCACAAATACTAAACCACATACAATGAAAGACCTAGCTGCAAGGATGTGTGGCACTACAGCTATTATATGTAAATGAACTGGGGAAAGGTAGAGATATTGCAGATGTCCAGATTGTATATTATCTCCTTTGTAACAGGGCAAAAGCTGGACAGGTGCAGCCATCTTTTGACAGAAAGGGAAAAAAGTCAATTGTGTTCTGCATTTTTAGAAAAGGGGTTCAGATGCTATAAGACAGCATTTCAGGAATAAGGATAAACTATTAAAGAATTCCTCCCTAAGCCATTTTCACCTGTACAGAATCAGGACGAGGTTGTGACAAGAGGTGAGGATCACATTTCTCAGGTATGGAGACCTATGTGTTTCATTTGTTGGAAGCAGCATCTTGATCAGATATTGGCAACTACTGTGTCTGTTCTAGCATGATGAGTTGAGTGGCCATATTTTGAGTTTCACAATTCTAGAGTGAAAGGCCTGATTTTGATCCAGATTATGGATGTGAGACAAGATGTACCATTGTAAGGGAAATAGTTAAATGTCAACTTATTCATTATATTATCATTAATATTGAAAAGAAGTCACTGGCAATCAAGTCTTTTGCAATGTCCTTTGCTCATACATCTTAAGGTATGAGTTTTCTAAAAAAAAATAACTTTTTGAGTTGTTTTGCTGATACTAGAGTATTAGGTATAATGCCTTGACAACCAAGGATTAATTTGAGGTTCCTGTAACTATATAATACCTATGGTTGTGCTGTAATGGAATGGTTCAAAGATGACAGATGGCAATGTTTTACTTGGGAAATTAATGCCTAAAACATGGAATCAGTCGTAATTATTGGAAGTATATAAATCTATAGCAGATAGAGTCATAACAGCACAGAAAGAGGTTCTTTGGTGCAGTTGGGCCATGTCAACTATAATGCCTATTTAAGCTAGTACCATTTGCCCATGCTTGACCCATATCCTTTTAAATCATTCCTATTCATAATCATGCCCAACTGTCTTTTAGAAGTTATTCCTGTACCTGAATCAACTATTTCCTCCGGCAGCTTATTCCATAAACATACCACTCTCTGTGTAAAGAAAAAGTTGCTCATTGCCAACAAATCTTCTCTATTCCCCTTCTCTATTGATATGAGTATTAAGATGGAATTTTAAGGAATAGTGGAAAATGGATTTGCCAAGTCTGCATTTTAGAATAGAGTCAAAAGCTTTAGGCTTTGATAAAAATCTACTACTGACTCTTACGTTCCAAGAAAGGTAATGTCACAATTCTTTATCCTGCCATAAAATATTTCAAAAGCACTGAAGAAAAAATACTTAACAATTCCACCAGCAACCAAATTAGCGACCTACTGGAAGTTTAAGATCCAGGGAAACAAATAAAAATAAGGAGCTATTTATGAGGTAAATAGATGGAATATGCTAATGGAGAGCATGCAGGTCCGAACAGAGGCAAAAGAGTGTCCTGCACCTCAGCTGTGAGTGATGCAGTGCAGAAATCAGGAATGAGCTTGAAGTCAGAAGATTTCTTCTGCACTAGTCATTGTGTGCAGATGCTGAACAGAAAGTCCGGGCACACTTTGTATCCTGCTCTTGAAGGTGCCATAGCTGGTGCATCTAACATGTTCCCACTCATTTATTTATTTATTTGAATTAAAAAGCTAGTATTTTTAAGGTTTAAAAAATAATTGTATATTTATGTTTTAATAGCAGTTACATGTGTGTTTTAAGCAGATCTGTTTTATTATTAATTTTATTTACCCTTGTCCAGCAGTTTCCAAGTATGATCTGCAGTTAAAGCCTCAGTCTGGCCACTGTGTTCTAGTCGCTGCTCATGGCCACTGCTCCTTACTGCAGCAGGTGGGCTAGCACAGGCTACAAACAGGGGGAGGTGCACGTCGCACCCATTTAATTCCTCAGCATGACATCTAATGAGTTGTAAAGTGCTAATGCTGAAAGACCTCAAAAAGTGCTTTGAAGAGGCTTCAAAGAAGTTAATTATATTAGAATTTTTGAAGTTGTTTTTAGTGTTATGGATTGAAACATTGCTGTGAGAGATTGTGAAGATATCAATGAACCATAGGATGTAGGAGCAGAATTAGGCCATTCAACCCATCAAGTCTGCTCCACCAGTTCATCATGGCTGACCCTGGATCCTGCTCAACCCCATATGCGTGCCTTCTCACCATATCCTTTGATGCCCTGACCGATCAGGAAACAATCAAATTCTGCCTTAAATATACCCACAGACACGGCCTCCACTGCAGTCTGTGGCAGAGCATTCCACAGATTCACTACTCTCTGGCTAAAAAAAATTACTCCTTACCTCTGTTCTAAAAGATTACCCCTCAATTTTGAGGCTATGCCCTCCGGTTCTGGATATCCCCACCATAGGAAACATCTTCTCCACATCCACCCTATCTAGTCCTTTCAACATTCGGTAGTTTTCAATGAGATCCCCACACATTCTTCTAATTTCCAGCGAGTACAGGCTCAAAGCTGCCAAACACTCCTCATATGTAACCCCTTCATTTTTGGAATCATCTTCATGAACCTCCTCTGGACTGACTCCAATAACAATTCATCCTTTCTGCGATATGGGACCCAAAACTGTTGACAATACTCTAAGTGCGAACTGACTAGTGTCTTATAAAGGCTCAGCATTATTACTTTTGTGTTGAAAGTAAGGAGATAATGCCAACATTGCATTTGTTTTCTTTATGACAGTCTCAACCTGTAAATGAACAAGAGGACTCCCAAGTCCCTTTCTGCACTTCTAGTGTTTGTACCTTCTCCATATTTAGATAATAGCCTGCACTATTGTTCCTTTAACCCAAATGCATTATCATACATTTCCCAACAATGTATTTTTTTTTGCCCATTCTTCCAATTTGCCTAAGTCCTGCTGCAATCGCATTGCTTCCTCAGCACCACCTATCTCTCCACTTATCTTTATATCATCTGCAAACTTTGCCAAAAGGCCATCAATTCCATTATTCAAATCATAGACAAACAATGTGAAAAGTAGCGGTCCCGATACTGACCCCTGAGGAACATCACTAGCCACTGGCAGACAAACAGTAAAGGCCCCTTTTATTCACCCTAGCTGCCTCCTGCCAGTCTGCTATTCCTCTATCCATACAAGTATCATCCCTGTAACACCATAGGATTTTATCTTATTAAGCACCCATAAGGTTATTAGATTGACATAGGAGGCCGTTCACTACACCGAGCCCCTACAATAATCCCATCAATCCGATTATTCCAATTAATTTTCTGTTACTTAATCTCTCTCAGGTGCCAGCAATTTCTCCTGTTTCTTCTACCTCCATAGGTTATGGTGACCAATTAACTGACTAACCGGCATATACTTGGGATGGGAGAAGAAACTGTTATATCTGAATAACAATCTGGCAAATAAATTAGAGCATTTTCATTTTTTGAAGAGTTATTTTCCTTTATAGTTCTTGCAGTAGGAAGTAGCATGGCATCCATACAGGAACTGTTCCCTTTAAGCTATATTGATGCACAACCACACAGCAACTAAAACACTCCCGTGAACATAGCATTTGATGCCACACAGCTGGAAATATCTTTTAAAAATGGTAATATAATTTTGAAATTATGCTAATATAACTATGAAATCTTTGTTAACATAATCAGGAAATACCCTGTAACTAATTGTTTATGAATGTAATCCATAAATCTCTTAAGCAATAGAAGAACTACAACCTTTAGTTTGAAACATTTTAGAGCCTTAACATATTTACATTGTCAACGTTTCAAGTTACAACACTGCTACAAATTGTAACAATAAACACAGAATGGAAGTCAGTAGCTTATTGTTAATAAATTGTTAGCCTGCTAAATGTGAATGTCATCTAGTCAAAACATTTTACTTTTTCCATTGTGCCTGTCAGTTATTTTGACTGCCTATCATCATTTAACTTGTGTTGCAAGTTGTGGCCTGTGTTTGCTTGATGTGAAAATACCATATTCTGGCTTTTTTGGAAGTAATCTTTCAAAAAATTAATAATGTGAGAAGAAATTTTATATTAAAATTGCAAGGTAAAAATTCCTTTCTATAAAATTGTATATATGATTGCTTATTTTATTAATTTAATTAAATTTTCAACTTATCTTGTTAATTTCTTCAAATAATAATTATTTTTAGTATTCTCAAATAATAATGATTATTATTTAGTATCCTAATGATGTCAAAAAGGCATAAGAAGAGTTAAATACTTTGAAGAACAAATCTTGTACAGAATTTAAGGTAGAAAGGATTTTACAATTTATAGAAGTTGAACTACTGTATACATATCAAAAAACAAAAAAATGAAATTTCACAATATTTTTACATGTCAAGATAATGGCTGTGTTATGCACCACTTGTGCAGAAGCAAAAGTTGGGGGCAAGTTCAGTAGTAGAAAAAAATGTGAAGAATTTAAGTTAGATAATTTAAAATGACATCTTAACCAGGAAATTCATAACGATGCAGTTAACAAATTATGCAATCAGAAGAAATGTGGAATTTTGCACATTAACTGAAACTCCAAAGAGCGTGAAACAAGATGCTCAAAAGAAGTCTAACTCTGATATGGTCAAAGTGGTAACTGACAAGATTATCCTAGCAATTAAAACTAATGCTTCTATGCATTCCTTGCAAGAAATTCATGCACACGGGGTGGCACGGTAGCCTAGTGGTTAGCACAACACTTTACAGTACTACATACAGTAGACATATGGAAATGGTGAAGGGGGAGAGGAATTACTGGAAGTTCAAAAAATAAATGTTCATGCCATCAGTTTGGAGGCTAACCAGACAGAATATAAGGTGTTGTTCCTCCAACCTGAGTAGGGCCTCATGGCGACAGTTGAAGGGGCCGTGGGCAGACACATTCGATAGACATATGGATGGACATCTTGCACAGATACTTGGACTATACCACTTCCCACCCTGTTACTTATAAAAACGCCATGCCCTTCTCTCAATTTCTGTCTCCACCGCATCTGCTCTCAGGATGAGGCTTTTCATTTGAGAACAAAGGAGATGGCCTCCTTCTTCAAAGAAGGGGGCTTTCTTTCCCCCATCATCAACGTTGCTCTCAACCACACCTCTTCTGTTTCACGCACATCTGCCCTCACCCCAACCTCCTGCCACTCTCTCAAGGATAAGGTTTCTCTTGTCCTCACCTAATACCCCACCAGCCTCCACACCAGCACATAATTCTCCGCCATCATCAACAGGATCCCATCACCAAGCACATTCTTCCCTTCTCTACTGACACTTCACCCGTAAGTCTGTTGGAGTCATATATTGTGCCCTGTGCTCCCGGTGTGGCCTCCGTATATCGGTGAGACTCAATGTAGATTAAAAGACTGCTTCGCTGAGAGCCTACGGTCCATCCACCAAAAGAAGTGGGATTTCCCTGTGGCCACACATTTTAATTCCTTTATAAGGTGGCTATCAAGACATTTAGCCTTTACTGCTTTAGTGAGGAATTATGAAGTTTTGATCCAGTATTGCAAAGAGTAAGTTAATGAATGGAATGATCCAATCAGCAACTATTGCTTCAAGATTTTGACCAATCCACAATGTCAATTAGCATTGACTATCCTTAGTGATGTTTTAGAAGATCTGGCATCACTTTGTAAGTTCCTTCAGAAAAGCTGTTCGAATAGAATTGAAGCACTACACTGCAGTACGTAAAAGCAAAAATAAATAAGTTTCAGTCACAGCATCTTGGTGATACAGCTTGTTGGAGTGACAAAGTGAAAGATCTTCTTGCATCTATACGTTCTGACATTGATATAGCACCTATTGTTCGATTCAATCAACTTGTGTGTGATCACCTGGATAATAGATTTCCCGATGATGATTTAAGAGAATTGCAGGCTTCTGACCTTGTTGCTATTACAAATTCAACCAATTCTGAATTTGGAAATGAAAATGTCCTACCACTGACAAAAAGAATACTCAGCTACTATTACAAACACTAATGAAAGAACTGCCTTAGAAATATTCCAGCAATGTTTTGATTTCAGATTTTTCATTTAAAACCATAAGACTATAAGACCATAAGGTATAGGAGCAGAAGTAGGCCAGTTGGCCCATTGAGTCTGCTTTGCCATTCAATCATGGGCTGATTCAATTATTACAGTCATCCCCACTCCCCTGATGCACCCCATACCCTTTGATGCCCTGGCTAATCAAGAACCTAACACGAGGAAATCTGCAGATGCTGGAAATTCAAGCAACACACACAAAATGCTGGTGGAACGCAGCAGGCCAGGCAGCATCTATAGGGAGAAGCGCTGTCGATGTTTCGGGCCGAGACCCTTTGTCAGGACTAACTGAAAGGAAAGATAGTAAGAGATTTGAAAGTAGGAGGGGGTGGGGAAAATGCAAAATGATAGGAGAAGACCAGAGGGGGTGGGGTGAAGCTGAGAGCCAGACAGGTGATTGGCAAAAGGAATACAGAGCTAGAGAAGGGAAAGGATCATGGGATGGAAGGCCTAGGCAGAAAGAAAGAGGGGGGGAGCACCAGAGGGAGATGGAGAACAGGTAGAGTGATGGGCAGAGAGAAAAAAAACTAAATATATCAGGGATGGGTTAAGAAGGGGAGGGGCATTAACGAAAGTTAGAGAAGTCAATGTTCATACCATCAGGTTGGAGGCTACCCAGTCGGTATATAAGGTGTTGTTCCTCCAACCTGAGTGTGGCTTCATCTTGACAGTAGAGGACGCCGTGGATAGACATGTCAGAATAGGAATGGGATGTGGAATTAAAATGTGTGGCCATTGGGAGATCCTGCTTTCTCTGGCGGACAGAGCGTAGGTGTTCAGCGAAACGGTCTTCCAGTCTGTGTCGGGTCTCACCAATATAAAAAAGGCCACACCGGGAGCACCAGACGCAGTATACCACACCAGCCGACTCACAGGTGAAGTGTCGTCTCACCTGGAAGGACTCTCTGGGGCTCTGAATGGTGGTGAGGGAGGAAGTGTAAGGGCAGGTGTAGCACTTGTTCCGCTTGCAAGGATAAGTGCCAGGAGGGAGATTGGTGGGAAGGAATGGGGGGGATGAATGGACAAGGGAGTCGCTTAGGGAGCGATCCCTGCAGAAAGCAGAAAGAAGGGGGGAGGGAAAGATGTGCTTGGTAGTGGGATCCTGTTGGAGGTGGCAGAAGTTACGGAGAATTATATGTTGGATCCGGAGGCTGGTGGGGTGGTAGGTGAGGACAAGGGGAACCCTATCCCGAGTGGGGTGGTGGGCGGATGGGGTGAGGGCAGATGTGTGGGAAATGGGAGAGATGCATTTGAGAACAGAGTTGATGGTGGAAGAAGGGAAGCCCCTTTGTTTAAAAAAGGAAGACATCTCCTTCGTCCTGGAATGAAAAGCCTCATTCTAAGAGCAGATGCGGTGGAGATGGAGGAATTGTGAGAAGGGGATAGCATTTTCAGGGGATAATCAGGAACCTATCTATCTCTGCCTTAAGTACATCCAATGACTTGGCCTCCACAGATTTACCACCCTCTGACTAAAGTAATTTCTGCGAAAGTTTAGACAGGTTCAATTAAGATGTTCACTGATATGCTGAACTATGTGATTGAAACAAAGAATTTGAGAAACTGTCAATTCTCGTTGACATTGTTGGAACATTTTAAGCTTCTAGTGATGTCTGTGAAACTGGATTCAGTCTTATGAATTCAACTAAATGTAAATCCAGAAACAGACTAGAAGTGGAACTTTTGAATGATTTAATTAGCATTAACAGGCAGCATCTATAGGGAGAAGCACTGTCGACGTTTCGGGCCGAGACCCTTCGTCAGGTCCTGACAAAGGGTCTCGGCCCGAAACGTCGACAGTGCTTCTCCCTATAGATGTTGCCTGGCCTGCTGCATTCCACCAGCATTTTGTCTGTGTTGCTTGAATTTCCAGCATCTGCAGATTTCCTTGTGTTTGCTTAATAAGCATTAAGATGTGTCTTTCATCTGGATGCAAAACTAATCTGGACAATGTTTACAGTCAATGAATTTGTATAAAGACCAGCAAGAAAAAGTTTAGAAAATGTGAGACTTCCTTTCATGTCCTGTATTTCATCATACCCTTCAATTAATAAATAATATCCTAAGTATGTGATTTTTCAGTTTTCATTCTAAATATTCATGGTATACATATTACAAAATTAAAACAAATGAAGAGCTGCACAGTTTTTAGGCCTTGTAAATATTTCCTGCTCCGAGCAATTGTTGGTTCATGCAGCTTAAAAAAACACTAGAGGGAATGTTGAATACAGGCCTGTGATTGCCCATTTAATTATATTAACTGATATCTAGGTGTTTTGGTAAAGCAGACTCCTTCTCCAACTCTTCAGCTTAAGGAATGTTGACTGATAGCTGTAAATCTTAACAGATAACATCACCAAGGCAAGGCAATACTGAGCCTGTAGTGAACAACCTCTAGAATCAATGAGATACAGCAATTGGAAAATAAAAAGCCAGAATGGGGGCAATCAAAATAAAGCAAATAAGATACAAAAAGGAAAATAAAAAGAGGAAAGAAGGAATGAGTTAAAAAAGTGGAAAAGATACCGTAAGTATAAGAAAAGAATAATAAGACTAATTTTAAGTATCTAAGGTGGAAAAGGATTAATAGCATTGGAGATACTGTAAAGTGCAATATTGAAACACACAAGGCATTTTAGTGAAACAGCCCTTTTCATAAGGTTAAAAAGTAGAAGGATGCATATCCACCACATTTGGAAATTCATAATTTAAAAAAGACATCTCATATACTATAAGCATCTGGTTGATTTATATGTTAACTAAAGTATACTTTTACTTTTCATATTATTTGCCCAGATGGAAACAAAGTTAAAAGTTTGGAGGTATTTGCTGTAAAGTGAAGCAGAGGACAACTGATTCCTGTATAAGTAAGTGCCAGGAGATTAGTTGGCTCCACAGAATAAATTGCTAATCACACTAACGCTAATTAAAATCATTTTGCTCTATTGGCACATGTGTGCATACTGTTGTTTCCTTTGCTTCTGCATCAAAGGGGATTGGCTCACTAGGCCCCTGAAGACAGTATCAAGTCACTGGTACAGAATGAAAGCTCCCTGAGAGAAGAAGCTTTTCTTACCAAAGGTCACCAGCATGCCTTGCAATTTAACTACAGTAATTTTGATCCATTTATGATAAAGTTAAAAGCCTTGAACTGTTTAATCCTTCTGGCTGAGAGGATTACATGGACATGAGTCTACAAGCAAATTGACTCTATTAAATAGAATCTGTGCTTGAGATTAAAATTATCAAACTGAATTGACACAAAACAGAGGACATTGTTAATTAGAATCAAAATTACTTTCTTTACTCATGAATTATGGATGTGTTTATCATTAAGTTGTACCTTATAAAAGACAGTGTGCAAAATATTATGCACAGTCCTATTTACATGAACTCCAAATTATTTAAAACATATTTGATATTTTGAAATAGTTAATGTATTCAAATTTTGCATATTATAAAGCACTTTCTATGTAGGTTCAAATGAAAGAACTGATTAGCCAGTTATAAATAAGAGGGAGAAATTAATGCTGGTATCTTTAGGGAACAACGGTACTCAAAGATGATAAAAATAATAGGATTGTATCTGATATTAATATGTTATCCTCTTCAAAATAGTAAACAAAAGCTCACATAATTTGTTTACATTTCTTATAAATACATATTTAATCACAGAGTTAACAGTCATAAGTCTAAAATAATATCTTCCCTACATATTGCAAAACTCAATAAAACCTTACTCAATTGTTGAGGATGCTTGCTCATCAGAAGGATTTGCTTCATCCTCCGAGTGGTCACTTAGAAGCTCACAGGCTTGAATAGATGAAACATCTCCTACTTCTAAAACTGGTGCAATACTAGACCTCCTACATTCTTTATCGGCACCTGAAGGAAGGGTCAAAGTTGGACCTGTTGGAGGTCGACACCTTGTATCTTGGAGGTCTATGGCTACTGTGCCTAAAAGTAAAAGTTATGAAATTTATTAAAACAACTGCAAATTAATAAATATTTGTTAATAATATGCACAATGTGACATTCAAAGATTTGTTAACAACATTAAAAATGTATCATCACAATATGGCAATCCCTCCTGATTCCTACATTACACACTATTGAAACTGGGGCACATTTTACTAGAACAGGACATCTCAAGACATGCTGCATTATTGTGAAATATTTGCTGGATGTAGGGCTGAGTGATTTAAGGAAATAAACAGCAAATGCAACAAGGCATCTGGAAACTCAGCAATCAATGGACTAAGATAAAAAGTATTCTCTGCTACAAAGAGGAAAGGCTGTAGATGAAATTGTTCATGTTCTTTTCCACACCTTGTTGCACCATGGGTGGCAAACTTGCAGTTTCTTAAGTATTTTGTTTGACTTTTTTTTAAAAATGAGGCCGAGTTACTAGCTCGACACTCAACCCAGCATGGATGGAAAGAGAACAAGTAGCCACCGGATTCAAACCTGAGACTATTCACCTCGAAGTCCAGTGCAGATATCACTACACCACCGGCTAGCTATGTAGATGAAATAGCATTGGGTAATTTGGGTGTCAAGTCAAAACAGAGGTGGAGAGGAAAGAATGGAATATGAGGTAAACATGACAAAGAAAAATGAAAAAAAGCATAAATTTAAATCTGAAGTTTTTAAAAGTTCTCTAAAATTAATTTGCAGCTTGAAGGGATGAGACTACACATTTTAATTATTTATTGGTTCATGAGTGGCTATTAACAATAAGTGATGTCTGTTCTTTACACACATTTCGTTTGCTCCACTCATTGCTCTCCTCAACCCTTTCTACTAGTTAGACCAAGCTGTAAATAAGGTCATTTGATCAATGAATGAATGTGAACTGTTAGAGGGCGAGAGCATATCTAGACAAAACAATGTGGGAGCTGTGAAATGCACAGCAGGAGGACAAGCACATCAGGCCAGGTTCTCAAGAGGACAAAAAGAGGGGGAAAAAACAAGCAGAGTTAACTTTATGGAGGGATAAGTAGCACTGACTGAAACATTAAGTTATCTGAAGCTGTATAATTGAACATTGAGTGTAGAAGGCTGTTGCAATGTGCCCAGGCAAAAAATGAGTTGCAGTCCCTCAGGCTTGCATTGAGCCTTACTGTGACAGTATAGAAGGACAGAATCAATAGATATGTCAGAGTGCGACTGAGATGAGGATTTATAGTGGAGAATGCAGAATGCAGTACACTAGATTGAAAGAACAGCCAGTGAATCATTGCTTCAACTGGAAAGTCCGATTGGTTTCTGGATAGTGGGGAGTGGATATGTGAAAGGAGAAGTATTACAACACCTACAGTTTCAAGGAAAATGCTGCAAGAAGGGAGTGGTTAGTGAGTATGGGTGGATAACAAAAATTGCCAAAGTAATCATCTTCGTGAAATGCTGAAAGTGGGTGAAGAGGGGAAAATACATTTGGTCATGGGATTTCTTTGAAGGTGGCTAAAAATGTGGAGAATGATCTGTTAAAAAGAGAAGCTGGTGGGTGAGGAAGGTAAGGACCAGGAAAAGTTATTCTTTTATCCACCCAGAGGAAAGGGGGTGGGAGCAGGTATATGGGAAATTGGTGAAATGTGGTCGAGCTTTGTTGACAATAGTAAAAGGTAGACGTTGCAGTGGCACCTGTGCAAGAAGACTCATTATCAGAACAAATACAACAAAGACAAACGAAGTTGGAGAATTTCAGAGTCCTGATAGGAAGCAAGGTGGGATGAAGATTATTTGAGATAGATGATGGAGTCAGTAGGCTTATAATGGATAGTAGCTGTTGGCCTATCTCCTAAGATGGAGACAGAGAGATTTACCTCTAACAAATTCATCAGTTCAAACATTTTGATGTGACTGCTTTTTCTCTGCCAAGTTATCATTTTTACAGTTTCCCACCTTTGAGATTAAACCAAATTACCTGCAAAATGCTGAATTTATACTTACCCAATTTTTGAACAAGTTGTAATATTTGTATTTCCTGGGAACATCACTGTAAATATAAAACTCAGTCTCTGTTTTTGCTACCTGATTGCATGATTATTTCCAAAATTCTCTTGTATTTAGCGTTTCCAGCAACCACTAAATTCCATCTCCCTGCTCTAGAATTGGTCTGTTTTTGCCTAATGCCCTTATTCATTTCCCTCTATTCACACTCTTCTAGACAGATCAACTGTGATTAATAACCATTCAACATCCTTTCATCAATAGCATCAAAAGCACACCTATCTCTAGTTTCCACAATCTGTAGGTAGTTCCTTTGTTCTCTCCACTCCTCCCTTTCTCTGGAACTTAAAACAAGCATGGTCTCTCACTTAGTCAGTTCCAATGAAGAGTCATTGATCTGAAACATGAACTTTGCTTCTCTCTCCATAGCAGCTGCTTCAACTGTTCACTATTTCATTTCTGTCAATTCTCAATTCTAAATGAAAATCCTGGATCATTCCAGATAATTGTCTCCACAACAGTAATAACTTTGTCAAAAATTAAAGCCCACCACCTCCCAATACATCTGCCATAGGATGCCGGCACTCCCTTTCCTGCCAAACTATCTTTCCTGAACACTATTCCATCAGTTTCATTCCATATGGCTAACTGTATCCTGAAAGTCTTAATCTGGTTTAGAATGTTTCCTTCATGTGCTGTACACCTATCATATTCTTTCAAGTACTCTTTCTTGGTCTAATCCTATCTAAAAAAATTAACTCTTCTTGCTCTGAAGTTATTGCTCTCTCTCAATCCTTTGAGCACCTTTTTTACTTATTTTCTACACTACTTTCTGATATCTATTCCATGCGTTTGTCCAAAAACTGCTAATAAACCTTTCAACAAGGAAGAGTGCTGTTCAGAGGTTCAATTCATTGTGCTTGTATAGACACCACTTCCCCATAAAATGGTTCCAATGGTCCTTAAATCTGAAGTCTCCCTGCAGTAGCATTCCTTCATCAATACATTCATCTGCACAGCCCTCCATCGTTCCACAAAATAGCACGTGGCCTTCACAGTCCTGTTTCATAAATCCTTTCTTAACTTCTTAAAATATGGAACAATGCAAAATTATTAAGTCACCAGGACCGGATGAAATGCACCCCAGACTACTGTGGGAGGCGAGAGAAGAAATTGCTGAGCCTCTGGAGATGATCTTTGCATTATCAATGGGGACGGGAGAGGGTCCGGAGGATTGGAGGGTTGCAGATGTTGTTACCGTATTCAAGAAAGGGAGTAGAGATAGCCCAGGAAATTACAGACCAGTGAGTCTTACTTCAGTGGTTGGTAAGTTGATGGAGCAGATCCTGAGAGACAGGATTTATGAACATCTGGAGAGGCATAATATGATTAGGAATAGTCAGCATGGCTTTGTTAAGGGCAGGTCATGCCTTATGAGCCTGATTGAATTTTCTGAGGATGTGACTAAACACATTGATGAAGGAAAGGTAGTAGATGTAGTGTATCTGGATTTCAGCAAGGCATTTGATAAGGTACCCATGCAAGGCTTATTGACAAAGTAAGGAGGCATGGGATCCAAGGGGATATTGCTTTGTGGATCCAGAACTGGCTTGCTCACAGAAGGCAAAGAGTGGTTGTAGACAGGTCATATTCTGCATGAAGGTCGGTGACCAGTGCTGTGCCTCAGGGATCTGTTCTGGGACCCTTACTCTTCATGATTTTTATAAATGACCTGGATGAGGAAGTGAAGGGATGGGTTAGTAAATTTGCTGATGACACAAAGGTTGGGGGTGTTGTGGATAGTGTGGAGGGCCGTCAGAGGTTACAGTGGGACATTTGTAGTATGTAAAACTGGGCTGAGAAGCTGCAGATGGAGTTCAACCCAGATAAGTGTGAAGTGGTTCATTTTGGAAGGTCAAATATGATGGCAGAATATAGTATTAATGGTAAGACTTGTGGCAGTTTGGAAGATCAGAGGGATCTTGGGGTCCGAGTCCATAGGACACTCAAAACAGCTGCGCAGGTTGACTCTGTGGTTAAGAAGGCATACAGTGTATTGGCCTTCATCAATCGTGGAATTGAATTTAGGAGCCAAGAGGTAATGTTGTAGCTATATAGGACCCTGGTCAGACCCCACTTGGAGTACTGTGCTCAGTTCTGGTCACCTCACTACAGGAGGGATGTGGAAGCCATAGAAAGGGTGCAGAGGAGATTTACAAGGATGTTGCCTGGATTGGGCGGCACGCCTTATGAAGACAGGTTGAGTGAATTTGGCCTTTTCTCCCTGGAGCAAAGGAGGATGAGAGGTGACCTGATAGAGATGTATAAGATGATGAGAAGCATTGATCATGTGGATAGTCAGAGGCTTTTTTCCAGGGCTGAAATGGCTACCACAAGAAGACACAGGTTTAAGGTGCTGGGGAGTAGATACAGAGGAGATGTCAGGGGTAAGTTTTTTATGCAGAGAGTGGTAAGTGTGTGGAATGTGCTGCCAGCAATGGTGGTGGAGGTGGATACGATAGGGTCTTTTAAGAGACTTTTGGATAGGTACATGGAGTTTAGAAAAATAGAAGGCTATGGGTAACCCTAATAATTTCTAAGGTAGGGACATGTTTGGAACAACTTTGTGGGCCGAAGAGCCTGTATTGTGCTGTAGATTTTCTATGTTTCTATGTTTCCAATGTTGGCATTTAAAATCAACTATAACTTAAATGATTTATATGAAGAAATTATAGTCCATATATGCAAAGTTTGTATTTTAGATACCCATTTAAGATACTCAGGCAATAAACCTAATGTCAGGATATTTTGAATTGACACCAGTTTGTATGATACTTGAACTCATCAATTCATGCTTTTCCTTGATTATACTACAGATTTATCTGGACTATTCCTCAACTATTCCCCACAGTCAATGACCAATAGCTGAAATCATTGATAGTTTGTCCAGATATTTCTATGATAAACAGCAATTGCAGGAAATTTTTCAAGTCAATTTCACAGATACTCAAGGTAAACAATAAAAGTTTCATAACTACAAATAGCAGCCCAATTAATCTTTCTATGATCCATTGTGGTCGTTATGTTTCTACATTTTCATAGAACTGTTAGTACATTTGTATAATTCATTTTCATATTTCTCAAACCCAAGTTATTTGAAAACAATTGCCATAGTTTTTGCAATTACAATGATTGTAAAAATAGTTGTATTTACTTTTGTTATATCATGAAGCTTATGAGGATTCTAGGCAAGTGCAATTTAATGCCAAAATCATAACGATGATTTCACTTGAGCCCTATCGTTAGTGTTTTCCTTCTCCACGGGAATCAAAGAAAATCAACTGAATTTCCATTTTTTATTGGAAAACACCCTGAATAATGCCACACTTCAAGTCTTAATAGCACACTAGGCTTCTATTGAAGCTAACCAAAGTAGCAGTGCAATGTTTACATATATTGAAGATTGTAATTGTCTGAGTTAGATAGGTCAAACTATTAAACAGGTCAATTACGCTCACAACTTTATTTATTCGTTCTCTGTCTCGCTCTCTCTCTAATTTTGAACTGTTATTGGTGCATAGTAATTTAAAATACACTCAGTCATTTTGCCAAAGTAGATTCAAAGTCCATGGCTGGCAAATCAGGCTAGTCTCTACAGTCACTTCCTAGTAAAGGCAGTAACGTAGATTAAAGATGGTAGAAGAAGCATTAAAAATCATGTTGGAATTGCAACCAAAATTCTCCTGTTAAATGCATATAAAGTACAATTGTTAAGCTTTGGAATTTCAAGTGACAGCAAGTACATTTCTGGAATAAACATTCTGGGGACTACTACAGAAAAATACCTGCAGATTAAAGATTAGCTTTAGCTTTATTTGTTACATGAACATCAAGACATAGAATGAAATATGTCATTTTGCATCAAAGGCCAACACAGTGCAAGGATTGTGCTGAGGACAACCTGCAAGTGTCACCATGTTTCTGATGCCAACATAGCATGCCCATAACTTACTAACCCTAACCATACATCTTTGGGATGTTGGAGAAAACCAGGGCACCTAGTGGAAACCCATGTGTTCATGTGAAGGACATACAAGCTCCTTACAGAGAGCAGCAGGTATTGAACCCTGATCAGGAATGGGATGGGTTAGTCACTAGTATATGTTTGATGTGAAAGGATTTTGCTACATAATATGATGTCAGGAAGTTGAACCTTACTTTAAATTGCATACTATAATGAACTAAGAGGTTAAACAGTAGCTCCTACACCTGATAAAGTGGCCACTGAGTGTATGTTCATGATCTACTGCTACTGTAGTCCATCCACATCAAGGTCTGACATGGTGTACGTTCAGGAATATTCTTCTTCACATCACTGTTGTAACATGTGGTTATTTGAGTCACTGTCAACTTCCTGTCAGTTTGAACTTGTCTGGCCATTCTCCTCGGACTTCTGTCACTGACAAGGCATTTTCTCCCCCACAGAACTGCTGCTCATTGAATTTTTTTTTCTGATTTCTTTTGCACCATTCTCTGTAAATGCTAGAGACCATTATACAACAAAATCCCGGGAGATTAGCAGTTTCTGAGATACTCAAACCACCCCATCTGGCACCAAAAATCATTCCACAATCAAAGTCACTTAGATCGTATTCCTTACCCATTCTGATGTTTGGTCTGAACAACAGCTGAACTTCTTGACCATGTCTGCATGCTTTTATGCATTGAGTTGCTGCCACATGATTGGGTAATTAGATATTTGCATTAACGATCAGGTGTACTGGTGTACCTAATAAGATGGCCATTGAGCATGTTCATGATTGTAAACTGACTCACACCGCAGCATCCAGCAAATAGCAAGCAAAAATATTCTCTAATTGCCCAATTGCTACCATTGCAGAAATCAGTTCTCTGGCATAGAATGTGGATCAAACTTTTCTGATCTGTTTGCTTCACAACCAGCCATGCCCCACAGGAGTTTAGAACTTGCACATAATAATAAATCAGCAGAGAATCGATGTGATTGTTATGCTTACCCATACTAGCAATGATGCTGTGAACAGGTAATCTGGAAGCTCCATGATACATAGTATTTGATATACTATTTATGCATTGTTCATTTTGCTTAATAAATGCTGAGTTTTCTTCCTTGGTAATGTTAATATAAAAACAGATATCTGTAGGACTCATGATATATTGAGGACCGGGATTAAGTAAAATATTTTTGTTTTCTTCTCTTTTTACAGCAATTAGACAAGCTCCGTACCTGAAATTGACCAGAGAAAGGAGGTTGAAGAGGTTGAATTCTTTATGGGATTCATGGACACAATGCTTTACTTATAATGAAGTGTGAAGTTTAAATAAAAGCAGAAAATACTGGAAGTGCCACAGTCAGTCAGAGTCTTTGGCCTAAAATATGACCTCGATTATCTCTTTATAGATGCTGTCTGAGTTTTCCGGTATTCCTTGTTTTTGTTTCTGATTTCCAGCATCTGAGGTTTCTTTCGATTTGACTTTGTTTCTTCACCTGGTTACTTTTTCTGTTTTCTCTGAAATTACTGAAACAGCCCCAATATTAACTTTACACACAAACAAAACCTGAATGCAAATACATCAAATATAAAAGGCTGAAAACTCATGTGAAGTCAAGAAGAGAAATTTAAGCGCAGCCTAAAAGGCCTTGGATCCACCTGTCTAAACAAATTGCAACCAAAACCAAAGGCCTCAGTCACAAGTTGTCAGATACTGCAGGTTTTTGTGGTTAAAGTATATACTTTCTGGAGCTGGTTTCTAGAGGAGTGGTGAATGAATGAGTGGACAGGTAGACTGGAATTGACTGTGCAGGCCAGCAAAAAGGACTGGGTGAGCAGGAGCAATTGAGGTAAGAGGTACAAGGGGAAACCAGGGAGGTCAGCATGAAATTGCAGGAGAAGAAGGATCAGAAACAAAGGCAGGTGTGGGGGTGTCAGAGGAGGCAGAGATCAATGGAAAATCAGTGCTGAAGTGCAGGGGTGAAAATAGCCAAAGAATGTAGGGTAGCCCAAGGAAAATGCAGTTTAAGTTTTCCTCAATGCTTCAAGGAGATCACTGTACAGGGAATGATGTTGCTCTGTGCAGATCTGAGAGGGAAATTGCACGGAATCATGGGTGGAAGTGCCCATATGAATTCTATAATTAATGTGGCTTGACAGGAAATGGCTGCAAATGCAATTTTCTCCATATTCTATCAATTTTAGATCCCCAAGTAGTAAAAAAGTGACCATCCAGAGACAGAGAAGCAGTTTCAGCGACAGGTTACTATCGATGCAATGCTCCTCAGACAGGATGAAGAGGTCAATACTCCCCAATGCCATTAGGCTTTACAATTCTACCGCCAGGACTTAAGAACTTTTTAAAAGCTATTATTAATGCTTTTTGAGATAGTGATTTAGATGCATATCATATTTTTTACTGAGTTAAGTATTGTATGTAATTAGTTTTGCTACAACAAGTGTATGGGACATTGGAAAAAAAGTTGAATTTCCCCATGGGGATGAATAAAGTATCTATCTATCTATCTATCTATATTGTATTTGAATTTTTGAGCAAATATAAGCAGATAATTTTATTGGGAGTAGTGAGAATTACAGTGATTTAAATATTTCCTTGGACAATTTTGGCTGATCACAGTTACATAAGGAAGACTTTCCATGGGTAGATTCATTTTTGCACTGACCATCAATTTTGAGGATAAATTAAAGCATAGAAAAAATGTATATACCTATAGCCAATTAACCTACTAACCCACATAATCCCCACAATACTGGAGAAACCTGGTTTGTTGGAACTGAGAAGCAAAAGCACTTTTAAATTCTGCCTCCCTGTGGAAACAAACACATTCTATGAGCTGTGCAACTGTGCCACCCATATCTTTTGATTCTCTTTTCATGCAACTTATAATGAAGTTTTGGTGCAGACTGAAGTCAGTCATCTCGTGCAACACGCCTTTGATCATGTGTCTGTTAGTGACATCTTGTGAGATCCATTTGGCTTTTGAAACAGTACAGTTAAGTGCAGGGCCAAAGGGTCTTGCTCAGCTTCAGGTGCTCCAGTCCCAGTGGACGAGAAACTGATTTCCTTCGAAGTCATAGCATCACAGTAAACAGATAAAGGAACACCCACTACGTACAAGGTGCTGAGTTTGACATGTGACTCTAAAGATATACCATAATAATGCAAATGTGTCTACACTGGATCAATAGCAAAGAATTGTACAGACCATAGTGGCCATAGGATGCATACATTAGAATGCTGTTTCTGGACTACAGTTCAGCATTCAGCATCATAATTCCCTCCAGATTTGACAGGAAGCTCAGAGAACTCAGCCTGCACCCTGCCTTCCTACTGGATCTCTGCTCTCCCTCGATGTCCAAACAACAAAACGGCTGATCATGGAGTACAGGAGGAATGAAGACAGGTTCTCCCCAATCAATGTCAATGCAGTTGAGAGGGTGAGTAGTTTCAAGTTCCTCGGTATACACATCACCGATGATCTCACCTGGACTGTACACACCAACTTTGTGGCAAAAAAAGCACAATAGCGTCTCTTCTACCTCAGGTGACTGAAGAAATTCAGCATGGGTCCCCAAATCCTTCAGACCTTCTACTGGGGCACCATTGAGAGCATACTGACTGGCTGTACCAGCGCCTGGTATGGGAACTGTGCCATCTTTGATCGCTGGGCCCTACATACAATGGAACAGACAGCCCAGCACATCTGTGGACATGAACCTCCCTCCATTGAGGACAGTTATAGCAGCAGGTGCAGAAAGAAGGCTTGGAAGATCATCGGGGACACCAGTCACCCCGACCATAAACTGTTTCAGCTGGTTCCGCCTGGCAAATGCTACCACAGCATTAAAACCAGGACCAATAGGCTAAAGGACAGCTTATTTCTACAAGCCATTAGACTTCTAAATTCACATGTCTGTGCATTGCAACAGAGTCATAACGCAAATATTTTTACTCCCTTACACTGTGGGATGGATGTAAGATTTAAATAAAGTCTAATTCTAATTCTGACTCCTAACTCCCCTCTCCGTACCCAAATCCATCCTTCCAAACCTATAGCAAACAATTAAAAAACATGTCTGTATACTGCAACAGAGTCATAGCACAAATATTTTTACTCCCTCATGTTGTGTAAAATTTAAATAAATCAATAAATAAATAAATAGTGTCTGTCAATGGACAAAATTATTGTCAAAAATACTACCAGTGATTCTGTCCATTCCCAGACCAGATTAGATCTGGTCATCACCTTGGCAGGGTTTTTTTTAACATGGTTTCTTTCATAAGGTTAATACATGGTCTAGCTTCACTTTGAGAAAGGTCAGATTGGGTTCACCTCACCACAGATGGTTATTTTAGGAGTGTGCTTAGTGTTTATTATCCAGAGGGAATGTAGTTTTGAGATGGTGTGTATTAATGATCTAGAAGTATTCCTGCATCAGGGTAGAGGCCACCTTTCAAGATGGACTACATCTTGGCTGGCTGCAATGGCAGGGCTTTGCAATCGTAATTGTAACTTTACACAATATGTTGTTGAGTTCAACGAGCTTCCTCGTCTGTCATTATGGACCAAATGCTCGCCACTACATATACCATATATATGTATATACACACGTAAGTTGCAATTTTGCCAGCCAGAAGTTAGCTAATGCAAATTCCTCAGCGCTTTAGAAATCCATAAAAGTAATTGGACAAAGAGTCATCGTCATCATTGTGAGCCATGTCATATGATGAGGGCAATCTTGGTGTTTCATTTGTCTTAAATCTGAGATGTTCTAATAAGCTCTTCAAAACTTTTGCTTGTCCATCCCTTGATGTAACTCATGAATGTCATGCCCTGTTGACCACAATATTTTCTTCCATCAATCTTTCCTGTTGCTGCAAGGTGTTTGAGCTTCTCTTTCCTCAGTACATGTCCCAGAAATTCCAATTGCTGTTTCCTGATTGATGATATCAACTCTCTTCTTATTTTGGCTTTATGCAACACTTCCTTTTTTATTTGTATTATTCAAAAATACACATTTAAATGAATAAGAACTAATTGCTGTTAAATCTGGTTAACTCAGACTTCTAAAATTTAAAGATAAAACAGCATTATTTTACTCAAGTGCATATACAATTCAACACTTTAAGTACCACCAGCAGGAAAAATTTTTTTAAAATGTGAGTCAGTAGAACTGCTAAGCTAATAATCCGAGATGATTTAAAAATTAGGATAAAAAAAATCTTACTTTTTATGTGCATGAAAGGAAGTATAGGTAAAACTCTTGCCCTCATATTCAGCAAAAAATGTGCTGTCTTCCATTTTAATGTGATAGACTTCATTGGCTGAGCATTTGCCATACATCTTTTGCCACTGCTCATGTGTTTGGTGGCCATCTCTGGGAATAAATAAAGCAACATCAAAAGTGATTGGATGTAGTCATTTTAATCAATAAAATGTCAATTGCAGCTTATTGATACATTAGGAACATATATTTCACCTGTTTATGGTCTGTTTTGTTCCAGTTAGTTGTCTAAATGCCTCCCATGGTGCTGATCTGGAAATAATGAAATAAGGTCTATAAGTCTACTTCTGATGTTTGTTCATCTAAATTGAATGGAACTACATATTAATTATCTAAAGAAGAAGAATTCAGATTATCAACCACACTTTAAACGATATGTTAACACTTCTAATTATAATTCAATAATCAACATATGATTTGCACACAACTATCCACCAGAAACCACATTCAGTTAATGCAACAGATAACGATGCTGCCTCAGAATTCCAGCGACCTGCATACAGTCTGACCTCCAATGCTGAGAGGTGTTTGTGGGTTCTCCCTCTGAATGTACGGATTTCCCAAGGCACTCCAGTTTCCCCTCTACATGGCAAATATGTGTTAGTTGGCAGGTTGATGAGTTACTGTAAATTGCTTCTGGTACAGGGAGGCTGGAAGGAGAATTATAATGCAGTTTATGGAAATGTAAGAGAGAGTAAGTTGCAGGAAAAATAATTGGGAAATAGGAGTAAAAGTATTGCTCCAAGAGCCAGAATAAACTTGAAGGGCCAAATAGTCTTCTTCTATGTTATAATAAAAGACATTATTTATTTTCACAAGTGTTTTCATTATAATATTCTGTTTTTACATAATCAGTGGAAATTACTGATTTATAATTTTGCATTACCCAAACAGTGGATACCTACTTTCAATCCAAAATAACAGACCTGTTGCAAAATGGTCAAGGGCAACAAGATTTTGTTTTAGCTATGATGCCCACGCCTTCACTTTTTGCAATAACTTGCTAGTAATACCCTGAATAAACAAACAAATTATTGCGCTGCAATCCAAAATGATTTAACAGTAAAGTAATTAACACAATTATTCAGTATTTACAGGACAGAAGCATTCAAGCTTCTTGCCACCCTTCTTTATCATACTGTATCACAAACTGTTTCTGTTTTTCCACCTTCATACATCATTCAGCTTTCCTTAAGTGCAGCCCATTATTTGTTTAATCACCCCTTAATATTTTATAATCACTCTACAAATAAATAAAGTTCTCTTGCTTTACAAGTAGAAAATGCTGGAATCACAGAACGTGGCAAGCAGCTTCTGTGGAAAGGGAAATTTAGCTTTTCAGGTTAATGATCCTGAGACAGAATCTTTTTCCCAGTTCCAACAAGAACATAGAACATAGAAATCTACAGCACATTACAGGCTCTTCAGCCCACAATGTTGTGCTGATCATGTACAACACCTGAAACATTAAGTTTCCTCTTTCACTAATTTACCTGATGTGCTGGTGTTCCAAACATTCTCTGTTGTTTATTTCAACTCTCCAGCATCTGCATTTTTTATAGGATTTATTGATGAGTATTTATATTATAGCAACCAAATTTATAAAATCACCAAAAGTGAATGTACTTTCTTTTGTTTCTATCAAATTCTTTCACATTTTTGTATATATTGTCACATTTTTTAAAGAAAGAAACAACTCTTTCAGCCTTTCCTAATTAATACAATCTCTCAATTTTGCCTTCATCCATTTTATCCAACTCAGTGTTTGCAATATTCTGTACATGGACTTGCAAAAAGCTTTTGATACCAAAAAATATTGATATATACTCATGACTGAGGTCAGAGCCTGTGCAATCAAGAGGCAAACAGCGAAGGAAATGGCAATGGGATACAGAAGAGGGGAATCCAAGTGTTTCCTGTCTTGGCTTCAGAAGGCAAGGCTGCCTATAGTCAAGAAATTAATGTGGGAATGAGATGAGGCTATTGAGATGGTGAGAGATGAAACTAAGGAGAGTAATGAAGCTTGCATAAAAACTTAAACTACAAGTTGTTGCTTAACAGGAACTTAGTGTACACCAGAAAGTGAAAAGGTTAATGGGACTTGGTGTAAGTTAGGAGATGGACAGTAGAATTATTTGTAAATATTCAAAGCTACTTGCATGAAGTAATCAAACCTGAACCCAGCTGAGCACATTCTTCTTTTAATAATTGAGCTCTCTCAAGAGGGTAAATATTAAACATACAATTATGTTCAAAATACCTCTTCCATGAAGTATCTTAAATACTATCTTTTCTGAACCTTCTAACCTGCAGAGTAAATGATTCCAAGTTCTTCAACATGACCAAGTACACCTTCACCTCACATATATTAGCTTCAGTAAGAGAGTATCAATCTGCATTTCCCTTCACTTAGTTGCTTATATATAGTGGAATGATAGGAATTAGATGTAATGTTCTGCAGTTGGTTATACATTGCTGAAAAGCAACAAGCTGACCAAACTCAACACTGACCCACAAAGAAATTCTTCCCTTATTTCATGCAATCTCCTTGGGAAACTGGATGAATAATAGTGTTAAATACTAATCATTTAATATTAATGATGCTGCTCAAGGGATGAATATTGGCCAGGAAATAAGTAGAATCTAATGCTGCTCTTTGAGCAGTGGCATTTTTTATGTCCAGTTGACTAGACAAATGTGGATCAATCCAAAGGCCTGTACTCTGCAGCATTCCTTGGCACTATACTAATGGTATTCAATGTTGATTTTTCAAATGAAGATTTTTTTCAAAACGTAGAAATTCAATTTTTCCTTGTTTGCTTTAACTAAATGCACATACGAAGTAGTGATTTCATATTGTATTCCACTTCAAAATATCGTTCCTACTGAAGTCAATGAGGTTCCACTGCTGCTTCATATGCAGGTTCAGCATTAACAATTAATGCTAAATTCAGCTCTTTATCACCATAACCATGTTATAATCACAACTGTCCAGCATCTCACGTTATACACAATTCCACAATACCTACTCATACAAGTTCCATGTAACAAACTAGGACAGGCTTGCCCTGTTGCCTTATCCTTTAAGTCAGTGACCGTTTTCCTTCCCGCTGCCTCAGCATTTGTAAGCACAGGCTGACATGTCTATGACATTGGCAGTGACTGCAGCCTTTTGTCCCTCAGCCTTGGTATACCAAAGCTTGAACAACACCAGTGTCCAAAACTTCAAGTATATGAACTACTTCCGAAAAATTTACAATGGCAGAATATCTGATATATTATGCATACACCAGATGCTTAGATATTGATTTTATCATGAACACGCTATTAATAGCTTTGTCACACTTAATTAAATATAACAAATTCTTATCGTCTGATGCGTCTTAGTTTGAACCTTCCACTTAGCCCATTTTCAATTTTCAATCACACAAGAACTATCTTTTAGTTTAGGAGATATTGCTGCTACAACCTTACCCAACAAGAACATCTCCAGCTCCAGATTCAAATTTATAATTCAAATTGTTAACTTATTTTTCACTTAATTCATTTTGCCATTCGTAAATGCAGATAAAAGTTTAATATCATCAAGAATTATCTATATTAGGTCTTCCCAACCTGGGGGTCCATGGACCACGTGCTTAATGGTATTGGTCCATGGTATTAAAAAAAAAGTTTGGGAATCCATGATCTATGGGTTTATGTGGATTTTTGTTATCATTTCTTTAAAATTTGACTATTACCTGCAAGAAATTAGGAATTCAAAAGGGGGTCATGAAATTTCCTTGGCAAGTAAAATGAAGGAAAATTCCAAGACATTAAATATCAGTAATAAGAGTGTAGGCATGGAAAGAGAGCGTACCCTTAGGGCAGGGTTTCCCAACCTTTTTTATGCTTTGGACCAATACCATTAAACAAGGGGTTTGTGGATCCCAAGTTAGAAACCTTGCCTTAGGGGAAACAAGAGATGGTTTCCCTGTGGAGACAGGTGAAGTGGGCAAGTTTCGAAATGATTATCTATCTGTATTCATCAAGGAGAAATCATGGAAGACTGTCAGTTCAGGGAGGGTATGTGGAAAAATCTGATTCAGGTCAGTATTTTGGTGGAGGAAATATTTGATTTCAAAGGACACATAAAGATTGTTAAAACTTAGGGTTATCTTCTGTCCCAGGTCACTATGGGAAACAAGAGAACAGATATTGGGGGCCCTTTTAATCAGTTTTGCATTTTCATTAACTATAGATAAGGAGCCAAAAGACTGGAGGATAAGTCATGTTTTCCTTTATTTAAGGATGGCAGAGATATAGTCAGATAACTCCAGGCTACTTAGTCTTATGTCAGTGGTAGTAAAATCATTGGCATGGCATGTGAGGATATGGACCTAATGCTGGCAAGTGGAATTAGTATAGAATTAAAAAAGGATCATTATGGATATGGTGGGCAAAAGACCCGCTTCTCTGCCGTATGATTCAATGATTCTGCTTCTCTTCTGTTACTTCAGTTTGTTGGAAAGACACTAGATCCACTGGAAGATGAGAATGTATCCTTTTGATTGTAACTTTGATGAGTTTAACCCGCCCTAAAACGCCTATTAAGTACTGTTTATAGTGCCTTCACCACCTCAAGAAATGTCTCATCCTACATGTGCACAGCAAGCTCCCATAAAAATCAATAAAACAAGAAACAGATGCTTTATTTTTGGTTTTAATTGAGGGATAAGCCTGATTTTTCCCTCAATGATTTTCTTTGGTGAATCTTTCGAGTCATAGAACACTACAGTGCTGAAACAGGTCCTTTGGCTCATCTGATTCCTGCCGAACCATTAAGGTACCTAGTCCCATCGACCTGCACCTGAACCATACCCCTCTATATCCCTCCCTTCCATGTACCTATCCAAACTTCTCTTAAATGTTGAAATCAACACTGCATTCAACGTTTGTGCTGACAGCTGGTTCCACACTCTCACCAGCCCTCATATTCCCCTTAAACATTTTACCTTTCACCCTTCACCTATGACTTCTATTTCTAGCCTCACCCTATCTCAGTGGAAAAAACCTGCTTGCATTTACCCTATCTATACCTCTCATAATTTTGTACACTTCTATCCGATCTCCCCTCAATCTTCGATGTTCTACAGAATAGAATCTATTAAAATTTTCCCTATAACTCAGGTCCTCAAATCCCAGCAATATCCTTATAATTTTTCTCTATACTCTTTCAGTATTATTTTCATCTTTCCTATAGGTAAGTGACCAAAACTGCACACAATACTCTAAATTAAGCGTCATCAGTGTCTTATACAGTTTTAACAAAACGTCCCAACTCCTGTATTCAATACAATGATTTATGAAGGCCAATGTGCCCAAAGATTTCTTTACAACCCTATCTACACATGGCACCACTTACAAGGAATTATGATTTCCCAGATCCCTCTATTCTACCCTACTCCTCAGTGCACCACCAATCACCATGTAAGACCGATTGTATTCGGTCCTTCCAAAGTGTAACACCTCACACACATCTGCATTAAATTCCATCTGCCATTTTTCAGCCCATTTCACCAACTGGTCCAGATCCCACTGCAATCTTTGATAGTCTTCCTCGCCGTCCACTACTCCCCCGAAGTTGGTGTCAACTGCAAATTTACTGATCCAGTTAGGCACATTCTCATCTCTTGATACAGATAACAAACAACAGTGGACCCAGCACTGATCCCGGTTGCACACAACTAGTCACAGGCCTCCAGTCAGAGTGGCAACCATCTACAACCACTCTCTGGTATCTTCTGCAAAATCAATGTCTAATCTAATGTCATCTTGAATGCCAAGTGACTGAACCTCCTTGAGCAACCACCCGTATGGAACCTTGTCAAAGGCCTTGCTAAAGGCAATGTAGAGAACATCCACTGCGACACACAAAATGCTGGAGGAACTCAGCAGGCCAGGCAGCATCTATGGAAAAAAGCACAGTCAATGTTTCAGGCCAAAACCCTTCGGCAGGACTGAACATCCACTGCCTTGCCTTCATCAACTTACCTGGAAACTTCCTCGAAAAACTCTATAAGATAGAGTTAGATGCGACTTACACAAAGTCAAGATGACCATCCCTAAATAGCCCCTGTCTATCTTATATATCTGTTCCCTTAGAATGCCTTCCAATAACTTTCCAACTACTGACTTCAGGCTCACTGGCCTATAATTTCCTGGCTTATTCTTAGAGCTTCTGCAATGGTGCAGCATCCCCAAAATGTAAAAAGCCATAAAAATTTAAAGACGAAAGGTATTTCCTGATATTTACTATCCTGAATACGTAACAATTATTATCACACTGTAGCTTATTAATGCATGCCACAGTATGAAGTTTATTTGTAATACCGAGTCTTCTGGCTTGAATACAACTATAAAACATACTGCGCCAACAAGTTCCAATTAGACAGAATGTCCATTTTCAGTCCTACTGGTTAAAGAAGGAAAATTAATAAGAACACCAGGGATTCAAACATCCACCTGAATATGCAAATGTGACCTAATTTTCATGTCTAATTAAAAGTTGACATAATTAGCTCAACGTATCCTCAGCACCTCACAACAGTGTCAGCCTAAATTTTGACCTGATATATAGGGTTTAGATTAACTAATACAATATACTTAGAGGCATGATAGAATTGCCTATAATTTTAGAAAAATGAAGCTAATATTTTATATATAAAAAAGCACTTACTGGCCCCTGGAAGTGTGAACAAGTAGAGTTATCAATGTTGATGTGGCTGGACAGATGCAATTTAGAGCGAGCATGGCATATTTGAACTCTTCTTCACATACAACATGATCTAAATAGAATCATATGAAAAATATAAAGTGGTGCAACTAGAATTGCATAGATTTGTCTATTAATACATTAGTCAAAAGATTTTGTACTTGGTTAATCATGCATATAAACTTCAACTTTCCTGCCTCTGCTAAGCACTTTCAGTGACACTGTACTGCTGAATGAGGCATAAGCAAGGATTTAACCAATTATTATTAATTGCTCTGAAGCTGGAAATTCAGAATATCTATTAGCTAATGTTTTACATGCAGCTATGAAACTCAGGCTATAGCATAAATAACACTGACTGTGGTCCCCTGATGAGGAAGTCAAAGAGGGAGGTACGGAGGTCCAGGTTTCAGAACTTGTTGATCAGTACTGAGGGTATGATAGTGTTGAATACTGAGTTATAATCAATAAACAGCAGCCTGATGAGGGTATTGCTATTCTCCAGGTGAAAAGCCAGCAAGATTGAATCCATTGTAGGCCTATTGTGGAGATAGGCAAATTTCAGAGGGTCCAGATCCTTGCTTAAATCTATTGTATAACCTCTTTGGAGTGATGGCAATTTAAAAGCCTCACAAAATATGTTCATGCTTAGTAAACCTGATCCATAGACTAAGCCATGGTCAGCCACTATTTAGCATGGAAAGAAAACTTTAGTTTATGAACTTCATATATTTAAATTCATGATAGATTATCACTTCAATAATGAAAGTTATGACAGTAAATTACTTTAAGAATAAGGTGCCAGGAAGTGTCAGACTGAATGAGCTAAATATAGTTTAAAATGTATCCATTGACTCCTTAGTATTGCCAAAACAATAATTCATACATTTGTACTAGATGACATCTCATTAGCAAAAACTCTCAGATGACCCAGAGAGAGGTATTGACCCTTGTCGTTCTGTTCCTTCTGCTGTTGCCATGTGTACTGTATTAAATTACTGGAGTCTAATTGGAATGATGACAGTCTCTCAATTTGCTTTACCGATGACCTACTGAGAAGGAGGTTCCCCTTTTCAATGCAAAAGAGAATTTACATTTCAATACAAATAGAAAACGCTGGAAATACTCAGCAGGGCAGACACCATTTGTGAAAAGAGAAAAAAGAGTGTTAATAATTTAGGTCAAAGAACTGTCATCAGCACTCACATTTTTATGAATGTTAGGATGTTCCAGCACTTATCAGGAAAGAGTGTGCTGTAGAGGTGGAATCCAATTGCAATTCCAATCATCATTGGAAGTGCAACAGTTAGCTCCCACAAACGACAATGAAACACTGAACTCACAACAGATTTTTTTAATGGCTGGTCAAAAGCAAAATATTGGCTGGGAAGTGAGGAAATTTTCCATGCTCTTCTTTGAAATAATTTTCCTTTATTACCTGAGGGAGCAGATGGGACCTTGGTTCAATATTTCACGAGAAAATTTTCAACTCCAACAAGGTAGCAGTGAGGAGTATGTTGCCTTCGAGCCACACCTGAAACTTGCTGTTGACTTGAACTTTGCGAACATGTGATGATATGCTCACTCAATCACGTTGAAAAATTGTAAGAGGCTGTGCATGCTTCTGGTGATTGAGAGAATTCTTTGCTTTTGGATCAACTCTGAACCACAATTATCATTCCTTCACTGTCGACTTAATTTTTCAAGCTGCTCTTGCTTCCTCCAAGAGGTGGACATGTTTACTCCAACCATGTAAGCACCCACAGTAGTCTTGGTCATAGAATCATAGAAAACTGCATCACAGAAACAGGCCCTTTGACCCATCTAGTGCGTGCCAAACCATCTAAACTGTCTACTCCCATCGACCTCCATACCGCTACCATTCATCTACTTATCCAAATTTCTCTTTAACATTGAAATCAGACTTACTAGCACCACTTGCACTGGCAGCTCATATCACACTCTCATGACCCTCTGAATGAAGAAGTTTCCCCTCACGTTCCCCTTAAACCTCACCTTTCAATCTTAACCCATGACCTCCAGTTATAGCTCCGGCCAACCTCAGTGGAAAATGCCTGTTTGCATTTTCGCAAACTATACCCCTCTTAATTTTTTTATACCTCTATCAAATCTCCCATCAATCAACTATGTTCCAAGGAATAAAGTCCTAACTTATTCAATCGTTCCTTATAACTCAGGTCCTCTAGTCCTGACAATGTACTTGTAATTTTTTTTCTGCACTCTTTCAACCTTATTTTACATTTTTCCTCTAGGTATGCAACCAAAACTGCACACAATATTCCAAACTAGACCTCACTAACGTCTTATACAACTTCAACATAACAACCCATCTCCTGTACTCAACACTTTGATTTATGAAGGCCACTATGCCAAAAACTTTCTATACACCCTATCTACCTGTGATGCCACTTTCAAGGAATTATGGATCTGTATTCCCAGATCCCTTTGTTCTACAGCACTCCCTGGTGTCTTACCATTCACTGTGTAAGGCCCACCCTGGCTGGTCTTGCCAACATCTAACACCTCGCACCTGTCTACATTAAATTCCATCTACCATTATTCAGACCATTTTCCAGCTGATCAAGGTCCCGTTGCAAGCTCTGATAGTCTTCCTCACTGATCCCAACACCACCAAACTTGGTATCCACAAATTTGCTGATCTAGTTAACGACATTATCATCCAGATGATTGATATGGATGGCAAACAGTAATGCACCCTGCACTGATCTCTGCGGCACTCCACTAGTCACAGGCCTCCAGTCAGAGTGGCAACTATGTACTACCACCCTCTGGCTTCTCTACTAGCAAGTCGGTTAAACAGATGATTAAAAGGCTGAATTAACAAGGTAAACTAGAAACTTAGTGACAGTTCTTGGGAGTTTTTTTAATCTAAACCCAACAGTTGGGATTTCAGTCAGCAAACACACGATGATCATATGCTATCCATTGCTACTTATAAATAACCTTAAGGACTGTGACCTTCAATCAATATCGACACTAAGATTGCGACAACAGAATTCAAGTCCACTGCAGAGTATAACAATCAGAAATCTTAGACGTTGGATTGTTTTTGCATAAAGCAAGAGACACGGATATGCTAGGGAAGAATATTATTGATCACGTTCCTAAGGTGGCAAGACACTAAGTGGAGAATGCAGAGAATGTTCAAGTGCATAAGCAGCACAGAATCTTCAATCTGTTCAAATTCAGACTATCAAGCCAACAATGAAAGTAAGTTTCAGATATTCCACTCTTTATTGTTAGCCTCTAACAAAGATTCAGATATAATGAGAAGAAATAATGTTGTGAGGAAAATCACTACATGCATGTGCACAGTATTAAAATCTAATATTTTCTGATGCCTGATAGTTGAATGGACTTGGGCTGCAACCAATCACTGAGAGAGTATGCGTAAATAGAGCACCCTTTTCAATCAGATCCGCAATCACGATTTAAAAGGCAGAGCTTCACGGCAGTTCCTTGGAGATGAGTGCGACCAATCACTGAGAGGGATTCATTCGAATGGGTGAATAAAAATAACACAAGTGCAAGCGGAGTGGCTATTCTTTTCAGTGTGCCAGTGTTTAGAGTGGCTTGGGCTTGTCAGGCTTAGGCGAGATCAGGTTTCGGCTCATATTTGTTTATTCGTCATCTCTTAGAGTAGAATAGGTTAGTAAGAATGGCTCCAGGGACAGTGTTTTGTACTCTGTGTGGGATATGGGAAGTCTGGGAGACCTCCAGTCTCCTGGATAAACACATCTGCACCTGGTACATGGAGCTGCAGTTCCTGAGAGAAGGTATTCTGGAACTGGAGCTGCAGCGTGATGATGTTTGACTATACAGGAGAATGAGGAGTTAATAGATAGGAGCTACAGGGAGATAGTCACCCCTAGAATGCAGGAAACACGTGACTGTCAGGAGAAGGATGGGAAATGCATAGCCAGTGCAGAAGACACCTGTGGCCATTCCCCTCAGTAATAAATATACAACTTTAGATACTGTTGAAGGAAACAACCTACAAGAAGGGAGCCACAGTGACTGGGTCTCTGGCACAGAGTCTGGTGCTGTGACATAGAAGCGAAGAGAGGTGAAGAGGGCTGCAGTGATGATAGAATATTCCATAGTCAGCCTAACAAAGATGAGATTCGGTGAGTGCAATAGAGACATGCAGACGGTAAGTTGCCTCCCTGGTACCAGGGTCAGGGACATCTCTGATTGGGTCCATGGCATTCTCAAGGGCAAGGGTGAGCAGACAGAAGTCTTGGTACATATTGGCACCATTGAAATTGGTAGACAAGGTGAGAAGGTCCTGAAGAGAGACTTTAGGGAGCTAGGAAGAAAAGCTGAAGAATTGGACCTCTGGAGCAGTTATCTGTGGACTGCTGCCTGTGCAAAACACCAGTAAAGATAAGAATAGGATGATATAGCATGTGAATGCATGGCTGAGAAACTGGGGCAGAAGGACGAGGCTCAGCTTTATGGATACATACTTGGGATCTATTCTGGGGTAAGTATGACCTGTATAAAAGGGATGGGTTACACCTTAACCTGAGGGGGACCAATATTCTTGCAGGCAGGTTTGCTAGAGTTCTTCAGGAGGGTTTAAACTAATTTGGCAGCGGGATAGGAACTGGGGTGATAGTGCTGAGGTGAGGTAGTTGGTTTCCAAACAGAGGCAATGTGTAGTGAGACTCTTAGCAAAGAGAGGCTGATGATAAGGTAAAATTGCAGTCAGCAGGATGAGTTGCAATGTAAAATGTGGACAAAATCAAAAAGTGTTATATTTGAGTATAAGGAATAAGGTCAATGAACAGTTACAGATTGGCATGTATGATGTTGTAGACATCATTGAATCATGGCTGAAAGGAACACATACCAATCCTCATAGAGGGATCAGAAGTGGACAGAGTGAGCAGCTTCAAGTTACTGGGTGTCAAGATCTCTAAGGATCTAACCTGATCACAACATATCGATGCAGTTATAAAGAAAGCAAGACAGTGGCTATACTTTATTAGGAGTTTGAAGAGATTTGGCATGTCAACAAATATACTCAAAAACTTCTACAGTTGTACCGTGCAGAGCATTCTGACAGGCTGCATCACTGTCTGGTATAGAGAGGCTTCAGAAAGAAGCTGCAGAAGGTTGTAATTCTAGTCAGCTCCATCTTGATACAAGCCTATAAAGTACCCAGGACATCTTTGGGGAGCAGTGTCTCAGAAAGGCAGCAGCCATTATTAAGGGCCTCTAGCACCCAGGGTAAGCCCTTTTCTCACTGTTACCATCAGGTAGGAGGTACAAAAGTCTGAAGGCACACACTCAGTGATTCAGGAACAGCTTCTTCCCCTCTGCCATTCGATTTTTAAATGGACAATGAATCTTTGGACAGTACCTCACATTTAAAAAAAAAATACAGTATTTCTTCTTTTTAGAAACATAGAAAACCTACAGCACAATACAGGCCCTTCAGCCCACAAAGCTGTGCTGAACATGTCCTTACCTTAGAAATTACCTAGGGTTACCCATAGCCCTCTATTTTTCTGAGCTCTGTTTTTGCATGCTTTTTTAATCTATTCAGTATATGTAATTGATTTACTTGTTTATTTATTATTGTTATTTTTATTTTATTTATTATTATTTTTCTCCCTGCTAGATTATGTACTGCATTGAACTGCTGCTGCTAAGTTAACAAATTCCATGACGAACGCCGGTGATAATAAATCTGATTCTGATTTTGAAGTAGATTATAGCTGGGAGTGTAACATCCAAGGAGACACATGATATTTAAAGGACAGGCAGGTAGGCAGAGTGGGTGGCATGGCTCTGTTGGAAAAGATGAAATCAGAACATTAGAACTTTGTGCGACTCGAGTAGAAGCAGTACTCTCAATGGATACAATTAAATATTCCCATTTCAGCCTGTTACAGCTAAAAAGCACAACAGCTTCCAGGATCAGTAGAGTCAACAAAGATGCCTTAATGCATTTAAATGAACTATTGCTGCTTGAAATTGACAGAAACAACACTGATTGTGGACAGAAGCGTCCACGTAGGATTCCAAGGAGGAAGCGTGGATCAGGGATACAAGTGAGTTTAAGGAAACAGGGTTTTAAACTCCAACACCAACTATCTTGCCGAGAAACATGCAGTCTCTGGTGAATAAAATCGATGATCTCAGAGCTAGGGTGCTGAATCAGAGGGACATTAGAACTGCATGTGTCCTTCATTTCATGGAATCCTGGTTAACCCCTTCCGTACTGGATACAGCGATTCAGATCGACGGGTTTAGTATACACCGTCAGGATAGATCTATAGAGTCTCTCAAAAGCAGAGGTGGAGAAGTATGCATCATAATCGACTTGTCATGCTGCACAAATATATCAGTGCTGTCCCAATTCTGCTCACCAGACCTGGAATATCTAGCAGTAAAGTGTCATACTTTTTACCTACCGCAGGAGTTTTCCGGAGTCATTTTGGTAGCAGTATACATTCTACCTCAGTCCAATGTCAATCAGGCTTTAGATGATCTGAGCAATGGGATCAACATGCACGACAAAGCACACCCTAACGCCTTCACCATCGGTTTTGGAGATTTTAACCAGGCCAGTCTGAAAAATTCACTAAGCAATTACCATCAACAGATCACATGCAATACTCGAGCAAACAACACACTGCTACACCACCATCGAGAATGCCTACCGTGCTATTCCATGCCCACACATCTGGAAGTCTGATCACCTGGTTGTTCTTCTACTCCCTGAGTATAAGCAGAGTCTGAAGACCGCAGCACCAGTAGTGAGGGCCAAGACAGTATGGAGAAGGAAAGCACTGAAGCGCCTACAGGACTGCTTTGAATTGGTGGACTGGACTATATTCAGGGATCCATCTTCAAACCAGGATGAGTATGCTGCAGTTGTTACAGACTTCATTAAAACCTGTGTGGATGAGTGTGTGCCCACAAAGATCCCTGCTGCACCTGAAAACCCTATGATCTCAGTCTCAGAGGCCAATGTTAGGCTGCCTTTAAAGAGAGTGAACCCTTGAAAGGCAGAATGTCCTGATGCAGTACCTGGTAAGGCTCTGAAAACCTGTTCCAACCAACTGGCAGGAGTATTCAAGGACATTTTAAATCTCTCACTGCTAAGGGTGGAAGTTCCCACTTGCTTCAAAAAGGCAACAATTGTACCAGTGCTAAAGAAGAATAATGTGGGCTGTCATAACAACTATCACCCTGTAGCACTCACACCGACAGTGATGAAATGCTTTGAGTGGTTGGTTATGACTAGACTGAACTCCTGCCTCAGCAAGCAACTGGATCCATTGCAATTTGCCTATTGTCACAATAAGTCAACCGCAGATGCAATCGCAATTGTTCTTCACATGGCTTTAGACCACCTGAACAACACAAACACACCTATGTCAGGATGCTGTTCATGGACTACACCTCAGCATTTAAATCCATCATTCCCACAATGATTGAGAAGATGCAGAACCTGGGCCTCTGTACCTCCCTCTGCAATTGGATCCTCGATTTCCTAACTGGAAGACCACAATCTGTACGGATTGTTGATAACATATCCTCCTCGCTGATGATCAGCCATGGTGCACCCCAGGAGTGTGTGCTTAGCCCACTGCTCTGCTCTCTATATAGTCATAACTATGTGGCTAGGCATAGCTCAAATACCATCTATAAATTTGCTGATGATACAGCCATTGTTAGTAGAACCTCAGATGGTGACAGAGGGCGTACAGGAGTGAGATGTGCCAACTAGTGGAGTGGTGCCACAGCAACAACCTGGCACTCAATGTCAGTAAGATGAAAGAGCTGATTGTGGACTTTCTGAAGGATGAGACGAAGGAACACATACCAATCCTCAGAGGGATGAGAAGTGGAGAGAGTGAGCAGTTTCAAGTCCTGAGTGTCAAGATCTCTGAGGATCTAACCTGGTCCCAACCTATCAATGCAGTTATAAAGTAGGCAAAACAGCAGCTATACTTCGTTAAGAGCTTGAAGAGATTTGGTATGTCAACAAAATAACTCAAAAACTTCTATAGGTGTATCATGGAGAGCATTCTGACAGGCTCTGTCAGCATTCTGTCTGATATGGGGGGGGGGGGGGGTACTGCACAGGACAGAAAGAAGCTGCAGAGAGTTGTAAATTTAGTTGTCTCCATCTTGGGTACTAGACTACAAATTACCCAGGACATTTTCAAGGAGTGGTGTCTCAGAAAGGCAGTATTCATAATTAAAGACCTCCAGCACTCAGGGCATGCCCTGTGGTGGTTCAGTCTGAAGTCCACGGACTCTGGGTTTTCCGGTGGTCCCTTGCTGTGGTTGGACTTAACCAGAAACACCTGAGGCTCATATTGGAACTGGGAATATAAGTGGCTCTGGTATTGAGTGTGGTTAGGGGCTGTCTTGTCAAGATACCCATGGCACAGCTGGCTGATGGAAGTCTAGGATGGACTCTTGCCATCCTTGGGGCTGCGTTGGAGAACCATGGCTTCTGGGAGCCTTGCTGGTAGTAGTCAGAATGGTCATTGCGGTATGGATTCAGCTGTTTCCTGGGCCAGCTGGCTGGCTGTCAGCCACTCTGAGCTAGGTGGGGATCTGGTTGCTTCTGTAGCCAGACAAGGCTGCTGGCTGTAATGGCTACTTGGAGCAACCCTGATGCAGAGGTGGAACTGTCTGTTGCACTTTGGTGTTTGTCTCTTTCTGTCCTTGCCTCTGTGGGGTAAGTCAGGCTGTTCTGCTGTTGCCCTGCGGGGGGGGGGGGGAAATCTGTCTTGTCTTTGCCTCTGTCAGGTAAGTCAGGCTGTTTGGCTGTTACCTGACGGATGGTCCTGCCCCACCTTGGTGTGGAGTTAAAGTTGAGTCCCAGCTTGTCAGAGGACATGTCCTGGCTCTATGTCTGTGTACTGTCAAAGATGAGTCCTGGCTTGTTGGAGGATAAGTCCTAGCTCCATGTTGATGTACAGTTCCTGGTCTTCCCTGAGCTCCAGCCTCCGAATTCCCCAAGCTCCAGGACTGTACCCTGCAGCCTCAACCCCAGCCTCAAGTCCTTAGCCAAGTCTCGACACGTCCTCGCCTGGGTTTGGGGGTCTGAGCCCGAGGCAAGACCCAGGTTCTGGGTCCTTGTCCAGTCTCGGGCTCGGAGTCCACCCCAGGCTCCTTGTTCCCAGTCCCTCGTCCTGGTCCTGCTTCCCTTGCCTAGACTGCATCCCGTCCTGTCCTTGGGTTTTGTCTAGTCCTGTTTCCGGGACTCCAATGTCTGTGTCCTGCAGTTGGGTCCTAATTCAACACCTAACTTATGACATGCCCTTTTCTCACTGTTAGCAAGTAGGAGGTACAGAAGCATTAAGGCACACACTCAGCAATTCAGGAACAGCTTCTTCCCATCTGCCATCTGATTCCTAAGTGGTCATTAAACCTTAGACATTACCTCAGTATTTAATATATCATTTCTGGCTTTTGTGCAATTTTTAATCCATTCAATATATGTATACTGTAATCGATTTATGTATTTATCTATCTATTTATTTATTATTATATTTTGTTTTCTTGTATATTATGTATTGCATTGAACTGCTGCTGCTAAGTTATCAAATTTCACATGACATGCCGGTGGTAATAATTCTGATTCTGAAAGAGGTGACATAGGTCAGAAGGTGCTGAGTCATTGTGGGTACATCTAAAGAACTGCACGGGTAAAATGTGAGTTATATACAGACCCTCCCCCCCCCCCCAAACAGTGTAAGGATGTGGTCTACAAAACACAATGAGAGATAGAAAAGGTGTGTCTAACGGGCATTGTTACCATGGTCATGAATGATTTTCCTATTGGAAAAATCAGGTCAGTGCTGGATATCAATAGGGGGAATTTCTAGAGTGCTTACAAGATGAGTTTTTAGAGCATCTCATGGTAGAGACCACTGGAGTATCAGCTATTCTGGATTGGGTGTTGTGTAATGAAACAGAATTGATTAGAGAGCTTAGCGTAAAAAAAAACCCTGGGGGCAACTGATCATAATATGATCGAATCCACTCTAATATTTGAGGAGGAGGAACTAAAGTCAGATGTATCAGTATTACAGTGGAGTAAAGGTAATTACAGAGTCGTATGCAAGGAGCTGGCTAAAATTGATTGGGAAAAGGACACAGGCAGGGTTGACAGCAGAGCAGCAATGCCTGGAATTTCTGGAAGCTATTTGGAAGGTACAGGATATACATCCCACAGAGGAATAAGTATTCTGAAGAGAAGATGACACAACCGTGGCTAACAAGGAAGTCAAAGCCAATATAAAGGCCAAAGAGTGGGCACATAATAGATCAAACATTAGTGGTAAGTTGGAGGAATGCAAGTTAGATGGAATGCAAAAGTAAGCTAGCCAATAATATTAAAGAGGATACCAAAAGTTTTGTCAAATACAAGTATAAAAGAGACGAGAGTGAATATCAGACCACTTCAAAATGATATTGAAGAGGTAGTAATGGGGGACAAGGAAACTGACAAACTGAATAAGTATTTTGCATTAGTCTTCACTACTGAAGGCACTAGTAGTATGGTGGAAGTTCCAGCTGTCAGGGTGCATGAAGTGTGTGAAGTTACCATAAATCAAGAGAAGGTTCTTGGGAAACTGAAAGGTCTGAAAGTGGATAAGTTAGCTGGACCAGATGGTGTACACCCCAGTGTTCTAAAAGAGATGGCTGAACAGATTGTGGAGACATTAGTAATGATCTTTCAAGAATCGCTAGATCTTGAAATGGTCAGGAAGATGGGAAAATTGCAAATGTCATTCCACTCTTCAAAAATGGAGACAAGAAGGCAGAAGATAGGATATTATAAGCCAGTTAAACTGAACTCAGCGGTTGGGAAAACATTGGAGTCAATTGTCGAGGATGTGGTTTTGGGGTACTTGGAGGCACATGAATAAATGGGTTGTAGTTAGCATGGTTTCTTCAAAGGAAAATCTTGCCTGACAAATCTCTTGGAATTATTTGAAGAAATAGCAAGCAGGAGAGACAAAGGGGTAATAGGGTGATGATGTGTTCTTGGATTGTCTGGAGGCATTTGACAAAGTTCTATATGAAGCTGATTAACAAGTTAATAGCCCATGGTATTAATGGAAGGATACTAGCATGGATAAAGCAGTGGGTGATTGGCGGGAATAAAGGGAACTTTTACTGGTTGGCTACCGCTGACTAGTTATGTTCCACAGGGGCCTCTGTTGGGACCACTTCTTGTTACATTATATGTCAATGATTTGGATGATAGAATTGATGGCTTTATGCAAAGTTTGCAGATGATATGAAAGTAGATGGAGAGGCAAGTAGTTTTGAGGAAGTAGAGAGGTACAGAAGGACTTAGACATATTAGGAGAATGGGCAAAGTAGTGGCAGCTGGAACACTCAGGCAGTGTATAGTCATGCGCTTTTGTAGAAGGATTAAATGGGTAGTCTATTTTCTAATGGAGAGAAAATTCAAAGTCTTTACATATATTTAAGGTAGAGTTTGATAGATTCTTGATTGGTCCTGGCATGGAGGGATACAGGCAGAAGGCAAGAGATTGGGGTGAGAGGTAAAATGGATCAGCCAAGATGAAATGGCAGAGCAAACTCAATGAACCAAATGGCCTAATTCTGATCTTATGAAATCAGTCTAACCAATGTTGTACATCAACAAATAAACATGGCAAAAGGTTTCAACACAATTGATGAGAGGTTCTTTTTTTTAAATAATATTACAAAATACAAATGTCAACTATACTGCAATAAGCATTTCTAATTGGATTATCACTGTTGTACATGAACTTTGTATATTTACATGCAGAAGTGTAATATTATCCTAAACTTTCCAGTGGCCTCTAAACAAGAAATAATAGGAAAGGCAATTATAAGTCTATGCTTTGCAAGAGCTATTGTTTTGATATTACACTGTTACTAGACAACAGCTGCTTGATGGAACCTTCTTTACCTGGCTGTAACAGTGCCTGTTCTAATACTTTTTGATGTGATCATCCACTCCTGATTATGACTGCGTTAAATTTCTCACTCAAATGTTTACTCATAATATAAATTAAACAATGATGATCAGTAGCTCTCTGTGGGAATTTTGTTACTCCAAATTCATTATATATCTTCTTAATTTGTCGGCTGTTAAGTTGTACACTGTTACCCAATTAGTAATCACTAATTATATTATGAACTAATAATTACATAGCTTCTCCATTCAACAAGCAGCTTACATAAGTGGAACAGATATCAAGAAACAGGAGATTCATATTTCCCTAGTTTAACAACATTTATCTCCAATAGAGTATTTGCAAGTCCATTTCTAAAATGATGAGGCAGTGACATAAGTCTAAGATTTTGCTGAACTATTGACAATGAAGCTGTAAGCACTTGTGTTATCAATGGATAACAATGCCAGATCTTAACTTCAATTATTTGCTACTTTTATGTAATGTAAACAATCTTAAATATTAGGAATTAAAACACAAAATGTTGAAAAGGCTCAGTAGTTCCAACAGCATCTGTAGGAAGATGAAACAGGCCTAACATTCAGGTTGGAGATACTTTGTCAGAAACTTAAAAGCCAGGTGATGTCCAGCTGTCCAGCCAGGGAAGAGCAAGCTTCACAGGCTCAATAATTGATAACAGCCCTGATGCAGGTTCGTAGCTCAAGACACTGAGATTGCCTGAGTTCCTCCAGTAGTTGGTTTATTGCCCTATATTCTCCAGTGATAATTATTACAGAGTAATTGCATTTGCCTTAAAAATAATAATTTTACAAAATGTGGAGTCTCATTTCTTTACAAAGAAATTAAAGTCCTTGTTTATTTTATAAGAGCACAAGATAAGTGAGTAGAATTAGGCCGTTCAGCCTGTCATGTCCAATCTGCCATTAGTCAATCTTGGCCATTTTTTTTTCTCAATCCCATTCTCTTGCTTTCTCTTCGTGACCCTTAATCCCTTTACTAATCAAGAACCCATTAATGTCTTCCTTAAATCTACTGAATGACTTGGCCTCCAAAGCCCTCTACATTAACAAATTCCACAGATTCACCACCATCTGGCCAAAGTAATTCCACCTCATCTGCGTTATAAAGGGGCATGCCTATACTGAAGCTGTTCCCGCAGATCCTATTTCTCCTAATGGAAACATTATTTCCATGTGCACTGTATGTAGGCCTTTTAGTATTCAATGAGATCCCCATGCTATTCTTCTAAAGTCCATCCAGTACAGGCCCAAGGACATCATGTCCTCCTCAGACATTAAACATTTTCATTCCTGGTATCATTCTTGTGAACTTCCTCTGGAGCCTCTCCAGGAACAATACATCTTTCCTTATATATGACACGCAGTTGCTTACAGTACCCCAAACACAGAATATTGTGAACAATCTGACTAACACTTTATAAAGCCTCTGCAGTACATTCTTGTTTTTATAATCCAGTCCTCTCAAAATGAATGTAACGGTATACTTGCCTTTCGTTTTATAAGCCCATCCTGCAAATTAGCCTTAATTTGTTTGTTTGTTTATTTATTTAGTAAAGCAGCACAGATTAGGCCTTTCCAATCCTTCGAGCCAAGTTGCCCCAGCGACCTCTGACAAACCCAATTAACCCAAACCTAATCACGGGACAATGAACAATGACCTATTAACTGCCAGTATGTCTTTCAACTGTGGAAAGAAACTGGAGCAGCCAGGGAAAACCCATGCATTCCATAGGGAGGACATTCCTGACAAAATGGCGCTGGAATTGAATTCCGAACTCTGGCATGGCCCAAGCTGTAACAGCACGCTCTAACCACTACGTTACCGTGACACCCATGTTTAATCCTGAAGTAGAACCCCCAAGCCTCCTTGCACCTTTGATTTTTGAATTATCTCCCCACTTAGAAAATTGTGTGTCATTATTCTTGCTACTGAAGTACATAACCTCATACTTCTCTATGCTGTATTCGACCTGCCACTTTTTTGTCCACTCACCTATCCTTTCCAAGTCTCCCTGCAGACTACCTCCTCAAGACCATCTTTCTCAACATCTGCAAATTTGACTGCAATGACATCAGTTCCTTCATCCTGTCTCTACATTCCATGACTGGGTGGGTAGGCATAGCTTAAATGGCATCCATAAATTTGCTGATGGTATAACCACTTTTGGCTGATTCTCAGGTGGAGATGAGAGGGCGTACAGGAGTAAGATATACCAGCTAGTTGAGTGGTGTCACAGTAACAACCTTACATTCAACGGCAGTAAGGCCAAAAAACTGATTGTAGACTTCAGGAAGGATGAGACAAGAGAACACACACCCATCCTCATTGAGGGGTCAGCATTGGAGAGAGTGAGCAATTTCAAGTTCCTGGGTGTCAACATCTCTGAGGATCTAACCTGGTCCCAGCATATTGATGCAGCTATAAAAAGGCAAGACAGCAGCTATATTTCATTAGGAGTTTGAGGAGATTGGGTTTGTCACCTAAAGCACTTAAAAACCTCTACAGATGCACTGTGGAGAGCATTCTGATATGCTAAACCACAATCTGGTATGGGGTGGGGGCTAATACACAGGATCGAAAGAAGCTACAGAAAGTTACAAGATTAATCAGCTCCATCCTGGGTTAGTAGCCTCCGTAGTACCCAAGACATCTTCAAGGACCAGCATCCATTATTAAGGACCCCCATCACCCAGGAACATTGTTACCCTCGGGAAGGAGGTACAGAAGCTTGAAGTCAGCCACTCAGTGATTCAGGAACAGCTTCTTCTCCTCTACCATCTGATTCCTAAATAGGCATTGAACCCATGAATGCTACCTCACTTTTTTATTATTTCTTTTTTTTACTAATATTTTTAAATTTAACTATTCTATATACATATATACTCACTGTAATTTATTTATTTTTTCCATATCTATCATGTATTGCATTCTACTGTTGCTGCTAAGTTAACACATTTCATGACATATATCAGTGATATTAAACCTGATTCCTTTTCAGATCATTAATGCGTATAGTGAAAAATTGTCGATCTGACATGGAGCCTTGAGCCACTTGACTCTGGCAGCATTCTCGAAAAGGACCCCTTTAAACCTACTCTCTGCCTTCTGCCAAGCAACTAATTTTCTATCCATACTAGTACCTTGTCTGTAACACTGTTTGGAAGCCTCATATGCAGCTCCTTGTCAAACGCCTCCCGAAAATCAATGTAAATAGCATCCACTTATTCTCTTTTGTCAAATCTCCTCAAAGAATTCTAACAGTTTTGTCAAGCAAGATACTGACTTCATTGTATTTAATCATGTACTTCCAAGTAGTTTGGGATTTCATCCTTAATAATGGACTCTAACATCTTACCAACCACTGAAAATAGGCTAACTGACTTACAATTTCCTTTCTTTTGTCTCCCTCCCTTCTTAAACAGGGGTGCTATGTGAATGATTTTCTTGTCATCTTGGATGCTCTCTGACTCTTGAATGAGCACTGCTAATGCTGCCACAATCTCTTTAAACTCCTCTAATACTTAATATGCAAGTTCCAATTTCCATTTTGCTTTACGATAACTGAAATGCAATTTATATTTTAGCAACTATATGACGATCAATCAGTGTGAGAAGTTGTTTTCTTTCTCACCAACCACTCCTCCACCCCACATCACCCAAACTCCAACATGAAAGACCCTGAAGTTTAGCAGACACTGGGAGATTGAAAATCTCTCCCGATTCACCTGTTTAAAACATGGTCACATCTAAATCAATGCAATTATTTCAATGCCCCAAACAATGTCTGAGCAACTCTATTATTTGCATGTGATGTCAATAAAAACACAATGATGCAGAGCTCTTTGATATATTCACTCAGGACCTGCCCTCTCCTCCCTGCTTCCATCAGGGAGGAGGCACAGAAGCCTGAAGGCACACCTTCAATGTTTTAGAAATTTCCCTTTTACTATCAGATTTCTGGGCGGTGTGGTTTAAAGGGTGAGAAGGGGCCTATTCCACACTGTATCTCAATCAATCAGTATATATATATATATATATCATATTGTAATTATTTATTGTTGAAACTTTACAAAATTTTGCTCATCTCTCCAAGTTTATTACCTGCAAACTTGACATGAAATTTATTCTCGGGTTTCAATATCTGAACGTAGAGGGGGCACTTTGGTGCAAAGTCTTTGACAGCCCATGCCCTCAGAATGGTTTGGTGATCCTGGTTAAAATAATATAAAGAAGAACAAATCTTATTCAGTTTTGTGAAGAAGACAGATAATAATAAAGACAATTATTGAGTGTGGTAACAGTAGAGAGCTCACATAAAACTCTAATTCATTGTACAAATGAGTTATGTCTACATGTATGCCTTAGATACGTTCAATTATTAACCTAATATCCATATCATTCCCAAAGAGGTTGATAAGTTTAATATTAATATCACAACACAAAAATACAACTGCAGATGCTGTGGATCAAAGAATACGTACACAACGCTGGAAGAACTCAGCAGGTCAGGCAGCATCCGTGAGAAAAGAGTAGCCAACGTTTCGGGCCGAGACCCTTCATCAGGAATGGGGGGGGAAGAGAGGGCCGAAGCCCAGTAATAGACAATAGGGGAGGGGGAAGGGCTAGAGGCACTCTCGGTGCGGCCTCCTCTACATCGGCGAGACCAGACGCAGATTGGGGGACCGCTTCATCGAGCACCTCCGCTCCGTCCGTCACAATAGACAGGACCTCCCGGTTGCCACCCACTTCAACTCTGCCTCTCATTCCCATCTAGATATGTCCATACATGGCCTCCTCTACTGCCATGATGAGGCCAAACTCAGGTTGGAGGAGCAACACCTCATCTACCATCTGGGCAGCCTCCAGCCTGGTGGTATGAACATTGAATTCTCCAATTTCCGGTCATTCCCCCCCCTCCCCCTTCCCCTTCCCCTATCCTAAGTCCCTCTCTGCCTCTCTCCCCTTTCAACTTTCTGCTCCTTTCCCTCTACAGTTCTTTCATGCTTATCCCCTCCCCCTTTATCCTTCCTCTGATTGGTTCTCCACCTGGCGCCTCTAGCCCTTCCCCCTCCCCTATTCTCTATTACTGGGCTTCGGCCCTCTCTTCCCCCCCCATTCCTGATGAAGGGTCTCGGCCCGAAACGTTGGCTACTCTTTTCTCACGGATGCTGCCTGACCTGTTGAGTTCTTCCAGCATCGTGTACGTATTCTCTAATATTAATATCATTTGTTTGGACTATTATTCATTATTGGATAATTTAGAACAAAATTTTATCTGAGATGTTCATTCACAAATGGGAAATAATTAGTGAAAGGAAGAAATGTATGTCTCAAATAGAAATCTTTCATAAAATTCTATTTGATTTACTTAGAAAGGCTATCATCAGGATTAGTCATCTTTTTCTTTGACAATCTCTTTGGATGGAGGATGTCTTGCTTCCACTTCATTATGTGTGTTATGAGGTGGATAATGAAGCCAATAAACTCAATAGAGTGGGGGTGGTGATAAATTAAATAGTCAAAGTTACAAAAATGAGAAGGAAGGTGTCATTACCATCTGGCAGATATCCAACAAGACCCCTACAACAAGGTGTATGCATGTGCATGTTGTGAGAGAGGGAGCAAGAGGATGATAGAGAATAAACTGAAGAGAGAGATACGGATGGGTAGGGAGAGACTATTGTAAAATCAATTGGGTGTAATCGTGGAACATAAAAATTGCAAAAATATTACACAGCATGCATACATAAATTAGAAACATGTATTAAATATGAACAAGGTTTTTAAATATAGGCACTCTCAAATTTTGAGGAGTGGGCATCCTGCAAAGATCACACCAAGAGCACAATGTGCAGTGCTGAAGGAGGTGAAAAAGAACACAAGGGGAACAGCAAAAGACCTACAGCAATCTCTAGAATTTGCTAATGTCTCTGTTCATGTGTCCACTATAAGAAAAACACTGAACAAGAAAGGTGTTCATGGAAGGACATCACAGAGCAAACCACTGCTCTCTGAAAATATTGCTGCACATCTTAAGTTTGCAAAAGACAACCTAGATGTTCTACAGAACTCTGAGACAAAATGTTTTGTGGACAGATGAGCCAAAAGTTGAACATTTTGGCAGAAATGCACATTGCTATGTTTGTAGGAAAAAAAAGAAACTGCACTCCAACACCAAAACTACGTCCCAACTGTTAAGCAGAGTTTGAGCTGCATTGCTGCCTCAGGGCCTGGACAGCTTGCAATCCTTGAGGGAACAATGAATTCAAAATTGTATCAAGACATTTTTCAGGAGATTGTCAGGGTAGCAGTCTGTCATCTGAAGCTTAATAGAAGCTGGATAATACAACAAGACAATGATCCCAAAAACAAGAGTGAATTAACAAGAGACTAGTTTAACAAGAAGAAAATTGGTGTTTTGGAATGGCTGAATCAAAAATCCTGACCTTAATCATATAGAAATGTGGCGGAAGGATCTGAAGAAAGCAGTTCATGCAAGGAAGCACCCACCCCCCTCCCCCCGAACTTCCCAGAGTAAAGGAGTTTTGTAATGAGGAATGGCCAAAAATTCCTCCAAGCTGATGTGCAGGACTGACCAACAGTTATGAGAAAGGTTTAGTTGAAGTTATCTCTGTACAAGGGGTCACACTAGTTACTAAACTTTATCCAACAAATACATGTGATATTGGATCATTTTTCCTGACAAATAAATGGACAAGTATATTTTTGTGTTATTTATTTAATTGGGATTTGTTTACTAGTTTTAGGACTTAGGTGAAGATCTGATCATATTTTAGGTCATATTTATGCAGAAATAGAGAAAATTCTACAGGGTTCACAAACCTCCTAGCACCACTGTATGTACACACAGAATTACTAGAGGTTATCTTAAAAGGCTGGTAAAATTTCATAAATTTTTTTGTTATGTAATTTTTCTTACCAAGATTTATCTTATAATTACTGAAATACACCAAGTGTTTATCTCACACACAACATTCAGAATGCTGAGCAGGTTACCACCTTCTTCAGATAGGGGCCATGGATAAACTGGATGCCATTTTCATCTGTATGGATGTAACCCCATCACCCACCTCAGGTAAAACATGCAACACTACCCCTGAATTCATCCTTATTGGCCTGTTTTTACTCTTTCCTTTTTTTTAACTCTCTTTATCTCTCATCTCCATTTCTCAGCAGAAGAACATTCTTTTGCCTATTAACTGAAATTATTGAAATAACAAGAGAAAAAAAAAGTAAAACCCAAATTTCTCAACTATGTTTGGGTAGAACTGCCATGAAAATAATACTGGATATTGATATTGGTCTAATTTGTATCAACATAGGTAGGAAAAGGGAAGAGGTCCTGAAAGGAGAATATAGGGTGTTAGGAAGGCAGTTAAGAAGGACCACAAAGGTAGTAATCTCAGGATTACTGCCTGTGCCACGTGACAGTGAAAGTAGGAATGGAATTAGGTGGAGGATAAATGTGTGGTTGAGGGATTAGAGCAGGGGGCAGGGATTCAGGTTTCTGGATCATTAGGACCTCTTTTGGGACAGGTGTGACCTGTACAAAAAGGACAGGTTACACTTGAATCCTAGGGGTACCAATATCCTGGCAGGGAGATTTGTTAAGGCTACTGGGGAGACTTTAAACTAGAATGGTTGGGGGTTGGGAATCAATTTGAAGAGACTAGGGGAAAGGAGGTTAGTTCACAAATACAGAAAGCTAGTAGGCAGTGTGTGAGAGAGGATAGGCAGGTGATAGAGAAGGGGAGCGCTCAGACCGAAGATGTAGGGGAGAAGGAAGAAAAAGTTAATAAAGTTGATTGCATCGTTAGGGATTAACAGAGAGGAAGAGGTGGAAAGTTTCTTAAATGCATCTATTTTAATGCTAGGAGCATTGTAAGAAAGGTGAATGAGCTTACAGCATGGATTGATACATGGAAAAATAATGTTGTAGCTATTAGTGAAAAATGGTTGCAGGAGGGGTGTGATTGGCAACTAAATATTCCTGGATTTCATTGCTTCAGGTGTGATAGAATCAGAGGGGCAAGAGGAGGAGGTGTTGCATTGCTTGTCCAAGAAAATATTACAGCGGTGCTTTGGCAGGATAGATTAGAGGGCTCATCTAGGGGGACTATTTGGGTGGAATTGAGGAATGGGAAAGGTGTAGTAACACTTATAGGGGTGTATTATAGAACACCTAATGGGGAGCGGGAATCGGAAGAGCAAATTTGTAAGGAGATAGCAGATATTTGTAGTAAGCACAAGGTTGTGATTGTGGGAGATTTTAATTTTCCACACATAGACTGGGAAGCCCATTCTGTAAAAGGGCAGGATGTTTTGGAGTTTGTAAAATGTGTGCAGGATAGTTTTTTGCAGCAATACATAGAGTTACCGACTAGAGAAGAGGCAGTGTTGGATCTCCTTTTAAGGAATGAGATAGGTCAGGTGATGGAGGTATGTGTTGGGGAGCACTTTGGGTCCAGTGATCACAATACCATTTGTTTCAATATAATTATGGAGGATAGGACTGGACCCAGGGTTGAGATTCTTGATTGAAGAAAGGCTAACTTTGAGGAGATGCAAAAGGACTTAGAAGGAGTGGATTGGGACAACTTGTTTTATGGGAAGGATGTAATAGAGAAATGGAGGTCATTTAAAGGTGAAATTCTGAGGGTACAGAATCTTTATGTTCCTGTTAGGTTGAGAGAAAAGGTTAAAAGTTTGAGAGCGCCATGGCTTTCAAGGGATATTGGAAACTTGGTTCGGAAAAAGAGGGAGATCTATAATAAATATAGGCAGCATGGAGTGAATGAGGTGCTTGAGGAATATAAAGAATGTAAAAAGAATCTTAAGAAAGAAATTAGAAAAGCTAAAAGAAGATACGAGGTTGCTTTGGCAAATAAGGTGAAAATAAATCCGAAGGGTTTCTACAGTTATATTAACAGCAAAAGGATAGTGAGGGATAAAATTGATCGCTTAGAGAATCAGAATGGACAGCTATGTGTGGAGCCGAAAGAGATGGGGGAGATTTTGAACAATTTCTTTTCTTCGGTATTCACTAAAGAGAAGGATATTGAATTGTGTAAGGTAAGGGAAACAAGTAGGAAAGTTATGGAAACTAAGACAATTAAAGAGGAGGAAGTACTGGCACTTTTAAGGAATATCAAAGTGGATAAATCTCCGTGTCCTGACAGGATATTCCCTAGGACCTTGAGGGAAGTTGGTGTAGAAATAGCAGGGGCTCTGACAGAAATACTTCAAATGCCATTAGAAATGGGGATGGTACCAGAGGATTGGCGTATTGCTCATGTGGTTCCATTGTTCAAAAAGGGTTCTAAGAGTAAACCTAGCAATTATAGGCCTGTCAGTTTGACGTCAGTGGTGGGTAAATTTATGGAAAGTATTCTTAGAGATGGTATATATAATTATCTGGATCGAGAGGGTCTGATTAGGAATAGTCAGCATGGATTTGTGCGTGGAAGGTCATGTTTGACAAATCTTATTGAATTTTTTGAAGAGGTTATGAGGAAAGTTGTCGAGGGTAAAGCAGTGGATGTTGTCTATATGGACTCCAGTAAGGCCTTTGACAAGGTTCCACATGGTAGGTTAGTTAGGATCGTTAGGTATTAATATTGAAGTAGTAAAATAGATTCAACAGTGGCTAGATGGGAGATGCCAGAGAGTAGTGGTGGATAACTGTTTGTCAGGTTGGAGGCCGGTGACTAGTGGTGTGCCTCAGGGATCTGTATTGGGTCCAATGTTATTTGTTATATACATTAATGATCTGGATGATGGGGTGGTAAATTAGATTAGTAAGTATGCAGATGATACCAAGGTAGGTGGTGTTGTGGATAATGAAGCAGGTTTTCAAAGCTTGCAGAGAGATTTAGGCTAGTTAGAAGAGTGGGCTGAATGATGGCAGATGGAGTTTAATGCTGATAAGTGTAAGGTGCTACATTTTGGTAGGAACAATCCAAATAGGAAATACATCGTAAATGGTAGGGCATTGAAGAATGCAGTGGAACAGAGTGATTTAGGAATAATGGTGCATAATTCCCTGAAGGTGGAATCTCATGTGGATAGGGTGGTGAAGAAAGTTTTTGGTATGCTGGCCTTTATAAATCAGAGCATTGAGTATAGGAGTTGGGATGTAATGTTAAAATTGTACAAGGCATTGGTAAGGCCGAATTTGGAGTATTGTGTACAGTTCTGGTCACCGAATGATAGGAAAGATGTCAACAAAATAGTGAGAGTACAGTGGAGATTTACTAGAATGTTACCTGGGTTTCAGCACCTAAGTTACAGGGAAAGGTTGAACAAGTTAGGTCTTTATTCTTTGGAGCGTAGAAAGTTGAGGGGGGACTTGATAGAGGTATTTAAAATAATGAGGGGGATAGATCAAGTTGACATTGATAGGCTTTTTCCATTGAGAGTAGGGGAGATTCAAATAAGAGGACATGATTTGTGAGTTAGGGAGCAAAAGTTTAAGGATAACACGAGGGAGAATTTCTTTACTCAGCGAGTGGTAGCTGCGTGGAATGAGCTTCCAGTAGAAATGGTAGAGGCAGGTTCGGTATTGTCATTTGAAGTACAAACAAAATTGGGTAGGTATATGGACAGGAAAGGAATGGAGGGTTATGGGCTGAGTGCGGGTCAGTGGGACGAGGTGAATGTAAGCGTCGGCATGGACTAGAAGGGCCGAGATGGCCTGTTTCTGTACTGTAATTGTTATATGGTTATATAACTAATGGCTGAAGTTAACTTTATCCTCATTTCCACAATTGGCAAGATCATATTGGGTTATTTTGAAAGCTGGTAAATGTAGAAGATTTGCTTCCCTGAAAGGGAGGCATAGAATATCAAAACCTAAATTTTCACAAGCTGATCGTGACTACTTCCATCATTTCCATCTGTTTTCTCTGTCAATAAATGATGCAAGATAGAGGCTGATAAACAGTTACAAGTCAGAGAGCAGTTCTCAGACTTTACATATGAACTTTGAGAAATCATTTAGGAATTAATTTGGACTTTCCATCACAATTGTTGAAATGTTCATATATAACTCAGTTCTTATTTGACAGGAAAACGGAGGTATCCCGGTTATCAGATTATATTGCAGGAAATAAATACTTTTCCTGGTCTGGGTTCTGTTGTACTATATCCTGAATTACAATAGGTAGGGAATTTATCTGAGGCTGGCAGTAATGAGGCCATTTGGCTGAGAAAGTCTACACCAACTGAAAATTTATATGTTCCAGTTAATTTACACCATTCTAACACATAACCTTTTTTACCTTTTGGAAACTATGTAGTAGATATTTCTCTGAAAGTAACACAACTTACAGCAGCTGTCCTGTCAACTTCATAGCGACTGCTAAGGATAAAGCAAGCTTCAGCATCATCCATTCTGAATCACATTGTAAAGGAAGGCAGGATTTATGGAGAAAAAGAAAGGCAAATATTTGAGAAACATGAATACATTCATGATACATTTGCAAATACATTCACCAAGTAGTGTGGTCTTTCATTAATTCTATTATGGTTATTATTGTATTATGGATTTATCGAGTACATCCACAACAAAATGAATCCCAGAGTTATATATAGTGACAAATATATACTTCGATAACAAATGTACTTTGAACGTTGAACAGTACAGAGATAATAAACCCCATGGATGTCAAGTGAAAAAATCATCTATCTGTCCAATGCTATTTTCAATTTCAACTTCAATCAGTATACATAAAAAAGTAACAAATTTTGAAGTGATTCGTACATACAATAATATATAAGGGGATTTCAGTCAGTGTTATAAAGCTTGCCAGCAAAATTTATATGGCTTTCAGCTTTCAATTCAACATGGAAATCACTCCTTTCATTATATTATTTCCTGGATGACTCAACTTATTAGTTAAAAGGAAGTTCCCATTCTGTTTTCAACTTATATATATGATATAGCAATTAATGTCAATCATGATTATCTTCTAGTATAGAAAAAGCATATTTCCCACTTATGAAGAGATACTGATTGCAAATGAGTTGCTAACATTAATACTGTACTTACATTCAGGAAATAAAAGGGGTAAGGACATAATTCAAGATCAAGTTCAATTTTAGTTGTCATTCAACCATACATGAATATCCATGAATACAGACAAATGAAAGAGCATTACTCCAGGGCCAAGGTGCAAAACACAGTACCAATAGTCACACATAGCACAAGGTACATATAGCATATATAAGATAGCAGTAAGATAAGGTAACACAATTAAAATATAGCCCCAAGTCCCTGAGTCCACAAATGTTGCCAGAGTGTGCAGTCAAACACAATATGTATTGTCTTCTGCCAAGGGAACACAGGGGGCCAGCACCAACTCTAGCATGGATGCCACTGACACCACTGGTTCTTTTGGGCAGCTGTAAACAGGTGACACTGTGGCTTGAGGCCTAGTCTTTACTATGACCAAGGCCACACAGCTGCTCTGTCAACTACTAATAAAGCATATAATTGGACTTGCAGCATTCCACATTAACAACGTCCAACAGGGTCTTACAAGAAATGCGACTAAGAAGATCACTAGCTGTTCGACTTCGACTGTACGCTACCTTTACGCACCAACACCTCTCTGATGAAGGCAACACCTTCAGCTCCTCCAGTTTCTCTGCTAATGAGAAACTCACTGATGGGGTAGACTTGCAATACTTTAAGTTCTTAATGTCCAGCAGGATCTTGCAATTTTAAAAAAATGCTTAAACCTAACACCCTGATTAAGAATTTTACTGCTATGCTGCGGTATTTCATTTTAGCAGTTGTGTAAGACCAGTCTGTTCTGCTTTCAGCCCTTTTGGTTTGAATTGAGTTAAGGGGCTTTGTTGTTCAACTTAGGAAGGTGCTGTCAGCCAATCAGGATGGTGGAATTGGGAGAAAGTTCTAGAGAACATTGGGTGGAGAGGTTTTGTGCGGGACACTGTGGTGGGTCAAGGTCTTTTTTGGCTGGAACTGGGTGAAGACAGGAAGGAGGATGGCTTAAGATGCCATTCCTGTTGCAGAAGGTGCTTTCTGCAGATGAATGGCTTCTAGGAGGAAGGACTAATAATCCATGGGAGAGCTTATTTGTTCGAGATGTATTTTGTGCAACATTTGGAAGATGGTGCATGCTTTCATGCAGACCAACGCTCCAGCATTTGAGTTACAGACAACTCCAAGATGAGCTCCAACTTATGTGCACATTTGACTGTTTAATTATAATGGGCCCGTTTAGTTTTTTTCTTTCTGTTCTTTAATTCTTTGGTTAACGTTCATAAATATACTTTCTTTATAATCGTATGCAGTGTACGGTCTGTCATTTCTTGCCGATGGGTAATTGCAGGGGGCAGTAAATCACAGAACATTCACACAAGCCGGGGTTTGTGTGGGTGATGGGTTTGGCAGGACCAAAGTCAAATACACACTAGATGTAAGGAGCCTGAGAAAGGTGGGTTTCTCATTGTGGAATCCAGTGGCTGTCAGTGAAGGGCTAAGGAGCCACATTTCCAGAGATACCCGGTCAAAAGGGGTTTCATAAAAAGATAACAACACCTTTTGTTGGTCCCGTAGAAGCCATTGCGGTTGAGTGTGCTGCCACCTTACCAGAATTAACCAATGAATGATATATCCATGTAGCATTCATAGATCCCCACTGGTGGTTTGCAGGTCAACAGAGTGTAGCAATATTACTTAGTTGCACATTAACACAGTTTCCCTTCTGCCTTGTCTATACAATGGAAATTTCCACTCTATTTTCTCTTCCCCCATGTCTGAATGCTTTATTATTTCAACTTCAACATTTCTAATGAGATATCTTTCTCATTTATCTTTCATCAAATATAAGTTAAAGATCTGGATATCTGCTGAGCTGTTTTGGAGATTGTTCCAAAAGTAGACATGGAAGACAAAAGTACCGTAGATGCCGGATTATAAGCCGCTACTTTTTTCCCACGCTTTGAACAGCTTTGAACACTGCGGCCTTTACTACGGTGCGGCTAATGCATGGTTTTTTTTCATGCCGCCAAAAACATTTTGCCTCGTAACAGTAGACCAATAAAATTGATGAGTAGTTCACAGAGGTCCAATGAAATTGTACGATAAATCAAGCGCACTTTCACAATTAAATTATTGTAAATCAGTCATTTGTACTCACCCTCATCAACATGGAAAACACTCGAAGAAAAGCATTGTGCTGCCTTTATGGCAGTTATTTAGTTTATAATATTTTCACTTAGTAATTCATTTTCTAGTATTTTCTAGTTAAAGTTAGAAGTGTTTTAAGTATATTTGTTTTCTGTACTACATCCCAGGATGCTATGACGTCACATCCGGTTTCGCCACGTCTTGTGGGAAAATGCCGGTTTGCGATAAACGGGAAGGTGGGGGCGAGCGGCATTAGACCCGAGTGAAAACGCTGCTTTTAAGTTAAAGGCGATCAATAACTTTTCCTGGTAGGCTGCAGTATATATTTTTTTACCAGTCGTTAGGAGATATTGGAATGTTGTTCGTGCACTGTTCAGTAAAAAAGTATACGCAACGTAATTTGTGTGTTACTGATACGTATGTATATTTAAAAGTAGCCGTGTTACAGGCACGGTTCGAAAAAAAGCATTTGCAATATGTATTTGTTTATGTTACCATACGGATTTAATTAAAAGTTAAAAAATCCTCACGTGTAATATCTTTCTGTGTAAATATCTCATATTACAACGTGGGACACCTGCGGCTTAAAATCCGGTGCGGCTTGTACAAGTACAAAATTGATTTTCTTTCTAAAATTAGAGCCTGCGGCTTTTAATCAGGTGCGCTCTGTAGTACAGAATCTACGGTATTACAAAATTTCAGAGTTCATTTTTGTTGTATCTACAGTTACTAATATTAAGCAAGAAATGAAATCGACCTTATTCAAGAAAGGGAGTAGAGATAACCTAGGAAATTACAAACCATTGAGTCTTACTTCGGTGATAGGCAATTTGTTGGAGAAAATCCTGAGAGACAGGATTTATGAGCATTTGGAGAACCATAATCAGATTAGGTATAGTCAGCATGGCTTTGTCAAGGGCAGGTCATGGCTTATGAGCCTGGTTAAACTCTTTGAGGATGCAACAAAATATATTGATGAAGATAGAGCAGTGGATGTAGTGCATATGGATTTTAGTAAGGCATTTGATAAGGTTCCCCTTGCAAGGCTCCTTCATAAAGTAAGGAGGCATGGGATCTAATGAGACCCTGCTTTGTGGTTCCAGAATTGGCTTGCCCATAGAAGGTAAAGGGTGGTTGTAGATGGCTGGTATTCTGCGCGGAGGACCATGACCAATGGTGTTCTGCAGGGATCTGTTCTGGGACCCTTCTTCTTTGTGATTTTTATAAATGATCTGGATGAGGAAGCAGAAGTGTGGGTTAGTAAGTGTGCTGATGGCACAAAAGTTGGCATGTTGTGGATAGTGTGCAGGGTTGTCAGAGGTTACAGTGGGACATTGACAGGATTCAGAACTGGGCTGAGAAGTGGCAGATGGACTTCAACCCAGATAAGTTGGAAGTGGTTCATTTTGGTAGGTCTAATTTGAAAACAAAATATAATATTAAATTAAGACCTTGGCAGTGTGGAGGAACAGCGAGATCTTGAGGTCCGTGTCCTTAGGACACTCAAAGCTGCTGCACCGGTTGATAGTGTTATTAAGAAGGTGTGTGGTGTGTTGGCCTTCATCATCCGTGGGATTGAGTTCAAGAGCCGTGAAGCAATGTTAAAGCTATACAAGACCTTAGTTAGACCCATTGGTTCAGTTCTGGTCACCTCACTACAGGAAGGATATGAATACTATAAGAGAGAGTGCAGAGGAGATTTACGAGGATGCTGCCTGGACTGGAGAGCATGCCTTATGAGAATAAGTTGAATGAACTTGGCCTTTTCCCTGTGGAATGACAGAGAATAAGGGGTAACCTGATAGAAGTGTATAAGATGATGAGGGGCATTGATCATGTGGATAGCCAGAGGCATCTCTCAGGGCTAGAATGGCTAACACCGGGGGCATAGTTTTAAGGTGCTTGGAAGTCGGTACAAGGGGGATGACAGAGGCAAGTTTTCACACAGAGCACAGAGGGTGGAATTCACTGGCAGCGATGGTGGTAAAGGTGGATACAATAGAGTCTTTTAAGCGACTCTTAGATAGGTACATGGAGCTTAGGAAAATAGAGGGCTATGCGGTAGAGAAATTCTAGGCAGTTTCTACAGTAGGTTACATGGTCGGCAAAACATTGTGGACTGAAAGGCCTGTAATGTGCTGTAGAGGTCAATGTTCTATGTTGACTTGGGTTAGATGTTGAACAGACTAATGGCCAGCCACAAATAAAGCTTCAAGAAAACCAAATATTTCTGTCATTTGGAAAAATTCAACAACATTCTAAAAATAACAAAATAATTAAATTAAATGCTTTAAGAATCATCTCAAAATTTAAAGAATATATCAAAAATACCAGAAACATTCAAATGAAATTAAATAGTTAGAGATCTAAGTCCCCACACAGCTGTTCATCTCCAAGTTTGATAGGATTCCCCAGCATAAGTGCTGGAAAACTGCCACAACTTCATGCTGCACTACCAGACTAACATATGAGCAGTCAGCAGTAAGTTCAGCACTTGCCTCTACTGCAATCTTGGAAATGCTGGCTCTTTGGGACAGAACACCCATCATTTCTTTGAAAATCTGGACTATTTGCCTCTCGTTAGGAAGCTTTTGAAATTCTTCCCACGTATTGCACATAAAGTAAAAGCTTTCTCTGGTTTCTTTTGCCTTTTTGGTTACTTGATGCTACTTGATTATGATATTGGAAACTATTTCCACTCACTCTATGAAAACACATTGTGAACATTCCCATGAACACCTCTGATCCTCAATTGCCTCTGTTGTAAGAGGAGACACAATTTTCAACAGTCTTTTCATGCATATGTAACCATTCTCCACAGAAACTTTCTAATAAATGTCTTCAAAGCTTTAACTACATACCTGGATTTAGACACAATGGTCAGCTTGATGCCTTAGCAATAACACTTTCTTTCAGAATGTTAGTGGGGTGTAAATGTAAGTGCTTTAATTTGCAAGAATTGTTTGTGTACTTGGTGGATTTTTTTTGTATTGAGAAAGAGAAATTGAAGAGGAAATCAGGAAATAACCAATACAAAAAGAAAGAAAAATGGGCATCAGGAATGTTTCTTTTGGTGGAATCAACAAACAGAAACTTGATTGAGTAAAGTGTTAGAATACATTATGAGTACTGAATCCACAATAAATCTAGAATTTATCATAAGCTACACCTTGCTAATTTGTTTATTAAATATTAGATCATCTAATATACAGATAGCAACAGGATAATTTTGAATTTCACATACTTCTTTCAAGATGTAGGATGCTGCCTATCTGAAGTTCCTGGACTTGACAGCAGTCATTGAAATGGATGATTTGATCCAATACCAAGACAATGCATAATTATTGGAATTCTTTTCTAGCCCAGCAACAACTATTATGTAGTTGTATGAGAGAAATGCTTATGAATTAGGTAATCAGTATTTCCCAGAATCAAGCTCTCATGGCTACCTGTTAAGATATTGGCTTGCATATGAGCATTTGTGGTTGTCAATTTCAGAACTTGAGGATGCATTTTCTGGGAAGATGCTCTGGGTTCTAATTTTGAGATGCAAATTACTTTGCAAATCCCCATCAGTTCATTTGGTGAAAATATAATGTTCTCAGCGATAGCAACTCTAAAACTTTCCTGGAATCTGTTCGTCTTCAATTGCTGTTTAAACATATGCTGGTGTTTGAAGTTGCATAGTGAATGGGAAAGTTTCAAACCTCTATTTGGTCAGGAAAATCGTCTTGGCAGACAATTGTGTGCTGTTCTTGAAGTTTTCATGTAAGTGCAGGTTTGTCTAGACAAAATACAAAACACATCCCAGTAAAGTAATTGCTTTATGAAGCTTCTCCAGGCGTCGAGTATAAAAAAATCATGATTGCCTTCTGCAACACAGAAGAGCAATTTGTTTTATTCCAGTAATGCCCTGTGGATTCAGAATGCATGTTGTTAATTTACCAAATTGCCATGCTCACCTTCTGCACAGACATTATTTGGAAATGCATTGAAGCAACATCAGTGTAAGGGAAAGATTCAGATCCTTGTTTAGATATGGCAAGGCAGTCACTGTCAGATGAAAATCTGATACAAAAGGATATCGACTCCACCATCCTGTAGCCCTCACATACCCCCTCCTCCCTAAGCTGCAGTCTTCAAAAAGATAAGACATACTAAATCCAAAGGCAAGTCCAAGTAGCACTGTGAATCAGGATCAAAGCCAAAAACAAAGACCACCAAGTCACTATAGCTTAGCAAATGGATGGGGATGATTGTGCTCGACTAATGTATTGGATTTTCAAGGCAGGTGACAGAAATTGTTGCAGCTCAGCTGTAGGTAACAAAGGCACAGAACAAGAGTTTTCAGTTCAATCACTGATAAAACAGCAGGTGATCCAGTAACATTTGTTTTGTGCAAAGATGATTTTCTACCCAATGGATTTCTAGACACAGTGAGTCCCAAATCTTTGTCACATCCACCAAAAACATGTCCAAATTTAGGTTTTGACAGACAATACCAGACCCCTTGTTAACACCACCATTACCACAGTCTGATTTCCTATCTTGTTGGTCCAAAATTAGATGAGTAACATAACTCCATTCAAATATTAAGTATTATAGGGGAAAATTTTTGAGGGCTAATAATTAGTAAATAGTGATGTAGATTGTGCTAATGTTGTAACAGGGAACCCCAGACATGGAATTCAGTGACAACAACCAGGTTTCAGATACTTCACTAATGTGCACCCATTATTGTAATAGAAAATGGGTTTGTTGTTCCATCTGTGAATAATCATTCTATTTTGTAATTACGATCCAGTGTGCTCCTCAACGAACTCTTTCTGTAGCCACCACTCTGCAGGTTTTCTGGTAAGCTCGTCAACCGGGAAGGTAAAGCTAATGTCAAACACGTGCTCAAGTACTGCATATCAGCTTTGGATGATCTCCTGGTGCACACCAGTTTTAAATAAATTGCCTGTTATTTGAACAACAACCGTGTGATCTTTCAGTTTGCTCCTACAATCTGCGTAATCAGCAGATTACTCCACTGGGTCGCAACTGACTATGAGGCTCTTGGGTGGGTAGGCATGACTGAGATACCATCCTGTTAGGTCACGGGATAACCCCATAGCTGACAGTGACTGTAAGTTGTGGTAAAAAGAGATCTTGGAGCATGAGGAGTTTGGTGTTGGGGAACATGAGATTGGGATGACTAAGTAACTGGCAGCTGGAATTCAAGTGGTTACGGTTTGCAGCTGATTTGAGGAATCAATTAACTGGCCAAATTTATTTGATAAACAGCTTCAGGTAGCAAGAATCGCAGGCACTAAGGTATGCAGACACTGTAAGGCATAGCCATGGGGGAAATCAAAGAAGCTGGAGAAGAAGTGTGGGCATCTCTCCTGCAGACCCAGAGTTGATACCAAATGATAACAAATCTGGATGGAACAATTCCTGAGCAAGTTACTTGGTGGAAGGAACAACAGAAGAGCAAATATGAAAAGGCTATAATAATAGTAACAACATTATTGTTCACTCACCACAAGGTAGTGATCACCAAACAAGCTTGGTTGTTGTCTTGGCTGTCATCAGGAAGAACATACATGAGCCTCAGGACTCAAACTACCAGGTTCAGTAACAGTTACTATCTCTCAACTATCAGGCTCTTGTAACAAAAGGGGGCAACTTCATTCGCCCCATCACTGGAATGTTTCCACAACCTTTGAATTCACTTCCAAGGACTCTGCACCACATGTTCTCGATAGTTGTTGCTCATTTATTTACTATTAGTTCTTTTTTGTTTTTGCACTGTTTTATGTCTTTTGCACACTGGTTGAATGCCCAAGTTGGTACAGTTTTTCATTGATTCTGTTATAGTTAATATTCTATTAAGGATTTATTGAATATGCTCTCAAGAAAATGAATCTCAGGTTGTATATGGTGACATATGACTTTGATAATAAATTTACTTTGAACTTTGGTGTGTTGACCTTGTTAGTGGACAGATACAGAAAGTATCTTGTCAGTACTCCACGAATGCAATGGGCTGTTGTGGATAAAGGAGGTAACATAATGACAGGAGGAAAACATCCAAGCCTACAGGTCAACACAAGTGGAAGAACTTAAAATGCTAACAGAGGTCCTGAAATTAGGTAAAGGACATAGGTGAATATCTTTATAGACAGTACATAGTTTTGGAGTTGTACATGATTGCAAGGCAATTTGAGCAAGAAGGTGTATATAACCCCCATCAGGAAGACATATACAACATTAAGAAATGGAGAAAGTTAGCCAAAGCTGCTTTTCTCACGGTTGCCATCAGGTAGGAGATACAGAAGCCTGAAGGCACACACTCAGCAATTCAAGAACAGCTTCTTCCCCTCTACCACACTACCTCACTTTTTTTAATATACAGTATTTCTGTTTTTGCACATTTAAAAAAAATTATTCAATATGTGTAATTGATTTGCTTATTTATTATTATATTTTATTTATTATCAGTTTTTCTCTCCCTGCTAGATTATGTATTGCATTGAACTGCAGTTGCTTAGTTAACAAATTTCACATCTCATGCCAATGATAATAAACCTGATTCTAAGCTGACCCGGGAAGCGGAAGTCATAAAGATGGTGTGTGGAAGGGTAAACACCCCTGAAGGGAAAATACATTTGCTGATCAAGTAATTATGGAGGAATCAGGAGGTAGTGATGGTTAGGGAGGTGAAGAAGGTTTAAGGTAAAACAAAAGGGTTTGTCATCAAAGGAAAAGTGGATTTGTGAACAAGTAGGAGTGGTGCAAAGGATGATGGAATGTGGCAAGAAAATTAATATTTGGTAGCCTAGAGTGGATCAGATATACATTGTAAAAAAAACCTACCATGGTTTAGTTCATATAGGGTGGGATAAGATTAGGACCCAGCTAGAAAGATACTGTTGGTGACCAGGGAAGTGGTGAGATATTACTAAATTCTGCCAATAATGCATAACATGTGAGCCAGAAAAAAGTTACAATCTAACCAGGGTGTCAGCAACAGCCTAGAGGTCCACGGAGCAACTTCAGATTGACCTCACAGGAGCATTACACCAGTCCATGGGTAAATGGTATTGTTTCATGATTCATTTTTCGCTTCACCAGGTTGGGGGAAAAGTGTTCTTTGCTGAGATGGTAGCCTATGTGCTAGCTGAAGAGGTAATAACCACGTGGGGAATCCTTGATTTGGATCAAGGGATACACTTTACTTAAAAGGTGATGAGGGCTAGCATGTTGTTAGGGGTCAAGAAGAATTTTTACATTTCATATGGAACTCAGTTCTGGCATGGTTGAGAGATGGAACTGCATCCTAAAAAGGTGCATAATGGATGCCCTAATGGAGGCCAGGGAAGTTGATCTAGGACAGCCGGTCACGATTCCTTCTGGCAATCACCCACCTGGTTATTTTCCTCAGGAATTGGGCCTCAATCACCTCATTTAGTTCCCAATCATTCCCAGGTTCCATTAACTACAAATACCCACTTTCCATCAGCAAATGCAGTATAAAATTCCTGTGACCACAACTAGGAGCTGCCAGTTTGTTAATTGACTCATGTACGAGTAATCTCGTTCCATGGTTCTTGGAACTATCAGTTCTAGTCTAGCATCATTCCTGAATTTTCTACTAAAACCAAGACTCCGGGTAAAGACTCCCTTGGCACCAATTCCACACTTGCTACAACCATAATGCCTCCCTACTCGGCCTCTGCGCCCGTTTCAGCACTTGGGTTCGTTCCACCGCCACATCCTTTCCCAAATTTTTTGACCTGAAGGAACTCTTGAAATAATTTTCAGGTCTCAGGGAACCTTTGTATAAAAATTATTATATCTACAGCTCATAGTACATTGACATGATCAGTAAGTTGTAGATATAATAACACAAAAATAACTATCAATCTTCTTTTGAGTGGAGATTGAATTTTTAGCCAACCTTTCTTGGTAAAAACAGGTAGTTAACCTTAGCTTACCTTCCTTGAAATTAGTCTCTTTCTTCCCTTTTCATAAATTTTAAAAACTCAAATTTCTGTTAAATAACTAGCTTAAGCTAAAATGGTATTTAATTTTCTAAACATAGGCTTGGTAGAGTTAATTTAAATAAAGGTTGTAAATTGATTTTGTTTAATGCTATTTACAAAAAATTATTGACATTGTTGAAAAGTGAAGTTACTAAAAAGCAAAAGCAATATGAATAAAAATATAGCTTAAGACACAATTTTATAGAAGACATCAAAAAAGCATTTTCTTACTATGTGACATAATCAGGCTCAAATATAGGCCTAGCATATGAAACCCATGCTTGCTTTTTGCTGCAAAAACTCTCAATTCTGGGTCAAATTTGAGTTAGCACACAGATTTCACCTTCAACTGAAATAAGACAATTTCTATCCTTGCTCTTGATGCTTGTTAAGCAAGAAAAAGCTTGCTTACGTATGTAAGTTGAAAACTGCAGCAAAATGTCAATTTCTTTCCTAAGAATGGCAGGATACTCTTCCTTCACAGATATCCAGAACTTGTCCAGGAGCAGGAAGGGAAATCTCATCTTGAGTGCATGATCAGAGTGCAGCTCACCAAGTTCTTCCTCTTCCCTCAAAGTCAAGTTCTCAAGCTGAGCAGAAGATTCAGAGAAAGGCTCCCTCATTCAGTATTATACTTGAGTTGAAAGGGAGGAAACATACGGTTCAATACTGTTCTGAAGTTCTTCCAAGTAGTTTTGAATGAGACTTTCTGATATCCTTCCTCTCAACCCCAAGCAGCAGTGGAAACATTTCAAGATTTCCTTTTGCAACATGATTTTTCAAAAGATTGTTTCCTTTCAAATCAAAGAATCTTGTCATTTGAAGTCAAAACATTTTCTCTAGGGCCTTGCAGAGACTTGTTCAGCTGGATCATATAATGAAAAATCCACACTAACTAGGCTAGTTTCTGCAGCCATTCTTCATTTTCAAAGCATTCTGTAAAATCTGGCCTTACTATTTTCATAAGGGGAGGTATAGAGAGGTAATTTGGGAGGGAATATCAATGGTTTCCTCTCTCTCACATCAAAAACTCAGAATCGACTCAACCAAGTAAACACGTTCCTACTATGCAATGCCGTAATTGTTACACGGGGGCGACAGAGCAGAACCCAAGTGCAGGACACTGGCACGTCGACTCAGTTGGGGAGGCTGGCGTAGACCTGAACGTAGAGCAGGAAACCAGAGGGATCTTGACAAGGAGACAGGATTCACAGGGACTCTCTAGAAACTAGAGTGGAACTTAGAACTGACAGTTCTAATTGGTACAGGGAACGAACTGGCAACCTGTGATAGGGTCATCCTCGTATTTATTTCCCAGTCTCTGATGAAAGCCAGGTGTACGATTATTGGGTAAACTAGCAGCAATTGACTGAAATTGGGGCATGATCAGGGAGAAAGAAGTGTTAAAGGGGAATGGCCAACCGGAACCATGACAATACTAGGATGAAAGACCTCTAATGAGATAGCTAACGGGGCTGCTCGGTCACTGCCCACCACAAGCACTGGCATCAAGTGTCACACAGAGTTCAAAAAGACAATTTTTTAAAAACATCATTATTTCTTGCGGAACCCTGTTGAGAGACTCTGGTTTAATATCTTACCAGCAGGGCTGATGAAACTACGAGTGAACCCTGCTCGTGGGACAGGATTTAATACTTTTATATTAATGATAGGATGGGTTTAGCAAATACCACAGGATCTGATTATGGAGGACCGAAGAGCTGCAGTGGTAAAGAGTGTATCATCCAGTTTGTACAGGAGAAGGCCATGTGCGTGTATGATCTAAAATGGGAAGTCATTGATGAGAGAGTGCAGACTGGGAGCACAAGTATGTCCAGGTAAAGAGGAACTTGCCAGAGCAGGAAGCAAGGTCACGATTAAGGCTGTACCGGCAAAACTAGGATGACAACACAGATGGAAGGGACCATTTATGGTCATCTTGCCCGGGGAATTTGCGCCCTAGAAGAAGCTAAGGAAAGGACTGAGTGGAAATACTGATTTCACCTGAAGTGACAGCTTCAGCAGCAATGATTTAACCCTGCAGAACACAGTATGTCCACAGTAAACACGGAGTCCAACAAACTATGCTCTGGAGAATCTATATAATTGGATGTGTCATTCCTTTGAGGTCTCTCTTGATAGCAAACAAAATGCAGACTGTAAATTGAGGGACTAATAAAGAAAACTAGCCGTGGGTTGCACCAGTTTTATGTGGTTTCACATCAGGGATTTGACAACATGCAATGCTCTGAAATGGACTTTTGAAAAATGCACGAACCTCAGGGAACATCCAGTGGGGATTAGGCATACACAAGAGGGGGAATTCCATGTTAATAGTTGTCATGCTCAGATATGGGACCACCAAACTATTCACACTTAAGTGCAACAATAAAACTTAGTCTGTAACGCGACAAGGGCTGATCTGTTTGGGAATTGATCTCTGCAGGATCACATGTTACCACAAGAGCACCACATTTACCAAAGGCCAGAAGGACACTGGGAGGATAGGGTTAAAGCTTAGAGATAGGTTACTTTAGAACCAGGCTTCAGGCAACTGCAGATAGTTTTAACCTGACTGTTTAACAACTCCCTTGCTTATTGCAGGGACAATACAAATTGCCCTTCCAACATTTACTCTGTAGCCAAGTTACTCATACTGAGTTTAGGACAGAAAAGCAGAGAAGTAAAAAGGGGCTTGATAGAGTTGTTAGGAGCAAGATATTCAGCAGTTGTGTCCACAGTCATTACTTCAGATACAGCAGAAATAGATATGCAACCTTCAGCAGAGGTTGAAGATGATCATAAGACCAAATTATGATGATTTGGAACAAGCTAGCAAAATAGGGGCAGAAGGGGAGTTAGAAACTATCCAGTTACTGCAGCCATTAAAGGATATAACTAATGAGATTATTGATAGAGTGAATATTAACACCTGATCCTGTGGTAAAAATGCAGCCTGTAATATGTATGCTACCTGGCTCTTGTCGGTAGTCGGGATAAGCATTGCACAGTTAGTAGGTCACAGAGCCTCGCACAGGGCAGGCAAGCAGCTGAAAGACTGGCTGGGTGAAGACCCCTGTGTGCTTCATTTCAGATCTCATTCTGCCTAACCATACCCCAGGAGACTGTGAAAATGAGAGGAGTCCACTATATGCCGCAGCAGTGCTCCACATTCCTCAGCACCGTGACAATCAGAAGTATGCACTTACAAAAATGCATAACGTCAGAAAATACCATGAGGGAACTTAGATATCTTGAAGCAACCCACCAGTCTGTGCAATGGAATTACACAAAGGGAGCATCATCGGGCATGTCCAGAGGTGATTATATAAAGAAGCCTGACTGAATGTGTTTTTGCCTTACATGATAACTATTCCCTGTTCATATAGCCCCCCCGAAAAATGAATACTTTCTGAAGAATACTTTGTTGAATGTTTACTACATCGCAACATCAGAAGGAGCATATTACAAGGAGTAGTTATAATGTAGTCTGACTGGCTATAATGTGGCATACAGTGATATCTCAATCAAATTAATGATTGCAGAGCACAGCTTGCCTGAGAAGTGATGCTGGATCTCGAGCTGGAGTTTGCCATTTCTGGTAGTGACACGGACAAAAGACTGCACAAGTACGTAGCCACAGAATGACTGCTCATTCCACACTTAACTGCTGATTGGGAAAAGATCATCTGAGAGGGGATAAGGAAGTCACTATGAAATGGGATGCACTATCGAAACCAGTAACAGATCTTTAGAATACTTCCAAATTGGCTCTAGAGAACCCCTCCTTTTGGATCGGTATTTGGAAATGGGATATGAATTTAGAAATCCATCCCTGCATTTGACTTACGCTGTTGTTGTACAGTTGATTATTTTAATAACTCTTAATATTTTAGTGTGCAGGTAAAGCATAGGTGCAAGGGGGATAGTCATTTAGTTGGCCAAACAAGAGTATTGTTAGGGATCTAATCTTAAGGCCCTATTGGCTGTTCTAGGCCAAGGGCCAAGAGGGGAGGACTGTTGTAGAGGCTAATAATTAATAAATCGAGATATAGAATGTGCTAATGTGGTAACAGGGAACCCCAAACAAAAGTAGAGACATGGAATGCAGCAGTGACAACACCTGAGTTTCAGAAACTTCACTAATGTGTTATAAAGTGCACCATTGTTATAATAGAAAATGGATTTGCTGTTAGAGCTGTGGATAATCATACTATTCTGTAATCACGATCTAGTCTGCTACTTAATAAAGTCTTTGTAGAGCCACTATTCTGCTATAAAAAATTTAATTTTTCAGGCAATTTTGCCAATTGAGAATGTTAAAGCTGAACCAAAATTCACATTTGGGTAAATCAGTTTTGGCTGGTCTCCCTTGTGCATTCCAGATTTTAATAAATCACCAACTCTGTATGATCTTTCAGCTTGCTCCTACAAGAAGACCGAAGACATTGACTTTAGTTCAAGTATAAACTCAGTTCTGTAGCTTTATACACCACTAGCCATCCTTGATGTGCCAATATTGATGACATTTCAAACTCTTTGCAACCTCAACTAAACCTCTGGACCTTTTATTAGCTTCATTTACAGACTCATCACCAACTCTGCTTCTACCTGATTTGACTCAAGGTATGACTCAAGTAATGATGAGTTGGAGGACAGAGGGAGATAGAGGTCAGGATAACAACCTTTCCCTCACTGATATTTAAAAAAAAGGAGCTGGTCATTGACTTCAGAAAGGGGGGGGGGGGCAATGCAATGCTCCTGTCTACGTCAATGGTGCTATGGTTGAGAGCTTCACAATGCAGGAAGTGAACATCACCAATAGACTGTCCTAGTCCAACCGTACTAACAGCATGGCCAAGAAAACTCACGAGCAGCTTTACTTCCTCAGCCAGCCAGAGAAATTTGTAATGTCCTCTTGGACCTTCACCAATGTTTACTGATGTTTACCGTAGAAAGCACCCTATCCTGATACATCACAGTCTGGCATGGGAAATGCCAAGTCTGAAGAGTTTGTGGATGCAGCTCAGCACAGCAGGAAAACTAGCCTTCCCTCTGTAGACTCTGTGTACACGTCACTGCCTCACTAAAGCAGTCTACATAACCAAAGACCCAACCACCTCTGACAGTCCTTCTCCCCTCCCATCACACAGAAGATACAAAACCCTGAAAAGCCAGGTTCAAAAACAGCTGCTTTCTTTCTGTTATAAGACCATTGAATGATTGGTTAGCACAATAAAATGGACTCTTGACTTCACAATCTACCTCCTTATGAACTTACAGCTTATTATGTCCTGTACTGCACTTTCTCTGTAATTGCACACTTTATTCTATATTCTGTTATGGTTTTACCTTGTACTACCTCAAAGCACTGTTGCAGTTAATTGATCTGTAGTATGCAATGCAAGTTTTTCACTCTACCTCAGTGCATGTAACAATAATAAACTAATCTACCTGATCACATGCTTTGCTGGAATTCTTAATCATATCTTTGCTATACTCAGATTCAAATATTCTATTCCTCCCCAGTCAGCCTCACAGTTCACAATTTCCAAATCCCAAACTCAAGTTCAGTTTAATCATCACCTCTGTTGTCACTAACAACCCTGGCCCCTAGTCAGGTTGTCTAAAGCTCTCAACATTTTTCCTCATATCCTTTCCTGGCTTTGGGTCTTCCTATCCATAGAACTGTACATCACAGTATAGGCCCCTTGGCCCATGATGTTATGGCAATCTTTTAAACTACTCCAAAATCAAACTAACTCCTCCCTCCTGCATTGCCCTATCTAAGAGTCTCTTTAATGCCCCTAATGTATCTAACTCTCAGGTTGGAGGAACAACACCTTATATTCCGTCTGGATAGCCTCCAACCTGATGGCATGAACATTGATTTCTCTAACTTCTGTTAATGCCACTCCTCCTCTTTTCTCCCCATCCCTGATTTATTTATTTCCCCCTCCTTTTTTTCTCTCTCTGCCCATCACTCTTTGCCTGTTCTCCATCTCCCTCTGGTGCTCCCTTCCCCAGCTCTGTATCCCTTTTGCCAATCACCTTTCCAGCTCTTAGCTTAACCCCCCACCCACCCCCCCCCCCCCGCCCTGGTCTTCTCCTATCATTTCCGATTTCCCCTCCCCCTCCTACTTTCAAATCTCTTACTATCTTTTCTTTCGGTTAGTCCTGACGAAGGGTCTCGGCCCAAAACATTGACAGTGCTTCTTCCTATAGATGCTGCCTGGCTTGCTGCATTCCACCAGCATTTTGTGTGTGTTGCTTGAATTTCCAGCATCTGCAGATCTCCTCGTGTTTGTGATTATAAAATTATGTCCTCTCATATTAGCTATTAATTGCTGGATGAAACGGGCCATTCCTAGCAGGCACTGTGATAATAGAAAACTTGAAGCCCAGCCTGCTTTACAAAAGACACATCTATGCAACATAGATCACTTAAAAGCAATCGCCTTTAAATTCTTCCCTCTCATATTAGCATTTCCACCTGGAAAACAGGTGTTGACTATCCACTCTATCATTGCCACTTATCATCTTACCCACCTCTCATTTTCATTTCTTCTTTTTTCAAAAGCCCTGGCTCATTCTACCTTTCCTCATAAGACATGCTCTCTAAATCCTGGTAAATCTCTGCACCCTTTCTAAAGCTTCCACCTCCTTACTATTGTTGTAGCCCGGGGAAAAGGTACACACTCAGGACAACAACTATTCTTTTGCGTTTTAATTCCTTTATCTGTTTTAGATGTTTAAGTGCCAGAAGAGGGTCTTAAAACAAAACGAATGACTTTACAATCAGATCCCGCCGTTACAATCTCCGTTTAACATTTGATCCACACAGTTGTGTGTCCACCGATTGCATATGCAGTATAAAAATACAAAGGAAATTGCACAAAACTAACACGGTACTAATACAGAACTAATACGGTACAAATACAGTAGTGGCAATTCTGCTTGGCTGGTAAGGAACTTTGCACAAGCCACGCTATCCAGGGTCGAGACCTTTACTCGTGAAAATCTTTCCTCACCATGCCTTGCACCTCTGGGGGAACAACATCCAAAAACCCCACCAGCTCCTGCAGCAGAAAGCAAAATGGTCTTCCCGCTATCCCAGGCGTGTGTAATGATGTCACCATCTCCACTTAAGGGCACAGACAACCACTCTCGCATTACCCGGATGAATGTCTGAGTACACTTTTTAACGATAATGAATAGCATTCAATGGTCACCCGATTACACTATAATGAGGCGACCAGAACTAAACAGGATACTCGGTGTGGTTAACCGAATGTTTATGGCTGTTCAAAACGCTATAGTGGCAAATTCTACAAGCTCACAACCTACACAATCTCTGTGTAATTCCAGATTTATTTAAAATTAGGAAAGACTGAGATAAAATCAATGCAAATTAGCAATATAAATAATGAATAGAAATTTAGACTGAGGTTGACATGCTTACTTGGCTCTCAGGAGGTCTTGATCTTTCAATGCGGATCCCTGTAGATAGATTACTCTTTGTGCCCACATTGGAATTTGCAATACCCTTCGAACCTGAATGTCCATTTCAGTAGGACAAAGAATCACAACATAGTAATCCTGTAAGAAAAGTGTAAGATTCTAAATATTATTAGAAGGATACAAGGTGTACTTTCTTCCACTTCAAAGCAAAAGCAGAAATGTAACCTTTTTCACTACTTGTTTGACTAACCAATCAGATGAAAGAAATATGTTTTCTTGCTTTCTTCAGTCCCCCGATTCACTTACAAATATGCAGCTAATTAGCAATTCTGCCTCTTAAAACTTCCTGTACTTTAAAATTGCCTTAATTGTCATTAGTAAACAATGACTGTAATGCTGTTGTGTAATGCAATTCACTCTGAACTGTATAAGTAACTTACAGTTAACATAAGATGTGCCTTGTATATGAGAATACTGAACACTCCATAATAATAAACTACAAAAGGTAGGCCACAATAGTAAAATAGTAATAATGAAAATAAACTTGGTCAGTACATCTCTGAAAATCTTTAGTTGCCATATGAGTTCACAGAAGAGTGATGCATCTTACGAATAAAACTAAAGCAGTCACAGATATTTAATTACAGTCAGTGTAAGAGAACTGTATTTCCAAAGGAAAGGTGTTAGCTACTGCTATTTATTTTCTTTTATACAACATTGTAAATTATCTGAACAACTTATTGCAGATAAATGTGTCTTCATAACCATGGTACCTGCATTGATTCCTGATGCTTCTAAACTATCTTCAGCGAAATACAGTATTTTGATAATAAAAACTGAATTTTATTGACCAATTTAATGCTCGTGAATAGATTTTCTATTTATCGTATAACATAAATCCTAGATTCATCCAGATAATCTATCTGGAGAAGAACATGTTAAATTTAATTGAATTCACTTCACCACTGAGTAGGCAAAGTAAAAAATATTGTCAACAGATCAACATTCATCAATTCCAACTGTGTAAACACTGCAAAAATAACATTATTTTTCTCTTAAATCACTATTGTCTGCTTGGTAGTCACTTCAGTATAAATTACACCACTAAATAAGAATTCATTCACATGACTTATTAATCCCAATACAGTGTGAAAGTATGATTGAATTCCAAATGAGTACTTCTCTAATATTTATTTGCTAGTTTACTGATTATGCAAACATTTGAATGACTAGATTTTGTGCCAATAGTTCTAATAGAAGTATATGTAATTTAATTAAATTTCACATAATCCAAAACATATTCATTCCTTCAACTAAAATATAAATTTAAATGCTTTTCTTGATGGTTCACCACTTTCATTGTGAATTATTGGATTACATTTTGTAAATATTACTGCTGGTAAATGTAGTTGAAAGATATCATAAGACAATTGGCACCCCCTAAAGTCATAAATTCAACTATTTCTATGTTAAAATCCTTTGTTAAGGAAAGAACTAAGTGAATAATTATACATTCTTTATAACCTGGAGACGGGGATGTGCATAGAATTCATTTAAAAAATCCATAAGCAGGTCAATCTTCAAAGAAGTGACACACAGCACGACGTGTTTCTCTGTCTGTGCTCTATGGCGACTATAGTTTCCACCTGATTTCTGTCTCTCCATCCACAGGTAGGCCAGCTGTTCAAACTAAAAAGACAGGATATGATTTACCATTTCAAACAAACCAAAAGGTACTGTCTATGATTACCAATGACAGAAAATCTAGGAGGCCAGATGATCTTTTATTTCCCTGCGTAATCCAGATTATAATATATTCATTTTTTTGTTCATTGTAAATCAAAAAATTACAATTTATGTACATACTGTGTAAAATATGATTGTCTTAAAAAGAATTAGTTTCAACTGGTGTGAAGATTCAAAAAATAGTTTTTCAAATCAACTTTTTCCTGTATGTGGGAATATGGCAGGTGTGATGTAAAATGTAGATATTTGATTATTTATGCTAAATTTCACTAACAGTCTTAACAAATTTGTTGGTTTACAATTTTTCCTTTTAAGTAAAAAATGGGACAAATTTTACTATATCATTATCCATATGGTGCCTAGATCTATGCTTATAAAATTCACTTACAAAGAGCTAGATCAAGGGTTAACTTCTAATAACATTAACATCTGAAGGAAATGTTAGAAAGCAAGTTAATGATCCAGTGTTTATGCCAGTACAGCCATTAGTAATCCATTTGTAATCCTTTTAGTAATCTTAGTAATTAGTAATTCTCTTTCCTTCCGGTAAGATGATGGCGTTTAAACACTCAGGGGCCAAACAAAGAAACTTTTTTTTGTTCAGTGTGTTTTTGTACGTAGTAAAACTATTCATGACTCCAACAAGTACATGTACAGTACGTCCACCACATCAGTGAGCTGCTTATTGTTCAGTATAGTCTGCTGGGGTGGCATAAGAGCCAGATGGTGGTTCAGAGTAGACGAGTTGGCCCGTTGGGCTGAGAGAATCGGATCAGGCCAACAGGCCGAGGGATTCAAGTCAAGCTGTCGGACCAAGGGAGGCAAGGCGCGCCAGCTGGACTGTCAGGCTGGGGGATTCGAGTTAGGCTGTTCAACGAAGGGATTCAAGTTGGGCTATCAAGTTAGGGATTTGAGTCGGGTCCTTGAGCCTGGGAATTCGGGTTGGGCTGTTGGACCGCAGGAGAAGCTGGATTAGGTTCGGAAGTGCTGGCCTGGGTGCAGACCGTGCTGCTGCCTGCTACTTGGAGGCACTGGAGTTAGTATGAAGGCGGCACGTTGTGAAAACGTGAGTGACTGTCTTGGAGGTTTCTGCTGAGATCGCAAGACCCTGTTGGATAATGATTGTCGCAGGCCTGTTTCCCTTGTTTAGTGATGAGATGGGCAGCAAGGCAGCAGTGTCACCTTGGTTTTAGAGAGAACAAGACCTGATTGTAGCATGGCATCCATGCTCGGTAGAAGGTAGCCTCTCCCATCAGTGCTGCTCTCCAGTGTTGGATTGGTGAGATTACAGGCTGGACTGCTTGGAACAATGAATTTGCAGGGCTTGTCGCCCAGGGTCTTAGACTAAAAAATGTAATTATTTTCTTTTTCACTCTTTCTCGTTATATTGATTGTGCATGTATGTTTTTGCACCTTGGCCCAGAGGAACACTGTCTTGTTTGGTTGTATCCTTGTATGGCTTGAATGGCAATTAAACTTGATTTGATTGTGCAACCATGCTGGGCCTTATCCACACTACATTTTAAAACATTCTTGGAGAACAGTTCTGTATTTTCATTTGTAAATCTAATGGCTTTATGTCATGAACTACCACCCTTGCTAAAACACCACCATCTGTGATCAACTGGGATTTCATCTTACATATTTGTGGCGGTATGGTAGTGTTGCGGTTAGCGTAATGCTTTTATAGTGCCAATGGCATAGGTTCAATTCTGCCACTGTCTGTAAGGAGTTTGTACATTCTCCCCCTGACTGTGTGGGTTTCCTCCGGGTTCTCCGGTTACCTCTTACGTTCCAAAGATGTGCGGGTTTGTAGCATAATCAGTCAGATGGGTGTAATTAGGTGACAAAAGCTCAATGAGCTGGAAGGGTCTGTTACCATGCTGAATCTCTAAATTAAATAATATTTTCAGGCTACTTCACAGAGGGCTTCATGAATTTTCTGTCATCTCCAGAGACTTCGTTTGATTTTGGTGGCAAAAGGTGCAAGAAATCTCAAGGAGTACCAAATAACGACAGCAGATGGCAACGGTTTCACTGTTGGTTGCTACCACAAAACCCAAAACAATATTTGAACTCCTTTATGCTGGGCATGAAGGTAGATAGTACGTAGTAAAACTATTCATGACTCCAACAAGTACATGTACAGTAGGTCCACTGCATCAGTGAGTTGCTTATTGTTCAGTATAGTCTGCTGGGGTGGCATAAGAGCCAGATGGTGGTTCGGAGTAGACGAGCAGGGCAATCATGAGCACTGTACTTTCAAGAGATTAGCTCCCAACTGGCAAGAACATACTAACCTTCACTGTTCATTTTGAATAGTAAACATGGAACATCTCCTGTGGGTAGCTAAAAAAAATCCAATAAAAATATGAACTCTATTGAAATGGATGGAGTTTGTTTAGAAATGATGGGTTCAGAACTGACAGGAAACAGGGACTGGAACTCAGTGCAGTGTACATAGTGGATTGGAAACTAAAAAATTACTGAACCTGAGACAAAAGCAATTATTTTCCAGACTTTGCCATTCAGGAGAACAACTTAGAGGAACTCAAAACATAAAGCAAGCTGATGCAATGGGATCAATTAATTACTTTTGAGTAGTAGATGGGATACTGCGGCAATCAAGCTTGCTTTCTTCTATCAACATAAAGCATACACAAATACAAAAATATAGTTAGCAACAAGAACATACCCATTTTTCTTGATGAGTTATTAAATGGAAGTAACAGCAGATGTCAAAGAATTTCAACTTCAAATGACAAAATAAATTAATGTATTTGATTTTGACATATCGATGCCAGAGGAATTTTGAATAGCTTTTACTTCTTATATCGTAACAAATCTCAATTTAAAAACATGTTTAAAATAATTAATTATAGGTTGTGGATGACACTGATGTGACCTGTACTTATTACCATTCTCTTTTTACCCTGAAATGGGAGGTGTGCAGCGATGTCTTGAACCAATGTGATCTGTGTCATGCAGTTACTGAACTACTTCAGCAAGCAATTGCAATAGAATCAAGCAACACACACAAAATGGTGGTGGAACACAGCAGGCCAGGCAGCATCTATAGAGAGAAGCACTGTCGACATTTCATCCTGATGAAGGGTCTCGGCCCGAAATGTCGACAGTGCTTCTCCCTATAGATGCTGCCTGGCCTGCTGCGTTCTACCAGCATTTTGTGTGTGTTGCTTGAACTTCCAGCGTCTGCAGATTTCCTTGTGTTTGCAATAGAATCAAAATCAGATTTATATGATTTGAAATCTTATATGACTTGAAATTTTTTTGTTTTGTAGCAGCAGTACAGTGCAAGACATAAAATTACTTTAAATTACAAAAGAAATAAATAGTGCATAAAAAAAGGAATAAGGAGCTCACATTCATGAGTTTGTGGACCATTCAGAACTCTGACAGTGGAGGGAAAGAAGCTGTTTCTAAAGGGCTGAGATATAGGCTCCTGTACCTCCTTTCTGCTGGCAATAATGAGAAGAGGACATGCTCCAGATGGTAAAAGACCATAGTGATTCTGGCACTGCCTCTTTAAGATGTCCTCAGATGGCTGGGAGTTTTGGGCCAGTGATAGGGCTGGCTGAGTATACAACATTCTGCAGCCTCTTGTGATCTTATACACTTCAGACCCTCCAAACCATATCCTCAGCATCTTTGGGATATCATGGGTGATGGATTTGGATAGGATCTTGTAAGTCACACTCAACACTAAAATGGGTTTCCATTTCCTGATGTTCTTCCTCTCCCTCTTCTGCTAGTTCATAAGGGTGATGCAAACTTTCTTCATGAAGTGTGACATGCTACCAGCCTGAAGTGTATCGAACAATGGCAGAAAAAGTTGCCCTTCTGAAGGGATAGAGAATGTCATGTCATGATTATTTAATTTGCATTCTTTGTTACCTCATACACACTTACATAATGGGCGTTTCCTTGTACTGGATATCGGGGCCATAGTGAAAACTGAATTTCTTGTTGGACAAGAGGAATAAGCAGTTTGTAAAAGTATAGCTAAACTGGCCAATTCAGAGTAGCAAGAGTATAAAGATGATCAATTATGCAGTTCAGTCACATTATACTGCACCAGTTAACACAGTACACTGAGAACTTTCAGCTCCAGTACATTTAGGCTTCAGGCTAAATCCATTTAAGTGCATAAAATGGAAGTGTTTGCTTCTCTTACAGAAATGCATATTCGGCTGTTAGACTTAAGAAGTTGTTCAAATTTGGTATAGAACAAATAATTACACATGTCAGATTAGGACATTACTAATCAGTAAACTCAATAATTAACTTCAAGCTAGATATACGTTAGATGAGGTAAGAGTGTCAGTGAAGGAGTATTGTAACCTTACAGTACTTTATTTGAGCTGTTTAATTGTAAATACTCAGACAACTTTTCAGCAAACTCCAAATAAAGTTTAACTGAAGTTGTACATAATTATTTTTCCTCATTGGTACATAAATAGTAGTTCCTGTTTTCTGGTTTGATTTGTTCTTCATTTGTCAAAATTAGTACTTACCTATCAAAGCAGAATAGAGCAACTACCAACTGACAAGCTATCGGCAATTGTGCTATTTGATATAAATAAAATAAATATAAAAGTAGGCCAATTCAGAGCCAAAATATCTGACCAGTGGTTGATAAAAAGAATATGTTGCAAATATTTTAGAAATTACGCACAACACTGAAACTACTATATGCACTGGGATGCTTACCTGTATTGGCAACACTACAAGTGCAACGCAGATCATGATGACTACTAACAACTTGGAAGGCCATACTTTGGGCGTGACATCGCCAAACCCCACAGTCGAGAAAGTGACAATGCAGAAGTAAAGGGAGTCAAAGAGAGTCAGGTTATTCCCTGCTCTTTCCAAATGCTGTATTCCACAGATGCTAAAAAAAAGTTAAGGTAATAAAAACATTAAAGAATCTTACAAAACTGTACAGGTTAAAAGAACAGGAGGACATCTTCCTTTCTTTTTGTAGTACTAACATCGTTTAAAAATCACTAATATTCTTGAGCCTGTTTAATCATTTAAACACCTTTATGGTTATTTTCCCATGAACTACACAATAAATTTTTTGAAGTTTATTTTTTTCGAGGTGATGTATTTTCCATTACAAAATCAATTACATTCCCTGTAACAATTTAGCTTAGCAAAACATGTTTCTGTGCTGAACACATGTTGATAGTCATCAAAAATTTTCTTGGATATTGCCCAACAATCAAATATATAATGCAACATGGCAGCACCTAGATTCCAGCAAAAGAGTTTTGTTCTGAAGTTTCGTGCGTGCCTTATGGAAGAAAGATTTAGTAATCCAAAATAAGGATTCCTTGAGGAATAATGACTATTATGGTGTTGCATATTATAACATTGTTTAACTTTATAATCTGAAACAACTTTCAATCTTAAATTGCCATTTAAAAAGGAAACCAACTTTAATTCAAATGAGGATTATACAAATGAATCCTAAAAGGCTTGATTGAAAATTAGGCATACAGTGAATCTATATCCCTAGAGCTGCTCACTTGCCAAAGATGAAAATCGGAGTTTAAAACAGATAGGACGATATCTATGGAAAGTGAAATGGAGTTAACATTTCACTGTTAACAGAGTGAAATATTAACTCTGTATATTTTCACACACACACAGACACTGGCCCGCTGAGTGTTTCAAGCAATCTCTGTTTTTACCTGAGATATTCAGCATCTGCAGTTTTTTGAATTTCACAAAAAACTGTGGATTATACTAATATCATTTTGTTCCTGCATGTGCAGGTACATTTTTTCCCCCATTGTCCCCACTTATTGAGAAAGAATTTTTATTTGTAACCCTTAGTCTATTTTCTCCGCAACTGATGCCAGTTTCTGCTGAGAGCTCCTCCACTTCCTGTTCTTCTTGTGCATCATCCAATAGTATTTGCACAGTTTGACATATTTATTGAAGCATTTATCAACAGAAGTTCATTTCTTCAGTAGAAGACTTAATATGGATTTCACATTGGTTGCTAAATGAGTACTCTCAGGAAGTCAACAGTTGTGAAAACAGAGCAGAAAGAACATAGAACAGAATACTACAGTACAGTACAGTCCATGGCGTCATGCTGACCCTTTAACCTATTCAAAGAACAATCTAACCCTTCCCAACCACTTAGCCCTATTTTTTTATACTATCCATGCGCTTATCTGAAGTGTCCCTAACGTATCCGTCTCTGCACCACCCCGGGCAGAGTGTTTCACACATCTGTGTAAAAAAAACCTACCTGTAACATCCATCCCTGTTCAAAGACCTTAAAATTATTCCCATTTGTATTAGCTATTTCCAAAAAAGTCTCTGGCTGTTCACTCTGTCTATTCCGCTTCGTATCTTGTACACCTCTATCAAGTCACCTCTCATCCTCTTTCTCTCTAAAGAGAAAAGCCCTAGCTTGCTCAACCTATCCTCAAAGGACATTCTTTCTAATACAGGGATCATCATGGTAAATCTCCTCTGCAACGTCTCTAAGCATTCCACATTCATCCTATAATGTGGCGACCAGAACTGAACACAATTCTAGTCTAAGCAGAGTTACCTCGCAGCACTTGAACTCAATCCCTTGTCTAATGAAAGCCAACACAACATATACCTTCTTAACCACCCTATCAACTTGCAATGCAACTTTAAGGGATCTACTGACATGGACCCCAAGATCCCTCTGTTATCGTTGCTATTATCCCTGATTTCTGAATTCAAGTTCAAACTTCCAATGTATAGCACTTTGCAGTTTTCCAGATTGGAATCCATCTGCCATTTAGCTCAACTCTGCATCCTATCAATGTCCTATTGTAACCTACGACAACATTCTACACTATTCACAGCATCATCAATCTTCATTATCATCAGTAAACTTATTATCCAGCCTTTCCACTTCTTCATCTGAGTCACTTATAAAAATCACAAAGAGCAGAGGTTCAAGAACAGATCCCTGTGGAACACCACTGCTCACGGACCAGCACGTGGAAAACACTCCATCTACTACTTCCCTTTGCCTTGCACAGGCAAGCCAATTCTGAATCCGCGCAGCCAACACTCCCTGGGACTCATACCTTCTGATGTTCTGAATGAGCCTACCATGGGGAACTTTGTGAAATGCCTTACAAAAATCCACATTTACCACATCCACTGCTCTGCCTTCATCAATATGCTTTGTCATTTCCTCGAAGATTTCAATAAGGCTGGTGAAGCACGATTCATCCCACCAAAAGCTATGATGACTATCCAAGATCAAACTATGCTTCTCAAAATGCTTGTAAATCCTGTCTCTAAGAATCCTCTCCAAAGTTAAGTAAAACACAATGAAAGCTCACTGGGTTTCATGAATGCCTTATTTTTGATCACTAAATCATTCCAAAAAAGACTCAACTCAAATTATATAATCTAAAGTGAACTTTCAAAACAAGCAGAGTGTAATCTATCCTTCCTGATCTGGTAAAGCTGAACTTGGAAGTATTATAAAAGGTACACAGACATGTATTCAGCTGATGGACTAGAAACATTCCCCTCATTGCATCTCTTTACATTTTCATAAATCAGAGTAAATTGTATGTGATCCTTTGGTAGTAATAAATAATTATTTGCTTACCCAGTTGCATAATATTAACATTGCCTTAATATAAACAGTTCAATCTGGATTGTAAAAAAAGATAGACAATATTGGTTTAACCTTCAACCTTAAGCACCTGGTTTACGGTAACATTATTTTCAGTAAATCATGATCAAATGATTGCCAAAGCTTTGGCACAAATTTCTGTAGTGCAAATCATTGAACATTTCACTTGACTAAGCAGTTTCAACATATTTCACATTACTTAATATATTAGTGAGAATGCTATGATTTCATTTATGTTCTAACCAGAACAAATACTCAATGATCTAGAATGGAATCTGAAAGAAATACAATATTTTACTTTATAAATAAAAGATTATTTAACTGCACAAATAAGCAACACTAAAGCTAAATAATTTTTAAAGGTGCATATTTCTCTTCATCTGCAGCCTGCATTCCTTAACGACTGTGAACATTATACCTTTATAGTTCTTCTTGATCAAATCAAACTTGAAAACCTAATGTGACCTATTTCCTAGAAAAGATTAAAGTTCAGGAGAGTAGCCAAGATACTGTGGTAATTATTCCCATTAGATGTCACTCTATCATGGTCAAAAACAGCACTGTCTGAATCGAGATAAGGTCACAGCTTAGTTATTACTTTGCTCTTCCACTTCTGGAAACGTACCCAAATATACAAACAATATCAGAATAGAATATAGAAAACTACAGCACAGGAGCAAGCCCTTTGGCCCATCATATCTGTGCTGTCTATGATGCTAAATGAAACTAATCACATTTGCCTGCATATAATCCAAATACCCCGATTTCCCTCATGTTCCCATCTGTGTAAATACCTTTTAAAACACATAATCTTTTCTGCCTTCATCATCACCATCCCTGGCAACATATTACAAGCACTTACCAATTGAGTGTGTAAAAAGAAAGCATTGCTCTGAACACTTACTTTAAAATTGCACCTTCTCATCTATTATTTTCACAATAATACCTGTTTTATTATTTTGTACAACATTTTTGTACATTGCTGCAAATTACTGCACATTGGTAAATTATTGTGCATATTATTATGTACTTTATTATTAGTTAAGTCTGCACACTGCTAAGTGCATTTTTATATGTTGCTGCTGTAACAAAAGAATTTCCCACTCGGGATCAATAAGGTATTTATTATTATTATTATTAAAATCTAATGGAACTTGTGGGACAGTTGTTTCAAAACTTTCAAGAGGATGCAGAGGTAGTTTGCCAGGATGCTGCCTGGCTTGGACAGCATATGTGATGAGGAGAGGTTGAACAAGCTGGTGTTTTAACTGAAGTAGCAAAGGCTGAGCGATTTGATAGAGGTTTACAAAATTATGTGAAAATTATGCCAAATGTCTTCAGTCTCCTGTGGAAGTAAAGACGTTGGTAAGCTTCCTTGGCCATGATATCAAAATGGTTGCACCAGGACAAGTTCACACCTTTGAACTTGAAGCTCTCAACATCAACACTATTGATTTAAATAGGAGCATGTGCAATGCCCTATTACCGAAAGTCAATGACCAGCTTTTTTGCTTTGTTGACACTGAGGAAGGGGTTGTTGCCATGACAATCTGCCACAAAGCACACTAACTCCTTCCTGTACTTTCACTCTTTGTTATTTGAGGTACTGCCTAGTACAGTGGTATCATCTGAAAACTTGTAGAAGGAATTTAGAGAAGAATCTACCCATGCAGTTATGAGTGTACAGGAAGGAGTGTAGGGGACTGTGGGTACCTCCAGTTGAACTCTGTCTTTTTGTGTGTTTCCCCCTAGCTGCCAGCCTGTAGTTTTGTATTGCCATGTGCTCCTGTCCCCACTCTTGTTCTACTCCGGCCCCTGTATTACGGAGTACTCCATCTCTCATCTGTTTCTCATTATTACCTGTATTGCTGCCACCTGTGTCTCATTGTACTCCACCTATCATCTGCCTCTCTGATTATTGCTCAGTGTATTTCAGTCCTGTCTTTTCACCTGTTTGTTGTCAGATGGTGCCAGTGAATTTTCCTGAGCCTTTCCAGCATTTGTATCTGTCTGTCTGTATATTGACTCTGCCTGCTTCCTGATTCTGGTTTTTGGATTTCTCTGGATGTTTTGATCTCTGCCTGAACTTTGACACCAACTTTGCACCTCGGGATTTGTTACTCAATTAATATCATTGTGTGCACAGTACAGGGTCTGTGATTGGATCCCTGCTCCAGCGTCCTGACAGGGACTGAGGATGTAACCTTGTGGAGCACCAGTGTTTAGAATAAGCATGACAGAGTTGTTGCTGCTGATACCTCCTGATTGTGATGACTTGGTCAGGAAGTCAAGGATCCACAAAATGCAGGAGGAACTTAGCAGGTCAGGCAGCATCAATGGAAAAGAGTAAACATCAGTAGAGCTAACATTTTAATAGCATTAATTTGACCAATTAATGATACCATCATAGGAGACCATTTAGAAAGTATTTGTTGTGTATAATCAATTAATGGGAGAAAATTATATTTATACAGGTCCTTAAAATTTTTAGTAATTTTAGTACCAAGATAAGTAAAGTGATTTTTAGCAATACCAAAAGTTATTTAATTGTATTGATCCAAGTGATTATTAATAGGAAATAACTCACTTCTGTGTAAATTTAATTTGTATCCAGAAAAACTACTGAATTCAGCAAATATAGATAACATAGAAGGAATAGATTTCTTAGGATTTGAAATATAGACTAACAAGTCGTCTGCATACAATGAAACCTTCTGCACTTTATCCCCTCTTAAAACTCTGAACATTATTGGAATCCTTAAGAGCAATAGCAAGAGGTTCTAAAGCCAAGTTAAATAACAGAGGACTGGGAGGACAACCCAGTCGGGTACCTCTGTATAGTCTAAAATAAGGAGATTTTTGATTGTTAGTTATAACCGCAGCCATAGGAGCTTGATAGATCAATTTGATCCAGGAAATGAAACCCAGAGCAAAATTAAATCTTTCTAAAATCTCAAATAAATAAGACTACCCTATCAAAGGCTTTCTCTGCCTCAAGGGAAACAACACATTCAGGTTCTTTAGATGGAGAGGAGTAAATAATGTTCAATAATCTCTGAATATTAAAATGTGAATATCTATTCTTAATAAATCCAGTTTGATCATTAGAAATAACTTTAGGTAAAAAAATATTTTCAAGGCAATTAGCCGAGATCTTAGAAAGAATTTTAGAATCCACATTTAGTAAAGAGATTTGTCTATAAGAGGTGCATTCAGATAATTTTTTTCTTTTTTAGGAATTAATGAAATTGAGGCCTCATGAATATTACATGTATCGCAAATAGGATTGATATTGGGAAAAAATACAGGCTAATTTATCAATTGACATATGTGCCTGATGCACTACCTTGAATTGTATCAAGGAATGACGGGCACAAATAGATTACGTATTTACCAAATGAAAAATTTTATTCCATTTATTATCTGAAAGTGACTCTTGAAATTCCAATTCCTAAGCACCTTTAATTTTATCATTAGATATCATTCGTAAATTCAAAAACCATTCATAAATTGTAGCTATCAGTCCTCTTTGAAGTGGTTTAACCTGAAAAAGGGTATCTATTATATTAGGTGGATAAGCAGAGGGGCAATTTGGGAGCAAAATAAGTAAAAAAAAACCTAATTTGTAAATATCTAAAAAAGTGTGTATTAAATAAATCATATTTATCCGCTAACTGAGTGAAAGACATTAAACAGTCCCCTATAAACAAATCTGAAAAAAGTTATTATTCCTTTGGTTTTCCAAATTAAAAAAGGCCTGATCTAAGACCAATGATTTAAAATAGTGGTCGCCAACCCGTCGATCGCGATCGACTGGTCGATCTTTGAGACTTTCCCAGTAGATCCCAAAAACAATGAAAAATAAATACACAAATACTGTTGAGAGATTGCTTCCGGGTTGCGGGGTTTTAGTTCTGTTCTTTCTGCCCACCACGCACTACACAGTGTACTTCAGTGGTCCCCAACCACCGGGCCGCGGGGAAATTATATGATTTGGCAATATGAAATGATATGAGTCAGCTGCACCTTTCCTCATTCCCTGTCATGCTTACTGTTGAAGTTGAATGCACGTGAGGTCATCAGTCATCTAAATGCAGTGATACCCTCGTGCCAGGGATCACTGGTTGGTGTCAGGTAACTGGCCGGTGGGAAGTGTCGTTGCTACTGGCCTGGAGAGCGGACAGATGGGCGCCATCTCTAAACCTGTTCACCACACCGAATGTTCGTGGGGAACCCGGTGCTAAAATCTTCACGGACGACCTAATTCGGGCTCAGGGTTTCGTAAGTAGCAGAGCAGCTACCTCGTTGTGATCTGCTGAAAGTCATCCCTCCAGCCAAACTTTTGTCAGCCGATATATCCTACAAGGGGCACAGGCACGCGTCCTGTCACACTCCTCACTCGGTCGGTCACTCTCTCTGGACTGCGACCGCTGCGGCCCTGGCACGGGGATCTCTGGCCCTTACCTTACCACCCATGACCAGCTGCATCTGGCAAAGGCGTCTGGTGGGCGGGAGGCTGGAGTTCAGGCCCAGAGGCTGTCTGATAAGGTAATGAAGCCTTCAAGACTGCTCCGGTACCTTCAGTCCAAGCACAAGCACTTAAAGACAAACCCACTGAGTTTTTTCAGCAGAAAAATGTGAGCAAGCAGGACAGAAGCTAAGTGCTGATAGCTACATAAACTAAATTGCTGAATAGACTTGACATAAAGAACCTGCTTCGAGTATCGCTGTATTCTGGTCGTGTTTAACACCCCCCCCCCCCACCCGTCAGCTGGTCTGCAGTGCAAAAAAGGGTGGTGACCCTGGTGTACATACATTATTTCTACTTCCGGGTTGTGGAGTTTTACTTCCGGTCTTTTCTGCCCGGTGGGCATGTATGTGACTAATTGATTTAGTAGGTCGATCTTGCCTTTCACCAAGGCCGAGGTAGGGGATCTTGGGCTTAAAAAGGTTGGTGAACACTAGTTTAAAAAATAGTTAAGGTGAATTTTTCTAGAAAGAACAAAATCATTTAACTCAAAAAATCTGTAAAACTGAAACCAAATTCTTAATGTATGTTTAATAATGGGATTGAGGTCTTGTCTACCAATCTTAGAAAGCAATAAAGAAAGAGGAGCTCCCAGTAAAGAGGCCAAAGAATACCCCTTCACTGAGTTTTTCTCCAAATCCACCCATAAAGGACAATCATGGATGTCTGAATAATGAATCCAAAAGCTAATATATTGAATATTAATTGCCCTGAAGTACAATCTAAGATTTGGCAATGCCATACCACCGTCATTTTCTTAATTTCTGCAATAAAGGTTTACTCAATCTAGGATTTTTGTTATTCCAAATATAGGATGAAATTTTAGAGTCTATTCTATCAAAAAACAGTTTAGGAACAAAGGAAGGGACAGCTTGAAATGTATATAAGAACTAATAAGATGTAATACTGAGGTGGCCACTTTAACTCACATGTTTTGGTCTTGCATAAAGGTGGACAATTTTTGGAAAAATGTCTTTAAAACTTTATCAAAAATCTTGGAGCTGGACTTACAACCGAATTTACTTACAGCAATTTTTGGGATTATTCCATTGGAAGCAGGATAAATTCCTGTTTCTGCTCAGCGGATAATAGCCTTTTCAACTTTATTGGCTAGGAGAACCATTTTACTTAAATGGAAGGATCCTAATTCACCTACTGTTTTTTATTGGCTTTCCTCCATCATGTCCTGTTTAAATTTAGAGAAATGTGATACATCCTTTAAATTTGAAGAAATCTGGTGACCTTTTATTCAATATTTTCATATGATTTGATTTATTGATTTTTGTACTGACTCTCTACCATTTACTTTTTTGAAGTTTTGGATTTGATCAGAAAGTCTTCTTTTCTTGGTTTTACTCTCAGGATGAACTGCCCAGTCCTTTTTTTTCCCGTTTTGTTTTTGTTTGTAGAGAATAGTGGGGTTTTTTTCATATAAAAAATTGAGAGACCAAAGGGCCTATTATTGCTCTTGTTTTCTTTTTATGAATTGATAAGAGGAGAAGTAATTATCTTTTTCCTTATACAGTCTGTATCAGATTAATACTATGTATGATTTTGATCATGTTTATTTCACCTTCTGTATGTATGTATTGTTATTGATATATATTTTTGTGATAATTCTCCTCTTGCTTGTATATATGCTTTTTTTTAAATCAATAAGAAGATTGATAAAGAAAGAAGGAAAAGAGTAAACAGTTGATGGCCCAAAACATCAACTGTTTACTCTTTTCCATAGACACTGCTTGACCTGCTGAGTTCCTGCAGGGTTGTGTGTGTGTCGCTTGGATTTCCAGCATCTGCGGATTTCCTAGTCAAGGAGGCAAAGGCACCCAAGATCCTAAGTTTGGTGATGAGTGTGCTTGGCATTAGAACATTGAGTGCAGATACACAGTCAATAAACAATAGTCTAAACTAGGCATCTTTACTCTCCATATCTTCCAGAGATGAGCGAAAGGCTAGTGAGATGGTGTCTACCATGGACCTATTTCAGCAGTAGGCAAATCACAATCCAACACTATTTCCATTACTTCAATGCACTGTATATTGATTTGATCTGTATGATCAGTATGCAAGACAGAATTTTCACTGTACCTTGGTACATATGACAACAATAAATCAATTCCAAGGTTATTCAGCCTGTATTTTCATTAACTTCCCCAAAATTCTACCATACTATCATCTTTTTTGGGACACTGAAGAAACCAGACCACCTGGAGAAAACTCACACAGACATAGGGGAAACATGAGCATTTCACACAGATCGAACCAGAAGTCTGGATCAAACCTATGTTGATGGAGCTGTACAGCAACAGCTCCACTAGCTCTAGCACCATACAGCTCTGTACAACAGCAATTTTATACATCTATTATACAAATATACAGTATATGCTGGTCCTACATGCAGTGTCAAACTTACTGAAATTGAGGCCTATATACAATACTCATTTAGAAAGTCATTATACTGTCAATATAATGACTTTTAATTACATAGCAATATTTTATGTCATACCAGTTTTGTTGGAGATAACTTTTTTTTTCCTGCTCCTTGTTGTTAGAGGATTGGGAACCCTTTAAAAGCCAACAGAAGGCAACTAAAACAACCATAAGGAGAGAAAAGATAAAAGGTAAGTTCACCAAAAAATATCAAAGAGAATGCTTAGAGATACAGTGTAAAAAGTAAAAGAGAGGCAAGAGTGGATAATGGACCACTGGGAAAAGACACAGGAGAGGTAGCAATGGAGAACAAAGAAATGGCAGCCAAGCTTATTAGGCATGTTGTGTTCATCTTTATTGTGGAAGACACTAACAGTATGCCAAAAATTCGAGTGTGTCAGAGAGCAGGAGTGAGTGTCGTTGCTCTTACTAAGGAGAAACATGCTTCTGAACCTGAAAGTTCTGAAGGTAGATAAGTTACCTGGACCAGATGGACTACACCCCAGGATTCTGAAGAGATCGGGGAGGCATTAGTATTCATCTTTCAAAACTCACTAGATTCTGAAATGGTTCCTGAGGACTGGAAAATTGCAAATGTTACTCCAAGAAAGGATGGAGGCAGAAGAAAGGAAATTATAGAGCAGTTAGCCTGACCTCAGTGGTTGGGAAGATGTTGGAGTCCATTATTAAGTATGAGGTTTCGGGGTACTTGGAAGCACATGATAAAGTAGGCCAAGGCCAGCATGGTTTCCTTAAGGGAAAATCTTGCCTGACAAACTTGTTGGAATTCTCTGAGGAAATATCGGGCAGGATAGACATAGGAGAGTCAATGGATGTTGTTTATTTGGATTTTCAGAAGGTATTTAACAAGGTACCACACATAAGGCTGCTTAACAAGATAACAGCGCATGATATTGCAGAAAAAATACTAGCATGGATAGAAGATCGGCTGACTGGCAGGAGACAAAGCATTAAATAAAGAGGGCTTTTTTCTGATTGGCTGCTGGTTGCACAAGGGTCAGTATTGGGGCCATTTCTTTTCATGTTATATGTCAACAATACGGATGATGGAATTGGTGATTTTATGACCAAGTTTGCAGACAATACAAAGATAGGTGGAGGGGCAGGTAGTGCTAAGGAAGCAGGGAAAAGGACCTGGATTGGGAGAATGGGCAATGAAGTGACATGGAATGAAGTGTAGGGAAGTGTGTGGTCATGCACTTTAGTAGAGGGAATAAAAGCATAAACTCTTTTCTAAATGGGGAGAACATTTTAAAAATCAGAAATGCAAAGGGACTTGGGAGCCTCGTGTAGGCTCCCCTAAGGTTAAATCGGTGGTAAGTAAGGCAAGTGCAATGTTGGCATTCATTTCAAAATGACTGGAATATAAGAGCAAGGATGTGATACTGACTGCACTGGGAGTATTGTGAGCAGTTTTTGGGCCCCTTATTTAAGAAAATGTCTAGACGAAGTTCACAAGAATTATTCTGGGAATGAAAGGGTTAACATATGAAGAGAGTTTTTTGATCTGAGCCTGTACTTGCTGGAGTTTAGAAGAATGAGGGGGATCTCATTGGAACCTTTTGAATATTGAAAGGCTTAGACAGAGTGGATGTGGAGAGAATGTTTCCCATAGTGGGTGAGTCGAAGACCAAAGGAACAGCTTCAGAATAGAGGGACATCCATTTAGAACAGAGATGAGAAGCAAATAGAGAGGTGAATTTGTGAAATTCATTGCCACAGACAGTTGTGGAGGACAAGTCATTGAGTATATTTAAAGCAGAGGATAGTCAGGGCATCAAAGGTTACAAGGAGAAGGCAGGAAAATGGGATGGAGAGGGATAATAAATCAACCATGACGGAATGGCAGAGTAGACTCAATGAGTCAAGCAGCCCAATTCTGCTCCTATGTCTTATGGTCTTATCATTGTGACAGACAGCCATGGAGACTAAGTCATTGGGTATACTTAAAGCAGAGATTGATAAGTTTCTGATTAGTAAGTGTGTCAAAGGTTATGGGGAGAAGGCAGGAGAATGGGGTTGAGAGAGAAAATAAATCAGCCATAATTGAATGGCAGAGTAGACTCGAAGGAGCAGAATTAGAACATCCTGCCCAATATCTTATGGTCTTATCTTGCAGGAACTCAAAATAAGCAGGAGCCTCAATGGCAGAGGGAACCAGAACTGTGAACTTCTGTTCCCTCTAATCTGCACAGGTGCGTAGCCTTGCAGCAACTGAAATGCTCCCGTGCACACTGCGTTTGTTGCTGTGCAGCTGGAATTTCCTTTTATAAAATATTTTATTAAAGTGCCACACAGGTTTCAGGCTGCATAATAATTTCCTGGGCAAAGCAATGGTTTGTCCGTGCAGCTGTAAAAGAAATTAGAGGAACCATTGCTGTGAATGTGTCTTTCATTATTATTGGATAGATCAGTGGGATTCCAAAGAGTTATCTCAGAATACTATTTCAAATTATTTGACTGTAGAACCTACAATTTTGATTTTATTACAAATCTCACACTGTTGTTTGTAGATACATAATATTTAGAAAGGTTTCACTGGTACTGGTATAGACCAAGTACAGATGATACAAGGCATCAGGGAAGGTAAAAAAAAGTTACTTTCTCAAGGAGACGATCACATCAGCTTGATTCAGGCATTGATCATTGACAGAAGGATGTTATTAAAAATCACGTCTACATAGTGCTCCATAATGTAATGATGACAGAAGCTTAGTTTTTAACCATGTAATTTCTGTTTGAACAAGAGTGTAGAGCATTTGAAGGGTGAACAATCCGGCCATGGCAAGAAGTGGACAAAATCCTCATGAAATTTATATCGCTAGAAGAATGGTGCTGTCACAGGAATAAATACTATTCATAGAACCTCATTTAGAAATCCAAAAGAGTGTGTTTTGGATTTTTCCAGAATCACAGACCTCTTTTTGAAGTGAGAGAGGAAGTCAGAGAGAGGAAATATGGTTGTCACATGCCTATACGAACAACAACATTAACAGAAATAGAAAAAAAATCTGCAAGGAGATGCTGAGAAGCTAGAGCCAAAAACAGTACTGATTATCTCAGTACATGTAGTTTAAACAAATCAAAATTTAAATGCTCATTTCAAAGAATGATGTGGGGGAAGGATTTTGATTCATGGGGTATGATCACCAGATCAGGGGAAATAATCTTTTTAACCGGGCAGGTTTTACTTATGATGTTCTCGCGCTGTAATTGAGATGTTAAACAAACAAAATCAGCAGGGTTAAATGAGGGGAAAATATGGAAATCTGAAGAGAAAAACATAAAGCAAAAAAACAGTTCAGATAGTGGAAAGCAAAATGTAACAGGAAGGGATAGAATTTATTGGTCGTAATATGGCCAAATCAAGAAAAATGGTAAAAGTTAAAAGGATACAATATCCGAATGTCTAAAATAATGTTCCAATTGCAGACATGGTGACAAGTGGGAAAGCAAGAACCAAAACTGCATTTGCTAGAATCTAAAACAAAAACTTAAAATATTAGAAAGGTTCATCCAGAGCTGTTAGGATCTATGGAGAGAGAAATTTTTAGCATGTTCGGTAGATGAAAGATCACTGACCTGCGAAGTTCCCAGGTCCTTCGCAGCGTACAAATGAAGATCTGGGAGACTAGTGGGATGAATTTGCTGGCTGCCATGCATCTGTAGGTATCTTCTGTCATGTTGGAACTTGGTTCACATTTATATTTCCAACATGTGGGCCATTTGGGTTACCAGCAGTTCACAGGAACAGAACCTTACTGTAACCTGGGAATGCTCTACAGTATGTTTCTCCTTCTATCAATGGTATCTGGCCTGCTGAATATCCCCCAGCATTTTCAATGATTCAATTTTTATATTACAATGTAAGAAGTTTCCACTGGGACCACATTATACTATTAGAGATAATGAAGGTAATAGAAATAATTGAGATAATGATCAAATATGCAATTTAAAGACATTACTTGGTTTCCAAAATTGTAAACTAAATAGTTAGAAATGATGGACAAGTGGGGCCAGGATGGCTTTAGGGATAAAGAACAATGCAATGTCCACAATAACATTGTAACACCATTGCTACATTTTTTTGTCTTAAAAGGTTTAAAGGAAATATTGTTCTTTTGCATCAAAAAGTAATTAATGTATTCATCAAGCTGCATAATTAATATCTCCTACAAGTTGATAATCTGATTAGGAATTTTTTTCAACTTTAGACATCTTAGCTTAATTTACAAGTTCCAATGCTTACTCTATGGCAACAGATTAGGTTTTGTAAGTTATCACCAAATGATTGCCAATGTTTCAATATGATTCTGAGCGATATTCTATTCAACATTTTTTACAATGTTTGAACAAACACTTAACTTTTCTCAACTGGAATAACTTCATTAGTATAGGATATTACTTCCTTTTTTATACTTAACATCAGACCTACTATTAAATGATGAATAGATGAAAACACTACCATATTTCATTGTAAAGGAAAGGATTGCAATTCAACACAGTCAATTATATGGTTGAATTAATTTCAAAAATATTAGTAAAATTTGCTATACACAAATTGTAACTGATAAAATTGCATCATAGTGACCATAAAACCATGGTGCTCAAGCCAATTTGATCAAAAGGTACATTTTATCATAGTGAAAGACTATAGTTAAATGGTTACTTATGTCGGTCAACTCTACAGACATTCTTCAGGACATGCACACAATACTAGCTGGCAGATAACCTGTGTAGAAAAGTGTGAGATCTGGGGAGGATCATCACTAAATTCCAAGAATTTGGTTTCCTTTAATTGTAATGTTCATTTGTACTGAATCCAGGTCAATGTACCCAGATATTTTGTCCTTCAGATATTCCTTATAAAAAAATGACACCAGCAGCGCCTGTGTGCATGGCAGATAGGCTGTTATTCTGTAGGCATCTGGTGAAATAATAAATAAAATGACCCTACATTGCCAACATGATTATTTATATTGGATGATTAATGCACTACCAGCTCCATTTCTGTTCCATTTTCTGCTAGAGGTCCTGACATTTTCCTTCAGTTCCGCTTTGCCCCTATCTGTAGGAACACACAGAATGGAGCCTCAGTTACACAGTGAATCATGACTGTAGAGAATTCGCCCATCTTTCTTAAGCAAATCACCAGAAATTCGAAGTGAGTTACTGATACTTCCAATCAGTAATAAAGGTTCCATAGTACTCCAAGGTTGGATGATTTTAGATGAGGGCCAGACTAGCAACATGAGTCACACCAAAGAGCCATTTCCACAAAATCACTCCAAGCTTAATGTGTGGTTAATGGTTAATGTTGCTGTCAATACAGCTGAACTCACACACTCTACTGATAAATTACTGGCTTTCTGCAATTAAAAACGGATATTTTTTTACTGAATCTGTGCCAAGTCAGGCTTGGTACAATTTCAATAATTCCATTAACTTCAATGGAGGAAGCTTGCTAAGTTTCAGGTAAATTACATTCTTCAGGTCAATTCAGTTAGCTTTAAATACATTTAATTTCCATGTTACAGCAGGTAATTATTATTTTCTATTTTTGACCGCCAGCAAGCCACCAGGCCAACAAAATGGCAATGAATTTCAAGAAGTAAAATCTCCATGTTTATATTGCATAATACAAACTTAAAGGCTACTTTGAAAAAACTAATGCTCTTGCAAACAACCATTAAGTCTTTTGAAACATACAGCAGTGGGTGAAATTCATTTATTCAGGAAAAACCCAACCTTTCTCTGATTATCAATTCCGTCGGATTCAGTCATTTTCACTTATCGACCAGCTTCAGCCATTTTTTAATATAATTCCAACTCAATCAGAAAGCCAGAGTTCCATTGAATGTGTATCAATACACAAAAGTAAGCTGCCATCCTCCACTTCAGCCAGTGGAGCATTGTGCATGGCCTGGATGAACAGTCTAACACTATAACCTAACTAGCAGTAAGGCAGGGAGATTGAGAACCAGCGATCACAGATGAGGCAGAATCATGGAATTCTAAAGGTAGGATATGATGAGAAGTATTGTTTTTTAAACTTGGTGCAGTGCATCTTTGGAATTATCTACCAAGAGGCCCACAGATACAGTCACTGACTACATTCAAGGGAGGTCTACAGATAATCAAACACTAAAACGATAATAGAATAGAGTCTGTGCAGAAAAATCGAACAGTAAAAAATGGTGATGGACTTTAGAAAGACCAAGCCTGCACTGCTCCCTGATGTGTAAATGTGGTGAGGACCTACAAGTACTTGAGGTGCACCTGGATGACAGACTTGAATAGAGCACCAACACAGAGGCTGTGTACATGAAGGGCCAGAGTTGCCTCTACTTCCTGAGGATACTGAGGTCCTTTGGACTATGTAGGCCTCTTCTTCACATGTCCTACCAGTCTGTTGTCGCTAATACAACCTTCTATGCGGTGGTGTGCTGAGGCAATGGCATCAACAAGGGTGATGCCGACAGGCTCAACAATACATCTACTTAAAACCTTTGGCAATCTCCACTGAAGATCATAGGGTGACAAGTAACTCAACCATTGACCTCCTCAGTTTTCAATTTCAGATCTAGTGTGGAAAGCATATACATAATTATGAATGCATGTTTAGCACAAGCAATATAGGAGTGATTTCTCATTGCCTTTCTCATAATTCTCATAATGGGGGAAGCAACAGCAGCCATGCCTCTGGCACAGAGTATGGCCCTGTGGCTCAAAAGGGTAGGGAAAGGAAGAAGGCAGCAGTAAGAGGGGACTCTATAGTTAGGGGTCAAAGGTGGCAAATGTTCAGGAGATATTTGCGTGGCATTCTGCATAGATATATTCCAATGAGATAGGGAAAGGATGGTAGGGTACAGGAAGCCTGGTGTTGAAAAGGCTGTTGAAAATCTAGTCAAGAAGAAAAGAAAAGCTTCAGAAAGGTTCAAAAAACTAGGTAATGATAGAGATCTAGAAGATTATAAGGCTAGCAGGAAGAAGCTTAAGAAAAAAATTAGGTGAGACAGAAGGGGCCATGAGAAGGCCTTGGTGAGCAGGATTAAGGAAAACCCCAAGGCATTCTACAAGTATGTGAAGAGCAAGAGGATAAGATGTGAGAGAATAGGACCAAACAAGTGTGACAGTGGAAAACTGTGCATGGAACCGGAGGTGACAGCTGAGATACTTACTGAATACTTTGCTTCAGTATTCACTACGAGAAAGGATCTTGGCGATTGTAGGGATGACTTACAGCAGATTGAAAAGCTTGAGCATATAGACATTAAGAAAGAGAATGTGCTGGTGCTTTTGGAAAGCATCAAGTTGGATAAGTCTCCAGGACTGGATGAGATATACCCCAGGCTACTGTGGGAGTTGAGGGAGGAGATTACTGAGCCTCTGACAATGATCTTTGCATTATCAATGGGGACGAGAGAGGTTCCGGAGGATTTGAGGGTTGCAGATGTTGTTTGCTTATTCAGGAAAGGGAGTAGAGATAGCCCAGGAAATTATAGACCAGTGAGTCTTACGACAGTGTTGGCAATTTGATGGAAAATATCCTGAAAGGCAGAATTTCTGAACATTTGGAGAGGCATACTGTGATTAGGAATAGTCAGCAAGGTTTTGTCAAAGGCAGGTCATGCTTTATGAGCCTGATTAAATTCTTTTAAGAATATGACTAAACACATTATTGAAGGTAGAGCAGTAGATGTAGTGTATATGGATTCAGCAAGGCATTTGATAAGGTACCCCATGCACAGTTTATTGAGAAAGTAAGGTGGCAAGGGATCAAAGGGGACATTGTTTTGTGGATCCAGAATTGGCTTGCCCACAGAAGGCAAAGGGTGGTTGTAGACGGGTCATATTCTGCATAGAGGTCGGTGACAAGTGGTGTGCCTCAGGGATCTGTTCTGGAACCCCTACTCTTTGTGATTTTCATAAGTGACCTGGAAGAAGAAGTGGAGGGATGGGTTAGTAAATTTGCTGATGACACCAAGGTTGGAGTGTTGTGGATAGTGTGGAAGGCTATCAGAGGTTACAGCGGGACATTGATAGGATGCAAAACTGGGCTGAGAAGTGGCAGATAGCGTTCAACCCAGATAAGCGTGAGGTGGTTAATTTTGGTAGGTCAAATATGATGGCAGAATATAGTATTAATGGTAAGACTCTTGGCAGTGTAGAGGATCAGAGGGATCTTGGGGTAGAGGCCATAGGACAGAGGAAATGTCAGGGGTAAGATTTTCACGCTGAGAGTGGCAAGTGTGTCAAATGGGCTGCCGGCAATGGTGGTGGAGGTGGATACGATAGGGTCTTTTAAGAGACTCCTGGAGAGGTACATGGAGCTCAGAAAAATAAAGGGCTATGTGTAATCCTAGGTAATTTCTAAGGTAAGGACATATTCAGCACAGCTTTCTGGGCTGAAGGGCCTGTATTGTGCTGTAGGTTTTCTATGTTCCTAATTGATTAAATCTAACAAATTAATTGCTACCTTGAGATCATTACTTGAGTACAATCTGCGGTTGTACTGCTTACATGAAAAAAAATCACAGACCAAAATTTCTCAGTTGCAAAGAAATCAGAGCAATGCTTCACTGTAGTCCTTTATGCAAAATAATTCAATTTCAGAGCTTTCCCAATGTTAACACTAGAAACATATCTGAGCTAAACTTTTCCATTTTTGAGGGCTGGCACAGGAGAGGTAAGGGTGAATATTGGAATGAGTGGGGTCCAGAGCTTTTAACAGAAAAAGTGGCAAAATATCTAAAGATATGCACACAAACTGCTGGAAAAACTCAGTAGGCCAGGCAGCATCTATGAAGATGAATAAACAGTCAACATTTCGGGCCAAGACCCTTCATCAGGATTGGGGAAAAAAGATGAGAAGTCAGAGTAAGAAGATGGGGGAGGGGAGGAAGGAGCACAAGGTAGTTGGTGACAAGTGAAATCAGAAGAGGGTAGAGGGCGAAGTAAAGAGCTGGGAAGTTGATTGGTGAAAGTGATAACAGGCTGGAGAAAGGGGAATCTGTTAGGACAGGACAGAAGACCATGGAAAAAAGGGAAGGAGGGGAAACACCAGAGTGAGGTGGTGGCAGGTAAGGAGAGAAGGCGATAGGGAAACATGGGAATGGAGAAATGGTGAAGGGGGAGTATTTTTCAATGCAATATTAGTTCAAATCTTTATACAAGTTTATTTTACATTAAAAATCATCAGAATATCAGTCATTAGTGTACTTAACATGAAAGATACATGGACTTCCTGTTCACTTTTCATGATTTGGAACAGAACTATATGGTATTGCAGTCAAAAAATGTAAATAACATGGAGATAAAAAAGATGATAATACTGTAAAAATCTAATTAGTTCTGGCTAAGGATCATCATCCTGGAACACTAACTCAGTTATTCTTTATATAGTGCCTAATCTGCTGAGTGTTTCCAGCATTTTCTGTTTTTATGTTACATTGGCTTAGACTTGATGCTTCCACTGCAGTTTAGCACATTCTGAAAGCTAACCATGCAGAAAATACTGCTAAATGAAAATAGATCCACCATTTATCAAGAACTCAACAGCCAGTCACGATGCCTTAATTTATTTTAGACGTGCACAAAATGAAAATTATTAATTTAGAAATGAACAATCTCCCTTAATATATCCCTCATTCATGGTCAATGGCTATAAATAGATTTCTGCTTGATAAATGAAAATTCTATAGCACAATTCTTCTGGCAAACATTCAGATTAAATAAAGGATAATCAGGATTACTAAATGTATATCTCCAGATGCTTTCAATTAACAAACTTATCATCTGTACAGAAACAAATCTTGTTATTTTATTAATTCACGATAAGTTTTTATACTTACTTGTAGTTGTGATAACTTTAACAATAATTCATTTCACCGCTTTAAGAACAGTTTAGTAAATTATTTGCTCCCAACTTTTGGTGATCATAAAAGTCCACATCACTGAGGACAACTCCTCAGTCTGCAGTGCTTGCATACATTTCAATTATGTAATGATCAATTAGCACACAAAACCTTAGACTGGACACCAACAATTCTCCAGAGACAAGCCAACTCCTTTAATAATATATGGAGCTAATTCAGAACAAATCAATAGCCTTGAAAATTATTTAGCTTAATATATACTTTACTCAATAAACTATCACCAGAAGAATATAAAATGATTTTACAATTACAATTTTTGCAGTTTTTTACTGTATTTCATTGACTGCTTTTCAATTAATAGTCAGAATGCCATTTAGGATGCCAAGTTTACTTTCTAAATGACTCTTTGTATTGTTTGATTTACCCAACATAAAATGTGAGAGTGAAAGCCAAGATACTGCCATGTAAGACCATAAGAGACCAGGTACTGTATATTAATAATGTTTCTTTTCTTTTTTATTATAATCATCCATTACCTTCAGGACAGATTAAACAGATTTACAATAAAAATCATACTCCAACTTTGAAAACAATTAGATTTGACAGTGGCAGTGTTAATCCAAAGAAATGTAGTACAAATAATGAAACCATCTACAAACCACAAGTGACAAGTTAATATAAAAAGCATACAAGAGGACTACCTTTATCTTGCACTACAAAGAGAGGCAGCCGAATTCATTACTGTTATTGAAGTGCAATAAGCAAAGCTTTCATTCACTGCCAAAGTCAGTTTGCTTTCATTTGCATTAACAGAATAGCAACAGTTCCATTTAATGCAGAAGGTTGAAGGTAACAAGCAAAGACAAACCTGTTATGTTATATGTCCTACCTATAACTGTACCACTGGTCAAATAATAAGTTCTACCTTTTTATGCCACTAAGCATTATTACTTCAACCTTTCTGTGCCGACTGTTGAGATAATTTATTTTCATCCAACCAATTCTCTTCCTCAATCAACGTCATATTGTGAGGAAGGAGGTACTTGTAGCCTTGAAGCACATTAGGGTGGAAAAACCTAGGGCTTGATCATGTGCATTCCTAGACCGTATGAGAGGTCAGGAAAGAAATTGCAGAGATTATAGAGATATTTGCTTCATCATTGCACACTGGAGAAGTTCAATTATTCAAGAAGGATAGCAAGGACTGGCCAGGGAACTACAGGCTGATGAGTCTGACTTCAATTGTAGTGAAGTTACTAGAGGACTTTCTGATTTAACTAGATAGATATGTAGATAGATACTTTATTGATCCTAAAGGAAATTACTGTTACAGTAGCACTGCATGTGCACAGATACTATATACAAACATTAAAAGTAAGAAGAAGCATTTGGATAGTTTAAGCTGATCAGGAAGAGCCAGCGTTGTTTCGTGCATGGTCATGTCTGATGAATCTTTTAAAGTTTTTCAAAAGGGATAGAAGGACGTAGGGCAGTGGATATTATCTGAGTGGATGTTAATAAGGTCTTCTACAATTCTGTATGGCAGGCTGATCTGGAAAGTTGGGTCACATGGAATTCAGTGGAAGCTACGAAGGTGGATTCAGAATTGGCTTGATGAAAGGAAGCAGAGGGTGTGGCTGAATGTCAATTCTCCTACTGGAGACCCATGATTAGAGGGTGTCCCGGGGTCAGCATTACGTAAATGATTTGGATGTGAACGTACATGACATGATTATCAAGTTTGCTGATGATAGCAAATTAGGGGGTCTTACTAATAATGAAGCATGTTACAATGCAGTGTAAGGAAATTTTGATCAGATAGAGAGATGAACTGAGAAATGGCAAATGGATTTCAACTTAGATAAAAGTGAGACAATGCATTTTGGTCAGTGAATGGAACTGGAATTAGAACTGCTTATTATTGTGATATGAACTGAGATACAATGAAAAACTTTCCTTGCATACTGCTCATACAGATCAGATCATGACACAGTGCTAAACCCCATCCAACAACGCAATAGCCTAGTTGATGGCCATGCCATTGTATTGCTTTATTGTTGTCACATTTACCAAGATAAAGTGAAAAGCTTGTCTTGCATATTGTTCATACAAATCAGATTATCACACAATGCAATCGGTAGAACAAGGTAAAACAAAAAAAGTGTATCGGGTACAGAGAAAATGCAATGCAGATACAATAATCTATAAGCTACAAAATAGACTGATGTCGAGAACCTAATTTATCATACCGGGGAACCATTTTTGTCCTTGCATCTGATGGCATGTACTTTCATGCTTTTGTATCTTCTGCCCAATGGAACCAGGGTGGGACTTATGCAGTGAATGGCATGACCTTGTGGAACAGAGGGAGTACACAGGGTGAATAGTTCAGTGAAAGCAGCCATGCAACTAGACAGTGATGGAAGAAGACATTTACAATTCTGGCCTTCATCAGTCATAGTATCAGGTTTAGGAGTGGAGACATTATGTTTCAGTGATAGAAGTCATTAGTGAGGATACCCTTGGAGTATTTTATACAGTATTCATGACCTTCATATAAAAAATACATTGTCAAGCTGGAGAAGGTACAGAAGAGATTTATGAAAATGCTGCGTGAGTTGTGAGGAGAGGTTGGTCATGATGAGTCTTTATTATCTGGAAGGACAGGAGAAGCAAGAGTGGCCTCTAAAAATTCATAACGTCATGAGGATTATGGATAAGGTGAACAGTCATGGGCTTCTCCCCAGGGATGGTAAATTTGAAACTAAAGGACACAGATATCAGAGGTGAAAGATTTAAAATTGACATGACAGGAAACTTCTTTAAACAGCAAGCACGGATTAATGGAGTGAACTGCCAGAGTAAGTGGTCAAGGTAGGTACAATTGCATTTGGATAGGCACATTAGAGGGTTAAGGGCCAGGTCCAGGCATCTAGAACTAGCAGAGAGGGTACTGTGTTCCAAATTGGCCAAAGGACCTGCTTCCATGCTATAATACATTATGACTCCATCATTAAATAACTGATTATTTGACTGTTACACAATCTGTAAATGCTTGCTGTTCTTAAACCAATTTCTACCTTATAACATATACTATAGTTCTAAAGTAACTACCTATTTAGAAAGGAGTTGCAAAGCGTAGTGGACTCTGCCCAATATATCACAGGCATATCCCAACCCACCACTGGTAATATCTACAGGAGGTGTTGCCTCAGGAAGGCATAATCCATCATCAAAGATCCCCACCATCCAGGCCATTCCACATTTTCACAGAAACCATGAAGCAGGAAGTAGAAAAGCAGAATTACCACACCACCAGGTTCAAGAAATTACTTCTCATCAACCGTTCAATTCTTGAATCAACAAGCAAAACCCTAATCATTACAGTTTAGCAACACTATAAGCTAAGATTGACATTTTTTTGTTCCAATTGTATTTTCTCTTGTAGATTATGTGTACAATTTATGCTTTTCATGTGAAAGCTGTTTATATGTGATTGTAATACAGCTGCAAGATTCTCATTACACCTGTTTATACACATACCGTAGATGTCGGATTATAAGCCGCTACTTTTTTCCCACATTTTGAACAGCTTTGAACACTGCGGCCTTTACTACGGTGCGGCTAATGCATGATTTTTTTTCATGCCGCCAAAAACATTTTGCCTCGTAACAGTAGACCAATAAAATTGATGACTAGTTCACAGAGGTCCAATGAAATTGTACGATAAATCAAGCGCACTTTCACAATTAAATTATTGTAAATCAGTCATTTGTACCCACTCTCATCAACATGGAAAACACTCGAAGAAAAGCATTGTGCTGCCTTTATGGCAGTTATTTAGTTTATAATATTTTCACTTAGTAATTCATTTTCTTGTTAAAGTTAGAAGTGTTTTAACTATATTTGTTTTCTGTACTACATCCCGGGATGCTATGACGTCACACCCGGTTTCGCCGCGTCTTGTGGGAAATACCGGTTTGCGATAAACGGGAAGGTGGGGGCGAGCGGCATTAGATCTGAGCGAACGCTGCTTTTAAGTTAAAGGCGATCAATAACTTTTCCTGGTAGGCTGCAGTATATATATATTTTTACCAGTCGTTAGGAGATATTGGAATGTTGTTCAGTAAAAAAGTATACGCAACGTAATTTGTGTGTTACCGATACGTATGTATATTTAAAAGTAGCCGTGTTAGAGGCATGGTTCGAAAAAAAGCATTTGCAATATGTATTTGTTTATGTTACCATATGGATTTAATTAAAAGTTAAAAAATCCTCACGTGTAATATCTTTCTGTGTAAATATCTCATATTACAACGTGGGACACCTGCGGCCGAAAATCCGGTGCGGCCTAAAATCCGGTGCGGCTTGTACAAGTACAAAATTGATTTTTTTTCTAAAATTAGAGCCAGCGGCTTTTAATCAGGTGCGCTCTGTAGTGCAAAATCTACGGTACTTGTGCACATGCCAATAAACTCAACTTTGACCTATCTTGAAGAACTGCTTCTCTTTTTCTCAAACTGAAATGCCACTCAATTCTAATTCGTGCTAAAAGATGCCACTGTCAAAAGTTGGAGGTGCTGCAAAAGATGTTGAAGCAACAACACCAATAAATGACATTCCCCAAGAGCAAACAATAGGAAGTATGCACCCATATCAAACTTCTTCACTTTATCCCACCCACAAGAGCTTGTCTGGTTGTATGTCTATTCTACTGAGGCAATGAATCTTGCAATTAGGAGATTTGTATGGGAGTTAAATCACACAATTGGTCACTACAATACCTGACCAGATCCCTAATAAAAACAGAAATTCAGCTGCACCTCAAACTCTGGGCCACCTGGAGATTATAAGATCAACAATCAGGAACAGTAATCCTTTGACTCCTGAGTATTCAGTCTACATGTTCCCAGTATACAATCATTAACTTTAAATGATACAAATTGTTTTTAACATTATCAAATAGTCCGTGTATTTCCATGCACAGTGAAAAATGCCACCAGTTTTCAGACTTTTAATTAGCAAAATATTTTCCAAGGAATATTATAAGAAGATCCAGCAGGAAGAAGAAAATGTTGATGGGTTTTGTAGATCGTGAATAGTAAGACCATAAGATCATAAGCTAAAGGAGCAGAATTAGACCATTTGGCCCATTGAGTCTGCTCTACCATTTCATCATGTCAGATTCATTTTCTCTCTCAGGCCTAACTTCCCCACAGTGCTGCTAGATCAATGTAAAGAGATTTTATGTTTCCTTTGGAGTATTTCCAGGTTTATGCCCCAGTCACTTGGAAAACAAAAATCACTAAGGTCTTTGAGTTGCGCTTTGAGTTACTTCGCAAATTCTAAAAATTGGTGTCTTCTGAGCTCAGGGAAACACTTCATCATGTCAAGAAAGTAGTGGAATTAATGATGACATTGAAGTGACATCTTCAGAAAAGGTCAATTCAGCTTCTTCCTCTATAGATGATGGCTGACATGCTGAGTATTTATCGCATTTATTTTAAATTTCACATTTCTATGTCCATAGTATTCCTGTGAATGAAAACAACCATAAGGTGGAGACAAAGTGCTAAATATGTGGGAGACAGGAACAAAAGTCTGTCTCTGATTTCATTTTGAAGATATTTGAAGCCTATTTAATTTGGAAAATGCAATGTTATAATACATGCAATGGCCACTTCACTAGGTAAACCTTTACACCTGCTTGTTAATGCAAATAACTAATCGGCCAATCATATGGCAGCAACTCAATGCATAAAATCATGCAAGTATGATCAACACTGGCGCGCCTCAGGGGTGTGTGCTTGGCTCACTGCTCTACTCTCCCTATACCCACGACTGTGCGGCTAGGCAGAGCTCAAATACCATCTGTAAGTTTGCTGATGATACAACCATTGTTGGTAGTATCTCAGGTGGTGATGAGAGGGTTTACATGAGTGAGATATGCCAACTAGTCGAGTGATATTGCAGCAACAACCTTGCACTCAATGTCAGTAAGATGAAACTTGGCGACCTTTTATTCAATATTTTCATATGCTCTGACATATGGTCCTTCCAGTTACCTTCTCGAAGTGTTGGATTTGATCAGAAAGTTTTTCCTTTTTTCTTGCTTTCACTCTCAGTTTGAGATGCCCAGTTCTTTTTTTTTTTGTTTTTTTTATTTTGGGTTTTTTTTGTGTACATTTTAATTATAAAAGCTTCTTTATCTTTTTTCTTCCTTTTATGGATAAGAGGAGAATCAATTATCTTTTTCTTTATTATATACTATTAGATTAATACCATGTACGATCTTGATAATGTTTATATTACCTTTTATATGAATTGTTATTGATACAGATATTTGAGATAATTCTCTTGTTTATGTATATATGTACTCTTTTACTTAACTAATAAAAAGATTGATAAAGAAAGATGAAAGAGCTGATTGTGGACTTCAGGAAGGGTAAAACGAAAGAACATACAGCAATCCTCACAGAAGGATCAGAAGTGGAGAGAGTGAGCAGTTTCAAGTTCCTGGGTGTCAAGATCTCTGAGGACCTAACCTGGTCCCAACGTATCGATACAGTTATAAAGAAGGCAAGACAGCAGCTATACTTCATTAGGAGTTTGAAGAGATTTGGCATGTCAATAAGTACACTCAAAAACTTCTATAGTTATACCGTGGAGAGCATTCTGACAGGCTCCATCACTGTCTGGTATGGAGGGGCTACTGCAGAGGACCGAAAGAAGCTGCAGAAGGTTGTGAATCTAGTCAGCTCCATGTTGGGTACTAGCCTACAAAGTACCCAGGACATCTTTAGGGAGCGGTGTCTCAGAAAGGCAGCTGTTCATCATTAAGGACCTCCAGCACCCACGGCATGCTCTTTTCTCACTGTTACCATCAAGTAGGAGATACAGAAGCCTGAAAGCACACACTCAGTGATTCAGGAACAGCTTCTTCCCCTCTACCATCCGATTCCTGAATGAACTTTGAAGCTTTGGACACTATCCACTTTTTTAATATACAGTATTTCTGTTTTTGCACATTTTAAAAATAATCTATTCGATATACATAATTGATTTAGTTGTTTACTTATTTTTATGTTTTATTTTATTTATTATTACTATTTTTTTTCTCTCTCTGCTAGATTATATATTGCCTTGAACTGCTGCTGCTAAGTTAACAAATTTCACATCACATGCCGGTGATAATAAACCTGATTCTGATTCTGACTATTGAATGCACAACACTTTGCACCTTGAAGTTGATGTGTTACAGCAGCAGAAGACCATGAACATACACTTAGTGGTCACCTTATTCCTCTTAAAGTGAGAGTACAGGAGGTGTATATCCAATTGTATTGACAGAAAATAGAATTGCAAGTAATTTCATTGCAGATTAATTAACTTAAGCTAGCTTTAAACTCAAGTGAAGAAATGGAAAGGAAGAATAATATGATGGAGTGGAAACTGCCAGAAGAAGAGGCTGAGCCTCTAAAATTTGCTAGCCTGCTGTTTACCAATAACCTGCTCACCGCAGCTGAGATTGATTTTGGCCAAGCAACAAGGATCCAACTGATCACAGTCAATAACCAGGGTTCCCAACCTCGGGTCCACAGACCCTTTAGTTAATAGTAAGGGTGCATGATGTAAAAAAAGGTTGGGAAGCCCTGCAAACAGGGGCAAAATGAATGAACTCCATGGTGACTTTGGCATCAATTTGGCATTTGACTAATTGATTCTCCAAGAAGCCCTTGTAAAACTACATAATTATTAGGTACTTAAAAATCTTGAAGCGGGAGATCCAAATACCTTCGCTCTGTCCTGCATAAGAGGCAGGATCTCCAGATTGAAAGTATTTGGATCCACAGGTGGCCACACATTTCAATTCAACTAAAAAGGTCACAAAAGATCATTGGGGACCCGAGTCACCCCAACCACAAACTGTTCCAGCTGCTACTATCTGGGAAACGGTAGTGCAGCATTAAAGCCAGGACCAACAGGCTCCGGGACAGCTTCTTCCACCAAGCCATGAGATTGATTAATTTACGCTGACACAATTGTATTTCTACGTGATATTGAATGTCCTGTTGTACATGCTATTTATTACAAATTACTATAAATTGCACATTTACACAATGATAATAGACAATAGGTGCAGAAGTAGACCATTCGGCCCTTCGAGCCTGCACCGCCATTTTGAGATCATGACTGATCATCTACTATCAATACCCGGTTCCTGCCTTGTCCCCATATCCCTTGATTCCCCCATCCATAAGATACCTATCTAGCTCCTTCTTGAAAGCATCCAGAGAATTGGCCTCCACTGCCTTCCGAGGCAGTGCATTCCAGACCCCCACAACTCTCTGGGAGAAGAAGTTTTTCCTTAACTCTGTCCAAAATGACCTACCCCTTATTCTCAAACCATGCCCTCTGGTACTGGACTCTCCCAGCATCTGGAACATATTTCCTGCCTCTATCTTGTCCAAACCCTTAATAATCTTATATGTTGCAATCAGATCCCCTCTCAATCTCCTTAATTCCAGCGTGTATAAGCCCAGTCTCTCTAACCTCTCTGCGTAAGACAGTCCTGACATCCCAGGAATTAACCTTGTGAATCTACACTGCACTTCCTCTACAGCCAGGATGTCCTTCCTTAAGCTTGGAGATGAAAACTGTACACAATACTCCAGGTGTGGTCTCACCAGGGCTCTGTACAAATGCAAGAGGATTTCCTTGCTCTTGTACTCAATTCCCTTTGTAATAAAGGCCAACATTCCATTAGCCTTCTTCACTGCCTGCTGCACTTGCTCATTCACCTTCAGTGACTGATGAACAAGGACTGCTAGATCTCTTTGTATTTCTCCCTTACCTAACTTTACACCATTCAGATAATAATCTGCCTTCCTGTTCTTACTCCCAAAGTGGATAACCTCACACTTATTCACATTAAACGTCATCTGCCAAGTATCTGCCCACTCACCCAGCCTATCCAAGTCACCCTGAATTCTCCTAACATCCTCATCACGTCACACTGCCACCCAGCTTAGTATCATCAGCAAACTCGTTGACGTAAATCGTAAACAGCTGTGGTCCCAATACCAAGCCCTGTGGCACCCCACTAGTCACCACCTGCCATTCCGAGAAATACCCATTCACCACTACCTTTTGCTTTCTATTTGCCAACCAGTTTTCTATCCATGTCAATGTCTTACCCCCAATGCCATGAGCTTTGATTTTACCCACCAATCTCCTATGTGGGACCTTATCAAATGCCTTCTGAAAATCGAGGTACACTACATCCACTGGATCTCCCTTGTCTAACCTCCTGGTTACATCCTCGAAAAACTCCAATAGATTAGTCAAGCATGATTTACCCTTGGTAAATCCATGCTGGCTCGGCCCAATCCTATCACTGCTATCTAGATATGCCACTATTTCATCTTTAATAATGGACTCTAGCATCTTCCCCACTACTGATGTTAGGCTGACAGGTCGATAGTTCTCTGTTTTCTCCCTCCCTCCTTTCTTAAAAAGTGGGATAACATTAGCCATTCTCCAATCCTCAGGAACTGATCCTGAATCTAAGGAACATTGGAAAATGATTACCAATGCATCCGCAATTTCCAGGGCCACCTCCTTTAGTACCCTAGGATACAGACTATCTGGACCTGGGGATTTGTCAGCCTTCAGTCCCATCAGTCTATTCATCACCGTTTCCTTCCTAATGTCAATCTGTTTCATTTCCTCTGTTACCCTATGTCCTTGGCCCATCCATACATCTGGGAGATTGCTTGTGTCTTCCCTAGTGAAGACAGATCTAAAGTACTTATTAAATTCTTCTGCCATTTCTCTGTTTCCCATAACAATTTCACCCAATTCATTCTTCAAGGGCCCAACATTGTTTTTAACTATCTTCTTTCTCTTCACATACCTAAAAAGCTTTTGCTATCCTCCTTTATATTCCTGGCTAGCTCACGTTCGTACCTCTTTTTTTCTCCCCGTATTGCCTTTTTAGTTAAGTTCTGTTGTTCCTTAAAAATTTCCCAATCATCTGTCCTCCCACTCACCTTAGCTCTGTCATATTTCCTTTTTTTTAATGCTATGCAATCTCTGACTTCCTTTGTCAACCACTGTGGCCCCTTCCCCCCTTTGAATCCTTCCTTCTCCGGGGGATGAACTGATTTTGCACCTTGTGCATTATTCCCAAGAATTCCTGCCATTGCTGTTCCACTGTCTTTTCTGCTAGGATATCCATCCAGATAACTTTGGCCAGCTCCTCCCTCATGGCTCCATAGTCTCCTTTGTTCAACTGCAACACTGACACCTCCGACCTGCCCTTATCCTTCTCAAATTGCAGATAAAAACTTATCATATTATGGTCACTACCTCCTAATGGCTCCTTTACTTCAAGATCGCTTATCAAATCTTGTTCATTACACAAGACTAAATCCAGAATAGCCTTGTCCCTGGTCGGCTCTCGTACAAGCTGTTCCAAGAATGCATCTTGTAGGCACTCTACAAACTCCCTATCCTTGGGTCCAGCACCAACCTGATTCTCCCAGTTCACCTGCATGTTGAAATCCCCCATAACTACTGCGACATTACCTTTGCCACATGCCAATGTTAACTCCCTATTCAACTTGCACCCAATATCCATGCTACTGTTTGGTGGCCTGTAGACAACACCCATTAGGGTCTTTTTGCCCTTACTGTTCCTCAGTTCTATCCACACAGACTCTACTTCTCCTGATCCTATGTCCACCCTTGCAAAGGACTGAATCTCATTCCTCACCAACAAGGCCACCCCACTCCTTCTGCCCACATTTCTGTCCCTACGATAGCACGTATACCCTTGTACATTCATTTCCCAGGTCTGATACCCCTGCAGTCATGTCTCCGTTATCCCAACAACATCATAGTTACCCATTCGCACCTGAGCTTCAAGCTCATCCGCCTTATTTTTTGACACTTCGTGCATTCAGATATAGAATTTTTAGCCCATTTCTCCTCTCTCTGTTTGAATCTCTGCCTATTGTGCTTAACCCAGCTCCCCGAACTCCCATCGGGCTATACGCCCCTAGAATTTTGTTGTCCTTCCTAAATTTACCTATTCTTTCTGCACATTTAACTTCATGTTCCGTCAGACCATCCCTCTGTACATGTGTCCTCCTTATCACTTGTACCGCCTCTCCTTTCTCTACTACACACTTAATATTCCGGAACCGTGTAGTCCCCACCTGTCCTTTATTCTTCATCTCGCTATCCTTTCTCTCATTCTGGATCCCTGCCCCCTGCAAATTTAGTTTAAACCCCCCCAAGAAGCACTAGCAAACTTCCCTGCAAGAATGTTAGTACCGCTCCAGTTCAGGTGTAAACCGTCCCTTCGGAACAGATCCCACCTTCCCTGGAACAAAGCCCAATTATCTAAAAACCTGAAGCCCTCCCTCCTGCACCATCCTCTCAGCCACGTATTAATCTGTATAATCTTTCTGTTCCTTGCCTCACTCGCACGTGGCACAGGTAGCAATCTAGAGATTGTTACCCTGGAGGTCCTGCTCTTCAGCTTCGCACCTAACTCCCTGAACTCCCTACGCAGGACCCCCTCACTCATCCTACCCACGTCGTTGGCCCCTACATGGACCACAACATCTGGATTCTTGCCCTCCCTCTCGAGAATAACCTGCACCCGATCTGAGATGTCTCGGACCCCGGCACAAGGGAAACAACATACCATCCGAGACTCCCGATCTTCCCCACAAAATCTCCTATCTGCCCCCCTGACTATAGAATCCCCTATCAATACCGCTCTCTTCTCTTCCCTCCTCCCCTTCCTAGTCGAGGGTCCAACCTCAGTGCCAGAGACAGGACCACTGCAACTTGTTCCTGGTAGGTCATCCCCACCAACAGTATCCAAAACACTATACTTATTGTTGATGGGAACGGCCACAGGGGTGCTCTGATGTAGCAAAGATGTTTACTCCTTATGTATGTGAAGGATGTAAGAAATAAAGTAAATTCAAATTCATTCCCATTCTGACACATCTATCCATGGCCTCCTATACTGCCATGATGAGGCCAAACTCAATTTGGAGGAACAATGCTTCATATTCCACCTGGGTCACCTCCAACCTGGTGACATGAATTTTAATTTCTCCAACTTCCATTGATCTCTCCCCCTTTCTCTTTTTTACTTTTTCCCATTCTGGTTACCTTTTCACCATTTCTCTTTTTCTCACCTGCACATCACCTCCCTCTGGTTCCTCTCCTCCCTCCCTTCCTTCCATGGTCCGTTGTCATCTCTCATCAGATTCTTTCTTTTTCAGCTCTTTATCTCTTCCACATATTCTCTCCCAGCTAGTTACTTCCAGACACAGCCACTGCACACCCCCCCCCCATTCCACCTTCCTCCTTATGTGGTCTCACCAAACACCTGCCGATTCGTACTCATTCCCCTATGCCTACCTTCATATCCCTCCCCTCCACCCACCTTCTTACTCTGACTTCTCCCCTTCCTTTCCAGACCTGATGAAGCGTCTCAGCCCCAAAGAGTAAAAAGACTGTTTACTCTTTTCCATAGATGCTTCAGCACTTTGTGTGTGTAATGCTTCATTTTCTGGTGTCTGTCTCCTTCCTTTCCAGCCGTGATGAATAGTTTCTGCCTGAACCATTGACTGTTTCTTCACTTCCATAGATCCTGCCTGACTTGATGAGTGATGGGTACTCTAATCCAGCTTCCTAGATTCAGGTTACAGCCGTAGTGCTGCAACTGCAGGAGGACTGTAGTTAAAGGCATGTTGAATGCGATGGGGAGGAACAAGTGGGGTGGGAGACAGGGGTAGTGTCCAGTTTCCCACAGCATCCATAGCCTCAATGCTACCCACTCTTACCATTTCACCTACCCTCTTTTCCATTAAGGTCATCCATAAAACACAGTTTGACCAAGCTACTGGTTACAGTTGCAAAATTAGTTTCCAAGTGCACTCTCTGGCTCATAAACGTACATGGCAGTCCATTGCCAGTAAAATTGTCAAGAAGCAACACAATAGAAAGTTACCAATTTGAAGGTAACTGTCAGTTAGGTTGCCAGCTCTAGTTGATTATTGAAAATTTTTGCATGACTTCCTATTGCCAGTATATTTCAGTATTCTAATGCCCATAGCCAAGCGCCAAAAGGTCTTTTTGTCTCTCTGCTAATCATAACTACACAGCTGTTGAAGAAAATAAGAGGGGAAAGATCACTCAAAGTTTTCCTCCAATGTTGACAGACCAGAGTTCCAGCTATTCACTTTTATTCCCTCAAGTGTCTGGTACAATTAGCCCCTGTAACCTATCACAGTAATGTTCATTATGCTCATATCAGTATTTTTGCTGGTTCCACTGTTGATGACTGGAAGAGAATAAAGGAATACAAAAGACTAAACTTACAGAGGGATTCAGGAACCTATATTGGCAACTGAAATCTATTTTTTGAAGTTTTCCAGGCATAGCATTTTCTATTGATAAATTCAACTCTGAAAGTCAACAAGACTAACATAACTTAAATTGGAGAAATACTCAATTAATTTTCTTCGATCACCTCTTTAAGAAAATAGGCAACCATTTACTCGCCTTTAAATTCAGAGTGGAGTAATGCACAAAACTTGCAGACATGAACACAGAGGTACAGCTTAGTCAGCTGTAGTTAGCGTTCAAGGAGAGCATGGAGAGTACAGTTTACCACCACTGTTTGAGTCACTTAGTCTCTTTCCCCAGCACTCAACCACAAATTTTCTTTTCTGTACACTTCAACCCCTTCCCTTTCTCTGCAATTTGCAACTCATATCATTTATATCTTCGTTCTGATGACAGCCATTGACCTGATCAAAACTCTTTTCTCTCTCCAATAAGACGATTCTTCAGTCTGACTTGACTACCCTAAATATTTAGAGTCTGTTGTGATACATTAACTACTTTTTATTGATTGCACAAGGATACCATTTTCATCATTACAAAGCTTCTAAAAAGGAGGCCTAAGAACATTAAGGCCTCATTAAGAATATTTAAAGTAAAATTGGATAGGTATATGGGCAGGAAAGGAATGGAGGGTTATTGGCTGAGTGCAGGTCGGTGGGACTAGGTGAGAGTAAGCGTTTGGCATGGACTAGAAGGGCTGAGATGGCCTGTTTCCATGCTGTAATTGTTATATGGTTATATGATTAGATAAGTAATAATATGTACTGGTTTGCTTGTTGCTGGTTTTAAAAGACTTGCTTTCTGCTGGATTTTATCAAAAAAATGTAGGATTGTGTTACATTTTCAGTTTTAAAAGCCTCCCCTGAGAGTTTTCTGATTACAGTTATAATCAAAATTTGTCATGCTGAGGAAAATCAATGCATGAGAGTTAGAATTGATCTTGTTTATATTATAAATATTAAACAAAAATACGTGTCTCTTTCCATATCCAACACTCTTAGTGATTGATATTCTGAGACTGTTTGAAATGGCAATTCATGTCTGAGGTGAAAGCATGCATCATGGCTCTGGGAAGGTCAGTGACTCTGATGGAAAGCTCTGTGGCTAAGAGCCTCCAATTATGTCCACATACAGACCCATATGGGCTTAGCTTAACAACCCAACTGTAGCCAGCAGAAAAAAAATTTAAGGAAATGAATTTTATTCTAAGTAACAAAGTCGATCTTGTTTTTACCAGAATAGTAATGACTTCAATCTCCATAAATGCACGAAAGGAAACAATCACAGCCTTTGCCTGAGCAATAGTGTGATGTGGTAAAATTTGTACATCCACTTTGAAATGCTGAAACTCCCATGCCAAATAATAGATAATGATGCCAATACCATATTTATAATGGCATGAGTACAGGAGAGACAGCTACCTCAATTTTCAGAAAAATCACCTGCCATGCAGGAGGGTTGGGTACACAGGTAAGGAGGTTGATTGAAGTTCCGACTGGGCTGGAACAGAAGGCAAAAACCTGGGTTCAACTATAATTGGGTTGTTCACTTTATGGACATTTCAGCAAGCCCAGAATGGGTGTACACATGAGTACTAGTTACACTCATCCTCAGAATGTGTACATAAAAGAATGGCATTAAACTCAACCAATCTCTAAAACTACTTCTACTCTACTCAAGCCTCCTCCAGTCTTTTCTTATTTAAAACTATCCTTTTCTCCCTCATCTGTTTCCCTTAAATATACCTTTACTATTGACTTCAGCCATTCAGCCACTCCCGGGGGTAGTAATTCCATATTCCCATATTTATCAAAAAAGTTTTCTTCACTATTCCACAATAAAAAATAAACATTTATCTGTATGCTGCTTTCAAGTTTCAAATGGTTCTTCTTGAGGTATGACTGATACTTAAACCTATATCATTCAATGTACAAGGATGAATTTAAACACCTGAACATAAATCGTTTTTATGGCATATTGATAATTGTAGATTCATTTTTGATTTATTATCTAGCTGTTGCCTAGATGTGCAATCATGCACAGAAGGGAAGGAGCCTCAAAGGATTAAATACAAAGTATTCAGTAAAGTTGGTCTCTGAAGCATAAAAGAAAACAGATGTTATCATTTACAGTGAAAACAACTCAAGTTCATGAAAAATTAACTCACTGCTGGAGAGTTACTGCTGATATTTGAATGGGAAAATGTTAAGAAATAAAATTAAAAGATGGGCAGGGGATAAGGTATAATAAAATAAATAAGGTAATATAATAGAGAATATACCTAGAATAACCAAACAGGAGCAGGGAATAAGGAAATATAAAAGGAAGTGGTGGTGATAGGCAATAAGGAAAAAATAATAAGAGAATCAAGGACAGACGAAAAAAAGGAAAAACAGGGAAGACAACTACATGGAATGATTGGAACAACTAAAATGCAGTTATAACATAAGCATAATCTAAATCTACTTATCAAATTTCAAAAAGAATTAAATTTTGATATATAATCTGTGGTTAAGTATTAGCTATAAATATCTGACAAATTCCTATTCTAATTTATTACCATCTTGTTCACAAAATAATCACAGCAATATTCTTTATGCATTAGTTGAATAATTGAAAATATCACATCTATTTTTAAAAGTTCAGTTTTAGGAGTAATCAAAATAACCCCAAGACAAGATTACATTTTACTATCAATCCTTGCAAAATTCAAAATATTTATGTATATCAATAAAGTATTTCCAGATTCTTACTACTGGGTCTGTAATTTAGGTATCATGACAGCCAACAACCTATACACAAGTCCTATGCATTAAAATATACACCTGTGAAGCTATTGGAAGAACGACTGACCACAGAAAATATTAATACGGTGACACAATGGGCAGAGGGAATCCAGAAACTACATGGGGGAATATGGAAGAAATTCCACATGCAATATCATCTCTTTTAATGCTAATACAACTTAAGGCTCAGTGTTGATTTTTGTTGTGGAAGAGCTTTTATGTGCTCAGCAGTTATAGTTGGAATCTATAAATATTATTAGAAGAGTTGATATCTATTCAGTCCAGTTGTGGTTTGATTTGAACTTGATGACTCTCACTTTTAAAAGGAATAAGCTGTTGAAGGTCATGAGTCAGTGGAGTGTGTAGCTCCAAGTTCAAAGCAACTGATTAGAAATGCAGTCTCCTAGCCTACCTGATGTACATGCCTGGAATGTGGATGACTCCAGTGATTTAAAAGCAACCTGCCTAATACAGACCTGATTTATGGACAATTCATAACTCCTCCAATGAAAAGGTGGACTGTTTCCACTGTCAGGTTTGGTCTACCCAAGTCATAAATTTACTAGTGAATTCCAGATTCTTTGGAAGTCCTTTGTGGTCTCTTCATCCACCGATATGTAATTGCTAGCAGCTTAAGCATCTTGTATACAAGATCACCATGACCTGTTCATCATGCAAGCATCAAGTGGTTATGTTCCATAATCTTTACTGTTATGACATTGAATGGGTAGCACATTTTGTTCATGTTAGTTCCATGACATTATTGTGGGAGTGGTTGGCTGATCTAAAAATGGTCAAGAGCTTGTGATCCATCATTAATATAAAGGTGACTCTGAGAGGAATTGTGTGAAAATGAGCCACATCAAAGTTGATGATCAATGACTTCAACACAACTGACACAAAATGCTGGAGGAACTGAGCAGGTCAGGGAGCAACACTGTTGATGTATAAAAAGTTACTGTTTTGGGCTGAGATCCTTCTTCAGGACAGGAAAAGGAGGAGGAAGATGCCAGAATAAAAAGGTGGGGGGGGGGAGCAGGAGGAGGATGGCTAGAAGGTCATGTGAAGCCAGATAGGTAGGAAAGGTGAAGGACTGGAGAGGAAGGAATCTGAATAGAAGAGGAGAGTGGACCATAAGAGAAAGGGACCCAGGGGGATGTGATAGGCAGGTGAGAAGAAATAAGTGGGCTAGAGGAGGAACAGAAGAGGGACAGGAGAGAGATTTTTTTTTACCAAAAGGACAAATCGATATTCATGCTGTCAGGTTGGCATCTACCCACACAGAATGTACTGTGTTTCTCCCCCATCCTGAGGGTGGCCTGATCATGTCACAAGAGGAGGCCATGGACATGTTGGGATGGGAATGGGAATCAGAATTAAGATGTTTGGCCACGGGGAAGTTCTGCTTTTGGTGGATGGTGCAGAGGTACTCGACGAAATGATCTATCAAATCACAATGAGTCTTACCAATGTAGAAAAGGCCACATCAGGAACACAGGACACAATAGACAACCCCAGCAGATTTGCAGGTGAAGTGTTGCCTTACCTGGAAGGACTATTTAGGGCCCTGAATGGAGTTGAGGAAGGTGGTGAATGGGCAGGTGTAGCACTTTGGTTCAGTTGCAGGGAGAAGTGCTGGGAGGGAGATTAATGGGGAGGGATGAATGGGCAATGGAATCATGGAGGAGGCAATCCCTGCAGAAAACGGGGGAGGTAAAGATATGTTTGGTAACAGGATCCCTTTGGAGATGGCGGAGGTTGCAGAGGATGTTTTGGATGTGGAGGTTCATGGGGTGGCAGGTAAAGACAAGAGGGACTCTATCACTGATAAGGCAGCAGGAAGATGGGGTGAGTGCAGATGTTCTGGAATTGGAGGAGATGGGGTTGAGGGCAGCATCAATAGTGGAGAAACCCTTTCTTTGAAGAAGAAGGGTATCTCTGATGTCCTGGAAAGGAAAGCCCCATCCTGCGAGCAGATGCAGTGGAAATGGAGGAACTGAGAAAAAGGAATAGCAATTTTACAGGAGACAGGTGGGAAGAGGGATAAGTCAGGATAACTGTAGGAATTGGCAGGTTCATTAAAGATGTCAATTGGCAGTTTGTCTCCAGAGACAGAGAGATTCAGAAAGGGGAGGGAGGTGTCAGATATGAACCAAGACTCCAATGATTCCAATGCTTCTGATTGTTCAACAGGACAATATTCTACTCACAAGTAGTCAGTGGATGAGAAATTTCACATTCACCCATTCCTGACTTGCATCTTTCATATGCAATGCTACAGTTAGAATTACTGCTGGCACTCAGTTTAAATTTGTCGTGTCCTTATCCTCATACCAGTGTTAGCATTCACCCTTCCTTAGCAACTTTAAGTGAGGTATTGGCAGTGTGAACAACTGCAGTAAAAACCCAGCAAACTATTGTAGCCCACCCAGCAACGATCTTAGCTCTGGAACGATTTTTGGTAAGCATGAATGCTATTGCCTTTAATACTGGGTGTAGAGCTTTTTGATTCATCTTTAAGCCAAGGTAGCCTTTCCTTCTGCAAATCATACTTACTTTGCTTCAGCTTAACGTTATGATTGAAGAGTCTCTGCAAGAATGTTTTCATCACTGCCCTCAGTTTGTATAGCAAATAAAATGTCATCCTGATTCCAAAGATGGTATGTGATGCCCTGAGACACCAGGCCCATAATAGCTTGGAGCATACTTGAAGTCAATTATATGCTTCAGAGCAACTTCAGATATGCATATTATGCCTTGATCCCATTGACTTTGAGATAATGTTGACTTTACTGATCTACCTTGAGCTGGGCACAGACATTCAGTACATTGAGCTTGCATAAGATTTTAAAAAGGAGAACATCAAAATCTGTTTGTTTGCATTTTATTGTGTACAATTTTTTTCCATATGAATTATTGTAGACCATTAATTATAATTGCACATTAATTTGTTTTAATCCCCATATCTATGAAACCCCAACTAGATTTTTCTCATGAAAGCCACATCAAATAAAACAAATATTTTATTTAAGTTGTGCTCAGCCAGAAATTTCATCATGCACATAACAAGCTTACTTTGTTAGAAATGTATATGTTCATTTAAAAAATTTCCCAATCATCCTGCAGGTATCTTGTAATAACTTTGTCATGCTTTGAATATTACTGTCTTTTATCATTGAGCAGCTATTTTAATTACCTAATAAAAAGCCTCCAAATCTTTTTTTTTTAAATATTCTAGACCAAAATTATATGGTATATTTTTCCCCAATTCTATTGATGACTCAGTTGATTTTTTTTATTGCTGTTCACATTGCTACGTTGATTTCCAGTTCCCATCATAAGATCTAATGACCTGAACAAGAATAACCAGTTGTGTGGGAACAAGAACTGAGAACAAATTTTTGAACAACTTCCTTAGCAAGTTGAGGCACACATTCTGTTAATTAAATATTCTTCTTCTCTGTACCCAAGACCAACTTTGATTGTAGATATGTATATCAGCTATTTATCCTAGATCTTTATTTAAGGTATTTGGCCTTTCTTGCCACAACATTCACAACAACTTCTGTGATTCAAGTTTTTCCAACCATCTTCCATTTGACTACAAATCAATTTTAGAGTTTCATCTCAGACTCATATGTTTTGAGAAGTTTTCAAAAGTGGATACAAAGAAAAATAGCTATTCTTTTCATTTTCACTTTCAGGTTTGGGATGCTCATAGAGAGAAAAAAATGCTGTTCTAAATATTTTCTATTCAGGCAGAAGCCATTAAAGTATAAGCTATTAGAGTGAGCAAAGGGAGCAATGATTTTTAAAAAAAAACAGCTTTTCATAACATAACCAGAAACCTGTAACTTACCAGCATCATTTCTAGGACATTAAATATTTGTAATTGGCAGAAGTTTCTAAATATTTTCTGTAAATTACAAATAATTATTTTCCATTTAGTCACCCATTTGTTTATCTTACATGACTGCAGGATCAGGAATAGGCCATTATACTTTGAAAACTCCATTTAATCCTCAATCCTTAATCTTTCTTATTACCTCACTGTACATAGCACTCTTAAATATATACATATAATACTGCGCTTATGATCTGCACAGCGTATCCTGTATTTTACTTTTGAGATTTTTATCAAGCTATTTCATCAAAATTTTCATTAGTTTTAGGCCTCCATCAGATGTTTATATCAATAATGTTTATATCAATCAGTTTCCTCTATTTTAATCTCTCTTGCAGTTTAATGCTGATCATATTCAGCTTCGAGAAAATAACACTGATAACCAATCCCTTCGTTCCAGATCCTATCCTGGATTTCATTACTAAACCTTCTCAAAGACCATTACTTCCTTCTATAATGGGATTAAAAATTATATTGTGAAAAAATAAAATCAAACAATGTCTAACTAGGATTCTATATGCTTGCAGTAATAAATATCACGTTCAAATTTTTTGTCTCTGATAGAAAACCAGACAATGCATTTTACTCCTTTCAACCCAACCTAAATGAATTTTGTGTCTTAATCTCCAAATTCATTTACTTATCTGCCTCTCACAAATGCTTCCCATTTAGTCTCCATCAGTCAATCTCGTATCCAATCTATGCTTTCTCATACTTTGAAAATGGGTCTACCATTATTTTGCTTAGTTATATTTTCCATTCCAATTTTCCTGCCCTGTTTTTTTAAGGTTTAATATAATAGATGCATCTGAAATCATGGCTAATCTCCCTTAAAGTGAACAGCACAGTGCAGCCACTAATCCTATTCCAAGGGGTAAGTTGGTTAAGATACAGCTAGACTGTGAAATTTTATCATTTACTTCATTCCAGATTTTTATTCCATATTTTCAACTAAATTCCTACTTTTGCCAAAAATTTGTCTGTTTACCAAGTCCCCACATTTTAAAGTAATCTTCCATGAAGCCTTATCAAAAGCTCTCTATGCATCAATGGCCATAGAATTCATGGATTCTCTTCAACTACTTTGCCAAAAACTTTTGCAGTTCATTTAAACACTTGCTCCATTCCAAGAGAAAATGTTGCCTTTTTCTTTGAGAAGAGTCTTATATGCTCATTACTTAATCCACATAATGAAGTTTGCAATCTCCATAATTCTAACATTAAATTACCATGAACTGAAATTTTCTCTTCCTGTTCTATTTAATAAGTTGGACTTGGTTAAGTATTAAATCATTATGGCCCCCATTGTGCATTTTCAAAACTAATATGAAATGGATTAATCTCTGTTCACAATTCAGAACACATTCAATCTTTACAGTACATGGAGTAATTCTGAACATCCTCCATAATAAAGAAAAACTTATAATTAGCAAATGGCACACCTGATTGATTTTATAATGTATCTTTGTAAATGATTTCAGAAAATTTTTGACTAATATACATTTAATTTGGTCTTTTGTGATCTTTGATCTAATTTTGTAAATATGTCAATTTATTACAGTTGAAAAGCAAATCAAGGTATTGACTAAATGCCCTGATCTACATACATGAAAAGTTTAAGAGGTAGGAATTCAATTGTTGTTTGCCTGCAATATACAACAACAATTGCAAATGTGCTCTATTTTAATCAGGGTACAATGTGCAACCATGACTTTTTATTCACAATTGGTGCACACAGTCAAAGATGTATTTCTGTCTCTACTAAAATGAACAAAAATTGTTTCAAACATGGATAAGATTCAGGAAAGTAGAGACTAAGCAACACACATCAGGTTAATACTTAATTCTTGAAGCTTTACATTTTCAAAATCTGAGCTCATAAAATCCAAAGCTACTAAAGCAGCATTGCAAAATAGTTTCACTACTCCTATAAACTATGGCATTCTTCCTCCATAGTTAAGACAATTAATTACAGAAAGTGTAGTCAGAAGTAGAAGCAGTATTCATAATAGAGACTAAGGAAAAAATAGTACCACACATGTTATTGAAAAAGAATTATTTATCAAGTTCCAGTAGGTGAATTGAATATTTTGGCTTTAATTACGTTTTTTTTTTAATTGTAGAAAAGTATGTTTAAATCACATAACAATCTCTTTCTGGACCAATTCAGAATTGCTTACCAAGTAAAAATGAGGCACAATAAAGTTGATATAAGAATAAGAACCTGGTTGAACATTGCTGACTGGGTTCGTTGGATTGCTCTGTGGAGATCATTCTAAACAAATACAAACATTTAAGAACAATCAAAATAAAAGCCAATAATCTATTTTTAACCTGAATATGCAAAAAACACACACAACTTATCTTTCAAAAATGAAAAGGATGCTTTGTTTCATTCTTTTTATTTTTGAAGGACAACTTGTCTGTGTTGATGGCATATTGACGCATACTACTTGAAATAACTTTCCAGAAAAAACAAGATGAGGTCCAAACAACATGGATGTATTTATCAACAGATTTTATGAGTTACTTACAATTACTTATTGAAGTAGCCAAAGTTTTCTTAAATTAGAAAATTCTACAATTGTGAGGTACTTATTGTTAGTAACCTACAGATTTCTGAATTTTTGTGATTGGATTAAATTAAGGTGTTTCATGCAATTTTTGTGTTTCAAAACTCACTGAGGAATTTAAAAGCTTGAAATTTCTCATACTCACAATCATATTCTCCAGGGCATGCTTGGCTAACCAGCAGTTCAGAAACACTGGGATGAATAAATTTCTTAAAGGCGACCAAAATATCTGAAAAGGAATCGTTTAATTCAATGCAATTTCAGAGAAATATGAAATAAAATATTTTAAAATATCATAATATAGACACAAAAGATTCTGCAGATGGTGGAAATCCAAAGCAACACACACAAAATGCTGGAAATCTGTAGATCCATCAGCATCAATGAAGAGGAATAAACAGTCAACGTTTCAGATCTGAGTCTTCGCATCAGGACTGGAAAGGAAGGGGGAAGAAGCCAGAATAAGAAGATGGAGGTATGGTAAGGAGTATAAGCTGACAGGTGAGGTTGAAACCAAGTAAGTGCATTGGTGGGGGAAGGGGAATGAAGTGAGAAGCTAGGAAGTGATAGATGGAAAAGTAAAGGGCTGACAAAGGAATCTGGTAGGGGAGGAGAGTGGACAGTGGGAAAAAAGGAAGGAAGAAGAGAACCTGAGGGGAGTAATAGCCGGGTAATGTGAAGGGAAGGGGTTAGAGAGAAGCTAGAATAGAGAAGGGAAAAAGCAAGAAAGGGGGTGGGGGAGGAATTACCAGAAGTTAGAGAAATTGGTGTGCATGGCATCAGGTTGAAGGATACCGAGACAGAGTATGAGGTGTTGCTCCTTGAACCTGAAAGTGACCTCATCTTAGTAGAGAGGCAGCCATGGACTGAAATATCGGAACGGAAATGAGCAATAGAATTAAAATGTGGGGCCATTGGGAAATCCCACCGGTAGTTATGGACAAAGTGAAGGTCCTTGATGAAGAGGTCCCAACCCAATCTACATCATGTTTCACTGATATAGAGACCACACTAGGAGCAGTGGATATAGTAGATGATCTCAACAGACTTGCTGGTGAATTGTTACCTCACCTGGGAAGACTGTTCGAGGCCCTGAATAATGGTGATGGACAAAGTGAAGAGATAAATGCCAGGAAGAAGATCAGTGGGGAGGGATGAATGGACAAAGAAGTAATGGGTAGAGTGAACAGACAGACAGACCTACTTTATTGATCCCGAGGGAAATTGGGTTTCGTTACAGTCGCACCAACCAAGAATAGTGTAGAAATATAGCAATATAAAACCATAAATAATTAAATAATAATAAGTAAATTATGCCAAGTGGAAATAAGTCCAGGACCAGCCTATTGGCTCAGGGTGTCTGACACCCCGAGGGAAGAGTTGTAAAGTTTGTTGGCCGCAGGCAGGAATGACTTCCTATGACGCTCAGTGTTGCATCTCGGTGGAATGAGTCTAAGGCTGAACGTACACCTGTGCCTAACCAGTACATTATGGAGTGGATGGGCAGAGAGTGGGGGAGGGAAAGATATGTTTAGTGGTAGGATCCATTGAAGATGGCATTAACTATGGAGAATGATGTGCCAGATGCAGAGACTCATGCAGTGGTACGCAAGGACAAGGGGACCCCTATCCCTGTCATGGCCGCGGGGAGATCAGGTGAGGGTGAATATGCAGGAAACCCCATTCTTTGAAGGAGGGCACAGAAGTCTCAGGCTGAAAACATACACGCTGGAGACTGGGAACTGAGAAAAGGGAATTGCATTTTTACAAGTGACAGGGTATGAAGAGGTATAGTCAAGATAGCTGTGAGAGTCAGTAGGCATATGAAAGATATTAGGAGACAGAAGGAGATCGAGAAACAGGAGAGAGGTGTCAGAGATGGACTGAGTAAACCTGAGAACAGGGTAGAAATTGGTGACAAAGCTGATGAAATGGACAATGCAGCACCAATGCTCAGGAAGCAGCACCAATGCAGTCAGTCATCAATGTAGCACAGAAAGCATTATCAGAGTAGATTTGGAACATAGACTGTTCCACAGAACCAACGGAAAGGCAGGGATAGCTGGGGCCTATGGCTATCCCTCAAGTATGGAGAAAGGGGAGAAGACAGAAGAGCAATTATTGAGAGTGAGGACCAGTTCTGCCAGACAGAGGAGGTGGTGTTGGAAAAAAGGAACTGGTTAGGTCTGTTGTCTAGAAAGAGGCAAAGAACTTTAAGGCCTTCCTGATGTAGGAATAGAAGTGTCTTGGGACTGGAGATCAATAGTGAAAATGAGGTGAACAGGACCAGTGAACTGAAAATAGTTGAAGAGATAGAGAGCACATGACATGTCATGGATGTAAATAGGAAGAGTTTGAAGCAAGTGGAATAGATAATGTAATTACTTACACACAAGTAATTTCAATACGTTGTAACTGTGGGATATTGCTATACAAAAATTGTCACAAAAGTAAACAAATGTACTTTGTCGCCTCAAATGTAAAATATATTTGAACATTCCAAGGATCAGACAAATAAGTCTGTTTTTATTTTCATATTTCCAGAGAAGCAGATACATAAATGCTGAAAATAAAGGATACAAATATTTTTGACTTTAATTTTAATTAAAATAGATGTTTTTCTCCTCATCTGAAGAGTGTTATATTTGAGGACAATATCGGTTTAGGTTTTCAAACTACCAGATAATTTTTGAAATGACTATCTGTTTTTATTAATAGGGAAATCTCCTCCATCTTTCTCATCGTTACGTTAGCAGATGACTGGTGCAGCCTTGGTGGATCTGAATTTAGACTATGACATGGTCAGGCCCACAGAAATGACAAAGATTATTCTGTTTCTAAAGACTACATCTATTATGAAAAATAAACTATGAGTGACCGCACGACCACTTTGCAACTAAATTAGATTGACATCCATTCAGTACTTTACAACCTAGATGAAAGATCTGCGATGGAAAGAGTCAGGCAGTTTTGCGTGTATAGAATAGTGTGAAGTGATACACTTCAGAAAGTTGAGCTTGAAGGCCGAGTACAAGGTTAATGACAGGATTCTTACAATGTGTGTTCCAAGTCCAGTCATCCCTCAAAGTTGTTGCACAACTTTGGGTTAAGAAAGGGTTAAGAAGGCATAAGGTAGTTCAAGGGCTGCAAGATAATGTACAGCTCTATAATATTTTTCCTAGACCACACTTGGAATATTGTGTTCAGTTCTAATCACCTCATTAAAATGAAGGATTTGGAAGCTTCAGAGAAGGTACATAGGAGTATTACCAGAATTCTACCTAGAATAGAGAAAATGTCTTATATGGAAAGATTGAGCAAGCTAGAGTTTTTCTCCTTGAGGTGAAGGAGGATATGTTTTTAAACATCAAAATTAACTTGATTCCTAATATTTAAAAGAATTACAAGAATAAACCATGCAATACCTTTTCATTCTTACAATCATAGTTAATGCATTAAATAGTGCTCTATTATATTCTTTAAAGCCAATAGGATACTTGCCACTCATGCAATACACAACTACAATAATTGAGGGGCTTCTTTACAAAACCTGGTGCTTCTTGGAGTGAAGGAGGATGAGAGGTAACTTGATAGAGATGTATACCATAAGATGATAAGAGCACAGATGGACAGCCAGCATCTTTTCTTTCAAAGGGCAATGGTTAATTGAGTGGAAGAAAGTTTAGGGGAGATATTTTTTTTTAAATGGAGAGTGATAAATGCCTAGAATGCACTGCCAGGTATGGTGGTTTAGGCTAATGCATTTAAAGATCCTACGACCATCAGGATCCTACCACCAAATACGTCTTTACCTCACCCTCTGTGATTCCCTTGTCTATTCGCCCCTTTCCTCTAATCTCCCACCTGGAACATCCCTCCAAGTGGAAGAAGTGGTACATCTCCTGATTCGCTTCATTCCTCACCTCAATGGAGAACCCCAAACAATCTGTTGGGGTTGATAACTGTACCTGGTGTTCCCTATGCAGCCTCCTCTACATTGGTGAGACCAAACGTAGATTGGGGACCACTTTGTCGAGCACCTATGGTCCATTCACAAGATTTCCTGGTGACCAACCATTTCAATTCCAAACCCCGTTCCCATTTTGACATGTTAGTCCATGGCCTCCTCTACTGCATGATGAGGCTACACTCAGGTAGGAGGAGCAACACCTCACTCCATCTGAATAGCCTCCAACCTTATGGCATGAATGTCGATTTCTCTCACTTTTGGTGACTTTTCCTCCCCCCTTTCTCCTTCTTGAATTCTCTACTCTGGCCCCCACTTATCTCTTCTTGTCACCTGATGCCCCACCTCCTTCCCTTTCTTCCATGCTTGCCTCTCCTCTATCAGCTTCCTTCTTATCCAACATTTTAACATTTCTACCCATCACTTCTCAGCTTCTTACTTCATCCCCCTTCCCTACCCACCTGTTTTCATCTATCATCTTCTGGCTTGAATTCCTTGCCCTTCCCCCACCTTCTTATTCTGGCTTCTTCCCCATTCCAGTCCTGATGAAGTCCCTGGGCTCAAAACATTGACTGTTTATTCATTGCCATAGATGCTGCCTGACCTGCTGAGTTCTTCAACCATTTTCTGTGTGTTGTTCTGGATTTCCTGCATCTGCAGAATCTCTTGTGTTTATGATATATTTAAGAGACTCTTTAAAGTATGGTGTAAATACCAACTGAGCTTAATAAGGTACAGAAAGCTGCAGTATAATTTTGTTGTCATATTTAAGTGCATTGATAATATCAATGTTTTAATTAAATTTATTGACAGTTTTATGCAGCTGAAAATAAATCTAAATTCTGCTTAGCAAACAGAGGACATATTTTTCAAATGGAAACAAAATGAACACTTGTCACCTTATTTTGCAGTGACTCATAATCACTGTGTGCAAATTTGATGGATACTTGAAGCCTACCCATTACTAACTTGGTTAATTCTTGAATTAGAGGTAGAACACAACAAGGCATGCAATGCATGTTTAATTAAATCTCCGTGAAATGCTATAAAGTACATCTTCGAGCAGTCAAATATGACCTTTATACAATTTTCAGTAATAAGCAGCAAAACTTTTATATAAAACTATCAAAAAAGCATATTGTTGAAAAACAGCCCCATTGAAAGTCATAAGCAATCTGTTGAATTCGTTCCTTACACCTGAATGATTTTGTTTTAATAATCCCTGCCAGCTAGGCCCAACTTAATATTTGATGTCAGAGATATACTTACTGTGATGATAAAGGGCACAGTGTTGATCATCTCCAGGATGAAGGGTATTCGTAGAATTTGTTCCCAAATGTTCCCCTTTCAGAAGAAAACAACCACAGATCAAAGGTCAGTGAATTCAATATCTTCAGTACAAAAATCAAAAAAGTTACAAAACATAAATATGCATTAATATCCAAAGCAGCACAATATGAAATAGCAGTTAACCTGCTTAAGTCTATAAACATGTTACAAAGTTGATGACAGAAGCCCATGTTTACCTTCATTCCAGATGTGTTTAGCACATTAGAATGATACAGCATATAAGAACCCCATTTGTTATAATGTGTCTCAGAACACATTTTTTCTGGCTTATAAAGGTGCTCTCTTTAAAGTGTTTATCAGCTAATTGCATTTCAAACTGAATTGCAAGAAGTGTGTTTCAACTCATCACTTGTATGTAATAAAAAGTCTTATTTTTTTGCAGATTATCTCAAATCTGCAACTCCAGCATAACGCTACTGGTAAAAAAGATTTCCATTGCATCTATTCACGATTGACACACACATTTATAAAATCTCAGATTTCAAAAGGGAGTGATTCTTCTTCGGGTCCATTTTTATAAATCTCTTCTGTATCTTTTCTTAGGTGACATTAATTAAATATTTGCTCTTCATGTCTGGCCACAACTATTGCCCAGCTCTGAGGCATAGCAGAATTCACCAGACTACAAATCAAACATTAACAGTTATTAGTCATGCCAGGTCAAAGACTTGAAGAAGTTTGATGAAAGGTTTTTGACTTGAAGAATTCACCATTGTTCTTTCCACAAAGGTTGCCTGACCTACCAAGTTCTTCCAGCACCATCCGTTTTTATTTTGAAACAGAAAATGTATCTTGGCTTTTTATCTATTCCACAGCTGTGAAATCTTCACAGTGATGAAATGGTCTCACATTTCATCCATTAAATCCAAACTGACACTGGATTGGAGAGTTAAAAAAGTAGACTCACCAATTTGTGGGAAGGAGGTACAGAAGACTGAAGACCCATAGCACCAGTTTCAAGGCAAGTTACTTCTCTTCAACCATTTGGCTCTTGAACCAACCGGCAATACCATAACACTACAGTTTAGCAACACAATGACCAGTTTACACTAAAATTAACTTTATTTTTGTTCTAATTGTGTCCTTCATTCAGCTCTGCTCTCATAAGGATAATTACAGAAAATCTTTCTGACCAAATGCAGTAAGCATGCACAACAGTTCATCTTTGTATAACAGGAGAACACACGTCATGGCACATTCGTCTCTGTTTTACTAGTTCACGCATTATTATTGCACAGCATTACACATGATTGCACATTGGTAAATTATTATTGTGTACATTATTATCTTATACTTTATTAGTTAATACTATTATATTTATTATTATTGCTAAGTGTGTTTTTAAATGTTGCTGCTGTAACAAAATAATTTCCCCACTCAGGATCAATAAAGTACTTACTATTATTATAATTATTATAAAAATTGTATACAGCTTATGTAATGTTTTCTTTCTGAATGCTGCTTAAATAATACTATGTGCCTATGAAGCTGCCACGAGTAAATTTTTCATTGTACCTGTGCTTACATGTACTTGTGCATAGGACAATAAATGTGTGTTTGACTTTGACTTTGAAATTCAGAGTGGTGCAGCTCAACCAGCAGGTTCAAGGCTTCTACATTCCCAAACAAGTCTCAAACTTGCCAGCCCTTACAAGGGTAAATACCAGCAGTTCAAGACTTCCAGCAAGACCCATTAAATTCAATCTATTACATCTTAATAACAGGAAATTCCCATGATGGAATTGGGAATTGCTTCACAGTTCTTTGACTTAAGCAGCTGGTTAGGTCAAGTACTTCAAGAAAAGTCTGTTTAATTCAGTAAGGTCATTATTCTAGAAATTACTGGGGTTATCGACAATGTGCCATTGTGCATGATCTTGAAACACTAATCCAGATTAAAACAATTGCATATATCGAAATTGATTATCTTGCCAATTATAACAAACAACTTCATGTTATAACATTTCTAAAAGCTAAATTATAGCATCAGCATTAGGTACAGAGCAACAATATCTGAATGCAACATTAAAACCCAGTTCATACTCTGACACCAACCATTGTAACCCACAAGTATATCCTAGATAGCAGCCATAATCAGGCTTTATCGATGCACAATAAACTATTCCATCCAGACGTGTAACAGCTTGGGATGATAACTGCTGTTGTGTAATGAAACAGATTTGATCAGAGACTCTGTGGTTAAGAAGGCGTATAGTGTGTTGGCCTTCATCAATTGTTGAATTGAATTTAGGAGCTAAGAGGTAATGTTGCAGCTATATAGGACCCTGGTCAGACCCCACTTGGAGTACCATGCTCAGTTCTGGTCACCTCACTACAGGACGGATGTGGAAGCCATAGAAAGGGTACAGAGGAGATTTACAAGGATGTTGCCTGGATTGGGGAGCATGCCATATAAGAATAGGTTAAGTGAACTCGGTCTTTTCTCGTTGGAGTGAAGGGGGATGAGAGGTGACCTGATAGAGGTGTACAAGATGATGAGAGGCATTGATCATGTGGATAGTACAAAAGCTTTTTCCCAGGGCTGAAATAGTTGCCGCAAGAGGACACAGGTTTAAGGTGCTTGGCAGTAGGTACAGAGGAGATGTCAGGGGTAAGTTTTTTACTCAGAGAATGGTGAGTGCATGGAATGGGCTGCTGGCAATGTTGGTGGAGGCAGATACGATAGGGTCTTTTAAGAGGCTTTTAGATAGGTACATGGAGCTTAGTAAAATAAAGGGCAATAGGTAAACCTAGTAATTTCTGAGGTAGGGACATGTTTGACACAACTTTGTGGGCCAAACAGCCTGTATTGTGCTGTAGATTTTCTATAATAAATCAGCATGTTGGCCTGATATCTAACGATCATATAAGAAAACACTCTTCACCTCACAATCTACCTTGTTATCACCTTACACCTTACTGTCTATCTGCACGCTCTCTGTAACTGTAACATTTTAATCTGCATTCTGTTATTGTTTTTCCTTGTACGATATCAAAACATGGAAGCAATGATTTGATCTACAGTGGTGCTAGAAAGTTGGTGAAACCTGTAGAATATTCTCTTATCTCTGCATAAATATGACCTAAAATGTGATCAGATCTCCACACGTCCTAAAACTAGATAAAGAAAACCCAATTAAACAAATAACACAAAAAAAATTATAGTTGTTCATTTATTTATTGAGAAAATCTAGCCATTATTATATGTATTTGTTGGAAAACGTATGTGAACATTGGGGGTAATGCCTTCTACAAAAGCTATTTGGAGTCAGGTATTCCAATCAAAGAGGTGAGATTAAAGATGTGGGTTTGTAGAGATGCCATGCCCTATAAAAGAGACACCATCAAGTCTGGTTACTAACAGAGCCTGCTCTTCTCAAGAAAGATCTGTTTATGTGCACCATGCTTCAATAAAAACCACTTTCAGAGGACCTTAGCAGAAGAATTGTAGAGATGCATCAAACTGGGAAAGGCTACAGAAGCATTTGTAAATATCTGTGTGTTCATCAGTCCACAATAAAAGGAATTGTCTACAAATGGAGGAAACTCAGTACTGCTGCTACTCTCCCTAGGAGTGGGCATCCTGCAAAGACCCTGCAGAAATCTCCAGAACTTGCTAAAGTCTCTATTCATGTGTCCACTAGGAGAAAAACACTGAACAAGTATGGTGTTCATGGAAGGACACCACGGACGAAACCATTGCTCTCCAAAAAAAAAATTGGAGTACATCTCAAGTTTGTAAAAGAAAATCTGGATGTTTTACAATGCTTCTGGGACAATGTTCTATGGACAGATGAGCTAAAGTTGAACTTTTTGGCAGAAATACGCACTGCTGAGTTTGAAGGGAAAAGGGCACTGCACACCAACACCAAAACCTCATCCCAACTGTGATAAATGGTGGAAGGAGCATTGGGGCTGCTTTGCTGCCTCAGGGCCTGGACAGCTTGTGGGAACAATGAATTCAAAATTGTATCAAGACATTTTACAGGAGAATTTTAGGATAGTAGTCCATCACCTGAAGCTTAATAGAAGTTGGATAATGCAACAAGACAATGATCAAAAGGACAAGAACAAATCAACAACAGAATGGTTTAAAAAGAAGAAAACTGGTGTTTTTGAATGGCTGAGTCAAAAGTCCTGACCTTAATCCTTTAGAAATGTTGTGGAAGAACTTGAAGCAAGCAGTTCATGCAAGGAGCTCACCAACATCCCAGAGCTGAAGCAGTTTCATAAGGAGGAATGGCCTTAAATTCCTCCAAGCTGATGCGCAGGACTAATCAACAGTTATGAGAAACGTTTGGTTGAAGTTATTGCTGTACAAGGGTGTCACACCAGTTACTGAAAGCAAAGGTTCACATACTTTTTCCAACAAATACATGTAATATTGTATCATTTTTCTTAATAAATACATGAACAAGTAAAATGGTTTTGGGGTTATTTATTTAAGTGGGTTTTGTTCATCTAGTTTTAGGACTTATGTAAAGATCTGATCACATTTTAGGTCACATTTATGCAGAAACAAATAAAATTCTACAGAGTTCACAAACTTTCTAGCACCACTGTATGTAGATGGCATGCAAATCCAAGTTTTAACTCTGTACTTTGGTGCGTGTCACAATAATAAATCAATGTACTAATTTAAGTAAAGTCTCATAATGTCCTTCAAATTGAATATGGCCATAATTGTAATCAACTATATTGTCTGTCAATCTTACAAATGGACTTCAAGCATAAAAATCATTCATGCACTCCCTCGGTGACTTGCATTTTATATCCTGTTGCATTCAAAGTAACACCAGCCTTACTTGGCGAATAACCATGATTCATTAGCACACAGATATTGTGTATTTAATATTTGAGTAGGTGTGTGTGTGTGTGTGTGTGTGTGTGTGTGTGTGTGTGTGTGTGTGTGTGTGTGTGTGTGTGTGTGTGTGTGTGTGTGTGTGTGTGTGTGTGTGTGTGTGTGTGTGTGTGTATCTATAGATATATATTGATTAAACATTCTTATTCATTTAAATAATTCATTACAAGTTATATGTATAAATACGTGAATTACATATGTTATCACACTACCTCGTGATAAGTGCGCTCCTTGCTTAAAGTCTACATGAAGTTAGTCTCACATTTCGCACTCCTATGTCTTTCTTTGAATTAATTTAATGTTTTGAAGTTACAAAACATAACAAGAAAATACAGCACAGTACAAGCCCTTTAATCTAACCCTACCCTCCCACAAAGCACACCATTTGTCTTTCATCCATGTGCTTAAAAGATGGTTAAATACTCCTAATAAATCACAATCTACTACCATCACCCCGGAGTTCATTCCATGCACTTGCCACTCTATGTGTAAGAAAACCAACAGCTGACATTCCCACAAACTTTCCTCCAACACCTTAAAATTATGCCTCCTTGTATTACCCATATTTGCCCTGGGAAGAAGTCTCTAGCTGTCTGCTCTATCAGTGGTTCTTATCATCTTGTATGCTTCTATCAATCACCTCTCATCCTCCTTCTCTCAAAAATGAAAAGCTTGCTCAACATATTCCCACAATACATGCTGTCTAATCCTGGCCCTATCCCCATGGCATGCTCTCTAGTTCATGTCCCCTTCTAGCTCTCCTAAGTTCATTCTTAAGCCCCCTTCTTGCCACTTTGTAACTCTCAAGAGCTCTGAGTGATCCTTGCTTTCTAAACCTTTTGCATGGTTTTTTCTTGTTCTTGACTGGATGTTCCCCATCTCTTGTCAACCATGGTTCCTTCACCCTACCATCCTTCCCCTGCTTCAATGGGACAATCCTATCCAGGAAACCATGCACATTCCCTAAACATCATCCACATTTCTGTTGTACATTTCCCTAAGTATATCTGTTCCCAATTTATGCTCCCCAGTTCCTGCCCAACAGCATCATAATTCACCTTCTCCCACTTAAGTACTTTCCCATACCATCTCCTCCTATACCGTTTCAAGGTAAAGATTAGGGAAGTGTGGTCATTGTCTTGGAAATGTTCACCTACCAAGAGATCTGACATCTGACCAGGTTCATTGTCTAGTACCAGATCCAGTTTGGCACCTCCTCCAGTTAGTCTGTCTACATACTGCATCAGGATTTTTTCCTGGTCACACCTAATAAACTCTACCTCATGTAAACGTTTGGCACTGAGGATGTGCCAATCAATGTTAGGGAAGTTGATGTCAACCCCGTTATTTTTTGCACCTTTCCAAAATCTGCCTCTTGATCTGCACTTCTTTGTCTCTGTTTCTATTGGGGAGTCTATAAAATATTCACAAGAGAGTAATTTCTCCTTTATTTCTGACTTCCACCCACAGTGACTTAGCAGACTGTCCATCCATAATATCCTCACTTTCTGCAGTTATAAAACTCTCCCTGATCATCAATGCCACTCTCACACCTCTTTTACCTCCCTCCCTGTCCCTTTTGAATATCTAAACCCCAGAACTTCCAGCAGCATTTCCTGCCTTTTTGACAGCCATATCTCTGTAATGGTTGCAACATCATAGTTCCATATACTAAGCCAAGCTCTAAGTTCATGCTTCTGATACCACTAGCATTAAAAAGGCACATTTCAATCCATCCAACTGACTGCAATTGTGCCCTTTCTATTGTCTATCCTTCCTCACAATCTCTATACACACTACATCTACCTTTACACCAACATCACCTTCCCTAGTCTCTGAGCTATCATTCTGGTTCCCAACCACTTCCTAGATCAATTTAAACCCTCTCAAAGAGCTCTAGCAAACCTGTCCACAAGGATATTGCCCACCCCCTCAAATTCAGGTGTAACCCATCCCTTTTGGACAGGTCATACATTCCCCAAAAGAGGGAATATACATTCCTGGGAGGAAACATAGCCATCACAAATCAGTTTCACATTTACAGAATCTCTTGTCTGTTCCTCTAATTATTGAATCCCCTCTCACTACTATTCTCCTCTTCTCCCCTCATCCCTTCAAAGCCTCTAAGTCAGAGGTCTGTTTGTTGTGGATTTCCCTGGTAGATTGCTTCCCCATCCCACTCCCCACCTCCCTAACAGTTTCCAAAGTGGTATACTTGTTCTAGGGCCATGTTCTAACACTTCAAAGCCAAGATTACAGGATGGGTCAAGCATCCAGCTGCGGCATGATGAAACACATATTTTGCATTTCAATACCATAGATCCTAATGCTTTGGTAGTGCTCTAAAGGACCAAAACACCAATGGCTCTACGCCTTCCACACTTTCATCTTGAACCCATTAACCCATGCAGAGAAAAATATCTGAAGACAACAAGCACTAAAGAGGAAGATTGTCAATACTCCTGAAGTCAATGGAACAAATCTAACAGCACACATTTCATCAGAAGCTTTTCAACATATTTCCAATACAGAGTCCAGCAATGCATCAAGATTTATGTACAGGATGCATTCCAAAATATGTCAATATTACTTACATTAACTGCATGTATGCCATTCAATGTGTCTTTTTTAACTTACCCATTTTTACCATGTGGCATTAATGGTAAGGCTAACATTTATTGCCCAATTACCAGGTCATGCATGGGCTTCGGGGTACATATTGCCCACACAAGGCAGAGATGGTGTACTTCCTCCCCCAGGGGAATTAGTGAACAATCTAGTAGTTTATAACAATCTAGTAGTTTTGTGGTTGGCATTAATAATAATAGCTTTATTTTAAATCCTGATTATTAAGTGTCCTTTGATGCTTTGGTTACCATGGTGGAAGATGAAGTCAGATCTCTCAACACAAGAGACTGTGCAGATGTTGGAAATCTTAAGGAATCATGCAAAATGCTGGAGGAACACAGCAAGTCAGGCAGCAACTATGAAGGGGAATAAATAGTTGATATTTCAGGTTGAGACAGGACTCAAGAGGGAGGAGAAAGAGCCCCTTTCTGGCCTCTCCCCTCTTCCTTTCCAGTCCAGATGAAAGGTCAGGTCTCTGAACGTTAGTCCATGTATCTGGGTTATTAGTCTGGTAACAATCACTGTAACACCATTATGAACTATTGCCTCTGTGTTGGCCACTGACTAATTCATACAAAATATATATTTTTGCTATTGTTCTCTCTCCACAACTAACAGATAAACTGAAGAGGTTATCTTAAGGGTTTTATCTGCTGCCATATAGGACAGAAGGTACAACCCACTCTTCCTACCCAATCAGAAGCTGGATCTGAGAGTAAAGAAGTAGAATTATTTCAAAATGTCTGCTTGAAAAAAAGATAACAGGGAGTTATGTATATGTTATTAACCTGCAATATCGGTTAATTAGCTATTGCTTTTCATGTGCTGCTGGGCATTCTGTCAGAATGAGCTGGAAGTCAGTAGACAAAAGACCTCTGTACATACATGAAGGAGTTAAAACTAACACATTATCAGTGTAATTCCAAGTCAAATTAATTTAGAAGGCATGCCTCCTTTTTCTGGACTTGAACTCAAACCGTTATGGCAGCTGGCCATCCACTTCTGAGATAATCTCGGAACCTCAGCTGCACATGTGGCACATTTCATGGTCTACTGCAGATTCACGCAGAGAATAAAGCAGCACTGTGCCAGTGTAGACTGCACACATGCCCTAGGATACTCCATTGTGTTAGATTCTGGATGACACCACATCAAAGAGCTTCTTGTTGTGCTTACAAAGTTCATTTGTAAGCAAGCATTGTAAGCTCTGAATCTTAAGGCACAGCTTGTGGCTGCCTCATTACTCTCTCCACCTTAGTAATGCTCATAGTTATGTGAACTGCTGGGGCCAGCAATGACGAAAAATAATGACGTGTACCTTAGGAGCACTAGGTACTACAATTCCTCCAGTCCTAACAAGTTATGCTCCATGCGGCAGGAACACTGAAATGGTGTTAGTTTATTAATCTTGCATGATCAGACAAGACCTGTTGTTGTGTACATGGCAGTACAGAGCATACCTAACCGTACTTGATGCATGGAACAGAGTTGTGGCTCTAACACCTACATTCAGTGCATGGATAATGGAATTCCTTATCTCTGGGGAAAATAATTCATCACCTCATGGCAGTCAGCAAAAACAACAGTCTTTTGATTGTAGGGAGAAAACACTTAGGAAATAAAGTTTGACAACTTCACCATGCTCCAAAAAAAAGGGAGGTGCTGAAGGGGTAAGGACCAATTGTAAATCCTGGGACAGGCATCATGCCATCTGTCAACACTTAACCATCAGTAACAGCTGTTCATTGTCAAACTGATCATGTCCAAGCACAATTTTACTTTGATACTCCTGTCTGCAAATGATGTATAATTGAGTAACTAAATTCAGAGCAGGGCCCTATTTATTGGATTTGCTCCTTTACAGAGGAGTAAGATAATTGTGTGACATGCCAGAATTGAATTTAGGTTTAATTTTTCATCATATCATTTCCCATTATGTCTGTGTGATTCCTTTCTTTTCAAATAAAGCATTATTGCAATCTCGCTAAATTAATGCATTTGACAAATGCATTACAGCTCAATTACATTATGGCTTTATATAGTATTTCTGCAGAGGGTTGACCTCTAAAAAAGACGGTTCAGTGATGATGTGTTTCTGACTAATCATTATTAAACTATGCTTCCTATCTGTGTATAGAAGAAAATTCTTCCTTTTATCAGAAAGTAAAAAAGTTCTATAATCACTACTTTGGTGAGTACTATTGGACAAAGTGACTAAATTAAATGCCACTCTGATTTTACCTGCCGTAAAATTCCTATTTTGCCATTTATTAAAATATTCAGCACACTATGAAATGGCCTTACAAAACAGATGAGTGTAGGACAGCAGGCAGTAGTGATTCAATGAAAAGATATGGTTTGCTTTGTATGGACTGCAGGTACTGAGAATAAGGGGTGCAGAGATATATTTACTAGATTTATAAAACACACTTTTCAGATAAAGATAAAGGTAGCTTCTAATAGACTGTGAATCAATCAAGTTGTAGAGTCAGAGTTGAACAGCACGGACATAGACCCTTCAACCTACCACATCAGTACTAAACGCATACCCACCTCCATTTCCCTGAATTAATTTCGTATCCCACAACACTGCGCTCATTCAAGTACTTGCCTTGATGCCTTTTGAATACTGTTACTGTTTGGGCCTCCTCTACCAGCTCTGACAGCTCATTAAAGATACCACCTACTTTATGAAAAATTGACCCCTCGGATCTCCTTTAAACCTCCTCTTTCCCACTGAAGTGCACCTTGTGAACTTTGCTGGTCGTAAATTATTTCTGCAGCCCCAAGGGATTGTTTAAATCTCAAGGCTGCCCAAAATCCATCCTCAGAATTTAATTCTCCGTCAGTAACACTCTATCATAGCATAGATTCGTTGTACACTGTATTAAAGTCAAAGGAATGGATTTCAGAGTTACAGTAAAACATGCCAACTATAACTAAATGTTATGTTAACATTGCTAACTGGGGAAGAATTTCCAGCACTTGACTGTATGAGATTACCAGAGTATAATTTATTCTGCATGTAAATTAAAGTTGAGACAACAATGTGACATCTTATATAATGATTAAGGTAGAATAAAGAAAATGATCTGAAACTCCTTCATAAGCTGCAGCTGAGAGAGAAAAGCACAACAGTTACAAGTCTGGCAACTGTCCAAACATGCACCACAACCTCATCACTCCAAGGAAAATTAAGTTCTCCATTCACTGGTACCTAAATACCACCTCAATTGAGACAGGCATCGCTGTACTAAAAATAAAAATGGAGCAAATTAAGTTAAAAGGCTTCCAGAGCTACTGTTGATATAATGAAACATTGCTTTACGTTCTGGATGTAACCAATGCAAAGATGAAGCTTGATATGATTTCACACTGTCTTCTCACTGCTTATCCAATTCTGATTTCAATGACAAGTGACGCCTCATATTTTTACTTGATGTGAAGATACATCAGAACATAATGTGTATTCTAACTGTCATATATAATTCTAATTTGCTGAAAGAAAGCATTACACAAAATTATTTGTCTATTGGCTTAGTCCTGAGAATAATTCGTTACCCATTCTCTCAACTTGTAAACAGGGCAATGTTATTCTTCAAAAATAACAATATCTCAAATGTCAAATTTAAACAACTGCAAATGAACTGCTTTCAGAAAACCATAACATTTGAGACATAGATGGAACGATCTTGCCATAGCTCATTATTTAAATACAATTTACATGAATTAAATCACCATGCATGGATAATTTTCCATTCAATTGGAAATAATTCTTTTGTTTTTGCAATTATCATGAACAAGACGTCAATGTAAATCATCATTTTTGAAAAATCAAGATATTGTGAGTGCAGAATGAATGGGTAATTGGTATTATTTCTGTATTTTGCAGATGTAGCATTAACTGTATATTTTAGTAAAAATATCGCTGAAGAACTGTTATTTATCATGCTGTGCCTTCCGTTCTACCAATTGTGTGCAACAGGTTCCTAGTTCTCAAAAGCTAAGAAATCCAACTAAAAACATCACTAGAAATACCTTTTCTGAGGTAAGTTATGTTAAATTATCATCACAAACGATGGTGAGCGATGCGAGGTGAATTCGGGAATGAATCAATGCAGTTGGAGTTCCGATGCCCGTAGAGCTTCCCTGGGAGCGAGGTTGGACCGCTCTGGGTGCTACAAGGGGCCCGGGCAGAGGAGATTCGATTATGATCCACGTACAACTGGCCTAGGTGCAAGGTTGGTTCACTCTGGGCACCGAGCTGATTTGAAGAGCTTGAGAGTGGCTTCCGGTTGGGTGACAAAATCTGGGTCTGAAGCCAGTCACTGACTGGTATTCAGTGCAGGGTCTCATGATCCAGGGTAGATGCTTCTAGTTTGTATTCCTTGAAAAACAATAACTGTTTATTTCCCTCCATAGATGCTTTTAGACTTGAATCTTTTTCTTATTAATAACAGAGTCATAAGCAAGGGAATATAGCTACAAAATAAGAAGCTGATCATTTAAAACTAAAATTCATAGCAATTTCTCATCTCAGTGAGTAGTGAATCTCTGGAATTCTCTTCCCCTGAAGATGGTTCTTGGACAGAGATAAAAAAAGTATTTAAAGGTTAAGGAATTGCAGGGATATAGGGAACCAGCAGAGGAGTTGAGATCAGCTATGACTTTATTGAATGACAGAACAAGCTTGAATGACCTAGTAGACTAATATTGATAAAACATGGAGGACAGACAATGATAGACATCCTCACCAATATCTGCAACAAAATCTGGCAGACCAAGGAATGGCCAACATCTTGGACAAAAATCACTCATCATCACTCTCTCCAAGAAAGGCAACTGACAGCATTGCCAGAATTATAGACCCATTAAGTCTTACCAGCTATGCAAGCAAATTGATGTTAAAAGTCATTTTGAACAGACCGCAATGACAGGCAGAAGAAATAATCACCAAAGAGCAGGCTGGATTCAGAAGAGGAATTACAACAGGACAGATATTCAGCCTCTGAGTACTGTGAGAGAAATACAACCACCATCAACAGGACATCCTCCACATGTTCATAGACTTCAAGAAGGCATTCGATAGGGTGTGGTATGATGCACTCTGGCCGCAACGAAGAGATATAACATGATCTAGAAGCTGATCCAAACCATCAAGCAGTTCTACACTAAAGTTAGCATTGCAGTACTTGCTCAAGGCACAGTTGGAGAGTTGTTCCACACATCAGTTGAAGTCCGACAAGGCTGCCTCCTTTCACCCACGCTATTCAATATTTTCCTGGAGCAAATAATGACAGATACATGGAAGACCATGTTGGTAAAGTCAGCATCGGAGGACAGATCATAACCATCCTCAGGTTCACCAATGACATTGATGGGCTGGCAGGAAACGAGAATGAATTGGCCTGCCTTGTGAACTGTCTGGCCAACATGCTAGATATGGCATGGTGATCAGTGCAGAGAAAACCAACCTGAAGTTACTGGCTAAACAAAAACCAATCTGGAGAGACAATAACATTGCTCTCAGATCCAAGTTGAAATCCCTACATACACCTGGGCTCTCCATCTTCTTGAATGCATGCGAATCATGGGCTTTGACAACAGAACTGCAAAAAAGATCCAGGCAGTAGAAATGAGATGCTTCAGAAGGCTTCTCAGCATCTCCTATACAGACTATGTCTCAAATGATGAAGTACAAAGAGCCATCACCCAGCACATGAGACACTATGAAGATCTACTGTCCACAGTAAAGAAGAAGAAACTGAAATGGTATGGCCACTTAACAAGATAAAGTGGACTCTCAAAGACCATCCTTCAGGGAACCATGTTGGGTAAAAGAAAAAGGGGCAGACAGAGGAAGAAATGGGTAGACAGCATTGCAGCATGGACCAGAGAGATATTTGCTGCCACCCAGATACTTGCCCGCAACCGTAAGGGGCAAAAGCAACTGGTGCAGTGCTCATCTATGCCACCCCTACAACCCAGGTGGGTTACAGGATCCGTAACCATAATATTATCCAATGAAGCTCAGCCACTCCAAGGGTAGGGGGTTGGGATGTTTTTCAACAATAACAGCATTTTCCTTGTCAGCAGGTTTAATAAAAACATGCAGTTTCTCACTTTTCCTACTTTTGAAGAAAGTCATCAACTTCAATATATTAAATGTGTGTCTTTCTCTCTGCCCTTTTGAGTGTATTCAACATTTTCCGATTTTATTTTGGATTCCTGCATCTGTAGTTCATTCTTTTCAATTATGTAATTAAACATCCATATTTTGCAGTCCAACCTGGAGGCTTCCTCCTAAACCTAGCTCCTCAAAGTTGTTAAGCAAGAACTTTACTCAGAAGTCAGCATATGTTGTTATAGAGAAACATTAGGCTGGCAACTTGTTACTGAAACAAAGCAGGTAAAATTGGCTTGATCCCATACTATTATGCAGAAGAAGAGATTAAAAGAAGCTATTTATTCTCAGTGAAAACCACTTGGCAATTAAATCCAAACCCCACTCCACCACCCAGATCTATTTGTTTTCTGACACGGAATCAGCATCCCGATTTTAAAACGATAATTGAAATTTATCAGGAGAAGGGGGAAAAGCTTTCTGCTTTTATTTTTCGGCTAGAGAGGCAGCTAAATTGCTTGCAGCACAGAGGGGTCATTCAGGCGGCTGAGGTGGATCAGTTAAGAATGGACCAGATAGCCAGGGCATCCAGTCCCATGACCTAATTGCTTGGGGTCTCTGACAGTCTCGTAAGATGCACCCCCCTCCATCTTTTGTTGAGCTGATCAGAGAGGTACGGGAAGAGGAGAATGCGGCGGAGGCATAGGACTCAGTCAGCAGGGTACAGTCCTCAGTAGTAGTCCCCTGCGGTGGTGACCCCGGGGAGCGGTAGAGGAGATTGCGGCAGAGCTGAGAACGGAGATATGTCAGCTGTTATCAGCGGGTGTGACCCCACCCCCATATGATGGAGCTGATGGGGGTGGGGGGTGGATTCCCCAAGGGGACAAACAATGCGGAGGGCTACTGGCAGCAGGTGTCACACCAGAAGGATAGTGAGCTCCCGGTACCTCAGCAGGGAGAGTCATTGGGAAAACCGAGAGGAGACACAGTGAGGGAACGGCCTGGTGTCTCTGAGGAAGCCCGTTCCCAGCAATGTACCCAAGGAACCCCCGAAAGTGAAAGGCCTAATTCCTGAAGGCTTGGTGAGTCCATGCTCCAGTGTGTCTCTATGAATAGAGGGTATTTATGGTAAAGCCATACTTGACACCAGGTCACAGGTCACATTGTTGTACTGTTCATTTTATTACAACCGGTATCTGAAGCATTTACCATTGACACCATTCAGGGCACTGGAGATCTGGGGGCTTAGTGCTAGTGATTATCCATACGACAGTTATTTGTCAGGGAAGTTGGAGTTCTCAGAGGCCGATGTGGGAGTGACTGAGGTCCTTGATAAATTACTGCTGGTTTGTCCGGACCATGGTGAGAAGGGCGGCGTTTCAATTCTGGTGGGGGACCAATGCCCCTCTTGTGAGCTTTCTGGGGACACTGTCTGTGCACCCGGGGTTTCAAGCCACTTTTGAGGAAGTGCGTGGCTGCACCAGGCCAGATAACAAATTTAGACAATGGACTGTGTGGTTCACCCAGTCGAAGCCAATGGTGGAATAGCCCAGGGAATTAGCGAGAGTGATGGGGATCCCCAAATTTCCCGGAGTGCCTGAGGGTGAAGCCCTCTTAGTGGATGCTCTGGAAGACCACGAAGGGGAGTCAGGATTTCCTGCTGGGGTACTGGTGAGGCCCGAATTGCAGAAGCCCTCAGTTGTACAGGAACGCAGGATGGCAGTGATTGTCAGGAACACTACAAAGAGGGAGGTCACCTTCAAGCAGGGGAATCCTTCTGGTGCATTTGATCCCGGTGACGGTCATGTCTAGTACCGCTGTGAGACAAGCCGGGGAGAAACTATTGGAAAAGGGGGGAAAGTTGACCGCTGAGTCATTCAACTTTGGGGACTTCCCGGTTCCTGTGGGTTGGAAGAGGAGCTTGGTAGATAAGATTTTGAAGCTGGAAGGTGTCTTTTCCACTGACGAGCTTGATGTGGGTTGTTCCAAGAGGACGCGTCACACTACCCGGGTGACTGAGGATACCCCGTTCAGAGAAAGGTCGCAGCGACTGGACCCTGCAGAGGTGGAGGGCGCTCGGCAGCATCTGTGTAAGTTGAAGGAAGCTGGGATCATCTCCGAGTCCCGAAGCCCCTATGTGTCTCCATAGTAGTGGCCCAGAAGAAGAATGGGAAGGTATGGATGTGTGTGGACAATAGGACTCTGAACAGGCACACCATCACCGATCAGTATACGGTCCTGAGGATTGAAGACGTGCTGGCCTGTCTGAGTGGTGTGAAGTGGTTCAATGTGCTGGACTTGGGGAGTGGATATTACCAGATCCCCATGAGTGAGGCCGACAAAGAGAAGATGGCAATTATATGTCCCCTGGGACTTTTCCAGTTCAAAAGGATGCCCCAGGGCATCTCGGGAGCTCCTGCAACCTTCCAGCTGCTCATGGGGAAGACGGTGGGGGATATGAACTTGCTTGAGGTATTGGTATATCTGGATGACCTCATAGTATTTGGATCCACCTTGGAAGAATGTGAAGCGAGACTGCTGAAGCTGGTGGGCCGCCTGAAAGCTGAAGAGTTAAAACTTTCCCTGGACAAGTGCCAGTTCAGCCAAATGTCTGTTAGCTATGTTGGGCGCATAGTCTCAGGGGATGGGGCAGCTACTGACCCAGCTAAGATCGAGGTGGTCACCACTTGGCCAAGACCCCAGACTGTGAGTGCTCTATGCTCGTTCCTTGGGTTCTGTGGTTTGTGAAAGGCTACGCGAAAGTGAGTCACCCTTTGAATCAGCTTCTGTGCAGTTACCCTCCCTTGGGGAAGAAAGGGAGGTGGGGAAAGGACAGGAGGGTGGAGAGTATCTTAGACCGTCAGAGCTCTTTGGACCGAGGTGGGATGCAAAATGTGAAGAGGCCTTTCAGTCACTGAAGGAGCTGCTGTCTCAGGCGCCGGTGCTGGCTTTTGTGGGTCCCCGATTGCCATATGTACTGCACACAGATGTCAGCCGAGAGGGTATAGTGGGCGTCCTGTATCAGAATCAGGGCTCCGGGTTGAGGCCCATTGCGTTTGTCAGCCAGAATCTGTTGCCCTCTGAGAAAAACTATCCCATGCACAAGTTGGAATTTTTGGCGTTGAAATGGGCGGTGGTGGATAAGCTGAGTGACTACCTCTACGTGGCCAAGTTTGAGGTGAGGACAGACAACAATCCCCTAACTTATATCTTGACCTCAGCAAAACTGGATGTCACAGGCCATCGGTGGTTGGCGGTGTTGTCTGCCTATGATTTCAGCCTGAAGTACCAGCCGGGAAGCAGCAACGTTGATGCGGATGCTCTGTCCCGATGGGCACATGAGGGACTGGTCAGGGACGAGGAGCAGGAAAACATTCCTGCCCCGGGGGTGAAGGCCATGTGTCAGTTTGCCATCAGCGTGAAGGCAGTGGGAAAGGACAGGCAGGAGCGAGCGATGGATCAATTGTGGGCTTCGGATTACGCCATCCCCCAAGTTTACTGTTACCTGACTGCTCTGAAGACAAATCAGCTGCTGGAATTGAGTTCTGGGGAAGTGGCTGCAGCTCAGCGAGATGATCTGGGCATTGGTACCATTTGGACGGCAGTCGAAAAGGGAGACGTGGCTCAGGCGGATAGGACAAAACACACGTCAGTGCCTCCATTACTACGAGAATGGCCTCGATTGGAGTTGAAGAACCAGATCTTATACCCGGTCACATCACCCCGAGACCAACCCCGGAGTTGCCAGCTGGTTCTGTCCGAGAAGTATCGGAGGATGGCGTTGAAGTCACTTCATGCCGATTCTGGACATTTTGGGGTGGAAAAGACCTATGGATTGCTCAGAGACCGGTTTTACTGGCCCTGAATGAAGTCGGAGGTTGAAGAATACTGCAAGTCATGCATTCCATGCATACGGCGAAAGACACTGCCTACGTACGCAGCTCCCTTGTCCCACTTGCAGAGAGCGGAGCCCCTGGACCTGGTGTGTATGGATTTCCTGTCAATAGAACCTGATGCCAGCAACACAGTGAATGTCTTAGTCATCACGGACCACTACACCAGATATGCTCAGGCTTTTCCTACCAAGGACCAGAGGGCATCTACGGTGGCAAAGGTGTTATGGGGAAGTATTTCATTTACTATGGCCTTTATGGTGATCAGGGACAGCATTTGAGAGCAGACTCATTCATGAGTTACTGGGCATGCTTGGAGTCGAGAAGTCAAGGGTTAGGGTGAAACTCAGAGAGGCTTAATCAGGCCTTTCTAGACATGCTTAGGACCCTGGAGATCAGCAAGAAGAGCAGGTGGAGTCAACATATTGAGCATCTGGTTCACAGTTATAATTGTATGCAAAATGAAGCTACTGGGTACTCGCCATATTATCTTAAGTTTGGGCGTGAGGCAAGGTTGCCCCTTGCCCTTTGCTCTGGGACTGACGAGGGTGACTTACCACCAAAGATTTATCTGAAGTATGTGTCTGACATGAGAAGAGAGCTGAAAAAGGCTTATGAATTAGCTGGAGTTGCGGCTGCACAGCAGAATCAAGGAAATAGCAGAGGTATGATCAAAAGGTGAGGTTCTCCCAACTCCTGCCAGGAGACAGAGTCCTCATAAGGAACTTGGGGCTACCTGGAAACCATAAGTTGGCTGACTGCTGGGCAGCTACGCCCTATGTGGTGGAGAGTCAGATGCCAAACCTACCAGTTTTCCAGATGAAACCAGAGGATGGGATTGGGCCTGTCAAGATTCTCCATGGGAACCACCTGTTGCCCTGGGTCAAGAGGTGCAGGTAGACCCAGAGCCCGACTTGGAGCCTACACCTAGTAAGAGGACTCTGTGAAAACGTGGGGGGGGGACTATCGGCCCCCCAACAGGCGAGGGTAGGCAGGCCCCCACCCCTGAGGGGGATACTGATTCAGAGGATGAGGACCTGGATGTGTGGTATATGCTGCCTTTCACTAACTCCCCAGTGATTGAGGAAGAGGCTCCCGGCCCTTCTCCCATTGAGACTGGTGAAGAGGGGGTGGGGGGTCTAACTGTGGGCAGCCTGGGTTGCAGCAGGACTCTGCAGGGGAGGAAGCAGGGTTTGATCATGGAACAGAGGTTCTGAGTTGCAGGTGGGCACGAGTGATAGATCGGGGGCGGCCTCGCCAGGTAGATCGGAAGTATCCCCAGTAGTGTCAGAATCTGAAGAGTTAGATGATGGGGTGCGGAGGTCTCAGAGAATTAGGAGACCACGGGATAGACCGGCCTACGTAACACCAGGGGAACAGAGTGTGACCCCTACTGTGTTGGGGAGCTATATCTCTGCCTTTTCCACCTGGATTGGGCTTTGTGTTTTGCAGGAAGGGTTGGTAAATTATCTCAATATCATGAGGACATGACTAAATTTGGTGGGGGGAGAGTGTAACATGCTGTAAGGTTTCACTGATAATGTAATGGTTTCTCTGTAGCAGCAATGTTTGGGTTATGACGAGAGATAACAGGGTTAGGAATGCTGTTGTTCTTTCTTGTGAGTCTGGAAGAGAGATTTTCGCAGTCTTTTGCTGGGGAGAGATGAGCAGAGAAGACACAAATGGAGAGAGTTGGTAGACAGCCAGACGGGGTGAACTTGGAGCGAGGGTCCGAAGGTCAGCAACGATCGGACTTATCAGTGAGCTCCAACATTGCGCAACAGACTGTTTAATAAGATTAGGCCCTTTTGACCTTTTGTTTCATTTCTTTACTAACCATATAGTCTAAGTAAGAATTATAAAGCTTAATCGTTTAATCGCATATTGTGTACTGTTTGTTATTTCGGGGTACTGATTTGTCAGGCAAATAAGGGTTATTTGCCTGACAAATAACCTAGGCAATAAGGGTTCAGACGACGATGACTGATTTGTAACAGGGGACACATCGCAAAGCATCCACCCAAATGAGATTTCCTAAGTTTCGCTGGGCCTGGGGCTATCACCCTCTGTATTAAGCCGCTAGCTGAAGCGAGAGTTACATCACTAAGGACAATTACCTTCCGGAGCATGCACTCTTCTTATGAGAATCATCAGGGATAAGATACAAAAGCCTGTAGATGAATATTCAATGACTCAGAAACACCTTCTTTCCCTCTGCTATCAGATTTCTGAATGGTCCATGAACACTACTTCATTATTCCTTTCATTACAATATTTATTCTGTAAATAATTTCAATTTTTATGTCTATGCAATCACTGCTGGAAAAGAAACAAATTACAGTGATAATAAACCTGACTCTGATTGTATATAATTGACTATATTGTTTGTCTGTTTCCACTTATACAGGGTTGCTTGGGGAGGTAGGTATTCAGCGATACAACACAAAGGAAGCCATTCAACCCACTCAGTCTACATCAACACATTCAAAAAGCAGCTGAGTTAGCTGATGTCCTTGAGAATTTCCCTGCCCTCAAATAACAAAAAGCTGAAGTTCAAAGTATTTGAATGACCAATTTAAGGCTACTTCCACACTAGACTGGATAATTTTGAAAATGCCAGTTTCGCGTAAAAACAACAGGTGTCCACACTAGGCGTTTTAAAAAATGCCTCTGTCCACATTAAACTGGATATATCCTCCTACTGGGCATGCGCAGGACACAGAAAACAAGCGAAGAGGAAACGTGCGGGTTTGTCCAGTTACAGACTAGAAAAACTTAAAAAGGAATTGCCAAGCGAAAGACTTGGTGCGCCTTTGTCCAGAAACATTTCCTACAGCCATAGTCTCTTCACCGATGAAAGGGACGACAGCTACAACTAAATGCAATAAGGCTTGTTACTGGGTAAAGGTGAAATTTGCTGTTACCTCATTTGTTTGCCTTTACTTTTGTCATGTCTTTTTGTATTATTTTGCTGTATTTAACATGTGCAATAAAACGAGTTACTAGGCAAAAGTGACAATTGCATCTATTGAATGTTTGCACAAGCAATACATTAATAAAGCACCTTGTTAAATGTATAAAACATGTCTTCATCAGTGTTATCTTGTATTTCCATTCAATGTTACATTAGGCTGTTACACATATATTGTCAGATATTGTTGTGGTGTTGGAGGTTGAGTTCAAGAAAACAATGAAATGCCCCACTGCCATCACCATTTGTTTTGGCACATCATGACAGCGATTTTAAAAATAGCCGGTTACCCCGTACACACTAAACCGGATATTAGGAATTTTCAGATTTATTCACTCTGGAGAGCACTTCTGAAAATCTCCATTTTCGGGGGAGAAAAATGCTGTTTCAGTATGGATGGAGGGTCAAAACGAAGAGAAAAAGCTTTGGCTACTGATTTATCCGGTCTAGTGTGAACGTAGCCTAAGATCCACAATTCAAGAACATGGGCTTAACTGATGGTGTCTATATTTGGCTAGTGGAGATACAAATGGATTGCATCACTTCTTCCAATGCATAAATTTCTATGATTCAATTATTTTTCCAACTCCCTTATGAAAATAATTTAATTTTATGCTTTTCATTCAAATCTTAACCACTGAAGTTTCTTCACACCACCTACAACTTTGCCAATCACCTTAATTTCATGTCCACCAGTTTCTAACCTTTCATTAAAATTATATATATACATTGAACTTTAAATCTATTCTGTTAACCACAAATGCTCATCCTTTGAACTATTCTAATACATCTTGTCAGTCTCTCCTTTAAGCCCATCTTCCCATTTGGTTCTTTACCATAATTCTAGAGAAAAAAAAAACATGAAATGGTACCAAATGCAGACAAAAAAAAACTGCCAGCAGGTCTTTGATCCAAAAGCATGATTGATCCAGCTTTGCAACTGAAAACTAATTCCTTCCTAAATGCTTTAATTATTCCTGATGGAAGACAGCTGCACCTTAAGAAGGTTCATTAACAAAGACTTAACACCCTTGTTTACAAATTAATGTTTGCTTCAAACAAAAAGAGAGCAGCCCAATTCAGTTTTACTTCCACATTTGCACCAGCTGAAATCATAGCTGTTTTTTAAAGATAAAACTTCACAGTAAGGTACTGGCTAGTACAATGACTTCTGTAAGACTGAGGTTCAGTTCCTGCCACTGTCTGTAAGGAGTTTGTACATTCTCCCCATGACAGCATGTGTTTCCTTCAGTTGCTCCCAATTCCCTTCACATTCCAAAGACATTTAGGTTTGGGTTAGTAAATTGTGGGCCTACTCTGTTGGTGTGGGAGCATGCTGACACTTGCTGGCTATCCCCAGCAGATCCCAACACAAGCAATTCATTTTACTGAATGTTTCGATGTTTTGATTGTAATGTGACAAATAAAGCAAATTTTCTAAAAAATCTTTTTACCTTTTCAATGCTCATCAACTGACTGAATTATTCAAAGGAATTAAAATCAATTCTGCATCAAAGTGTGGTAAGTATTCTTTAACACAATTAACTAGCTACTCATAATTCTTGGCCATCCATGTACTGCATGGAAATACTATCCACCTTTTTAACAGTAGACCTGGAAAAGGCTGTTACCTTTTGTACTTTTATTTAATGTAAATTCTCCTGACCTTTGTTTCATGACCAGCTACTAAAGCCAATCTGAAAGATCCCTTGAATCCAGAGAGTTTGTGCAAGCACGGGGTTGCCAAGCAACCATTTCAAATCAAAAAGCTTACCTTATAGCTGAGATAAGCCAACAGCATTGTTTCAAAGAAACTTATCAAGGCCACGGTAACCTGAAAGGAAATAATAGAAATTAATACAATGGGCTATCAGAAGAATTCACCCTCTGATGTTTTAACTAATTCCTTCCTAAATGCTTTAATTATTCCTGATGGAAGACAGCTACACCTTAAGAAGGTTTAAATAATCTTTTAAAGATATTACAGACTATACCAGCAATTCATTCTTAAATGTTGAATTGGGACAAATTCAATATTAACATTGCTGACTTCCAAATTGCACAAGATTATTACAAAAGCCACAAACTTAATTTTTTTTGTTTTTAGCTAGGAAAAATGATTATTAATAATTTCTTTAGCAGCCCATGCATGGCTCTTTGTTAATTTAAGATCCATTAAATCACATTTTTGTGTTTAGTTATGCAGAACTGTTAGTGTAACAACTGTTACAGTCAATGAGCTCCATGGTTTAATAAACACAACATTCTATGATGAGTTTACTCAAAATTTTACAGTAAAATACACATTTAATTTTAAATCATACTCTGCCTCGCTTTAATATTCCAGTTTCCAGCTAATTTCTGTCATCCTATCACGGAACTGATTTATAAAACACATTTGATTTTGTACCTGTATTTGCACATTTGGTTGTAAGCTGGGTGGCCAGTTAATGCCTCCTTTTGTGACTTAGACTACCTTCTAAATTGTTGGGCATTACAAAACCTTGTTCTAAATAACAGTGTCATAAAATACCAATAATTTGATTGTTGCAACATTCCGACTGAATTCATGCATTTTTCTGAATTTTGTCAAAATGTTATTTATGAGGAAAAAATGCTATGCTGAAATTGTCACAAAACATGAATAAGGATAGATATAGTGAACTCTGTTTCCGCCTATTGTCAGTGTACATAACAATCTGCCCATCAAAAGTTTCATTTAATTAGTCTGGGTCACACCAGCGTAGATGAGGCTGCTTTAAGTGCACCGGACACAATAGATGATCCCAGCAGACTCGCAGGTGAAGTGTTGCCTCACCTGGAAGGACTGTTTGGGGTTCTGAATGGAGGTAGGGGAGATGGTGAATGGGCAGGTGTAGCACTTAGGCTGCTCGCAGGAAAAAGTGCCTGGAGGGAGATTAGTGGGGAGGAACGGATGGACAAGGGAATCGCGGAGGGAGCGATCCCTGCGGAAAGTGGAGAGTGGGGGGAAGTAAAGATATATGTTTAGTGGTAGGGTCCCCTTGGAGATGAAGTTGCGGAGGATGCAGGCACTGATGGAATGATAGGTGAGGACAAGAGGGACTCTATCACTATTACATCAGTGGAAGATGGTGTGAGCACAGATGCACGCGAAATGGAGGAGAAGCAGGTGAGGGCAGCATCAATATAAGAGGGAGGGAAACCCTGTTGTTTAAAGAAAGAGGACATCTCTGATGTTCTGGAACAGAGTGTCACATACTGGGAACAGTTACAGCTGAGACAAAGAAACAGGAGATAGGGTAGGAAGAGGTACGGTCAAGATTTTTTTTTAGAGGAGATGGGGGATAAAGGTATAATCAAGATTTTTCATGGAACTCTGGATGAGAAAACTTGGTGAACAGAAGTGGTAAGTAAAACTAAAACCGAGCAGTTTACTTCAGAATTGAAGACCTGTCTCAAGGCAACAAATAGGGTACGGTTGTTGGTCTGCAGTGGGAAGGAAGTGACTGTAGAGACCTGGAGCAGGTAAAATCCATAGGCTGAAGAGGATTGATAGTACAATGTTCACACTGTAAGGAACGGACTTTTGTCCATAAGTCTGTTGGGACCTGTGGAACCCTTAAAATAGAGAGAACTAAACACAGTTAAGGTTGGAGGAGTTGTAGTAAATTAATAATAATTTGAAGACAATTGTGAAGTATCAAGCCACAGTCAAAGGCAGTTGAGAAAAGGAGGAATGTGCAGCCAAAATCCAAAAAGGGAAGATGAAGAAAGGAGAAGCTGGTGTCTGAAGAAACAAACACATCACTGCATGGTGGAGAGCTGCACAAACTTTGGAATATAAAGACTGTCTGCAAAGAAGAATCAAGCTGCAAGGAAGTACAAGCAGCATATCAGGTGAACTTGCTTCTTCGAAAGTGTTTTTCATGTGGATGTGTGTTTTGTGCAAAATTGTTAATCCACAACATTTATGTTTGATAACTTTGTATACAACATTTGCAAATAAGAACAGTAATACATTCATTGATGGGAATTTGTTGTGCTTAACAGGCAACAGTACATTTCCGAACATATATATTTTGCCTGCTTTGACTTATCAGACTGTGTATGCCTCCGTATCCTGATAAATTGAAGCAGGTGTGTTACTGCTACCTTAAGTGACTCTGTCATGTGGTTATGGCTTGTAATGTTGTTGACATTTTGCAGATAGTTCAGTTGCACACACTGTAATGAAGTGCTTTTAGTCCCGATGGAACTCATAAATTGACTGAACATAATACAGTCAAGTTGGTAAGACATGGAAGGGATGTGACATGTTATCAAGACAATTTCAAAGTATAATTTCAGAGTCAGATTGTATTAATGGTATCTGGTTTTCACAAAAATATGTGGTATTTACAGTACTGTGCAAAAGTCTTAGGCACATATATATATATATATATATAGCTAGCAACACACACACAAAATACTGGAGGAACTCATCAGCCAGGCAGCATAAACAGATGATGTTTTGGGCCGTGACCCTTCTTTAGGACTGGAAAGGTAGTGGAAGAAGAAATCAATACTTATGAAATCTGGTTGGAGGCTTTCCAGACGGAATATAACGTGTTACTCCTCCACCCTGAGGGTGACCTCATGTTGGCACAAGAGGAGGCCTAGAACCGACGCATTGAAATAGGAATAGGAATCGGAGTTAACAGGAAATCTCACTGTGGCAGATGATGCAGAGGTGCTCAGCAAAGCGGTCTCCCAATAATTTTTATTCTGGACAACACCAGACTAAAAAGGTGGAGGGAGGGGAAGGAGGATAGCAAGAAGATGATAGATGAGGCCAGGTGGGTAGGAAAGATAAAGGGCTGGAGAGGAAGGAATCTGATAGGAGATGAGAGTGGACCATAGGAGAAAGGGAAAGTGGAGGTGATAGGCAGGTGAGAAGAGGTAAGAGGCCAGTGTGGGCAATAGAAGAAGGAGGGGGGAGAGGGGAGGGGACATTTTTTTAACAGCAAGAGGAAAATCAATATTCATACCATTAGGCTGGAGGCTACCCAGATGGAATTTAAGGTGTTGCTCCTCCACACTGAAGGTGGCCTCATCTTCCTACAATAGGAAGCCATGGACTGACATGTCATAACGAGAATGTGAATGGGAATTAAAATATTTGACCACTGGAAAGTTCTGCTTTTGGCAGATGGAGCAGAGGTATTTCAAATGGGTCGGCTCCAACCTGATGGCATAAATATTGGTTTCTCCCTCCCATAAAAAAAAGGGGAGGAGCACCTCACATCTCCTTTGGTAGAGACCCCGCCACCAAAACGCATATACTTCCACAATAATAATTGATTACCACCTCTGAACTTTCCCTGTCTAATTTCACGTCTCAAAAAATTTACCCAGTAGGTATGACATAATCACCCGGAAGGTTACAGCTCAATCCCAAAGGAGCGCAGTTTAGCTGATCTGTTAGTGTTGACAGCAGAACACAGCATGATATATATCCTGCAAACCTAACTACCGTACAATTGTAGATGCTGACTGAAGACAGTTAAAAACCTTCAAACACCTGCTGACAAAACTTGTATATTAATAATAGCAAGCTGAAATCAATAAAGCATGAACACCAGCAGCCAAAGAGCTTTGCTCATGTGACAGTAGGAAAACTGGATAGTTAAAGTGCAAGAAAACGTATACATACCAGCTAAAGCTAAGAGATAATGGCACTGGTGGCAATAAGTGGGGGAAACAAATGGTTTCTACTGCATTTTCATATCCATTTTTGCAACTAGTTCTCTGCATCCTTGCATGCTGCTTCCTCCTGCTTCTGCAGTGATTCGGTATACACAATTGTGTAGTTAGTATTCTGACCACAAATCATAGCCTGATCTGAGTGACAGTCACTGTAAGATCCCATACTGTAGATTGATCAAAAGATTAGAATTCCAGGCGGTCAAAGCAGATTCCTTTGATTATGTAAATATAAGGAGATGGGTTATAAAGTTCACTGATGCAAAAATTGACAGTGCAAGTGAAAGTCATAGACTACAGAGAGATTTCAATGGACTAGCAATGAGGCCATGAAATTGGAAAATGGAACTCAATCTACAGAACTGTCTGGAGGGCAACCTAGGCAAGAGAATACACAACAAGCCGCAGAATTCTGAAGAGCTACAGAGGAACACAGAGATGAAAAACAAACACAAGACTGTAAGGAAAGATGGTTAAAGCAGCATCCAAGATGTTTTCCTACACCGTGTAGAGCACAGAATGTAAGACAAGGTACTGTACATCATTTTAAAATTACATAAAACTCGAGAGCAGAGTACTGATTAACACATCACAGTAAATAGGGAAGATGGAAAGGAGACTTATAAGGATATTGCCAGTGCTGCAGAAGTTCGGTAGTTACCACAATTAGCTAAATTGTGGCTATTTTCTTCAGAATACTAGAGGCTTAGAGATTTAATGAGGTGTATAAAATTGAAAGAGGCTTGGATAGGGTAAATGTGCAACACTTTATTTCCCTTCACAGGGTGGGCAGTAACTAGGATGAGAAAGGACAAAAGCTGCTTCACCCTATAAATCTTCTATGAGGTTGGGGAAATGCTGTCTGGAAGGATGGTGACAATGCATTTAGATCAGCAATTGTTATGTCATATTCTGCACAATTATGGAACGGATATTGAAAAGCAAGATTAGTCTGATGGGTTTTCTTTGGCAGGAGGAAGAAAACACTCATCTCAAACCTTCGCTACCTTATGGCTCTTCAAGGCTTCAGCGAAGGAAGGCTTCAGTCACAGAAAGCAAAAGAAAGGCTCTAGGTTAAGTTTCATTTTCCTTCCCTCCTTTATATCTGCTCAGCTAGGATAGAGATGTCAGGCAGGATAGTGGAATGCTCCTCTTGCGGGATGTGGGAAGGCAGGGAAACCTCCGGTTAGGGGTAGTAGGGTTTGGTTGACCTAACAGAGGAAAGTCACAGTAGTTGGGTCTCTGGCACTGAGTCTGGCTTTGTGACTCAGAAGGGAAGGAGGGAGAAGAGGCACACTGTGGTCATATGGGATTCGTTAGTTAGGGGCACATACAGGAGGTTCTGTGGGCAAGAACAAGGTTCCCAGATAGTACATTGCCTCTCAGGTGCCAGGGATATCTTGGATCAACTCCTCAGCATTCTTAAGTGAGAGGATGAACAGCCAGAATTCGTGGTTCATGTAGGTCGAGTGACAAGATTCCACACACAGAGTTCTGGGATTTAAGTGCTAAGTTAAAGGGCAGGGCCTCAAGGGTTGTGATCTCTGTATTGCTACCCATCCCATGTGCTAGTAAGGCCAGAACTAGGAGGATTACACAGGTAAAAATGTGGCTAAGGAGTTGGTGTTGGAGGGAGGGCATAACATTTTTGGATCATTGGGCTCTATTCCAGGGAAGTTGGAAGTACAGATGAGACAGTTTGCACCTGAACTAGACGGGTCTAACACCCTAGCAGGAAGGTTTCTTAATGCTGCACAGTGGGGTTTAATCTAGAGATGCAGAGGGATGGAAACCAGAGAGCCAGAACAGTTAGTGGAGAGGTTGTGGAGGCAGATGTTGGTAAGATCTCAGACAAAGTTAGGACACAAAAGGTTGAGCATGGTGCGACCAGCGTCCAGAGCTACGAGGTCCAGACCCCGGCCTTCACCCTGCCTTGTGCAACTGCATCCTAAACTTCCTGTCAGATCACTGGCAAGTGGTAAGAGTGGACTCCCTCACCTCTGCCCCTCTGACCCTCAACCCAGGCGCTCCTCAGGCCTGTGTCCTAAGCCCCCTCCTTTACTCTCTTTATACCCATGACTGTGTTCCCACCCACAGCTCCAATCTGCTAATTAAATTTGCTGATGATACTACATTGATTGGCCTTATCTCAAATAATAACAAGACAGCCTACAGAGAAGAAGTCATCACACTGACACAGTGGTGACTGAGAAAACAACCTCTCCTTCAGTGTTGCAAAAACAAAGGAACTGGTTGTGGGTTACAGGAGGAATGGTGATGAACTAACCCCTACTGACATCAATGGATCTGGGGTTGAGAGGGCAAACAGCTTTAAGTTCCTCGGCATACACATCACCGAGGATCTCACGTGGTTTGTACATCCTGACTATACGGTGAAAAAAGCACAAGAGCACCTCTTCCACCTCAGACGGTTGAAGCAGTTTGGCAAGAGTCCCCAAATCCTAAAGACTTTGTACAGGGGCACAATTTATAACATCTTGACTGACTGCATCACTGCCTGGTATGGGACTGTACTTCCCTCAATTGCAGGACTCTGCAGAGAGTGGTGCGGGCAGCCCAGCGCATCTATAGATGTGAACTTCTCACTATTCAGGACATTTACAGAGACAGGTGGGTAAAAAGGGCCCAAAGGATCATTGGGGACCTGAGTCACCCCAACCACAAACTGTTCCAGCTGTTACCATCCAGGAAATGGTACTGCAGCATAAAGGCCAAGACCAACAGGCTCCAGGACAACTTCTTCCACCAGGCCATCAGACTGATTAATTCACACTGATAGAATTGTATTTCTATGCTATATTGACTGCCTTGTAGTACATACTATATATTATAAATTACTATGAGGGGTGATTGATAAGTTTGTGGCCTAAGGTAGAAGGAGTCTGTTTTAGAAAACCTAGCACATTTATTATTCAACATAGTCCCCTCCTACATTTACACACTTAGTCCAATGGTCATGAAGCATACAGATCTTGGACCTCCAGAAAGTGTCCACAGCATAAGTGATTGATAAGTCTGTGGCCTAAGGTAGAAGATGAGTTATACAGATCTCATTGCATGCACATGCAGTTGAACTCTTTGAGTGATTATGCAGAAAGTGTGAAGTTTATTTACTTACCTCCTTCTACCTTAGGCCACAAACTTATCAATCACCCCGATGAGTTATTAACTTCAAACTTTCTGCATATTCACTCAAAGAGTTGAACTGCATGTGCATGTAACATGAGCTGTATTACTCATCTCTTTCTACCTTGGGCCACGAACTTATCAATCACCCTTGCTGTGGACACTTTCTGGATGTCCAAGACCGCTGGACTAAGTGTGTAAATGTAGGAGGGGACTATGTTGAAAAATAAATGTGCTAGGTTTTCTAAAATTGACTCCTTCTACCTTAGGCCACGAACTTATCAATGACCCCTCATAAATTACACATTGCAAATGGAGACATAACGCAAAGATTTTTACTCCTCATGTGAAGGATGTAAGAAATAATGTCAATTCAATTCAATACTTCAATGCAAGAAGCATCATAGGAAAAGCAGATGATAGTGCTGAAGATGAGACAGCTGGTATATGAACGGGGACAATGTGTCATGAGGAGTGGCTGTTGATAGGACAAAACTGCAGTCAACAGGATGACTTGCAATATAAAAGGCACACAGAATTGAAAAGGGTCAATACAGGACTAAAGCTGTGATATTTGATTGTGTGCAGTTTAAGGAATAAGGTACATGAACATGTAGCACAGTTGCAGATTGGCAGGTATGATGTTGTAAGCAACACTAGATCATGACTGAAAGAAGATTATACCAGGGAGCTTAATGTCAAAGGATAAAGCTTGTACAGAAAGGACAGGCAGGAATGCAAAGGGGATGGCGTAGCTCTGTTGGTAAAAAATGAAATCAAATCATTAGAAAGAGGTGACAGGGTCAGAAGGTATTAAATCATTGTGGATAGGGCTAAGGAACTGCAAGGGTAAAAAGACCCTGATGGGAGTTGTATGCAGACCTCCAAACAGTAGTAAGGATGTGGTCTACAAATTACAATGGGAGATAAAAAATGCATGCCAAAAAAAAAATGTTACAATGATCATGGGGGATTTCAATATGCAGGTAGATTGAGAAAATCAGTTTGGTGCTAGATTCCAAGAGGGGGTGCTTCTGAAGTGCCAACAAAATTGCTTTTTAGAGCAGCTCATAGTTGAGTCCACTAGTGGACCAGATATACTGGATTGTGTGTTGGCAATGAACTGAAATTGATTAGAGAGTTTAAGGTAAAAGAACCCTTAGGGGTAAGTATTCATAATATGATCAAATTCACCCTGAAATTTGAGAAGAAGAAGCTAAGTCAGATGTATCAGTATTACAGCGGAGTAAAGGGAGTTATAAAGGCATGAGAGAGGAGTTGACCAGAATTGATTGGAAAAGAACACTGGCAGGGATGATGGCAGATCAGCAATGACTGGATTTTCTGGAAGCAATTTGGAAGGTACAGGATATATACATCCAAAAGTGGAAGTAGTATTCTAAAGGAAAGATGACACAACCGTGACTAACAAAAGAAGTCAAAGCCAACATAAAAGCCAAAGAGAGGGCATATAATAGAGCAAAATTTAGTGGGAAGTTAGAGGATTGGGAAGCTTTTAAAAACCAATATGAGGCAACAAAAAAGTAATTAAGAAGGTAAAGATGGAAAATGAAAGTAAGCTAACCAGTATTACTAAAGAGAATACTAAAAGTTTCTTCAGATACATAAAGTGTAAAAGAGAGGTTTGAGTGCATATGAGACCACAGGAAATCAATGCTGTAGAGGTAGTAATGGGGCACAAGAAAATGGCGGATGAACTGAATGAGTATTTTGCATCAGTCATCACTGTGGAAGACACTAGTAGTATAGTGAAAGTTCCAGGTGTTAGAAGTCATGAAGTGTGTGAAGCTACCATCACTAGAAAGAAGGTTCTTGGGAAACTGAAAGGTCTGCAGGTAGATAAGTTGCCTGGACCAGATGGTGTACACCCCAAGGTTCTGAAAGAGGTGGCTGAAGAGATTGTGGAGACATTAGTAATGATCTTTCAAGGATCACTAGATTTCAGGATGGTTCTGGAAGACTGGAAAATTGCAAATGTCATTCCACTCTTCAAAAAGGGATCGAGGCAGAAGAAAGGAAACTATAGACCAGTTATTCTGAACACAGTGGTTCGGAAGATGGTGGAGTTGATTATTAAGGATGTGGACTCAGGGTACTTCGAGGCACACAATAAAATAGGCAATAGTCAGCATGGTTTCCTTAAGGGAAAATCTTGCCTATCAAGTTGGTTGGAATTCTATGAAGAAATAACATACAGGATAGACAAAGGACAATTGGTTGATACCTCTGATTTGGATTTTCAGAAGGCCTTTGATAAGGTGCCACACATGAGGCTACTTAACAAGCTATGAGTCCATGGGATTACAGGAAAGGTTCTAGAATGGATAAAGAAGAGGCTGATTAGCAGGAGGCAAAGAGTGGGAATACAGGGAGTCTTCTCCTGGTTGGCTGCCTGTGGTGCTCCACAGGGGTCTGTGTTTTTTACGTTATATATCAATGATTTGGATGATGGAATTGATGGCTTTGTTGCAAAGTATGCAGATGATATGATGATAGGTGAAGGGGCAGGTTGTTTTAAGGACCTTGAAAGACTACAGGACTTAGACAAAATAGGAGAACGGGCAAAGAAGTGGCAGATGGCATACGGTGTCGGGAAGTGTATGGTCATGTACTTTGGTAGAAGTAATGAAAGAGTTGCTTATTAGCTAAATGAAGAGAAAATACAAAAAGATGAGGTGCAAAGGGACTTGAAAGTCATGGTGCAGGATTCCCTATAGGTTAATTTGCAGGTTGAGTCTGTGCTGACGAAGGCAAATACAATGCTAGCATTCATTTCAAAAGGATTAGAATATAGAAGCAAGGATGGGATTTTCAGAATTTATAAAGCACTAGTAAAGGTTCACTTGGAGAATTGTGAGCAAATTTGGGCCTTTTACCTTAGAAAGGATGTGCTGAAAAAGGAGTGGGTTCAAAGGAGAGTTCTGGATTGGACAGTTTGTCACATGAAGAGCGTTTGATGGCTCTGGGCCTGTATTCACTAGAATTCAGAAGAATTGTGGGGGGAGACCTCACTGAAACTTATGAAATGGTGAAAGACCTCAATAGAGTGGATCGGGAGAGGACGTTTCCTATGATGGGAGAGTCTAAGACCAGAGGACACAGCCTCAGAATAGAGAGGTGTCCTTTTTGGCTTGAGATGAGGAGTAATTTCTTTAGCCAGAGAGTAGTGAATTTGTGGAATTCTTTGCCACAGGCAGCTGTGGAGGCCAAGGTTGATAGATTCTTGATTAGTCAGAAGATACGGGGAAAAGGCAGGAGATTGGGGCTGAGAGGAAATTTGGATCAGCCATGATGAAATGATGGACAGACTTGATGGGCCAAATGGCCTAATTCTGCTTCTATATCTTATAGTCTTATGGTGTACGTAATGACAGCAATTGCAAAGGCCAGTGAAACTTGTTTAAATGGGCACTTTCGTCAATATGGACTAGTTGGGCAAAATGGTCTGTTTTGTGCTGCATGGCTCTGTTAAGGCAGCAAGTAAGAGATGTCTCAGTGTTTACTGTATTAACTCTGGGTGATACCAGCAGCAGGTAGTAATTCAATGAAAGATACTTTATTCATGAAATGGTTTAGAAACAGGTGACATGCTTATAGTTACCTTCTCTCTAACAAATCTTTTCCTACAGAGCCTTTTGTTCCCAAACACTGTCCCAATAAAAGCCTGCATTTAGATGCATGAGCACTAAAAGGATGACGTAATTGTAGGAACATAGATTTTTCATGGACTAGTATTACATTAAAAAATCATATTGTGTCCCTACTTAATAGAAGATGAAATAAAAAAAGATCATGCACTTTTCCATATCTATGTGCTTTACTTGGGAATACAGTCCAAACAATGTTTGGGGTAATGGTCCATCCTTCCCAATCCAATCCAAACTGGTTGTAGTTCACAAGATCCCTATTATTGATCTGTAATGTTTTCTCTCTAGAGCAGAGGCTCCCAACCTAGGGTCTACGAAGCCCTCTGTTAATGGTTGCGGTTCATGGCATTAAAACATTTGGGAACCCCTGCTCTAGAGGTAGTAAAGCATCCCCATATCAGTTTCCTTTATAGTCACCTTGCTAATATGGCAGTTCTTGTATTGATGTGGGAGGTCTTCCTCTGCAAGGAATTCATATGATCTGGGATAGGGTACTTTTTAGTCTGTATGGCAACAATCTTTTGTAGGTTTTATCCTTGCTGCATCTGTAGATCTCCTTTCTGGTAGCTTTGTATTCCTCTGGCTATCCCCTGTTGTCCTCCATTTTCAACAGCTCAGTTTAAGGAGCAGAGTTCTGGTTCACAGTCGGAAGGAAGTCTTTGCACTTTGCCGATCATCATCCTTCGGGCACAATATTGCAGAAAGTCAAGAAACTCAACAAGGATCTGATGATGATATTGCAGCCTTCTACAGGAATTCCTTTCCATTACTCTGTGGAAATCAAGCTGATAATATCTGGTGATCAAACAGCTAGTCATTTAAGAACCTCCCCAAGTTACCTGCAATGAACAGGATGCCTCTAAAGGTGACCTGCACCTTCAGGATGTTGTAGCTGGCAGACTGTATTTGAAGCTTGGAAATTACTGTTGATAGATAGCTACTCCATCAGAAATTTTTGAATTGTCACCTGTAACCAACACAACTTCCCCTCTAGGTGGAACAGAAGTGATCTTTGCTCAGGTTTTATCTGAAAACCAGTACGGGAGAAGTGTTTCATTTGATCTACCTAATAATTGAAATGTGTAGGTCTCAAACTACTTCACTCGGTCTCTCACCTTCCTTTTTGGTCTAAGTCAGTACAACCTTTCTCTTCTTATAGATATGCATCTATTCCTTCATGAATATATGAGATGGATGAATTGAATAACATCATTTCTTCATAACAATTATCTATTTACATTTGAAGATCTATTTGCATTGTTACCCAACACTTAACTTCTGTGGAGGCATGAGCAGAGATACCTTTTGGTGCTTTCTATCCTGACTGAATCATTTGCTTCAGGCAATGCATTGTGCCAGCTTGTCTGATAGACTCTTTGATGTCCTGAAATGATTCGAGCATCTCACCATATTTTATTCATGCTCTGAATCCAAAGCTTCTCTTATGTTCTCAGTACCCATTCAGTTCAACATGTCAGCTAAGCACGTCTTTGCCTCAGGCTTTTCCCACAACTCTCTAATTCTTAATAGCAATGTCTTCAAGTGTTTTGCAATCACTGTGCACATATGTAGCTCTTTGATTTGTGCACCAGTGAAATTTCTCCTATCCAAAGATCGCAGCAAGTAGCTCCTTACCTCTTAGTGCATAACTCCTCTCCATAACCATCAGAACTCTGCATGTGGCTGATTTTTCTCCAATACTGTTGCTCCTAGACACTCTTGGAGGTGCTTGCTTACAGCTGTCTGCTGCTTATCATAAACTATTGAAATGTAGGCTTGACTATGACTCTCAAGATTCTTAAAGTTCAGCATCTTCAGAGAAAATCTCTCAGCTGCCTTCAGTGTAGTCTTTCTGTACTTCAACAGCATATGACTTACTGGTTTTAATTGCATCCACCCGAAAGCAACAATTTGCTTCAGCAAGACATTATGCATTGTTCCAGAGTCGTGCTAAGATACTGTAGTACTGGTTACACCTGCACTGAAGTTTTGGTGTAACTATATCTAATGGCTATTCCTTCCACAGTTGTGATTTTGTTTGGTACCAGGTTACAAGCATGCTCCATTATCTCACTTACGAATTTTATATTACATAACAACTGTCTTCCATTTAACTAATGAGTTGCAATCAAATCTTTATTACTAGCAGTCTGCTACAGCCAGCTCAAAATACAGTGTGACTAGTTCCCATTACCATCTCCATTTTTTAGATAAGTTACATCCCTGGAAATCCAGCATCGTGGGCAACTTTACTTGTTTCAATGTTTGTCCTTTCAAGTGAATCACTTAATTCATTATCTCAAATGGGAATGATTAAGCCCAACTTCAGGTATTCCAAATCAGGAAAGGCATCTACATTTCAGAATTTCATCAACTACCAGATGTCCATTCAGCATCACTTTATAACCTGTGAAAGTGGTTCATAGGTACAACCATCAATACAGATACAACAGAGCTTACAGTTGCTTTTTCCCCCACACATCGCCCTTTTGTGTGGAAACCTCTGTCCCCAAATAGTGCTATATTGTTCTGTGTTTCTTTTAATCCATTAGGTGACAGCAGTAAAGGAAACACAGAAAAATATAGCACACGAGGCATATATTATGAATGGCACTGTATAAATTAAATGATTTGTTTTGTTTTGAACTGCTAGACTAATAACATTAGCCATTTTAAAGTTGCACCAAAACACATGAGTCTCACATCACAGTAGCAATTATTAATGTCACCATGAAATCAGACTGTAAAAACAAAATTTGAGCTAAAATATTATTAAGATTTTTCATCCTTGAGGCAGAAAAAGAGTGGGTGGTTCCCTTCAGACTGAGTTGTTTTTTGTTGCTATACAGTACTTAGTGGTTCAGTCTGTTCCCGATGTGTGGTATCTGCTTTTTGTCTCGTAGGAACTCCAGCACTAACAATGATGGCATATTTCTTATGTTTTGTATATTTCGTAGTACTAGGAATATCGTATAGACTGATAACCTTTTAAGACTTCCCAAGGCTCATGAAAGGGTCAAAGCAGTCAATACCCTATGCCAAAAATAAATGGCTCACTGAAAAACAATAACATTTCCTGACTATTTTGTGCAGACAGCATAAATTATTTTCAAATTCCAGACAGTATTAATCAGCTTGTGTAGTTAAATGCAAGCCAGAGAAAGAAAGAATAGAGAGCCACATTAGATTTGTCTGTAAGCTTTCAAAAAATCGGTGAAATCTGACCTTATCTGAAAAGTAATCAAAACTATGAGCAAGCTAATGGATGGAAACTAATTGGCTGCATGTATGAATGTCAGCCCAATTGTACAGAAAGTCTGTGAGAACTTATGTTTCCAATCAGCACTGTCCCTTCTAAGCTGCACAGGTGTGTGACCATGCAGCAACAGAAATGCACATGGTCTTTGTTGTCATGCAGGGGCAACTTTCTTTTATTTAATGTTAATATATTTTTGAAATCTAGGTTAATATAATTCTGAAGTACCCTGTAATTAATTATGATAATGAATATAATCCGTATATTTTCTAAATAATAAATGTACCACAAAGTTTATTTTGAAATATTTTAGAGCTTCAATGTGTTTACATAGTCAAGGTTTCAAGTTACAACTTATAAAAGTAATCATACTGTGGAAGTCGGTAGTTCATTGTTAATAAACCGCCAGCCAACTGAATGCCAATGCCATCTAATCAAAATATTTTACTTTTACCATTGTGCCTGTCAGCTGTTTTGGCTGCTTGACATCATTTACTTGGGTTCAAAATTGTGGCTTGCCTTCCTTTGATGTGAAAACTTTTAAGTTCTGACTTTTTGGTCATAATCTTTCAAAACAATCATAATATACAAAGATTTTTTAAATAAAAATTTGTTAGAACAAGGTAAAAATTTGTTTCTATAAAATTGTTTGCATGACTGTGGTTATTTTATTAACATTATAAATTTTTGAATTTGTTAAAAGCAAATTATGGTCACATTATCTTGGTTATACTATTTATTGGAGTGACAAGGTGAAAGATCTGCTTGCATGTATAAGTTCTGATGTCAATACTGTGCCTATTATTTGATTTATTCAAGGTGTGTGCAATCACTTGTATAATAGATTTCCTGATAATCATCGAAGAGAAAGGCAAGCTTTTGACACGGTTGCCAATGCAAATGTACCCAATTTTGAATTTGGTAAAGAGAATGTTGTATGACTGACAAAAAATACTCAGCTACTTTTACAAACTATGATGAAACCTTTCCCTCAAATATATCACAGCAACGTTGTGATTTCAAATTTATCGCTTCTGAGAAATTTAAGACTGGTTCAGTTAAGATGTTCACTGATATATTAAACTACATGCTGAAATGAAAATTTGAAGGACTGCCAATTCTTGTTGACATCGTTGAAACATTGCAAGCTTCTAGTGCTGACTGCAAACCTGGATTCAGTCTTATGAATTCAAGAAAATGTAAATCAAGAAATAGACCAGAAGTGGAATACTTAGATGATCTAATGAGGATTAAGAAATATCTTTCATTGGATGCTTAATTAATCTGGAAATTCTTTATAGACAATAGATTTGTAATAAAGACAGACGAGCAAAAGTTTACAAAAGGCGAAAGATTTTCTTCTACTATATTTCATTATATCCTTCAACTAATATATTTAAAATATGTGATTTTAAAACTTTCCTTCTAAATATTCAGAGTATGCATACTACAAACAAAACATTTAAAGTGCTGTGCAGTTTTCAGGCCATGTAAAAATTTCCTGCTCAGAGCAATGGTCGGTCCTCACAGCTGTAAAAATAAATTAGAGCGAAATTGCCAACCAGTTTAATAAGTTATTCGAAATGGCAAAATATGTTGATATCCTTCGTATATAATTCGTACACTCTAATGATTATTAACCTATTATATGCCTGACAGCTGTTGGAAGATAAAAAGAGCGGGAATCTGGAAGCCACCAAAAAAGAGCTGGAGTAGTACTTCAGGGGCCAGTACAGTGATACAGCAAGGAAAACTTCCCTTGGATTACCAGGGTATCTTCTCCAATGGTCCACTTTGACCCCTCTTCCCCCCCCCCCCAACCCCCACCAAGCTAAGTGAGTTCAGAGATGTCATCAAAAAGGCAAGGTCAGTGTCAGCACCAGGTCTGAACTGAATTCCTTACAAGCTCTACAAAAGTTGCCTGGAAAAACCAGTGCATCCCATCAGAGTGGTAAAAGAGCTGTGGCAGTGTTCATCCCAAAAGAGCAGAACTTCAGTTCCATCAACTGGTTCAAGAGCGTCACTGCTGAACGTCGACAGGAAAATTATCTTCTCTGTCATGGCTAAGAAGATGGCCAGCTTCCTCATGGGCAATAGATACAGTGACACCAGCTGTCAGAAGGCAGCAGTTCCAGGTGTCCCAGGATGTGTGAAGCATGCATCATTGATATGGGGCCAGCTCCTACGAGCCAAGCATGAGAAAGATGACCTACACATCATGTGGCTAGATCTTGCGAATGCCTGTGGATCTGTGCTTCACCAACCTTGCGATTGAGTTCATTTATACTCCCGACTGTATTAGAGGCCTGGTTTCCGATTACTTCAGTGACCTCCAGATGGGCTTCTCTTTCCGAGACTTTACAATGGGGTGGCAGCATCTCGTTTAATCTCTTCCATCCTGTTTATGGAAGTCTTTGAGATCATCCTTATTGGAGCAAGGCAGATGGTTAGAGTGATAAAGCTACAGTCAGGACAGAGGCTCGCTCCACTGACAGGCTACATGGATGATGTCACAGGCATCCCTTAGACATCTGCAGAAGAGGTTGGACAAGCTAGTGACATGAGCAAAGATGAAGATCAAGCCCTCCAAGTCACAAAGCCTATCCCTCTGAAAAGGGGTCAGAAGCAACAACATCAGCTTTGATGTAGGGGTTGGCCAGGCACCCCATCCAAAGCCTTGGGAAGCAATACACTGCAGAGCTCTCTGACAGGCAGATGGGAAAAGTAGCACAGAAACAGCTCACAGAGGGTGATGTAGCCTCCGAAAATGTATAAAATTACCCTCATCAACCGCCAGTAGGATGGATGGGATAGCCAACTCACGCCCAGAAACGGCAGGGGCTGTCACAGTGTTTCTTGGACACTGCCCTCTTTGGGAAGAACATGTTGCAGCTGCCATTGTGATCCATCCGCCAGGGGTACAAGCAGGAGAAAACCCGACTGGTCATTGAGCTGAAGGAGTCCACTGACCCTCTGGTGAGGAGTCTCAATGCCCCAATCCATACTAGCAGTAAATGGAGAGCCCAAGCTGAAGTAGACCAGGCCATCAGCAGGCCGCAACACCAAGAGTTTGTCAGCAGAGTCTAGGCTGGATATGCAGGTCTTGGCTGGGGGAAGGTAGCACATTTCTGGTCAAAGGCCTTGAAGAAAGATAGGAAAGCCATGAAAGTGAAGGAGGTGATAAGGACAGAACAGGAGCGCTACAGGATGAAGGCAGTGGCACAGGGCTGACTGGAAAGGTTGTCAACATGAGATGGCACTAGCAACAAGTCATTCAGCTGGTCTGACCTGTGAAATATCCACAAGCCAGACTTAGCTTCTTCATCAGGGCAACCTATGACACCTTACCCTGTCCCCGAAATCTTCACCGGTGTTTCGGCGGTGAGGATGGCTGCCCTCTGTGTGATACCACCAACGCCAATACAACACATCCAGGTAAAACACAAGACTGCACTGTCCCAAGGACACTAAAGATAGTGGCACGGCCAGGTGGAATTTTCCTAGAGACCTGCAGGAGGGATGTGAGAAGCAGTATTTCCCTAATGGGATGACAACTCACCCCATTTGTTAAGGTTGTTAAGAGCTCTGAATGCATCTGCCCAAGAGCTCCTTCAGGACTTCTCTCCACAGGCAAGGAGTGGAACATGAGGACAGATCTCAGCAGACAGCTACAGTTCCCACATAAATCACCACCACTCTCTCTGCCCAGACATAGTACTGTGGCCCACGGCTGCCAAGACAGCCATCTTCATTGAGTTAACCATCCCATGGGAGGAAGGTGTGGAGGCTGCCAAGCAGTGGAAGAGGCTGAAGTAGTCAGACCTGGCAGCTGAGTGTTAGGAAGCTGGCTGGAGGACCATCATCTATCCTAGCTGAAGAGGTAGAAAAGGACAGTTTTTGGCAGTGTCTGAGGAGGAAGGACAGAAATCAGGGGACGACTAAACCAACTGCAAGCTGCAGGGGGTGTCAGGGTGATGTCCCTGCTATTGCTCCAGCACCAGGGGATGTATCAGGGCTAAGGGAGTGAAACATCAATGAATGGTGGTCTCCGGCTCATGACCCTGCAGCTGACCACTGTTGGAGGTGCAACAGGCAGCAATGTCAAGCAGGAAACAAGGAATTCCTGTAAATCTCATTGTCTTTAATAGTCTCTTTACTAGCAAAGCAGGGTTATCAACAAGTTTAATGAGAGAAAAGCTATTTTGTCTGTTGCTCAATTTTGTAATCCAAGTCTAGCCTCAGAACCCCCGAAAAAAATTAGCTTGATTTCTGCTGATTGTTTTCTTATGAAGCTATTTGTACCAATGGTCATTTCTTACCTGTAAACCCCATAAGGGAAGACTTCTTTCTACCCAGATTATAGGAGACCTGATGGTAAATCAAATTGGTAACTTTGGTTAGTTTGTTTTTCAAGTATGTTTGTGGCAATGCACATAGTTGCTTACTTTCAGCTCATAACATGCAAGGTACTTATGGAAAATGATGTACAATATACCAGTAAAATTACTGAAATTGTCATCTCAGAAATAAATGTATAACGATGCGCTTAGTCAAAATAAACTCATGGACCTGACTTCAAATTGATAAACATTATGAATTTCAACCTACCATATTATGTTTAAAGTCCATAAATTTCATGTTATAATGATTTAGGTGTTTGTCTGGAGTTACCACTGACTGTTCCTTGTTCAGGTAAGGGAGAAAGGGTGAGAGTTGTTTAGGTGACCGAAAGAGGGACTGAGTCCTGGAACTCAAGCATTTGATGATAAAAGCAGAAAACAGTGAAAACACTCATCAGGTCAGTCTGTTCTTGAAGAAAAAGAAACAGAGTTAATGTTTCAGGTGGGGGACTGCTCTGCTTCTCCTTCCCCAGATACTTCCTAACATGCCGAGTGTTTCATACATTCCTGCTTTTATTTCTTTCAGCATCTGCATTTTATTTAATACAGGTGGTAAGTCAGTCAGCACCTCAGAATGGTGTATTCTACATACAAGATGGAAAGACACTCCATAAGGAGAGAAGTGTCTGCAACACCTTCAATTTGGGCATCAGTACTTCCAAGCTGTGGAGGATCTAGTCCAGATAGAGGGGTGTAATCCTCACTATCCATCCTCATCCCCCCCCCCCCACACACACACACACACCACCTCATCTTTAAAATGACATTTGTGATGTAAGCTTACAATACGATGGTAGAAAAAAAAATCAATGACCACTCTAAAGTGACCAAAGCAAAAACATCTCTCTATCTCTCTTAATGATCTGTCCAGAACGTCAGCATCACTTCTTACAGCACTAATTTCCCAAGGCTGTTAGCATGATGAAGTACTGACTGCAAGATTGCAGCATCTTGGGTGTGGAGCATTGTATTTTAGCTCTGACTTTGACTGATTAATGTAAAGAAATGGTGATATACATTTCTCAGATCAATGTGGGATGGCACTTGGAAAAGAACTGGCTAATCGTGCACTTAGTTGAACCCAGGGTATCAAGGGTACAGGTTTGATAAGTGCTGTCAGCAAAAAAAGCACTTCATCTTGTATGCAGTGCAGCCACAAATAGACATCAAAAGTACCAGTCAACGTGTACTTCAATGGACACATGCAATCATGTGCCCACTAGATCCAAGGCAAGTTGCCAAATTGGATGCCAAAACTGATGAAGCAGATTACAAGGTCAAGAATCTATTTTATCATACTATGGGACTGTTCAATAGTCATAAAAGCAGCCCTTGAGCCTGGTGCTCTCTGTATGTATGGAGGCAGAGTGATGGTCAACATTTCAGGTAGAGCCCCTGCATTAAGATTTCATGGAGAGGAGGATAGTCTTAAGCTATTGGGTGATACTAGTTAGTTGGTAAAACAGGTGGAGCAATGCAGATAGAATTTAATGTGCAAGATGATGCACATTGGAAGTACTACTATGAGTAGAACATATACCATAACTGGTGAAGTCCTAGAACAGAGGAACCTCAGCGTACATGAACAAAGATTTGGGAAGATGACAGTGCAAATAGCTAAGATGGTGAAGAAACCATATAGGTTACTCTTCATTAGCTGGAAAACAGGATTTACGAGCAAAGAGACTATGGAACAAGGTTATAAGACATTAGTTAGGTCACAGTTGGAGTGGTATATGCGGTTCTGGCCACCATACTGTAAGGAATATATGGATGGACTAGAGAGTGTGCAAAGCATAGTCATTAGGATATTACCTGGGATGAAGTGTCTCGTTTATGAAGAGAGATGGGATAGACACGGCTTGCTTTCCTTGGAGTAGAAAAAACTGAAGGACCGTTAGAGATATATGAAATTATGAGGGACACAGAACCCCAGATGGAGGTGTCAAAAAATAAACAGACTAGGTTTAGATAAGGGGATAAGACATTGAGGGGGTTATGACAAAGAACATTATTCATCTAGAGGGCATTGCACTACCTAACTGGCTGGTGAAAGTGGACATTCTTGCTGCATTTAAGAACTATCTAGATGAGCGTATGAAACACCAAGTCACAGAGGGCGCTTGGCCAAGTGTATGGGCATAGGTGGCTGATCTATGACTGTAATTATGTACAATTTCAAGAATTCAATTCCAAAGATTTAGCCTTTTGGGAAATCCTCAGAAATTCCAAAAAAGGGGTTCCCAACCTGGAGTCCATAAATCCCTTCAATAATGGTAGGGGTTCATGGCATTTAAAAGGCTGGGAGCCCCTGTTCTAAATTAATAAGAGGTCTGCAAACTTACTGTACTTATTCACTCCATGCCAACCACCTTAACTGTGACATTTCTGCTGAGGAAACTTTGATTCCTGCTCCTATTCTATTAAGCATATTTTATATTAATTGATGCATATAAAATGTAAATAATACTTACAAAACAACTGAGAACTTACCGGTCAGTCTTGCTGAGAGAGTGGTTTTGACTGGAGCAGCCCCAGCTTTATAAAACAAAACACAAAGTTAACACTTGAGATCAATCTGGTGGATTTAATGTTTGTCTGTATATCGCCATTACACACTAAATAATATGTTTTGCACATTTAGTTTTAATTATAAATTATAATTATAAATTGCAACATTTATTAATGTACACATGGCCAACTGATAAAAATCACAATATATATTCTCCTGAAAATTTTCAAGTAGTCCAAAATATACATTCCTTATCAGCAGTACATTGAGATTGATTTCATCTAAAGTGGGATTACAATTGCTCCAATATAAAGCCAGTGTTGATGGGATCTCCTTTTAGGAGAAATGGTTGTGCATGTTCCTAATTATGAATGCAATATCTGATCTTTTACTAACCAAGCGTGTCATCTAATTTTCTATTGCAGCTGCTTCTCCTGGCATCAAGTCCAGCTATAGCTACTGACGAGGAAATGCCTGCATATTTTCATGGTTTCTTAACCTAAGTACAAAGCTCTCCCTTGCCTTATATTATCAAGTTTCCAGACCCATAAGGACCGCTAGATCAACCATCCATCACATAATTTTTAATTCCTTCATTTGTATCACTCCTGCGTAAATGTTAATAGTAAAGCCTGGGGAAAACTTTCATCTTTCTCAGCCAACAGAAAGGGAAGATGAATGGTGATAGTTTTTGCTTTTCCATCCAATGACGTGACTTACAGTACAATCTCAAAACCTAATTCTGGATGATTCGAACACATTCCACAATCATCAGTTCATTTGAGAATATACTTTAACATACACTCAAGGGGACTCAGATCCTGCAAATGCGACAAAATAGGAATAGGAAGCAACAACCTGCTGGAGGAATTGAACAGATCAAGCAGTATCATTTTATTTTGGAGGGGGTAAGGAACTGTTGACATTTTGGGTCAAAACCCTGCATCAGCCCTAAGGGAGGTGAAGAAAGATAGCTGGTATAAAGAGGATGGGGGAGTGATGAGATGGACTGAAGTGACTGAGGGATGGTAAGCAGATTGATCCAGGTAAGGGAGTTGAAAGACAGAGGTGGAGGGAGGGGGTGGTGTTGGTGGTGATAGATGGAGGAAAACAAAACCAAGACAATTGAGAGGAGGGAAGGGTGAGAGTGGACAGAGCTGTGAGGGAGGGCGGTAAGAAGGACTGCATATGCCTAATATTAGATGGAACACAGAGCACAAAAGTTGAGCTGATGGTTCTATTTACATAACGGACCCTGGTTTACTTGTAGGTGGATGCCTAAACAGGCAAGTTTGAAGACAGCATGCAGGATCCCGGCACATAAAATGAGAGCATGGAAGACATAGTACAACTTTATGAAACCTTAGTTAGGCCAGCTAGAATTTTGTATGCACTTATGGCCACCGCACTACAGGAAGAACATGGATGCACCATGGTAGGTTCATGAGAGATTTATAAGATGTTGCCTGGAATGGGCAGTTTCAGGGAAAGAGGAGTGACTAGATAAACTGACTTTGTGGTCCACGGAGTGGAAGAAGCTGAGGGGGTTCCAACAAAATAATGTAGGTCATAGATAGGGTGGATAGTAATGTATCTTTCTAATTTCTAGATGTCTAAACCAGACAGCATAATTTTAAGTGATGAATAAAAGGATTAGAGGTAATTGGAGGAAATTAGTTCTCATCCAGAGGGTGGCTACAAACTGGACTGCATTGTCTTATACAGTGGTGGAGACAGCTACTCTTACAACATTTAAATATCTGGATGAGCATCTGAATCACTGAGGCACTGAATGCCACAGAATGTGCATAGATCAGGGGTTTCCGACCTATTTTATGCCATGTACCCCGACCATTAACTGAGGGGTCCATGGACCCCTGGTATAGATAGCCAGTATAGATGTGGTGGTCTGAAGGACCAACTTATGTGCTGTCCATTTCTAAGGCTCCATGACTTTAGGTATCACAATTAAAAACAATAAAAAAACATAAGAAATTCCATCTGTCATTTTTAAATCATAATTTTATGGTTGATCAATAGTTATTGTCAAGTTTGAGAAAAGCCAAGTGATTAGATTTAAGGTAATAAATTTGATTAATTTGCGTGACATTTGGTTGAAATCATTAAAACTAGATACATGATATTTATGGTGATCTAGTGAAAGAAGTATTGAACAATATGTTCTCAAATTGCAGAATTATGCCTATTATTCCTTACTTTGTAACATATAATATTAACTGTTATTGTAAATTATATTGAATATAACATAGTGATGAAAAGATCCTAATTATTATTTTCTTTTTTATCAAAAGATTTATCCAACACCATCTAAAGCCCTCTAGTGCAATGTACAAAGTGAATTTTGGATGTAAATTTTGGATGTTTAGGGGAAATACATATTTTAAAAGAAATCAGCAGAGACACACAGAAGCCCTGATAGCATTTTAGAGTAACATGTTAAAAGGCTCCCTCAAGGTACACAAAACTGAAGTGGCCAAAGGTAGTGCAACTTACATAATCAGCATCCCACATGGTTCCACATGAGAACATTGCACAATTAGGCTTCATTTGTCCAAAACCTGGTATGCAATTCACACGTTTCAGCAAATAATTCAAAAATTTAGTGGTCACATGATTTTGATGGAGCAGCATTAAATGAATAGGGACACAAAGAAGAACTTTGCTTTTCTCAGGGAATGCTTTATAATTATGGTGCTTTATTTTGATAAGTTTTTTAAACTGTACTGTAATGAGATATCAGTAAGAGAATAAAACTTTGACTTTGTACATACCATCCATTTCTTTCTCTAGGATCATCGAGGAGCACACGAACGATATACAAAAAGCAGCTTAGCAGCTTTAGAGAAAAGTAGAACAGGCGTATTCTCAGGCCTGAAATAATTCAAATTGAAGTTTCATTTAGATAGTCAGAATATTTGTATATATCTGTTGTATTATATTGTTCCAAATAGCAGAATGCAGACACAAAGAAATGCATGTCACTATACAGTAACATTTGTAATAAATATATCAGCTGAAGATAATGATAGGGTCAGTAGCACTCATCTTCAGTGTGGATTGGTGTGGGTGCAGACACACCCAAACCTGGGAAACCAGACAAGGTCTTTTGATTCTGAACAATTGATTTATTGATCATTACATAATGTCTCTCTGGTGGTTCCTGCTCTCTCCCCTCTGCCTCCCCCTTTTCCCAACCATCATTTTCCTCTCCCAGACTCCTTCCCACTCTCCGTCCACAAAAGAAGCCCACAGCAGAATCAGGTATATTATCACTCACATACAGTGCCTATAAAAACTATTCACTCCCCTTAGAAGTTTTCATGTTTTATTGTTTTACAACATTGAATCACAATGGATTTAATGTGGCTCTTTTGACACTGATCTACAGAAAAGACTCTTTTGTGTCAAAGTGAAAACAAATTTCCACAAATTGGTTTAAATTTATTAGTTATTCAACACAAAACTGACTGCATAATTACTCACCCCCTTAAAGTCAGTATTTAGTAGATGCACCTTTGGTAGCAATTACAGCCTTGAGTCTGTGTGGATAGGTGTCTATCATCTTTGCACATCTGGACACTGCAAATTTTCCCCATTCTTCTTTACCAAACTGCTCATACTCAGTCAGACTGTATGGGGATCATGAGCGAACAGCCCTTTTCAAGTCCAGCCTCAAATTATCAATTGGATTGAGGTCTGGACTCTGACTTGGCCACTTCAGAGCATTAACTTTGTTGTTTTAAAATATTCCTGAGTAAATTTCTCTTTATGCTTGGGGTTATTGTCTTTCTGGAAAACAAATCTTCTCCCAAGTTGCAGTTCTCTTGCAGACTGCATCCAGTTTTCCTCCATGATTTCCCTGTATTTTGTTGCATTCATTTTACTCTCCACATTCACAAGCCTGCCAGGGCCTGCTGCAGTGAAGTATCCCCAGAGCATGATGCAGCCACTACCATGCTTCACAGTGGGAATGGTGTGTTTTTGATGATGTGCGGTGTTTGGCTCACACCTAACATAATGTTTACAGTGGCCTTCTCTTTGCCACTCTCCCATAAAGCTATTACTGATGAAGCACCCGGGCAACAGTTGTATGCATAGTCTCTCCCATCTCAGCCACTGAAGCTTGTAATTCCTCCAAAGTTTTTCATAGGTCTCTTGGTGGCCTCCCTAACTTGTTCCCTTCTTGCACAGTCACTCAATTTTTGAGGACGGCCTGCTCTAGGCAAATTTACTGCTATGCCATATTCTTTCCATGTCTTGATGATTTACTTAATTATACTCCAAGGGATATTTAGTGACTTGGAAATTTCCTTGTATCCATCTCCTAACTTGTGCTTTTCAGTAGCCTTGTCATGGAATTGTTTGAAGTGTTCTTTTGTCTTCATGGTATAGCTTTTGCAAGCATACTGTCTCACCAGCAGTTGGACCTTGGAGTGTCATATTAAAGGGAGCTGAATTTCAATTCAGATCAATGCGTAGAGTTATGTTTCCATTTTGACATAAAGGAGTCTTTTTCTGTTGATCAGTGTCAAAAAAGCCAAAATAAATCTATTGTGGTTCAACGTTGTAAAACAATAAAAAATGAAAACTTATGGGAGGAGGGTGAATATTTTTTATAGTAAAAGTTAATGCTCCTCTTTGTCCAAAGGAATATTGTGTTCAAAACACTGGTAGACTAATAGATGAGGAGTGACCATTAAAATATCTAATTGTTTTAAGGGTAAACTCAACACTACTGAATATGGGGCAGAGTTTGTGACTGAAAAAAGACAGGTTCTTTTGAGGTAAAAGATCAAAGAGTTTGTCTGTTCCTGGGTCCCTCTGAAGTTGTGGATCTTGTACAAATGAATGAAATTTTTCACCCATTCTTTGGATTTTGCCCAGACTGGGATTGCAAACAGTGCCTGGGGCCCAGGGATGGCTTCACTAGCAATTCAGAATTCAGTGTTCCATCAGCAACAACAATCAAGTGGTGATTAAGAATCATGAGCCCTGAAATCTATTTGGAAATTCCCATGTCCCATTCCCATTCTGATATGTCTATCCATGGCCTCCTCTACTGTCAAGATGAAGCCACACTCAGGTTTGAGGAACAACACCTTATATACCGGCTGGGTAGCCTCCAACCTGATGGCATGAACATTGACTTCTCTAGCTTCCATTAATGCCCCTCCTCCCCTTCTTACCCCATCCCTGATATATTTAGTTTTCTTCCCCCCTCCTCTTTTTTTCTCTCTCTCTGCCCATCACTCTGTCTGTTCTCCATCTCCCTCAGGTGCTCCCCTCCCCCTTTTTTTCCTCCCTAGACCTCCCATCCCATGATCCTTTCCCTTCTCCAGCTCTGTATCCCTTTTGCCAATCACCTTTCCGGCTCTCAGCTTCACCCCACCCCCTCCAGTCTTCCCCTATCATTTTGCATTTCCCCTTCCCCCTCCTACTTTCAAATCTCTTACTATCTTTCCTTTCAGTTAGTCCTGACGAAGGGTCTCGCCCTGAAATGTCGACAGTGCTTCTCCCTATGGATGCTGCCTGGCCTGCTGCGTTCCACCAGCATTTTGTGTGTGTTGCTGGAAATTTTTGTGACTTGTTACATGGTATTTTTGTGTGGATTATCTATGCTATGTACTTTATGACAACAAATTAAGCCCAAGTTACTTTGTTGTGATTGTACATTTATTAACATATCATCTGGGCTCTCGAAATGTTGGGTTTGACTAATCAAGCCATTTCTGATGGAATACATTCAAGAGGCAACATAGGGAAGGTGTAGTCAAAGTAGCTGTGTCAGTGGGTTCATAAAAATGTCAGTGGCAATTCTCTCCTGAGATGGAGATAGAGTGATCTAGAAAAGAAAAATAAACGTCAATAAGGGTAGGTAGGGTTTTTGATTATGTTAGCGACTTTACTGGGGCAATGACAAACGTGGACAAGAGTCCATGGAGAAGAGGCTGTTTTTCATGATGTGCTCAGTTGTGTTCCTAACGATCTGCAGTTTCTTGCCTTAGACAAAGCAACAGTCATTGTGCGTCTGGATAAATGGTGCATCAATTAAAATTGGTGAGGTTCAAAGGACGTGCTAAGTTTCTTTAGCCTCTTGAGGAAGTGGAGATGCTGGTGTACATTCTTGGCCTAAAGTTTGATTTGTACTTAAAGGAGAATTTTCCTTTAGAGAACCTCTAACATGAAATTTCACCCAGCTGGTAAATAGTCCATTGTGCAGGTCTCCTTGTCTTTACAAATAAAGTTCCGGGTGAAGAATGAAGTGCAGACTGAATCACGCTTAATAGCATTGCTCTTGGCTTAACAATGGACCCTATAGAATAGTGTCAGTTATATTTAACCTAGAAGACAATTTTCTGAATGATGGAACATTTCAATAAGTCTTAATAGGTTAATAAAGAAAAAACTGCAAATACAGGAAATCTGAAATTAAAAACAATGTAAAACACAGAAAAAGTGAATGAAAATAAAAATTAATATTCCAGCTTTCATCAATTCACAGTAAGCTTTTAAGTACAAACAAAAAGGCAGTACATCACATACTGGGCATCTAGACGAAGTGGACAAGACAATTTGTAAATCAGTTATTGGCCCAGAATTTGCTAGGAAATAGAAGCTCTTTCCATGTGACTGTCAGCAGTTTAAGGATTTCTATTCAAAACCACGATACTGTTCTCAGTTTTAGCCACTTTTTTTTGTAATTATATTCCAAAGCTCAACTTCTCATTGAGTTTTGCATGGGAACATCAACTGGGACATTCTGCCCTCTGCTTTTGAAGCAAAATCATCAGCAGCTACTTCATTGATATCAGCGCAATAAAACAGCTGTGAAGGACAACGTACTGGTTAAACGGTTTTATTTAAATTAAATGTTTTTTATCTGTTTGTGATTAAGGTTTCATTGCTTAAAATTTAAATTGATTAGATTTTTAATAACTCTGCATAGTTGTTGAATTTGAATGAATATCAGAATTTTTTTGTCAGTGTGACTTAGCTAGTTGTCAAAGATTTTTTTCAGCACTCAATTGAACATATAATTTTTTGCAGCTCCTTGCATTAACCATTGCATTGTGAAATACCCTAGTGTTCCAAAGGCTTTGCATTGAGGGAAAGAGCCACTTTGCTGGAGGAACTACATCGGATTGTCTAAATTTTCTTTGACAAATATGTATATAGATTGTTGCTGACCACAAATTTTATACTATTGAGTTTTAGTGTTCCGTAGGTATTTTATTTATTGAGATATAGCGTGGTACAGGCCCTTATGAGCCCTTGAGCCATGCCATCCAGAAAACCCCTGGTATAATCCTAGCCTAATGTCCAGACCATTTACAGTGACCAATTAACCTACCAACTGGTACGTCTTTGGACTCTGGGGGTAAACCAGAGCACCTAAAGAAAACCTACGTGGTCATGGGGAGGCAGAGGCAGGAATTGAACCCAGGTCGCTGGTACTGTAAAGCTTAGTGCTAACCACAATACTACCATGCTGCCCCAGTGGTAGATTAACTGGGATGCAATGCAAAGAATTAAACAAGTTCTCACAAATGAACAATGTCTTAAGAAGTTTTTTTTCTTCTGTTGTATACAAAATTCTATTTCTACAGATAATTTTAACAAACTTATAGCTCTAAGAATGGATATTATCAAAATACTTACTTGACCTTTGGTTTTTGATGAAAAACAGTTTCAGGCGCTCTTTGAAAGTGTTTTCATTCACATAGAATTCAACTTGTACTCTGTGAATGAAAAAGAATATGCAACCTATTTTCAGAGCTATTGACTTTCATAATAAAGGACAGTAAAACTATTACTCAGTTTCAAACATGATAGGGTCTGCTGTAGAGCAAATAATTAAAGGATTACACTTTAGCTTAATGCATAGATTTTGTTGCAAAAATTCTGGACAATTAGTCATCAACATTCTCTGTTTTAGTACAGTGCAGCAACTTTATCAGACTTGGACATCATCAGCAACTGTAATCCTTCTACTTTGAGAAACTGGACAAGAGAGGATTGTTTTGCTGAGTCAACAACAAATGAGTCCTGAGAGACAGTACAAAAAGAAAACACAGATTCAACTTCCAGCAGCACTTGGTGATAGAAATACATTTCAACCTGGCACCAGCTTCAAAGATAAAGATGCATGTGGTATCTTGAGAAGTTGCACAATGTAATCATGTCACATAAGACGATGATTCAACCATGATCTGGCATTTAATTAGATCATATCAGATCTATATCTTAACTCTGTTTTGATAACTGACAAGCAAAGGAAATCTGCAGATTCTAGAACCCTAGCAAAAACAGAAAAAGCTGGGAATATTCAGCAGGTCGGGCAGCAAGTCTCTTTCATTCTCCACAAATGCTGCCTCACATGATGAGCTTTTCCAGGATTTTCCAATTTTATTCAATTTTGATAATATCATATTCTCTCTAACATTGTGCGTTATTGCACATTTTCCTTAACTTTTCAAATACTTATACTGTATGTGGACATGATAGGCAGCAAAATTAGATTCAAATGAAACTCATTTACTTGTGAAAAAGGGTATAACAAAAATCACTCTAAAGAATAATAATGGATTTTCTTTATATCAGCATTGGAAATGAATTTGGTTTATTTTATTTTACAGCAATGTGTTGAATTTATACGTGAATCATAAAAGATTAATATCAATATAGAGACCCAAGTTACCTTGGATATTATTTATTACAAATTAATTGGATTATCTGCCACTTCAAAGTTGAGCTCCCAATATACTAAATGTGTCTCAGACACTAATAACTTTTACAGACAGTTACATCTCAAATGCTAGATTGCTTTATTACTGAGTGCCTGCAGGAGGCTTTGCTGAACAGGCAATGCAGTTGCTATGGCTTCTCCACCAAGAGAGTAAATTTCTGAGTCAAGATGGCAGATTTAATTTGCAATCCTACAAACCAATCTTTTTCACAGCGTGCTCAGGGCAAGACTGAGGATCATGCACTTGCTTTGTCTCCTCTCTCCCAGTACGCGCAAGAAAACAAAATCCGCAGTTTGTCTGAAAACATGTCCTTCTGTGCCTGTATGATAACCATTAAGTTGCTGACCTACAACTCGAGGCCTTATCAAATTATATATTATTTCATTTATGATACAGGGGGTTTGACTGAATTATGAATATCATATTCAGTACAATTATATGTGACTCCTAAACTTCATTTGCTGAACTTAGATTTTCTTACTTAATTATTTTTGTCACCTACAAAGCAGGAAAAACTAATCAGTTATCTATTCTTGGATGAACCACAACCTCACCTCACTAAACACTGTGAAAACAGAAGCTATTATCTTGGAACCCTGGCATAAATTCTGATTCTATCCATCTTCACCATTCTTGATCAATTACCTTGTCAGGCCCTGCAGAAGCTGGACTATTGCTCTAATGTGTTTTTCATTTAAAATCTGTATTTCCAAGATTAAATGCTGCACTTCCATTTGATACGATCTGAAGAAGGTACCTAAAGGCAGGCTCTCCCAAACCACTGCTCCAGTACCGTAAGAATGAAATGCTGCAGTTTTCAGTTGCTCTTTCTTTTGAAGGATCTTCTGAAATGATTAATAAATAACCTCACCTTTCTACATTTAACTGTCATTGCAAAACTTAAGAATTAAACTTCCATCAAAATAATTTTAAAACATTGGAAAAGGCTGTCAAAAATAAACATGGAGTTTATTAACGCTGGTTTGGATGCAAATGAAGTATTGCATCTAGTTCTGGGTTAAAAATTTTAGAAAAATGTGAAAGTTTTTAAGAAAGCGTAAGAGGCAAGAAAGAGGCAAGCAATGGGAGCTACCTTATTAAATATATTTCAGACAAGATTGGATAGATTTTTGCATAGCAGGGGAATCAAGGACTATGGGGAAAAGGCAGGTAGGTGGAGATGAGTCCATGGCCGGATCAGCCATGATCTTATTGAATGGTGGAGCAGGCTTGATGGGCCACATGGCCTACTCCTGCTCCTATTTCTTGTGTTCTTATGTAAGATTTAAGGATAGTGCAAGATTTGCCAGAATGATTCCAGAGATCAAAGACTAGAATACTGTAAAGACACTTAAATAGGTAAGGCACAGAAGGATATAGTCCTAATGGAGGTAAATGGAATTAATGTGGATGGGCAAAAATGTGAATGGTCATTTATTTTTGTACTGTACAAATCCAATTTAGTGTTATTCACCTTGGCACAGAGCCAGGTGTAAGGAGGTATGATGGAGGTATTTAAAACCATGAAGGGTATTGACAGAGTAGGTGGGAAGAAACTTTCCCTAATGCTAGATATGTTAAGAAGCGGGGGACCACAGCAAGAAAGCAATTGCAAGAGTGTTTCAGGGAATTATTTTCACACAGCAAGTGATAAGGGTCTGGAATGCAATGTAATGGGAAGAAATTAAATTTTACCAGACTAAGTGCTTGAGATAAGTGTCCGAGAGTAAAGAACTTAGAACAAGGGAAAAAGCTGGTATGGACTTAATAGTCTGAATCTTTTCAGGTTGTAACAATTTTGTGTTTCTGCATGGAAACGAAATTGAGTTCTTAATGATTTCACTGTTTTGTTCTCATGTTTTGTCAAAAATTTGAATTGAATTGAATTATCTTTATTTCTTACATCCTTCACATACATAAGGAGTAAAACTCTTTATGTTACGTCTCTGTCTAAATGTGCAATGTGTAATCATAACAATTTATAATAACTAAAACAGTCAATGTAGCTTAGGAATACACTCAAATCAGCGTGAGTTAATCAGCCTCATGGCCTGGTAGAAGAAGCTGTCCCGAATCCTGTTGCTCCTGGCTTTTATGCTACGGTATCATTTCCTGGATGGTAGCAGCTGGAATACATGTGGTTGGGGTGACTCGGGCCCCCAATGATCTTTCGGGCCCTTTTTTCACACCTGTTTTTGTAAATGTCCTTAATCATGGGAAATTCACAACTACAGATGTGCTGGGCTGTCTGCACCACTCTCTGCAGAATCCTACGATTAAGGGAGGTACAGTTCCCATAACCAGGCAGAGATGCAGCCAGTCAGGATGCTCTCTATTGTGCCCCTGTAGAAAGTTCTTAGGATTTGGGGGCCCATACCAAACTTCCTCAAGCGTCTGAGGAGAAAGAGGTGCTATTGTGCCTTTTTCATCACACAGCTGATGTGTACAGACCACGTGATGCAGATGCAGAAGAACTTAAAGCTGTTTACCTGCTCAACGCCAGATCCATTGATGTCAATAGAGGTTAGCCCATCTCCATTCCTCCTATCATCCACAACCAGCCCCTTTGTTTTTGCGACATTGAGGGAGAGGTTGTTTTCTTGACACCACTGTGTCAGAGAGATGACTTCTTCCCTGTATGCCTCCTTGTTATTGTTTGAGAAAAGGCCAATCAATGTAGTGTCATCGGCAAATTTAATTAGCAGACTGGAGCTGTGGGTAGCAATACATTCATGGGTATACAGGAAGTAAAGGAGGAGACGTACACAGCCCTGAGGGGTTCCTGTATTCAGAATCAGAGGGTTGGAAGTGAGGGAGCCCACTCTTACAACCTGCTGGCAATCTGACAGGAAGTCCAGGATCCAGCTGCACAAGGCAGGGTCAAGACCGAGGTCTCTGAGCTTCCTGTCGAGCCTAGGTGGAATGATGGTGTTGAACGCTGAACTGTAGTCCAAGAGCAGCATTCTCACATAAGCATCCTTCTTCTCCAGATGTGTAAGGACGGTATGTAGAGTAGTGACTATTGCATCGACTGTCAATCGGTTGTGTCAGTAGGCGAACTGTAGTCCTTGACCAGCCTCTCAAAGTATTTGCTTATTATTGACATGAGTGCAACAGGACGCCAGTCATTCAGGCATGTTACCTTGTTCTTTTTTGGTCCAGGGATAATGTTGGATAACTCGAAGCAGGAGGTCACTCTACATTGGGAGAGGGAAAGATTAAAAATGTCTGTAAAAGAGTAGTTAGTTAGACTGTAATGCACACTCAGTGGCCGTTTTATTAGACCTGTACACCTTCTCGTTAATGCAAATACCTAATCAGTCAATCATGTGGCCACAATGCAGAGCATAACAGCATGCAGACGTGGTCAAGAGATTCAGTTGTTGTCCAGATCAAACATCAGAATGAAGTAGAAATGTGATTGAAGTGACTTTGACCATGGAATTATTGTTGGTGGTTTAAGTATCTCAGAAACTGATGAACTCCTGGGATTTTCACACACAACAGTCTTCATAGCTTATAGTGAATTGTGCGAAAGACAAAAGAAGTATCAAGTGAGCGGCAGTTCTGTGAGTGGAAAAAGTCATGTAATTGAGAGAGCTCAGAGGAAAATGTCCAGACTGGTTCAAGTTGACAGGAAGGTGACAGTAGCTCAAATATCCATCCACTAAAGGAGTCGCGTAGGGAAGAGCACCTCTGAACGGACAACACATTGAACTTTGAAGTAGATGGACTACAGCAGTAGAAGATCACAACCATGCATTCAGTGACCACTTTATTTTTGAAAATACGTCCAGTGAAAATACAGGAGGTATTTTCAAAAATGGTTACTGAGTGCATATATTTTTTTAATGTGTACCTGTTCTTTCATGGTTGCTGATCTGCAATGCAAATTAGGTCCGTATTACATACAGGGAATACAGTGACAGGGAATGATTGACTCTAACCATGAATCATTTTCTGCTCAATTCCTCCATAAATCCATTATATCGCTTTATAAACTACTTTTGATATCAATGGAAAGCCAGACAATTATTTGTTTAAAAACATGAAAACAGAATACACTTTAAAATGCTGTTAATATTCATTTTTTGGCATTCCATTAAAGAGGCGAAAAGAGAATTGGGTGTTAGGATGTTGACAGGGTCTGTGACTATAGTTATGAAGAGTCTCTGATAACTGCAGCTAAGAAGGTTATTGGGTAAATAAGAAAAGTTCTTCAAAACCAAATTCATACTCTTATAAATACGTAAGTAAAATCTCCAATCATCTAATATGGTTATTTTACATTAATCATTCTACAATTGTGTTGTGTAATCATTAGAAAACTAATGGGTTTGTTGAGAGAGGAGCATAGGATTAGACCAGATGTTTCATTTAGAAAGAGTGCATTGGTCCAGAAAATCTTCGACACAGGAAAAGTTTCACCACACAGGCTAAGCAAATGCATGTCAACTTATAGTTTTGAAAGCCTGCTTCTGCAAAGTTCAAACATGCTTCAGAGGTTGGAATGGGGAGTGGGCTGGGAAGAGGTTTATGTTTTGTGGTCACGGGTGTCATAGATACGAACTGTGAGACCTGGAAGGTATTTACCAATATCTGTGGAAAAACACAGCAAGTCACTGAATGATATCTTATTTAGAGAAAACAACTTTCCAATAAAATTCTATAATGTAGGATGGATAAATGGTGGACAATATCTTGTCCATTCAACCACAGCAATGGATGAAGTGGCACATTTCTGTGCTGAGATTTGTAAAATACAGCATTCTACAAACTGGATGCATGATTCACCATCAGGAAGGATCTCTGCACTCTGTGGAATGCTTATAATACTTCCACTCACTGTACTTTGGAATCAGTAACACTGGTGTTAAATCCAACACACACAACTGTTCTTTTCAAACATGGGGCAATGGAATATCTAAACAAAAGCCAAACTTTCACTAGACTATTGACTTACACCTGGGTTAGCAAATGTATTTCAGTTGTAAGATGAAGAAGAAAAGGTTACGGATAAAATCACAGGCTAGCATAGAATAGAACAAGAATAATTCCCCAATCACTTAATCAAATTATAGTATATTGTTTTGATTTCTAATACGCTGCTGAGTTAATTCAAATTGTGATTCAGAGTCACTTATCACATGTACATCGGAACATACAGTGAAATGTGTTATTTGCGCCAACAGCCAACACAACCTAAGGATGTGTTGGGGGCAGGCTGCAAGTGCCACCCACATTGCAGTGCCACCGTAGCATGCCTACCATGTTCAGAGAACATACAAGCAACAACAATAATACCAAAACAATCCCCTTACCTTCCTCCCACCCACCCATGCACACACGGAGACAGTCCTCTAATCCCAGGACAGGCAGTCTCCAGGCCTCCTTCCACCAGTGGATTCAAAATCCCGCCATCATATAATTAATTCACAGCTTGAAACCTACCTTTATTGTGATACAATGCAGAATTCAGTGTATTACACAGTTCAGAAGATTTCCTGTCTTTCCTGAGATTCTTTATTTATATCATGTATTCAATTTGTCAATCCCCCAGATCAACAAAACAGAATATCTTTTGTTTTCTGAGCAAAATGTATTTATTTTGTAATAGGAGAATTGAGAATTAAACACAAGGTATATTTAAAGTTTACATTTATTTACTTACTGAGATAAAGGCAGAGTAGACCCTTCCAGCCCTTCGAGCTGTGTTGCCCAGCAACCCCTGATATAACCATGGCCTAATCAAGGGACAATTTACGATGACCAATTAACCTACAAAGCGGTACATCTTTGGACTATGGGAGGAAACTGGAGCACCAAGAGGAAACCCACCCAATCACTGGGAGAATGTATAAACTCCTTAAAGGCAGCAGAGGGAATTGAACCCAGGTCACTGGTACTGTAAAGCCCTGTGTTAACCACAACACTATTGTGCCACCCACTACCATTTCTCCTACCATGATCTTCATCTTTTTTTATTTATATGGCTATGGCATACAGATTTGATATCAAACTCTGATCTAGCCCAGACCTTCCAGTGTCACATCATGATAATTTTGTAAGCTGCTGCGATCTACTGTGTAAGAACAACTGATGATTGGAATGATGTCGACCGCTGGTCTTTGGTTGGTTATCAGGAGGAGGAGGAAACATAATTAACCTCCTTCTGCTTGGAGAAATTTATGAAGAATTAATCAAAATACCAGCAGCCACAACCAATTCTACATACACCATCGGTCCCAAAGCTTACCTTTCTTCATTCACTGACCATCACAGCACCTGAATTGACATTATGAAAAAGAATGACCAGCAGAGAATAATTTCTACCAAGCACGTTTTTGCAGACAGAACAAAAACATAATTCCTATCAAAGTGTATTATTTTCTCAACTGAAGTCTCTAAATGCTTTACTTCTGCTTTCCTTTGCCTATCCTATTACTCCAAAACCACAAATAATGTATATATTGCAATACCACTGAAGCATGATTATTTTATGTACTGAAGATTTGGAGGCAGTACAGGTTCATCACAAGCCATGCCTTACATTGAGAAATGTTGCGTGCCAATCCAAACTTATCCTAATCTTTTGCTGTGGAAGTTAAGATGATGTTTTATCACACACGGCTACTTGGTTTTATCACCTTCCATGCCTGCGTTGCTATTAGGCTGCTCAATATTCTTCTACAAGATTCATGTCAAGATGATTCCATTATTTACACATGTAAGACAGGTTCCATTGAGGTTGTTCTCCATTGAACAAAGATGATTGAGAGCAGAATTTAAATTTAAGTCAAGTAGTAAATTGGAATGTGAAGGATATCATTTTATGCAGAGATTAGCTAGCTATCAGAGTACCAACAGGCTTCTGGTAAGATGGCAGTGCACTAGGACGCAGTGGTCACTCTGGATCCAATAAAACACGTAATTGTTTGTTCTTTGCATCTTCTTTACAATTACAAGACACTGCTGGATACCAAGAACATCAAGTGCTGCAAGAGAACCACATCAGCGAGTTGTTCGATAACAACGGAGCTGGTCTCATTGTGTACCATTGTCATGTTGTTGCCTGGACTTGTTGCCATTCTTGCTGGACTCTGTACACATTGTCGTGCTGAGGCAGTACACTGTGTGAATGATTGTGTCGGATGTTTTTATTGTCATCACAAGACCTTGTTGGGCATTGGTGATGTAGAGTACTGCAAGACCAGTTCACTGGTTCATTGAGAACACCGACAGCAGGGGAGCCGAGTTGCCTTGGTTGTTGCACAAACTAGGCCTTCATGCCTTCGGGTTGCCTGTTTGCAGTCACCCATGGGAGGAGATAACAAAGGAACTTGTTTGGACCAGGACAACTTACCTTCAGTCTGCGGTCTATGCCACTCAGCCACTTGGCCTCTATTATTTTTGTTCTTTCTGCTTCTGTGTTTTCTGCTATTGTAGCCATATGTGCTATCTGTGCTATATGCTGCTGATAATATATCTTACACCTTGGCCCCAGAGGACCATTGTTTGGTTTGGCTATATCATGTACTGTTGAATGAAACTAACTGCTTGTGAGGGTGGTGAAAACAAAATCTATCAGAGCCTCTGAGAAGGAATTAGATAAGCTTGGGGAAAAAGTAATCTCCTGGACTATGGAAAAAGACTGGTATATAAAACTTACATGACTGTACTGCTAGGCATTGGTAAAGGCTGAATGACCTCCCTCTGAGCTGACTCTTTGTGAAGATGATATGTGATAATTATGGATTTTCACAAGTAAATTTCATCTAAGAATATCCCAAAAGATTCTAAGAGTTGAAGAGTCTAAATCTATAACAAAATACATTAAAACAGAGAAATTACTTAAATCTAAGCTGCTGCTTAGATCTAAGCTGCAGTGTTGTTTGAAAGGAGCTTATACATTCCCTCCATTACCACTTGTGTTAACTTCAGGTGCTATGGTTTCCTCATGCATTCTAGAGTCATATGAGTTAGAGTTAATAAGTTGTGGGCATGCAACGTTGGTGGTGGAAGCATGCCGGCATTTTCAGTCTGCCCCAAGCTCTTCATCAGACTGTTGGTCATTGATGGAAATGACACATTTCACTACATGTGTATTCAGTGTGTTGATGTCTCCATGTACTTGTGACAAATGAAGCTAACTTTTAATCTAGTCTTTAGTATCATCTTTACTTTTCAACCACTGCACTTTCATTGATTATTTCAACTACATAGACTAGTGCTAAATAATAACAGCCTTTGGTTTATTTCTATGTTTTATAATAAACTCTGAATAGCAGAATGGCACATTGTTTAGGGGCACTACAGTAAAACATGCTCATGAGATAATTAGGTTCTATAAATGAATTTTTTTCAATATCTCTTTAAAAGCACTTCAATCACTGATATATTTCAATAGACTGAAGGCCTATATTTTGATTTGCCTTTCTAGTAGCTGACACCATTATGATACTAATGTTTGCTTTGCATTATTGTATTAATTCTTAATGAATCACAATACTCAAATGCATTTACCGATAGAACCCAATTCCCTAGGATATTGCCTATGAAGGGATCAGGTTTATCTGTAACATGTGACATAAAATGGGTAGATGTAGTTTGAAAACACCAGCAGAGCACTTGTTACCACTTTACTCTAACTGTTGCAATCTTAGCAGGAGACTCTCGTGGACAGTGAGGTCACTTTCCATTTGCAAAATAGGTTCTCATTATCAATAACCAACCGTAAATTGGAAGCTACTCTGTCAGACATTGAACCATATTAGGTTTCGTAAAAATGAATGAATGTCTATCAGGTCAAATGACAATTTAACTCTTTCTGAACTTTTGGCATGTGGGGTCTGTAGAGTCAACAACGAGTAACCACTAAAATGCAAATGTCTGTTAGTGAGAAAATACTGAAAATATCTGTCAAGTGGTTTGTCTGCCCAGATTCTGGCTTATTATTTATATGTGTAAGCCTTAATGTACTTTTGAAAGCCCAAGGATTGGAAAGAGTGACCATTAAAGTGTCCAGCTGATTAATAAGGGTATGATGAATGCTGTGTTAATAGACACACAATGTGTTGTTTGCTTTGAATAGACTGGAGTGAGATCAAGCGGTTTGTCTGGCTTGTCGTTGCCCAGCACTTGTACAACTTGTATAAACTATATCATTTTTCATTCATTCTCTGGATTTTAACTGGGGCAGGAAACTGCAATCAATGCCTAGGATCCTGGATTGTTACAAGAGTGAGTCAGAATTTGGAGTTCCCCTGACAGTGAGAACAATCAAGTGGTGACTAAGAATTATAAGTCCTTATATTTGGTGAATTGCTACATCATATTTGATGTAGTTTATTTGTGATTTCTATTTAATGAAAATAAACTAGGCTTAACTTACTTTGTTGAGCATGCTCACTTTATTACCACATCTCCTAGACACTCGGATTGTTGTGTCTGATCAATTCAGTCCATTAGAGCTATGTACTGCCTATTTCTGTCAATTTTCGGGACCTTCAGGATGGTTTTTGATAGGACCACTGAAGACTCCTCAAGAAAATGATCCAAACCAATTTTTCATCTAAACAATAATCTTCTACTGCCTCATTCTTCTTTGGCAATCCTTCATGATCAAAAGTAAATTCACTCTGTGAACCATGTGCAGAAGTTCGCTGATGACACGGCCTTAGTGGGGTGTGTCAGGAATGGACAGGAGGAGGAGTATAGGAAACTGATACAGGACTTTGTGATATGGTGCAACTCAAACTACCTGCGTCTCAATATCACCAAGACCAAGGAGATGGTGGTGGACTTTAGGAGATCTAGGCCTCATATGGAGCCAGTGATCATTAATGGAGAATGTGTGGAGCAGGTTAAGACCTACAAGTATCTGGGAGTACAGTTAGACGAGAAGCTAGACTGGACTGCCAACACAGATGCCTTGTGCAGGAAGGCACAGAGTCGACTGTACTTCCTTAGAAGGTTGGCGTCATTCAATGTCTGTAGTGAGATGCTGAAGATGTTCTATAGGTCAGTTGTGGAGAGCGCCCTCTTCTTTGTGGTGGCGTGTTGGGGAGGAAGCATTAAGAAGAGGGACGCCTCACGTCTTAATAAGCTGGTAAGGAAGGCGGGCTCTGTCGTGGGCAAAGTACTGGAGAGTTTAACATCGGTAGCTGAGCGAAGGGCGCTGAGTAGGCTATGGTCAATTATGGAAAACTCTGAACATCCTCTACATAGCACCATCCAGAGACAGAGAAGCAGTTTCAGCGACAGGTTACTATCGATGCAATGCTCCTCAGACAGGAGGAAGAGGTCAATACTCCCCAATGCCATTAGGCTTTACAATTCTACCGCCAGGACTTAAGAACTTTTTAAAAGCTATTATTAATGCTTTTCGAGATAGTGATTTAGATGCATATCATATTTTTTACTGAGTTAAGTATTGTATGTTATTAGTTTTGCTACAACGAGTGTATGGGACATTGGAAAAAAAGTTGAATTTCCCCATGGGGATGAATAAAGTATCTATCTATCTATCTCTAGTTTGGTGGTTTCTGAGGTCACTAAGGAGGACAAAACTGCAAACACAAATGGAATGAATGCAGAGTTTGTGATGTAGCCCACTTCATCCATCATTTATGTTGGTCTTGATGATGTGACTTAAGGTTTCTGGTTGCAAAATAATTTTTCCTTTTTAACTGAGTGGCCATGGGTCTGGCATTCAAAGTGCACATGTTCCAATTCTTCCAATAGGCTTTGAGAACATCCTTCACTCTTTTCCTTTGTATCTGTTCCAACTATTTCCATGACAGAATTCATAACAAAATGTCTGTTTTGGCAACCTGGTATCAGCCATCAAAAATAAATTCCCTGTCCAACAGAGCAGTAAGTGCAAGTCAGGGCCTCAATGCTTGGATATTGGCCTGGGAGAGAATGCTGTCATTGGTTCATCTGTTCTACCAATGGATTTGGGGTGACAATATTGATAGTATTTTTCTGGTTCTAATCTCAAGTGGTCATATCTAAGATTTGAAGGCCTTGCCAACAATATTCCCATTGTTTCCCTGCCTCCAAGTCAGACTAAATTCAGATGGTTAGTTTCTAAACCTCACAAACCCATGAGCTCCACCAGAGTCTTTATTTGGTATACATTCACTGGAATTTGAAAATAGCATGACTCTTGTAGAGCAATGATGGGGCTGTCCATTTACCATCTATTTCACAGTATATCAACTACATGCAGAAACATATGACTCATTTGAAGTGATGAGAGGAATTTACATAATGAAATCAGCACATACTCATGTCATATATTGTGCCACCAGTTCTAAGAGGTATATATTTTGCCTTAAACAGCCATGTAATTACAACTTCTGATATTTTGGGAAGCAATGGAAAATATTCAATTGCATCAAGATAGCAACACTCAACCAAGAATAACCCAAAGGAGACCCAGCAAAACTAAGGCTAAAGAAAAAAAATCCATACCTGCAATCTAGAGATGGAAATCTAAAGGAATACAAGGAGCTTTAGGGCAAACTGTGGAGATAGTTAAAGACATGATCTCTACTGGTGGGGTGAAAAGGGACTGAACATGTTAGAGATTAGGAAATAAAACTATTATTACTACTCACACAAAATGCTGGTGGAATGCAGCAGGCCAGGCAGCATCTATAGGAAGAAGCACTGTCGATGTTTTGGGCCGAGACCCTTCGTCAGGACTCATCAGGGTCTCGGCCCAAAACATTGACAGTGCTTCCTGGCTGGCCTGGATGCTGCCTGGCCTGCCGCGTTCCACCAGCATTTTGTGTGTGTTGCTTGAATTTCCAGCGTCTGCAGATCTCCTCGTGTTTGCTTATTACCACTACTGTCACTTTTCATGGTAAACAATCCATTAATCATAAACTCATGCAACATTTTATCAGATTTGTCATCTGATGTGCTATCAATATTATAAAACAATCTTCTAACATTATAATGTAATGTTAAAGTAAGGTATAAAAAGGGAGGAGGTCCTGAAGAGAGAATTCAGTGAGTTTGGTAGGAAGCTGAAAAGCAGGACCTCCAGGGTAGTAATCTCAGGATTGCTGCCTGTGTCACATGCAGATGAGTTCAAATATAGGATGATCAGGCATATTAATGCACGACTGAGAGACTGGTGTAGGGGGCAGGGCTTCAGATTCCTGGATCATCGAGGCCTCTTCTGGGGGAGGTACAACCTGTACAAAAAGGACGGGTTACACCTGAGCCCAAAGGGTTCCAATATCCTAGAAGGCAGATTTAATAAAGCTGTTAGGGAAAGTTAAAATTGATTTGGCAGGTGGATGGGAACCAAAGTGATAGGGCTGAGGAAGGGGAAGACAGAAATAAATCAAAGATAGTGTGCATCAGAGATGATAGAAAGGACAGGCAGGAGATGAGGCATAATCACAGCCAGTGGGATGAGTTAACAGGTAACAGAGATGTGGTGCAGTTAAAACAGAAAGCAACAGATACTGGACTAAAATTGTTATATTTGAATGCATGTAGCATAAGAAATAAAATGGATGATATTGAAATTCAGCTGCAGATTGGCAAGTATGACATTGTGGCCATCTCTGAAACTTGGCTAATGAATGGCCGCTATTGGAAGCTGAACATCCAAGGATATACTGTGTATCAAAAATATAGGTTAGTAGGTAGAGGGCATGGTGTGGCCCTGTGTATAACAAATAATATTAAATCATTAGAAAAGGATGACATGGGAACTGAATGTATAGAGTCTCTATGGGTTAAGTTAAGAAATGGCAAAGGTAAAAGGACCTTAATGGCAGTTGTATACAGGCCTCCAAACAGCAGCCAGGATATGGATTACAAATAACAGCAGGAGATGTCTCAGAAGGGCAATGTCATGATAGTCATTGGGGATTTTAACATGAAAGTGGACTGGGAAAACCAGAGCAGTACTGGACATCAGAATAGAGAATTTGTTGAATGTCTAAGGGATGGCTTTTTAGAACAGTGATATAATATGATCAAGTTCACTTTGAAATTCGAGAAGGAGAAAATAAAATCCAATGTGTCGGTATTTCAGTGAAATAAAGGAAATTACAATGGCATGAGAGGGGAACTGGCCAAAGTTGACTGGAAAGGGACACTAGCAGGAAGGACAGCAGAGCAGCAATGGCTGGAGTTTCTGTGAAAAATGAGGAAAGTGCAAGATAGATATATTCCAGATAAGAAGAAATTTTCGAATGAAAGAAGGACATAACTGTGGCTGACAAGTGAAGTCAGAGCTGAAGTAAAAGCAAATGAGAGGGAATACAAGAAAGTCAAAGCTAGTGGGAAGATAGACGATTGGGAAGCTTTCAAAAACCTGCAGAAGAAAAGCAAGAAGGTCATTAGGAAGGAAAAGATGAATTATGAAAGGAAGCTGGTGACTAATATCAAAGAAGATACTAAAAGCTTTTTTTAAGTATATAAAGGGTAAAAGAGATATAGGACCAATAGAAAATGACGCTGGAGATATTGTAATGAGAGACACAGAGCTGGCAGAGGAACTGAATGCATATTTTGCATCAGTCTTCACAGTGGAAGACATCTGCAGTATAACGGACAGTCAAGAGTGTCAGGGAAGTGAAGTTTGTGCAGTGAAAATTACGACAAAGAAGGTGCTCAGGAAGCTTAATAGTCTGAGGGTGGATAAATCTCCTGGACCTGATGGAATGCACTCTGGGGTTCTGAAGGAAGTAGCTGGAGAGATTGCAGAGGCATTAACAATGATTTTCAAGAATCAATAGAATCTGGCATTGTACCGGATGACAGGAAAATTGCAAATGTTACTCTGCTATTTAAGATGGGTGTGAGGCATCATAAAGGAAACTACAGATCTGTTAGCCTGACATCAGTGGTTGGGAAGTTGTTGGTATTGATTTTTAGGGTCCAGATTATGGAGTACCTGGAGGCACATGATAAGATAGGCCAAAGCCAGCATGGTTTCCTGAAAGGAAAATCCTGCCTGACAAACCTACTGCAATTTTTTGAGGTAATTACAAGCAGGGTAGACAAAGGAGATGCAGTGGATGTGGTGTACTTGGATTTTCAGAAGGCCTTTGACAAGATGCCACACACTGAGGCTGCTTAGCAGGACAAGAGCCCATGGAATTACAGGGAAGTTCCTAGCATGGGTGGAGCATTGGCTGATCGGCAGCAAACAGAGGTGGGAATAAAGGTTTCCTATTCTGGCTGGCTGCTGCTTGCCAGTGGAGTTCCATAGTGGTCGGTGTTGGGACCGCTGCTTTTTACGATGTCAATGATTTGGACTACGGTATTAATGGATTTGTGGCTAAATTTGGTGACAATACAAAGATAGGTACAGCAGCGGTTAGTGTTGAGGAAACAGAGAACCTGCAGAGAGATAATTTAGGGGAATGGGCAAAGAAGTGCCAAATGAAATACTATGTTGCAAAGTGTATGGTCATGCACGTTGGTGGAAGAAATAAGCAGGTAGACTATTATTTAGATGGGGAGAGAATTCAAAATGCAGAGATGCAAAGTGACTTAAGAGTCCTTGTGCAGAATACCCTAAAGGTTAACCTCCAGGTTGAGTCAATGGTACAGAAGGCGAATGCAATGTTGGCATTCATTTCTAGAGGTATAGAATATAAGAGCAGGGATGTAATGTTGAGGTTCTATAAGGCATTCCAGAGACCACACTTGGAGTATTGTGTGCAATTTTGGGCTCCTTATTTTGGAACGGATATACTGACATTGGAAAGGGTTCAGAGAAAATTTATAAGAATGATTGCAGGAATGAAAGGGTTTCCATATGAGGAAAGTCTGGCAGCTCTTGGGCTGTATCCATGAGAATGAGGGGGGATCTCATTGAAACATTCTGAATGTTAAAAGGCCTGAACAGATTAGATATGGCAATGTTATTTCCCATGGTAGGAAAGTCTAGGGCAAGAGGGCATGAATTCAAGACTGAAGGACAACCATTGAGAACAGAGATGCGGAGGAATTACTTTAGACAGAGAGTGGTAAATCTGTAGAATTTTTTGCCATGAAAGACTATGGAGGACAAGGCATTGGGTGTATTTAAGGGAGAGATAAATCAGTCCTTGAATAACCAGAGCATCAAAGAGAATGGGGAAAAGGCAAGGGAGTGGGCATGACTGGAAGATTTGGATCAGCCCATGATTGAATGGTGGAGTATACTTGATGGGCTGAATGACCTACTTCTACTCCTATATCTTATGGTCTAAGTACTGCTCAGACTTAGTATCATGTAACAGGATTATAACGTTCAGCTGTCACAAATGGAAAATGATTACTGTATTTAAGTTGGGTTAGACAATGGTGATCATTTTTGTCTATCATATACAAGCACTCTTAGCAAGAAAAACAAGAAAAACCTACAATGCAATTTGTAACGAGCCCTTCGGTCTTGTGTGGGGAGAGGGAGAGAGAGGTGCTCTGAAGTTTTTAGAGCACCTGAATTGGTTAATTGGAGTTGTATGTTAATTGTTCAGAGTTCCTTATGTTTTTTTCTTGAGCAACTTGCTCTTTATAATGCGGTCTCCTGTCTTTCTGTTTAAAGTTTATTTTGATAGGCTCGGGTATGCCATGTTACTTGTACTATTTAAGCAGATGTCCAATTAGCACTAATTGTAGGGTCATAGGTGTGAGAATGTTACGTCTCATGGTATTGCTTGGCTGGGCCACCAACGTTCTATTGACCTTCTTATGAATAAACTTTGGTCGCTGTCTCTACATCAAAGTCTGTCTTTCCTCCGCACTTGGGTTCTGACATTGCCAGTACACAACATGATAGAAGAACCTTGCCAAGTAATGGACCCAGTGGAGGTTGGACAGTGGAGTTTTGTCGTCGGTTGGCTTTAGGTGAAAATGTCATCTATTCTCAAGTTTACATTCTGAGTTCCTCAAGTCCACGTTCCAAGTCTACGTTCTGAGTGCTTCTAGACTAACTTAAAAATTTCTCAATCCCAGCTAGTAAATTAACATTCTGAGTGACTCTAGTCTACATTCTGAGTGTCTCATGTTCTGATGTTCTCTAGTCTACATTCAAGGCTTTTTCTGTATCTCAGAGCTTTTTCTGTGTCCAAGTGTTCCAGATTCTCAAGGTCCTCATAGTTCTCCAGGCCATCAAGGTTCTCCAAATCATCAAGGTTTCCCATGGTTCTCCAGGTTTTGAGGTCTATTCGAGGTTTCCGAGGTTTATTCAACATTTCCAAGGTTTACTCAATGTTTCCAATTTTTTTTCCCAGTATTCTTACTGTCTCAAGCCTCTCTTGAGGTCCTTCAGGTTTCAGGTCTCTCTAGGGCATCAGGTTCTGGCCATAGGGAGGGGAGTACTGCACTGAGCTCTTTGGGCTTGTGCAGGGAACTGGTGAGGGTGGGACTCTGAGTTTTATAGAACATCTGAATTGGTTAATTGTTGTTTTACCTGATTTATGTTCATTAATTTTAGAGTTCTTGATTATCTCAAGTGGCTTGCACTCTTATAACATTATACCCTGGTGCTTTCCATTTAAACTTCTTAAGTTTATTTGGATGGGCTCAAGGATTCTGTGTTATTTGTATTACTTAAGCAGACACCTGATTAGCGCTAAGCACAGAGTTATAGTTGTGACAATATTATGTATTGCAGTGTCGTTCAAACAAACCACTGATGTTCTGTGAAATTCTTACTAATAAACTTTGGTCACCATCTCTACATCGGTGTCTGTCTTTCCTCCGCACTTGGGTTCTGACACTGCCAGCACACAATGTGATAGTGATCAATTGACTGTCCCCCAAAATTCACACTTTATAATATAAATATTGAGTAAAATCTCCAATGGTCTCTACAGTGATTTTTGGCTTGATTGCCAACTTGAGGCATCATGTCAGAAGCCTGATCAGTTCTTGAGCTGCGTAACACTATTTCAGTATCCCTCAAGAGTGTATCATTCAGTAATTTTTTTATAGATGTGACTGTCAATAAACAATGATTACTCAAATTTGATTTGCATCACTCCTAGGCAGCTCATACAACAGGAAGAATCTGTCCTCAGCACATTTTAAAGAAATACATTTAAAGATAGTTGGTGAGCCCAAGACATACTGAACAATGCCAGTTACTTCCCGATATGAGTGAATTCTTTAGCCATCCAATTCAAACACAAGGAGACTGGTAGAATATTCAGAGAGTAAAGTGCTCCCAGCTGAAAACACTATACAACATGATGGGGAGGGACAATTCTCTCCAGTAAACTGCTGTGAAGACCAATTTGTTGAAATGTTTGTTTACTAAGGACATACTCTCTGCAAATTCCTACAGTTGCTCTCCCAAGCTTAGAAGTCAGCAAATGGCCATGAGTGACTGTAGATGTTTGCGAGTACTTAGTTACAAATTGTGTGCCTCTTTTCCTAGGTTAAAGTAGTAACTTCAGTTGTCTATAAAATGCATTAGTAATGTTGTGACTGTGATCAAAGTCACCAGACAGGCACTGAAGCTGCTGATGTACAAGTCTTCATTCATCACAATAAGTATGTGTGCTCATGGTGACACTCTCGGTAGTCTCAAAAATCCAAAAGTACATCTCATTTTTATACCCTTAAGATCAAAGGTAACAGAAGATGATTCAAAACAATTTCAATAGTTACAATAACATCATTTACTTCAATGTTTAGGGTTGACAATGTTTCTTTTCTATTACATATCTACAGTTGGAGACACCTCTGAATGTTCAGATACCTTGACTGGGACACTTCCCTAAACCTATTTACATTTACAACAGTTCAAATTCCTGAAACCCATAGTTGATGCAGAACATTTAATACAACCTATTGTCTTAACTTTTGATTAGTGCATATGCCATCTCTTAAGCTGTAGGCCAGTTTAACTTCAATTTACTGCTTGGAATTTACAATAGGAAGTAGACTCACCGTTGCTTAAATTAGTATCTGCTATATTCACATAACTCCAGAATACTCTCTAACAAGGATATTTGATTGAAGAAAAATTGAAGAAATATACAGTACTGTGGAAATATCTTAGGCATATGTCTAAGACATTTGCACAGTACTGTATAGTTCTTCAATACTATTATATATATATATATATATATATATATATATATATATATATAGAATTTACAGTACTGTGCAAAGGTCTTAGGCACCCTAACTCTGTGTGTGTGTGTGTGTGTATGTACACACCTAAGACTTTTCCACAGTACTGTAAGAGAAGGCATGTAAATATTGTACAAGTCATTCATTTTCCTGTCATTCTGAATTTCCCCTGAAGAACTTTAGACTTGAGACATTGGACCAGTCATTCACACAGATGTCTAGACTGAATTGATACAAGTACCATGCTGGAAATAAAGGGCTCCAAGCTGTGTGCAAAATCAAGATCACTTCCCTGCATTGTCCTCCTCCTGTAATTTTACCTCCTTAAAAATTCTCATTGATCAACCCATCAGTCACTTGTCCTGGCCTGTATCACCAAAGAAGTGCACTCAAGAATCATTTATAAATGTATCACTACATCAATACCAGCTAGATGCAAGCTGATTTCCCTGTAGCCACAGACTATTAGTTAGTTGCTGCAGCTATAAAAGAGGTCGCAATGGGTCAGGATTTCAGGCCAATTAATGCTGATGTGGAGATTCAGTTCATTGAAAAAATATTTCAGCCACACACATGAGGCGTTATAGGAAGTCAACAGATCATTTGTGGAGGGAAGTAAAGAGTTAACATTTTGCCTCAAGATCCTTCGTCAGTGCAGGAATATTTCAGCCAATAATTTCTGATCAGATGGCTTTTAAAAATATCTTCGGCTACCTTTAAGTACTTTTTGGTGGATTTAGTTTAAAGGCAAAGCCATTCAAAAGCAATTGGCCCTAACTTGCCAATCTCACTTGAGTTAACAAAAATTAGACAGTCTAAGAAACAAAATGTCATTATAATATAGATGAAAGGTGATCCAGTAGAAAATTAACTTAGAAAAAGATTCAAACCATAACAACAGTCTGTATCTTCACAGTGAATATTTTGCATTGAAATTTAATGCTAAGTAACTAGGAAATGGTTTTGGCACATTTCGCTCTATGTGAAAGACAACATTCATCCGTTCCAAGTTCCCATTTAATCCACAAGCTTTAAATAAAAATTAAATAAAACTGCATGCCTAGTTCACACATTGTTGTGATTTTAATATTTCAGTAATATTCAAGTAATATTGTAAATATACTCAACACACACAAAATGCTGGTGGAACGCAGCAGGCCAGGCAGCATCTATAGGAAGAAGTACAGTCGACGTTTCGGGCCATGACCCTTCGTCAGGTTTCGATGTAACGCTGGCAGAGCAGTGTGAATACAGGGTGCTCCTAGTGGCACTCGAGCGGCGTATCAAGCAGAGGCCGTGGGCGGAAGCAATGAGGGGAGAACTGTGCCGCAGACAGGCCTGTATTGGAGAAAATTTGGGGGCGCTTGCAACAGATCTCCGCTACTGTGTTCTGTGTGGCTACCTCGAGTTCCCTCCTGTGGCCCAGGAACAGCTTGCCCTCCATGCCTTTGTAAAGGCACTAACATGGGAGTGCCTCCAGCAGCATGTTCGCCTGACGTTGCCATCATCGCTGGATGAGGTGCTGAGGCGGGGAGAGCAGAAGCGATCTTAGCCCCGCCCCCCCCACCACCAAAGTGTTCCAGCATGCAACGAGCCTGGGCTTGTGTCACTGAGGTGGAGGTGGAAACTGATGAGGAGGAGCCCGTGAGACAGGTCTGACCAGTGCCACGCCGACCCCGAACCGATCTCTGCTACCGGTGTGGTGAGGCAGGTCATTTGGCCCAGACTGCCCCACACTGGCACCACACCACTGCTCAGTTGCAGCCATTGGGAAATGCCAAACGGGCAGCGCCGCCCGAATCCTCCAGCAGAACCCCTCTGTTGTCGCCCCTCTGGGTGGGCTGTCTGGGGGAAGAGCAAAGGCTATACATGGACTGCATGGTGGTGGGTATGGGGTCAACCACCACTATCATCCATCCCGGTGTTCTCCCCAACACAGACCAGCCATCCCCACCTGGGTGGGCAACAACGGCAGTCCAACTGGCGACGGTCACCTGTGACTGTGCGGCGATGCGAGGGGAGAGTTGGCTGAGCATCACAGTGGGGAGAAATGCAGCAGAGCACGAGGTGTGGCTCGCGGACATCCTGGAGTCCTGCATCTTTGGCCTGGACCTGCTGTTCCACTGGGGCTCCCGCGTGGATGTGTCGGGGGCAACACTTTACCTCGCGCTGAAGCCGTGGCTCTCTGCCAGGGCAGCTCCAGGAAATGACCCCAGCAGGAGCAGCAAGGTTTCACAGCGGCCCGCAGAGGTGCAGCACACTCAGCAGCCGCCCAAAGCCATACAGCTGAATCACAGGCAAGTGACAGTGACGGCACTTTGTGTGACAGCCAACGACGACCTTCCCACCATGGAGCAGCAGCTATGCAGTGAACAGCTGAACGATTCTGTGTTGGCCCGGGTGAGGGAATGGCTGACTGTGGAACGAAGGCCAGAGTGGGCAGAGGTCTCTGCAGTGGTCCCAGAGACCAAGGCCCTATACTCGCAGTGGGGAACACTGAAGGTGCGCGACAGGTTGCTGTTCAGGTGTGGCAGTTGTCCGATGGTGACAGACTCTTACAGCTGGTGGTCTCCCAGGAGCTCCGCACCACGGTTCTGTGGTCGGTGCACGTGCTGGTGGGGGCTGGCCATCTCCGAGTGGCAAAGACATGGGATGGCTGCATGAACGCAGGATGTGGAGGTGTTCGTGCACAGCTGCAATGCCTGCAAGTCCCAGAAGGGACTAGGCTGCCAGTCTAGGGAGCCAATGCAGCAGTACATGATGGGGGCCCCAATAAGTGTCTACTGCCCCTCCTGGAGCGGCGGAAAGCATTCGTGCTGCACCAGGACTAGCTGGCACTGTGTCAGCCCCTGGCCACTACTGACCCAGCAAGGCTGTAGGACACTCTGGGTGCCCTGCCTCTTGCCCTCACACTAACAGGTGGCAGTGTCCACACCCACTGGAACTTTGGGACCTTGCTATGGACTCTGGGTTTGCCGGGGACGGCTAACCCCTTGGGTGGGGGGCAGTGTAACATTCTGGGTGGGGGCGTGGTCAACAGCCCACCCCTGCATTTCTAATGACCAGCACTGTTTACTGTTCTTGTGTTAAAATGCTTTTGCAAGATTATGGTGGAAATTCCAGTTCACTTATTGTTACATTTTAGCTTGGATTATACAGTTATTTGCTTGTGTATTTGTGGGTCACACTAACTGTAATGGGGGTGTATGATGGTCACCTCCCCGTCTGTATGAGACTGGTTGGGTTCACTCTCCAGGTCATGGTAACTGGTCCATTTGTGTCGGTGACCCATCTCTTTGTACACTGTGGGTTCGCAGAGAAGGTTTGGAGGAGGATGGAAGGGGCAGTGTCAAAGTTCATCCCCAGCAGCTGCATAACAGAGGACTCTCTGATCTACGGGCTGTTCCAGGGACACACATGGAGACCAACATCCGGTGCTGCTGGAAGATCATCTACTCGGTCAAAGACGCTCTTTGGTCGGCCCAAAACTTGATGGTCTACCAGCACACGGAGATGTCTGTGGGGGAATGCTGCCGATTGGCACATTCTCGGCTGCAGGAGTACGTGCTGAGGGACGCACTCAAATTCGGTGCAGCCACCGCAAGGGCCCGGTGTGGAAGGACCACAGTCTAGGGTTCTTCTCCCGCGGGAGTTGAGGGGTAGTGGGGTTGGGGTTATACCCCCGAATGTAAATATGAAAGAACAGAGTGCCACGTGGGTGGCAAAAATTTTGAATTTTGGAAATGTAAAGACAGTAATGGAAACAACTGTAAAGAATGAAAAGTCATTGAATGGTTATTGTATATAATTTTATTTCTTAATAAGTATATTTTGTTTAATGATTTTTTTTTAATGACAATAAAACTCCCCAGCAGCTGCGTGACAGAGGACTCAGAGGACAGAGGAAGATTAATTATTCTTCCTGTACTCTCTCCATGGAGTTGGCGGAAATTGGTAGAAATGCTGTTTCTAGTATTATTAGTTATACTTTCCAATTTTCCACATTTTATACTGGTTGCAAAATTATGGAACCATAGAATTGTAGAGAAATAGCACAGAAGGCCTACAGTTGTGTTATCCAATTAATCTCATGAATAGACTTATAATTATTTTTCGTTACAAGTCTTTGGGGTTGGAATTGGGCTATGATTGTCACATGTACCAAGGTACAGTGAGAAACCTACTTTTACATGCCATCCATAAAAATAATTTCATCACATCAGTGCATTGAGGTAGTATAAAGTAAAACAAATTTTGTGTGTGTGAGTGGCGGGGGGGTTGGGGTTGGTTTGATGTTCTTGTAGTTCGCCAAGTTGTTTTTCTTGGTGGCCTGGGGGGGGGGGGGGGGGGGGGGGGGGATTGTTGCTCTTCCAGCCATTGTGCAATTTAAATTTGGTGTGATTTGGATTGGGATTTAATGTTCTCACAGTTCACCCAATTTGTTTTACTGTGGGGCAGGTGGGAAGGAGGGTTGTCGCTCTGTTGAGCAATGTAATTTGGGGTGATTTTTAAGTGCTTTTTATGGGGAGGGGGTTGATGAGTTTTTCAAACTTCCATGGTTTTCCTGTTTCATGGCTATCTGGAGAAGATGAATCTCAGGGAGTTGCATATGACGTAAATATTTTGATTACAAATGAATCTTTGAACAATAACATAATACAGAATAAAGAGCAACAGGTACAAAGAAAGTGCAACAATAAACTGCAGAACCAGAATGAGGTATATTATGAGGTCTCAACAGTCCATCTTATTGTACGAGGGAATTATTCAACTGTTTTATTGCATTGGGTAGAAGCTACCTTTATGTCTGATGGTAGGTGCTTTCAGATTTTTCTATCTTCTGCCCATTGGGAGAGGGGAGAATAGAGAATATTTGGGGGTTGGTGGAGCCTTTCATTATGATTACTGCTGAATTGCGGCAGCGTAAAATATAGATCATGGAGACAAGGCTGGTTTTGCAATGTGCTGAACTGTGTTATCATCTCTCTACAGTATCTTGTGGTCACAGGTAGAGCAGTTGCCATATCAAACTATGATACCTCCAGATAGGCTGCTTTAACTAGTGCCTTGGTGAAAAATGGTAAAGGTCCACTGGGACATGCCAATTGTCTTCAGCCTCCTGATTATGTATTGTAGAAGCATTTGTAAGCTCTCTTGGCTATGGCATCTATGCAACTGGATCAGTACAGGACCAATAACAGTTGCTCCTTTCAAAGTTTTCAATATTAGATTGCTCAGTGTCTGTGGACCTGGAGATATGAATGTGTTGGATACAGTTTCTTGTGTTCTTTATGCTCCAGTTTTAAAAAGCAAGTGAGGCCTTTTGGGACATTCTGCCGAGTGGAAGATTGGTTGTGATAATATTGACTGAGACACGGAACTGGAGCTGGAGCTAGATGCACCCAGGACAATCCGAATGGCTGAAAACTTTATGGCTGAGACTTTACTGAGGTGGTCATACCCAAAGTGCAGGCTTCAGATAGTAAATGGGTGACTGCAAGGAGAAGTACAGGGAGTAAGCTGTCAGTGCAAGGTTCTCCCCTCAGCAACAAGTACACCCCTTTGGATTGTGCTGGGTGGGGGGCGTCGACCTATCGGGGCACAGCAACAGCACCGTGCAACTCGTGGCACTGTGGTCAGCTCTGAGGCTCAACAGGGAAGGGTAAAGTTAGGCAGATAGTAACAGGAGACTTGATAGGTTAGGGGGGATGGACAGCAAAATCTGTGTACAGCAGAAGAGAAGACAGGATGGGTGTATTGCCTCCCAAGTGCTAGAGTCCAGGATGCCTCAGAGCAATTGCAGAAGATTCTCAGGAGGGAAGATAGATAAAAAGGAGGAAGAAGTTCTATGCAATGAGTGTAGAAAGTTAGGAAAGAGGCTGAAGAGCAGGAAGAGAATGATGGTAGAGGTGAATGAGTGCCTGAGGAACTGGTACAGGGGGTAAGGTTTCAGAATTCTGGATCATTGGGATCTCCTCTAAGGAAGGTAAGACCTGTACAAAATGGATGGGTTACACCTGAACCTGAGGGGGATTGATATTCTTACAGGTTTTGCTAGAGTTGTTGGGGAGGATTCAAACCATGTTTGAAGGGGGATTGGGACTGGAGTGCCAGGGCTGAGGATGGGGCAGTTGATATACAAGTCAATACAATGTGTAGTGAGACTGTGAGGAAAAACAGGTAAAAGAAAGAGCACAATTGCAGTCAGTGGGTTGAGTTGAAGTGTAACATCAGAGAAAATCAAAAAGGGTTATGAATACAGCATTGAAGATTTTATATTTGAATGTATTCAGTATAAGGAATAAGGTAAATGATGTTGTAGTACCGTTAGAGTTTGCATGAGTGATGCTGTGAGATTCACAGAGTCGCGACAGAAAGAAGATCATACTTAATGTCCAAGGACATTAGCTTAATGAAGGTTAGCTTAACGTCCAAGGACATACTTCTATTGAACATACAGGCAGGTATGCAGAGTGGTGGTGTGGCTCTGTTGATAAAAAATGAAATCAAATCCTTAAAACGAGATGACATAAGATCATAAGACGTAGAATCATGAAAGGTAGAGTTAGGAAATAGCAAGGGTTATACAGCCCTCCAAACAGCCAGCAGAATGTGAGATATAAATTTCAGTGAGAAATATAAATGACATGTAATAAGGGCAATGTCACAATAGTCATGGGGCAGTTCAATATGCAGGTAGATTAGGAAAATCTGGTTGAAGCTGAATCCCAACAGAGAGAATTTGTAGAATGCCTATGAGATGGCTTGTTGTTGAGCCCATTAGGGGAAAGGCAATTCTAGATCAGACATCGTGTAATGAACCAGATTACGGAGCTTAAGGCAAAGGAACCCTTAAGAAGCAGTAATCATCCTATCATGGAATTCACCCTGCAGTTAGAGAAGGAGAAGCTAAAATCAAGTGTATTGTTATTACAGTACAGGAATTACAGAAACATGAGAGAGATGCTGGCCAAAGTAGCTTGGAAGGGGACACTAGCAGGGATGATGGCAGAACAGCAATGGCTGGACTTTCTGGGAGTAATTCAGAAGATGCATGATTCTCAAAGATGAAAGAGTTTTCAAAAGGGAGGATGAAGCAACTGTGGCTAACAAGCAAAGTCAGAGACAGCATAAAAGCAAAAGAGAGGGCATATAATATAACAAAAATCAATGAAATTGGGGAGCTTTTAAAGACCAACAGAAGGTAACTGAAAAAACCATAAGGGAAAAGATGAATATGAAGGTAAGCTAGCCAATAATATCAAAGGAGATACAAAATGTTTTTTTCAGATATAGAAAGAGTAAAAGAGAGGCAAGAATGGATATCAGACTGCTGGAAAATGATTCTGGAGAGATAGTAATGGATGACAAATAAAAGGTATTCAAACTTAATAAGTATTTTTTATCAGTCTTCACGTAGTATCCCAGAAGTTCGAGAGTGTCATGGGGAAGAAATGAGTGTAGTTGCTATTCCTAAAGAGAAAGTGTTTGGGAAACTGAAAACTCAGAGATGGATAAGTCACCTGGACCAGATGGACTACACCTCAGGATTCTGAAAGAGTAAGCAGAGGAAATTGAGAAGGCATTAATAATGATCTTTCAAGAATCACTAGATTCTGGAATGGATCTGGAGGACTGGAAAATTGCAAATGTTAGTCCATTCTTTGTAAAGGGAGGGAAGCAGAAAAAATGATGTTATAGGCTATTTAGCATGACTTCAGTGTTTGGGAACACGTTGGAGTCCATTATAAAGGATGAAGTTTTGAGTACTTGGAAGTACATGATAAAGCAGGCCAAAGTCAGTGTGGTTTCCTTAAGGGAAAAACTTGCCTGTAAAATCTGTTGGAATCCTTTGAGGAAATAACAGGTAGAATAGGCAGAGGAGAGTCAGTGGATTTTGTTGACTTAGATTTTGACAAAGTGCCACACATGAGGGTGTTTAACAAGATAAGAGCCCATGGTATTATAGAAAAGACACCAGCATGGATAAGAGATTGGCTGACTAACAGGCGGCAAAGTGTCAGAATAAAGAAGGCCTACTCTTGTTGTCTCCCAGTGACCAGTGGCATCCATAGGGGCAGTATTGGTACCACTTATTTTATGGCTTTGTGGAGAGTTTGCTGAAGCTATAAAGATAGGGTGGAGGGGTGGTAGCATTGAGGAAGCACAGAATCTGCAAAAAGGGCTTGGACAATTTGGGAGAATGGTCATAGAAGTGGCAGATGGAATACAGTGTAGTGAATACAGTCATGCACTTTGGTGGTAGGAACAAATGTGTATACACAGGAACTTGAAACTGCTCACTTTTTCCAGTTCTGATCTCTTGATGAGGACTGGTGTGTGTTCCCTTGAACTCCCTGGCCTGGTCCACAATCAATTCTTTGTTTTTATGGATATTGACTGGAAGGTTTTTACTGTGACTCCAATCAACTAGCTGATCTATCTCACTTCTGTACACCTCCTCATCACCATCTAAAATTCTACCAACAATAGTTGTGTCATTGGCAAATTTACAGATGGCATTTGAGACACACAATCATGAGTTATAGTATTGAAGGCAGAGCTATAGTCAATAAACAATAGCTAACACAGGTGTTTTTACTGTCTCCGGGCTGCAGCGATGATTATAAGGTCAGATTTAGCTCAATCTCTCCTGAATGTTTCTTTTTGATCTATTTTCACCATCCTTTGAAGCAATACATTCTAGATAGCTTAGAAACAATACTCTAACAAAAATTGTTATTATTTTAAATCCCTTTATCAAATCCTCGCTTAACCTCCACTGATCCAAAAAGAATGATCTCAGCTTTTCCAGTTTCTCTATATAAATCAAGCTCTTCATTCCCGACACCATTAGAACTAAAATCTCCTATCAAAATATCTTGACATCTTTCCAAAAGTGGCAAGTGCCAAGTTTCCCAAACTTGGGGGAGAGTACAGTAGCTAAGGTTTAAACCAATGTTTAATTAAATGTTTAGCATAACTTCAATTTACTCTATTCCTCCAACAATAAAGAGATCCATCACTGCTCTAGAATACTTTAATATGTATGCACTGTGAAATAGCTTAATTTCCTGGAAAAGTGATCAATTACTTACCATATCATTTGCAGAGTGTGCCTTAAACCTGGAAGTATAGCCAGCAGTGCTTGGATATTGGGACTATTTGGATTTTGGGAATATTGGGAAGTTTGCTGTAGCATTTTTTCAGCTTTCCATCAGTGTTCCAGTTTTTTTCCAAAGCTCTACAGTTATTGTATCTTTCTGTGAGTCATTCGCAGGTTGTTTCTTCTATCCTCTACATTTTTGTCACCATTATAATTACCCATGTGCATAAGAAATTATTCTTCAATTTTCATTTTGAAGCTTCAGATACATTATCCCTCTCTAACACCATAGTTGATTCTCTGTTTAATTATGCCCTTTCTTCAAGGCAGATCACTCCTGAATACCATGTAATCTGGAAAATGGAGCCAAATTGAGAGGAACATGCCAGCTGTTCTAAACACAGCTACCAGCATTGCCTTACATAAATGGCAAGATAATTTGGGGTTTTGACCTGGTAAACACAGAAAAACTTACAAAATGTGGTGATATAGCCCGGACCTTCACAGGAAAAGCCCTCCCCACCATTGAGCACATCTACAAGGAGTGCTGCCACGAAAAACAGCATCATCCATCAAGAAGGCCATCATCCAGGACATTCTCTCTTCTCACTGCTTCCATTAGGAAAGTAGTGCAGGAGCCTTTGGTCTCATACCACCAGGTTCAGGAATAGTTTTTACCCTTCAATCATCAGGCTCCTGAAAAAGCTTGGACTACTTCACTTACCTCAACACTGAACTGATTCCATAATTTATGGACTCAGTTTCCAGGGCTCTACAACTCATGCTCTCAACATTATTTATCTATTTATTTTGCAGAGTTGCCTTCTTTGGCACACTAGTTGTCAGTCTTTGTGTGTAGTGTTCATTGATCCTATTGTATTTTGTTATTTTACTATGAATGCCTGAAAGAAAATGAATCTCAAGGAGAAATATGGTGACATATACATACTTAGATAATAAATTTACTTTGAACATCCATGCCATGCAAGTTTCTTGATTTACTTCCATTGTTCCTCCATCTTCTCTTATTTGCCATGCTCTCCACTGTAGCCTATGTAGTTAGGATAAGCTACCTTTCTTACCCTCCTTTTTCATTCATGATTTTGTTAATTCATGGTCTCACAATAGGAATTATATATACTGATTGGTGAAACAACTATTTGTTGTGTACAATTTAAAGTGTTTCCATTTGCTTCTCTGCATTGTTGTTACCAATCCTGTTGTCTGATTTTAACTTTCAAGTTCAATTTTTAATCTTAAAAATTATTCTGTAGTAATCTATTTTTCTAGGTCTTTGTCATACTTACATTTATTATCCTAATGTGTATTACCGTTTGATCACTATTGTTAAAATGATTCCCTACTTCTCCTACTGGCTCTGGGAAATCCTCAGATTCCAAACTTGCTGTTTGGGTATTTATTCTAGTCCATGTTTCCTCTTTGCTTACTTCTGGCTAAATCCTTCTGGAGAATAGTTCTACTATAATTAATAATATTTTTAACTTATTTTATTAATTTGTTCTACATATTCAATTTAACTAGCAGATGTTCTGAAGGCCTTCACTGAGGTGAAACACAAGACATGATTAAATAAATTTACAGCATAATTGATGGGAATTATACATTAGTTTACACTGATGAATAGTTGAACAGACTGGAAAGAGAGCAAAAGAATAAACAAGTTTTATTTTGGGTTTGGTTAGCTGTTGGGTTCCACGGGGTGCTGGTATCCCAGTTTAGATGAGGAGATCTGGTGCAATTTATATAAATTTGCTGATGGTATTTTGTTGGGTGGCAGTATGGATTGTGAAAAGGATTTTGAAGATTTAGGGAGGACACAGAATGGCCAAATGAATGGGAAAGACACTACACTGTGTTGTGGTGTATTAAATGTTGTGAAATATTGGATGAAATTCTGAACAGCTCCAAGTAACACTTTATCTCTTTGTAAGCTTGCAGCATTTAAGGTGTCAAGATGTCTGTACAAGTTAAACACTGTAGGTTTTTAAAATGTCTAATGTTTGATTATAGCAGCTGGATTCTTTCCTGGCCTCAGGCACCAGTGGCTTGAGGATGTCTGCAGTAACAAATGAGTTGTTTGAATGAAAGAAATCATACTGAGCAAGTGGAATGAGAACAAAAGATCAAAGAGTTTGTCTGTCTCTATGTGGAACTCTTATTTATTGTGGAGACCTATCATCAGTTCTTAGGGTTTCACTTAGACTGCAGAATTGCAATCAATCCTGACCCAGGCTGGTTTCACAAGTGGGAATTTGAAGTTCTCAACAACAGCAAAAATCAAGTCCCCCAACAACACTGACAATCAAGTTGTGACTGAGAGTTGTGAGCCCCCACACCTCTGTTACTTACTAAACCACACAAAATATGGTAATTTATGTTATCTATTTTATGATAATAAATTAGGCTTAAGTTACTTTGTCATGCTTGTGCACTTATTACCACATCTCTTGGACATTTGAAATGTCTCTTTGGGTCTGAACAGCCCAGCCCATTACACTTAATATAATGCAGGAAAACATGAGGTCATCTACTCAGGTAGAAACGAATTCAAATGACTGTTTTTCAGACAACAGAAATTGAAGGGTGTTGAATTTCAGACGGATCCAAGTATTTTTACACCAGATGTATAGCAATTAAATAGGCAAGAGGAAGCTACGAAATACTGGTCTTAATTGCAAGAGTACTTTGAGTGCATTTACGTTACATTTTAATTAAAGGATGTGCTGTTGTCATTCTCTACCAAGTGAAAGATACAGTTAAGAAAGTGGGAGTTTATGGAAGTCCACTGGATTTAATGCAGGAATGGTAAATTTGGCACATGAGAGGTTAAACAGACCGGACCAATACTCTCAAGTGCAGAAGAATGAGGGGTATAAGATGGTTTCCTCAAGCTGCATTACCTAGAATTAGGATCACAAATACAAAGAGATAAGCTTTTCAGAACTGAGATGAGAAGAAATCTCTTCACTTAAATGGTAGCAGTTCTTTTAAATTCTCTTCCCAAGATCGCTGCAAAGGTTCAGTACTGAGGAAATTCAAGCCAGAAATTGCTAGAAATGAAAAGCTGCAATCTCAAAATGTCAGTTGCCACAAACAGAACACAGATGATCTAAGTGAAATTTTCTCCATAAATGACACCAACCTCAGAAGTATTTTCCTTCCAATGAGAATATGTTCAGAAACTTAACCTGTTTCTAGGACACACTAAACATATTAGCACACATTTGCACTTACATTCCCATTAACTTAGTGATTACTTTCTGTGGTTGCATACCTAGTCTCCCCTCAGTTTTAAAAAAAAAACACTGAAATATAGAAAAATAACTGCCGCCAAACCTTTCTTCTGAGTATTGGTGCATTCACTAACTCAGCAAGAGGACCTGGAATACAACTCTAATGTTCCATAAACATTTTTTTTGCTGTTTTAGACTGGTAGCATTGTTTCTCTGCACAATCGAGAATACCAGTATTAAAGACTCTCCCATCTATTAAACCTTTCCAGTGGTTTCAGATAACACAATATTACCAGTATTTTCAAAATCAGAGATAACCTCTCAGACTCCAGCAATCTATTCCACCATGCTAACACACACACACACACACACAGACACCACCCCCCCCCCCCCTCCTTTTTAAATTAACATAGTGCTCCTCTCCTCTGTTGTAGTTCTGTTCGGCCCAGCTACTGGGTTACATAGTGCTGCAAAGTCTAAAATATCTTTTCTCCAATGTTTCCTTCATTAAATACTCCATTGCACAGCATTGCAACATTACAAAGCTTCAAATATTGCAGTATTTGCACCAACAATGAAAGTTTGAGAGCATTAGAAGCCTCCCATAAATTAACAGTCCAACCAAAATACTGCATTTAACAAGTAAAATATCATTACTTTACAAAACTATGGATCTTCCAGGGAATCTGTACATTTTTTGCAAACACCAATGAGTAATACCACATCTACAGCACAAAATTAGGCCAAAGGTTCCAAGTTGCCTGTGGTAGGAATAAATATTCTAATGAGCTCTGACTGCATTTGTCCAGCTAACCCTATTAGCATACTTCTCGTTAACTTTCTTCATTCTTCTGTTTGATCTTATTTTGATTAAATACACAATAGAAAATAAAAGACAAAGGTTAATGCACAAATTAATGGAGAAGTACAGTGTCATGTATTCTCATATCATTCTTTCAAATGAAGTGCTGAACATTACAATTTACTTCAATAACTTCTACCATGAAACAGTACAGCTCAGGAATTGAGGTGAAGCATCTTAACTCTAAATGGAAGTCTACAATTGTTATTTTGTACGATGTTTCTGTTACAAGCTTTTAGATCTCTATTGTTTTAAAGAGTACAGATATCTTGAATAACAATGCTATTAATTAAATTATTGTTCATTTTATTTTATTTATTTTGTTCAAGAAGTGCTTTAAGTGTAAGCCAGTAAATTAAGTCAGTTAGCCTGACATCAGACATGGGTAAATTATTGGAAGGCATTCTAAGGGACAGGATATATAATTATTTGGTTATAAAGTACTTGATTAGGGATAGTCAACATAGGTTTGTGCTTGGTAGGTGATAAAAAAACCTCTGTAAATTTGTTTTGACGAGAAGGTTAGCAAGAAGAGTGATGAAGGAAAGGCATAGGACATTGCCTATAGGGACTTTATCAAGGCCCTTGACAAATTCCTACATGGGACGTTGGTTCAGAATGTTGAGTTGCTTGGCACTCAGCATTAAGTAGCAAATTGGATTCAACATTAGCTTACTTGTATAAGATACTGGTAAGATCAAATTTGGAGTATTGTGTACAGTTCTGGTCAGAAAAGTTATCACTAAGTTTGAAAGAGTGCAGAGAAAATTCCTATGGATTTTGCCAGGACTTGAGGACCTAAGTTAAAGGAATAGGTTAAAACTTTGTTCTCTAGAGCATGGGAGTATGACAGGAGATCTTGTAGAGGTATACAAAATTATGAGGGTGAAAGATAGGGTGAATGCATGTAGGCTTTTCCCCTTAAGGTGGCTGAGACTAGAATGAGAGGTCATAGGTTTGGGGTGAAAAGTGAAATATTTAAGGGGAATACAAGGGAAACTTCTTCACTCAGACGGTGGTGCCAGTGTGGTTTGGACAGCCATTGTAAGTGATAGGGGTTCGATTATAACATTTATAAGAAGGTTGGATAGGTACATGAATGGATGGGTTTGGAGGATATAGTCCAAGTGTAGGTGGATGGAACTACACCCAAGATCAGTTCAGCTAAATGAGTCAAATTATCTGTTTGTGTTCTAGCTCTATGTGACTCTAAATGTGTGAATATTTCATAAAGAAAACCAAAGCTTTAAAACATAAAAACCATCCAATTGATTATATTTTGACTGAAGGAGCCTTTAATCATCTGAACAGTTCTCATACACTTTTTAATCTGAGATTGTCTTTCTAAGCAATTCATAGTATTCTATTACAAGGCAAAGCTTCACTGGGTTTGTGGCACAAATTTACTCTCTACTTAACAATTAACTTGAAGGCACTGCAGCTCAATGGATTGGATTAGGACATTGTTCTTTTACCAGATTCTGGTTGAGTTCAGGGTGATGGGATGAAAATGTATTTTGCAAGCTGCAAGGTATGTCTTTTGCTAACTGTGAGGTATGAAAAATTATGAATTTAATAGTTGTAGATCCACAAAACAAAATTAGAAATGTTGTCCAGAAAGGTTATATATGTGAACATTAAAGAGAAAACCAAAATGTCATGTTGCTACTGTGGTAGGTCTCTTCTTTATAACCAGAATTGAATTCTTTTCAGGAAAAATCAAGGAGAATTTTTATATATTGACCAGCTACAGATGAAGTAGATATGTTTAATGTTGATGCTTGGAGGCAAAACTTATTGTCTTTGCTAATTATAGTCAAACATATGATCTGACTATAAGGTGATAAAATACATCTCCAATAAAGTTAACTAGAGTAGGAATATCATCCACAGCTGATAGCTACAAATTTTGTATTTGTACTCCATTTACTTAAATTTTCCAGTTCCCAGTAACAATCTTAGGCTGCCCCCTTGGACTCAGGAAGACAGTGGTAATGCTATAAGAGTTGTGGAATTTCAACTGACACTGCTTCCAGGTTTCTGAATTTCATTTTAACGACTGATAGCTTTCACTTCCAAAATTCTTAGTGAATACAAAGTAAGCTATACCATAGGCTTTTCCAAGTCTAGCAGAGGTAGCAATGCAAACTTTCATTTAGGATTTCATTCAGCACTATCCCACTGCTCTTGTCACATTCCTCCCTCATAAACAATGACAATTTTATTTCTGCTTTATGTGTCTTCCTGGCATCCCTGGTGCAAATTATTTCCTTGCAGCTCTCTGCCTCATCAACCAAGTTATTAAGGCTGGTTTGATAATTCTCGGAACCTGGCCAGCTGAACCTCTTTCCAATCTATTCAACCACAGAACACTAGAACAGTTGTGCATGCTAATATGCTTTAACAAGATGGAGCCCCATAAGAGCTGAAGCCCCAGCAACAAGACAAATCAATTCCTCAGGTGCTTGTTTTAACTACCAATTATCATCAAATCTGCAGTCATTACATGGGTAACACTTGTAAAGCATGGATATGTTTGCTTCAGTAATGAGTAAAAACTTTGCTTTTGGTTTTGTATTGTTTGCTTCAGTAATGCGCAAAAACTCTGCTTTAGGTTTTGTATTGTTGCATATACTAACATATAGTAAAAAAGCTTTTGTTTACATGTCACACAGTTATGAGTGTATAGGGAGTATAGTAAGGTGGTGCTGAGAACATGGTCTTGAGAAGCATATCTGTTGAGGATAATCATGGAGAGGTTTCATTGCCTAACCTTCCTGATTAAGATGTGTTGGTCAGGAAGTCTAGGACATACTTGCTAGAAGGGCTGCAGGGATCTGAGACTAGGAGCTTGAAAATGAGTTTGTTTAGAATTATGGTACTGAAGTCAGAGATATTCAATAAACTGAAGTCTCAGGTAGGTAACTTTGTTATAAAGGTGTTCCAGAAATGATTGTAGGGCCAGGGAGATGCAGCCACTGGGACCTGTTTTGGCAGTTAACAAATTACAAATGACCAAGGTTGTCCGAATGCAGAAGTTGATGTGTGCCATGACCAGAACCTCAAAGCATTTCACAATGACAGAAGTCAGAGTCACTTTGTGGTAATCATTAAGACCATAAGATAAAGGAGCAGAATTAAGCCATTTGGCCCATAGAGTCTGCTCCATAATTTCATCATGGCTGATCCACTTTTCCTCTCAGCCCCAATCCCCTGCTTTCTCCCCATATCCCTTCATGCCCTGACCAATCAAGAATCTATCAACCTCTGCTTGAAGTATACGTAAAGTCTTGGCCTCCTCAGCTGCCTGTGACAAAGAATTCCACAGATACACAACTCTCTGGCTAGAGAAATTCCTCCTCATTTCTGTTCTAACAGCATACCCCTCCATTCTGAGGCTGTGTCCTCTGGGCCTAAGACTCTTCCATCATAGGAAACATCCTCTCCAGATCCACCCTATCAAAGCCTTTAACCATTAGATAGGTTTCAATGAAGTCACCTCTCATTCTTCTGAATTCCAGTGAATAGAGAGCCACAGCCATCAAGTGCACTTCATATGACAAGCCATTCAATCCTGCAATAATTTTCATAAAACTCCTTTGAACCCTCTTCAGTTTCAGCACATCCTTTCAAAGATGAGGAGCCAACAACTGCTCACAATATGGCCTCACCAGTGCTTTATAAAGTCTCAGCATTATATCCTTGCCATTATAATCTAGCCCTCTTGAAATGAATGCTAACATTGCACTTGCCTTCTTCACCACAGACTCAACCTGCAAATTAACAGAGGGAATCCTGCACAAAAACTCTTAATCCCTTTGCATGTCAATTTTTTGTATTTTCTCTCCATTTAGAAAGTAGTTAAACTTTTCATTTATTCTACCAAAGTGCATGACCATAGACTTCCTGACACTATATTCCATCTGCCACTTCTTATCTGTTCAAATTCTTCTGTAGCCACTCTCTCCTTCAAAACTACCTGCCCCTCCACCTATCTTCATACTGTCTTCAAGCTTTGATAACAAAGCACCACTTCTGTCGTCCAAGTTATTGACATATAACATAAAAAGAAAAGGTCCCAACACAGATGCTTGTGCAATACCACCGGTCACTGGCAGCCAACTAGAAAAGGCTTCCTTTATTCCCACTCTTTGCCTCCTGCCAATTGGCCACTGCTTTATCTACGCTAGAACCTTTCCTATAATACCATGGGTCTGTAGCTTGTTAAGCAGCTGCAATTGTAGAACCTTGTCAAAGGCCTTTTTGAAAATCCAAGTGCACAACATCAACCAATTCTGCTTTGTCTATCCTGCTTTTTATTTCTTCAAAGAATTCAAACAGATTTGCCAGGTAAGAATTTCCCATGAGGAAACCATTTAATCAGGTGCCTCCAAGTACCCTGAAACCACATCTTTCAAAATCAACTCCAACATCTTCCAACCACTGAGGATAGACTAACTGACCTATAATTTTCTTTCTTCTGCCTCTCTTCTCTCTTGAAGAGTGGAATGGCATTTTCAATTATCCAGTATCTAGTGATTGTTGAAAGATCATTACTATTGCCTCCACAATCTCTTCAGCCACCTCTTTCAGAACCCTGAGGTGTACCCTATCTGGTCCAGGTGACTTACCTACCTTCAGACCTTTCAGTTTCCCAAGAACCTTCTCCCTAGTAATGGTAATTTCACACACTTCATGACACCTGATACCTGTAACTCCCACTATACTGCTAGCGTCTTTCACAATGAAGACTAATGCAAAACACTTATTTAGTTCATTCACCATTTCCTTGTCCCCCATTACTACCTTTCCAACATCATTTTCAAGAGCTGTGTTAACCATTCTCGTCTCTCTTTTATAAAGGTCATTGTACAACATCCAATCCAGAATAGCTAATCCTCTAAAGGGCTGAACTGCAAGCTGCTCTAAGAAGCCAACTCAGAGGCATTCTAGAAATTTCCCCTCTTGGAATCCAGCACCAACATGATTTTTTTCAATCTACCTCCATGGCCATTGTAACATTGCCCTTTTGGCATGCATTTTCTATCACCCATTGTAAATTGTAAACCACATCCTTACCACTGTATACAACTCCCATCAGGGTATTTTTACCTTTGCTGTTCCTTAGCTCTATCCACTATGATTCAACATCTTCCAACCCTGTGTCACTTCTTCCTAATGATTTGATTTCATTTTACCAACAGAGCAACGTCACCTCCTCTGCCTTCCTGCCTGTCCTTTTGATACAATGTGTATCCTTGGACATTCAGCTCCCAGCTTTAATCTAATTTCAGCCATGATTCAGTGATACCTACATTATACATGCCAATCTATAACAGTGCTTCAGTACATCTACCTTATTCTGTATACTGCATGCATTCAAATATAACACCTTCAATCCTGTATTCACTCTTCGATTTTCTCTGCCTGTTACGTGGCAACTCACCCTGTTAACTGCAATTTTGCCCTTTCATCAGCCTCTCCTTGCTAGGAGTCTCACTTCACATTGCCTTTGTTTGTAAACCAATTGCCTCATCTTCAACACTATCACTCTGGTTCCCCCTGTCAAATTAGTTTAAACCAATGCAAACAACATTAGCCATCCTGCCTGCATGGATATTGGACCACCTTGGGTTTAGATGTAACCTGTCCCTTTTGTACAGGTTGTACCTTCCCCAGAAGAAATCCCAATGATCCATAAATCTGAAACCTACCCCCTGCACCAATTCCTCAGCCACACGTTCACCTGCCAAATTATCCTATTCTTGCCCTCAATGGCATGTGGCACAGGCAGCAATCTGTCTATCCTTGAGGTGTTGTTTCTCAACTTTCTACCTCACTCCCTAAAATTTCTCTTCAGATCCTCCTCACCTTTTCTACCAATCTCATTGGTGCCAATATGTACCAAAACTTCTGGCTGCTCACCCTTGCCTTTGAGAATGCCATGTATCCTGATCCCGGCACCAAGGAGGCAATATACCACCTGGATTTCTCTATCGCGCCCACAGAACCTCTGACTAAGGAATTTCCTATCACTCCTCTTCACCACTATGCTCTGCTGAGCCACAACACCAGACTCTGTGCCAGAGACCTAATCACTGTGATTCCCCACTGGTAGGTCATCCCCCTCAATAGTATCTAAAATTGTAGAATTAGTGAGGGGAAAGGCCGCAGCAGGCGTACTCTGCACAGGCAGTGAATTTCCTCTCCTTCTCCTGACAGTCACCCTGTCTCCTCCAATCTAGGGGTGACTACCTCCCTGTAGCTCCTGTCTATCACCTCTCATTCTCCCATATGAGTTGAAGGTCATTGAGCTGTAGCTCCAGTCCCTTAATATGTTCTCTCAGGAGCTGCAACTCAGTGCACCTGGTGCAGATGTGTTTATCTGGGGGACTGGAAATCTCCCAGACTTCTCATATCCGTCACACAGTACAAAACACTCCCCTGCAGACAGTCTCCTGAAACTACTATGGCCTAACAGATGCAGAATGAACAAATAAGAACAGAGTGAAAGTAACTTATAAGATACTTTACCTCACCCAAGCCTGATGAGCTGAAGCCACTCTAAACCCTGGCACTCTGAAAAGAATGGTGGTTGTGCTTGCACTTGAGTTATTCTTATCAACCACTTCCAATGAATCCCTTTGATTGGCCACTCCTCAACTCAGAGAAACTGCCACGAAACTCTAACATCTTGATTGCCACCCTGATTAAAAGACGTGTTACCTAAATTCACTTTGGCACCTGGATAATAATGATCTGCTTAAAGCAGGTGGTAATGTCAGGATTTAACCATAAATCGTAATAGTGTTTCAGCTCCAAAAGCCTTTTGGATTTCAAGGCCAGCCATTACTTGGGGCTTTCAAGTGTACTTGAGTTGTAACTTCCATAAAAATGGCAATAAGATCGGTCAGGCAGGACCTTAACCCTTCTGAAATAATGAACTGCTTGATTTTTTTTTTGCAAAATTATTCTCAAACTGTTCTTAGAATTGCAGTCTCTTACAAAAATTGAAGGGAGGCTAAGCATCTTTCTGAATATGTAATCGGTGTTAATCTATTTCCAATGTACTTAGAACATTTCCATTAACTTCTTCAATATGTTGATAGCATCTTTGACACATATTTTTCCTTAAATGCCTTTTTCTTTTAGTTTTTTTCAGTAAATTTATTTCATTAGTCCAGAAATTGCTGAAACATGTGCAGCCAATGGAACTTCAGAGAAAGACTGAAGCAAGTAAACGATGAAATGGAATGTAAATTAGATTAAAGACAGAAAGAGATGGAAGAAAAAATATTGGTTCAAAAATAGCAAAATAAAGGAAAAAACATAATATTTAAGGGATCCCAAGAAACAATTTACTGCTTGTAAGAATGGAGCATTTTCATTGCTTTCATTTTTCACCATGAAGGTTAAATGACCTATCAATGCCATAAATTGCATCATTAAAAGTGGCATTACAAAGACAATTTTTAGCCATAGCTGTTCATCACAAGGTTATGTCATGAAATTTTTGGATAGTGCAAATATAGCAATTTCGTGACATACAATGAAGAGGTTAATGAGAAGATGGGTGATTCTTTGTCAGCTTCCAAGAGGCTAACAGGGAGCAACACAAATCGTTCAGCAACCTGTTGTGAATGGTTACTAATTATGTATCTCTACGTAGGTACAAATTGTATTTTTACACATACGCGTTAAAAAGATGTAGTCCATGATGTTGTCACTGTTTTTCTTGGCAATTTCTGATAAAGGTAAAACTGATCTACTTCATTGGGTATTAATTTACCTGAAGAGGTCATGATTTGTTCTTGATTTTTTTTTACAGTAAGTAGTTATGCCATTTTTAATCAGTTAAAATATTTTCTTATCAGTGAAATATCAACAACATTTTCAATTTTTCATTCTATCATCACCACCTTCGATGAGCCTGCAAAACCTTTAAATAATTCAGGAACTAGCTATCATATCTGACACAAATGTCTGCTGGAAAAGATAAATGTCCTTTGAAATGCTGCTGAGACCTAGACCACTGACAGTAGGATCCCAAACCAATGTAAAAGTATAACTAATATTGTCTCCACAAAGTTCTCCCAAATTTCAAGAATAAGCAAACTAATGCCAATGTCCTCCCCAAGAATGTCTGAGCATTGATACCCTAGTTACACACAACTCAGCTACACTGATGTTGATCGTGTACCTGACCCTGGATTCCTGAAACAGACATTCTAACCCAAGCCCTGTTGTGCAAGGAGGTTACCGGACAAACAGACAGAGAAAATTTTAGAAGGATGTGGTTTAAAGCTTCACTGAATAATTACACCATTCTCATCAAATTGTGGGAATAATTGGCCCATGACTGCCCACAGGAGAGTTCAGATTATTAACCATATAACCATATATAACCATATAACAATCACAGCACGGAAACAGGCCATTCCGGCCCTCCTAGTCCGTGCCAAACTCTTAATCTCACCTAGTCCCACCTACCCGCACTCAGCCCATAACCCTCCACTCCTTTCCTATCCATATACCTATCCAATTTTACCTTAAATGACACAACTGAACTGGCCTCTACTACTTCTACAGGAAGCTCATTCCACACAGCTATCACTCTCTGAGTAAAGAAATACCCCCTCGTGTTTCCCTTAAACTTTTGCCCCCTAACTCTCAAATCATGTCCTCTCGTTTGAATCTCCCCTACTCTCAATGGAAACAGCCTATTCACGTCAACTCTATCTATCCCTCTCAACATTTTAAATACCTCGATCAAATCCCCCCTCAACCTTCTACGCTCCAATGAATAGAGACCTAACTTGTTCAACCTTTCTCTGTAACTTAAGTGCTGAAACCCAGGTAACATCCTAGTAAATCGTCTCTGCACTCTCTCTAATTTATTGATATCTTTCCTATAATTCGGTGACCAGAACTGTACACAATATTCCAAATTTGGCCTTACCAATGCCTTGTACAATTTTAACATTACATCCCAACTTCTGTACTCAATGCTCTGATTTATAAAGGCCAGCGTTCCAAAAGCCTTCTTCACCACCCTATCTACATGAGACTCCACCTTCAGGGAACTATGCACTGTTATTCCTAGATCTCTCTGTTCCACTGCATTCCTCAATGCCCTACCATTTACCCTGTATGTTCTATTTGGATTATTCCTGCCAAAATGTAGAACCTCACACTTCTCAGCATTAAACTCCATCTGCCAACGTTCAGCCCATTCTTCTAACCGGCATAAATCTCCCTGCAAGCTTTGAAAACCCACCTCATTATCCACAACACCTCCTACCTTAGTATCATCAGCATACTTACTAATCCAATTTACCACCCCATCATCCAGATCATTTATGTATATTACAAACAACATTGGGCCCAAAACAGATCCCTGAGGCACCCCGCTAGTCACCGGCCTCCATCCCGATAAACAATTATCCACCACTACTCTCTGGCATCTCCCATCTAGCCACTGTTGTGGAATTGTTGGGAATCCTGAGTCGATGCATCACCAGCACACAGAAGCCCTGGATAATTGGAAATACAAGGACACCACGTCACAAATGATCCAATCATCATCTTTGTTAGGCATCCAATCTGCTCCAATCTGTATCTTCTACTACATCCACTTCAAAGCACTTATTTATTTAAAGCCACAATAAATTGAATGTAGCTTTTTTGAAAGTAATACATCTCCATTTTTGGTATTTCTTGCTAATTTTGGGTCATTGTTTGCCACAGAAGCTATGACTGATAAAAGAAGCAAAAAAGAGCCAAGCGAGAAGAACTCAGCAGGTTTCCTGAGCCCTTGACAACTTCTTCCACCCCAACAATGCTGCCTGACCTCCAGTAGATTGATCAAGAACTAATGACCCAGGAAAGACATTACATAGGTATTTCGATAGGTAAAAAGTTCTATATGACTCAATGAATGATAAAATCACTATGTAAAATTTCTCCAAAATTCATAACCAGAAAGTCACTGAGGAATATAACCAATTTTAAGTTTTGTGTCTATTAGATGAGGAATATATTGGGCATAATTAGAAGCACTACATAAACTAATATTTTGCATTTATCATTCATAAAGGTCTGAATTTACCATGTTTTGCAAAACTTCATTAATTAGATATTACAGACAGAAAGAAATTCAGATAAGAGCCAAAGAAAGAAATGAATGCATTGAAAAACAAACTTAAGATCTTTATAAATATAACCTTTATTTTGCTTCTGTTTCTGGAAGGCCAAACAAAAGAAAACTGTGAGGATTCAATGGGGAATTTATTTTATTCAGGACTCAAGACAAAAAACAAACAATTCAATCAACTAGCAGATTAGCCGGTTGTTCTGTTCTTTATAGCCTGTGGGAAATGGCTAGTGTGCAATATTTGTTTGAGATATACACAAGATGAGGCTCAATTTTCATTAAGGTTTGTATTGTAATGCTTTGAGATTAATATATGACAATGTGCTACATAAATGCAAACATCATTAATGTGAACTGTTATGTTATCTATTTGCTGTTCAATCTCAATCACGATTATAGTAATTCATTAACTTATGGCATCAATATATTTATAAAGAATTCCTGAAATAACATGGACAAAACATTCTGGGAAATGAATTAGATGACTGTCCCACAGATAAAGCAATGAGCAGTAAATCTAGTGCGGAAAAAATGGACAATGTCAGTTTGTTACTATTTAATGAAACGCTAACATTAAGTAGGCATACTGCTTCCACACTGTTCAGAATAATTTCGTTCACAAAATAACAAGAAATAATTTTATCCATTGAAATAACTAAATAAAGATTTTCTCGTACAGATTTTGTATTGATTTGGTCTATTGAAATAGTATGCAGTCTGCCCTACATCTTCTATTTAGCTTATGCAAAATAAAATGCAGCTTTTAGCACAGTTTCAGTAAAGTCTGGCAATTTATATCAGATTATTAGGATATGAATACTTTAAAACTCCCTGCATTTGGGAATTTCATCATTTCATAGGAATGTTCAAGTGCCTGAAAGCTGTGGAAAAGCTTTGCAATGGAGAGGAATGTATGGTACAATGGTAGTGAATAATTATGCCCATCATTAAAAGCCACAGCAACTATTTGTTTGCTTTGGGAAAGGCTAAGAGGGCCTGAAATAATATGAGCAAAACAGGGCTACTCAGCAGGTTTCCCTAAACATCTACAATTCATTTCACCCTGAAGATGCTGTCTGACTTGCAACATTCTTCCAGCAGATTCTTCTTCCCCCCCAGATTCCAGTATCTCCTGTCTTTAGTATTTCCACCAATGCTCATGTCATTTGCAAACTTATTATCATGCCTCTTACTTTTCATTAACATACCAGTAGTTGACAAACAGTGGTCCTCAGTACTGTTTCATGCAGTACAACATAGGCACAGCAATCCTCATTAATGCTCAGCAATAATGAGCAATCCCCTTTACCACCGTTTCTCCCCTATTACAACATGAGTCCGGTGCATGAAATTCCCAAATTTGATCTTTCAGAACTTCACCAGCATCAGGAAGATCTACATTTTCCCAGACAGAGAACACCATGTGCACATTCTGTGGGGCCTGAGAACATACGGCAAAGGAAGATGTACAACTACTTCAGCCATACTTTAAAAAAAGCATATATGGTAGGAACAAAAAATACCATCTGTTTTACATTTACTCTTCACCTAGACTGAGCTTCAATGCAACCTTACGGCTTGCAACTTAAAAATCCTAACATATATTTAACACAAGGAACATAATCAAAGATTATACTTTCAAGTTATCAATCATACCATAGCATCAAACTAATGAAGAAAATTCTCCATCTCTGACACCTTCCTCCCCATTCTCAATCTCACTGTCTCCATCTCTGGAGACATAATATCTACTAACATATATTATAACCCAACTGACTCTCACAGCTATCTTGACTATACCTCTTCCTATTCTGTCACTTGTTCACTTGTAAATAAGCAATTCCTTTCTCTCAGGTCCTCCATCTCCGCTGCATCTGCTCTCAGGATGAGACTTCACATTCCAGAATATCAGAGAAGTCCTCCTTTTCCAAAGAATGGGATTTTCCATTCATCACCATTGATGTTTCACTCACCCATATCTCCTCCATTTCACATGGATCTGCCCTCAGTAGATCCTCCCACTGTCATAATAGGGATAGAGTTTCCCCTGTCCTTACCTACCATTCCACAAGCCTCAGTATCTGGCACGTCATTCTCTCTAAGTTAAAACATCTACAATGGGATCATACCACTAAGCATATCTTCCCCTTCTTCATCCCATTCTCTGCTTCCTGTAGGGATTGCTCTTTAAGTGATTCCCTTGTCTACTCAATGCTCCCCACTGATCTCCCTCCTGGCGGTTATACCTGCAGGTGGGTCAAATGCTACATTTGCCACTACAGCTGTTTGCTCACCACCATTCAGGGTCCCAGACAATACCGTTACAAGAATCACCCCTTGTAATAATGATCAGGGTGGCATAGAGAGAATCTGGAATTACTGGCAAGTACCATTATTGTCTCACTGGAAGAACAGGTGAAGTTACACATCCTGTGTGCACACCTACTGATTTTCCCGGACTTTCCATGACCAGTCATAGAATAGAAAAGACAATACCAGCTAAAAAGGAGTCTTTGCTGCTGGCCACATGTTCCTTGTAGTCCCGTTTCTCTATGTCCATAGGGCACCTCACATCCACAACAGAGAATCTCCTACAGAGTCATCGCTATCTTGTATCTGAATACCTCTGCTTTTATATCTATTCCTTACCAGTTGAAAAGTTATATTCTAGTGTCATTGGCTATAGATCATATGTCCGACACTTAACACCTTTTCATTGACTCTGCTCCATGCCAGCGGCCAACAACTGTCATCCTCCCAACAAGTGACAATCAGCAATCCATGGCTCTTTGCTCTCAACCAGCAAACAGCCTGAATTACCCAGGGCAGGCACAGACACCATCTGTCAGAAACCCAAATGCTACACCCAACCAAAGAACACCTCACAAACAATTTCCCATTTGAAAATGAGGCATTATTGTGTCTACCCTAAAACACTGATCAAGCCAAGCAACAAGCTCACAAAATGGAGGCCACAAAACATCTCCACAAAATAGCAGCCCCCATCCCCAAGCCCACAGCAAGAACGAAGACAACAGGTCTGGTTGCCTCACTGTCACCAAGCCATCCAAATTCACTAATCTGCAGACTGCAGTTCTTTCTGGCCAAGCGTACTACACTCAGGTGAAGCGATACTTTACCAATGAGTCTGTCAGGGTCATCTACCGTATGTGGTATTTCCAGTGCAATCTCCTCTACATCAGTGAGGCTCAGCATAAATTGAGAGACCACTTTGTCAAGCTCCTTTGCTCGTTCTGCCACCAAACAGGTCAAGAGTGTAATGAAGTACTCGCCACTCGCCTGGATGAGTGTAGCTCCATCAACACTCAAGAAGCTTGACATCATCAGGTACAAAGCAGCCAACTTGATTGGTACCCCTTCCACAAGCACCCAATCCCTCCACAGCTGACAAACAGTTGCTGCAGTTACCTGCAAGATGTACTGCAACAACACACCTAAGGCAGCACCTCCAGACCCATGACCACTACCATCTAGAAGGACAAGAACAGCCAATATCTGGGAACACCACCACTTGGAAAACCCCCTCCAAATCACTCACCACCCTGACTTGGAAACATATCACTGTTCCTTCACTGTTGCAGGATAAAAATAATGGAATTCCCTACATAACAACATTGTGGGTGTACCCACACCTCAGGGACTGCAGTAGTTCAGGAAGACAGTTCATCACCACCTTCTCAAGGGCAACTAGGGAGGGGCAATAAATGTTGGCTTAGCTGGCGACGCCCACATCCCATAAATGAATAAATTTTTAAAAAGGCAGATTTCCCAGTGGCCGTCCATGTCAAATTGACTTCACTTTCCTATTCTAATGGTCCATGGTCTCCTTTACTGTAATGATGAGGCCACACACACAGATTGGAGGAGCAGTACTTCATATTCTATCTGTGTAGCCTCCAACCTGATGGCATGAACCTCAATTTCTCTAACTTCCTCTGATTTCTCCACCCTTCCCTTCTCTATTTTTTCCATTCTCCATTCTGTTTATCCTCTCACCCCTCTCTTCTCCTCACCAGTCATTCATATCTGTGTAGCTCCCCTCCTACTTCCCTTTCTTCTGTCACTTGCTGTCCTCTCCTATCAGATTCCTTCTTTTTCAGTACTTTACTTCTTCCAATTATCACCTCCCATCTTTTTAGTCCTCCCCCTCCTCCACCCACCCACTTTTCCCTTCAAGAGTCTTGGCTTAAAACATCAACTATTCATTCCCCTCAGTAGATTCTGCCTGGCTTGCTGAGTTTCTCCAGCATGTTATGTGTGTTGCTCAAGATTTCCAGCATCTGCAGACTTTCTTGTATTTAAGATTCTGATGATTCCTGCTCCTGATTATCTATAGTAACTTTGGATGAAACCAGGAGCAAAATGCAGAAACATTAGTGAAATCCAAGCTAGGAGGAGGAGGTGTAGGGGCAAATGATGAGAAAGTCCATAGAAAAGAGGTGGAAAGACTTAAGGCCTGGTGCCACACAGATAATCTTTTCCTCAATGCCAACAAGAGAAAGGAGATGGTTGTCATCTTCATGAGAACTCGCACCCACCTTTACATCAGCAGCACAGCAGTGGAAAGTGCAAGCAGTATAAAATTCATGAGAGTGCACACCTTGCACAACCTCTCATGGTCCCAGAACACATCCAACACAATTAAGAAAGCTCACCACCACTTCTACTTTCTGAGGAGGATGTAGAGAGCTGGATAAAACAGGTCAATACCCACAATCTTCTACAGATACACAGTAGAGAGAATCCTAACACCTTGCACTGGAGAATGATACAGAAACTGCACTGCGATGGATTGGAAGGTTCTAAAACGGGCAGTCAAAATTGCCCAATAAATGACCAGCACCAGTCCACCCACTATCAACGACATATACACAGAAAGGTTCAGAAAAGGGGCAACAATATCATGAAGGATCCCACCTACCCCTGCTCATGGACTGTTTGTCCCACTCCCATCAGGGAGGAGGCTACGTAGCATCCACACCAAAACCACCAAACTCAAAATCTCCCCAAGCCATAAGACTGATCAACACAGCCACCCACTAACCCACTCAGCACACCCCCAACACCCATCACTACTTTAGCATTTCCAGTCAGTCACCTTATCAGACACTCCTGTATCTAGTATCACTTTATGTACATACAATCATCTATATTTATAAGCCATTTATGTATTTATATTTATTGTGTTTTTTATGATTGTGTTCTTTATCTTAGCTTGTTTTTTGTGTTACAACAGATGTGGAGTAATATTTATTTTGTTCTCCTTTACACTGGCATATGTAAATTACATTAAATAATCTTGAATCTTGAAACTTTGTCATACCTTGTTACATTAACATAAGGGTGTCCTTTCAACTTCCAACTTCAAAAGACAACAACAGGAGATCTCAGCACAAGCTGAATGGTGAGTTACCTCACAAGTTTTCCTGAGACTTCACCATGAAGGTCCAGCTACTAAACTTATATTAACTAGAGTTTAGAAGAATGAGAGAGATTTCATAAACATCTACAAAATTCTCAACCAAGTGTACACACTTGATCCAGGAAGAATGTCCCTGATATTGGGCATGGTCATAGTCAAAGAAAATGGAATGGGGATGCATGATCAGTCATGATCATATTGAAGCAATGAGCAGGAATTTTCCTTAGCTATGTTTCTACCTTGATAACTAAGCACACTTGACAGAAATCTCTATGAAGGATGATCTAGAAATCATTCCTGATTACCTTCTTCCAAAAAGAGAAACACAATGTATTATGTTTGTCCTTAATAAAGACAAATACATACTTACTCACTTCAGCTCAACCCAAGCGTATGCAACCCGCTCCCCAATGTCACTTTCGGTTCTGGGTGGAGCGCCCATATTACATACTGGGAACAGAAGATCTTTATCTACAATCATAATAATACATCTTCCCCCTTTAATGAAACCAAAACATACTAGTATGTCCTCATAAGTCTGCAAGAAACATTAATGCTTTCCAACAAAGGTATTTACACTAACTTCAATTGTAATGAGCAAATATAGTCCCATATTCCTTCAGCTCTTTTCAATCTGTTTCTGTGGTGCTTTAACGATCCCTTTTGGTTTGCTGTTTGTTTCCACAGATGTCGTGCTTTCATTTTCTGCATTAGTATTAGTGTCTTTTGAGGACTCTGATCAACATATTCCTTTCTTTCACATCCTTCTGCCAAGATCCCATCTGTCCGCCTCTGTTCTTGTTCTTGCTATGTAACCACGATTAGCTCCATTTGCCTCATTATGGAACCCTAGAGTACATCCACATGAACAGTGAGTCTTTGCACAAGTTACAACTGATTCTGTTTCAATTCACAGAGCTCCTTCTGCTGGCTGCATATCACCAGTGGTAACTCCTCTTGTTGGTTTGGGTGGAACTGGTGTTGCTGTTCTGACCTTGGGGATTACGTGGTCTCCCTATCTTCCTTTTTGTTCTGCCTCTTCAACCTTGGAGACGATCATGGAGGTATTTTTGATAGCCAGTCTTTTACTGGAAGTCGATGAGAGACAGATTCTGAACCAAAACTGAATAATGTAGAGGCAAAACTGGTGACTTCTTCATCGTGATCACTCTGTTCAACACTGGCATTTTGGTGTAGCTGGTATGGATATCTATGGAAAGTGTAGTTCTTGTGCTTCTCTTGCATAACCTCTCTGGTGCTCTCATGGATGCCGTTATGAGTTTCTCAAGTTACATCAGGTAAACATCGGAACCTCTCAAATACATCTGCATACTCTTCCATTAGTGTTGTGTGGTCATCTTTGGTCTGTGAAGCCATTATGAAAGCTCCTTTCACTAGGTTGAGCTTTTCATATAATACTGGCTGTACTCTCTTTTCTAAAATCAGTAGCCTTGCCTTTAGGTGTTGCCCTTTGTGCTTTAAGGTCACTGTACAACCTCCCTCCTCCCCCCCCCCCCCCCTTTACTGGAACATTCTCTCAAGTATAGCCTGCCACTTTTAACTTAACTGGTTAAATCTTTGTCTTTAATTTGAGAGTCTTGTAATTATCCATAGATAATAGATTCACCTGGGCCCCAGTGTCAAGCTTGCATTGAAATACTGTCTCATTCAAGGTCACTGGAACAATCCATTCTGTTTTACCAGCACTACTAGCAGACTGTAGTGAATCTACAAAGACTTCCTCCATTTCCTCAGCAACAGTGTGCACCTTTCTCTTGGTAGCCCCAGCTTTGCAGCACTTTGCAAAATTACTCTTCTCCCCACAATTATTGCAGGGCTTTCCATAAGCAGGACATGTCTTAGGGATGTGCCTACCCCCACAGTTGCTGCATTTGCTGTCTGAGCCTACCTCTTTGCTTTGCTGCTGCTTTGGGAATCACCTTGTGCTCTGCCCCTCTGTTTTCACAGCATGCACGGTTTTCTTCTGCCCTGTGCATCTCCTTGGCATGTGCTTGTGTTGTCTCCACTGCCCTACACATATCCACAGCCTTTTCCAGCATTAAAACTTTTTCACAGAGCAAGCTTTCTCTAAGTCCATTATCTGGGATTCCACAAACTACTTTCTCTCTAACTAGTGAGTCTTAAATCTCCAAACTCACAGAACTTACTCAGTGTGTGAAGTTCAGTTAAGTATTGGTCAAAGCTAACAGCTTCTTTCTGGTCACAGGAAAAGAATTTATATCTTTCAAACATGATGTTTTTGCTTGGGACAAAATGCTCCTCAAACTTTATCATCGGAGTGTCCAATATCTCATCAATTTGACAGCTATTGCAGATGTCCAAAACATCTTCACCAATTACATACACGAAGATAGACACTTTAAATTTTTCATCCATCCCTCTGACTTTACTGGCCACTACATACATATTGAATCATTATTTGAAGCATTTCCAGTTATCAGTAAGATTGCTGGTAAACTGCTTATGAGCAGAAAGTCTTAGGTTATCCATTTCAGGCTCTCACCTGAAGCTCTTTTGGTGAATTCAGGGAACAATGGCAGCTTTGGGATACGAAGTGCTCTCTAGCCAGCAGCTTCTCTCCATTGGGACCTAGTGTCTCTTTCTTAATCATTCGCGGTACGTTTACCCTCCATGTTTATTCCTCATACTGATTTCTGACACCTTGTTCTGTTTGTTCTTAATAGATTCATAGGTTTATTTCATTGTCAAAGTATGCATATATAATACAACTTTGGTAATAAAGAAAAACAGCATGGTAACAACACTAACGCATAATTATTTACAGTAATCATTTCAGCCTGACAGTCATGGCTTCAGCTCAACCAAAGCGCATGCGACCTGCTCCCCAATGTCACTTCTAGTTCTGGGTGAACCGCACACACTGCACACTGGGAACTGAAGTTCTTTAAGTACACACAATGATCACCTTATCAACAAGTGCTGAGACCCATCAATCAGGAAATGAGGCTTCAAACAATGAAAATCTAAAAGTATTAAACTTTTGATATAGAAATATCAAAGTAGGAACAAGAGTAGGCTACTTCTCCTCAAATCAGCATGATCATAATTAATCATATAAATTTACAACTCCATCACAGCTTTACAATATGTAACACAGAACAGTACAGCACAGGAACAGGTCCTTCAGCCCACAATGTTGAGTTGAACCAAATAAATCAGTAATCAAATTGCCAATTAAAGTAGTCCCTTATGTCTACACATTGACCACATCCCTCCGTTTTCCTCACATTCATGTCTCTTCATGAGACATTTAAATGTCTCTTAAAAGTCTGTAATGTATTTGCTTCTACCACCACCCCAGGCAGTACATTCCAGGCACCCATCAATCTTTGTGTATAAAAAACACTTCCCTCTAACATCTCCTTTAAAATTACCACCTCTTACTATGAACTCTGTAATTAGACATTTCAACACTGGGAAAAAGATATTATGTCTATAATCTTATAAACCTCTATTAGATCTCTCCTCGGTCTTTACGGCTTGAGAAGTTTGCCCTAACTCCCGTTATAGCACATGCCCTCTAATCCAGGCAGCATCCTCTTCTGCAACCTCTCTAAACCCTCAACGTCCTTACTATAATGGGCAACCAGAACTGCATGCAAACCTCCAGATGTGGCCTATTTTTTATAAACCTGCCTCATAACTTCCTGAACTCAACTAATAAAGGCAAGAATGCCATATGTCTTCTTAATCACCCTATCAACCTGTGTAGCTACTTTCAGGAAGCTGTGATCTTGGATCCCAGGCTCCCTCTGCTCATCAACACGGTTAAGGGTCTTTCTCCTCATTTCACTTGCTCTCCTTAGATCTAAGAATTATATAGCTCTTTGAATATTTTCAATGATTTGGTTTCAACTGCCTTCTGTATGTGATGCACCATCAATAACTCTCGGAGACAGGAGGCGAACGATAGGCTTTTATTAGCTGCAAGAGACCACGATTAGCAGCAAGAGACCACCACACAACATCCTGGAGACTGAGGGAGGAGCAGTGCCTCCAACCGCCTTTATCCAGGCGTTTGTGGGAGGAGCCACAGGAGCAGTCAGCAGAGGGGCGTGTCCAGACAGGTATATGTAGTTCACCACAGTTTGCCCGACGATGGCCCCCCCAGGCCTGAGTTGACGTAGTAGTAGTGCCTCCTGTGCCAGAGAACTCTGAAGGTTTACCCCTCCCTGCATAAAGATGTTTCTCTTCATCAAAATGCCACAGGCTCACTCTTATCTTTAAACTGGGACACCTGATCTGGACCCCTCTGCCATTGCGCACAATCTTTTTGTGTTTGGTGTACCTAATCTTGCTAGCTTTTGTAATCTTCTCTGAAATCATCTCCATTCTTTTCAACTCTAGTGAAATACAAGTCTTATCAGCCCTCCCAGGAATCGGTCTGGAGAGTCTTCACCGCATACCCTCCCTAGCAAGAAAAGCTTTCCTCAAATAAGGACACCAAAATTGAACACATCACTTAAGGTGTTGTCTCAACAAAGTCCTATACAGTTACAGAAACATATCCCCCACTCCTGAAGGTAAATCCTCTCACAATGAAGCCAATGAACCATTTGCTATTTTATCAGCAATTGAACCTGTGCCTATTTTCAGCAAGTGACTTGCAAACCTATCTGGATCTCATTACACCTGCATGGACCTCAGCTACAGTTGTAGTTGAGTAAAGTACACCTGCTTTTTCATGGTCTATGTAGAACAGTGCATGTTCCAAACCACCCATGGTAATGCTCCCCGAGTCTTCCTGTGCTACATTGATGACTGCATTGGTGCTGCTTCATGCACCCATGCTGAGCTCAGCAATTCATCAACTTGGACTCCAACTTCCACACTGCCCCTAAATTCACTTGGTCCATTTCTCACCTCCTTCCCCTTTCTCAGTCTCTCTGTCTCCATCTCTGGAGACAAGCTGTCTACCAACATATTTTAGTACTCAACCAATTCCCACAGTTATATTGACTGTACCTCTTCCCAGCCTGTCTCCTGTAAAATTGCCATTCCTTTTTCTCAGTTCCTTTGTCACCAACTCATCTGCTCCCAGGATGAGCCATTTCTTTCCAGTATATCAGAGATGTCCTCCTCCTTCAAAGAACAGTGTTTCCCTTCCTCCACCATTGATGCTGCCCTCACTCATATCTCCTCTATTTCCCAGATATCTGTGCTCACTCTATCTTCCCACTGCCTTAACATGAATAGAGTTCCTTTTGTTCTAACCTACTACCTCTTGGGCCTTCGCATCTAACACATCATTTTCCCCAACCTCTGTCATCTTCAATGGAATCCTACCACCAAACGTATCTTTACTAACCCACACCCCCCCCCCCCCACCCCACCACCACTCTCCGTAGGAATCACTCCCATCGTGATTCCCTTGTCCATTCTTCCCTTCCCACGAAACTCCCTCCTGGTACATATCCCTGCAAATGACAGAAATGTTAGACTTTCCCATTAACCTCCTCCTTTAGCTCCATTCAGGGACCCAAACAGTCCTTCCATGTGAAGCAACACTTTAACTGTGAATCTGTTGGGGTCTTCTATTTTGTCTGGTGCACCCAGTGCAGCCTACACTACATTGGTAAGACCTGGCATAAATAAGATGACCCCTTTGCTGAGCACCTCCACTCCAGCCACCAAAAGTGAAATTTCTCAAAGGACAGCCATTTTAATTCCTATCCCCATTCCCATTCCGACACGTCAGTCCATTGCCACCTCTTTTGCCACAATGAGGCCACTCTCAGGATGGAGGAGCAATACCTCACATTCCATATATGTAGCTTCCAACCCGATGGTATGAACATCAGTTTCTCATTCTGGTAATTTTTCCCTCCCCCCTTCTCTCTTTTTCTATTCCCCAATTTAGCCTCTTACCTCTTCTCGTCTCCTATCACCTCCCCCAGTGCCCCTCCTTCTTCCCTTTCTCACATGGCCCACTCTTCTCTCCTATCAGATTCCTTCTTCTCAAGTCCTTTACCTTTCCCAACCCTTGGCTTCACCTATCACCTTCTAGTTAGTCCTCCTTTCCCGGCCCACAACTTTTTTCTCTGCTGTGTTCCCTTTCCTATCCAGTCCTGATGAAAGGTCTCAGCCTGAAACTTCTACTGTTTATTTTCCATAGAAGCTGCCTGACCTGCTGAGTTCCTCCAGCATTTGTATGTTTGCTCATTACAGCTGCCCATTTTCCAGTCTATCAATGTTCGGGTAATTCCTGCCCTCTGGGAAAAGGCTCCGAAGCATTCGGGCTCTCACAACCAGATTATGTAACAGTTTCTTCCCCCAAGCTATCAGACTCCTCAATACCCGAAGCCTGGACTGACAACTTGCCCTAGTGTCCTGTTTATTATTTATTGTAATGCCTGCACTGTTTTTGTGCACTTTATGCAGTCCTGTGTAGGTCTGTAGTCTAGTGTACCTTTCTCTGTGTTTTTTTTTACGTAGTTCAGTCTAGATTTTGTACTGTGTCTTGTAACACCATGGTCCTGAAAAACGTTGTCTCATTTTTACTATGTACTGCACCAGCAGTTAAGGTCGAAATGACAATAAAAGTGATTTGACTTGATGTGCTTTCCCGGTTTTGCCTCCAAATTAGATAATCTCATATTTAACTATTTTATTGCACATCTGCCATGTACTTGCCCACTCCCTCCACCTGTGTGTTCTGTGCATCCTTCTTAAAGTGCACATGCCATCAGCAAATGTAGTGATATTAAATTTAATTCCCTCATCTAAATTATGCATGTACATCTAAAATATATATTACAAATAGCTGTGATCTCAGCAATGATGCATTTTATATCCTGCTGGCTAGCGCCTGCCACTTGGAAAAAAAAAAGCTAATTTATTTGAACTCCTGCCATCAACTATCCATGACAATAAATTATGTTAAATTCCATGTGCTTGACTTTAAAACGAAAAAGAAAATTGAACCCACAACCAAACCCAACAAAGCTTCAAAAAATGAAAGTGGGCATTATTATGATTTTTCATCATTAACATATACTACTTAAATATTGACTAGTCACAAAATGGCGGAGCAAATGTTAATGAGGCTTACAAACATACAAAGGCTCTTAAACAAACATACAGTATATAGCTCTGATCAGACCACAATTGAAGTATTGTGAGCCATTCTGGCCATTACACAGAAACAATAATATTGCTGTTGAAGGATGTGCAATGTAAACTTATCAGAATGATATTTGAACACTGAGGTTTTAATCAAGTGGAATGGTACACCAACTTGAAATGCATTTCCAGGAATTAAGAAAGTTGTCAGCACAAAGAGGACAAACTTTTTTGACTGTCTTGCTCAGTTTCACCAGCATATTCTGATGTTGTGTACATTCCTCCTCCGGCCAATATCAGAACTGTGCACCATGATCAACAGTAAATGGTAGGTTACCAAGGATTGTTGATATACCTTGGAGTTCACGTCCATAAATTTTTGAATGTGGCAACATATGTAAAAAGTGTAATGAAGAAGGTATGTGGCCTTAGTAGGCTGTGGTATAGAATATAAAAGTTGGTTTAATATTTGCAACTTTACAAAACACAGGTTAGACCACACTTGGAATATCATGTACAGTTCTGATCACCATATTATAAGAAAGATATGGTTGACCTGGAGAGAGTACAGAGGATATTCATTAGGATGTTGAAAGGATTGGAGAATCTTAGTCATGAGAAAAGATTGGATACGCTGTTTGTTTTCCCTCAGGCAATGGAGGCACAATAAGAGACACAGATTGGGCACATAGTCAGAATTGTTTTCCATGGTAGGTTTAATAAACTCAAGAGGTCATAGGTTTAAGGTGAAAGGAGGGTGATTTAAAGGGGGTTTATAGGTGAAGTATTTTACACACAGGGTGGTTGATACGTGGGGGGAGGCGGGGAAGTCATAAACTATTACAACATTGAGACATTTAGACAGGCATTTAGATAGGCAAGGCATTAAAGATTATGGACCTAGTATAGGAAAATGGAATTGTAATGTAGACGGGCTAAAAGGTCCACATAGATGTGTTGGGTTGCAGTTACCACTGCAGCAGTGGTCCCCAACCACTGGGCCGCAAAACAAGTGCTACCAGGCCATGAGGAAACGATATGAGTCAGTTGCACTTTTCCTCATTCCCTGTCACACCCACTTTTCAACTTGAACACACATGTGGTTGTTACACACGCAAAGTCATTACCCATACAAGGTCATCAGTCACCTAAACGCAGTGATACCCTAGCACCAGGGATCACTGGTTGGCCTCCGGTAATCGGCTGCCTCACGCAGCCAGCAAGAAGTGCCGATGCTACTAGCCTGGAGCGCCGGAAGATGGGCACCACCTCTGAACCTGTTCAGCACACTGAATGTTCGTGGGGAGCCCGGTGCTAAAGTATTTGCAGACGAACTAATTTGGGCTTAGGGTTTCATAAGTAGCAGAGCAGCTACCTCGCTGTGATCTACTGAAAGTCATCCCTCAAGCCAAACTTTTGTTAGCCGATAGATCCTACCTACCTATGGGGGTGGGGGGGGGGGCACGCACCGTCACACTCCTCGCTCGGTCGGTTGCTTTGTCTGGACTGCGACCGCTGCAGTCCCGGTACAGGGACCTCCAGCCTTTACCTTATCCTCTCACTGGTGTGTTGCAATGACTTTATATGGTCATACAAGGAAAATTTGTGCTGTGTGTTTAATATCCAAACGTTATTTAAAATGTTATGATGCTATTGACTTATAAGTGAGTTATAATTGACTTATCACTATGTTCATGTAAGGAAAATATGTGCTGTGTGTTTAATATTAAATTTGTTAGATAAACCCTTTTAGAAACAAAATTGAGTGTACTAGCCATTTATAAGTGACTTATAGACTTATCACCTATATTTCGGTCGATATTAACACCCACACCGCCAACCCCCCCCCCCCCCCCACCCCCGGCCGGTCCGCAAGAATATTGTCAATATTAAACCGGTCCATGGTGCAAAAAAGGTTTGTGACCCCTACACTACAGCAATCTGCAACTCTTCATAGATCCACCTTATCCATACATTTTCAGCTGAAACCATAGTTAATGTAATGTATGTCAATCAATCGATTGACATGTGTGAATAGTTAAAAAAGAGAAATTTTAGGAGATCTCTTTGCTGTTTGATAATGATATAAATTTACAAACTGAAGTGATAGGATTTATAGTCAAGTAATTACAGGAATGTTGATTAATTTTATTTATAAGTTTGACCTTTGCATACTTTTTGGCTTTTAGCAAAATGAATACAAAATGTGGATTGACCAAATGTAGCCGAGAATTACGTCAAGCAAAGAATTAACTTGGCTACACATTAGGTAAGAATATCCAGGGAACTTCCATAATTGAAATTGTAATCATCATTTACATTCTCCACTGTCATTACTTTATCATCTTTTAAAACCAAATTTATTTGAAGTAAAATAATGGTCTTTGGAAACTCTAACGTATGAGAAGCTTGAAATGTATTCCCCATATGTCAATACTAGAAAGTAATGTTCTAAACAAAATTCTGCTAAGTTTTAAGCTACTCTCTATCTTCTTTGAACAGATGTTAACATAAATCATCATCAATTACAGCACAGTTTCAACTGAATATTCATCTGCTGCCAAATGATAACAATTGTAAATTCAAGCAATTTCTGCTTGTGCTTGCAGGGACAATAGAAATTACTTAAACTGCTCTGAATTGGAGATCTTCAGATAATTGAGTTGTAAAATGCAAATAATTTCTGTAAATATTATACTTCATTATTTTTTCTTGAATGGTGTGCTACATCAGCTGTTTGGCAATGAAAGTGTAATTAGTCCCAAAAAATGTAGCTCAGTCTTTCTATAAACACCAGAAAGTCATCAGCAGATCTGACTGGATTTCCAATTACTTCTCCAGCAGAGCTGCAAAGGCTTCTGTTCTCCTTTTGCAATCACCTTCTCAAATCCATTTTCCTCTTTACCTCTGAAATCAAATTTAAAGGCAGTATGGTAGCGTAGCAGTTAGCATAACACTTTTACAGCACTGGAGATGTAAGTACTTCGGTAGGTAGATGAATAGATAGGAAACATACAGGCTTATTTATCCACGTGACAACATTCCTAATGTCCACATCTTGCATGCCTGTTTAAAATCTTCACTACCCTCATACCCCACAAGGTTCTTACCCGAATCTAAACCTTCATCCTTCTCAAGTTTGGCTCTGCAAGAACTCTTCAAATGCATTTTATTCACAAGACCAACATCCCATTCCCTAGATGCAATTCCTATTTAACTGTGCCTCCCTGTGTTAGAGTCAGAATTATACTGCACTGAAAAAGCACTTTGGCTCAACTCACCCATCTGAACCCATCCATTTGTCCTCCAAACCTTTCCTATCCGTGTACTTGTACAAATATCTTTTAAATATTGTAACAATACTCACCTCTACTACTTCCTCTGGCTTCTTATTCCATATACCTACCACCCTCTGTATGAAAATCCTTCCCCTCTGAACTTAAACCTATATCCTTTAGTTTTGCATTTCCCTGCTCACCCTGGGAAAAAATAACTGCCAGCATTTATCTTTTAGATGCCCTTTATGCATTTGTGAGGAGCTGATCTGTTCAGGGTTTTCTCTTAACTAGCCAATTGTAGCCAAATAATCTTCTACAATCACTTCCACAGGAGATTAAAGGTGCAAACTGCTTCACACAAACTTACTAAATCTCTTCGTGTTTAAAGCAGAATATACTTGCATTGGGCACAGTTCAGACAAGGTTCATTAGTTTGATTTCTGGAATGAAGGGATTGTCTTATGTCAATTAAGCAATTGTACCTACACTGACTTAATTTGGATGAATGGGAAGTGATATTATTGGAATTTAAGACTTATGGCAGTGCTTCTCTAGTAAGAGTTGTGAAGATACTCTTCTTTTTCAGTAAATAGAGAATAGCAGGCAACACACAACAAGACGCTGGAAGACTTCAGCAGGTCAGGCAGCATCTACGGAAATGAATAAATAGTCAACGTTTCAAGCTGAGACTCTTCTTCAGGACTGGAAAGGAAGGGGGAAGATGCCAGAATAAAAAGGTGGGGTTGGAGTTAGAAAGACTAGCCGAAAGGTGACAAGTTCCCAGGAGGGACAGGGGGCTTTGTTTGCGAGTCTGAGTGAGTACGTGGTCAAAGAGGTGGAGGGCAACAGAGATCACAGAAGTTAGAGACAGTCTCACTGAACAACCTTCAAAGAGAAGATTTAAACTTCTTCAGGGTAAGCATGGGCATCCATTCAGAATCAAGAGTTCGATGTTTGAGTTCTAAATATAGAGGAAGTTCTTCACTTAGTGAGTCACAAATTTTCGAAATTTTCTCCAGCAGGAAGCTGTGGAGGCTGAGTCATCCAAATAATTTGAGGCTGAAATAGAATCTGGGAACAACAGGGGAATAAAAGATTATGGGGATGAGGCAGAAAAGAGAATTGGTATGATTCCATTAATGATAAAGCAGACTTGTTGGGATACTTGGCCTACTCATTCTATCATACTCATTGTGCTCATCACATTACAATTCTCAGTAAAACATTATTTCTCCAATTAAACATTAGGAGGAATGAAGCCATTATGTCTAGGTTGCATCACAGTCGCTCATCTCTCATACTGGTTGGTCCCCACTCCCTTACACACTCGTCAGACTAAACTAAATTATTTACAACCTCGGCATTCTATTTCACTGAACTGAGCTTCTGGCCATACAGCCTCATAAAGATACATCTTCCGATGTTGTTATGTCAATCTAAAACACCTTTTTTATTCAACCTCAGAAACCCTCATTTCTGCCTTAATGACTTCAGACTCTAATGGCTACTCCATCATAATCCAGCTTTCATGAACTTTAGATTAAATTCTAACTAGTTCACCCATCATAACTGCGCTCTTGTATTGGCAATTAAAATATCACTTTCATCTCTGTTCTCAATGGGCATCAGTTCTTTGTCCACAGACACTTCAATTACAATTTCTTGTTCCATTCTTTGAATTCATCTGCTGCTTTCAGACTTTGCTGCTCACCATTTCAAACCTCTTTCAATTCTACAGTCTTCCAATTCTGGACTTCTATGTGACAGCCTTTATGTCATCATTAATGACTGCATCACCAGATGTCAATATCTCAGGTTCAAGAATTTTCACTCTGAACCTATCTGTCTTTTGGGTTACCCATCAACATTTTAAACCTTCTTTGAAACATACTAATTTAATTAAGTTAAACATACTCAATTAACATTGCTTCTTTTTGGTGAAAATCAATATTCCTCTTCAACTCTGAAAGAGCACTTTTGAATAATTCCTAAAATCATGGCACAATATTCTATGTTTGTTTACTGCTGGCCAAACAGAACAATACTAAAACGTTTGTAATAATAAAGCATCTGCAACATTTCTGCAGAAATATTATATATAAGCAGCATCGACGCCATGGAGAAATTTGAAAACAAGATGTTAAGTTTAAAAATGAGGTAATGCTTATCCTGAAACCAATGAAGGTCATGAAACAGAGAACTTGTATCAAATTAGGAAACATGTAGCAGAGTATTCATATTTTTCATTACAGTATATACTTGGACAGCTTTAATGTAGTCAACATTACAGATTAAAAGCTACGTGTCAACATTTGGAACTGAGTGAAGGAACAGAGAAAGGTGAAGGAATTGTTGGCAACTTGTGTTAACCAGGGAGAGTTAATTCAAGGCAACACACACAAAATGCTGGATGAACTCAGCAGGTCAGAAAGCATCTATGGAAGTGAATGAACAAGTGATGTTTCAGGCTGAGACACTTCTTCCAGACTGTAAAGGAAGGCAGAAGGCACAAGAATAAAAAGATAGAGGGAAAGAAGGTGATAGGTGATAGGTGAAGGCAGCTGGATAAAGGGTTGGAGACAAGAATGGACCATGGGAAAAAGAGAAGGAGATGGGGACCCAGGGCAAGTGATAGGCTGGTGAGAAGAGGTGAGAGGCCAAAATGGGGAATAAAAGAAGAGCGAAGTGGGAGGGAGAAAAAAAAATTCTGGAATGAGACATTGATATTCATGCCATCTGGTTGAAGGCTACCCAGAAGGAATATGAGGTATTGATCCTCCATCCTGAAAGTGACTTCATTATGGCAAAGAGGAGGGCATGGACCAACATGTCAGAACGGGAATGAGAATACAAATTAATATGGTTAACAACTGGGAAATTCTGCTTTTGGCAAATGGACTGGAGGTCCATCAACAAAGTGGTCCCCCAATTTTTCATTGGGTCTCACCAATGTAGAGAAGGCTGCACCAGGAGCACCAGATACAATAGAAGACTCCAACAGTGTCACCTTATCTGGAACGACTGTTTGTGGCCTTGAATAGCGGTAAGGGAAGAGGAAAATGAGTAAGTGTAGCATCTATGTCACTTGCAGGATATTTACCAGGAGAAGTATTAGTGAGCAGGGATGAATGCACAAGGGAAACACAGAAGGAGCAAACCTTGCGGAAAATGTAAAGTGGGGCATGGGGAGGTAAAGCTCTGTTTGGTGGTAGGATCCCATTGAAGATGGCAGAAGCTGTGAAGAATAATGTGTTGGATGTGGACGCTAATGAGGTGGTAGGTTAGGACAAGAGGAACTCTGTTCATGTAAGACGTTGGGAAGATGGGATGACAGCAAATGTCCAGGAGACGAAGGAGATGCAGGTGAGGGCAATATCAATGGTGGAGGAAGGGAAACCCCTTTCTTTGAAGGAGGAGGACATCTCTAATGTTCTGGAAGGGTAAGCCTCATCCTGGGCTTTCAGAAAAGGTTGGACTTATTGATTAGACTGTATAGTAGTTATTTTTCTGTAGAGTAAATTCCTTATGCTTGTTTGTGTTTTTATATAATTACCCATATAGATGTAATAGTTCAGTGTGTTTTCTAGTGGTTGCAGTTGTTTTTCTAACAACATGATTGCAGTTGTAGGGTATCACATTGCTTGAATAGGGCCTATGTTAGTGGTTGATTCAAGCAACAGAAATTGAATAGATAACTCTTATCTACTGAAATTCCATGGAATTAGCAAACAGGTGTAAGAGGAGCAAACCAGGTTAGTTTGTTCTCTACTCCCTTTGTTCTTTCCCCTGCCACTAGGGTCCCTCTCACTTTCTCTAACCACACTTTGCTTCATCTTCCTGCCTTCGTCCTGTTTATTCTTGTGGCACTTAATAAATAATCACAAGCAGCATGTTTTATGCATCATTCTTGACTTCTGAAAAACTCAATTCAAAAATATCAGTTTCCAACAGACTCTAAGGCCAATGATTGGAATCTGACCAAAGATAACGGCCTAGAAATTGCTTGGCTACATTTTAATGGCATTAAAAATGTTCTGGGTCACTATAACACATGTTGTGTTCATAAAAATCAAGATATCCAGTTTCAATGTACAGAGTACAGCATTATTGACTTCCTCAGTGTAAAATTGCACTATGTCAACTTTAGTGCAATGTTCTCTTTTGATCTATTACACCTTCTCACACTTTATGACATTTAGCCTAGCAACAAGCTCAACAACTAGCACTCTAAGAGACGTATAATAACAAAGCTAACAACACTCTACCAGCTATTGGCAAGTATTATTGCTGAATAAATGGGTGATTCAATGATAGGATGGATCGAAAGCATGCTCCCAAGGATTACAGAGATAGAGACAGGTTGATCTCACAGCTGGCATCAAGCAAGAGATACAGAAGCCAGAAGTCACTAGAGATTGGTTCAAAAACAGTTACTTACTCTCAAACATTTTACTTCTTGAATCTATCTGCACAACTCAACTCACAACCTCAGTCCAGCAATAGACTTTGATTTTTTTTGCCCTAATTGTGATTTTTCTTGTATAATTTTCTATAATTTTTTGAACAAAAATGCAGTTTTGTGGGGGGTTAACAGGCGGAGGTCGTGGTCCATGTAGGTCCCAATGACATGGGTAGTTTGAGTGGCGAAGTTCTGCATAGCGAATTTGGTGCAAAGTTAAACAGCAGGGCCTCCAGGTTTGTGATCTCAGGATTGCTACCCATGCCACATGCTAGTGAGGCCAGAACTAGGAAGATTATATTATATAATATGTGGCTAAGGAGCTGGTGTAGGAGGGAGGGCATAAGATTTTTGGATCATTGGGCTCTCTTCCAGGGAAGGTGGGACATGTGGAGAAGGGAGAGTTTGCACCTGAACAGGATGGAGACTAATACCCTACAGGGAAGGTTTGTTGATACTGTACAGTGGGGTTTGAACTAGAGTTGCAGGGGGAATGGAAACAGAATGCTGGAACAGTTAATGGAGAGGTTGTGGAGGCAGTTGTTGGTAAAACCACAGAAAAAGTTAAGAATCAAAAAGTAGAGCATAGTACAACTAACATCCTCAGCTGCATATATTTTAATGCAAGAGGAATCATAGGAAAAATGAGGTTACTGGATTACAAACAGAGCCAATGTGCAGTGAGGAGATGCTGTTGATAAGGCATGATTGCAGTCAAAAGGATGAGTTGCAATGTAAAAGGCGGATAAAATCGAAAAGGGTGAATACAGCACTGAAGGTGTTATATTTGAATGTGTGCTGTATATGAAATAAGGTAGATGAACTTGCAGCACATTTGCAGGTTGGCAGGTTTGATGTTGTGGACATCACTGAATCATGGCTGAAAGAGCAGAGCTAGGAAATTAATGTTCAAGGATACACTTTCTATTGAAAAGACAGGCAGAAAGGCAAAGGGGGTGGCCTTGCTTTGCTGGTAAAAAATGAAATCAAATCATTTGGAAGAGGTAGCATAGGGCCAGAAGGTGTTGAATCGTTGTCGATAGAACTAAGGAATGGCAAAGATCCTGATGGGAGCTGTATACAGAACCTCAAACAGTAGTAAAGATGTGGCCTACAAATTAAAAGATAGAAAATACATGCCAAAAGGGCAATGTTACAATAGTATTGGTTATTTCAATATGTAGGTAGATTGGTAAAATCAGGTTACTGCTGGATTCCAAGGGGGTAATTTCTAAAATGCCTCTGAGATGGCTTTTTAGAGCAGTTCATAGTTGAGGCACTAATGGAACAGTTATTCTGGATTGGATGTTGTGCAATGAATCAGACAGCCCTCAGAGGAATCATAATATGATCTAATGCACCCTGAAATTTGAGAAGGAGAAAGAGAAGCTAAAGTCAGATGTATCAGTATTACAGTGAAGTAAAGGGAATTACAGAGGCATGAGAGAGGAGTTGGCCAGAATTGATTGGAAAAGAACACTGGCAGGGATAATGGCAGAGCAGCAATGGCTGGAATTTCTGGAAGCAATTCAGAAGGCACAGGATGTATACATACCAAAAAGGAAGAAATATTCAAAATAACAAGATGACACAACCATGGCTTAAAAGAGAAGTAAAAGCCAAACAGAGGGCATATAACAGAGCAAAAATTAGTAAGGTTAGAGGATTGGGAAGCTTTTAAAAACCAACAGAAGGTAACTAAAAAAAGTCATTAAGAAGGTAAAGATGGAATACAAAAGTAACCTGGCTAGCAATATGAAAGCGAATACCAAAAGTTTATTTGGATAAATACAGTGTAAGAGAGAGGTGAGAGTGGATATTGGACCACTGGAAAATGATATTGGAGAGGCAATAATGGGGAACAAGGACATGGCAGACAATCTGATTAAGTATATTGCATCAGTGTTCGCTGTGGAATACAGTAGCAGTAGTGTGGAAGTTACAGGTGTCAGGGGTCATGAAGTGTGTGAAGCTACCATTACTAAAGAGAAGGTTCTTGGCAAACCAAAAGGTCTAAAGGTAAGTAAGTCACCTGGACCAAACGATGTATACCGCAGTGTTCTGAAAGAGGTGGCTGAGAGATTGTGGAGGCATTAGTGATGATCTTTCAAGAATCAATTGAGAGAGGCAGAAGAAAGGAAATTATAAACCATTTAGTTTGAATCAGTGGGTGGGAAGATATTAGAGTCAATTATTAAGGATGAGGTCTCAGGTACTTGGAGGTACAGGATAAAATAGGCTGAGTCAGAATGGTTTCCTCAAGGGAAAATCTTGCCTGACAAATCTACAGTATTGGAAACCTTTGAAGAAATAACAAGCAGGATGGACAAAGGAGAAATGGTTGATGCAAATACTTGGCTTTTCAGAAGGCCATTGACAAGGTGACACACCTGTGGCTGCTTAATAAACCCATGGTATTACAGGGAAGATTCTAGCATGGATAAAGCAGTGCCCAATTGGCAGGAGATAAAGAGTGGGAATACAGGGAGCCTTTTCTGGTTGGTTGCCAGTGACTAACAGTGTTTCACAGGGGTCTGTGCTGGCATCGATTCTTTTTACATTATATGTCAATCATTTGGATGATGGAATTGATGGCTTTGTTGCAAAGTTTACAGATGATATGAAGTTAGGTGGAGGGGCAGGTAGTTTTGAGGAAGTAGAGAGGCTACAGAAGGACTTAGACAGATTAGGAGAATGGGCAAAGAAATGGCAGATGATATACAGTGCCAGGAAGTGTATGGTCATGGACTTTAGTAGAGGAACTGAAAGAGTTAACTATTTTCCAAACAGAGAGAAAATACAGAAAACTGAAGTGCAAAGGGTCTTAGGAGTCCTCGTGCAGGATTCCTAAAAGATTAATTTCCAGGTTGAATCTGTGGTGAAGAAGGCAAATGCAATTTTAGCATTCATTTCAAGAGGACTAGAATATAAAAGCAAGAATGTAATGTTGAGACTTTATAAAGCACTGGTGAAGCCTCACTTGGAGTACTGTGTGCAGTTTTGGGCCCCTTATCTTAGAAAGGTTGTGCTGAAACTGGAGACAGTTCAAAGGAGACTCACGAAAATTATTCCAGGTTTGAATGGCTTGTCAAATGAAGAGTGTTTGATGGCTCTGGACCTGTATTCACTGGAATTCAGAAGAATGAGGGCTGACTTCATTGAAACTTATCAAACGGCGAAAGGCATTGATAGAGTGGATGTGAAGAGTATGTTTCCAACGATGGGGAAGTCTAAGACCAGAGGACTCAGCCTCAGAATAGACAGGTGTTCTTTTAGAACAGAGATGAGGAGTAATTTCTTCAGCTAGACAATGGTGAATCTGTGTAATTCTTTGCCACAGGCAGCTGTGTAGGCCAAGTCCTTATGTATATTTAATGCAGAGGTTGATCATTTCTTGATTGGTCTGGGCATGAAAAGATACGGGGAGAAGGCAGAAGATTGGAGCAGACTCGATATTCCGTGGCATAATTCTGCTCCTATATCTTATGGTCTTGTAAGTTGCATTGTTAATTTACACTTTTCTTATGAATGTTGTACATCTGATGTCATTGTGCCAGTATTGCTGCAAATAAGTTTTCAATCGCACCTGTACAAAAGTGTAATTGTGCAAATGACAAACAAATCAACTTCCAAACAACAGTGATTATAAAAAGTATGTTCCTGTGTGAAGGGTTGAGAGAAACACACAAGATCCACATCCAGGTGTTGCTCGCTGCAGATTGTCTTTGCAAGGGTCACAGAGCAACTCGAAATGCAAATGAGAACTGTTGCCTACTTTGCCTTTTGCTATGTGCTGAAGAAAAAAGTGAACCAAATCATCTCCCCCTTTGCAAAGAGTTTGAGAGATTGTCATAATGCAGCAGCGAGCTACAAACCATAGCTTGCAACACAGATCTAACCACAACAGCCTGGAACAGATTTTTATTAGTAATTTTTGTTTGATTTGTTCCCATTTAATCAAATGAACAGTTGATTGTGACTTCAATTACTCATCAGTAGTGTTACTCATGATATTTTAATTGCTCACACAAACCAATAAAAAGAGGCATGTTTTATTATACACTTACCTGGAGTGAATGCAAGGGCTAAATCTTGCTAGGGGTTGAGCTGGGTGGTACAGCAGGCTTCTGAGGCAAATATGTCTCAGGGTGAACACCATGAAGACCTTGTCCACAGAATACCATTACAGGTGACTGGAGACTAGCTAATAGTGGCGCATCCTCACCTCGCAGAAAAGCAGGGTCATAATTTTTCCCGCTACATTTCTTAAGCCATCCCTGCTATTAGAAATGTATTACCTCCCAAAAGCCTATAGAAATATAAAAACATAGAATCATAGAAAACCTACAGCACAATACAGGCCCTTCGGCCCACAAAGCTGTACCGAACATGTCCCTACCTTAGAGATTACCTAAGGTTACCCATAGCCCACTGTTTTTCTGAGTGTCGTGTACCTATTCAGGAGATTCTTAAAAGACCCTATTGTATCCGCCTCCACCACCATTGCCAGCAGCCCATTCCACACACTCACCACTCTCTGCGTAAAAAACTTACCCCTGACATCTCCTCTGTACCTACTTCCAAGCACCTTAAAACTGTGTCCTCTCTTGCTAGCCGTTTCAGTCCTGGGAAATAAGCCTCTGACTACCTACATGATCAATGCCTCTCATCATCTTGTACACCTCTATCAGGTCACCTCTCATCCTCCGTCGCTCCAAGGAGAAATGGCCAAGTTCACTCACTATGCTCATAAGGCATGCTCTCCAATCCAGGCAACATCCTTGTAAATCTCCTCAGCACCCTTTCTATGGTTTCCATGTCCTTCCTGGAGCGAGGCGACCAGAATTGAGAACAGTATTCTAAATGGGGTCTGACCAGGGTCCAATATAGCTGTAACATTACCCTTTGAACTCAATCCCACTGTTGATGAAGGCAAATACACTGTATACCTTCTTAACGACACAGTCAACCTGCGCAGCAGCTTTGGGTGTCCTATGGACTCGGATTCCAAGATCCCTCTGATCTTCCACACTGCCAAGAGTCTTACCATTAATACTATATTCTGCCATCATAATTGACCTACCAAAATGAATCACCTCACACTTATCTGGGTTGAACTCCATCTGCCACTTCTCAGCCCAGTTTTGCATCCTATCAATGTCTCACTGTAACCACTGACAGCCCTCCACACTATCCACAACACCCCCAACCTTTGTGTCATCAGCAAATTTACTAACCTATCCTTCCACTTCCTCATCCAGGTCATATATAAAAATCGCAAAAATCAGAACAGATCCCTGAGGCACACCACTGGTCACCGACCTCCATGCAGAACATGACCCGTCTACAACCACTCTTTGCCTTCTGTGGGCAAGCCAGCTCTAGATCCACAAAGCAATGTCCATTTAGATCCCATGCCTCCTTACTTTCTCAATAAGTCTTGCATGGGGTACCTCATCGAATGCCTTGCTGAAATCCATATACACTACATCTACTGCTCTACCTTCATCAATGTGTTTAGTCACATTCTCAAAAAATTCAGTCAGGCTCATAAAGCACAACCTGCCTTTGACAAAGCCATGCTGACTTTTCCTAATCTTATTTTGCCTCTCCAAATGTTCATAAAACATGCCTCTCAGGATCTTCTCCATTAACTTACCAACCACTGAAGTAAGACTGACTTATCTATAATTTCCTGGGCTATCTCTACTCCCTTTCTTGAATAAGGGAATAATATCCACAACCCTCCACTCCTCTGGAACCTCTCTCGTCCCCATTGATGATGCAAAGAGCATTGCCAGAGGCTCAGCAATCTCCTCCCTTGCCTCTCACAGTAGCCTGGGGTACATCTCGTCTGGTCCTGGTGACTTATCCAAGTTGATGCTTTCCAAAAGCTCCAGCACATCCTCTTCCTTAATATCTACATGCTCAAGCTTTTCAGCCCGCTGTAAGTCATACCTACAATTGCTGAGATCCTTTTCCGTAGTAAATACTGAAGCAAAGTATTCATTAAGTACCTCTGCTATCTTCTCCGGTTCCATACACACTTTTCCACTGTCACACTTATTCGTCCTATTCTGTAATGTCTTACCCTCTTGCTCTTCTACATACATGTAGAATGCCTTGGGGTTTTCTTTAATCCTGTCTGCCAAGGCCTCTCATGGCCCCTTCTGGCTCTCCTAATTTCATTCTTAAGCTCCTTCCTGCTAGCCTTATAATCTTCTAGATCTCTATCATTACCTGAGGTTTTGAACCTTTTGTAAGCTCTTCTTTTCTTCTTGACTAGATTTACAACAGTCTTTGTACGCCACAGTTCCTGTACCTTACCATCCTTTCCCTGTCTCATTAGAACATATCTATGCAGAACTCCAAACAAATATTTCCTGAATATTTGCCACATTTCTTCCATACGTTTCCCTGAGAATATCTGTTTCCAATTTATGCTTCCAAGTTCCAGCCTGATAGCCTCATATTTCCCTTACTCCAATTAAATGCTTTCCTAACTTGTCTGTTCCTATCCCTCTCCAATGCTATGGTAATGGAGATAGAATTGTGATCACAAAAATCCAACGAAAATCACTAACCCCAATGATCGGGTTTTACCTCAGCGGAATTTTAATTTAACAATTTCCAATTATACCCTTTTGGTATTGCTGATAGTATCAGGTTACAGAATGATATTGGTCAGCTGATAGATTTTGTAAAGTGATGATATGTGTCAGGTAATTCATCCTGGGAGATGTAACACACAATGAATGATAAAGTATTAAGAAACAGAGGGATCTTCATATGTACATCAACGGATCTCTAAAGGTGACCACAAAAGGTAAAAGGCATGCTGGATGTTTCTGTTTTTTGTCAGGACACAGAGTATAAGAGCAGGGGCATCATTATAAAAATATGAAATACAAAAGGTATGTAACAATTCAACACAGGAACAGGACCTTTACCCCAATGTGCCTTTACTCACAATGGTGGGCTCATTTGGTTGTCTTTGTTTTCCCTGACAGAGATTGAAAGGGGATGTGATAAAGGTATACAAAGTTATAAGCACCATGAATGCAGTGTATATTGAGCAAGTAAAGTAGTGAGAAGAGTTCTAAAACCAAGGAGCCTAAGTTTAAATTGAGGAATAGGAGTGTTAGATGGGAGATGAGGAAATATGTTTTCATCCATGTTGTTATTGGAATCCTGAACACCCTTCCTGACAAAGGTGACAGATAGACAGTAAGATCATAAGACATTGGAGAAAAATTAGGACATTCAGTCCATCAAGTCTGCTCCGAGGATCCATCATAGATGATACCAGATCAATCCTATACACCTTTTCGCCATATCCTTTGATGTCCTGACCAACTTTCGCCTTAAATATACGCACAGACTTGGCTTCCACCACAATCTGTGGCAGAGCATTCCACAGATTTTCCACTCACTGGCTAAAAAATTTCCTCCTAACCTTAAAGGTCACCCCTCAATTTTGAGGCTGTCCTCTCTAGTTCTGGAAACATCCTCTCCACATCCACCCTATCTAGTCCTTTCAACAGTTGGTAGGTTTCAATGAGAGCTCCATGCATTCTTCAAAATTCCTCATATGTTAACCTCTTCATTCCCAGAATCATCCTCATGAACCTCCTCTGGGCTCTCTCCAATGACAACACATCCTTTCTGAGATATGGAGCCCAAAAATGTTGATAATACTCTAAGTACAGCCTGATTAGTGTCTCATAAAGGCTCAGCATTTTTTCCTTGTTTTTATATTCTATTCCCCTTGAAATAAATGCCAACAATTCATTTGCCTTCTTTAGCACAGACTCAACCTGCAAATTAACCTTCTGGGAGTCTTGTACGAGGACTCGAAAGTCCCTCTGCACCTCTGACGTTTGAATCTTCTCCCCACTTATATAATAGTCTGCACTATTGTTCATTTTACCACAATGCATTAACATACATTTCCCAACACTATATTCCATCTGCCACTTTTTTGCCCATTCTTCTAATTTGTCCTGCTGCAATCGCATTGCTTCCTCAGCACTACCTACCCCTCCTCCTATCTTCATTTCTTCCACAAACATTGCCACAAAGCTGTCAATTCCATCATCCAAATCACTGACAATGTGAAAAGTAGTGATCCTAATACTGACCCCTGAGGAACATCGCTAGTCACTGACAGCCAACCAGAAAAGGCTCCCTTTATTTCCACTCACTGCCTCCTGCCTGTCAGCCATTCTGCTATCCATGCCAGTATCTTTCCTGTAATGCCATAGGAATTTATCTTGTTAAGCAGCCTCATGTGTGCCACCTTTTCACACACCTGAAACTCTAAGTAAATGACAGCCACTGCCTCTCCTTTGTCTGCCCTGCTTGTGATTTCTTCAAAGAAGAAGTAGTGACTAGTGGTGTGCCACAGGGATCAGTGCTGGGTCCATTGTTATTTGTCATCTATATCAATGATCTGGATGATAATGTGGTAAATTGGATCAGCAAATTTGCTGATGATACAAAGATTGGAGGTGTTGTGGACAGTAGGGAAGGTTTTCAAAGCTTGCAGAGGGATTTGCCAGCTGGAGAAAATGGGCTGGCAAATGGAGTTTAATGCAGACAAGTGTGAGGTACTGCACTTTGGAAGGACAAACGAAGGTAGAACATACAAGGTAAATGGTAGAGGAATGCAGTAGAATAGAGGGATCTGGGAATACAGATACATAATTCCTTAAAAGTGGCGTCACAGGTACAAAAATTTGTACAAATGTTTGTAGATAGGGTTGTAAAGAGAGCTTTTGGCATATTGGCCTTTATAAATTAAAGTACTGAGTATAAGGGTTGGAATGTTATGGTGAGGTTGTATAAGACATTGGTGAGGCCAAATTTGTAGTATTGTGTGCAGTTTTGGTCACCAAATTACAGGAAGGATATTAATAAGGTTGAAAGAGTGCAGAGAAGGTTTACAAGGACGTTGCTGGGACTTGAGAAACTGAGTTACCGAGAAAGGTTGAATAGGTTTGGACTTTATTCCCTGGAGCGTAGAAGAATGAGGGGAGATTTGATAGAGGTGTATAAAATTATGATGGGTATAGATAGAGTGAATGCAAGCAGGCTTTTTCCACTGAGGCTAGGGGAGAAAAAAACCAGAGGACATGGGATAAGGGTGAAAAGGGAAAAGTTTAAAGGGAACATTAGGGGGAGCTTCTTCACACAGAGTAGTGGGAGTGTGGAATGAGCTGCCAGTTGAAGTGGTGAATGCAAGCTCACTTTCAACATTTAAGAAAAACTTGGACAGGCACATGGATGAGAGAGGTATGGAGGGATATGGTCTAGGTGCAGGTCAGTGGGACTAGGCAGAAAAATGGTTCAGCACAGCCAAGAAGGGCCAAAAGCCCTGTTTCTGTGCTGTAATGTTCTATGGTTCTATAGTTCTAACTCTAACAGATCTATCAGGCAAGATGTCCTTTTACAGAAACCATGCTGACTTTGACTTATTTTATCATTAGTGATAAATGATAACCTCACCCTTAATAATATATAATATAAATGATAATCTCACCCTTAATAATATACTCCAACACTTTCCCAGCCACTGAGGTTATGCTAAATGGGCTAATTTCATTTCTTTTGCCTTCCTCCCTTCTTAAAAAGTAGAGAGACATCTGCAATCTTCCAGTCCTCTAGGACCGTGCCAGAATCAAGTGATTCTTGAACGATCATGACCAAGGCACTACATCAACTTTTTTCTTTAATATACAGTATTACTGTTTTTGAATGTTTTTTAAAAATCTATTCAATATGCGCAATTGATTTACTTGTGTATTTATTATTATTATGTTTTATTTTATTTATTATTATTTTTCTCTCTCTGCTACATTATGCTGCTGCTGAGTTAACAAATTTCATGTCACATGCCGGTGATAATAAACCTGATTCTGATTCATACAGTGCAGAAGCAGGTTCTTTGACTCACCATGTCCATGAGGACCATCACATATTCATTCTTACTAATCCCATTTCCCAGCACCTGGTCTGCAGCCTTCTATGATTTAGTGATTGAAGTGCTTATTCAGATACCGTACTTTCTAAATGTTGTGAGAGTAAAGGAACCCTTAGGAGGCAGTGATCATAATATAATTGAATTCACACTGCAATTTGAAAAGAAGCACAAATCACATGTATCAGCATCGTACTGGAATAAAGGGAATTACAGAGGTATGAGAGGGGAGCTTGCTCAGGTGGATTGGAGGAGGATACCGGCGGGGATGACAGCAGAGCAGAGATGGCTGAGGTTTCTGGGAATAGTTCACAAGGCGCAGGATAGATGTGTCCCACAGATAAAGTTGTTCTCAAATGGCAACCGTGGCTAACAAGGGAAGTTAAGGACTTCATAAAAGCTGAGCAAAGAGCATATACGGTAGCAAAAGTGAGTGGGAAGTTGAACATTTAGAAAGCTTTTAAAATCGAACAAAAGGCAACTAAAAAAGCTATAAGAAGGAAAAAGATGAAATATCAGAATCAGGTTTATTATCACCGGCATGTGACGTGAAATTTGGTAACTTAGCAGCAGCAGTTCAATGGAATACGTAATCTAGCAGAGAGAAAAAATAATAAATAAAACATAACAATAATAAATAAACAAGTAAATCAATTACATATATTTAAAAAATGTGCAAAAATAGAAATTCTGTATATTAAAAAAAAGTGAGGTAGTGTCCAAAGCTTCAATGTCCATTTAGGAATCAGATGACAGAGGGGAAGAAGCTGTTCCTGAATCACTGAGTGTGTGCCTTCAGGCTTCTGTACCTACTACCTGATAGTAACAGTGAAGAAAGGGCATGCCCTGGGTGCTGGAGGTCCTTAATAATGGACGCTGCCTTTCTGAGACACCGCTCCCTAATGATGCCCTGGGTACTTTGTAGGCTATTACCCAAGATGGAACTGACTAGATTTACAATACTCTGCAGCTTCTTTCGGTCCTGTGCAGTAGCCCCTCCATACCAGGCAGTGATGCAGCCTATCAGAATGCTCTCTACAGTACATCTATATTAGTTTTTATATTAGACATGCCAAATCTCTTCAAACTCCTAATGTATAGCCACTGTCTTACCTTCTTTATAACTACAGTGATATGTTGGGACCAGGTTAGATCCTCAGAGATCTTGACACCCAGGAACTTGAAGCTACTCACTCTCTCCACTTCTGATCTCTCAAAGAGGATTGGTATGTGTTCCTTTATCTTACCCTTCCTTAAGTCCACAACCAGCTCTTTCATCTTACTGCCAAGTTGTTGCTGCGGCACCACTCCACTAGTTGGCATATCTCACACCTGTATCCCCTCTCGTCACCACCTGAGATTCTATTGACAATTACTGTATTGTCAGCAAATTTATAGATGGTATTTGAGCTATGCCTAGCCACACAGTCATGTGTATATAGAGAGTAGAGCAGTGGGCTAAGCACACACCCCTGAGCTGCGCCAGTGTTGATTGTCAGCGAGGATGATATGTTATCACCAATCTGCACAGATTGTGGTCTTCTGGTTAGGAAGTAAAGGATCCAATTACGGAAGAAGGTACAGAGGCCCAGGTTCTGCAACTTCTCAATCAGGATTGTGGGAATGATGGTATTAAAAGCTGAGTTATAATCGATGAACAGCATCCTGACGTAGATGTTTGTGCTGTCCAGGTGGTCTAAAGCTGTGTGGAGATCGTTTCTGCTGTTGACCTATCGTGGCATTAGGCAAATTGCAATGGGTCCAGGTCCTTGCTGAGGTAGGAAGGAGTTCAGTCTAGTTATAACCAACCTCTCAAAGCATTTCATCACTGTTGATATGAGTGCTACCGGGCGATAGTCATTAAGGCAGCCTGCATTATTCTTCTTAGGCACTGGTATAACTGTTGCCTTTTTGAAACAAGTGGGAACTTCTGCCCGTAGCAGTGAGAGGTTGAAAATGTCCTTGAATACTCCCGCTAGTTGGTTGGCACAGGTTTTCAGAGCCTTACCAGGTACTCCATCAGGACCTTCTGCCTTGCGAGGGTTCACTCTCTTTAAAGACAGTCTAACTTCGGCCTCTGAGACGGAGATCACAGTGTCATCAGGTGCAGCAGGGATCTTCACAGCTGTAGTTGTGTTCTCCCTTTCAAAGTGTGCATAGAAGGCGTTGAGTTCATCTGGTAGTGAAGCATCACTGCCATTCATGCTACTAGGTTTTGCTTTGTAAGAAGTAATGTCTTGCAGACCCTGCCAGAGTTGCGGTGCATCTGATATCGCCTCTAACCTCATTCAAAATCGTCCGGTTGTCCTTGAAATAGCCCTCCGTAAATCATACCTGGTTTTCTAGTACAGGACTGGGTTGCCAAACTTGAATGCCACAGATCTAGCCTTTAGCAGATGACATACATCCTGGTTCATCCACAGTTTTTGGTTTGGGAATGTACAATAAGTCTTTGTAGACAGACACTTATCCACACAGGTTTTAATGAAGTCGGTAACAACTGCAGCATACTCATCCAGGTTCCAAGATGAATCCCTGAATACAGTCCAGTCCATCGATTCAAAGCAGTCCTGTAGGCGCTCCTGTGCTTCCTTTGTCCATGCTTTCTTGGTCTTCATTGCTGGTGCTGCAGTCTTCAGTCTCTGCCTATACTCACGGAGTAGAAGTACAGTTAGGTGATCAGACTTCCCGTACTGAGGGCATGGAATAGCACGGTAGGCATTCTTGATGGTGGTGTAGCAATGGTCGAGTGTGTTGTTTTTCACCTGGCCTGGTTAAAATCTCCCAAACGATGGTGAAGGTGTTAGGGTGTGCTGTTTCGTGCATGTTGATCCCATTGCTCAGATCATCTACAGCCTGCTTGACATTGACCTGAGGTGGAATGTGCACCGCTGCAGAATGACCCCAGAGAACTCCCGTGGTTGGTAAAAAGTATGACTCTATACAGTCAAACTTCCTGGTCAAGTTGGTGTTAAAGGCATTTGTTGTAGACATAATTAGTGTCTATGAAAACTTTACTTTGAAATTTATTGTTCATTTTATGGAGGACTTATAACATAATATTAATTTATACAGCTACACAATAAGGAATGGTGAGTCTGACTGCATTCTTTTATTGCTCCAGTACACGATGTCCTGAATATACTTCAACAGTAATTAGATTTATAAAGTATTAGCTACAAGGCCAATTTCTACAAGAATGTCATAAAATCTACATTATTTAACAGCATAAAGTAGGATTATTAAAATGTTCACTCATTACCTTATTCTGTTTTGGATCAATTAAAGATGTTTTGTTAGAAGCTTTCTGCCAGACTGAATAAATATTTTCCCCAAGGGTATTTCTTTGGCAGATTTCTCAACTCAATGAGCAAAAAGGTACCTTCTGAGCTGAATCCAACAGACTGACAGCTGACAATCCTGACGGGAACCATAAACACTCTACAGTAATGCTCCAATATTGGTAATTAAAACGTTTGAACTCAGTGAAATGGGGACTGCCTTTGTCATGCTTTAGACTAGTTTCTGCACATTCTTAAAAGGGAACTACAGAGTGTTATAAAATGGTTGCAATAGCATAAAATAGCAACCCTCAACAGTACAATTAGAAAGTAAGTCCTATTTTGCTTTCTTAGCCTTTATGATAATTTTTACCCTTTGTTTGGTGAGGTTTTAAACATCTCTGTAAAACAAGCTTTTGTATCACTTTCTTGCAATATCAGATTCGAGTTGTTTGCACAAGCCTGAATGACTACAGGATATTTGATGGCAGTGACTGAGGCAGCATGGTGGCGTAGTGGTTAGCATACACTCTACAGCGGCAGCAACCTGGGTTCAATTCCACTGCTGTCTGTAAGGAATTTGTACATTCTCCCCATGACTGTCCGTGTTCCCACAAGTGCTCCAATTTCCTCCTACATTGCACAGACACACAGGTCAAAGTTTGTAAGTTGTGGACTTACTAGGTTGGCATTGGAAGCATGCCTCCAGCACATCCTCAGACTGTGTTGTTTGTTGGAGAATGCCAACCTTTCTCTTCACAACTGTTGTTGCTCATTAATTTTTTCTGTAGTTCAAGGTTTGCATTCAATATCAAAGCAGCTGGAACTGCTTTATTGCAGTCCCATACTGAGATACAGCGAAAAGCATACGGTTCATAAAGATCAAATCATTACACAGAGCAATAATGTAAAACAATAACAATGCAGATTAACATAACAGCTACAGAGAAAGTGCAGTGCAGGTAAACAGTAAAATGCACGATCATGAGGTAGAGTGCAAGGTCAACACTCCAACTTATCAAACCAGGGAACATTCAATAGTCTTATAACGTTAGAATAGAAGCTGCCCTTGAGCATGTCAGTATGTGCTTTCTGGCTTAGCAGCTTTGCTTGATAGAAGAGGGGAGAAAAGAGAATGTTGGGGTAGGTGGTGCCTTTTATTATGATAGCTGAAACAGTGAGAAGTATACACAGGGTCTGCTGAGGGGAGGCTGGTTCCTGTGATGTTCTGAGCTGCACTGACAATACTTTACATTTCCTTGCCGCCATACACACATAAAATCACACTGTTATCTTGAGTTCTTTTACAAATAATGTGCTTCCTATGATGAATAAACTTACCTGGCTTCCAGCTGAGTACAGGTATTGATTTTAACTGACATTTCAATGGCAAACTCTGCCATTTTCATCAGGAATGATGCCTGGGTATGTCTAGCCCAGTGGTATTTATATCCCCGTAGTCCATCCCTCCTGATTGGTTAGTCCTCATCCAAACAGATGTCTACTCTCCCACCTTGCTTACAATCTTATCCCAGATCTTACTTACAGCGAGACCTTCATCTTTGTTAAAATTCTTTTCCTCTATTGTTATATCAGTGCCTTCCTTTACCAGCTGGTCCCAAAAGCCATTGGTGCGGAACAGAATTTGTCATCAAAAACACAAGGAAATCTGCAAATGCTGGAAAATACAGTGACAACTCTCTGATACCTTCTCTTATTTACCCCTCAATCATGACCCCACTAAGGAGCACCAGGCCACTGTCTCCCACACCATCACCAACCTTATCAGCTCTGGGGATTTCCCATCCACTGCCACCAACCTCATAGTTCCCACACCCCGCACTTCCCGTTTCTACCTCCTACCCAAGATCCACAAACCTGCCTGTTCAGGTAGATCCATTGTCTCAGCTTGCTCCTGCCCCACCGAACTCATTTCTGCATATCTTGACACTGTTTTATCCCACCTTGTTCAATCCCTTCCCACTTCCCTTCGTGACACTTCTCACGCTTTGAATTTTTTCAATGATTTTAAGTTCCTTGGCCCCCACCACCTTATTTTCACCATGAATGTCCAGTCCCTATATACCTCCATCCCCCACCAGGAAGGTCTCAAAGCTCTCCGCTTCTTTTTGGATTCCAGACCTAACCAGTTCCCCTCTACTACTACTCTCCTCCATCTAGCGGAATTAGTCCTTACTCTCAATAATTTCTCCTTTGGCTCCTCCCACTTCCTCCAAACCAAAGATGTAGCCATGGGTACCTAAATGAGTCCCAGCTATGCCTGCCTTTTTGTTGGCTTTGTGGAACAGTCCATGTTCCAAGCCTATACGGGTATCCGTCCCCCTCTTTTCCTTCGCTACATCGACGACTGCATTGGTGCTACCTCTTGCACGCATGCTGAGCTCGTTGACTTCATTAACTTTGCCTCCAACTTTCACCCTGCCCTCAAATTTACCTGGTCCATTTCTGACACCTCCCTCCCCTTTCTTGATCTTTCCATCTCCATCTCTGGAGATGGCTTATTTACTGATATCTACTATAAGCCTACAGACTCTCACAGCTACCTGGACTATTCCTCTTCCTACCCTGTCTTTTGCAAAAATTCCATCTCCTTCTCGCGATTCCTCCGTCTCCACCGCATCTGCTCTCAGGATGAGGCTTTTCATTCCAGGATGAAGGAGATGTCTTCCTTTTTTAAACAAAGGGGCTTCCCTTCCTCCACCATCAACTCTGCTCTCAAACACATCTCTCCCATTTCACGCACACTTGCTCTCACACCAATCTCCCGCCACCCCACTCGGGATAGGGTTCCCCTTGTCCTCACCTATCACCCCACCAGACTCCAGGTCCAACATATAATTCTCTGTAACTTCCGCCACCTCCAATGGGATCCCACTACGAAGCACATCTTCCCCTCCCCCCCACTTTCTGCTTTCTGCAAGGATCGCTCCCTACGTGACTCCCTTGTCCATTTGTCCCCCCATCCTTCCCACTGATCGCCCTCTTGGCACATATCCTTGTACGCAGAACAAGTGCTACATCTGCCCTTACACATCCTCCCTCACCACCATTCAGGGCCCCAGACAGTCCTTCCAGGTGAGGTGACTCTTCACCAGTGAGTCAGCTGGTGTGGTATACTGCGTCCGGTGCTCCCGGTGTGGCCTTTTATATATTGGTGAGACCCGACACAGACTGGGAGACCGTTTTGCTGAACACCTACGCTCTATCCACCAGAGAAAGCAGGATCTCTTAGTGGCCACACATTTTAATTCCACGTCCCATTCCCATTCTGATAAGTCTATCCATGGCCTCCTCTACTGTCAAGATGAAGCCACATTCAAGTTGGAGGAACAACACCTTATATTCCGTTTGGGTAGCCTCCAACCTGATGGCAAGAACATTGATTTCTCTAACTTCCGTTAATGCCCCTCTTCCCCTTCTTACCCCATCCCTGATTTATTTATTTTCCCTCCCCTTTTTTTTCCTCTCTCTGCCCATCACTCTTTGCCTGTTCTCCATCTCCCTCTAGTACTTCCCTCCCCCTTTCTTTCTCCCTAGGCCTCCCGTCCCATGATCCTTTCCCTTCTCCAGCTCTGCAACCCTTTTGACGAGTACCTTTCCAGCTCTTAGCTTCACCCCACCCCCTCCTGTCTTCTCCTATCATTTCGGATTTCCCCCTCCCCCTCCTACTTTAAAATCTCTTAATATATTCTCTTTCAATTAGTCCTGACGAAGGGTCTCGGCCCGAAACGTCGACAGTGCTTCTTCCTATAGATGCTGCCTGGCCTGCTGCGTTCCACCAGCATTTTGTGTGTGTTGCTTGTCATTGAAATGTCAGTTATAATCAATATCTGTTCCCTACTGGAAGCCCAAGAGAAGTTTTTGCATCATATACACCCAGAAAGCACTAGATCCTTTTTTTAGTTCATTTTTTTCATTTTTTATGTTTGGTTTGTCATTTTAGTGATAATGGAATCATGCAATACTGACAACCTGGCTAAGAGACAGGGGAATGTAGAAAACCATTTAATGCCAGTGATTTCATTCTCAATGGAAGTCTCTCTTCATTGAAAATCGGGTTACTTGGAGACTCCAAACCCTATACCTCTGTCCACGAACAGATTTTTTATCCTCCATTGCCATAATGTGACTCCATTTCTATATAGTTTGACAAGCCAGTGAATCTAAAGTGCATTATTCAACCAGATGTTACATAATTAGTCCAAATAACAGTAGATTCTAATTCTCCTGTTGGACACTACAATGACATAACTATAATGAGGTAACTAGTGAAATACACAGGAGATTAGTTTTTTGGCTTTCAATTACTTACTATTTACATCAGTGACTTGGAGGAGCCTGAACTGTTGACTGTTCATTTCCCTGCCTGACTTGCTGCGTTCCTCCAGCATTTTGTGTATGTTGTTCAAGATTTCCAGCATCTGCAGAATCTTTTGTATTTCTGTGTGATGGAACAAAATTTATGGTTTCCAAGTTTGCTGATGATGTAAAAATCAATGGAAAGGTGAATTGTAACAAGAACACTGTGATTCTGAAACAGAATGTAGATAGATGCATAATTAGGAGAAAACCTGGTAAATGGAATTTAATGCAGGAAAGTGTAAGGTCAAAGGGGAGAGATTCAAATGAGTGAGCTTGGGAGGGATTTAGGTAACTTGGTGCACAAAGCACCAAAAAGTTAGCAGGCAGATCCTACAAATAGTTGAGAACGGGTAAACAGAACGTTGGCCTTTATCGCAAAGAGGTTAAATTTTAAGAATACGGAGGTGTTCTTACAATTGTACAGGGTGTTGGTGAAGCCTTACTGTGGAGTTTAATCCCCTTACCAAAAAGTATAAAGCAGCATTGGAGGCAGTCACAGAGATTAACCAGGCTAATTCCTAGCAATGGGAAGATTGTCTTTTCAAGAGAGTGTTGGTCAAGAAGGAATTAAAATATGAAAGAAAACATCTAACAGGAATGAGTTAAAGACAGTGGAAGTAGACAGACCAAACTTCTTTGCTCTCAGAAGGAATGGAGGTTGCCATTTTGTGAGACTCTTCTGCAACTTCCATTTTGTGAATTGGTTTGACTCAAGTATAGCTGGATCAAAGCAGTTAAAAGTAGACACGGGACTTCCGGTAAGATGGCAATTGTTTAGCTGCTCCGAACTTTTGTTCCGTTACTGTCGCTACCTTTGCACTAAATGTCTCCATTTTTTAAACCTTAGTTAGGAATTATTTCTTACTTGCCTGTGAATATATCTAACTTACAATGTCTAGCAAGAGTTCTAAATCCGGGAGAAAAGAAGCTATGACCCCGTCGGACGAGACTCTGGTTGCGCTGGGAAAGCTCCGAGACAAAATCTTAAAGGAATTTAAAACCGCTTTCAAACAGTTAGAAGACAAACTGGATCGGATCAACGATAAAGTGGACAAACATGCTGAACACTTATCTCGCATCGGTTCGACTTCTGAAGATTTAGAAAGTCGTGTTCGATATTTGGAGACTCTCTGTTCCAGCTTAGAGGAAAAATCTAACAAACTTCTTTCCAAAATGGTGGATCTTGAAAATCGCAGCAGACGCTGTAACATCAGAATTCTGGGATTACCAGAGGTGACTGAAAAGGGACCAACCGTGAAGTTTATCGCCGAGTTTCTCTGTGAGTTATTCGGGAAAGATTTGCTTCCGAAGCCACCCGAGCTCGAACAGGCACACAGAGTTTACGTTCCCCGCGGAATTCTGGGCTCCCGCCCGCGACCAGTAATCTTGTGTTTCCATCAATACCAGGTAAAACACAGTCTGATTGTGGAGGCACATCGCAGAGGTTCTTTTTCTTTCCAGGATACAACCATTCGCTTTGTGGAAGATTTTGCACCCCAGACCTTAAAGATGCGTGCTGAGTTTAAAGGCGTAATGAAAGTGCTTTTTGATCGTGGTTTCAAACCTTCCCTTCGTAACCCTGCTGATCTACGAATCAAGCTTAATACCGGGAAATTCAAGTGGTTCAAATCAGCAAAGGAAGCTGAAGCGTTTGTGGCAAGTCTTCCGGCTATCCAGTCATCTTCGGAATCTGATCGGACCTCCTAAAATGGTGGATAAGTACTCCTCGTAGTAAAATTACTTTCTCTGGACTCGGAATTCACTTTAATCACTCAGACATTATTCATTGAAACTTTAAGGGCTGTTGACAATCTCTCCCGGGATTTGGTGTGTATATAACCTATTTTTATTCTTGTATAACTTTACCTACAGAGTTCTACAACTAATTCTAACTTGTTTTGGAGGTTTGAAGTCTTTAGTGAAGGCCTCCCTGTTTGTCGGTTCACAGTTCAACTGCTGATTTATTTTTCCTTTGTTTTAAATATTTATTTATTTTATCTTTTACTTTTCTTCACCCCTTTTTTCTAATCTCTGAATTTTTTTCTCCCTTCTCTGTAAATGGTTGATAAATACTCGTCTTGAATGTATAATTTTCCCCTTCCTCTTCTTTTTTCTTTTTCCTTCTTACCTTTTTTTTCCCTTTCTCTTACTTTATTCTTCTATAATTTTTCGCGGGTAGGTTAGATTTGGTTTTCTTCCGATTTTCTCTGTATTAAGTTGTATATTTCTGCAGAAGGTGTTCTAATCTGTAGTCATGTTTTCTAGTGCATAAACTAGTTATTATTTGCTATAGTATTTATACGGAACTGTTGTTAATGACACAGATCTGGAAGTTGTATTTGGGTTAATTTTTTTGGTAGAGCTAGCTACTTGTTTTGGTAGCCGTCTAGTTTTGGGTTGTGCGGGTGGGGTAGGTTTTCCAGTTCCAACATCTCTTTATTGCTTAGGACATGTTTATATTTTGACCTGACGAATCTATGTTTACATCTCTGCTTCCAGACTGCTATTGTACTGCTTGATTTTTTATATTTTTATATGCCTGCTGCCTTTTATGCATTAGTAATTGATAATGGCTAGTGCACTTAAATTCGTGAGCTGGAATGTAAAGGGATTGAACCACCCTGTTAAAAGGAGGAAGGTATTCTCACACATTAAACAACTCAAAGCTGACATTGCTTTCCTCCAAGAAACTCATATTCGTTGTTTTGATAACTCCCGGCTTCTGTCAAAGTGGGCGGGTCAGCATTTTCATTCATCCTTTGCCGCTAAAGCTAGGGGAGTTTCCATTCTTATTAACTCAAATATTCCTTTTGAACTCCATAATAAAATATCTGATACAAATGGCCGTTTTATTATTGTTTCTGGTAAACTATATAACACTAAAGTTGCACTAGCAAACCTGTATGCCCCCAACTTTGATGATGTTAACTTTTTTGAACGGTTTTTTTCCTCACTACCAGACTTAAACTCATACTCTCTTACATTGGGTGGTGACTTCAACTGTTGGTTGGATCCTAAACTGGACCGATCGTCCTCTGTTACCAGATCACCTACTAAATCTGCCTTAGCTATTCAATCGTTTCTCTCTAATTTTGGTATCTCTGATATATGGCGTTTCCTCCATCCTATGGAGAGAGATTATTCTTTTTTCTCACATGTTCACCATACCTTCACTAGAATTGACTATTTCTTACTCGATAACCAACTTATCCCATTTGCCCACTCTTGTAACTATCAGAGTATACTGATCTCTGACCATGCCCCAATTACCCCCTCTCTCTGAACTTTCCTGGTCTCCCTCAGAGGAACAAACACTGGCGGTTCGATTCAACTTTACTATCGGATGATGATTTCGTAAAATTTATTAAGGACCAGATAACCTTTTATTTTAACACTAATACATCACCTGAAGTGCCATCCCAGATTGTCTGGGATGCCATGAAAGCATATCTGAGGGGTCAAATAATCTCTTACACAGCAAATCTCAATAGAAGATCCCGTGCAGATCGAGCAGACCTCATTAACCAGATTAAAGATTTGGATCAAATATATGCCCAAACTAAGAACCCTGAATTATACAAGAAGCGCGTTGAACTCCGAACTAAATTTAACCTTCTGTCCATTCAACCTGTCGAACGCCAACTTCTCGAAAGCAAGAGCCGCTTTTACATTCATGGGGATATGTCTGGTAAATTCCTAGCCAATCAGCTGAGGCGTTCCAAAGCCAAACAACATATTACAAAGATCCGGATGGAGAACGGAGACTTTACATCGGATCATTTAGAAATTAATGACGCATTTAAAAAATTTTATTCTCGGCTTTATTCCTCTGAATCCCTGAATGACAATATCTCTGTGGATCAATTTTTACAGAATCTGAATATCCCCTCACTTTCATCTGATTTCAAAGCCAAACTCAATGCACCTATATCACCAGAAGAAATATCTTTTGCAATTTCTGCACTGTCCTCAGGGAAACCTCCTGGACCTGATGGGTTCCCTGTGGAATTTTATAAATCATTCTCCTCACTTCTTTCTCCTCAGTTACTTTCAGTATTATCTGACTCGTTTAATTACGGCAAATTGCCACCCTCTTTCAATGAGGCATCTATTATTCTTCTTTTAAAAAAGGGCAAAGACCCAACAGAGTGTTCCTCGTACAGGCCGATCTCTCTGCTCAATGTTGATGTAAAGATCTTAGCTAAAGTGTTGGCTCATAGATTAGAAACCGTTATTCCCTCCATTATCTCTGATGACCAAACAGGCTTTATTAAAAACCGTCTCCCTTTTTTTAACATTCGGCGTCTATTTAATATTTTATACTCAGTCCCAACTGGGACTCCTGAATGTGTTATCTCCCTTGATGTGGAGAAAGCATTTGACCGTATAGAGTGGAACTACCTTTTTGCAGTCTTAGAAAAATTTGACCTCGGCCAAAGTTTCATCTCTTGGATCCAATTGCTGTACCTGTGTCCTACTGCTTCTGTTTTAACTAATTTTCAGAAATCCCAAGTATTTAATCTCAAATGTGGCACCCGTCAGAGATGCCCCTTAAGTCCCTTTCTCTTTGATTTGGCTATAGAACCTCTGGCGATAGCATTTCGAAATTGTCCTGAATTGACCGGGATTTGGAGAGGGGGTGTTGAGCATAAAGTCTCTCTCTATGCTGATGACTTATTACTCTTTCTCTCAAATCCGTCTACATCCTTACCTCTAATGTTTTCACTTCTTGACCAGTTTAGCCAGATCTCTGGCTATAAACTGAACTTACATAAGAGTGAACTTTTCCCAATTAATAAAGAAGCACAAGAACTAATATTTCGTGATCTCCCTTTTAAAGTAGTCCATAATCAATTTACTTATCTTGGAATTACAGTCACAAGGAAGTTTAAAGATCTCTTTCGTGAAAACTTTGTCAATCTTTCATATGCTATAAAACAGAGTCTGGTACAATGGTCACCTCTATCTATGTCCTTGGTAGGTCGTATTAATGTTGTTAAAATGTATGTTCTCCCCAAATTTTTATACTTATTTCAATCTATCCCAATTTTTATTCCTAAATCTTTTTTTGATTCCTTAGACTCTATTATTTTGTCATATCTGTGGCAGAATAAGCGCTCTAGAATTAATAAAATCCACCTCCAAAAATCTAAAAAAGAGGGTGGTATGGCTTTACCTAACTTCCGCTTATATTACTGGGCAGCTTAAATACGTTGTGCTGCCTTCTGGTCTTTCTTCCACGGTCAACCCGAGAGCCCTAACTGGGTGGCAATGGAGTTGAGCTCCACTAAAGAATTATCTATATCTGCACTTCTTGGCTCTGCACTCCCTAGCAGTCTGCCCAGATCAATAGCTAATCCTCTGGTTAGACACACTTTGCGTATATGGGCTCAGTTCAGGAAATGCTATGGTTTCCAGGGGTTTTCCATTTCTAGCCCTGTCGCACATAATCACCTTTTTTTACCTACTACGTACGATTCAGCATTCCATGTTTGGTACAGGAAGGGCATTAGACATTTTGAAGATCTCTTCATTGATAATCGCTTCGCTTCTTTTCAGCAGCTCTCTGTTAAGTTCAATCTGCCTAACGCTCACTTTTTCAGATATCTCCAAATCCGACACTTTACTGCTCCTTTAATTCCTAACTTTCCTGAAATGCCTGCGAAAAATGCTATGGACCTATTTCTTTCCATTAATCCACTAGGTAAAGGTTTAATTTCAATTATCCGAGATAAACTAGCCGCCTTACGACGGGCCCCTGTGGATAAAATTAAAATGGCCTGGGAGCAGGATTTAAATATCTCCTTATCCGAGGAGAGCTGGGACTCAGTTCTCAAATCGGTTAACTCAACCTCCCTTTGTGCTCGCCATTGCCTCTTACAGTTTAAGATTGTTCATAGAGCCCATATGTCTAAATCTAAACTATCTCGATTCTACCCTGGCATTAGTCCGCTCTGTGATAAATGCAAGAGGGGCGTGGCCTCTCTCATCCATATGTACTGGTTCTGTCCTAGCTTGGAGAAATTCTGGAAAGATGTCTTCACTACATTATCGGGTATTCTGAATCAGCACCTAGAACCCTTAATTGCTCTGTTCGGTTTTTGGGGCGAGACAGATTTATGTCTGGGTCCAACCAAATGCCGAATACTATCCTTTGCCTCTCTCCTGGCGAGACGCTTGATCCTCCTTAGATGGAGAGATGTTGCCCCGCCCACTCATGCGCAATGGCTTAACGACATTATGGCCTGCTTGGACCTCAAAAAAATTCATTATTCAGTTCTTAATTCGGATCTAAAGTTCCATAAAGTCTGGGGACCTTTTATCGAGTACTTTCATAACCTTCCTCTTGACTAGGGTTTTTTTTTCTTTTTTTTTCTTCTTTTCGGTCCCTTGCTTTCAGCTCCCTTTTTTTTCCTGGTAGTAGGCATTATTATCCTCTGTTGCTAAGTGTATTCACAGTCTGGGAGTTTGATTGTCCGGACTTATACTCTTTATACTGTGTGGTGGTTGGTCTGGAGTTGTTGTTTTTTTCTTGTGGTGTGGGGCTTGGGGAGGACACTAAGCTCACTTGTCTTTAATTTAGGTGTTTTTTTGTTAAATTCTCTTCCTTTGTAGCATATTGTTATTGTATGCTTAATCTTGCACTGTATTAATGCTCCTCATTGGGATTTGGGGTTTTTAATTTTGTAAAATGTTTTGAAAAACTAATAAAAAAATTTTTTTAAAAAGTAGACACAATGAGGCCCCTGAAACAGAGATAATTTCCAAATAAGATGTTGTTTGTAATATGTTACTTGGTAAGATAGACAATGGTAAGACAGAAGATGCAGGTTTAAGAAAAGGGCAATATGTGTTTATGGCCGAAGGTGGCCTGAGCCTGGCACAGATTTAGAGAGAACAAAGAAAGAGACATTAAATACAAGTCATTGAATTTAGAATTTATTTAAATCTTACATCCATCACACAACGTGAGGGAGTAAAAAGCTTTGTGTTATGACTCCATTGTAATTGCAATGTGAATTTAAAAGTCCAATGGCTTGTAGAAAGAATCTGTCTCATAGCCTGTTGGTCCTGGCTTTAATGCTGCGTAACATTTGCCAGACGGAAGCAGCTGAAACAGTTCAAGGTTGGGGTGACGGGTGTCCCCGATGATCTTCCAGGCCTTCTTTCTGCACCTGTTGCTATAAGTGTCCTCAGTGGAGGGAAGTTCACATCCTCAGATGCGATGGGCTGTCCGTACCACTCTCTGTAGTGCCCAGCGGTCAAGATTGGTGCAGTTCCCGTACCAGGCAGTGATACAGTCAATCAATATGCTCTCAATGGTGTCCCTGTAGAAGGCCTTGAGGATTTGGGGACCCGTGCTGAATTTCTTCAGCCGCCTTAGGTGGAAGAGACACTTTTTTTTGCCACAGAGCCGGTGTGTACAGTCCAGGTGAGATCATCGATGATGTGTATACCGAGGAACTTGAAACTACTCACCCTCTCAACTGCAGCCTGTCTCCATTCCTCCTGTAATCTACAATCAGCTCTTTTTGTTTTTTGGACATTGAGGGAGGGGTTGTTATCCTGGCACCACTGTGTCAGTGTGTCAACCTCTCCTCTGGAGGCTCATGCTCATGAGAAGGACAATAAAATGACACTAACTTCTGCCGATGAAAAGATGACACACAATAGCCAGATAAGCCAGAGCTAACAAGATCGAAAAACAACACAGCTTGAACTAATGAGTAAAGAGAATAAGAATAAGGGAGCTTTGGAAACATAATAATAAGGACTCTATGGGTGTGCACAAATACTCTCTCTCTCTCACTCACTCAGACCCAGGGGCAAAGAGAAGGGTCAATGGCTCAATTGTTTTAGCAATGGTAGATCCCTTATTTCAGTGTTATAAATTGGAGAGGAGGTCTGAGTGAGTGTGGTACAAAAGGAACAAAAACATTCATGCTTTAAATTGTTGGCCCAGGGTCAATGTAATTTACATTGATATCTGTGTAGAGACAACAAAGTGCAAGATTTGATTTAATTATGAGTGGTTTAATGAATTGCCTAACCTAGGTCATTTTGTGATAGATGAACAAGAGGCTGGACAGTTTAGGTCTGTATTTCTTGGTGTTTAGAAGAATAAGGGGGGAAATTTATTCAAACATACAAGATCCACAGGGTGATGAAGAGCCTGAAGACCCGTACTCAATGATTCAGAAACAGCTCTTCCCCTGTCATCAGATTTCTGAACATCTCACAAACACTACCTCGTTATTTATTTTTATTTGACTATTTATTTTTGTAATTTTGTATTTCTGCTGCACTGCTACCACAGAACAACAAATTTCATGTCATCTCATCCAGTGACAATAAATCTGATTCTGATTGTGAACAGCAGAGAGTTCTTGAGGGAATGGCATTACTTCTGTCAGAGATTCTGAAAATCAGCGTACTTTCAAACTCAAACGTAAATTTATTATCAAAATACATATACGGCTCCTTGAGATTTATTTTCTTGCAGGCATTTACAGGAAAATATAGAAATACAATAGAATTTATGGAACACTATTTATTAGCAAAGACTGACTAAAGATGACAAATCATGCAAATAATAAAAAAGTAAATAAATAATACTGGGAACATGAGTTGTAGCGCCTTTGAAAGTGGGTCTGTTTTGTTATGGAGTCAGTTCACTGTTGAGGTGATGAAGTTATTCCTGCTAGATCAAGAGCTTTTTGGCTATAGGTAATTACTGCTCATAAACCTGGTAGCCTGGATCTTGATGCTCCTGTACCTCCTTCCCGATGGTAGCAGCGAGAAGAGAGCACAGCTTAGATGGGGAGGGGGGTGGTCCTTGATTATGGAAGAATGATGATTTCTTGTGGCAGACTCCTTGTAAACATGCTCACTGATATGATTGGCTATGATGCACTGAGTTGTTACTACCACTTTCTGCAGACTTTCTTGCTCTCGGGTATTGGTATTTCCATACCAGGCCAAGATGCAACCAGTCTCCACTGTGCATCTATATAAGTCCATCAGTGTTTTAGATAACGTGCCAAATCTATGCAAACTTCTAAATAGAGGCACTGCCACACCCTCTTTTTGATGCCACTTATCTTCTGATCTCAGGACAGATCCCCTAATACAGTAACATCAAGGAATTTAAAGTTACTGACTCTCCACCTCTGATCCCCTAATGTGGACTGGCTCATGGACCTCTCGTTTCATCTTCCTGTAATCAGCTCTTTGGTTTTTCTGAGGTTGAGTGAGAGGTTGTTGCTGTGGCATTGTTCAACCAGATTTTCAATCCTCCCCTATCTGCTGATTCATCAGCACGTACGAATTGACCAACAAAATTAGTGTCATCAGCAAACTTAAACAGGGAATTCGAGTGGTTTGTAGCCACAAAATCATAGGAATAAAGCAAGTAGAGCAGAGAGGTAAGCACACAGCCTTGTGATGCACGTGGTGGTTGTGGATGATGATAATGGAGGAGATGCTGCTAGGGTTTGCAAGTGAGTAAATTGAGGATCCAGGTGCACAGGGAAATAGAGGTTTTGGTTTTGGGGCCTGTTGAGTAGTTTTAAAGGGATGATAGTGTTCAATGCTGAGCTGTAGTCAATGATGAGCACTCTGATGTATGCATCTTCATTGTCTAGCATCTACTGTTGACTTTTTGAGATGGTAGACAAATTGGAGTGAATCCAAGTCATTCCTAGGCAGGAGTTGACATGCTTCAAAGCCAACCTTCCAAAGCACTTCATCACAGTGGATGTGAGTGCTACAGGGTGATAGTTATTGAGGCGGGTTAGCAGATTATTCTTTGGCATTGGGTTCATTGAAGCCTGCTTGAGTAGGTACATCAGAATGCTGAAGTGAGAGGTTGACGATGTTAGTAAACCTTCCAGCCAGTCGATTAGCACAGGTCTTCAGTACTCAGTCAGGTACATCACCTGAGCTAGATGCTTTCCATGTATTCGCCCTCCTAAAGGATGCATTGACATCGACCTCAGAATCTGAAATCATGTGGCTGTAGGGGGGGCAGGCTTACAAAGGGTTAGTCAAAGAGAGCATTAAAGGAGGCCTCTTGGGTTTTCATTGGTGTCTTGGATCAATAAACCCTTCAACTGTAGACTTGTATAATATAATGTATATCATAAAATTGAAGCTTACAGTGGAATTGGAAATAAAATTGGAATCTTAATACTCAGTGCCTGAATTTAAAGATAGGCTATTACTGTTCAACTACTGGCATTAATATAACTATTTCCCATAATTTATAAACAGGCACTGAATGACCTAGTGGTCTATTGATTACATTAGCAGCCACATAAAACTGAAATTATTAAAGATCCTCTACAGTCTCATGGGGGTGGTCAGCTGCAATATGAGTCACATTTAAAACTCCTTCTTTATCAATGCCACCAAGCTGACTTTGCTAGAGTTCCTATAGTTTGCCAAGAAATGGTCACTGAGCATAACATAACTAGCAATTCAGAGTCACAGTAGTGAATAATTGCTGTAATAGAAACTGTAGATATCTTTTTTTCTTTTCAAATTATTTATGTCACACAAGAAAATAAGAGCAGGAATAGGCTACCACATCCCTCAAGACTGAACTACAAAGCAGTATGATAATAGCTGATTAATGCTGGCCTCAACTCTTCTTCCGTGTCCATTCCCCATAACCCTCAGATCCCTGATCTTTCAAATATTTAATATATAATTCACCATATACAACCCTAACAGAATAACCATAACAGAATCAATGAAATCACACCAACTTGGGCATTCAACTAGTGTGCAAAAGACAATAAACTGTGCAAACACAAAAAGAAAGAAATAATAATACTCAATAAATACCGAGAACATGAGATTCGGAATCCTTAAAAGTGATTCCATAGATTGTGAAAACATTTCAATGATGGGGCAAGTGAATTTGAGTTGAGTTATCTGCTTTGGTTTGAGTTGAGTTATCTGCTTTGGGTTGAGGGATAATAACTGTTCATGAACCTGTGTGACTTTATGCTCCTGTACATTCTTCCTGATGGCAGCAATGAGAAAAGAGTGTAACCTAGGTGATGGGGGTCCCTGATGATGGATGTTGTTTTCCTGCAACAGCTCTTCATGTAAATGTGCTCAATGGTAGGAAGGGCTTTACCCATAATGGATTGGGCCATATACACTATTTTTTATAGAAATTTCAGTTCAAGGGCATTGGTGTTTCCATTCCAGGCTGCGACACTCTCCACCATGTATCTATAGAAATTTGTCAAGGTTTCAAATATCATGCTGAGTCTGTGAAAATTCTGAAGGAAGTTCTGTGGTGCTTTCTTCGTAATTGCACTTATGGGCTGGGTCCAGGATAGGTCCTCTGCAATGATAGGCACCGAGGAAATTAAAGTTGTTGACCCTCTCCACCTCTGATCCTCCAATGAGTACTGGCTCAGGGATCTCTGGTTTCCTCCTCCTGAAGTCAATAATCAGCTCCTTGGTCTTGCTACATTGAGTAAGAGATGGTTGTTGCAGCACCACTCAGCCAGATTTTCAATCTCTCACCTACATACTGATTAGCCACCACCTTTGATTTGGCCTTCAATAGTGATGTCATCAGCAGACTTGAATATGCCATTGGAGATATGCTTTGCCACATAGTCATAAATGTAAAGCAAGTAGAGCAGGGGGCAAAGCACACAGCCTTGTGGTGAACCTGTGCTGATGGAGATTGGGTGTCACAACCACGGATTCAGCAGCGCAGCAGATACAGCAATTGCACTTGTGGATTTGCATGTGACAGCTAATTATTATTTAATTGTGATAGCATTTAACTCCATACTTGTCGTCGTAGTGCTTGTCAAGACTTGGACAGTGTATAGCAATGCTTCGCTGCTGTTTTGCATTTGGCCTTCCCTGACATATTGTACTTTCAAGTCAACTGACTATGAAGACTGGCAGTATTTGTTTAATATTTAGACGTTCTTTTCAGCCGCAGTATAGGCTTCGCTTCCCTTTTGAGAGTTTTAGTTAAAGGCCCTGTTTGGCCTAACATTTATTGTCTATTTTCCCTTTAACACTGTTTGTATTAAAGTCTATGAACTAGCGACCTGTTTCGGTGTCTCTCACTCCGCACTTGGGCCATATCCAAACCTGGTAACATTGTGGAGGAGATCTTTCTGCCAATCTGAACTGTCTGAAGGTCTTGAAACTTACTGATAAGTTTGGAAGGGATGATTGTATTGAATGTTGAGCTGTAGTCAATAAAGAACACCTTGATAAACACATCCACTTTCCTCCCTCCCATGCACCCACCCACACACAGAGACAGTCCTCCAACTGTGATGGCTATTCACTGCTCAGGACCATGGAGGCCTTTTTGCCAAGCTCAGCTTTCTAACACAGCAGCTAACACTTCTAGAGATCAAAAGGTTATTTTTGAGTAAGTTAAGCTCCCAACCAATACTCTTGAATCAATTTCTTGTCATAAAGATGAGCCAGTCTTCAGTTCTTAATGTAAATGGCAAGCAATAACAAGTCTGAAGTTAAATGGACAGCTTTGCAAACTAGTAGTACTGTCCATAGAGCACAGGCTGCTGGCCCAGAGCACAGGATTGACTGCTCAAATAATGCAGCGTAAGACAATGGGGTTATGTTCACTGGCCTGTATGAAACCACCCAACACTGTCAAAGTTATTTAGTTCAAGGAACCAGACTGATACTATCAATTAACACATCGAATAGCTGGTCTTATCAATAGTCAGGAGATTTGTGTACTCAGAGGGTCAGGCTTCACGTCATTAATTGTGGGTGTTTAGATCTCTGTCGTCAGAAGCTGCAAGAACATCTCTGTGAAAAGGTATCCAAAAATATCACATGCATTTGAAGTCACCAAGCAGTATAAACGTAAGAGAACAATCAGGTTTGTTAGGAATGGTCAAAGGATGACAAGAAGAGTATCAGAAAGACATGGTGTCTAGAACCCATTTCTATGCCTTTGAATTTAGGAACTTTACCTGTATTTTGGAAATACTTTGTGTTTTAGAAATCAATTGTAATTTGGAAATGCTTAATAAGATAGAAATCTTCTGTGAGTTTTAAATGTCTTTTAAGAATTTTTACCTAAACTTATACATGCAGCACTAAACATAAATGAACTGTATTTAAACTACTTTGTTCACAGGAAGTATCTTCTCATTGGTAGGGAGAGGGGATCTACTGCTGAAATAGGGGCTGAACTTGCTGTGGAGGATAAACAGCGTAGTGATATAGTCTTTGAAGAGTAGGTGGCTGCAGTATAACCTCCCTTTAGTGAGGGTACCTGTAGCTATCTATTTCTTAAGATTTTCACTTGAGTTCCGAAACTTTGCGTACAACAAACCCAATACCATCACATAACCACAGGACAGGCCCCATTCTCCAGGCTTTAGACATTGGGCTTTGACCAACAGACTTCCAATCAACCTTGGACTTTCATCTTCAGTATTGACCCCTGGGCTAGCCAATAATGAGATCCTGAACACTAGGCTCCCCAACACATTGGCCCCCTTGTGCCTCCTTCTCGCATAGATACCTGATCCCAGAACCCACCAAAATGGGATAACTCAAAATTCATGGATGTCCTTTGTCCCCTTTCCATGTCACTGACCTTGATATGGCACCAGTGACCAACACAACTAACGGCGATGTCCTGCAGACAGTTCACAAAACTACTTCTCTTCTTAAGTATACGGTCGGCCCTCCTTATCCACAAATTCCGCACCCGCGAATTCAACCAACTGCGAATCGCGGAAACCCAGAAGTGCTCTTCCAGCACTTGTTATTCGAGCATGTACAGACTTTTTTTCTTGTCATTATTCCCTAAACAATGCAGTATAGTAACTATTTTACATACCATTTACATTGTATTAGGTACATATTATAAGTAATCTAGAGATGATTTAAAGTATACAGGAGGATGTGCGTGGGTTATCGTGGATCAGGATCAAAAAAAATCATAAGTTCTCTTACTAAGTAAGTCAGAACAGATACATCTGGTATTATTAAGCGTCAGTTAGTCAAACGTTTGCATTCGTATATAGTTTATATTTTACCTTTCTATGCATATAAAACACTTAAGAACACGTTTCAGCAATGGGCTCGGGAAGTTCCCGAATTCGATCTAGTGACAGACCACTGTCGAGTGCGCTCTCCATCGTGCCGGGTTGATGTGGAGGATCAAAAACTCAAACCCACCAAACCCAATAATTAAACCACTGCGTTGCTTAGTAATAATTGTAGCTTTCATCAGGGCACAGCCTTTCTCACTTTATCCTTTAAAATTGTTTTGATCATTGACCGACGAAGCCTAACGGTTTTACAATGACCGATGGTGTTTCACCTCTTTCCGATCGCTTTATTATTTCCACTTTATTTTCAATCGTTATCGTGATTATTTTCGTGAACAGAAATACTGCGGATTCAGATCTCTGCCGCCGGGTCCTAATGTCCACCGCATTGAGACAGGTTAAATAAGGTCTTGGGTTCCGTTGGGTCCCAAGGTCCACCGCATTGAGACAGGTTGAATAAGGGACTTGAGCATCCATGAATTTTGTTATCTGCGAGGGGTCCCAGAACCAATCCCTCGCGGATAAGGAGGGCCGACTGTACTTCTACTACTAATCTGTGTGCAACTGGAGCATGTAATTAAAATTTGATAATGTGTTTTTGGGCCAACTGAGCAATCTGGTGCCTTTGCTGTCTCTAAGGGAACTTGGCATGGTTGAGAGCAAAGTTGAGAATGGTGTGTGCAGCATAATGACAGAATACAAGCCCATAATTGGTTCCAATTCTAAACCAACTCACCGTTAAAGCGTCAAGCAAGATCGAAATCAACGAGGATGAGAGCGGAAGGTGAACAGGTGCTCAGCGCCGCCTGCTTGTGTTTAACTGGTCTCCCTCTGCCGCTCACTTGCTGCTGCTGGGGAAGGTGCAGGAATCTTGGGTCTTGGGCAAAGTTTGTGGATTGGACTCTCTTTTTTCAAAAAGAAGACTCTGCAGTTCATGTTATATGTGTTCCTGATTACTCCATTTTTTTTATTGCTACTTTATGCAACTTTGATTAGGGCAGACTGGTTCTGCATCCTGCAGTCAATGAATGACACAACCCTAAATTGGACCGAACTGAACATTACTAGACTGTTTCAAGGATTCTGTGGTTTGATGTTTAATATAGTGTTTATTATTCACTCGTTTCTTGCCATTTGCAAGATTTGATCTTTTTTTCAACGTTAGGTGTTTGATGTTTTCTGGGAAAGGATTCCATGGTGTTTCTTTGCTTCATGGCTGTCTGCAGGAAGGTGAACCTCAAGGCTATATACTGCATACAAACTTCGATAATAAATGTACTTTTATCTTAGGATTGGAAATCATCCAAATCACTAGACTCTGAGTGCAGAGACCTCTAACTTCCCCTTATTCTGGTCCCTAAACCCTGACCTGACTTCTATCTGCTCTACATCCCTGTGCCTAACCTCCAACCTGGTCCCAACTACCTTCTGTCTCCATAACCATCCCAACAAACCAATAAAACAACTATGTCTGAGCCATGACCTTGACAGAGACTTCAGCTCAGTGCCATCTTGACTGGTTTCTAGACACTTCATTTTTAATACGCCTCATTATGTAGCTATTTCCATTAGTTTATTCCTCTCCCACTAGTGAAAAAATTTCAACATCTACCCTGTTAAGCTTCTAATGGCAATGGTCCTCAGTAATGGATGCCACTTTCTTGAGGCACCACTTCTTGAAGCTGTCCTCGAAGATACTGAGGGTTGTGCCCATGTTGAATCTGCCTGAATCTACAAGCCTCTCAGCCTTTTATAACGTTATACATTGGAGCTGTGATGTAACCTGTCAGAATGTTCTGCACCATATATCAAAAAAAATTAACTGTCTTCGGTAACTATTGAATATCCTCAAACTATGAATAAGGTAACGGCACTGGTGTGTATCACTGTGCTGGATGTAAGATTGATCTTTGAACATCTCAGAGGATCTAACTAAAGTTATTATCAAAGTTACCATAAACTACCTTGACACTCATTTGCTTGCAGATGTAACACATGGTTTAAGATTCTTACTGCTACGCTGCAGGTATTTTGTTTTAGCAGTTCTGTAAGAGCAGTCTGTTCTGCTTATAGCATTTTCGGGTTTGAGCTAAAGATTAGGGGCTATGCTGTTCAATTTAAGAATGTTGTGTCAGTCAATCAGGATGGTGGAAATGGGAGACGGTTCTGAAGAACGCTGGGCAGAAAGGGTTTATGTGATGGACACTGGTGTAGGTCAAGGTCTTTTTGGTGGGAGCGGGGCAAAGACAGGAGGGAAGATGCTGAGGATGGCGACCCTGTTGCACAAAGTGCTTTGTGCAGATGAATGGCTTCAAGGAGGAGAACCGAAACTCCCTTCGGGGGATTGGGGTTCAGATGAGTGAGACATCCCAATTTTCCTGTTTTGGTGGGACCCAATTCATACTGACTCCAGATGTACGGAATTTGAAAAAGGTGATTTTCTCTCTACTGAGGCCAATGGCTGTTAGCGAGATGTTAATGAGCCGCGTCTCCAGAGACGCCCGTAAACAGGCATTACAGGAAGAGCGGGAAGTGAAGGGGGAAGGGGGGCAAAAGGGAGATGGGGGAAAGGGCGGGGAAGGGAGGGGGCAGTGTGGAGGGAGGGGGAAGGGGAGAGAGGGGGAGTGAAGGAGAAAGGGGGAGAGTGAGGGAGAGGGGCAGAGAGGGGAGAGAGGGGGAGATGGGCGGATGGGGGATTGGGGAAGACGGGGAGTAGGGAAGAGTGGGGAAGATGGGGAGGGGTATGGGGAGATGGGGAGAGAGGGGGAGAGGGATGAGGGAGGAGGGGACGGGGAGGGGGAGAGAGGAGACGGGAAAGAGAGGGGGAGAGGGGGAGACAGGGAGAAAGAGATGGGAAGATGGGGCAGATGGGGAAATGAGGGTACGGGGATGGGGAGGGGGAGAGATGGGGAGAGAGGGGGAGAGGGATGAGGGAGGAGGGGACGGGGAGGGGGAGAGAGGAGACGGGAAAGAGAGGGGGAGAGGGGGAGACAGGGAGAAAGAGATGGGAAGATGGGGCAGATGGGGAAATGAGGGTACGGGGATGGGGAGGGGGAGAGATGGGGAGAGTGAGGGGAGAGAGGAGAGAAAGGGGTGGAGAGAGGGTAGAGAGAAGCAGAGAGGGAGAGAGAGGGAGAAAAGGAAGGGGAGAGGGAGGAGGGAAGGGAGGGGGAGAGAGACGTGAGGGAGGAGGGGACGGGGAGGGGGAGAGAGGGTGGGAGAGAGGAGACGGGGAAGAGAGGGGGAGAGGGGGAGACAGGGAGAAAGAGATGGGAAGATGGGGGCAGATGGGGAAATGGGGGTACGGGGATGGGGAGGGGGAGAGATGGGGAGAGTGAGGGGAGAGAGAGGAGAGAAAGGGGTGGAGAGAGGGGAGAGAGAAGCGGAGAGAGGGGGAAAAGGAAGGGGAGAGGGAGGAGGGAAGGGAGGGGGAGAGAGGGGAGAGGTGGGAGAGAAGGGAAATGAGGGCAGTGGGAAGGGGAGAGGGGGAGAGAGAGTGGGGAGGGGAGAGAGGGGAGGAGAGAGAGTGGGAATGGGAGAGGGGAAGGGAGGTGGGAATGGTGAAGAGGGGAAGAAAGGGAAGGGGAAGAGGGGGAGTTGGAATGGGAAGGGGGAAGAGTGGAAGGGGAGAATGGGGGAGAAGGGTGGGAGAGGGGGTGGAGGGGAGAATGGGGAGTAGGTAGAGGCGGTAGAGGGTCAAAGGGGAGAGTGGGGAGAGAGTGTGGGGAATGGAGAACAGAGGAGGAAGAGGGGGTAAGGGGGAAGGGAAGAGGGAAAAGAGGAGGAGGGAGAAGGAAGAGGGGGAAGGGGGAGGGAAGGGAGTGAATGTGAAGAGGTTGGGAAGAGGGGGAAGGGGGTATGGGGAAAAGGGGGGTGGGGAGGAGGGGGAGAGGGGGAGAAAGTTTGAGGTGGGGAGAAGGGGAGAAGGGTGAAGGGTGGGAGAGGGGGTGGCAGAGGAAAAAGGTGGGTAGAGGCAGGAGAGGGAAAAGTGGGGAGAGTGGGAAAGGGGGAGGGAGGAGAGGGAAATGGGGAGAGTGGTGAGAAGTGGTAGAGGCAGGAGAGGGTGAAGAGGGAATAGTGGAGAAGTGAAGGGTGGATGAGAGGTGGAGAAGGGGGTAGAGATGGGGTAGAGGGGAGAGAAGGGATAGAGAGGGATGACGGGTAGAGCAGGAGGGGATGGGTGTGAGGGGGAGGGGAGAGCAGGGAGAGAGGCAGAGGGGGAGAGGGGTAAGTGGGGAAGAAGGGGAAGAGGGGAAGTAAGAGGATGAAGGGGAAGGGGAGGAGGAAAAGGGTTAAGAGTGGGGGCAGAAGGGAGGGGAGAGAGGAAATCGAATGTGAATGGGAGGGGCAGGGGGTGGCGGGCAAGAGGGGAGGAGAGCGAGAAGGGGAGGGGAGGGAGAGAGGAGGAGGAAGGAGAGAGTGGGAAGTGGGAGAGGTGATGGAGGGGGAAATGAACATGCCACGTACATCAAGGACAGCCATTCATTTGCAATGAGTAGAAAATGAAAAGCTATTCTTTTTCTCTTGTATTTCTATATTTTTAAAGGTTTAAACTTACTGTATGTTATCAGTCCTCAAGTTGTATTCGTTGCCTGACTGTAGACAATTAACTTCATGCTTCTGGACACTGAGCTTTGGCAGTGCTCATGCCCACAGCAATGGTAAAATATAATTACTGGCATCAATGGGTCTTCAGTCAAAGCTGAAGGCAGGCCCTAGCAGAAAACGTTACAAGTATCAGCCACCTATGGTTGTTGCTAGTGTCCTTCAAATGCAGGGAACAAAACTTGAGCTGGTTCCAGGGGGATGCATATTAATTTACTTATACTGTAGATTTATTTTCAAAGGATTATTAGAATGTATTATAAACAGATTCATGCAGAAACACCCTCAGCTATTTAAAAAAATTACCCTTCAGTCATTTATTTAAATACAACTTTGTTCCTTCAAGCAGTCAACCATAAAACAGTCATCCCACTCATGAATACAATATTAAATTTTGCTCTACACAATTATTGTATGTTAAGGTCATCTCACAATAATGTCACTTTTATTGAATGACACATTTATAATGGACAGATGGAGGCAGTTTGATAATTCATTCCTTCTTCTAATAAAAACTGAATTTAAGCCCAATATAATTAATGAAGCTGTAGCAGACCATTCATCAGAAGCTAAACCTAGCATCAGGAAATTAGTGAAAGTATCTGTGAACATCATAAGAAATTTCTAATAATTCTGGCAAAGGCTTTGAGGCACAAAGGTCTCTATCAAAGGACATGAACCCCAACTACTGTCATTCATATTATGAAGATATTTTTAAAATTAAATGAAGTGTCCTCCAGTAAAAAAGTATCAATGATTTTTATTAAGAAGTATATGTTAAGTAATATTAGCTCTTACTTGAAAGAAAGTGAGACTTGTTTGCAAATGTAAATTGTCATCCCTTTTTGATTTGACATTCTGTAAGCCAGCCCTAACTGTACTTACCCCACGTGTGTAAACATTAGCCCAAATGTAAACATATTTCATCATTTAATCCATTCATTTTTTTAAAGTACAAATGGCAGAGAGAACAGTAATCTACAGTTTTTTAAAATAAAGTCAAAAAACAGGAGTTTAGTTATCGGTCATTGAATCTTTTGAATTGTCTTCCTGGTCTGAATATATGACAAAATGAAATACTGGGCCAGATCACATTTGGTCTTGGCCAAACCTCATCTTTTAGGAATCACAGTAATCTCAAAGTCCCATTGCAACAATCTCTCCAGGGTGTGATGGCCTGCAGTGGAGGGAGGGATGAGAGTGGGAATAACTCAGCTTTTACTCAGAACATCCTCTGACCTTTCCATAGCGATAGTTGAAATAAGGATTAAAATATTAAAATAATTTAAAAGACAGGGGATTGATGTAGAAAACATTTTAGTTTTTAATTTCTTAAATTTAGGAACAAAAATAGATAAGAACACAACTTGCATTCCCAATCAGTATCACTCCCTAACCCACCTGGTGCCTCAATTCAATATGCTGCATTCAGAATTCTGCTCCTAGACTAGGTAATGAATTCAGGGAGTCAGAATGAACCACTGACCTCTATGTTATAATGCACAAGCATGGGTGTCTGAGACTAGCTAAACATATACAGCTGCTGGAACCAGTGGAAAATCACCAATATGACCTAACTCATTGAATGAGAATGTTGGAGGCTTGGGTCTGTCATTTGACCCTACACCATCTGCTGCCTACTTAAAAATTACCAACTATTGATACTGCAGCAAATTCTGATCTTCATCTGGTGTAATTACACATCACCTCTTTATCTTTAGAGACGACCCATTGCCAAAACAAAATATTATGTTATGGTACATTTTCAGACCTGCTTCATTGCAAGCCTATAGATATAAGTGCAATATATTATATGGAAATTCGTATTTATTTCTGTGAGATTTCAATGTTAGAATAACATATTTAATGAAATACAGTATAAAGAATGTAAGGCATACAATTGAGTTTTATATTATCTCATGTAGTTCTTGTTAATGCGTGTTCACAGAGAGGTTTAGAAAAAGAACAATGCTACCTAAGTCTTGATAATAACTTAGCAATTGCTCGTTCTTCCCTCAAAGGGCAAGTCTTTCTTTTTAATTAAACTCTATGTGATCAAGGCTGTTGTTAAACTACAAGGTGAGAAGAACAGATGCATTTGCTATATTAAACTCTATAAGGTATATTCATGGCATACAAATATGCAGAGTAACTTAAATGAACTGAAAGCAGTGCTTTCCACAACTCAACATTTTCATCCTGTTAAAATGGAGCACTCAGTTTCTGGTCCCCAAGTGCATTTACTTAGTGACATCTTTGTTTCTCAGGTTTGCAAGAGACAGAATAAGCAAACATTATATCAGGCGATCTCTTTCAGGCTGCACTGGATTAGCAGTAGTGTACATCGCAAGTAAGGATTTAACCTTTCCATGATCTACTTCTGTGAAACATGAAAATAGCCAGGCTCTATGTAGTTCACTATAATCCCATAAAAGCCAGCGCAGAACTAACTTGATAATGGTTAAATCTGACAAAGACTTTAAATGCTTCAGAATATCCCTGCCATTCAAATCAATAAAAAAAGATAAATAAAGCAATTAGGAAATCTTAAGACCATGAAAATGGCTTTTAAAAAAGCCTTAAGATTTCTTGAAAACATACCTAGATAGTTTAATACATTAAAAGCACTAAAAATACAACAAATATATTCAAAATAATCCTTGATTGTGAAATATATTGTTAAGGAAATCTGAAATATTATAAGGAAGGGCCACATTCACCAAGGCCAATGGCAACATTAACATCACATTAAATGTCCAGGTTTTGATTTGGCATCCTGATATTTTATTTGTTTTCCTTAATATTGGCAAATATTGAACTAATAGTTTATCTGACATTGAAACCCCTATATCTCTTCAATAACTGTAGCATTCAATCCACAAACTTCATCACCAGATCTATTCCCAACTTTTCTCAACTACTGATAAATAATGATATGTGTTCTAATGTATTCTTCATATATAAAAAACATTTTGTTCTTTTTAAACTTTTCAATCTTTTTACAGGAACAAAGGAGGCCAATCAGTCCATCGAGCCCATAACAGCTCATTGAAGAGCCTATATCATCACCCACCATGATCCTTATAAACATGCCAACATGACCTTTTGAAATCCATGTCTAAAGATCTTCCTATGAATTCATTTTCATTATCTGCCATGTAATATGATCTAATTCTAGGAAAACCCCTATTAAAAAAAATGATTTTCTCCTGATTCCAGTTGAGGATCAATGCTCAAGGTATAAAAGGATAAACAATGAGAGTTCCAGCTCTAATTCCTGCTAAAATGTTGAAGTTGTATAAGATGTTATTGAGGCCTAATTTGGAGCATTGTGTGCAGTTCTGGTCACCACCTACAGGAAACATATCAATAACATTAAAAGACTACAGAGAAAATTTACAAGGATTTTGCCAGGACTAATGATCTGAATTATAGGAAAACTTTGGATAGATCAGGACTTCATTCCCTGGAGTGTAGAAGAATGAGGGGAGATTTATGAGGGGTATTATGAGGGGAATTGATAGGGTAAATGCAAGCAGGCCTATTCCACTGAGGTTGGTTGAGACCAGAACTACAGGTCATAGGTTAAGGGTGAAAGGAGGAATGTTTAAGGGGAACATAAGGGGGAATCCTTACTCAGAGAGTGGTGAGATTGTGGAATGAACTGACAGTGGGAATGTCTGGATGTGGGTTGGAGGGGTATGGAGGACTATGGTCCAGCTGCAGGTCAACAGGACTAGCAGAATAATAGTTTGCCAGAGGTTATATGGGCCGTAGTGCACTATGACTTCATGGCTTCCCCCGTGAAACCTATGTTGAATCCAGTTTACTAGCTTATCCTGAATGCCAATCAACTGAATCTTCATGACCGGCCTCCCATACAGAACTTCGTCAAAGGGGTTGCTAAAGTCACCATCCACTACCTTTCCTTCATTAACTTTCCTGCTAAGCTCCTCAAAAAGTATACAGGTAGTCCCCAAGTTACGAACGTCCGACATACGGACCACTCATACTTACGAACCGAGGAAGGAGAATGCCGTCTGCCATTTTAAGTCGGATCACGATGCTGTCCGCCACTTTAAGTCAGATCGCGACACCAGCTGGCATTTTAAGTCATTGCCATTGACACCATGTTGAGTGTGTAACTTTGTATTTGGTTTAAATTTTTCTTAGCAAGATTCACCCAGACCCCGCCCGCCCACCCCCACCCCATTCCAGTCAGCTGGTGGCGCAGTGAGATCAGCGCCGGGCTCAAGAACAGAGGTTCCCGAGTTCGATCCAGTGACAGACCGCTCCCGTGCTGGGTTGATGTCAATCCAGTGACTCCTGTACCATCCATCTGGGTTGATGTCGAGTTCGCAACTTGACCTCGTAAAAAAAAAACACTGCCACCTCCAGTTTAAATTCCCACACGGAATACTGTGGAGGATCAAATACCCAAACCCAGCACAGCCCCCACTTGTCCCATTTAACCTGTCTCAGTGCAGTGGACTTTAGGACCTGGGGAATTCAATGCGGGGGCCCTTGGGACCCAGCAGACCTCAGGACCCAGCAGAGGTCAGGACCAGCCACCCATAGTGTTTCTGTTGCATTGATGGGAAGCGATCGCGATTGAAAATAAAGTGGAAATAATAAAGCATTTGGAAAGAGGTGAAACGCCATTGGTCATTGGAAAAGCGTTAGGCTATAGTCGGTCAACGATCGGAACAATTTTAAAGGATAAAGTGAGAATAATGGAGCATGTGAAAGGCCCTGCCCTGATGAAAGCTACGATTATTACTAAGCAATGCAGTGGTTTAATTATTAGAATACATACATTTCTTAAGTGTTTTATATGCATAGAAAGGTAAAATATATACTATATACTAAGATAAACGTTTGACTAACTGACGCTAAATAATACCAGATATACTTGTTCCGACTTACGTACAAATCCGACTTAAAGATGGACTCAGGAACGGCACGCGTTCGTAACCCGGGGACTGCCTGGATGTTAGAATTAGTTAAAACAATAAAAATTTAAAGCCTACCAGCCCATGGTTGTTTTCAGACCACAGAAGTTGGATTAGGCAGATTCAACATAGCTTTCACTTCCATGGTCTGAAAACAACCATGACAACCATCAATGGTTCTGGTATTATACAATTTAAAGACAAAAATGATTCTAATAATACTAAATTGACCATTAATAAGAAACATTCAATACCAATGTAAAAATTCTAACTGCAAAACAATATATATTGACCTAAAAATGTCACATTTTATCATCAGGCTTGAAGCTGTCATAAATAACAATTTGTACATGGCATTTCAGAATAATTTTTTACTTTAAATTGTATAATACCAGATACATTGACAGAAATCTAATTAACTGCAGCATACAGGGAGCTCTTCAGTTTAATCCCTGTTTTGCTGTCGTGTTTTTGTTCCTCAGATCTAACCAGAAACTCAATGTGACTTTTAGAAATAATTTGACATGTTACTAGGTTAAGTGTAGCAAGATCTGATTATTTTCACTAATCACTCACTATTAATGTAATGGCTCCTGGTAAAGAAGATACAAGCAAACCCTCCAGCATTTACTGATTAGACTGGAAATGTCCATGGTCCTGAACTAGTACTGTATTGCAAAACATTCTTAAAACAACTCACAATCACCTTAAATTTTCCTCATAACTACTTGCATAATAAATATGCCATTCCAGAAGCATATTAAGTCACATATAGTGTACAACACTCTGAGACATCTTCTAGCTAGAGGATTTCAAAGTTCAAAGTAAATTTATCATCAAAGTACACATATGTCATGATACTACTACCCTGAGATTCATTCTTTGATGGGCATTCACTGTAGATACAAATAAACACAATAGAAACAATTAAAAACTACAAACAAAGACAACAAATTGTGCAAACACAAAAATAAAAACAAAATAATAAATAAATAATATGAATTGTAGAGTCCTAGAAAGTGAGTCCATTGGCATCAGCTCAATGTTGGGATGAGTGAAGTTATCCACTCTGGTTCAGGAGCCTGATGGTTGAGGGGTAATAACTCATGGAATACATGGATGACACAATGGAGAACACAAATTAGTGAAATAAATAATCAATTATATAAATTCTACACCATATTTGTGCTCATCAACCTTGCATCTATTTTACATTTTTGACTATTATAATCTAAACCCCTGCCATTCAATTCCTGCATACCCAGAGTTACTCCCCCTCCTACAGACACTGTTTCTTTTGATCACTTGGACAATGCAGGCCATTTATGCAGTTTTGTATTTTGCTCCTCATTGAATGACAACTTTCCTTCCTTTTTCCAGGTGCCCATTATTTTCAATTCTATTTCTGGCCACCAAATAGCAAAATATACTCCAAAAAGTATTCTTAGATTCGAGTAGGAAAATTGGGATTCCTGCAAGAAAATGTCAATAAATTAAAAAGATTTTATTGAATAGCAGAGTAAGGATTATTGGTACAAGTAACCTACTTCTGCCTATATTTCTCTTTTAATAATATGGACAAGAAGTCACAGTTTGATAATAATGTTTAATAATTCATGCTCTATCCATGAATCTTGTATCTGCATTGTTCAATAATCTGCTCTGTGGAAAAGCAAACAAAATGATTAGTAGATCAGACATTATCAGTGAATAGAAGAACAACTAACATATCAGATCTGGGCCGTTCATCAGAAAAATTCTGATTAATTCTGAAGAATGATGCTAGCCTAGAACCATTAACTTCTTCTCTTTCCTCATATACTGCCTAATCTGCTGGAATTTTCCAGCATTTTAGGTTACAATCTCAAACTTCCAGCATCTGCAGTTTTTCTTTTCTTTAATTTTCAAACTGATCTATTTTCTTGGCATCTTTTAGAAACAATTTTATTTCCCGTTCCAATTTTTGTTTTTCAGTTTTATGTTGCAAATCAATGCTGGTGATAACACCCAGATTTCTTTTTAATTGATTTGCCTAATTTTTAAATGTTGATCATCCTGATAATGGATAACATTGTAAATTGAAAATGGAGTTTTAGAGATATGTTTGCAATTTTGTTCTTCAGTGGAACTAAAGATACATGAAAAAGTATTATGTCACAGTGAAATTATTCGTTCTGACTGTAAATTTTCTAAGCTAAGATCATTATAAAAACATTGCTGGTTATTGTTCCTATCTGAAATCAGTTAATTGGATTGCAATGCAGAAATGATCTTTCCAATATTTATGATTCCAATTACACAGAAATATAACCACTTATTAGTTCAAGAATATACCTTGAAATTCCACTCAGTTTAAACACAAGTTTTGCTTCATCCATTTTGGGCTGTCACTACAATGTTGAGTCAGCTCCACAATATAAAATATTAATGCAGTATGATTTTTTTCTAATCATTTTGACTAATAATTCAATCATACTCCCTTTATATTTGCTTTATATGCATAATTGAGCTTAGCAAAATAACAGTCATGCTTGATTCGTGTGTTCAAATGATTTACTCAAACTATGAACATTTCAATACAACTTTTTTAGATTCTATGGAAGAATAAGTGAAACAGGTTGCACTTCCTAAAGAACCACAGAGAATTTTTTAAAAAACTAAAAGAAATCTGATTGGCTATACATTTCCAGTAATGAAGATTCTTAGTGCAGTAAATGAGACAATATTAAACTTGAAAATGCATATATCCTTAGAACATATTTGGAACTGTGGAATATACTCTAACACTCACTTTATTAATTTATGTTAATGGGATGTTTTGTGGAATACATTTCTGCAATTGCGTCTTGTGTCAATTACAACTGGATTGCTAAATAGTCTTTCAAAGGATTCTTCAGTATCTTCTGATATCCGTTTGGCAGCACCGACAACAATGTCAACAAACTACAGATTTAATGAAACTGCTCGAGGAAAGTGGTAAGGTGTTTCAACATTATTTGTGGGTTGATTTCCTTCAATTTTCAACTCAACTCAAGCAGCCTTCTGATTTCAAAATAAGTTTCCACGTGGTTAGATTTAAGTTTCTGTGGTCTCCTTTGTTGCAATGTACCATAACTTCTCTATCCATTTGATGTTGTATTTTTCAATGTCCAATGACAGTATTTACAATCATAGAGAAGTATATCTCAGAATCAGCCCTTCACCCCATTGAGCCAATATTGACCATCATGTAATAATTTCTACGAAAACTATTACCTGCTCTTTCTCAACAGCTTTTTCGGCAGTTCAAGCATTTGTGTAGATACTTTTTAAATATGTGAGCCCCTCAGATAGTGCATTCCAGATTCCAACAAGTGAGTCAAAAGGTACTTTCTCAGATTCCCTTAAAACTTCCTGTCCCTTACCATTAATTCATACCCACTGGTTTAGACCTGCCTGCCAGAGAGAAAAGTTCTTATCAATCTTATATGCTGCCCTCATAAGTTTCTACTGAACCCATTTTTCCAAACTCTGTACATGTTTCCAACTGATTAAAATTATTTTGTTGTATAGTGAGTCAATCATTGGACTAGCAATCCTGAAAGCGTAGCTAATAACCCAGTGACACAGAACCTGAAACACCTGCAAATGGGGTGCGAGGGAAAATGTCCCACAACATCCTGGCCCCCTACTCCACAACCACACAGAGTCGCTATGATTTGGAAATTATTAATTCATTCAGTAGTTTCAAATGGAATATAACATGCACTTGAGAACAAATTGCAAACGTTTGTAATTTACTGAACTATAGAGAAACAGCAGGGAACTGACATGATTGCTCTAGGACAATCTCAACAGGCTAAATGACATCCTGTTTTATCAATAACAATTCTATAGTTATTTGGAAAGTTACATTCACTCAGTGTTTTTAAGTAAATATTACGGAATCAGAATTAGATTTAATATCACTGACATAAACAACCAAACAACTATGCAACCAAATGTGTAATTAGTATATTTTCAATTCAAACAAAATGCTTTGGACGCAATAGGTATATTATCTGGAGTGGAACCCTATCCGAAAGAGTTAACTTGTAGTACAGAATAGTCAATGTGGATTTCAAAAGGAATTGTCTTGCTTGACTAATTTCAATTAATTCTTTGAAGAAACAACGAAGATGATGAATAAGGGAAATGTAGTACATGTAATATAATCAATTTCCAAAATGTTAATTTGATACCACATAATTGATTAATGAATAAGTTCAGAGCATGCAGGTACTCAACACAAGGTGATTTGAATGAATTTGCAGAAAAGGCATTGATGAATGAACTTCAATATAGATAAATGAAGCCTTTATCTGGCAACTAGACAAAGAAATATTGCTTGGAATTTAAGAGTGTAAACTAGGTGGAGTTCCAGCAACTCAGAATGATGTACAAATCATTATAAGTAACAAGGCAATAAAGCCATAATAGACAAATAAAATGCTGAGAATCAAGGACCACTCAGCCTACCACCATGGGTCTGAACAAGAAATGGAATTTTACTAAGGACAAGAGAAAGAAAGTAATTTAGAAACCAGGCTTGGTTGATTGATTCCCTTTAAAGTTATAACAGAAGAAATCTATCCTAATCGGAACATGGAATGTGAGATCGCTTTTGGGAGACAGGTAGGTGCGCACAGGCAGCAAAGGAAATGAACCGATACCACCTCACACTCCTGGGCATGTGCGAAGCAAGGTGGAATACTTTTGGTGAGACCAAACTGCAGACGGGAGAAACTCTGCTCTATTCCAGCAAAGAAAAAGAGGAAGACCTGCATGAGGCTGGTGTGGCCCTGATGTTGTCCAAAGAAGCAGCCAGAAGTTTGATAGAATGGGAACCAGTGTCCGACCATATCATCACAGCCAGGTTTGAGTCCAGATTCCAGAAGGTATCCATTATCCTGTGCTACGCCCCAACTAACAACACAGAGGAAGAAGAAAAAGATCTCTTCTACACCCAGCTTCAAGCAGTAGTTGGAAAGGTACCAAAGCAAGATATGTTGATCGTCATGGGAGATCTGAATGCCAAAGTAAGCAGCAATAACACTGGCAGGGAGAGAGAGATGGGCCAGAATGGTTTGGGGAATATGAATGAAAATGGAGAACTCCTTACCGACTTCTGTGCCTTCAACAAACTGACCATTGGAGGTACCCTCTTTCCCCACCGATGCTGCCACAAGGTAACCTGGGTCTCACCTGACCATCAAACAGAGAACCAGATTGATCACGTCATAGTCTGCCAGCGCTGGAGGAGTTCATTGCAAGATGTGAGAGCCAAAAGAGGAGCAGATATTGGATCTGACCACCATTTGGTTGTTGCAAAGCTGAAGATGAAGCTGTCAACCAAGAAGAAGCAACAGAACACGCGAATAAAGTTTGATGTTAGAAAACTACAAACGGAAGAGAACAAGAAAGATTTCCACATCGCCTTGCAAAACCACTTTGGGGCTCTTCAAATAGAGGAACAAGATGAGAGAACAGCGGAACACGCCTGGATTACCTTCAAGCAGGCCACTATAGGAGCCTGCAAAGAAGTACTGGGAAGACCACCAGTCAACAGTAAACCTTGGATCAGGGACGAGACATGGCAGAAGGTGGAGGAGAGGAAAAAGCTCAAACAGGAGTTGAATCAGGCCGGAACCCGGCAACAGAAACAAATCGCCACCAACAGGTACAGCGTGATGGCCAAGGAGGTGAAGAAACAACTCAGAAAGGACAAGAGGTCATACTTCAATGAAATAGCACAGCAAGCAGAAACAGCGGCCAGTAAAGGGGACCTCAAGGCACTCTACACGACAACTAAACTTTTGAGAGGGAAGAAAAGCAATTTCAACAGACCTGTTACAGACAAGACAGGCCATCTGCTCACTTCGGTTGAAGATCAGCTGGCGAGATGGAAGGAACACTTCCAGGAAGTATTGAATAGACCACCACCACAGAACCCACCTGACCTGGAGCCTGGAGACCCACTCAACATCAATATAGGTGAAATCACCAAGCAAGAAATTCGAAAAGCCCTGAAAAGCCTGAAGAACAGCAAGGCTGCTGGAGAAGACAACATTCCTGCAGAAGCATTGAAAGAGGGTGGAGAGGTTATGGTGGACCATTTGCATATACTGCTGAATTTGATATGGAGAACAGGAGAGATCCCATCAGATTGGAAGAAGGGCCTCCTTGTGAAGCTGCCAAAATCTGGAGATCTTTCACTATGTGGCAAGTGGAGGGGGATCACCTTGTTGTCAATTCCTAGCAAAGTTCTCACCAGGGTCATCTTGGAGCGGATGAAAGACGCCATTGACCAGAGACTTAGAGATGAGCAGGCAGGGTTCAGGAAAGAGAGATCATGCATTGACCAGATAGCTACACTTAGAATCATTGTGGAGCAGACAACAGAATGGCAAACTCCACTATATGTGTGTTTTATTGATTTTGAGAAGGCATTTGACAGCCTGGACAGAATGTCAATGTGGAGCATCTTACGACACTATGGTGTACCAGAAGAGATGGTGAATATCATCAAGCAGCTTTATGATGGCTTCTCATGCAGGGTCATCCACGATGGGAGACTGTCTGAAGAGTTTCTGGAGTCAGACAGGGATGCCTGCTGTCGCCTCTACTTTGTCTTGTGGTACTCGACTGGGCTACAAGAACAGCCTATGCTGGCTCAGAGAGAGGCATCCAGTGGATGTTAACAGGGAAATCGGAGGACCTGGCATTTGCAGATGATCTCGCTCTTCTCTCACACCGGCTTCAAGATATGCAGAAGAAAGTAGATTCCTTGGGAGAGACCTCACAGCGAGTAGGCCTTAAGATCAGTCAGGAGAAGACCAAAGTTCTACGCATTAATAACAAACAAGAGGAGCCATTACGGATTGAAGGACAAATAGTTGAAGATGTAGACAAATTCACCTACCTCGGAAGCTAAATCAGTAAATCAGGAGGTACAGATGAGGACATCAGAGCAAGGATCGGAAAAGCCTAAATGCCTTCACAACCCTGCGACCTGTTTGGAGATCTACGGCCATCTCTGTCAAAACTAAGCTCCATATATTCAGCTCCAATGTGAAAGCCATCCTGCTATATTGATCCGAAACATGGAGAATCACTAACACCAGCTGCAACAAGATCCAGACCTTTCTCAACAAATGCCTCCGGCAGATCCTCCGCCTCAAGTGGTACGACAGAGTGTCAAACCTAGACCTATGGAAGAGAGCAAACCAAGAGCCCATTGTATTCCAGATAAGGAGGAGGAAGTGGAGATGGGTCGGCCACACCTTGAGGAAGAGCCAGTCGAATGTCACTCGACAATCACTCGAATGGAATCCACAAGGGAAGAGAAGAAGAGGTCGCCCAAAGCAAACCTGGAGGCGTAGGCTTTTGGATGAACTGAAAGCCACCGGCCAAACTTGGGAGACTGAAAAACATCTGCTAGAGATCGCAGAAAGTGGAGAACTTTTGTTAAGGAGCAAAAAGGATTAAATAAATAATAATAATAAATAAAGTTATAACAAAGGAAATTACAACTGAGGAAACTGTAGCTCCCAGTGGAAACTCAGGTAATCACAAGGACAACAAGCAAAATCTGCTCAGATGTTACTGGAGGTCAGAATTGAAGCTGGCTTGTTAGGGTTATGAGGTAATAGGACAATCTGCCACTCTGTTCACCAACCTTTTCCTTTCAACCCCTCAACAACACTCTGCAAGTTAAAATGAACTTAATATTTGTCTCTTCCCCATTTCTGACAAAGCGGCTTCAATTTGAATCATTTATTCCATTTCTTTCTCCCCATATGCTGCCTGGCCTGAGTACATCCTGCCTAACATATGTTGCTGTGAACTTCATCTCCTGCTATTTAGTTGACATGCTTAAGCAAAATACAGAGAAGTTTAAATGCTTGGAGCTGAGTATTGTTATACTTTTGGAATGGTCTTGATCACAACACTTTATTTTAGACAATTTTCAGCCACTTTGAAGCTTTGGAACCATTGGAGCTAAATCAGATCACAGTGGCTTACACATTGGAGTATTCTAACAGATGCCAAACTGGAAAACAGTTCCAGTTTTTGTGATTTTTTTTTAAACAGAGTGCAAAATAAAGATTGATATAAATAATAAAAGAACTAAGATAGCATTAACCTATGAAATGTTGAAGTACAAAAATTTTTTAAAAAATAACTCTGATAGAGTTAGGACATAGAAAGTTACATATTCAGATGGTTGTTCATTCATAAGTGTTTATGAGTACTGCTAAAAGTTTGAAATTCAAAAAGGTAACATTTTAACAAATATTTAGAGCAGGAACAAAATGTAAACCTGAAGTTCATGCCGAACACATTGTTTAGTTTACTGGACAAATCGAATAAGTAATCATGTATCCTAATGGAAACGTAATATAAAGATTTTTACTTCTCACGTATGCAAAGAAAGTACAAACGTTTGTAAGAAATAAAGTCAATTCAAGAAGTCAAATAATGAGTGTTTCCTTGCATCATGAAGAAGGCATATATTTGAACTTGGAAAATGATAAAACTTATTTTAATGCAACTTCAGTAAAAGACTGAAAAAGCATAAGGTTGATAAATTTTAATCTACCTGACATAGTTCCTATATTTCAAAATTTGCATATATGTGCATGTAGAATCACACCATTGGTTCTGTTTCTTTGGTGACAGATATGTCATGGATGTATGTGTCAAAGAAACAATCTATCAAAAAGCATCTATCATTTTGCACTCTTCCAAGAGTCAAACTTGCACTTGCACTGCTCCTACAGATATTAGTTACTCAAATATTTCTATGTAATTCTCTAATATTCATTAGTTCATTCTTCTCAATTTCTTGATCACCTGTCCAATCAGTTCCTCCTCCCTAGGATTTCTTCATTTTAGAGTTGAAATTTAAAATAATAATATACACAGAAACCCAGTTAATAACAGATGGCACACAATCATATAAAGGCTTCCAGCAACACTTATTACTGATAACATCAACTTATCAGTAAATTTGAAATAAAGCACCATAAGGCATCACAAAATGAGCACTTTTACAGTTGGAGTAAGAAGATGGAAAGAGAAGCCAAGACACAACAACTTGACAAGCAGCCACAGACAAAATTAAATAAATCGAATCAGTCAGAATGCAGGCTAAGGAATTTACAAAGCAAGAAACAAAAGAACTACTGATGTGATGTCCTTCATCAAACTGGCCTTTTAAATCTTAAGGGCTCAACTACAGCCTTAGTTTCTCCACAATATGGCCAATAGCAAACAACAGTCTACCATGAGCATTCACGTGTACACTCATTCAGTGCAGTGTCAATAAACTCATATAGATATCCAGATGCCAAGCATAAGATTTCAGCAGAAAACTGGAAATCTAGGCAATACCTTAAGAAGAAAATGTGCCTTGCATATTGACTTACTATAAGCACTCAGCCTTATTGTAGAAAGAAAGAAATTTCAAAACAAAATGTAACATAAGGTCAAGTAAATGCATAGTATAACATCTAAGAACTATCTGACAAATGGCTGTTTAAAGAGGGATTAGTGATTTGGTGGCAGGCTTTCATGCATAGGAAGTTATGGCATCGCCAGCATCTACGACATATTCTCTTCTTGCTACTGTCATGAGGAAGTAAGTACAAGAGCCTCAGGATTAACTCCACCGGGGTCAGGAATAGTTACTACCTCTCAACCATCAGGCTCTTGAACAAAAGGATATAACTTCACTCCACTTCACTTGCCCATCATTGAAATGCTCCCACAACCAATGGACTCACTTTCCAGGACTCTTCCTTTCATACTCTCGATATTTATTGCTATTTATTTATATTTGCATTTGCACAGTTTGTTGTCTTCTGCATTCTGGTTGAATGTCCCTAGTTGGGTGGTCTTTCATTGATTCTGTTATTGTTACTATTCTATAGATTTGTTGAGTATATCCACGAGAAAATGAATCGCGGGGTTGTATATGGTGACACATGTGTACTTTGATAATATTTTATGTTGACCTTTGAATTTTATTCACTGAAATAGAGAGTAAATCTTTTTTTCATGTGCAATATCTGCAATACGTAAGGTTGATACTTAGCTGAATAGCTATGGAATGCTTCACTAGAAATATGACCTACCAAGATAGACTTTTATTTGGTCATTCACAGGACGTGAATTTGCAATATTGCCATTTATTACCCATCCCCAAAATGACCTAAAATAAGTAAGCAGTTAAGCAACAACCACATTGAGTCAAGTCTGCAGTCACATGCATGCCACAGTAGATTTTATATACACCTTTAAAAAGCAGTACAGACATATGTCTAATCATAACTGCTAATCCTGGAAACAATGGTCAGTTGATCAACAAAAAAAGGAGAGAGACTTTCTCAAATTGCAGTATTTTTTTTAATTCCATTTTCATGGAACATCACATCGCAGTATAGGCCTTTTGGCCTACCATGGTTTGCCAACAGTTTAAGCTATTCTAAGGTCAATCTAACCATTTTTCTACCATCCATGTGCCTATCTAAGAGCTTCTTAAATGCCCTTAATGTTTCTGCCTCTACCACCACCCCTGACAGAGCATTCATGCATCCACCATTCTCTATGTAAAGAACATAGCTCTAACATCTCCCCTATCCTCTCCTCCAATCATCATAAAATTACATCCCCTTGCATTAGCCATCTCCACCCTGGGGGGGGGGGGGGGGGGATGGGAGAAGTCTCTGGATATCTACTTGATCTGTGTTTCCTAACATACTGTAACCTCTCTATCAAGTCACCTCTCACGCTGCTCTACTCCACAGAAGAAAGCCCGAGCTCACTCAACCTATCTTCCTAGGAGATGCCCTTTAGTCCGAGCAACATGCTGATAAATCTCTCCAGCACCCCCTCCAAAGCTTCCACATACTTCCTAAAATGAGGCAACCAGAAATGAACAGAAACTCTAAGCGTGATCTGCTACATACCCCGTGGGTATCTTGTGACTGTTTTATGACCATGATGTAATTGAGTATCTAATGAGCATGATGTAATGGTCTTGTGATGGTGGAGTGATGTAATTTCCCACCAGTGTGAGGTCACATGATGTAATTTTCCCGCCAGTGGGAGGTCATGTGATGGCCTGTTCCAACAGGTATACAACGGGAAAGCCTTGCTGTGACGCAGTTTAGATAGTTGTTTAATCTGTCAGTTACTCTGTTATGCTGCGTATTCATCTCATGACACAGTTTTGTTTTAAAGTGGAATTTTACTTTCTGCCTTAAGTCTCAAAGGTTATTGCCGATAGTTTCACCAAATACTGCCAGTTGTGGTTTGGTTTCTACCTTTGCAATTCAGTTGGAGAGTGAAGATTTACCAAAGTGCGGAAGCCCGAAGGATCGAGTAAAGTTGGTGCTGTTGGCGGTAAAACAGGATCGACCTTATTGGATCTTGGTTTCGGAATTAGTAACCTGCATCCGAGATAACCCCTGTCTTGTAAGGGCAGAAAGGGTTGGGGCAGCGTTATTCGTCAAGGAAAAGGTCAGTTCCTTCAAGCCGTTTTTATTTCCTTCGTCGTAAGTCTTTTGGGCAAGGCATATTTTGGCTGGGATCAGCAGTAACGTCACATCGTCGAGGCATTCGTTACGAAGTCTCTCCTAATTGACTGTATAAATCATTTGGACTCGCATTTATCGCTTTAAGAACTGTGTTCACATTTATCACTTTAAGCACTGTTCGAGTTGCCGTATAGCAGTTAACTTCCGGTTAAATTAGTTGTTTGTTTACTTTTCATTTTTATTGAGCAGAATTTAAATAAATGTTTATTTGTTTATAAAAAACCTGTCTCAATTCTATATTCATTGTTGCCGGAGAAGTATCATAAGAGATCCAACAAGTTTTATAGAGCTGCAACATTATCTTGTGGTTCTTGAACTCAAGAGCAGTAAAGAAAATCAGAAAAGAATATCAGTAAAAAAAATGCTAGGGTCTGACTCTCTCAAGTAAAATTCTAACTTGAGTATTGACAAGAATTTTAATCACATGGTATAATAAAAATAACTTTGAGTGAATAAATACATTGTGACGATCCGGGTGGGAGTGTGATCGACAGCTCACACCAGCATTCCCGACAGTCAGCTCAATTTTTTGTACTTTTGTTAAAACGCATTTGTGGGATAATGGTGGGATGTTCCAGTTCATTTATTGTTACATTTTAGCTTGGGTTATACAGTTATTCATTTGTGTGTTTGTGGGTCACCCTGACTGTAACCAGGGTGTGGAATAATCACCTCCCCCATCTGTATGTGACTGAGTGGGTTCTCTCCGCGGGTCATAGCACCCGGTGCTTGCCACAATAAGATTGGCAGTCGAGCTAAACAAGGTTCTCTCTGCTGTAACCCAGGACCAAATGTTCACCACAATATATTAGATCTGGTCAAATATGTACATATAAATAATCTCATGGATTTATAAGCACTTGTGGATGAATTTTAATTGATTACAATATTTTGAAATAAAGAATAACCTTACTCTTGCCATCACTGAGCAAAGAGAATGTATTTAAACATTAGAAAGAAAGAAATTACACCATGTGCCACCCACACATTGACAAAAATCAAGTTTTAATTTGTTCAGATGCAAAACATATTTAATTGCTTTTGTGAGAAACATTAAGCAACACAATGTAATGCACAAATTTCAGATGAAAAAAAACGATGACTTAGATGCTACAGTCTGAAATGCATTTGTACACAATACTGTTTGTGTACTTTACCTTTGTGTTCCACCAAATGCTATCAAATCACGGCCTTGAAACGGCACAAAGGTAGAGCCAAAGTGAAAAAGATTTAGTGGCTTATAACTTATCTTCCCAACACAAGCACATTCTCATTTGTTCAGCCATTTTTATCATTTAATCTATTTTGACAATCAAAAACTGTGCATTCCAAACATGATCTAATTCATTACAGATTTTGGTTGTTTGCTGGATCCTCCGTGGCTGCTTCAACAATTGCAGCTGCAGTATTTCTCTGGCCTTTTTAGCTGAAAGCACAAAAACTGATGATCTAACTTAATTATTGCTCAATACAATAATTACTTTAGGCAACTGTGATTTACTGTTAGATTCCTTTATCTTATCTGAAGTTCTTGTGATCATTTTGCAGACTTACTTATAAAATAATACAGGAAAATGGTATCAGAAAGGGTCAGGCAGGTATGGATTGGGACAGGCTGTTTTCTGGCAAAGGTCTACTTGGAAAGTGGGAGGCCTGCAAAAATAAAATTTTGGAAGTACAAAGCTTGTACGTGCCTGTAGGAATAAAAGGTAAAGATAACCAATGTAGCGAACTTTGGTTTTCAAGAGAGATTGAGGCTCTGGCCAACAGGGGAAAAAAAGCAGACACATAGCAAGTATAGGCAAGGAGAAACAAATGAGGTGCTTATGGAGTACAAGAAATGTAAGAGAACACTAAGAAAGAAATCAGGAGGGCTAAAAGAAGACTTGAATCTAGCAGACAAGGTGAAGGAGAATCCTATGGGATTCTACAGGCATGTTAAGAACAAAGGATAGCAAGGGACAACGGTGATCCTCTGAAAGACCAGAATGGTAATCCATTTGTAGAGCCTAAAGAGAAGGGGGAAATCTTAAATGAATTCTTTGCATCTGTATCTACTTGGGAGATGGACACAGAGTCTTTAGAAGTGAGGCAAAATGGCATGGACCCTGTACAGATTACAGAGATGTTTGCTACCCTGAGGCAAATCAGGGTAGACTTTATGGGAGGAAAATGCAGAAATTGCTGAGACCCTAGCAGAGATACTTAAAGCATCTTTAGTGGCAGGAGAGGTACCAGAGGACTGGAGGATAGCCGACGTTGTACCACTATTTAAAAGAGGCTCTAAACAGAAACCAGGGAATTTATTGGCTGGTAATCTGACATCAGTTGTGGGGAAGTTATTGGAAGGTATTCTAAGAGGCCAGAGGACATGGACAGATTAAGGATAATCAGCATGGCTTCATGTGTGGTAGGTCATGTCTAACCAATCTTAGAGATTTTCGAGGTAGTTATCAGGAAAGTAGATGAAGACAAGGCAGTAGATGTTCTCTACATGGACTTTAGTAAGGCATTAGACAAGATCCCTCATGGGAGGCTAGTCAAGAAGGTTCAGTCATTCGCTATTCAGGATGAGGTAGTAAACTGGATTAGACATTGGCTTTGTGGAAGAAGCCAGAGAGTGGTAGTAGAGAGTTGCCTCTCTGGCTGGAGGCCTGTGACTAGTGGTGTGCAACAGGGATCAGTGCTGGGTCCTTTGTTGTTTGGCATCTAAATCAATGATCTTCAATGATGTGGATCAGCAAATTTATGGATGACACCAAGTTTGGGGGGTGCAGTGGACAGTGAGGAAGGCTATCATGGTTTGCAGAGGGATCTGCATCAGCTGGAAAAATGGGCTGAAAAATGGCAGATGGAATTTAATGCAGACATTAAATGCAAGGTTGTTTTGCACTTCGTAGGACCAACCAGGGTAGGTCTTACACAGTAAATGGTAGAGCACCAAGGAGTGTGGTAGAACACAGGGATCCGGGATACAGGTACATAATTTGCTTAAAGTGGTGTCACTTAGAGTCATAAAGAAAGCTTTTGGCACATTGGCCTTCATATATTAATGTATTGAGTACAGAAGATGGGATGTTATGTTGATATTATGCAAGATATTGGTGAGGTCTAATTTGGAGTATTGTGTGCAGTTTTGGTTACCCACCTACAGGAAAGATGTTAACAATCTGGAAAGAGTGCAGAGAAAACTTGCAAGGATGTTTTCAGGTCAGGAGGAGACCTGAGCTACAAGCAAAGATTGAATAGGTTAGGATACATTCTTTAGAATGTAGAAAATTGAGAGATTTGATAGAAGTATACAAAATAATGAGGGGTATAGAAAGGGTAAATGCAAGCAGGGTTTTTCCACTGAGGTTGGGTGGGACTACAACCAAAGGTCATGGCTTAAGGGTGAAAGATGAGAAGTTTAAGGGGAACACGAGGGGAAACTTCTCCACTCAGAGGGTCATGAGAGTATGGAATGAGCTGGCAGCACAAGTAGTCCATGCGAATTTGGTTTCAACACTTAAGAGAAGTTTGGACAGGTACCTGGATAGTAGGGATATGGAGGGCTTTGGTCCTGGTTCAGGTCATTGGGAATAGGCAGCTTAAATGGTCGTGGCAGAGACTAGATGGGCCAAAGGGTCTGCCTGTTCTCCGCCGTACTTCTCTGTGACTCTTTAATATAGACAGGAGTAGAAAAACTAAATGATACTGAGACACATGTTGTGACATTTCATCAGTAATGTAACCTGGGGTCATTGTGTGTTTTGGATCTAATATCAGACACTCTTGCCCAGGTAACACAGCCAGAGCTGATCAGAGCCTGGTTTGTATCCAAGCTGCACTGGTCCACGGGTCGCACCTCTTGCTCCATGGCCATCTGAAGGTTCACTCTGCAGCCTCTTTGGTGGTCCTGATGGCTCTTTTCGTTGCTGCCTATGCCAAGGAGGGCTTAGGTTCTGCAAAAACCTCTACACCTCACATCATGCCCTCCACCCATCTCTAGCACTGCTCTACAAGCTCCTGGTATTTGGCTTTCTTATGTTCAAACACTTACACAATCCCACCTTCCCAAGGAACAGTCAGATCTACCATGAGAAGCTGCTTCGAGCGTTTTACAGGATGACCATGTCAGGGCTCAAGGAATGATGATACGATGAAGTCGGGGAACTTTAATTGCTTGCCAATTAACTATTGTCTAATTAATAAAAATAATCAAGGAGATAATGAGCAAAAAATATCCTATTTTCTTCCTGCGAGGAAAAGCTACAAAAATGTGTCCTGCATTTGGAATAGGAAATCATTTCTTAGTTTTAAATTAGCAAGAGGCAAAGGAGTAATTGTTGCAACTGTGATTGAAGTCACCAGCAAGACAGTGAAGTTGGTGATATAGAAATCTTTATCCATCATGACAACTTGATATTCTTTTAGAGATCCTCTCAGTGGTTCACAGATACATCACATTTTTATACCGTTAGATCAAGGTAACAGCAGGTGATTCAATACAATTTCAATAGTTACAATGACATTGTTTACTTCAATATTTTGAGCTGACAACCCTCATTTTGAATTGCATATCCATAGCGGGAGACACCTCTGAATGTTCCGACGCCTTTGCTATGACAAAGTAATTCACACAAATAACCTAAAAGCTTCCAGGGACATCCAAATTAATGTTATTAGGACCGACTCTCACTACACAAATCTCCCAACTATAGGTAGATCAGCTATTTGATGTGGTAAGTGATAATATCAGTCTGGTCTGCAAGTTTCCTTGATCTTGCTTACAATGGTGCAAATAACTTAGCTACGTTGTCTGGTTTGATGCAGGCCTAATTAACATAACCCCATTGTTTTATGTTGCATCTCGAGTGGCCAGCCTGTACTTCACAAACAGCATTGTTTGTTTGCAAAGGTGTGCTTTTAACTTCAATTTACAATTCATAAATTACAACTTCAATTCATAATTTACACTGAGAACTAAAGACAAGCTCTATTGCTCTCTTTGCCTCATGATTTGCCCACTTATTCTCTTCCTGCTCATCTCCCCTTTCTGCTGTATCTTCACTTTAATTATTACTAGCTCTGCAGGCAGCCACACTACTTTTGAGACTTTGCTGTGTCTAAATCTGGGATCTCTTGACATAACTCACACGTATTGTCCCATCTTGTGTCCCTGTTTGGGGCTGCTATTGTGAGCCATGTTGTCTGCTCTGGGAATCATACATGTTTGCTGACCCTGCCTTCGCTATACTATTTCTCTCTTCCCTGAGTCTATGATAGCACTTGCCTTACTTATTGTGACCATCTGCAGGACAGTACCCTCATTGTATGATCACACACAAGAATCCACTGACAGCTACACTCCTCCTTTCTCAAATACATGAGGATCACTTCTCCTTGTCCTCATTGTTTCACCCCCTGCATGGCCATGTAAATCACCCCTCGAGTTGTGGGCAAGGATTGATCAGTTATTGATACTGATGACCATGTATCCACTAACATATCACATTGCCGGCTCCCTAATAAAACTGTTGTGTACATTCTTGGGTGAGCACCAGTAGCAATGTAGCTGATCTCTGGCCTACACCAGTTCTATAACCTGGGAGGACAGAGAAGACACTGCTGTCATTTCTATCTGGATTGTTGCATGACTCTCAAACCTTCCTGCCATTTTAGGTCTCTGCTTCCAACGATGGCCCAACAGACCATAGATGTACCGCTACATACGATCTCCTTTCTACGTCTATTCTGGCAGATCCTTGCTAACCGCCCTAGTTGCTGGCACACAAAGCATGTTCTCTGCAACTTCACAGCAGCTACATTAACTACAACCACTTCACGACTTCTCTTCCCCCTCCTCTGGTCTATATCCCTGGCCCATAATACTATCGCAGGGTAGGTCAATTATATTGCCACCTCTAGTCTAAAACTTCCTGGTGAGCTGAGCTCAGGTCTTCAGGAAGACTGGATCACCCTTCCTGAATTGTCCAGCCCTGAGTCAAGTCAAGTCAAGTCACTTTTATTGTCATTTCGACCATAACTGCTGGTACAGTATATAGTAAAAATGAGAAATTTTTCAGGACCATGGTGTTACATGACAATACAAAAACTAGAGTGAACTACGTATAAAAAAAACAGAGAAAGCTACATTAAACTACAGACCTACACAGGACTGCATAAAGTGCACAAAAACAGTGCAGACATTACAATAAATAATAAACAGGAAATAGGGCAAGGTGTCAGTCCAGGCTTCGGATATTGAGGAGTCTGATAGCTTGGGGGAAGAAACTGTTGCATAGTTTGGTCGAGAGAGCCTGAATGCTTCTGAGCCTTTTCCCAGACAGCAGGAGGGAGAAGAGATTGTATGAGGGGTGCATGGGATCCTTCATAATGCTGTTTCCTTTGCAGATGCAGCGTGTGGTGTAAATGTCCATGATGGCGGGAAGAGAGACCCCGATGATCTTCTCAGCTGACCTCACTATCCACTGCAGGGTCTTGCGATCCGAGATGGTGCAATTTCCGAACAGGCAGTGATGCAGCTGCTCAGGATGCTCTCAATACAACCCCTGTAGAATGTGATTAGGATGGGGGGTGGGAGATGAGTATTCCTAATGCGCTTGATATTTATGTCCTGCATAATCTATGGCAGGCTCATCAACTCTCTGAGCCACTGACATTATCATTTCGCAATTAGTCTCAACTCCCCCTGTCACTACCTTACTTCCACCTTAAAGCAGTGATATCTCTCCTCATTACTGGCATTCCTATTGTTGCCCATGTACCATCACACACTCCCAGGGCATTTAGCTTTCACTAACATATGTATATCCTTTAGGTGCAGCTGGTGAATTTCAATCATTTCTTTGAGCTTGCACCAAAGTTCTGAATTCGTACAAGCAACTTTAAGTGAGAGCAGCTCATTCAAAATGCTTTGCTTTTCCCTATAGCTGAAGGACTTAGGATGGTAGTATTCAGTATCAAGAAGTGCTGGCTGAGGTTCTCAGGATTCTCAACTTGCCATTGTCTGACCTCAATAGGTGGTATCCCAATAAATACACCAGAGAATAATCTCTCCCTCAAAAACTTACAAACTAATTCCCATATTAAGCAAAATATAAGGGATTGATAAGAATTAAACAGTACATACTTAAACCAGAGTATGTACTCTGTAATCTTCCACTTCTGTGCTTTAGAACTCATAATGCCAGTTGTATTCATTCCCATATACAATATGTTACCGTAAAAATTTCAAACTTACTCTTAAAACACCCAAACCCACTCACAAACAAAAATACAGCAAGACAGTCTCCTGAATGAGTATGCACACAACCTTCTGGCATTCTGAACTGTCAATAACAAGCTTTCACAACCGGTGGTCTTATCTGAAACTACCCAAGACTATCTGACAGCTGGTTTCTTACACAAACAAACATGCACACACACCAAACTTGTATATTTACCAGTTCAGCTCTCCACCGTGTTCTTTGATCATTTGTGATCCTGTGGCCGTTGACCTGAACAGATCCAAGCGTGAGTGCTATTTTTAAAATGCTGCTCACGTATTACAGGAAAGGTACTAACATGGATAGAGCATTGCCTCCTGCAAATCAGCCGAAGAGTGGAAATAAAAGGATCCTTTTCTGGGTGACTGCTAGTGACAATTGGTGTTTCTTGGGGATTGGTGTTGAGACCGGTCCTTTTCATGTTATATGTCAATGGTTTGGATGACAGAATTAATGACTTTGTAGCCAAGTTTGTGAATGACATGAAGACACGTGGGGGAGCAAGAAGTGTGGAGGAAGCAGGGAGGCTGTAGAAGGACTTAGACAGAATAGGAGAATGGGCAAAGAAATGGCTGATGAAATAGTGTCGGGAAATGTATGGATGTGCACTTTAGTAGAAGGACTAAAAGCATAGCTATTTTCTAAAAGGGGAGAAAATACAAAAATACAAGATGCAATGGGACTTGGGAATTCTTGTGCAGGATTCCCTAAAGTTTAATTTGCAGGTTGAGTCAGTAGTGAGGAAGGCAAATGCAATGTTGGCATTTATGTTGAGAGGACTAGAATAAAAAAGCAAGGATATGATGCTGAGGCTTTATAAGGCACTGGTGAAGCTCCACGGAGTATTACTAGCAGTGTTGGGCCCTCATCTAGAAAAGGATATGCTGACATTGGAGAGGTTTCAGAGAAGGTTCACAAGAATGAAACTGGGAATGAAAGGGTTATTGTATGAGGAGGATTTCATGGCCTGTATCACTGGAATTTAGAAGAATGAGGGGAGATCTCATTGAAACTTACCGAATGTTGAAAGACGCAGATACAGTAGATGTAGAGAGGATGCATCCTATAGTGGGGGATTCTAGAACTGGATCACAGCCTCAGAATAGAGGTTTGACCATTTAAAATGGAGATGATGAGGAATTTCATTAACCAGAGGGTGGTGACTGTGTTAAATTTATTGCCACAGGCTGTTGTGGAGGCCAAGTCACTGGGTATAATTAAGGCGGAGGTTGATAGGTTCTTGGTTAGTCAAGGTGTGAAAGGTTATGAGGAGAAAGCTGGAGAATGGGGCTGAGAGGGAAAGTGGATCGGCCAGGATGAAATGGTCAAGCAGACCCGACAGGTCACATAACCTAATTCTGCTCCTATGTCTTCAGGTATTATATTTTGAAAATTCCATTCATATTCCCCTGTAACTTTGAAATACCAAATATATTTAGGCACACAGCTACAGATGCGTAACCAGAAATCTCAGCATCTCAGTGCTTTATTACCTTCCACAATCATTAATCACAGACTAATCATCTGTAAACACAAGTACCCAAATCATTTTGGATTTCCATGCTTTGAGTTCTTTGCTATTTAGAAAATAATCCCTGCTGTGCTTTTAATGCCCAAAGTGGATAATTCCATTTGCCTATGTTGAAAACCATTCTGCCCAATCACAGATCTGATTAATAGTCAGTAATTTAATATTTCCATTCATACTGCTTTCAGCACTTTGCCTGCTTATAAATGGAAAACTTTTCTTCCTGTTTTTCAATCTCTTCATTCAATTTGTTCATCATTAAAATGTAAGCAAAAACAAGGGGAGAAGTAGGACAAGAGCTAATAAGAATCCAGGTGAGGAGGTGTCGATAGGAGTCAGCAGGGGGAAGAGAAAAGCGGAGGTACTGACAGAATTTGGGAGGTGAGTGGTGGAGACAAAAGGCTGCAAATGATGGAACGTGATAAACGAATCTGAAGAATGGAGCCAAGGGAGAGATAATGGGCAAATTGGGACAGTGGGGGAGGTGCAGATAGGGAGCCCACAGGTGTGAGTGTGTGGGTAGGTGGAGTAGGTGAAGTTTAAAAAAGGAGGAGGCTGGTAAGAGGACCTGGGTGGTTCGAAATGAGAGAGAAAGGGACAGAGGGGCAGCATATGCCTTTGGTTTGAAGACTATGAGGTACTGTTCCTCTAGTTTTCATCTGGACTCACACTGTCAGGAGAGAAAGCAGAGGGTGGACAAGTTGGTGTGGAAATGGGAAGGGGAATTGAAATGGCTGGCAAGCAGGAGCTCCAGGAACTCTTACAGACAGAGCAGAAATGTGAGGCAGAGCAGTAGGCTAGAAAGCACCCAGTCTCATTAATGAAGTGGAGGCCAACTTGTGAGCACCAAGTGCTGTGGCCGAGTATGGAGGAGATGCACATGAATATTCGCCTCACCTTCAAGGACTCTTTAGGACCGAGCGGAGGTGAGCAAGGAACAAGTGTTTCAAGGGAAAGTGCCTGGGAAGAGGAAGGGATGGGTGGGGAGGAATGAGTGAACCACGAAGTCATGACGAGATTTTTTTCCTACAAAATACAGAAAGGGGAAAATTTGGCCAGTGGTGGGATCACGTTGTAGCTAAATGAATGATGTGCTGGATATGGAGGCTTGTGGGTTTAACAGTAAATAGCTAGGGAATTCTGCCCCTGTTCTCGCTGGGTTGTGGAATGTGGGGAAGAAGGCAGAAGTACAGGATATGGAGAGGATACAGGTGAGAGCTCCATCAACCACTGTGGAGATAAAGCTATGTTTTCTGAAAATTAAGGAAGTCTCAGATATAGTGGAAAACAGAGAAAAGGAAAGCATCCTTACAAGAGATAAAGTGGAGGAGACACAGAGGATGTACCTGAATAGGTGTGCAAGTCAGTGGGTTTGTAGTAATGTCAGTGGGAGAGAAAGAGAAATCAAAAAAGATGTCAAAATAGGCCAATGTGAATTTGAGGTCAGGATAGAAGTCAGTAAAGAAATTGATAAAAATTGATGAATTCCATACAGATGCAGTAAAAAAGCACCAATGCAGTTCAGTAATTCAGTAAGTTTTATGACTGCTGAAATAGATGAGAGAGGTGGTCGCTGAACTGTTCAATACATCGTGCACTTTATTGTTTATGCACTGCACTTTCTCTGCAGCTTTTACATTTCATTCTTCATTGTTACTGTTTTACCTTGTTCTACCTCAATGCACTGTGTAATGATTTGATCAGCATTAACAGTATGCAAGATAAACTTTTCACTCTGTCTATGTACATGTAACAATAACAAAACAACAACTTCATATTTGTTCTGAAGATGCTCAACAAGTGTACTTTTGATCCATTAATTAATATTCCAACTGATGTTCCATTGGACCATTGCACAGGGCATTACAGCATTTCAATCAGAGTCCAATATAATGCATTATCTTGGTTGCAAGTATGATTAACCACCAAATGTATTTGCTCAGATTTCTAGAGTAATAAAATTCTACCTGGTAATCATTGTGATGATGTTCTGCACTGGTAAGCAATATATCTTCATATATGCTTAAATAAATTACCCAGATACAGATTTCTAGTTAATTTTGTTAACCTTTCTAACATTCTTTTACAATACCTGCACCTTTTGTCTTATATTGTTCTTTCTTCTCGCCAATAGAACTTGTACATGTTTCACATAAACATTTTGTATTCTTACTTTGAGCTTTACATTGCCCCTTGATCATTCACATCCATTTTATTTTGATAAATTTCTTACCTATTAAATTATTAAACATTTGTCTATCATAAGTTCTCTTTTGCTTACCTTTATTGATCTTCTATAAATTTATCCATTAAGAAATTAGCTAAATCTACCATGTACATTTCCCACCTAATCACAAAAGTACATCTTACATGCACCTCTATTATCTTAGCTATTTAATATTTGGATTTTTCTTTCCATTACCACTTCAAGATTATTCTTATAAACTAATGGAAATTTACAAGAAATAGCAAAACTCTCTCTGGCATAAATGCATGTGTATCAAAGAGTCTTGCATGACCACAGATGATGTCAATGGATTCCACTGAAGCCATGAGGTCCATCAATGAAATCCAATCTTGCTGGTATTGTCACCAAAAATAACTAAAATAACTGAGCCCAGAACACACGCACACTTACAACTCAAACATTCCTTTTATTTTACTTGTGCACAAGAAGAACAGCATGGGCTCCTGTCACCCACACTGTACTGTAGTTTGAACAGAAAACTTATGTTTGTTATACAGAATTGGCTTATCAGTTATGGACATTGATCACTGTAAATTGTATATGTTTCAATTTTGTACGTGCAATATCAATCACCATTCACAATAGAGGTGTTAAAAATCAATCGAAACTTAAAGCAGACAGCTGATGATACTTTGAAGTTAGTAAAAACAATAGAGCCTTAGTTGCCAAGTATTATCAGAATCAGGTTTATTATCATCAGCATGCAATGTGACCGGCAGTTCAATGCAATACATAATATAAAAGAAAAAAATAAATAAAATAAAAATAATAAATAGATAGATAGATAGATAAAGTTTACACTAATGAAGTTTAAGAGACTACTAGACAGGTATATTTAAGGTGGCGGTTATATGGGAGGCAGGGTTTGAGAGTCGGCACAACATTGTGGGCCGAAGGGCCTGTAATGTGCTGTACTTTTCTATGTTCTATGTTCTAAATCAACTACAGTATACACATGTTGAATAGATTAAAAATCATGCAAAAAACAGAAATACTGTATATTAAATAAGTGAGGTAGCGTCCAAGGGTTCAATGTCCATTCAGGAATCGGATGGCAGAGGAGCAGAAGCTATTCCTGATTCACTGAGAGTGTGTCTTCAGGCTTCTGTACCTCCTACTTGATTGTAACAGTGAGGAAAGGGTATGCCCTGGGTGCTGGAGGTCCTTAATAATGGACGCTGTCTTTCTGAGCAGCAGTCTGGATGTAGGGTGTAAGTTGAATAAAGAGTTAAAATTGGCATGTCGCAAAGGTAATGGTACAGTTGTCATGGGGAATTTCAACATTCAGGTAGACTGGGAGAATCAGAATGGTACTGGACCCCAAGAAAGGGAGTTTGTGGAGTGCCTCCGAGATGGATTCTTAGAACAGCTTGTACTGGAGCCGACCAGGGAGAATGCAATTCTAGATTTAGTATTGTGCAATGAACCGGATTTGATCAGGGACCTCGAGGTAAAGGAACCGTTAGGAGGTAGTGACCATAGTATGATATGTTTTAACCTACAATTTGAGAACGAGAAGGGAAAATCAGATGTGTCAGTATTACAGTTCAACAAAGGGAACTATGGAGCTATGAGGGAGGAGCTGGCCAAAGTTCAATGGAATGATACCCTAGCAGGGAAGACAGTGGAACAACAATGGCAGGTATTTCTGGGAACAATGCAGAAGGTGCAGGATCGGTTCATTCCAAAGAGGAAGAAAGATCTTAAGGGGAGTAAGGGGCGGCCGTGGCTGACAAGGGAAGTAAAGGGCAGTATAAAAAATAAAAGAGAAGAAGTATGACATAACAAAGATGAGCAGGAAACCGGAGAACTGGGAAGCTTTTAAAGAGCAACAGAAGATATCAAAAAAGGCAATGCGCCAAGAAAAAATGAGGTACGAAGGTAAACTAGCCAAGAATATAAAGGAGGATAGTAAAAGCTTCTTTAGGTATGTGAATAGCAAAAAAATAGTTAAGACCAAAATTGGGCCATTGAAGACAGAAACGGGTGAATTTATTATGGACAACAAGGAAATGGCAGATGAGGTGAACAGGTACTTTGGATCTGTCTTCACTAGGGAAGACACAAACAATCTCCCAGATGTAATAGTGGCCAAAGGAACTAGGGTAAAGGATGAACTGAAGGAAATTTATATTAGGCAAGAAATGGTGTTGGATAGACTGTTGAGTCTGAAGGCTGATAAGTCACCGGGACCTGATGGTCTGCATCCCAGGGTACTTAAAGAGGTGGCTCTAGAAATTGTGGGCGCAATGGTAATCATTTTCCAATGTTCTATAGATTCAGGAACAGTTCCTGCTGATTGGAGGGTGGCTAATGTTGTCCCACTTTTCAAGAAAGGAGGGAGAGAGAAAACATGGAATTATAGACCGGTTAGCCTGACGTAAGTGGTGGGAAAGATGCTGGAGTCAATTATAAAAGAGGAAATTATGACACATTTGGATAGCAGTAGAAGGATCAATCCGAGTCAGCATGGATTTATGAAGGGAAAATCATGCTTGACTAATCTTCTGGAGTTTTTTGAGGATGTAACTATGAAAATGGACAAGGGAGAGCCAGTGGATGTAGTGTACCTGGACTTCCAGAAAGTTTTTGATAAAGTCCCACGTAGGAGATTAGTAGGCAAAATTAGGGCACATGGCATTGGGGGCAGAGTACTGACATGGATTGAAAATTGGCTGTCTGACAGGAAACAAAGAGTAGTGATTAACAGGTCCCTTTCGGATTGGCAGGCTGTGACCAGTGGGGTACCGCAAGGTTCGGTGCTGGGACCACAGCTGTTTACAATATACATTAATGATTTAGATGAAGGGATTAAAAGTAACATTAGCAAATTTGCTGATGACACAAAGCTGGGTGGCAGTGTGAAATGTCAGGAGGATGTTATGAGAATGCAGGGTGACTTGGACAGGGTGGGTGAGTGGGCAAATGTATGGCAGATGCAATTTAATGTGGATAAATGTGAGGTTATCCACTTTGGTGGCAAGAACAGGAAGGCAGATTACTATCTAAATGGAGTCAAGTTAGGAAAAGGGAAAGTACAATGAGATCTAGGTGTTCTTGTACATCAGTCAATGAAAGCAAGCATGCAGGTACAGCAGGCAATGAAGAAAGCTAATGGCATGCTGGCCTTTATAACAAGAGGCATTGAGTATAGGAGTAAAGAGGTCCTTCTGCAGCTGTACAGGGCCCTGGTGAGACCCCACCTGGAGTATTGTGTGCAGTTTTGGTCTCCAAATTTGAGGAAGGACATTCTTGCTATTGAGGGAGTGCAGTGTAGGTTCACAAGGTTAATTCCCGGAATGGCCGGACTGTCATATGTTGAAAGATTGGAGCAACTGGGCTTGTATACACTGGAATTTAGAAGGATGAGAAGGGATCTGATTGAAACATATAAGATTATTAAGGGATTGGACATGCTGGAGGCAGGAAGCATGTTCCCGCTGATGGGTGAGTCCAGAACTAGAGGCCACAGTTTAAGAATAAGGGGTAAGCCATTTAGAACAGAGATGTGGAAAAACTTTTTCACCCAGAGAGTGGTGGATATGTGGAATGCTCTGCCCCAGAAGGCAGTGGAGGCCAAGTCTCTGGATGCATTCAAGAGAGAGTTAGATAGAGCTCTTATAGATAGCAGGGTGAAGGGATATGGGGAGAGGGCAGGAACGGGATACTGATTGTGTATGATCAGCCATGATCACAGTGAATGGCGGTGCTGGCTAGAAGGGCCGAATGGCCTACTCCTGCACCTACTGTCTATTGTCTATTGAGACACCCCTCCCTGAAGATGTCCTGGGTACTTTGTAGGCTAATACCTACATTAGAAAGTCTTTGACAAAAGCAAAGACTTGCCAAATTTCTATTTACATAGTGTGTTGAAATAGCTATCAAGTTTGAATTTGAAAGTCTCTAAGGTACTACACTCAACTACACAACTAGGTAGTTTGTTCTAGGTGTCTACAACCTGCTGTGTAAAGAACTGCCTCCAGATGTTAGTCTGAATTCTCCTCTTAACCAATCTCCACCTATCGCCCATGTCTTTGGTGATGGATTAATTTGGAAGTGGCAGCTGTCATCAGTTCATCATTAATCTCTTAATGATTTGAACATTTTTACCATGTCTCTTCTCATTCTATGTCTACTTAGGCTAGAAAGATTTAATTCTTTCAATCTTTCTTCATAGCTCATACCCTGCAGACCTGGAATGAGCCTAGTTGGCCTCTCTCCAGTGCCTTCTCATCCCTCACACAATATGAAGACCAATATTGTACACAGTATTCAAGGTGTGGCCTCACAAGCGCAATATACAGCTTAAGGAAACATCTCTTGACATGAGTGCCACTGAGTGCATTATGTAGCCCAGAATTCTGTTAGACTTCCTAAAGGCTTTGGTGCGTTGTCTAGATGCTGATGAGTCTACTAGGGCACCAAAATCCTTCTCATACAGTGCACTTCCTAACTCAGGACCCCCCCCCCCATTGTTCATTTATATCTGATATTTCTAGTTGCTACACATTTACTTACATTAAATTTCATCTGTCACTTATCTGCCCACATCCGGATTTTGTTTAGATCCAACTGTACTGATTCTGCTGCCTGAATGTTTTCAGCCCATACCCCTAATTTTGTGTCATTGGCAAAATGTACTAGTTTGTTTGTTATGTGCTTATCCAAATCATTAAATTAGAAACAGCAGAGGCCTCCAAAATAATCCCTGTAGAACCCACTTTAACATCCTCTAGGTGTGAAAATGATCTTCTCACCATAACCCCGTTTTCTGTTTTTGAGCTATTTCTGCACCCATTCTCACACCTTACCCTGAATCCCTACCTCCTGTAATTTGGGTTGATTGCCTGATACATTGGATTCTATTATGTACATAAACAGAGAATTGCCTTGTTTCATTACATACATAACTGAGTACAGTTTTACTATTAGTAAATACTGTAACTTGATATCTTGCAGTGTCCAGTTCTTCGGTTATTATCTCTACTGACTCAATTGCTACTACAGCAGCACCGATTACAAGCCTTGGTAGGACGAGACCAGGTTTGGAGCAAGTTTTGCCTTTCCCTGAATGAATTCAACTTCACTATATCCAGCAGCATTTGTAACCTTCAGAAATGCCACAGCAGCAACAGCATAAGTTGATATATCCCTGAAGATGCAGAGTTCTTCCTTTTGGACTATTGATAGTGGAATTATCATGTAGGTTCTTCAAATTTTCAAGCCTTTAAGATCGTGAAGAGAAAAACCTCACTGCTGCCACTGCTCATTTGGGAGGGAGTCATTCCATCCATAAATGTCCAAGGTCAACTCTCTTATGGTAAAACCTCCCTGGGTACTGACAATTCAAGAAGGTCAAATAAGCAGTTAATAGTCCCGTAAAGTGCCTTTTGGTATCAGTGACCTAGAAAGTAAGGTGTCAGGAACAAGGTTTCATCCAAGGCCGAGACTGCGCTGCACAAGAGGGAGGTCCTATCAATGATCAAGTTGTTGTACACCTTTGGCTAATCTTCAGATGGGAAACATTGGATGACCACATCTCTGTTGTATGTGAAATTATGCAACCTGAGTTTAGACTGTATCCAAATGTCTTGCCCTGCTTTCAGTACACTGACTGCTTCTTCTTCACTAGAAAATGACTTAAGACCATCATCACCATGGAAACGCTTTTCTATGTACTTTTGTGCCTCAGTCCTAAATTCCTTCTTTCCCTCAATAGCTGTCCTCTAAACGCCATAGATTGTGCCACAGCCACCGAAGGAAAGTTATCAAATTCATGAACTTTCATGCGGTACTCCAGAATCTCAAGTAGGTCAGGAATCTGAGGTAGTCTTGATGACCTTCTCCTGCTAGGAAGCTGTGCAACACTTGTTCAATGTCTGCCATCACTGCAACAAACTCAGTTCTGAAGTGCACAAGGACCCCAAGCAGACTGTTATTGAGGTCTAGACCCCGCAAGAGCTCATTTTTCAGTGATACACCTTTGAACTGCAAACTTGAATCAAAGATGTTTGTATTTGTGCAGGTTTCTATGGATGATAAACACTGAAGATGAGAAAATTCCTATTTGCTTTGCTGGGATCTAGTGGAGGTGCCAACTCAGCATAATTGCTCCTGAGGAGTCTCTCCATAAACTCTGCATAATGATCTTTCGTATCTGGTTTCCTTCTCAGTGTGCAACTGAGGGACACAAGCCAATTAGATAGATACTTTATTCATCCCCATGGGGGATTAGGGGCCTACTTTCTGTTGTTTGATAAGAAATATCAAAGAAAGCAGAAAAATAGAGAAGCTACTCAACTGTGGCATGTCTTTGCTGAACTCTTTGTTCACGAAAGGCCTCACCTTTGATGGAAAGTGCCAGCTTATAATCATTTTCCAATTGACAGAAGACTAGCTTGCCAAAATCTGGTTGAGCAGAGTTCAGGGTGCTTGGTTTGCTCACCCACAATGTTCTCCTTCACATAGATTCTACTCTCACAGGGTGGGTGCCCATTCTTGATGATATTGGGATTTAAATCTTAAATGTGCTGACAGTAGGCTGAGGAGCACCACTGAGGCAGGCCTCAATCACTACGACCCAATCCAGATCCAGTCTTTGGGCATTGCACTGTTCACATCCCTTATGTGCATGGAGGGTGTCTCTGCCTAGCAACAGGAAATACCAGCACAGGAGTCAGCAAAAGGATCTTGTCAACAATGGCATTCAGATGTGAATGACTGCGTGCAGCTTCAGGAGTTGGGACTTAATCCCTTTTGTTGAGGTGCTCCTTTGGGCAGACGTTGGCTAGATATATTTTACAGCAGGATTTGCACTGGAAGCCTTCCCTGCATACCACTGTGCATGAGGAAGTAGCTGCTTCTGATGGATGCTCAGCTGGCTCCCTGCCATGTTGTGCTCTCGGTGTCCTGGATACTGTAGTAGCCTAAAGTGTTGACCTTGAATCAAGTGCTGATATGTGCACTCAGTGCAGTGTATGATAGCTTCATAGCCTTTTGTTTGATGGCTGTGTACAACACTTGAAACATATTGAGCACTTTTTTTAAAAAGCATTTCTGGCCTGGAAGATGTTTTTCTATGAACCCTCTGCATTTTCTTAAGGATGAGATTTTGGTTTTCCATGCTTTTGCTGGAGACCTCCTCTTGACTCAGGTGTTACTGGAATTTAAGAGCATGAAACTGGGATCATTTCATATTACTGCATGGTAGCAGATAAAATCCATAAAGATTGTTAAAGGTGGATAGGATGCAAGATGCTTTGTTTTATAACTGAAATGTTCAGATATCCACTGTCTTGCATTTTGTTCAGTAGTTCCTCCACTCTAGGGTTTATTCCTCTTGCTGTGTCCAAGAAACTCAGCCAAGTAGGCAAACCTCACTTTTAGCAGCATGCAGTTCCAACAGGAGATCAGCAAGATCCTGTAATTTTTGCAGTTCTTTGTGTGAGAGCTTTGGAAATTTTTCAAGCCTCCTGAAGATAAATTCTTTGATTGTCTCTGGAGAGCCATCACACTTGTCCAGCATCTGCCACAGTATTTGTAAACCTGTAGCTGGATTACTAATGTGCACTGCTTCTTGTATGTTGCAGTAACTCTTCACCAATCCATTAACAGAGAAGGTCAGGCTTTCCGCTGTTGAGACTTAATCCTTCCTCTGCCTTGCAAAATCTCGACTTCCAAGACAAACACAGCAGCTGGCAAACTGCTAGAGCAGCTGGGCTGCCAGGCAGGATTGTGGACTGCTCCTCTTGAGGGATGAGGTAAGGCAAGGAGACCTCCAGTGTCTTCGATGTCTACACCTGCAAGACGCACATCTAGCTGCAGCTTCTTATAGACTGTGTTAAGGTATTGGAGCTGGAACTACAACGGATGGACTCCAGATCATTTGGGAAGCAAAGGGGTTGACTGTCAAGGCATATAGTGATATAGTTACACCCAAGGGGCAGGATACAGGTAACTGTGTGACAGTCAGAAGAGGAAAAGGAGAGTACTCCTGAACAAGAGTTATATTGCTTTGGAATCTGTTGGGGGAGGGTTCATCTAGCAGATAAAAACCCCACTGAGGTTAGGTCTCTTAACAATGTGTCTGGCTGTCTAGTACAGAAGGGAAGTGGGGAAGAGGAGGTGAGCTGCATTGATAGTGAATTCTTTGTTTGGAAGAATAGACAGGAGACTTGGTAGACAAGAACAAGTTTTCTGGATATGTTGCCTCTCAGGTTACAGGGACAGGAATATCTCATATCAAGTCCACAGCATTCTTAAGTGGGAGGGTGAGCAGCCAGAAGTTGTAATTCATGTCAGTAGCAATAACATGGGTAGGAGGGCGACGAGGTCCTGCAAAGTGAGTTCAGGGAGTTAGGTACAAAGTTAAAGGACAGTCGCTCTAAGTTGTCATTTCAGCATTGCTACCTGTGTCATGTGCTAGTGAGGCCAGAAATAGGAAGATTATACAGTTTAACACAAGGACTATTGGAGGATAGGTTAATGAGCTTAGGGCATGTGGAATTATGACATTGTAGCCATTAGTAAACCTTGATTGCAGGAGGGGCAGGGCTGGCATCTCAATGTTCCAGATTAATGTTGCCTTGGACGTAATAGAATAGGAGAGATTAAAAGGGGGAAGAGTGGCATTACTAGTCAGGGCAAATGTCACAGCTGTGTCACTGGACAACAAATTTTTTCAAAAGTGTTGCTTCCTCAGAATTTTTTTTGTTTATGATAGGCTGCTTGAAGATGAACATAAATATAATTTCAGACAACTTGTATCACGTAGGAATTTAGAGAAACAAATTAACTTTTATTGAATATAATGTGTTTAATTGCATAATGGTGCTGATGCTTTGCAATAGTTCAACTAAGTTAAAAATATTTTGTTAATGATTTTCATTTGTTCTCAGTGTCTGAGGCCACTCAAGTGTCCATAAGTGTCCAACAATAATTCACCAGCATTAATGGATTCCAATTGCCCTGGTATCTTTTCTCCATGACCACAATGTCCTGGTGAAACCTTTCACCATACTCATCACTAATAACACCAAAATTTGCAGGGAAGAAATCTAAATGGGAATGCAGAAAACGAATATTTAGTGACATGTTGCATTTCATGGTTTTACATGCTTGAAGCATGCTTTCAACCAGCTGCAAGTAGTTTGGTGTTCTGTAGATGGCGAGAAAATTTTCAACAACTTCCTTGAATGCCTTCCATGTGATTTTCTCCAGTCCCACTAGAAATTCTTCAAATTGCCTGTCATTGTTGACCTGTTTGATTTGTGCACCATCAAAAATGCTTTCCTTATTCTGGGAAGCATCTATCTCAAATATCAAAACTCTTCATAGAAATTTTTGAGCCTGGTGATAGCAAATTCCATCCTTACAGTCCTGAACCCAATAATTATTACTAAAACCTGTCCTGCCATGCAGCAGCCGCACCACCTAAGCACGCTCAAGCATCCCCGGTCTAGATAGGAAACTTCCCAGCTTACACTGTAGGCAACATTTTAATTGACTTGAATTATGAATTCAAATAATAAATATGTTTATTAAAAATGGTGCGTGATAGGGAAATTTCATGGTGATTTTCATGATCAGTAGCCCAAAATTCATAAGATACACCTAAAGGTATTCAGGAAGCAAAATTTTGTTGTCCAGTATGTTCAGACAGGACAGACTGGAGAGTTTGTCTACTGAGGCTTTGTGGGTGGAACTGAAGGATAAGAAAGGGATTACCACATTAATTAGATTATATTACAGACCACCCAACAGTCTACAGGATTTAGGGGAGCAAATTTGTAGCAAGATCACATGCAGTTGCAAGAAACATAAGGTTATGATAGTAGGTAAACCTACCACATATTGACTTGGACTCCCATACTGTAAAAGGGCTAGATGAGAAAGAGTTTGTTAAATGTATTCAGGAAAGTTACCTTAATCAGTGCACTGAAGTCCCAAATAGAGAGACTGAGATTCTAGATCTCCCATTGGTGAGAGAAGTCTGTGTAGGGGAACACTTTGCATCTAGTGATCATAATGCCATTAGCTTTGAAGTACTTTATGCAGAAGGATCTGTCTGGTCTTTGGGTTGAGATTCTAAATTGGAGAAAGGCCAATTTTGATAGTAACAGGAAAGTTCTTGCAAAAGTGGATTGGGACAAGTTGCTTTCTGGCAAAGGTGTACTTGGTAATTGGGAGGCTTTCAAAAGTGAAATTTTGAGAATACCGAGTTTGTATGTTCATGTCATAATAAAAGGCACGGTTAACAGTTTTAGTGAACCTTGGTTTTTGAGAGATAGTGAGGACTTAGTTAAGAGAAAAGAAGGAAGTGCACAGCAAATACAGGCAGTGAGGAGAAAATTAGGTACTTAAGGAGTATTAGAAATGCAAGAGAACATTTAATAGGAAAATCAGGAGGGCTAAGAGAAGGCATGAATCTGTCATAGAAGACAAGGTGAAGGTGAATCCCAAAGGCTTGTACAATTATATTAAGAATGAAAGGGCAGCAAGGGACAAAATTGGTTCTGTTGTAGGGTAAGGTAATTGGGAGAAATGTACATAATTCACAACCACCTGAAAGGGATTGAAGAGGGTGGAGCTTAGTTATGATGGCTTAGTTATAATATCTCTATTTTTCCCTTTCAGGGTTCTTTTGAAGACCCTAACCGGGAGTTACACGCTGACTTTGGTTCTTTGCAGGAATGGGACCCGCTTTCGGAATTTCATGACTGGCCGTTATTCGACATGCCAGGGACGCAGCCTAAGAGCTCAGCTCGCTTTCGGAGGTCCAAGATCCCGTGGCTCTGGTGACGGGCAGATGAAAGGTCGGTGACCCGACAGGAGATCGGTGTGTCATGGAAGTCAGAAGATCCCTGGCTGTGTGCTCAAAGACGTGAGATCTTTGGGCACGGAGTTCGGAAAAAGCAACACAACAAACTTTTAACATCGTAAACCAGTTAGTTATTTATTATGTTTCCCCTCTCACTGTGAAATGGAGATATCCCTTTCTCCCTTATTAGGGAGAGAGAGAGACCGTGGTGTGTTGAATACCGGGTAAACAAGTAGTCTTAGGGGTACTGCAAGTCTGTGTCTTTACTGTATGCTTGAGTGCTCGGTGGGGTGTGCCAATGCTTTTGTTTTGCTGCTGGGGGAGGAGGGATTGTTTCTCTGCTGCTGCTTACACGTGGCGGTGGGAGCTGGGGGTGTGCTGTGGGGTGCTACCATTTAACTGTTGTTCATTCTTTGGGCGCACTCCTCTGTTTTTGAGGATGGTTGCGAAGAAAAAGCATTTCATGATGTATGTTGTATGCATTTCTCTGACATTAAATGTACCTTTGAAACCTTTGAACCACCAACATTGAGTTGGGGTTTTGCTTTAAGGGGTCGGTCTGATTGTGATGACATTGTTGCAGAAAGATTTTTAGTGCACTTTTGTTTTTAAGTTCAGGATATCAATAAAATGTGCTATGAGTTTCATTAAACATAAAATACCTCACTTCATTTTACCTTCAAATACCTACATTGATGACCCTGATGCTCTAGGATGAGTCGAGAGTTATTGAACACGTCGGCCAATGCAGTTGCTTTGAAACTGCTGGAGTGTTGGGAGCAGAATGCCATTGCTTAGTTTTTACAAGCTGAGGCCCAGATCGCTCTGCAAGAAACCTCTGCCAACAACACCAAATTCTACTATGTGGTAGCAGTGCTCAGTAATTCCATGGCTGCAAGAGTGGTCAGCAATATTCTCTCTCATTTGTAATGGCCACTGTGCGCAAAAATCTTGTGCTGTGCAATTTTTTTTTTTGTCCAGAAACAACAATATATGCACCCTGAACTTTATATGTAGAAGTATTCATTTTAATACCTCGCAAAACACTGTCAATAAGAACTTTGTTCTCCTCTATGTTTGATCATTTTCATTCTCGTTCACCTGCACTCTCACAACACATACATAGCAGGCCTATAGTGGGTAATGAAGGATTTTCCCGGAGCTTTTGCGCACCATCCATATGTGATTTGCTTGCTAAATGATGCTTTAAAAAGTCATGTTTCCAAATACCACTCCACTTCTTCCCACTTGCAAATCCTCCAGCAACTTTTGCATCACGACAATATACACAGGTAATACCAGTTTCTGTATTGTACATAATTATTTCTCATAGCTGCATGTTCCTGACTCCGTGAGCTTTTGATGTAACAGTTTCTACTGTTTTATTAAGCCATTCCACCTTAAATAAACTAGCAGTTCTTTTGCACTTCACGACCTTTGCTTCTTTGGAGTTCAACATAGTGAATCAATAATTTCTTCAATAACAACTGTATAAATAAGCCAGTTCTAAAATCTGCATACAGATCACGACAGCCTCCGTGTTGTCAACACCGTCCGCATCAGAAATTGAAAAAGGAAATGTACAATTGTGAAATATACTTAACATTCCAACGAGGTAGAGGGTAACAAGCTTTTGTGTGCAGTTTAAATTAATTTGTGCACTAGTAACAAAAGATATGAGCATGTACACAATCACACACCTTAGAGGGAACTTTGGTGGTGAGTTTGCTTGAACACCCACATGAACACGATAAATACCATTCACTGAAAACTCACCTTTTACAGACTTTAGGACTATCGAAGTCCAAGTGTGCCTAACAGTTACTCTCCTAACACAGTCTTAGCAAAGCTAGGCCTTCGGAGCTAATGGACCACATGATATCTTTCCTGGGAAACCAGCAAATGCCTGACCAAGTTTGTGTAGCCCTAGCGAATACGGCCATGATGAGCTATAGGGAGTTTGCAAACAACACACACAAAATGCTGGTGGAACACAGCAGGCCAGGCAGCATACATAGGGAGAAGCGCTGTCGACATTTCAGGCCGAGACCCTTCGTCAGGACGAGTGTTTGTGTGTGTTGTTTGAATTTCCAGCATCTACAGATTTCCTCGTGTTGGGAGGAATACAGAATCTGATAATACAGAATCTGAGGCCACAAACCAGGCACGCCCGGGATCCGCTTCAGTTTGCGTATAAGGAGAAGGTGGGAGTGGAGGATGCTATCACGTATTTGCTGCACAAATCACTCTCTCACCTAGATGGGGTCAGTTGTGCTGTGAGGATTACATTCCTTGACTTCTCTAGTGCCTTTAACACCATCCAGCCCAAGATCTTAAAGCACAAACTAACGGAGATGGGAGTAGACTCTCACATGGTGGATTGGATAGTGGACTACTTGACAGATAGACCTCAGTATGTGCGGTTGGGAGACTGTAGGTCTGACACAGTGGTCAGCAGCACAGGAGCGCCACAGGGAACCGTACTCTCTCCGGTCCTGTTCACCCTGTACACATCTGACTTCCAATATAACTCGGAGTCCTGCCATGTGCAGAAGTTCGCTGATGACACGGCCATAGTGGGGTGTGTCAGGAATGGACAGGAGGAGGAGTATAGGAAACTGATACAGGACTTTGTGATATGGTGCAACTCAAACTACCTGCGTCTCAATGTCACCAAGACCAAGGAGATGGTGGTGGACTTTAGGAGATCTAGGCCTCATATGGAGCCAGTGATCATTAATGGAGAATGTGTGGAGCAGGTTAAGACCTACAAGTATCTGGGAGTACAGTTGGACGAGAAGCTAGACTGGACTGCCAACACAGATGCCTTGTGCAGGAAGGCACAGAGTCGACTGTACTTCCTTAGAAGGTTGGCGTCATTCAATGTCTGCAGTGAGATGCTGAAGATGTTCTATAGGTCAGTTGTTGAGAGCGCCCTCTTCTTTGTGGTGGCGTGTTGGGGAGGAAGCATTAAGAAGAAGGACGCCTCACATCTTAATAAGCTGATAAGGAAGGCGGGCTCTGTCGTGGGCAAAGTACTGGAGAGTTTAACATCGGTAGCTGAGCGAAGGGCGCTGAGTAGGCTACGGTCAATTATGGAAAACCCTGAACATCCTCTACATAGCACCATCCAGAGACAGAGAAGCAGTTTCAGCGACAGGTTACTGTCGATGCAATGCTCCTCAGACAGGATGAAGAGGTCAATACTCCCCAATGCCATTAGGCTTTACAATTCAACTGCCAGGACTTAAGAACTTTTTTTAAAGCTATTATTAATGCTTTTTGAGTTAGTGATTTAGATGCATATCATATTATTACTGAGTTAAGTATTGTATGTAATGAGTTTTTGCTACAACAAGTGTATGGGACATTGGAAAAAATGTTGAATTTCCCCATGGGGATGAATAAAGTATCTATCTATCTATCTATCTATCTAATAATGGCTGGTAGTCTACACTCAGGTGGGCAGTGGTGCAATATTCTTCCTCCTTTCTCTACCTCAATAAGCCCGGTCCGCAAGGTCCCCAACATGTGAAGCAGACAGTGCCAGGTCTGTGTTATTACCATGTTTGCTTTGGTACGAACGTTAGGAAGTGCCCAGCACCTTGCAGCTTCAACAGTTCCAGTGCACTGGGATTTCAAAGGCTTGTGAACACCGTGGGTTCAGCTCCTAGGGTAATCTACTGTTCATTACAGACACCCTTTCAGGACGATGCTTCCTGTGTGACACAAGTGCTCAAGTGAGTATGCTGCCAGCATCGCCTATTGACGAGAAGGCAAAGACCGACGAACCCTCGCTGGAGGCCACCAATGGCAGAAAGATCCAGACTTATGGGTGACATTACACATGGGACTTCATCCTAGCTAAACTGGCTAGATCTTTGCTCAGTGTGGATTTCTTGTGTACCCAAGGACTGTTGGTCGGTGTCAAGAAATGCCAGCTTGCGGATGTTAGACTTTGGGTCATTAACCTGCTCCCCCAGCAAGTTCCCCACAATGACTCTGTCAAGCACAAGCACATGGACCACCGCATGAAATTTACTCAACTGCTGGATGAATTTGTAAACCTCACCAAGCCCACATTTTCAATTGCAGTTACCAAACATAGGCTAGAGCACCATAATCCCACAACTGGCCTACCAGTCCATGCTCACTAGACCCAGAAAAGCTGGAAACCGCGGAGGCTGAGTTTGCCAACCTGGAAAGGCTCAGAATTGTACATCGATTGAATAGCCCCCGGGTTCGCCCCTCCATAGGGATCAGAATCAGGTTGATTATGATGTGAAATTTGTTAACTTAGCAGCAGCAGTTCAATGCAATACATAATCCAGCAGAGACAAAAACTAATAATAAGAAAAAAATAATAATAAATAAACAAGTAAATCAATTACATACATTGAATAGATTTTTTTAAATGTGCAATAACAGAAGTACTGTAAATTTAAAAAAAGTGAGGTAGTCTCCAAAGATTCAATGTCCATTTAGGAATCTAATAACAGAGGGGAAGAAGCTGTCCCTGAATCACTGAGTGCTTGTCTTCAGGATTCTGTACCTTCTACCTGATGGTAACAGTGAGAAAAGGGGATACCCCTGGGTGCTGGAGGTCCTTAATAATAGGTGCTGCCATTCTGAGACACCACTCCCTAAAGATGCCCTGGGTACTTTGTAGGCTAGTATCCAAGATGGAGCTGACTAGATTTACAATCTTCTGCACCTTCTTACGGTATGGAGAGGCAGTAGCCTCTCCATGCCAGACAGTGATGCAACCTATCAGAATGCTCTCCACGGTACAACTATAGAAGTTTTTGAGTGTATTTGTTGACATGCCAAATCTCTTCAAACTCCTAAAAAAATATAGCCGCTGTCTTGCCATATGGTCCCCAAGTCCGATGGTGGTTGCTGCCCATATGGTGATTACTAACACCTTAACAAGGCCACAACCCTCAATCGTTATCCAGTATTACACACACAAGACTTTTCGGACATTTAGCCAGAAGGTTAATTTTTTCCAAAGTCAATTTATTTAGGGGCTACCATCAGGTGCCTGTGTACTTGAAGGACATTCCCAAAATAAGTGTGATAATCCTTTTTGATCTTTTAGAGTTTCTGCTCATGTCGTTTGGGCTGAAAAATGCAGCACAGACTTTCCAACAGCTAATGGACTCTATTAAAATAGATTTTCTTCTCGTTTCCCTGGATGACATACTTGTCAACAGTGCATCCAAAGCAGAACTCGTATCTCATCTCTGCACACTTTGAGCATTTAAGCCAACATGGGTTGATTATTAACCCTGCTAAATGCAGGGGAAGGTGCAAAACCCCTCCCATCAAAATGTTCTACTATTATAGATTATCACCACCATGCACTACAAAAAAACTTGCATCACCACTTCATTCTGCAAGCTGCTGAACTTATGCTCCCCCTGTATAGTGTGTTTAAAAGCAATATCCCTAAACAAGTGCTTGACTAGTCAGCAGACATGATCAGGGCATTTTATGATTGCAAATGAGCTCTTTCCAACATGACCCTCATGGTGCATCCACTCCTCAACATACCCATAGCCATTGCTACTGATGCCTCAGACTATGCTGTGGGTTCTGTGCATGAACAGCTTGGTCGGAGGTGTGTGGCAGTCACTCACCTTCTTCAGCTGGCAGTTCTATCCACTCCCCCCCCCCCCAAAAGGAAGTACAGCACATTTGACCATGAGCTTCTCAGTCCATATCTGGCTGTCCACCATTTTTGCTTCCTTCTAGAGGATCGACATTTCACAGTGTTCATTGACCACTAAATCTTCATGCACATGATGGCCAAAGTATCAGACCATTGGTCTGCATGGCAGCATATCAGTGTTCACAACGGATATAGAACATATCAAGAGGAAAGATAATGTTGTGACCGATTGCCTCTCACAACCAGCTATTGTGATCATACACATAGGGGTTGACTATGCTGGCAAGGCAGCCAACCAAGTTACTGACCCAGAGGTCCAGGCTTACTGAACTGCAATGATGGGCCTGTAAGTTGGCTGACATTAAGCTCGGGGAAGCTGGAACGTATTTCAGTAGGACGCCTTAAACCAGCCCAACAAGATTTGGAGGATTCCACTACCATGCCCCTGGCATCACAACATAATCATGAGCATGTCAATGCACCTCTGGATGAGCCAGAGGCACCTGTGGTTCCTCTACTCATGGAACACAGGACCTGAGCCAGTTGGTTCATCCTTGCTCCACACAGGCTCATGATGCTAGTTTTAGTGAATTCTGGGAGGACCTGTGTGACATCTGGGGTAACATAATTGGAAGAAACTTACATAATTTAGAACCACCAACACTGAGCTGGGGTTTCCCTTTAATTGTTGGTCTGAAGTGATGACGTCATTATGTAAAGACTTTAGCGGCTTTTGTTTTTGGGTTTTGAAGTTCAATAAAATTCTTGCATCACCAGGTTCAAGAACAGTTACAACCCCTCAAACATCAGGCTCTTGAACAAAAGGAGATAACTACACTCATTCTATTTCTGGTGTTCCCACAACCAGTGGTCTCAATTTAAGAACTCGATTTTGTTATTTCATGTTTTCATTATTTATTGTTATTTATTTATATCTGCATTTGCACAGTTTGTTGTCCACTCATTCTATTTACTTACTGTTCTATAGATTCTCTAAGTATGCCCACTGAAGAAGAATCGTAGGGTTGCATGTGGTAATATGTACTCTGACAATAAATTTCTCTTTGAACTTTGAAAATGTGTTACGGGTTTCATTAAACGCCTCACTTCATTTTATTCACAATAAATTGCACTCTGAAAGATCAGAGTAGTCATCTATGCATGGAGCTGAAAGAGATGGGTAAGATCTTAAATAGATTTTTTGCATCTATCACAGAGTCTACCAAAGCAAGAGAAAGCAACAGTGAGGTCACAGATCCTTTACAGATTACAGAGGAGGAGGTGTTTGCTGTCTTGAGGCAGATTAGGGTGGATAAATCCACAGGGCCTGAGAACATGTTCCCTCGGACCCTGCGAGAGGTAGAAGTTGCATGGACCCTACCAAAGATGTTTAAAACATTCTTAGCCACGGGTGAGGTGCTGGAGAATTGGAGTATACCTAATGTTTCTCTGTTGTTTAAAAAAGGTTCTAGGAATAAGCTGGGAAATTATAGGCCGGTGAGGCTGAGGAGGGTAAGCTATTGCAAGGCATTCTAAAGGACCAGATGTACAAGTATTTGGATAGACAGGGGCTGATTAGGGATAGTCAACATAGCTTTGTGCATGGTAGATCATGTCTAAATAATCTTAAGAGTTTTTCAAGGATGTTACCAGGAAATTAGCTGAAAGCAATGCAGTGGATGTGTCAGCATGGCCAAAGCCTTTGACAAGATCCAGGACATCTTTAGGGAGTGGTGTCTCAGAAAATCAGCGTCCGTTATTAAGGACCTCCAGCACCCAGGGCATGCCCTCTTCTCACTGTTACTATCAGGTAGGAGGTACAGAAGCCTGAAAGCACACACTCAGCGATTCAGGAACAGCTTCTTCCCCTCTGCCATCTGATTCCTAAATGGACATTGAATCTTTGGCTACAACCTCACATTTTTTTAAATATACAGTATTTCTGTTTTTGCACTTTTTAAAATCAATTCAATATATGTAATAGAATTACTTGTTTATTTATTATTATTATTTTTATTTTATTTATTAGTTTTTTTTCTCTCTGCTAGATTATGTATTGCATTGAACTGCTGCTGCTAAGTTAACAAATTTCACGTCACATGCCGGTGATAATAAACCCGATTCTGATTCTGAACATCCCATATAGAAGGTTGGTCAAGAAGGTTCAGTTGCTTAGCATCCAAGATGAGATAGTAAATTCAATTAGACATTGGTTTTATGGAAGAAGCTAGAGACTGGTAGTAGATGATTTCTTCCTTGACTGGAGGTCCATGACTGGTGGTGCACTGCAGGGATCAGTGCAGGATCTATTGTAGTTTGTTAAGTATATCAACAACCTGGATGATAATGCGATAAACTGGATTAGCAAATCTGCGGATGACACCAAGATTAGGTTCTGTAGTGGACAGTGAGGAAGACTATCAAAGCTTGCAGCATGATCTGGACCAGCTGGGAAAATGGACTGTAAAATGGTTGATGTATTTAATGCAGGTAAGTGTGAGGTGTTGAACTTTGGGAGAACAAACCGGGGTAGGGCTTACAGTAAGCAATAAGGCATTGTGGATGCTGCCTAAGCCTGAGCACCTGAGTTAAAGGAAAAGGCTGAACAGGTTCATACTTTATTCCCTAGAGTGTAGAGGAATGAGAGGAGATTTAATACAGGTATACAAAATTATGAAGGTATAGATATGGTAAATGCAAGCAGGATTTTCCACTCACTAGAACTAGAGATCCTGGGTTAAGGGTGAAAGGTGAAATGACTAAGAGGAAGATGAGGTGGAACTTCTTCACTCAGAGGGTGGTGAGAATGTGGAATGAGCTACTAGCAGAAGTGGTGCATGTGGGTTCAATTTCAACATTCAAAGATAAATTTAGGTACATGGATGACAGGAGTATGAAGGGCTATGGTCTGGATACAGATCAATATGACTAGGTAGATTAATAGTTTGGTACAGACCAGATGAGCCAAAGGGCCTTTTTTCTGTGCTGTAGTGCTCTTTGACTCCATGACAGGCTCTTGAACATTTTTATTCCCACTGGATTTGGTCTTGTTAAGCCAAATACCAAACCAAATCTAATGCACCTGCAGCTTCTGAATAAGAGAGTTGTAGAGACTGGTTTGCCAAATGTGTGTTCTGGGATGGATGAAGTTCATTCCGTCCATATCTGTGTAAGTGGGATTGGCATCGGCAGTAACTCTTAACTCAGGACTTTGCTTTGATGGAACTACAGAAGAGTCTGTTGTAGATATTTGCTGCTGTGGACTTTGACTTTAAATACCTGGACTATGTGAAAGACCTGTTGGCTGAGCGGTATGGACAACTTCTCCTTGCAGAGCTGAAGCACTGTCTTTTTTTTTATATAGCCAAAATACTTTTGGACATATTCTCTAGTAAGATACATTAGCTGTTGTGATGGCAAGTCATGACTGGTTCTGATTATAGACTCGCAACTGTCTTAGTCAGCTGGTGCTTCTTGCACATCTGCCTCTACTGAGGCAGCCTCAGCTTCACACTCGCCTGGAGCACACTTAAAGTAACCTCTATGTGTGCCCTCTCCAATTCTATACTTGCTTTCTCCACTTGCATCACATTTTCACACTTAGCATAAGCTGTTCTCAGTCTTGCAATTGCAGCTTTGGCGTGAACTCATGCTGCCACTATGCTAGTTATGGCTCTGTGAAGACGTGGTAGGTGAGCAACGTTCTGATTTGGCCTCCAGGTCTTGATGATCAACATTGCTCAAGTCAGAAGCTGACATTATCGTCTACAGTGATCAAGATCTACCAGTCCAGAAGAAAGGCCGTGACGCTGAGGCAGAATGATAGCTATGAAAATGAGTTGTCTTTTCACTCCACTACACTCACTGTGTGTGTGAACACAGCTCAGCAGTGAGCTGAACAACTTCTTGAAAAACACCAGAGTCCGAAGCTCTCTTTCAGGGTTTTTAAATGAGATTTCTTTCTTGTGAAACTGTAGAGGGTTAAATAAAGTGCTTAATAAATTTTGTACAGAATATTCACACACCTGAATATACTAATACTGTTGATAATTCTCACAATAGGTGTTAAACACGGTAATACACATACATAACGCTCCATATCTATACAGTGTAAACAAGAATAAACACACAGCACAAAGATAAACATTATACTTTCTTCTAAGTATGTCTACTAAATATTTACCAATATTACCAAAAACTTGAGACTCAGAGATATTGCTGTTTCAAAGGCAAATACAGAGTGAATTGAGATGCATGTCTTTCCACTGTGAGCTTCAAATCAAAATAAAAATTAACCCCCACAGGAAATGGTCTATAAAACAGCTTATGTATAGGAAGTGATGTTCATACAAAATGAACTGTGCCTCTAAGGCCAGGTTCATCTTTTTCTTGTGGCCTAAAGACTGTTCAGAAAGCTAGATTCTGTAGCTATCATTCTGCCTCAATGTCATTGCCTTTCTTCTGTTAAAGTACACATAGGTCTTTCTCGATAAAAGTGAGTTCACTAATGGAATGCCCACAACTAGGAAAATCAACTGAATCCTTTGATTCACATTGGAATCTCCTTGCAAACTCCACACAAATTTTCCCATGCCCATCCTCTGTGTTATCTGTAAACTTGAATATAAAGCAGTTCATCTCCTCCAGCCAAACTGTGAACAGGTGGAGTCCAAACACCAATCCCTATATTATCCTAACAGTAACCTCCAGACACTTGGAAAGGAGCCTGTTTATTTTTACTGTTCTTTTCAATCAACTTTCAATCCATAAGATAAGAGTTTCTTTCAGTACTTGGCCTTTCAGCCCTGTTGAGTCTGCTCTACCATTCAATTATGGCTGAGTTTTTTTCCCCAAGACCACTCTCCAGGCTTTTCCTGGATCCCCTTACCAATCTCAATCTCTACCAATCTATCAATCTCAGCCTTAGATACACACAACTACTTTGTCTCCACTGCCCTCTACGGCAATGAATTTCACAGATTCAACACACATTTAGAACATAAAAGTTTATAGCATATTACAGGCCCTTCAGCCCACAATGTTGTGCTGACCATGTAATCTACTCTAGAGACTGCCTGGAATTTCCCTAGTGCATAGCCCTCTGTTTTTTCTAAGCTCCATGTACCTACCTAAGAGGCTCTTAAAAAACCCCATTGCATCTGCTTCCACCACTGCAGCTGGCAGCCCATTCCACACATTCCAATCCCTGTGTGGAAAACTTACCCCTGACATCTCCTTGGTACCTATTTCCAAGCGCCTTAAAACTATGCCCACTCATGTTAGCCCTTTCAGCCCTGGGAAAAAGCCTCTGAAAATCCACAAGATCAAAGCCTCTCAGCATCTTAAACACATTCATCAGGTCACCTCTCATCATAGGCATGCCCTCCAATCCAAACAACACCCTTGTTAAGTCTTCTCAGCACTCTCTCTATAGTTTCCACATCCTTCCTGTAGTGAGGTGACCAGAACTGAACACAGTACACCAAGTGGGGTCTGACCAAGGTCTTATTTAGCTGTAACATTACCTCACAGCTCTTGAACTCCATCCCACGGTTGATGAAGGCCAATGCACTGTATGAGTTCTTAATTGTCAACCTGAGCAGCAGTTTTGAGTGCCCTAAGGACACAAACCCCTAGATCTTGTTGATAACTCTACATTGCCAAGAGTCTTACCATTCTGTCTTCAAATTAAACTACCAAAATGAATCACTTCACACTTATCTCGGATGAAGTCCATCTGCCACTTCTCAGCCCAGTTCTGCTTCTGATTGATGTCCCACTGTAATCTCTGACAACCCTCCAAACTATTCTCAACACCCCCAACCTTTGTGTCATCAGCAAACTTACTAACCCACCCTTCTACTTCCTCATCCAGGTCATTTATAAAAATCGCAAAGAGGAGGGGTCGCAGAACAGATCCCTGCAGAACACAACTAGTCACGGACCTCCATGCAGAATACAAGCCATCTACAACCACCTTTTGCCTTCTGTGAGCAAGCCAATTCTGGATCCACAAAGCAAGGTCTCCTTGGACCCCACACCTCCTTACTTTCTGAAGGAGCCTTGCATGGGGAACGTTATCAAATGCCTTACTGAAATCCATATACACTACATCCACTGCTCTACCTTCATAAATGTGTTTGGTTACATCCTCAAAGAATTCAATTAGGCATGAGGCATGACCTGCCCTTGACAAAGCCATGCTGACTATCCCTAATCAGATTATGACACTATTCCTACACCATCACAGCAGCACACATGGGGGCTGAGAGAGGACCCTAACTGCAAGCTTTGTGGTCAGCAAGGTTCACTGGCACATGCACTGTCAGGATGCAAAACAGCTTTAACACAAGGACAGTATAGGAGGCGCAATGACAAGATCCTGCTGTCCCTTACTGACACACTGAAGTGGGAGAGATGTATAAAGAGACCAGCTGGCAGGAAGATAAACAGGGCAGTCATTTTCATCAAAGAGAGGGCCACGCCAGTCATATCAAAGAAGCCTAAACTCGATCTGCTGCAAACTGCCAATTCATGAGGGATGAGGTTGATGTGGGGAGGAAGCTGCAGTTCCCGGAGGTGGTGCAAACCACACTTCAACTGACATTGTACGGTGGTCCCCTGAATACAAGAACATCATCCTGGTGGAGCTCTCAGTACCATGGAAGGAAGGATGTGAGGAGGCTCACAAGAGGAAAGCCCTGAAGTCCAGGAGTGCAGAGACAAAGGACAGCAGATGTGGCTATTTCCCCTGGAGATCGGCTATAGAGGGTTCATAGCAAGGTCAGCATGGAGGTTGCTGTCTGTGCTGGGCCTTGATGAAAAGAGCAAGAACCAGCCCTCAGGATGGGGGAGGAAGCAGAAAGAGCTTCTTGCTGGAAATAGAGCAGGTGATAGGAACTGAGCTGGAAGTCAGGAGCAGATGGGCAGTGATTTGGCCACCACTGCTGACCCGCCAGCTGGAGAGCGCAGGGGTTAAGAGTTGAAACACTCTATGAAGGTTCGGCACCACCTGATGACATCTGCCCCTGGTCAAAGACTACAGTTACCTCATCAGGTAACTAAAGAGAGCACTCTGGTGCTTGATGCAAACTGCTTTTTGAATATAAGTACATGCAACAGACGCCATTTAAAAACTGCTGCTAAACACATGTATTGTCTAACAGCCACACCACATGCAACTGTCTGATTCTAGTTAGAAACTATTTGACAACAGTCACCTTTCCCAACTAAGCAGTACAGTGGCCAAAGAAAAGCAAAGGATCCCAACTGCTTCCTCAATTAGCTTTTGTTCTTTAAGTGTTGTCCCAAGTAAGTGGCTGTCCCAATTAAATGATAGCCCAATTAACTGGAATCCATTGTATTCCAATTGCAGAATGGCTCATACATTATAAAACCTGATCAGTATTTCTCAAATTCAGTGTTATTATTTCATTTGTTTTCTTTTACAACTGACCAACGTTCCCTCGAATTCTTTTTCAGCTGCGTGAACCTACCATTGCTCTGAACAGAAAACTGTACAGCGCTTTAATAAAACAGTACACAACAGAAAACTCAGGCTGCATGGCAACAAAGCAGTATTTCAGTTTCTGTACAGCCACACACCACACAGCTTCGAGGGAACAGTGCTACAGCCTCAACTTGCAACTTAACCTGAGGGTATCCTCCCAGGATCCTTTTCACCTCTAATTTATGAATCTACTGCCTATTTAGAAAATAGCCTACACCTTTATTCTTCCTACCAACTTGCATGACACAACACTTCCCCCTGTGCTGTGTTCCATCTGCCACTTATTTCTCCATTTTTCCAATCTGTCCAAGTCCTTCTGCAGGCTCCAGGCTACTGTGACACTACCTATCTTCCAGCTACCTTGGTAGCATCTGCAATGCCAATCTATGCCAGTACACTTCTCTTATCAACACACACAAAATGCTGGTGGAACGCAGCAGGCCAGGCAGCATCTATAGGACATCTACCGTATTATGAAAGTCCACATGCAGCAGTTTACCTTCATCTATTCTACCATCTACATTCTCAAAAACTACAAAACACTTAAAGATTTACAGATTAAAGATTAGTTTTATTTGTCACATGTACTGTACATCAAAAAGTACAGTGAAATGCAACATTTGCATCGATGATCAACACAGTCCTGGAATATGCTGGGGCCTTCCCACAAACGTCACCATTCTTCTAGTGCCAACATAGCATGCCCACAACTTACTAACCCTAACCAATACTTGTTAAGCATGATTTCTATTTCATGTGTATTTTTCCACAGACAAGAGAAAATCTGCAGATCAGGGAAACAAAATAATACACACAAAACACTGGAGGAAATCAGCAGGTCAGGCAGCATTGATGGAAACGAGTCAACAGTTGATGTTTTGGGCTGATACCCTTCATCGTGTGTATTTTTATAATTTTCCCTGCCATTCTGGTTAACTTGGCATGCATCCATTGTTTCTTCCATCCGTACTTTCTTAGTACTCTGACATTTACTTGACCATATCTTTGCATAGAAGAATCAGAATCAGGTTTATTATCACCAGCATGTGTCATGAAATTTGTGAACATCTTTGCGGCCACACTACCTCTCCTTCCTCAACTGTATTGTAAAGAAATTTGGATATATTACACCCTAACCTCACAAAAAGAGATTAAAATAGAAAATAGCGGGGACCCCATGTCTGATAATTACAATTCACTTCAGCAATCCTTCAGGATCAAGGATAACTTGTTCACTGTGCTTCTACAAGTTCTGAAGTGACAGGTGAGACCAATGTGGGGACTGTAGATTGTGCCACAGAGAAAACAGAAGGCTTCTACTAGACAGGTGAATGGTTAGTTTGAAAAACAGTGCATTCTTTTTTTGCTTACACTGAGCTTCTGTGTATTGCAGTATTCTCAGTATTATCCCAAAAGCTCTTTCTCAAATTTGAGTGGCCAATACTCCTAATAGCAGGAATGTTGAACTTTTTTTGTAAGGAAGCTTCAAGCACATTCTTAAACTTGTTTTCCCCAGTGTGCTTGGTAATGCTTTCCATTTATGGCAACATTCCCCTCACTTTGCAACACTTTGACTTCCAACTCATTGACAAGGTCATTTTTATATGAAAACGTTAAATGATTTATTTTTACAAATAGCAATAAAATGTCTGCCCTAATGACTTTATAGTTGCTATTTTAATTATTGAAAACAATAACAATTCCACAATGTTGTCATAGTTTTATAGCATGTTTTGCAGAAATATTTTATTATCTCCAGGCAACCTACAACTGTATATTGGTTATTTTATTCATAGGTGCTCTTGTATGATGTTAGAGTAAAACAAAATGATCTGCACTGTTCAATAAATTTTAGCATTCTAAGTTATCTCAAGAGCCACTTAAAGAGATGGAATGAATCATTGACTTGTTTTTATTCTACTGTACTCATTTTGTTGTGTCAAATAATATACTGTGAGTGCAAATAAACTTTTACTGAGAATCATAATGACGCTGTTAATATGCTTTTAGTGCAGCACGTAGTAAGATATAGTGGATCCCACATCCCCACACAGAAACAAGTAAACACAATTAATACCTTACTTGGTTTCACACAAAAATCCTTCTTTTGCATGCCTCTTGAAATCTAAAAATGTGCAAGAATAACTCATTGTCAAAAACACAAGAATTCAGAACCTGATAGAAACAGGTATCTGATTCTTCAGCCAATAAATACAGTGAATTTTTCTAAGAAATTTCAATTGTATCTCAGTTAAGTAAATTTGAACAACACTTGCATGGACAAGTGGCTAATGACTGGGAATATTCACAAAACCAGGGCAAATCAAGAATGGATGACTTGCTCTCAAAGAATACACTTGAATGGACAATGATATGAAATGGAGACAGCACCATACTCCCCCACAGAATAGTCAACATTGAGATATTACCCGCTGTGACTGAATCACATTTAACAAAACAATGCATTGCAATTTCATCATTTACAATCAAGCAATGCAACAAAAACATGGTAACGAACATTGTTAAGTCTGAAAATAGAAATTTACTGATCCAAGCCTACAGGTATACCTTGGTAGAAAAAAAAAACAGAAAAGCATATTCTATACATTCTTGGTCATTGGGAAAAACTGGGGAATGTTGGAATTTTATGAAATCTTGGTGTCCTTACTCACAATTTGTATACGGTAAATAAACTATGGTAACTATGGAGGCATCCCCCTAGTTACTTTTCCTTTCAGTGGCCAAACAGCTGTTCCCAAAATTACAATGTGAATTCCAACCAGAGAGCCAGAACAGACATGACTTTAACTCGCAGTATCTTCAAGAGAAATGAAGTGAGCAACATTAACACTTCTATTAATTCTGAAGTCTTCACTGCATCAGACAAGAGGCATTCAGCTACAATGGTGAAATTCATCTCCATCTTATGCTTGCTTGGTGATTATATATAAAACATAATCCTATTTCAGAGCAAATCTCTGTTTAAAGCAGTTTCAAACAAGGCTGCATCATTGGCCTGATACTTTCAGCCTTTCTCATTACACATCACAAACTTTCCATAACATTTGGACCAAAACTTCAAAGCTATCAAAAACCAAAGCTCAGGTAACTTCAGTCCAGAAACAATATTAACTCAAATGTAGTTGACCATCAGCAGAATGTCAAAAATGTTTGTATTTACATACACTGCAAGCAAATGTACACTTTTTCAAAGCAGCTTGCAAAAGGTCGCAGCATACTGTACACTCAATGTCCACAAGGCAAAGGTTCTCTTCCAATTCTGCCCCTGCTAGACAACACTATCCTCGAGTAATAAAGTATGGTGATGAGACTTCTGAAAACATGGGCCATTTCTCACATCATAGGTATGACCTCTCAGCCTTTGATTGATTGAGAGAAAACAATTAAAGACCTAGGCTCAATTCCTGCCGCTACCTGTAAGGAGCTTATACGTTCTCCCCGTGACTGCCTGTGTTTCCTCTGGGTGGTCTGCTTCCTCCCACAATCAAAGGACATACAGGTGGTAGTTTAATTGGTCATTGTAAATTGTCATGTGATTAGCCATATAACAATTACAGCATGGAAACAGGCCATCTCGGCCCTTCTAGTCCGAGCCAAACACATTGGCTGGGATCAAATTGGAGGTTGCTGGGCAACATGGCCTGAAGGGCCAGAAGGGCCTATTCCACACAGAATCTCAATAAACAATAAAGTAATATAGTTTTAAGATCTGGTACATGTTGGAGGCACTCAGCAAGTCAGACTGCATCTACAAGGGAATTAAGAGTCAACATTTCAAATCAAGACCATTCATCATGACTGGAAAGGAAGAGGGCAGAAACCAGAATAAGGTGGTGCGAGAGGGGAAGGAGTACAAGCCGGCAGGTGTTAGGTGAGGTGGAAGGTGGGAGGGATAACGCAAGAAGCCAGGAGGTGATAGGTGGAAGAAATAGAGGGCTGTGAAGAAGGAATCTGATAGGAGAGGACAGCGGAGTAAAGGGAAGGAGGTGGTGAACTGAAGAGAGATGATGGAGGGTCATGAGGATGTGGTGGGGAGAAGAGAAGGAGAAAGAGGGCCACCAAAATGAGGGAGAAAAAAAGAAGAGTGGGGAGGGAGATAAAAGCAGGCTGTGGTTACCAAAGGTTGCAGAAATTAATATTTTTCAGGTTGGAGACAATCCAGACTTCCCCCACTCTGTGCTTGGCCTCCCTGTGGCAGTAGAAGAGTGGTCAGAAATGTCTGTGAGGGAATGGGAAATTGTATTGAAATTGGTAGCCACCTGAAGATACTGCCTTTTGTGGTGGTGATAGAAAAGCTGCTCAACAATGTAGTCACCCAGCCAGTGTTGGGTCTCACCAATGGAGAGGAGGCTGCATTGAGAGAGCAGGATACAATGAATAATCCTGACACACTCACTGGTGAAGACAAACTGTGACTAGCTGGAGTCCAAACAGCAATCTCTGCCATCCCAACAGTGACTGCAATATACATGGATTCTTTATCTCCCATATGCACCTGAGCTCTAGACACAAGGCGCTCAAAGATACCATCAATATTCAGGCACCATGTAGGGGAGCGGTTAGAGCAACGCTATTACAGTTCTGGAGTTTAGAGTTCAAATCTGGTGCCGTCTATAAGGAGTCTGTACGTTCCTCCTTTGAGTGTATGGGTTTCCTCTGGGCGCTCCAGTTTCCTCCTACAGTCCAAAGAGATACCAGTTGGTCATTATAAATTGTTCTGTGATTACACTATGGTTAAATAGGTAAGTTGCTGGTTGGTGTGGTTCATTGGGCAGGATGGGCCTGTTCTATACTGCATGTCTAAATAAATAAAATAAATAACAAATAAATAATATTCTATCTTTGAAGATGAGCAGTCCAATGTTAATGTCCCTATTTGGGCCAACATCTTTTACAATTAGTTGACTCTCCCTTGGTTTTTGCATGCCGAACTTCAGACCCCCAAGATAGATACTTTTAAGCAAGTACAATCACAGAAAAAGATTGCCATAGAGACAGGAAAATATTCAAGCTTCGATGAAAGAAAGATACTGCTTGTCCATTGGTTGCTCAGAAACCATGGCCCACCACCCCCCAAAGTGGGAGTGGGTGTATCCAGGATAGCACTGGTAACTGAAGCACATAGAAGTCCTGCATAAGAGGTGAAAGGAGTGCAGCAACTAACATCAGATACTCCTTGCCTCATCTGTGGAAGAATCTGGATTTCTCACATTGAGTTCATCATTATTTCAGACCCAATAAAAGCAGAGTAAAAGCAAATCATTCTCAATGCATAGGGATTGACCAAAAAGATCAAAGTACCAAAGTGCAAGAACAGTTGCCTTAGAGGACAGCAATTAACGAGAACCTTGTTGAGATTACATCTAGAATATTATTTACTGTTGCAGTCTCCTTCCTAGAGGAACAATATACTTGCTTTAGAGGGAGTTCGGCAAAGGTTAACTAGATCTTTAGATTAGAAACAAATAACCACTTTCAAAAGTTAACAATGGTAAAATGGTATGAATAATGCAATGAATCAAATTCAAATTTAAAAACAAGCCAACAATCTTTAGCTGTTGTACACAGCATGATACGTCTTAAATGGCCCTGTTAACAAAAATAGAATTACTGCACAAAAAGCAAAGAAAAGAAATGTTGAATCAGGACCGGGGGAAGTGGGCAGGAAGAACTGTGGCAAAAAGATTATTCAAAATGAATAACATTGGAGATACTTCTAAAAAGAGAATGAGGCAAAAGAATTTGGGGTGATGGTGGTAGGTGACTTGGACCAAAGCAAGTTAATTGATGGGTCAGTCACTGGGTTATAAAGAGTTACAATACTTGAAAGAAATTCAGACAGCCCTTTCACCAAGTACAAGGCACAAGTCAAGAGCATCAAAGAATACAGTTCACTTCATTGGAGTGAAAAATCAATAATTTTCAAGCTCAATGCTGTCCAGAATGAAACAATTTATTGATTAGTATCCCAAGAAGCATTCATTCCATGCACCACTAGACCATGGCTGCAGTATGTTCTATCCACATAATGCATTACAGTTACTCACCTAAGCCACTTTGACATCATCAACCCAACTCACAATCTCTACTACCAAAGACAAGGTGTAGTCACACCACCAGCTCAAAGCTGCACAGCATCCCAACTTAAGAAGCATCACTGTTCCTTCATTGTCTCCTGCGTCCACATCTTAGAACTCTCTAACTAAATAGGAGTTCCTTTGCATGGAGGACAGTGGTAAGTCAACAAAATCAGCTCACCACCTCCCTCTCAAGAGATACTGGGGATGGGCAAGAAATCCTGGACGTCAGCCACATCTTGAGAAATGAATAAGTCAAAAAACAGTCAAAATGCTGAAGGACAGTAATTTTAGCAATAGAGGGGGGTACACAGCTAGGGAGGCCAGGGTGGATTCAAATAATAAAAATAAATACATTCACTAAATTGCAGAATAAAGAGACAATTTAGGTCTATGCTGACAAAGACATTATGCTAGCACAATGGGTTGCAAGATAGAAAACAAACTGCATAGCTCTGGATGAGCAGAGAGCAGTAGAATAACCAGACTTGAAAGTGACAGATTAATGGGTATTTTACTATCAAAGGCTTATTATGATGCAAAGGTGGTTGATATAACAAAGCAGAAGTTGATATGTCTGGAAATTAGATCATGCAGTACTATTCATTTCTGAACCACCTGACTGAACATGAAGCTTCCACAGGAAAGGCAGCATGATTATCTGTAGGTCCTAGGAGTTACGATCTGATGAAACGAGGAGCTACCATGGGAAAGATAGCTTAACTATCTTTAGGTCCTGAGTATTACTGATGTTTGTAGCCGCAGGTACAAAATCAAAATGCTCATTGCCACAAGATTGAAACCCCAGCCTTTGGATGGATATTCACAATGATTTAACCAGAGACAGAGACCCTGCAAGAGGATGAAGCCGACCCCAATAGCATCCACTTTTCTGGTTATGATCCATTTCTCAATAAAGGGGTCCTCAAGTTTAAAGAAGATCTGAAACAACAGACATACAATGATGAAGGAACTATCTGTGAAAATAGATCAAGCAGCATCTATGAAAATGAATAAATAGTCGACGTTTCAGGCTGAGACCCTTCTTCAGGACTGAAAAAGAAGGGAGAAGATGTCAGAGTAAACAGGTGGGTCGGGGGAGGGAAGCCGGATAGCTAGAAGGTGATAAGTGAAGCCAGGTTGGTAGGAAAGGTGAAGGACTGGAGAGGAAGGAATCTGACAGGAGAGGAAAGTGGGTCATAGGAGAAAGGGAAGGAGGGGACCTAGGAGGATGTAATAAGCAGGTGAGAAAAGGCAAGAGGCCAGAATGGGAAATTGAAGAATGGGGGGGGGGGGGGGGGAAGAAAATATGTTTTTACCATAAGGAGAAATCAATATTCATGCCATCAGGTTGGAGGCTACCCAAATGGAATATAAAGTGTGGCTCCTCATTCCTGAGGGTGGCCACATTGTGGCACAAGAGGCAGCCATGAACCAACATATTAGAACAGAAATGGGAATTAGAATTAAAATGCTTGGCCACCAGGAATTTCCACTTTTAGTGAATGGAGTGGAGGTGCTCATCAAAATGGTCCCCCAATTTACAATGGATCTCACCAATCGGAAGCACCGAACACAATAAACGGCTTCAGCAGCTTCACAGGTGAAGTGTTGTCTCACCAGGAAGAACTGTTTGGGGCCTTGAATGGATGCGAGGAAAGAAATGAATGGGCACCTGTAGCACTTAGGCAAGTGCCAGGAGGGAAATTAGAGGGGAGGGATGAACAGACAAGGGAATCACACAGGAAGAAATCCCTGTGGAAAGCAGAGAGGTGGGGAGTGGTGGGAAGAAGGGAAAGGTATATGTTTCGTGGTAGGATCCCTTTGGAGATAATGGAAGTTCCAGAGAATGATTTGTTATGATCTGAAAACCAATTTTATGCAAACTTACATGAATTTTTAAAGACTTTTCAAAGTAGGAAAGTTAATTACAGAAATGCAAACATCTTCAGGAACTAATATGCTCAAAAGACAACCAGTCTTCAAAAAAAATTTTAAAAATCTGTTTACATGTAACCTCCCCATTGAAATCAAACACACACTAATGTCATGAAAAGTGCAGACTGCCAGTTCAAAGCTGGAGGCCATTCAAATTAATTTGTTTCAAAAATTGACAAGGCAATCTTTTCCATTGATATTTATAAAGTACTTAATCAATGTATTACATCCATTGATACTTTAAGGTAACTGAATTCATATTCTGTCCCATTACTAGTACATGGGGAAGGCAAGAAATAAATGTTCATGTTAATCAACTGTCACTGAAATTATTCTGATGCACAGAAAAATTGATTAACAGACATTTTACAGGATCAGAATCCTTACATAACCTGAATACTGCCTCTACTTACTTAGAACACAGCACATCTGAGTCCAAATGCACAAAAAACTATAAGCAAGACAGGTCCGATCATCATTGCTCTGTTAGTTGTGGCTCTTTGACAACAGATTTGCCTCAATGTTAGGAGGTGTGTGTTCTCTTTAGATTTAAGAACAAAAAAAACTTGAGTAAAACTCTTAGGTAGAACCGAGGTCTACACTATCAGATATACCCTCTTTTTAAATTGTGACCAAAGGCATTGTATGTTCACTCATGTATCAATAAGAAAGCCCATGATACTATTTTCAAGCGGAAATATATCCTGTATCTTGGCTGATATCTATGCCACAATCAATATCATCTAAAACATAGTGGTTATCTCTCTGTAGCTGCAAATCCATTGAAAAGTCCACTGCTGTGTAAACTATTTGGCCAACCATAACCATTCTTGGAAAGTAACTCTTTATCTGTAGACACAAAGAAATCTGCAGATGCTGGAAATTCAAACAACAACACACACAAAATGGTGGAAGAACACAGCAGGCCAGGTAGCATCTATAGGGAGAAGCACTGTCGATGTTTCAGGACGAGACCCTTCATCAGGACTAACCGAAAGGAAAGATAGTAAGAGATTTGAAAGTAGTGAGGGGAGGGGGAAATGCGAAATGATAGGAGAAGACCGGAGGGAGTCGGATGAAGCTAAGAGCTGGAAAGGTGATTGGCGAAAGTGATACAGAGCTGGAGAAGGGAAAGGATCATGGGATGGGAGGCCTCAGGAGAAAGAAAAGGGAGGGGGAGCACCAGAGGGAGATGGAGAACAGGCAAACAACTAAATATGTCAGGGATGGGGTAAGAAGGGGAGGAGGGGCATTAACGGAAGTTAGAGAAGTCAATGTTCATATCAGTAGAACACTTTGGGGTCATAAAAACATCGGTACAAGTACAGAAGCATGTTAATCTCTCTCTCCCCCCCCCCCCATAGTGAATAGTGCTCAAATTAACCAGAAGCCTTAATTTCGTGCCATCGTAAGCTTCACGCATTCTCTGTGCAATTGTGTGAAATTCCTTTTTGTCCTCAAGTTTCCTCCTGCACCTTAAAGGTACATTGGCAAGTTCTTTGGGTTCTATAAATTACCTGTAATGTAAGTCACAAAGTGGGAGAGTGGCCAAGCTTGGAAGATAGTAAATGGGTCACATGGAAATAAAAGAGTGAATGACACTAAAGTGATTGCTCATCCGGCACCACCACAAACTAATTGAATCAAAATGTAACTGACAAATTACTCCTTACTTCCTTTCTATTTCCACCTTAGTGTCATCACAAGCTTGTGAGTCCTGATCTCAGAGAAGGGTGACACAGCTCCACATCCCATTCCAGGGCCCAAGATTCCAAGTCCATTTACCTAATCTATTTAAACAACTATATCCAATATTTTCATTCTCTGGAATGTCTCTCTTTCCAGTATGTTGAGCAGGTAGTATGCTGATGTTGATCTTTGAAAGTTCTAGTGACGGGAGTGTGGTCACGGAATCTATTTTGGACAACGTGCAAAAACAATCTTGGGCATCATTTGACTGCACTTTAACCTAATTGTGTACATCTCCATATTCACTCATGATTTTGTCAGTAATCTGGAGATAATATTGGAACAACAAACAGCAACAGCTCTCCTGATTTCCCATTGGCCTTCATTTATTTTGGTATGGTGAGTTCAGAACTCTAAAAAGGTCCTGCTGAAGTGTTTCAGCCTGAAACATCGACTGTACTCTTTTCCATAGATTCTGCCTGGCTTGCTGAGTTCCTCCAGTATTTTGTGTGTGTTATTTGGATTTCCAGCATCTGCATATTTTCTCTTGTTGGTGATCAGAACTCCAAATGATTGTTGACATGAAACCCTCTCCCCATGAAATTCAATTTATAATCATTTTTAACTCTTAATCCTGTTCTAAATCTTCATTTAGACACAACACCCTGAGGCACTGGTGTTAATTACAGGGGACTTCAACCATGTGACTTTGGACAAGACACTACCTGCTTTCTCCCAGTACGTGGATTGTTACACCAGGGGTAACAGGACTATTGACCTGCTGTATGCAAACGTACAGGATGCATATAGTGCATCCCCGCTGCCTGCACTGGGGAAAGCTGATCACAACCTGGTTTTGTTACAGTCAAGATATAAATCAATTGTGATGAGGCATCCCACTACCACACGCTCTTTTAGAAAGTGGACTCCTGAAGCTGAACAGGCCCTGAGAGATTGCTTCGGTACTACTAACTGGGATGTACTGCAAGGGGGGCTCTGTGGGGGCGTTGAGGAGGTCACTGAATGCACAACGGACTATATTAATTTTTGTGTGGATGCGGTTGTTCCTGTTAGAACTGTTCGCTGCTATCCCAATAATAAGCCCTGGATCACTAGTCACATCAAAGGCCTCCTAAACCAGAAGAAGAGGGCCTTTAAAGATGGTGATCGGTTGGAGCTTAAAAGAATTCAGAAGGAACTCAGAGTACAGATAAGGGGGGCAAAGGAGCAGTATAGGAGAAAGTTAGAACAAAAGCTGCAGGAAAAAAGCATGAAGGAGGTGTGGGATGGGATGAAGATCATCACCGGATGTGGTGCAAAGCGGAGGGCAAACATAAGTGGAGATGTGGAGAAAGCGAACCAGCTGAACAACTTCTTCAATAGGTTCGACAGCACAATCTCACCCTCACTGCAGAACTCCACACCAGGCTTACTTCCCTCACAGGAAAATAGCCACTCACAGGAGACCTGGCCCACGCCCAGGTTTACGGCTGCACAGGTGGAAGGTCAACTGAGGAAGATCTGTACCAGCAAGGCGGCTGGACCGGATGGAGTTTCCCCACGATTACTGAGGGCCTGTGCGACTGAACTGGGAGAACCACTACAGCGCATCTTCAACATGAGTCTAGATCAGAGAAGAGTACCCAGACAGTGGAAAACATCTTGTATTGTCCCGGTACCGAAGAAACCACAACCAAAGGAGTTGAATGACTTCAGACCTGTTGCCTTGACGTCGCACGTGATGAAGACCATGGAGCGGCTGATAATACAGAATCTGAGGCCACAAACCAGGCACGCCCGGGATCCGCTTCAGTTTGCGTATAAGGAGAAGGTGGGAGTGGAGGATGCTATCACGTATTTGCTGCACAAATCACTCTCTCACCTAGATGGGGTCAGTTGTGCTGTGAGGATTACATTCCTTGACTTCTCTAGTGCCTTTAACACCATCCAGCCCAAGATCTTAAAGCACAAACTAACGGAGATGGGAGTAGACTCTCACATGGTGGATTGGATAGTGGACTACTTGACAGATAGACCTCAGTATGTGCGGTTGGGAGACTGTAGGTCTGACACAGTGGTCAGCAACACAGGAGCGCCACAGGGAACCGTACTCTCTCCGGTCCTGTTCACCCTGTACACATCTGACTTCCAATATAACTCGGAGTCCTGCCATGTGCAGAAGTTCGCTGATGACACGGCCATAGTGGGGTGTGTCAGGAATGGACAGGAGGAGGAGTATAGGAAACTGATACAGGACTTTGTGATATGGTGCAACTCAAACTACCTGCGTCTCAATGTCACCAAGACCAAGGAGATGGTGGTGGACTTTAGGAGATCTAGGCCTCATATGGAGCCAGTGATCATTAATGGAGAATGTGTGGAGCAGGTTAAGACCTACAAGTATCTGGGAGTACAGTTGGACGAGAAGCTAGACTGGACTGCCAACACAGATGCCTTGTGCAGGAAGGCACAGAGTCGACTGTACTTCCTTAGAAGGTTGGCGTCATTCAATGTCTGCAGTGAGATGCTGAAGATGTTCTATAGGTCAGTTGTTGAGAGCGCCCTCTTCTTTGTGGTGGCATGTTGGGGAGGAAGCATTAAGAAGAAGGACGCCTCACGTCTTAATAAGCTGATAAGGAAGGCGGGCTCTGTCGTGGGCAAAGTACTGGAGAGTTTAACATCGGTAGCTGAGCGAAGGGCGCTGAGTAGGCTACGGTCAATTATGGAAAACCCTGAACATCCTCTACATAGCACCATCCAGAGACAGAGAAGCAGTTTCAGCGACAGGTTACTGTCGATGCAATGCTCCTCAGACAGGATGAAGAGGTCAATACTCCCCAATGCCATTAGGCTTTACAATTCAACTGCCAGGACTTAAGAACTTTTTTAAAGCTATTATTAATGCTTTTTGAGTTAGTGATTTAGATGCATATCATATTATTACTGAGTTAAGTATTGTATGTAATGAGTTTTTGCTACAACAAGTGTATGGGACATTGGAAAAAATGTTGAATTTCCCCATGGGGATGAATAAAGTATCTATCTATCTATCTATCTATCTATCATTTAATTACAGTTGTACAGGACTCAGACTCATCTGACCCCTTTCAAAAGAAACTTGGGCATTCTGTACTTTTTAGCATTAATGGTGTTCTGCATGTCAACATATGCTGGCTGGTGGTGTAGTGGCATCAACACCAGACTTCAAGGTGAGTGGTCTCAGCTTGCATACTTTCCATCTGCACTGGGTTGAACACAAAGCTAGAAACTCAGCTTCGTAAAAAAAAAAGACAAAATGCTAAAGAAACAGCAAGGTTGATGCCTGAGGCGTGGAGAGGAATCACAGCAACATTTCAACAGGAAAATTTGCCAATGCTCTATGTTAGAAGATGAGAATACTTCTATTACTTCCTTGAGGCTTTTGACTATTTGACATAACAGCTTGATTTGGGCAACATTATGTATTTGGTAGCAATTTTTCCCTTGATAAAATCTTGAAATTGGCATGAGCAAAGCTAGCCTCTGGTCACAAAGCATTTCCTCTAGAATGCCACAATGTGCAAAAATGATTTTTGATTCGTCTAATATAGATTTCACAGTAAAAGCTCCTTACAGTTAGAGTGCCTTTCAATGAGCAGCAAAATTTGCCAATTCTCTCTTCACAGAAATCTGCTTGGACTAATTGGAAAAAAAAATTCTCTCCCACAGGTGTTGACCAGCTCTGTAGGCAGGTGTAACATTGACTGATCAGCATCTCTTGATCAGGATCCAAGCCAATATGTAAAACTATGAGCAAATGCCTTCATTTCCACCATCCATGTCTGTTCATATGTAATACATATGTATACATAGAACTACAGGATTTACCACACAATTTCTTATTTTTAAAATGTAATTCAACAATAATTCATTTCATCGAAAGCAAAAAAGAAACCTAGCATTTCATCTATACTAGTGGTCCCTCATATGAAATGTTAACTGGATTCTCTTTCTACTGATGCTACTTAATAGAATGAACTCTTCCAGCATTTTCAGTTTATGTTTCACTGAAAGTAGGATTCTGAGTACTAGACACAACTGATCTTTTCTTGCTTGTTCTGCAGTTTCAGAAGTTATTCCCAACTTCTGCATTCAGGTACAGTGTAGTTACAAGAATAGAAAGTACATCCATATAACAAAATAAACTACAGTCTTTTGTTGTTATCGGAATCAGAATCAGGTTTAATATCACTGGCATATTTCATAAAACTTGTTTTGCAATAACAGTACATTGCAATACATAATAATAAAGGAATCTATAAATAATAAATGCATATGACAAAATAAATTAAATATGTAGTGCAAAAAGAGAGGGAAAAAATAATGAGGGTGTGTACATAGGTTCACTGTCCATTCAGAACTCTGATGGTGAAGGGTAATAAGCTGTTACTGAAATGTTCAGTGTGTGTCTTCAACCTGCTGCAAATCCTCCTTGATGGTAGCAATGAGAAGAGGGCATGTCCTGGGTGATGGGTTCTTTAAGGACGGGTGCCACCTTTTTGAGGCATTGCCTTTTTGAAGATGTCCTCTATGCTGGGGAGGCCATGATGGAGCTGGATGAGTTTCCAACTTTCTGCAGTGGCCCCTCCATACCAAACAGTGATGCAGCCAGTTAGAATGCCCTCTATGGTACATCTGTAGAAATTTTTGAGTATCACTGGTGACATAACAAGTCTCCTCAAACTTCAATGAAATATAGCCGCTGTCTGTGGTGCCTTCTTTGTAATTGCAACAATATGTTGGGCACAGGGAAGAGCTTCAGAGACATTGACACATGCTTTTGGCTTCCCGATGACCCAACATCTTAATTCTAGTGTTAGAGTGGAGAGGCTTTGGCTCATTGGCTCATTGGCTTCAGTGACAACAGGCTTGGGTGAGATACATACCTGGCAAGTTTCTTCTTCATTCTTCATCTGTTACTGCATAGTTAGAACAGTGAGGATGGTTCCAGGGGCTGTGTTGTCATCTTTGTGTAAGATGTGAGAACGCTGAGAGGCCTCCAGCCCTCTGGATAACCATATCTGCAGCAGGTGCACCAAGCTACAACACCTCAGAGAAAGAGTTTCGGAAAGGGAGCTGCAGCCCGATGACCTTCGCCTCAAATGGGAGAATGAGGAGGTGATAGATAGGAGCTACAGGGAGGTAGTCACCCCTAAGTTGCAGCAGGAAGGTACCAACGTGACTGTCAGGAGAGCCAGCCAGTACAGAGTACCATGTGGACATTCCCATCAATAATACAATAATAACTACACCATTTTTGGATACTGTTTGGTGGGGGGGGGGGGGGTCCTACTAAGGAAAGCAGTAGTGACTCTGGCACTGTCAGACACTGTAGTTCAGAATGGAAGGGGAAAAAGAGGCCTGCATTAGGGATAGCAGATTTAATAGTTAAAGGAGTAGACATGAGATTTTGTGCAAGCATTAGACACACCCAGATGGTATGTTGCCTTCCAGTTGCCAACATCAGGGATGGATCAGATCGGATTTACAGCATTCTAAAGGGTGATGATGAATTGTGAGTAATCTAGGTACATATTGGTACCAATGGCATATGAAAAGGGAGTAGGTTCTGAAGAGAGAATATAAGGAGCTAGGTGGAAAACTAAAAGCAGGATCTCCAGGACAGTAACCTGTGCCACTAAGGGTAAGAATAGGATGATTTGTAGATGAATACATGGCTGGGGAACTGGTGCAGGAGACAGGGTTTCAGATTTCTGGATGATTGGGATCGCTTCTGGAGAGGCTATGACCTGTACAAAAGGGACGGGTTACACCTGAACCCAAGGGGGACCAATGTACTTGTGGGCAGGTTTGTTAAAACTGCTGGGAAGGGACTTAGAAGATAATGTTCATAATGTGCTAGCAGTCACTCTGCAATTTGAGAAGTAAAATTTAAAGTCAAATATGGAAAGGATGTTCCCTATGGTGGAGGAATCTAGGACCAGAGAGCACATCCTCAGAATAGAGAGACGTCTATTAGAATGGAGATGAGAAGGAATTTCTTTAGCCAGCAGGCGATGAATCTGTGGAATTTTTTGCCATGGGTGACTGTGGATGCCAGATCTTTGGGTATATTTAAGGCAGAGGTTGATAGATTCTTGATTCTGATAAGTCAGGGCATGATAGGTTACAGGAAGAAGGCAGGAGAATGGGGTTAAGAGGAAAAATGGATCAGTCATGATCAAATGGTAGAGCAGACTCGATGGGCCAAATGCCCTCATTCTGCTCCTATGTGTTATGCACCTATGGACACCCTGGAACTTGCAATTGCTCATCCTTTCCACTGCTGATCCCTCGATGAGAACTGGTATGTGTTCCTCGATGTCCTGTTTTTGAAATTCACAACCAGTTCCTTGGTGTTACTGATGTTGAGTGCAAGGCTGTTATTGCGACACCACTCAACCAGCTGACCTACTGCTGATAGGTTTCGGCCCGAAATGTCAACTGTACTTTTTTCCATAGACGCTGCCTGGCCTGCTGAGTTCCTCCAGCATCTTGTGTGTGTTACTCAGATTTCCAGCATCTGCAGATTTTCTCTTGTTTTTAATCTATCTCACTCCTGTACTCCTCCTCGTAACCATCTGAAATTTTGCCAACAATAATTGTGCCATCGGCAAATTCATAGATGGCGTCTGAGTTCTGCCTAGCCACACAGAATCTAATTGGATTCAGCATATTCAAATATACTACAAAATCCATAAATATAAATGTTCTGAAAATGATGAGACAGACTAGAGTGGAACCAAGAGGATAGTTCCAGTCATGCAGACAACAGACTGCTGGTACTAGAATATGACGATATAAGCATTTTCTTTATTAATAAGCAGGTGTACAGGCATAACTAAAAATGTGGCCACTGAGTGCATATCTTCTTTAAAATTCTGTTCAATGTTCATAGTACATCTATTATCAAAGTGTGTACACTATATACAATAACCTTGAGATTTGACTACTTATAGGCAGCCACAAAACAAAGAAGCCAATTAGAACCCATTAAAAAATAGAAGACCATCAAAGATCCAATGTACAGAAAGATAAAGTAAATCATGCAAGCAATAAAAGTAAGCAAATAGCTTCTGAACTAAAGTACATGAAAGTGAATTGACAGGCACAGAGCAGCCGATCCAGCAGCCAGCCCATTAGTTTCAAAAGCAATGCCAAATAAATAATTAATAAAAATGCTTCCCTACATGAAACATACTGCAGCTCTTACTCGATCTGCGGAGTAAGACAGTATACGTGCTGCTGCATACTTTCAATATATTTCATATGTTCATTGCATTTTGGTTTTCACTGACTCCATTGGGGTGGCAATTGAGTCACTATGAGAATCAGGCAGAGAAGTTACATATCGGAATCACTTTCATATAGTTTAATGTGTAGGTTAAAAATATATGCTTTTAGGTCAGACTCCTTCAATGTTTCCTCTTCGCTGCCTTCAAGCATTTCCCATTTAGAATAAGATTTTGTATCCCAGACCTTATTTTACCTTATCGTTTCCTCTAAACAGCTTATACCTTCCATTAAACTCACACTATATCTCAATTGAGCTATTTAATTCGAGCTAATGAAAAATATTTACACAGCACCAACTCCTTTTATTACTACAGGTGATGCGGATAGAATGCAAATGTTCTCTTCACCTCTGATGAGCACAATGTTTCTCTCTTTTAATTTCACCATCAGTTGCAAAATATTTAAACATCTTATGTAAAATTCTTGCAATTACTTTCCTAATGTATACATCAGTGCCTAATTTATTTTTAATATGCATCTTTAACTAAGCCTCCAAGCTAATTAACTGAACCTTAATATTCATTGGCCACCGGATGCTAATTCATCCAAGTATTTTTCACTGCCTCTGATATTTGCTTAATTTTCCCTCAAAGATGCAAGTATACCTGCATCAACCATCCATATAATACAGCATATTGTGATCAAAGTGGTCAAATGAAGTTTCTCTGAATCTTAGCTCTCTTATGAAAGAATCTCCCTTTATAAAACAATACAAACATTTTTCTTATTTTTAAAAAGAAATGGCACTAAAATGTTCAGTAAAATTTTCAGGGAAAAATGTATTTGAAACTCTTGCTCATTGTTGTTCACACAAAATTTTCAGTGAATCCTTTTTATGGTACAATCATTTAGATCTCACCACAGTGGTTCATTCTTCCTGCTTTCCCCCTCAGTCAGAACACTACCAATGCCATCCACTCACTACATCACCAACACACAGTAGAAGCAGTTTGCACTACCTACAGGATGCACTATACCAACTCACCAAGATTACTTCAGCAACACCTTCAAAACCCACAGGTTATACCATCTAGAACAGAGGTCTCCAACATGGGGTCCATGGCATAAAAAAGTTTGGGAGCCCCTGATTGCGAAGGGCAAGGGCAGCAAAGCCATGGGAATACCACCATCAGGAAGTCACCCTCCAAGTAGCACACCATCCTGATTGGGGAATACATAGTCATTAATTCAATGCTGCTCAGTCAAGATCACGTGAGTTCACCGTACCTGCCCCACCCCAAACAGCATTGTACACACACCTTGTAAGGAGTTCAGCAGTTCAAGATGACAGCTCACCACTGCCTTCTCAAGGATAACTCCATCTGCAAAGCCCACATCCCCTGAATTAAACTGAATTAAATTGACTTTATTACTTACATCCTTCACATACATGAGTAAAAACATTTACATTACGTCTCCATCTAAATGGGCAATGTGCAATTTACAGCAAGTTGTAATAAATAGTTATGTACATCAGAATCAGAATCATCATCAGCATGCCTCATGAAATTTGTTAACCTAGCAGAAGCAGTTCAATGCAATGCATAATATAGAAGAAAAAATAATAAAATAATTATAATGACTAAGTAATCAATTACAGTATACATATATTGAATAGATTAAAAGTTGTGCAAAAAACAGAATATATATTTAAAAAGTGAGGTGGTGTTTGCAGGTTCAATGTCCATTTAGGAATCAGATGGCAGAGGGGAAGAGGCTGTTCCTGAATTACTGAGTGTGTGCCTTCAGGCTTCTGTACCTCCTACCTGATGGTAACAGTGAGAAAAGGACATGCCCTGGGTGCTAGAGGCCCTTAATAATGGACGCTGCCTTTCTGAGACACCGCTCCTTGAAGATGTCCTGGGTACTTTGTAGGCTAGTTCCCAAGATGGAGCAAACTAAATTTACAACCCTCTGAAGCTTCTTTCGGTCCTGTGCAGTAGCCCCTCCACACCAGACAGTGATGCAGCCTGTCAGAATGCTCTCCACTGTACATCAATAGAAGTTTTTGAGTGTATTTGTTGACATACCAAATTACTTCAAACTCCTAATGAAGTATAGCCATTGTCTTGCCTTCTTTATAACTGCATTTATTGGGATCAGGTTAGGTCCTCAGAGATCTTGACACCCAAGAACTTGAAACTGCTCGCTCTCTCCACTTCTGATCCCTTTGAGGATTAGTATGTGTTCCTTCGTCTTACCCTTCCTGAAATCCACAATCAGCTCTTTCGTCTTACTGACGTTGAGTGCCAGGTTGTTGCTACAGCACCACTGCACTAGTTGGCATATCTCACTCCTGTACGCCCTCTGTCACCATCTGAGGTTCTACTAACAATAGCTGTATCATCAGCAAATTTATAGATGGTATTTGAGCTATGCCTAGCCACACAGTCATGTGTATACAGAGAGTAGAGCAGTGTGCTAAACACACACCCGAGGTGCAACGCTGTTGACCATCAGCACGGAGGATATGTTATCGCAAATCCGCACAGACTGTGATCTTCCAGTTAGGAAGTAGAGGATCCAATTGCAGAGGGAGGTAGAAGTCCAGGTTCTGTAACATCTCAAGCAGGATTGTGGGAATGATAGTGTTAAATGCTGAGCTAAAGTCGATGAACAGCATCCTGACTTGGTGATTGCATTGTCCAGGTGGTCTAAGGCCATGTGAAGTGCCATTGAAATTGCATCTGCTGTTGACCCATTGGGATGATAGGCAAACTACAATATGTCCAGGTCTTTACTGAGGCAGGAGTTCTGTCTAGTCACAACCAACCTCAAAGTATTTCATCACTGTAGATGTGAGTGCTACTGGGTGATAGTCATTAAGACAGCTCACATTATTCTTCTTAGGTACTGGTATAATTGTTGCCTTTTTGAAGCAAGTGGGAACTTCCGCCCGTAGCCAAGAGAGGTTGCAAACTCCTGCCAGTTGGTTGACACAAGTTTTCAGAGCTTTACCAGGTACTCCATCGGGACCTTCCGCCTTGCGAGGGTTCACCCTCTTTAAAGACAGCCTAACATCTGCCTCTGAGACATAGATCACAGGATCACCAGGGAACTTCACAGCTGTAGTTATATTCTCCCTTTCAAAGCGGGCATAGAAGGCATTGACTTCATCTGGTAGCGAAGCATCGCTGCCATTCATGCTATTGCATTTCGATTTATAGGAAGTAATGTCTTGCAAACCCTGACAGAGTTGTTGTACATCCAATATCTCCTCTAACCTCATTCAAAATTGTCTCTTCACCCTTGAAATAGCCCTCCACTATTTCAATATATCATTAATATAACTTAAAAATACACTTGTATCAGCGTGAATTAATCATTCTGATGGCTTAGTAGATGAAGCTGTCCTGGAGCTATTTTGTCCTGGCTTTTATGCTGCGGTACTGTTTCCTGGATGGTAGCAACAGGAACAGTTTGTGGTTGGTGTGACTCAGGTCCCCAATGATCCTTTGGGCCCTTTTTACACACCTGTTTTTGTAAATGTCCTGAATAGTGGGAAGTTCACATCTAGGGATATGAACTTCTGCACCACTTTCTGCAGAGTCCTGCGACTGAGGGAAGTAATGTTTGAATTTGAATTGACTTTATTTCTTACATCCTTCACATAGACAAGAAGTAAAAATATTTACATTATGTCTCCGTCTAAATGTGCAATCATAGTCATTTACGATAATTTATAATAAATAGAACAGTCAATGTAACATAGGAATACACTCAAATCAATGTGAGTTAATCAGTCTGATGGCTTGGTGGAAGAAGTTGACCCAGAGCCTGTTAGTCCTGGCTTTTATGCTGCGGTACCATTTTCTGGATGGTAGCAACTGAAATAGATTGTGGTTGGGGTGACATGGAGCCCCAGTGATCCTTCGGGCCCTTTTTCACACCTGTCTTTGTAAGTGTCCTGAATCATGGGAAGTTCAGAACTACAGATGTGCTGGGCTGTCCGCACCACTCTCTGCAGAATCCTGCAATTAAGGGAGGTACAGTTCCTATACCAGGCAGTGATGCAGCCAGTCAGGATGCTTCAATTGTGCCCCTGTTTTAAGTTCTTAGGATTTGGGGTCCATACCAAACTTCTTCAACCATCTGAGGTGAAAGAACCACTGTTGTGCTTTTTCACCACACAGCCAGTATGTACAGACCATGTGAGATCCTCAGTGATGTGTATGCCAAGGAACTTAAAGCTGTAAATCCTCTCAACCCCAAAATCCATTGATATCAATAGGAGTTAGCCTGTCTCCATTCCTCCTGTAGTCCACAACCAGCTCCTTTGTTTTTGCGACATTGAGGGAGAGGTTGTTTTGTCAGGGTGATGACTTCTTCACTATAGGCTGTCTCATTATTATTTGAGATTAGGCCAATAAATGTAGTTTCGTCAGCAAATTTAATTAGCAGATTGGAGCTGTGGGTGGCAACACAGTCATAGGTATACAGAAGAGTAAAGGAGGGGGCTGAATATAAAAAAGGTTTATGGCTGTGCCAGACTGAATCTATGCTTCTGGAGAGAACAGAGACTGAGAAGTCAAGTAACTGCCTTAAATAAGGGAACTTTTTCAAGATAAGGGGGTGGTCATTTTAAACTGATGTGCAGAAGCAGTCTCTTTACATAAAGGTCAGTGAATATCTGAAATTCTCCAACCAGAGGATGGTGGAAGCTAAATTTTTGGAGGTATTTTAAAAAAAAGTAGTAATTTATTTTTTTTTTAAATCGAACAACTGACTAAGCAGATGAAGCTTAGGGAAGGGTACACTGAATGATAAGGAATATTTGAAGAGCCAATTAGCCTTCATCTAATCCTACTTTCCAATTTCTTATGTCTCCCAGTCTGTGGCTAAAGTTACTTCTCTCTAATGCTGCATGAAGTTATAGTTCTCAGAGCTCATCAAATCAAAGTGGTCTCAAATAAAATAATTTGCCCATGACTTTTCTCTTATTTACTGTGACCCAACAGATCACAAGTCTGGCTGCTAGAATATCCTAACACAAAGCTTATACATAACTTCTCAGTTATCAATTCAAACACAACAATTATTCTTCAAGATTCTTATCTGCTTTGCATGACTCCTTTACAAACTTCTGCAAGTATGAATCAATAATCACATAAGCTTCAGGAATGTGGCGATTTCTGAAAGAGGATACTACTATACAACTAAACATAATGCTAAATTATATGCTTTGCTCAGGATTTATCCATCAATCCTGAGAGCTGAAGATAAATAAGAAGGGTAAAAGTATAGAATTAAATTAGATGTTTTTATGTAAGGGATTTCTCTGAAGTATACCTGACATTAATTGTTCCCATGCACCGTCTTAGATCGCAAGACCCTGCAGCAGATAGTGAGGTCAACTGAAATGATCATCGGGGTCTCTCATCCCGCCATTACAGACATTTACACCTCACACTGCAGCCACAAAGCAAACAGCATTATGAAGGACCCCATGCAACCCTCATACAAACTCTTCTCCCTCCCGCATTCTGCAAAAAGGCACCGAAGCATTCAGGCTCTCATGACCAGACTATGTAACAGTTTCTTCCCCCAAGCGATCAGACTCCTCAATACCCAGAGTCTGGACTGACACCAACTTAGTGCCCTCTACTGTGCCTATTGTCTTGTTTATTATTTATTGTAATGCCTGCACTGCTTTTGTGCACATTATGCAGTCCTGGGTAGGTCTGTAGTCTAATGTAGTTTTTGTGTTGTTTTACATAGTTCCATGTAGTTTTTGTATTGTTTCATGTAGCACCATGGTGATGAAAAATGTTGTCTCATTTTTACTGTGTACTGTACCAGCAGTTATGGTTGAAATGACAATAAAAAATTACTTGACTTGACTTACATTGACCATTGATAATAAAATACATTAACAAACCCCTTCACTCCATTCTGTGAATTATATTTTCTGCATTTCTCAGCCTTTTACACAATGTTCCTCTGAGTTCATTTTAGCAGTAGACTTAGAACTTGCAGCTCAACACAAATCAGCTGGTTTGCTAGGGAGATGGACCCGAACAACCTTCAAAGTCATTCAGAGCCAGTCATTTACCAGCAAAAAGGCATAGTGATTCATTGATCAACTGAGAGCTGATGTGCTGCCGGCAGCTGGAGACTGAAACCATTCTGGTAGTACGAGTTGTCAGAGAGCAGACAACTTACAAATTTCACAGCTTGATGATTATTGGGAGTTCCACCTACACCAAGGTTCATCTGTCACCAGGTTGCCCTTGCAAGGAAATACTACTTTCACAGTGTAGTCACTGTTATATAGGAACTGACAAGGCAGCCAACTTTCACACTGCAAGATCTCTAACTATCACAACATAACCAAGATTTTAGTCTGCTTTCAGTGAAGTTGTTTTAAGGATAAATATTGGATTAAGCACAAATAAAAACTCTATTGAGAAAAATTGGGAGTCTCTTGAAATTTTATGTATCCAACAGAGAAGGAAGATGGGATGTAGGCATGGCTTCTCTTCAGAATGTTTCTTCCTTTCTTCATAAATTGATAAGAGGAGAATTATACATTCTATATCAAATTTATACTTCGTAGATCAACAGTATGTGTGATTCTGATATTGTTTATTTTACCTTCTGTATGTACTGCTATTAACATATATATACCAGAGATATTCTCCTGTTTGTATACACACTTTTTTAAAAAAATCAATACAAAGATTCAAAGATTGAAAAAAAGAATGTTGTCACTTCCACAATATAGCTCTCAATTCATTCTGTACCATGTTTTCATGATGATTTTTCTGGAGTGCGAACATCTTTTAATTCAGAAGTGGAAATGTTATCCACTATGTCATAGTTGATGCAATTAAAAATAGTGCAATTTTTGCCTATAGATCATCATTTTTTCTAAATGTTTATTTTTACCAATACTGTATATCAAATACTAGTAGACATATGCTGGAAATGTGATAATCTCCCCAGTTGTACTTCAATGTGACACTGACAAAAGATTGTGACATTACCAGGACAATTATCTTAATATTATCTCATCCATAAAATTCCCAGCTAGTATTTAGTGGTTCCAAAAAGCAACTATTATTATTCCCTATTGATGAGATGCTTACTGTTCCCAATTTCCCTTCATGACATCTGCAACTACTAAGAAGCAAAAATGAGCATCAAAGCTGACTAATGATTAATAATCTCCTCTGCAAATAACACAAACCCCACTGGGTTAGTTCTCTGAAAGTCTAATCAGATAATGGAAAACTTAGTGTACACAATGAGTGTGAATGAAGATTAGTACGTATTTTTAGCCTCTGCAGAGTAATAGATCATAAAATAACAGCTACTGCTATTTTGATTTAATGCTTCTTAGAAATGCCAAGGAAATGTGTTAATAATGCACCTGGGAATGCTGGAGTTAGCCCAAGCATATAAAAAATACTTTTAAACATACAGAGTAGAGAACTTTGTTTGGAGACAAGTCATCTAATTTGGTGTTTATTACAAGAAAATACTGTGCTCGACTTTTCATCTCAAATAAATTATTTTAATTTCTGAGGCATAGGCTAAAATTTTCAAACATGTTGATATTCCCCAGGAAGAAAAAACATGGCAGAAAAGGAATGGTCAGTGCGAGGAAAGGGATTCAGTAAAAGCTTTTAGGCAAACACAGACAGATTGGTGAAGGCATCATATCATTGTCAGTCTTCCTGTTTTCAGAAAAGAAACAGGAATGGGGAGAGAAGGATAAATATGCATATAAATAATCCCCAGAGATAATATTGACTACTGCATACAACATTTGAATCAGAATTCTGCAATGACACTACGTTAAATTTAACACTCACAAATTCAATACAAATGATTAGTAATCTGGAACTGATGAACTCCTAAATCAAAGTAATCGCTGAATGGTCCTATTTGACATTCTAATTAAATGCTAAGAATAAAAACAATGACAGATGTGCAGTTGTTCATGTGTACAAATGTTGCCATTACTTGAAGTTCAAGAAATTGATGTTCATGCCATCAGGTTGGAGGCTACCCAGACAGAATACAAGGTGCTGCTCCTCCAACCTGAGTGTGGTCTCATTGCGACAGTAGAGGAGGCCATGGATAGACATGTCGGAATGGGAATGTGAAGTGGAATTAAAATGGGTGGCTACTGGATGATCCTGCTTTTATTCCAAAATCATCACCTGGCCTGCCGAGTTCCTCCAGCATTTTGTGTGTGCTGCCATATAAAAGTTACAGACCATGATCTTAGGGTGTCCCAAAAATATTAGGGCCAAATAAATGGTTTAGATGCTTTATCACATTTGTAATGTAAGAATCACAGAGGCCAACTAGTAACAGCAAACTCCTACTAACAGCAGCGATAAATTAATAATCAGATAATCTACTTTAATGATTTTAAGTAAGGGATAGATATTAGTCCCATAACTGACAACATTCCCTATGCTCTTGGTGAAATAGTACCATGGGATCTTTATCATCCATTTGGCAAAACAGATGAAGCCTGGGTTTAATGGTTGAACTGAAAGATAGTTCTTCCAGGAATGCACCAAATCTTTAGTACTGCACTGGTGTCAACAGTCATAGTGTCTACAGCACAAAAACAGGCCTCTTGGGCCAGGTCATCCATTCCACTCTGATATTCGGCCTACTGTCATCTACCTGCAACCAGACCATATCCTTCCAAACTCCTCTCATCCATGTACCTATCCACACTTCTTTTAAATGTTACAACGGAACCCTCTTTCATCACTTCGGTTGGCAGTTCCTTCCATAGTCACATTGTCCTCTGAGTGATACTGCTTCCCCTCAGATTCCCCTTGAATATTTCACCCTTCACCTGAAACCCATGACCTCTAGTTCTAGTCTCACGCCACCAGAGGGGAAAAGCCTGTTTGTATTCACCCTAACTATACTGCTCATGATTCCACATACCTCTATAAAATCTCCACTCATTCTCCTACACCGCAAGGAATAAAGTTCTAGCCTATTCAACTTTTCGCTATAATTCAGGTCCTCAAGTCCTAGCAACATCTGTGTCAATTCTCTCTGTATTCCTTCAAGCTTATTAATGTCTTTCTTGTAGGTAGGTGACCAGAAATGCACACAGCATCACCAATGTCCCGTGCAATTTCAACAAAACATCCCAAGTCCTGTATGCAACGCTCTGGGAAGATTTAGTGTGATGCCCAATTAAGAAAAATACTACGGTGGTGGAAAACTTACCCCCACCACCTCCACCCCCTCCACCCCTCAACATATTCCAAGGAATCTGGAAGCATAAATGAAAACAGAAATTACATTCTGCCATTTTCTTTTCACATGAGCAAAAAACATTGAGTGACAACAGGCACAAACACATAATTACCAGAGTACCAATCCAATCTGTATAAATTCTTGCCAGTTCTATTCTGTTCCCTAACAGGTTCCAAATTACAGTTAATTCAAACTGAAATGTTAATTTTACTCATCTTTCTGCAAATGCTGCTTAATGCCTATTTTTGCCATTTGCCATTTTTTAATTTCAGACTTCCAAATCTGCAATTTAAGATTTTCACAACACAAAATGTGTGCCTAGAAATTCAACTGCAAAATGGTTTTTTGCTTCAGTGTTATGCTATTATTTTAATTTTCACTGAAACAACAGGCCAATGATCATTTTCAAGTCACTTCAAAAATTCTGCTTTCTGTTGTGAGTACAGAAGGACTGCAGGTAGTGTTGTGGACTCTGCCTCCCAGAGACATACTGTAGCGCAGCTCAGCGCTCTGGCCCGAGGTCCTCACCATACACTGCCTGAAATGGATGGTGGCATCAGATAAAGGCAGAGGTGGGGGCATTTGCTTCATGACTAACTCATCGTGGTGACCAGATGTAACGATTTTGTCTCAGTCCTGCTCCCCTGACTTGGAACATCAGGCAGTCAAGTGTCGTCCATTCTCTCTGCTGTCAGTCGTGGTTGTACTGTACATTCTACCCATTGTAAGGATCAAGCTGGCACTGGATGACAATAAGACTTCAAGATATAGGAGCAGAATTAGGCCATTTGGCCCATCAAGGCTGCTCCACTATTTCATCGTGGCTAATTCAATTTTCCTCCCAGCCCCAATTTCCTGCCCTCTGCCTGAAATCCCTTCATGCCCTGAATAATCAAGAATCTATGAACCTCCGCCTTACAGCTGCCCATGGTAAAGAATTCCACAGCTTCACTACTCTCTGGCTAAAGAAATACCTCTTCATCTCCGTTCTAAACTTCACCCCCGTTCTGAGGCTGTGTCCTCTGGTCATCTATCAAGGCCTTTCACTATTTAATAGGTTTCAATGAGGGCACACCTCATTTTTCTGAATTCTAGTCAATATTTGGTACAGAGTAAACAGGTAATCTTAAAGCCAGAAGCACAGGTGCATGATCAGACAAAGCAATCTCCTTATAATCACAGGATCGAACCAGTGGGAGCAAGTTTCTATCTATAAAAAAGTAGTCAATCCGAGAGTGCATATGATGAACCTGAGAGAAATATGAATATTCCTTTTCTTGGGGGTGTAAAAAATGCCACACATCGAGAATACCACATTGAAATAGAAAAGATTTAAAAAGTAGGACTGCTTTATTAGTGACAGGGGTTTTACTTGAAGAGTGATCTAATATAGGGTCAAGCCAAAAATTAAAATCTCTACCCATCACTAAGGAATACCGATTCAAATCAGGCAGAAAAGAAAAAAGACGTTCAAAGAACAAGGAGTCATCTGTATTTGGAGCACATACATTCACAAATACAATTAGTTTATTCTCAAGACTACCCGAAACAATAACAAAGCGCCCATTTGTATCAGAAATTACATTATGTTGAATAAAGGATACATTCTGATTAAACAGGATAGAGACACCTCTCGATCTAGATTGAGAGGGTGAGTGAAAATGTATACCCTTCCATCTTTTGAAAAAGCGTGAAATATCACCTTTACGAATATAGGTTTCTTGGAGAAAGATTATACGAGTTTTAAGTTTCCTGATATAAGAAAAAATCTTATTTCCTTTAACAGGGTTATTTAGACCTTGCACATTAAAGCTGAGTATATTAATAAAAGAATCCATCAAGTATCCTTTAGTAATGTATAAAAGGTAATCACAGACATGTAGATAACGAATAAATAAAACAGTAAAAACCTCCAATCAGCTTTCTGGAAGAACCCATTTCCCCCCTCCATCCCCCCAAAGAGAGAAATCAGCCAAGGGAGGCTGAAGACTAATTCTAACATTCCCAACCCAAAACTCCAGCGGCTCCAAAAAATATATATGTGTAACTGTGCTGAATAATCCCTTTGCACTTCAGGTTTTTTTTTGTATTTTCTCTCCATTAAGAAAATAGTCAACCCTTTCATTTCCTCTACCAAAGTACATGACCATACACTTCCTGACACTGTATTCCATCTGCTGTTTCTTTGCCCATCCTCCTAATCTAAGTCCTTCTGTAGCCTCTCTACCTACTGAAAACTACCTGCCACCTCCACCTACCTTCATATTGCCTGTAAACTTTGCAACAAAGCCATCAATTCCATCATCCAAATCATTGACATATAATGTAAAATGAATCCCAACATACTCCTCTGAGGATCACCACTAATCACCGGCAACCAACCAGAAAAAGCTCCATTTATTCCCATTCTTTGCCTCCCGCCAATCAGCCACTGTTTTATCCAGGATAGAATCCTTGATGTAATATCACAGGCTCATATCTTGTTAAGCAGCCTCATGTGTGGCACTTTGTCAAAGCCCTTCTGAAAATACAAGTACACAACATCAATCAATTCTCACTTGTCTATTCTGCTTGTTATTTCTTCAAAGGATTCCAAAAGATTTGTCAGGCAAGATATTCCCTTAAGGATTGATTTGCCCATGCTGACTACAGCCAATTTTATCATGTGCCTCCAAGTACCCCAGGGACTCATCCTTAATAATAGACTGCAATATCTTCCCAAACATTGAGGTCAGGCTAACTGGTCCATAGATTCCTTTCTTCTGCCTTTCTCCCTTCTTGAAGAGTGGAGTGATATTTTCAATTTTCCAGCTTTCCAGAACCATTGCAGAATCAAATGATTCTTGAAAGACCATTACTAATGTGCCTATGATCTTTTCAGTCACCACTATCAGAACCCTGGGATGTACATCATTTGGTCCAAATGACTTATCTACCTTCAGACCTTTCAGTTTCACAAGAACCTTCTCTAGTAATGGTCACTTCATAACCCCTGACACATAGAACTTCCAGCATTCTGCCAGTGTCTTCTACAGTGAAGACTGAAGCAAAATACTTATTCAATTTGCTGTCATTTCTTTTTCCCCCATTACTATCTCTCCAGCATCATTTTCCAGCAGTCCATTACCCACTCTCGCATCTCTTTTACACATTATGTATCTAAAGAAACTTTTGGCATCCTTTTTAATGTTATTGGCTAGCTTACTTTCATATTCCATCATTACCTTCTTAATGACTTTTTCGTTGCCTTCTGTTGGTTTTTAAAAGCTTTACAATCCTCTAAATTCCCACTCATTTTACTTCTTTAATACGCCATCTCTTTGACTATTATGTTGGTTTTGACCTTTCTTGTTAGCCATGATTGGTCATCTTGCCTTTATAAAACTTCTTTCTCTTTGGGTTGTATATATCCTGTGCCTTCCAAGTTGCTTCCAGAAATTCCAACCATTGCTGCTCTGCCGTCATCCCTGCCAGTGTTCTTTTCCACTCAATTCTGGCCAACTCCTCTCTCACGCCTCTGTGATTCCTTTTATTCCAATGTAATACTGATACATCTGACTTTAGCTTCTCTTTCTCAAATTTCAGGGTGAATTCAATCATATGATCACTTTCCCTAAAGGTTTGTTTACCTCAGGGGTGTCAAACTCATTTTAGGTCATGGGCCGGATTGAGCAAAATGCAGCTTCATGCGGGCTGGATCAGTTGGACGCGTGCGAATGCAGCTTTCGTTGCCTCCGTTTTTTCAGCCTGCTCTCATGTGTCTCAGTCTCTGCTATAACTACAAAGTGTTTCACTTTACAAATTCCGTTTCTTATGAAGAAGACTGCCGAGCAAGACTGCCGAATAAACACTAAAAACCCTGAAAACCTGGTACCTGAATAAACTCATCATTAGCCATATCATACGCCACAGGCGCTTCGATTACTGGGGCCAGCTTTAATAGTAATTAGATATTATCTCGCGGGCCAAAGATAATTCCACCGCGGGCCGGATTTGGCCCGCGGGTCTTGAGTTTGACATATATGGTTTACCTTAAGCTCTCCAACCTATTCTAGTCCATTGCACAACACCCAGTTCAGAATAGGTGATCCCCTAGTGTGCTCAACTAGCAGTTGCTCTAAAAAGCTATCTCATAGGCACTCTAGATCCTTCTCCTCCTAGAATCTAGCAACAACCTCATTTTCTCAAACTACCTGTATAATTGAAGCCCCCCATAACTATTGTAACCTTTTGCATGCATTTTCCATTGTACTTTGTAGGCCACATCGTTACTATTGTTTGGGGTCTGCATACAACTTCCATCAGGGTCTTCTTACCCTTGCAGTTCTGTAGCTCTATCCACAATGATTCAACACTTTTCAACCCTATGTCACATCTTTCCAATGATTTGATTTCATTTTTGACCAAAAGAGCAATGCCGCCTCCTCTGCCTTCCTGCCTATCCTTTTGATAAAATGCATTAATCTACTTTTGGACATGATTCAGTGATACATACAACATCATACAAGCTGATCTGTAACTGTGCTACAACCTCATCTGCTGTATCCCATATATATATATATATATATTCACTCTTATTGATTTTGTCTGTCTTTTAAGGTTGCAACTCATCCTGTTGACTGCAATTTTACCATATCAAAAGCCTCTCCTCACGACACATTGCCTCTGCTTGTAAACCAGCTACCTCATCTTCAGCACTATCATCTGCCTTTCCTGTGACATTTCTTGCATTGAAGTAGTCGGCCCTCCTTATTCGCAAATTCCGCATGCGCGAATTCAACCAACCGCGAATCACGAAAATCTGGAAGTGCTCTTCCAGCACTTGTTCGAGCATGAAAAGAATTTTTTTCTTCTTGTCATTATTCCTTAACCAATGCAGTATAACAACTATTTTACATAGCATTTACATTGTGTTAGGTATTATAAGTAATCTAGAGATGATTTAAAGTATACAGAAGGATGTGTGTGGGTTATCGTGGATCGGGATCGAAAAAAATCGGAAGTTCTTACTAAGTAAGTCAGAACAGGTACATCCGGTATTATTTAGCATCAGTCAAACAGTTGTCTTCGTATAGGGTATACATTTTACCTTTCTATGCATATAAAACACTTCAGAACATATGTTTCAGCGCCGGGCTCTGGAACAGAAGTTCCTGAATTCGATCTAGTGACAGACCGCTCTCAAGTGCACTCTGCACCGTGCCGGGTTAGTGTGGAGGATCAAACACCCAAACCTTAATAATTAAACCACTACATTACTTAGTAATAATTGTAGCTTTCATCGGGGCACAGCCTTTCTCACTTTATCCTTTAAAATTGTTCTGATCGTTGACCGATGTAGCCTAACGCTTTTCCAATGACCGATGGTGTTTCACCTCTTTCCGATTGCTTTATTATTTCCACTTTATTTTCAATCGTGCTTATTTTCGTGAACAGAAACTCTGCGGATTCAGATCTCTGCCGCTGGGTCCTAATGTCCCATACTGAGATCAGTTAAATAAGGTCTGGGGTTCCGCTGGGTCCTAAGATCCACCGCATTGAGACATGTTGAATAAGGGACTTGAGCATCCGTGAATTTTGGTATCTGCGAGGGGTCCCAGAACCAATCCCTCATGGATAAAGAGGGCCGACTGTACACACACCCCAAAATACTCGTCACACCATGCTCAATTGTTTGATTCCTAACTTTGTCTGAGGTCTTACCAACATCTGCCTCCACAACTCTTTCACTATCTGTTCTGGCACTCTGGTTCCCATCCCTCTGCATCTCTAGATTAAACCCTACTGTACAACATTAACATTACTCCTTGCTGCGATATTAGTCCCCCTCCAGTTCAGGTGCAAATTGTCCCTTCTGTACCCACCTTCCCTGAAAGGGAGCCCAATGATCCAAAAATCTTAAGCATTCCTTCCTACATGAACTCCCTAGCCACATATTAAACTATATAATCTTCCTAGTTCTGGCCTCCCTAGCACAAGGCATGGCTAGCAATCGTGAGATCACAACCCTGGAGGTCCTGCCCTTTAACTTGGCATCTAACTCCCTGTGCAGAACCTTGTCACTCATCCTACCCACATCACTGGTACCTAGTTGGACCACAACTTCTGGTTGTACACCCTCCAACTTAAGAATGCTGAGGACTGCATCAGAGATAACCCAGACCTTAGCACCCAGGGAGGCAACATGCCATTTGGGAGTCTTGTTCTTGCTCATAGAACCTCCTGTCTGTTCCCCTAACAAATCCTCTATCACTATAGTGTGCCTCTTCTCCCTTCTGAGTCACAGAGGCAGGCTCAGGGCCAGAGACCCAACTACTATGATTTTCCTCTGGTAGGACATCCCCCCCCAAAGCAGTATCCAAAGTATATACTTGTTGTTGAGGGAGATGTGCACAGGGATACTCTGCACTAGCTCCTTAACCCCCTTCCCCTTTCTGACTGTCACCCAGTTTCCTGTGTCCTGGGTGTAACTACTTTTCTATATGCCCTATCTATCACCCCCTCAGCCACCTGAATGATCCGGAGTTAATCCAGTTCCAGCTCCAACTCCTTAACACAGATTGTTAGAAGCTGCAGATGGATGCATTTCTTGCAGATGAAGTCATCTGGGACACTGCAAGTCCCCTTGCCTTCCAACATTCCACAACAGGAGCATTCAACTAACTTGACTGGCATAGCTGAGTAGATATAAAGAAGTGAAGGGGGGGCAGTAGGGAAAATATCCTAGAGTTTTTCTTTGCTTTCTTTGGATGATGTCTCTCTTTGCTGAAGCCTTGAAGAGCTAAAGACTCAAGATCACCACTCAAGAGAACAGCCACTGCGATGATGGTCACTGTGCACTGTGATCAGCATCATGACAGCTCACCCTGATGGCTTCTCGATTATTGTAGGGGGCATCAACCAGGCTAGCTCTGACAAACTACTAACACAGAGCCAGAGGAACCAATTTCCAAAGCTTCACCATTTTACTCAGAGTAATATAGTTCTAATTTGCAATCATTTTTAAAAAAATTAATTGTAATTCATGCAATTTTATCGTTCACCTTGATCCTGTGTACATGCTGAAACCTTGGTTAACCCTGAAATGATAAAGGGGTGAATTATAATCTACTTAAGTTAGAATCTTTCAGTCTGAATCACATTTCCGCCACTTGAAGAGACCATCATCATTGGACAGCAGTGATCCCCTTTCAGAGGCACCAGATATTAAAAAAAAGACATTAAAGATCTTGAGTTTTTCCTGAAACCAGTAACAATTACCACTGATCCTCAAAGAAGATTAATGTTACCATTTTCTAGTTACATTCTACATTCATAAAACTCACCAAAAATCTGGTAATTTGAGTTTGTGAATACATGATATTAATTTATTAATTCAAAGAACAATGCAGAAAATAAGTTAGAGAAGTGGTAACTACATAACTACCTCTTCCCACCCTGCCAAATGTAAAAATGCTATTCCCTATTCCCAGTTCCTCCGACTCCGCCGCATCTGCTCCCAGGATGAGGCTTTCCGTTCCGGGACATTTCAAATGTCCTCTTTCTTTAAGAATCGTGGTTTCCCTTCCGCCGTCATCAAAGATGCCCTCACCCGCATCTCCTCCACATCCCGCACTTCGGCCCTCACCCCATCCTCCCATTACCACAACAGAGACTGTGTTCCCCTTGTCCTCACCTACCACCCCACCAGCCTCCGGATCCAGCATATTATCCTCCGCAACTTCCGCCACCTTCAACAGGACCCCACCACTAAGCACATCTTTCCCTCTCTACCCCTCTCCGCTTTTCACAGGGATCGTTCTCTCCGCGACTTCTTGGTCCACACGTCCCTCCCCACAGATCTCCCAGCTGGCACTTATCCCTGCAAGCGTAAGAGCTACACCTGTCTCCACACCTCCTCTCTTACCACCATTCAGGGCCCCAAACAGTCCTTCCTTAAATCGAAGCAAGAGGCAGAGAGGGAAGAAGTAAAGGCATCTCGGAGAGAAGCTGTTTTTTTTTAACTGATTGGAGAAAAGAAGCTGGACTGCGCAGGCACATGACGTAGCGCGCCAAAGGTTTTAAAAAAAGACCGCCATATACAGCGGCCATCATTGGAGTGGACTGAGACAGAGTGGGACGGCTTTGGCTCAATCAGGCTTCAGCAAGAACAGGCAGAGGCAAGGTTTGAACTGGGCATGACTGCGCACGCACGTGAAAGTCGGCCTTTGAGGCAGGGGGAGAATTTAAAAAGAGAGCAGAGGCTGAGGACAAGCTTCACTCCAAGTGAGGTAAGGCCAGGTAAGCTCCTTTAATTAATTTAATTAGCTTAGGTGTAGGTAATGGATATAGCAGTTAAGGCAGTCGAGTGCTCCGTTTGCAGTATGTGGGAAGTCAGGGCGAACACAATTGTACCTGATGACTACACCTGCAAAAGGTGCATCCAGCTGCAGTTCCTGACAAACCGTGTTAGGGAACCGGAGCTGGAACTGGATGAACTTCGGCTCATTCGGGAGGGAGAGGCAGATATAGACAGCAGTTACAGGGAGATAGTCACCCCTAAGAGTCAGGAGATAGGTAGCCGAGTGACTGTCAGGAGAAGGAAAGGGATTAGACAGAATGAGCAGAGCACCCCTGTGACCGTTCCCATCAATAATAAGTATACCGTTTTGGATACTGTTGGTGGGGACAACCTACCAGGGACGAGTTGCAGTGGTTGCATCTCTGGCACCAAGACTGGGTTCTCAGCTCAGAAGGGAAGGAGGGAAAAGAGGAGAGCAGTAGTGATAGGGTATTCAATAGTTAGGGGGACAGATAGAAGGTTCTGTGGAAGAGATCGAGAATCCCGGATGGTCTGTTGCCTCCCTGGTGCCAGGGTCTGCGATATCTTGGATCGAGTTCTCAGTATTCTCAAGAGGGAGGGTGAGCAGCCGGATGTCGTGGTCCATGTAAGGACCAATGATGTGGGTAGGAAGAGTGAGGAGGTTCTGAAAGGTGAGCTTAGGGAGTCAGGCGCCAAGTTAAAGGACAGGACCTCCAGGATAGCAATCTCAGGATTACTACCAGTGCCACTTGCAGACGGGTTTAGAAATAGTAAGATAGCACAGATCAACACATGGCTGAAGACATGGTGCAGGAGGGAGGGCTTCAGATTTATGGATAATTGGGCAGTTTTCCAGGGAAGGTGGGACCTGTTCCGGTCAAACGGTTTATATCTGAACTGGAGGGGGACAAATATTCTTGCAGGTAGGTTTGCTAGAGAGGCTCCAGTGGATTTAAACTAGATACAAGGAGGGAGGGGAACCAGAGTGTAGGAACAGATGTATGGGAGAAGGAAGAAAAAGAAGATAGTAAAGTTGTTTGCACCGTTAGAGGAAAACAGAGAGGAAGATTTCGAGAATTTCTTAAATGCATTTATTTTAATGCTAGGAGCATTGTAAGAAAGGTGGATGAGCTTAGAGCATGGATTGATACCTGGAAATATGATATCGTAGCTATTAGTGAAAATATGGTTGCAGGAGGGGTGTGATTGGAACTAAACATTCCTGGATTTCATTGCTTCAGGTGTGATAGAATCAGAGGGACAAAAGGGGAAGGTGTTGCATTGCTTGTCAGAGAAAATATTACAGCAGTGCCCTGGCAGGATAGATTAGAGGGCTCATCTAGGGAGGCTATATGGGTGGAATTGAGGAATGGGAAAGGTGTAGTAACACTTATAGGGGTGTATTACAGACCACCTAATGGGGAGCGAGAATTGGAGGAGCAAATTTGTAAGGAGATAGCAGATATTTGCAGTAAGCACAGGGTTGTGATTGAGGGAGATTTTAATTTTCCATACATAGACTGGGAGGCCCATACTGTAAAAGGGCTGGATGGTTTGGAGTTTGCAAAATGTGTGCAGGATAGTTTTTTGCAGCAATACATAGAGGTACCAACTAGAGAAGGGGCAGTGTTGGATCTTCTGTTAGGGAATGAAATCGGTCAGGTGACGGAGGTATGTGTTGGGGAGCACTTCGGGTCCAGTGATCACAATACCATTAGTTTCAATATAATTATGGAGAAGGATAGGACTAGACCCAGGGTTGAGATTTTTGATTGGAGAAAGGCTAACTTTGAGGAGAAGCGAAAGGATTTAGAAGGACTGGATTGGGACAATTTGTTTTATGGGAAGGATGTAATAGAGAAATAGAGGAAATTTAAAGGTGAAATTTTGAGGGTACAGAATCTTTATGCTCCTGTTAGGTTGAAAGGAAAGGTTAAAATTATGAGAGAGCCATGGTTTTCAAGGGATATTAGAAACTTGGCTCAGAAAAAGAGAGAGATCTACAATAAATATAGGCAGTATGGAGTAAATGAGATGCTTGAGGAATATAAAGATTGTAAGAAGAATCTTAAGATAGAAATTAGAAAAGCTAAAAGAAAATACAAGGTTGCTTTGGCAAGTAAGGTGAAAATAAATCCAAAGGGTTTCTACAGTTATATTAATAACAGAAGGATAGCAAGGGATAAAATTGGTCCATTAGAGAATCAGAGTGGACAGCTATGTGTTGAGCCAAAAGAGATGGGGGAGATTTTGAACAATTTCTTTTCTTCAGTATTCACTAAGGAGAAGGATATTGAATTGTGTAAGGTAAGGGAAACAAGTAGGGAAGTTATGGAAACTATGATGATTAAAGAGGAGGAAGTACTGGCACTTTTAAGGAATATAAAAGTGAATAAGTCTCCGGGTCATGACAGGATATTCCCTAGGACCTTGAGGGAGGTTAGTGTAGAAATAGCAGGGGCTCTGACAGAAATATTTCAAATGTCATTAGAAATGGGGATGGTGCCAGAGGATTGGCGTATTGCTCATGTTGTTCCATTGTTTAAAAAGGGTTCTAAGAATAAACCTAGCAATTATAGGTCTGTAAGTTTGACATCAGTGGTGGGTAAATTAATGGAAAGTATTCTTAGAGATGGTATATATAATTATCTGGATAGACAGGGTCTAATTAGGAACAGCCAACATGGATTTGTGTGTGGAAGGTCATGTTTGACAAATCTTATTGAATTTTTTGAAGAGGTTTCTAGGAAAGTTGACGAGGTAAAGCAGTGGATGTTGTCTGTATGGACTTCAGTAAGGCCTTTGACAAGGTTCCACATGGAAGGTTAAATCATTAGGTATTAATACTGAAGTAGTAAAATGGATGGAAGATGCCAGAGAGTAGTGGTGGATTACTGTCAGGTTGGAGGCTGGTGACTAGTGGTGTGCCTCAGGGATCTGTACTGGGTCCAATGTTGTTTGTCATATACATTAATGATCTGGATGATGGGGTGCTAAATTGTATTAGTAAGTATGCCGATAATACTAAGGTAGGTGACGTTGTGGATAATGAAGTAGGTTTTCAACGCTTGCAGAGAGATTTAGGCCAGTTAGAAGAGTGGGCTGAAATATGGCAGATGAAGTTTAATGTTGATAAGTGTGAGATGCTACATTTTGGTAGAAATAATCAAAATAGGACATACGTGGTAAATGGTAGGGCACTGAAGAATGTAGTAGAACAGAGTGATCTGGGAATAATGGTGCAAAGTTCCCTGAAGGTGGAATCTCATGTGGATAGGGTGGTGAAGAAAGCTTTTGGTATGCTGACCTTTATAAATCAGAGCATTGAGTATAGGAGTTGGGATGTAATGTTAAAATTGTACAAGGCATTGGTGAGGCCAAATTTGGAGTATTGTGTACAATTCTGGTCACCAAATTATAGGGAAGATGTCAACAAAATAGAGAGAGTACAGAGAAGATTTACTAGAATGTTATCTGGGCTTCAGCACCTAAGTTACAGAGAAAGGTTGAACAAGTTAGGTCTTTATTCTTTGGAGCGTAGAAGGTTGAGGGGGGACTTGATAGAGGTATTTAAAATTATGAGGGGGATAGATAGAGTTGACATGGATAGGCTTTTTCCACTGAGAGTAGGGGAGATTCAAACAAGAGGACATGAGTTGAGAGTTAGGAGGCAAAAGTTTAGGAGTAACATGAGGGGGAATTTCTTTACTCAGAGAGTGGTAGCTTTGTGGAATGAGCTTCCAGTAGCAGTGGTACAGGCAGGTTCAATATTGTCATTTAAGGTAAAATTGGATAGGTATATGGACAGGAAAGGAATGGAGGATTATGGGCTGAGTGCCGTTCGGTGGGACTACATGAGATTAAGCATTCGGCACGGACTAGAAAGGCCGAGATGGCCTGTTTCCCTGCTGTAATCGTTATTTGGTTATATGGTTATAGGTGAGGCAACATTTCACTTGTGAGTCGGTTGGGGTCATCTATTGCATCCGGTGCTCCCGATGCGGCCTCCTCTACATCTGCGAGACCCAACGCAGATTGGGGGACCGCTTTTTCAAGCACCTCCACTCCATCTGCCACAACAGACAGGATCTCCCGATTGCCACCCACTTCAACTCTGTTTCACATTCCCATTCGGATATGTCCATACATGGCCTCCTATACTACCATGATGAGGCCAAACTCTGGTTGCAGGAACAACACCTCATATACCATCTGGGTAGCCTCCAACCCCTTGGTATGAACATCGAATTCTCAAACTTCCAGTAATTCCCTCCCTCTCCCTTCCCCATCCCACTTTCACTCTGCCTCCTCTTCCAGCTGCCTATCACCTCTCTCATGATTCTGCCTTCTTCTACAACCCATAGTGCTTTCCCTTTACATTCCTTCTTCACCTCTCCGGCCTATCTCCTCCCCCACCCCTTGATCTTTCCTCTGATTGATTTTTCACCTTCCCCCCCTCCCCCCACCTTCTTTATAGGGCCCCCGTCCCCTCTTTCTTCAGTCCTGATGAAGGGTCTCGGCCCGAAACGTTGACTACTCGTTTCAAAGGATGCTGCCCGACCTGCTGAGTTCCTCCAGCTTGTTTGGACGTGTTGCGGAGAATAAGGATCTTTAGTGGAAAGCTTTCATGAATGGAATACAGCATAGGATATGTAATAATCCTCAAGGACTACTTCATTTGTTTTCTATGTTATGTCCCATCACTTTTGTAATGCTGGTCTCAAACCAAATTAATAAATCATTAAATATAATTGTTAAACATGATATACAGTACAAATTCAATAAGTTATTTAGCAATCTATTCAGATAGGCATCTGTTCACCCAAGAAAACATTTAAAAATAAACCAATGTTAAATATAATTAACATGTTTAGTGGCTAAACAATATATGAGTAATACTCATGTGATATAAAACTATGCAGTACCGCCCAGAAAGGAAGACCTTATAATTAATAGTTAAATGGGGCTTGCATTCAACATTTCAATCAAAGCCCTTTCCAAAACTGCAGCAACTTGCAATTACTTAACTGAAAAAAATCACCCTTGGATAAATGCACAATTTCTTTAGGCGATTTAGCAATCACAATCTTCTACAACAGGGGAAAGACAAATTCTAACTGCAGCAAACAGTTCTCTGCCTGCTTCAAGATAACCAGTCTCAGCTGCTGGATTAACATTAACATCTGTCACATTAAGGAACAATTTTTTTTAACATTTTAATTCTCATGCCAAGAGTGATGCTGACATTCTGGTCCATATTCCAGTCCTTGTCACCAACACAGAGAAGCTGGCAAGATGGAAATGAAATGGGAATAGAAAGAATGTACGTGTTTCATATAATTTGAAGTACACAAAGCATCTGAAGGAAGCATCATAGCTGAAATTACAGCTTTTGTCTTGAGTATTATTCATACAAACAGACTCCTGTTGCTAGTGTAATCATTTATGCAATTGCCATTTCACTGAAAGGGGCAATCAAGATCCACATGTTATGAGATAAGGAAACCTCCTTCAAATAACATACAGCCTTTATTATACACTGGTCATTACTAAATCCTTAAGTGATTACTTAAATGTCATCTCAATACATGGCAACCTTCGACAGAAAACAAATAGTGCGGAAGTTTTTTCTCTCAAAAGAGATTGGGCTAAAAAGAGGACTCAACTCTCTTCACTAATGCCTAATGAGTCTCATGTTTCCATCAGCATATTATATCTACAAGTGCTCACTTTGCTCAATTAGCTCCGGCTGCATCTAGGCATGCCAATTTCTATTGACGAAGTCGATATGACACCTAAGCCTATACTTTCCACAAACCACGGACTCTCCAACAGTTAGCCACAAGGCAAAAGTTTTGAGCATGTCCAAATGGCATCTTTCTTTCTCAGTGTCTCCATGAATGTACAATTTTTTCCCCTGCCACTTTTCTTGATAAGATGCATGCTTGTTCTTTTAACCAAAATACATTAAAACTTAACAAATGATTCAATGTCAAGCATACAACTAATTCTGCTTTACAGATACAAAACTGTTATGCTTTGTAACTTCAAAGCACAAAACTAATCTAAAGAAAAACACGAGGAAAATGGGATAAACATGTACTTTTTTATCATGCCGTTTTTACCTTTAGCAAGGCACACACAATTTGATGTAGTAGTGCCATGATGCATGTCATTCACATGCTTTTTACATACAAACTGAAAAGCATTATGTGAAAAATGTTTAATCAAACAAAACATTTACAATATTTATCAAATATTACTGGAATATTAAATACACAGGACTTCTCTCTGCTTAGCTATAAACTCCAACTCAATGTGGAATGCATCTCAACAATATTCAATGCCTTGAAAAAGTATTCAGCCCCCATACTTTTGTTCACATAAATGTTTTTTTTATTTGTGAATCACATGCTCCTTTTTTTTCCACAGTAGAGCCTAAAAACAGGGAAAATTGTAAAGCATGATAAATAAAAAATTCAAAAACTGAAATGTCAGCAGCCAGAAAGCATTCGTCGCTCATTGCTCAGTACTTAGCTGTGAACTACCTCTCACAGCTATTACAACCAGTAGTCTTTTTGGACAAGTCTCTATTAGATTTGCACAATATATAGTGTTAATGCCAAAAATTTCTGTTTTAACCTCATCTGACCACAGGACCACCTTCCATATCTTTACAGCATCTTCTATGTGACGATTTGCAAAGTCTTTATGAGCAAGGATATACTTTTTTTTATAAATATAAAGCTGTACATGTGGCACAAATCTAATACAGCCAAGTAACACCATCCCAAACTTAAAGTACAGTGGAACAAGCATCATGCTACGGAGCTTCATGCTACATTTTGACCATGCCTAGATGACTGGCACATAGCTCCACCGACATTTTAGCTCTCAGCTTGGATGGTACAACAACTCTCAATCTCCACATGAGACAAATCCCGTCAAGGGCAAGTTCATCCAGGCATTGGTAAACTGTGGGGACTGAAGTTTCTTCTGCACATTCCAGCCATTTTGGACGGCCATGTAGACCTGAGACAGTGTTTTGGTCTTTTCTAGTTTCCCTTTGGATCACCTCTACTGTAAAAGGAAGACTTTCAATTTGCATTAGAGGGAATATGTCAAGAGGAGTGTCCTTTTTTGTAAGTTTTTCAGGTATTTCCTTTTCCAAGCGTAAACAGGAGAATCCACTAGCATTTCCATGACTAGTCATCTTCTTGAATTCGACCTTGTTTCCTCCTAGAGAGAGAGCCCATCTCTGCATTCGTACCACTGCTTTTAGTGAAACAACCTTCAGTGGACTGAAAATGGGCATTAGTCATCGATGATCAGTAATGAGGGTAAACTCTCTCCCATACAGGTATTGGTTGAAACATTTTACATCTCTTTCTTTTTCAATCTCTTTATTATTAATAATAATATTATGAACAAAATACAATTGATATATTAATAAAGGGATTACAAACATACAAATTCCCATTACACATGAAAGAATACATAAGCAATGATTACAGTATAAATGAGTTTTCCCAAAACATGGACCATACAGTATATGTATGAACAAGGTAAATCTAGGTATTTCATAATATATGATATAAAAAAACAGAAAAAAGAAAAAAAATGATTGCAAAATTGACTAAACTACAATTTGAGACGTTTTACATCTCAAACCTGACTCGTCCTCTTTGTCAGTCTGTGCATAATTTTTCTCTGCATTGGTAAGGGAACGTGATACAAAGACTACGGAGTGGTAAATTCCATTGTTCATAACATGTAACATGACTGCACCTATACCATGAGTGAGATGACGACAGGTAAACTTCACTGGACGATGTGGATCATAATGTGCGAGTACAATAACCAACATGACCATTTCTTTTACCTTTTTGTAAGCCGCCTCACACTCTGTTCTTCCCGATGCATAGTCATAAGTTCAAGGGGTGGAGCACAGTAGCCAGGTTTGGCAGGAACCAATTATAGAAAATGAAAAATGCTAAAAAGGACTGCAACTTTTGCCATGTCCTTTGACCTTGGGGTATCCACCACTGCTTGAATTTTCAAAGCACACTTGTGTAGTGCTGGTGCATCAGTGGCACAGCCACAGTATGTAATGCTTGGCTTAAAGAATTCACACCTGCTGCATAATGCTCCAAGACCACAATCTTCTATTATTTTTAACACTGTCTTGAGGGTTTGATGATGTTTCTCATCATCCTTACCGGTAACAATAATGTCATCCAGGTAACACTGAGTTTCTCGGCAGACTTGCAGCACCTAATCCATAGCTTTCCACCAGATTTGCTACTCCAAAAATAAGCCTATTATAATGCTAAAGCTTTGTGTGAGGCTTCATGAGAAACACTGGAATCTTCTTCCATCTCCACCTTAACTAAGGCCTCAACTAAGACCACTTTGCAGAAGTGTTTTCCTCCAGAAAATCTGCAAGAATATCCTCTATCCTTGGCAGAGGGCATTGATCTACTTTCCGTACTGGGTTGATGGCGACATTAAAACGACGGCAGGTACTGACAGAAGCATTCTTCTTGGCAACTGGGACAACTGGTGTTGCCTATGGCTCCACTCAAGTCTGAAAGGAATTCCTTCAGCCTCCATGTGATCAAGCTCACTGGCTGGCTTATCGTGGATAACATAATGAACCAGATGGGCTTTGCAAAACTTGGGTGTGGCATTGTCATGCAACACTATTTTACCCTTGATACGTTTGAGTTTTCCAATGCCATCCTTGAATACTGCTGTGGCATCATCCAACACCTTTCTTAATTTGCTTTCAGTTGACTCTATTGCAAGGAATGTGGTGGATGGATCTCCAGTTAAGTTGTAGCTGTCTCAGGCACTCATTACCCCACAAAACAGTTCCTCCGGTTTTTACCACATACACACCCAATGTGGCTTGTTGTTTGCTGTATTTCACTGTTATGAATGTCAATACCACAGGAGTTATCTTTTCTCCAGGGCAAATTCTTAGTTGGACATCTGATGCCTTCAGTTTAGTACCATGGAAATGTGACTCAAACTCATTTTATGGAATGACTGAAACAATCGAGCCAGTGTCAAATTCCTTCTCAACTAATTTACTGTTCACTTTTGATGTAAGCTATATTGTTTGTCTCCTGTTATTTTCCACATTGTAAACCTCATTATCAGATTTTTCAATAACAACATGCAGATTAGTGTTCTTTTTGAAACTGCAACTTGATCTTTTATCTTTATCTCTTCCTAGTGCAGTCCATTTATTTTTTATCTGCTCAACATGCTCTTTGTATGTGTCCTACTTTGTTGCACTTCCTGAAAGTTTCACCTTTAAACCTGCATTGGTGTGGTGCACATGAGACCCTGCCACAACAGTAACAATTTGTTAGGCCAGCCAGTTTCTAGTTAGACATTGAAATTTTGTTCACGCTCACTTTTATTCCTGACTGCATTTCACTTGCAGCTCTGGCAGTTGCTTCCATTGATACAGTAATTTCAACTGCTGTTTGCAATGCAAGTCGTGCTTCAATTAGGAGCCGATTTTGAATGCCTTCTTGTAATATTTCACAAACTAACCAATCTGTCAGTGCATCATTAAGCCCATCATCGAACTGGCAATGCTCAGACAAGCTCATCAATTCAGTCACAACTCAATAGACAATAGACAGTAGGCAGTAAGTGCAGGAGTAGGCCATTCAGCCCTTCTAGCCAGCACCACCATTCACTGTGATCATGGCTGATCATACACAATCAGTACCTCGTTCCTGCCCTCTCCCTATATCCCTTGACCCCGCTATCTATAAGAGCTCTATCTAACTCTTTCTTGAATGCATCCAGAGACTTGGCCTCCATTGCCTTCTGGGGCAGAGCATTCCACATATCCACCACTCTCTGGGTGAAAAAGTTTTTCTGCATCTCTGTTCTAAATGGCCTACCCCTTATTCTTAAACTGTGGCCTCTAGTTCTGGACTGACCCATCAGCAGGAACATGCTTCCTGCCTCCAGCGTGTCCAATCCCTTAATAATCTTATATGTTTCAATCAGATCACCTCTCATCCTTCTAAATTCCAGTGTATACAAGTCCAGTCGCTCCAATCTTTCAACATATGACGGTCTGGTCATTCCGGGAATTAACCTTGTGAACCTACGCTGCACTCCCTCAATAGCAAGAATGTCCTTCCTCAAATTTGGAGACCAAAACTGCACACAATACTCCAGGTGGGGTCTCACCAGGACCCTGTACAGCTGCAGAAGGACCTCTTTACTCCTATACTCAATTCCTCTTGTTATAAAGGCCAGCATGCCATTAGCTTTCTTCACTGCCTGCTGTACCTGCATGCTTGCTTTCATTGACTGATGTACAAGAACACCTAGATCTTGTTGTACTTCCCCTTTTCCTAACTTGACTCCATTTAGATAGTAATCTGCCTTCCTGTTCTTGCCACCAAAGTGGATAACCTCACATTTATCCACATTAAACTACATCTGCCATACATTTGCCCACTCACCCACCCTGTCCAAGTCACCCTGCATTCTCATAACATCCTCCTGACATTTCACACTGCCACCCAGCTTTGTGTCATCAGCAAGTTTGCTAATGTTACTTTTAATCCCTTCATCTAAATCAATAATGTATATTGTAAACAGTTGCGGTCCCAGCACTGAACCTTGCGGTACCCCACTGGTCACAGCCTGCCATTCCGAAAGGGACCTGTTAATCACTACTCTGTTTCCTGTCAGCCAGCCAATTTTCAATCCATGTCAGTACTCTGCCCCCAATACCATGTGCCCTAATTTTGCCCACTAATTTCCTATGTGGGACTTTATCAAAAGCTTTCTGGAAGTCCAGGTACACTACATTCATTGTGCTCTCCCTTGTCCATTTTCATAGTTACATCCTCAAAAAACTCCAGAAGATTAGTCAAGCATGATTTTCCTTTCATAAAACCATGCTGACTCAGACTGATCCTTCTACTGCTATCCAAATGTGTCGTAATTTCCGCTTTTATAATTGCCCATCATCTTTCCCACCACTGACGTCAGGCTAACCGGTCTATAATTCCCTGTTTTCTCTCTTTCTCTCCTTTCTTGAAAAGTGGGACAACATTAGCCATCCTCCAATCAGCAGGAACTATTCCTGAATCTATAGAACATTGGAAAATGATTACCAATGCGCCCACAATTTCTAGAGCCACCTCTTTAAGTACCCTGGGATGCAGACCATCAGGTCCCGGGGACTTATCAGCCTTCAGACTCAACAGTCTATCCAACACCGTTTCTTGCCTAATATAAATTTCCATCAGTTCATCCTTTACCCTAGTTCCTTTGGCCACTATTACATTTGGGAGATTGTTTGTGTCTTCCCTAGTGAAGACAGATCCAAAGTACCTGTTCAACTCGACTGCCATTTCCTTGTTCCCCATAATAAATTCACCCGTTTCTGTCTTCAATGGCCCAATTTTGGTCTTAACTATTTTTTTGCTATTCATATACCTAAAGAAGCTTTTACTATCCTTTATATTCTTGGCTAGTTTACCTTCGTACCTCATTTTTTCTTGGCATATTGCCTTTTTTGTTATCTTCTGTTGCTCTTTAAAAGCTTCCCAGTTCTCCGGTTTCCCACTCATCTTTGCTATGTTATACTTCTTCTCTTTTATTTTTATACTGCCCTTTACTTCCCTCGTCAGCCACAGCCGCCCCTTACTCCCCTTAGGATCTTTCTTCCTCCTTGGAATGAACTGATCCTGCACCTTCTGCATTATTCCCAGAAATACCTGCCATTGTTTTTCCACTGTCTTCCCTGCTAGGGTATTGTTCCTTTGAACTTTGGCCAGCTCCTCCCTCATAGCTCCATAGTTCCCTTTGTTCAACTGTAATACTGACACATCCGATTTTCCCTTCTCTTTCTCAAATTGTAGGTTAAAACATATCATATTATGGTCACTAACTCCTAACAGTTCCTTTACCTCGAGGCCCCTGATCAAATCCGGTTCATTGCACAACACTAAATCTAGAAATTGCCTTCTCCCTGGTAGGCTCCAGTACAAGCTGTTCTAAGAATCCATCTCGGAGACACTCCACAAACTCCCTTTCTTGGGGTCCAGTACCATTCTGATTCTCCCAGTCTACCTGCATGTTGAAATCCCCCATGACAACAGTATCATTAGCTTTGTGACATGCCAATTTTAACTCTTCATTCAACTTACACCCTACATCCAGACTGCTGTTTGGGGGCCTGTAGATAACTCCCATTAGGGTCTTTCTACCCTTAGAATTTCTCAGTTCTATCCATACTGACTCTATATCCCCTAGTTCCATGTCCCCCCTCGCAAGGGACTGAATATCATTCCTCACCAACAGAGCCACCCCACCCCCTCTACCAGTCAGTCTGTCCTTTCGATAAGATGTATATCCTTGAATATTCATTTCCCAGGCCCTGTCCGCTTAAAGCCATGTCTCTGTTATTCCCACAACATCGTACTTGCCAATTTCCAACTGAGCCTCAAGCTCATCTACTTTATTCCTTATACTCCTTTTGATTCCACTTATGAAACCTAAAGCATTTTGCAAACAACAATGGTTTTGTCCTGTTTAGTTGGAGCAGTAAAAATTCTAAGAAAACTGTTTGCTTTTAAATTCAATGCAATCAGCAAAACTAGCACAAGCTGTTCATTGGCTACTTCATTTGCTTCAAAATACAGCTCAGCTCACTCAGTAAACAATGCCCAGTTATCTCTTGTATAATCGCTTTTTTTTAAAAAACTCAAACGTCTCACTGCACTTCAACAGGTACGTAGTCATGTTGGGTTCAGCTTAAAGCTTACTTATCACCACTTACGTTTTGTAACTCCAAAAAATAAAACCAACCAAAAGAAAAACTCAAGGAGACCGGGACAAATGTGTGTTCTCCGTTGTTACCTTTTACTATATGACGTGGTACCATCACGATGTATGCCATTCAAGGACTTTTCCATCTATCCCACAATGCATTATGTAAACAAGGTATGCTTAACCAAACAATATATTTACAATATTACTGAAATATTAAATGCACAACATTATCAATTCAATTACAATTCATAATCATTGGCTGCTGAAGACTCAGTACCAGGTAAATAATAATTGCTGTGTTTATCAAAATCTGTCTATAACTATTGGGCTATACTAAGTTTCAATGTGGCTCACAGTTCCATTGAGAACTGCCCAACCTCCATCCTCTGATGTACAGTTCGCCTTCAGCTTTCATTCAGGCAAGTTGCAGTATAGAAGTCACAAATGATTCAAAGGACTGATGTCAACAGACTGAACTTCTCCGCTGCTGAATTCAGCACTGACCCCAAGTGTTGCTTCACCCGGATGTTGCGTGGATTGGAGTGTATTAGCTAAAAGGAGTGGTTGTTCAAACTTGGTTTGCGTTCTCTGGTACATTGGACATGGAGAGGAAGTATAAAATTATGAGGGACATAAATAGGGTGAGAATTCTTTCCTCACAGGGTAGAAATGACAGAAACTTGAGGGCATAGCTTTACGGTGAAGTCAGTGGAGTGTGGAGTCTTAAGGAGATTAAAGGAGGCAAGTTTTATTTAACACATGCTTCGAGTGTACTGCCAGGGGTAGTGGTAGAAACCCTTACAACAACATTTAAGAGACATTTAGATTGGCATATGAACAGGCAGTTGCCAGCCAATGGTGTAGTGATATCTGCACCAGACTTCACTGTGAGTAATCCCAGGTTCAAATCCAGCTGATCCTTGACCGCTTTCTATCTGTGCTAGGTTGAGCATCAAGCTAGCAACTTGGCCTGAAGAAAGAAGACAAATGCTACAGAAACAGAAAGGGTGTCATCTGATAGAAGCAGTGGATGGACAGATACTGACCACATGCAGATAGATGGGATTACTTTAATTTGGCATTATGGTTGGCATTGACATGATCAGCCAAAGGGCCTATTCTTGTGCTGTTCTAATGTTTATGTTTCTGTGTTTTTTACCATCCAAAACAGTCACCAGTTGCAGAAGGTTGAAAGTACAGAGTTCATATACAATGCATTCCACAGGGTATCTTGGGTTTATCACGGATGTGAACATGAAACACAGACTAACTCTGGTTGGCTCGACTCAATGAAGGCAATGCAGACAAATAACTTCTCCAATTTTTTTAAAACGCTCTCTATTTCTGTGATTAAAGAGTTCACTTTGACTTGATTGACAAACGGTGAAGAGGATTGGTAATAACAAGAGAAAATGGAAGCAGAAACTAAAATTAAATCCATGAAACTGATTGGTTTTAGTGCTGCTGCATACCATCTGCTCTCCAGTTAGCACAAGGGGAAGTCAAAATGAACTCCTACGTATGTCAGAAGAGAATTCCAGAACAATACACAAAAGCAGTAAGACTGCAATTTGACTGACTTCAACGCTGCAAAGTCAAAGGATGAGACTCCAGATCAAAACACCAAACCATCAGGCCGTCACACACAACTTGCAAAACTTGGCTAAACTAAAACACTAAACTTGAAATATTAACACATCGTACACTGAAATGTGCAGACAGAATATATCCTGATGGACTAATCTACTATTTGAGATACCGAGCCTGATTTGGACTATTATTATTAGGTCAGCTATCGGGTGAAGCTTAATACATAAAATTTCAAGTGACTGAGCTATCCTGCTGGCATGGTGCTTGGTTTCATTAGATACACATTTCTAAAACACCACTGTGCATGGATGTATGCCACATCCTAATTTCAAAGCTGAAGTGTTGGCATACTGATACTAATATAGACCCAATCCAAAGGAAGTGCTGAAGGTAGATGCTCTATTAAATACTACTGCCTATAAATTGGCTAGCACTGGTAAGGGAACATCATTTAGCAGGTTTATCATTATTAATACATTAATGCATGCAAGGTAGTGGACCATGTGCAATGCAGAACACCTAACTACAAACATGTCAAATCTGCAAGTTCTTGCCAAGACTGCTTGAATTACTTCAACTGTTAAATAGTTACCAAAGAGAAATATAACATAGAAAGGTACAGCACAGAGTAATGCATCCACAGTGATGAAGTGTTTTGAAAGGCTGGTGTTGAAGCATACCAGCTCCTGTCTCAGTGGTAACTTGGATCCACTCCTATTTGTCTAACATAGCATCAGGAGCATAGTAGATACCATCTCATTGGCTCTTCACACAATCATGGAACATCTGGACAACAAAGATGTATACATCAGGATGCTCTTTATCGACTACAGTTCAGCATTTAATACCATCATCCCTCGAAACTAATCACTAACAAGGCCTCAATACCCCCTTGTGCAATTGGATCCTAGATTTCCTCACTTACAGACACCAGTCAGAAACACCTCCACAATCTCCATCACCACAGGTATGTGTGCTTAGCCCCCAGCTCTACTCACTTTACACCTATGACTGTATGGCCAAGTGTACAGGTCCAACACCGTATTCAAGTTTGCTGATGACACCAAGTGATTTAGCCAAGTGATGACCACTGATGTGGACTGTATCAAAGGTTGGTATGAATCAATATAGAAGAGGGAGATTGAAACTTTGCCTGAGTGGTGTCATTATAACAACCTCTCACTCAATGCCAGCAAGACCAAGGAGCTAATTGCAGATTTCAGGAAAGGGAAACCAGAGGATCATGAGCCAGTACTCAAAGGATCAGAGGTGGAGAGGGTAGATAAAATTTAAATTCCTGGGTGTCAATATCTCATAGGACCTGTCTTGAACCCATCATATAAATTTAATTGCCAAGAAAGCACAACAGCACCTCTGCTTCCTTGGAAAGCTACGGAGATCTTGCATATCATGCATAACTTTGACACACTTCTCTAGATAGCAGTGGAAAGTGTATTGACATGCTGCATTACAGCCTGGTATGGGAATACTAATGCCTTTGAATGAAAAATCCTTCAAAAGTTAATGGATTCAGCCAGTACCTAACGAGTGAAGCCCTCCCAATCATTGAGCACATCTACTTGAAATGCTGTCATAGGAAAGCAACATCTATCAAAGATCCTCACCACCCAGGCCTTGCTCTTTTCTCGCTGCTGCCATCCGGTAGAAGGTACAAGTGCCTCAGGACTCAGACCACCAAGTTCAAGAACAGTTACTAACCCTCACCCATCAGGCTCTTGAGCAAAAGAGGGTAGCTACACTATTCTATTGAGATGTTCTCACAACCCATGACCTCACTTTAAGGACTCTTTATCTTGCTATTTCATGCTTGCATTATTTATTGGTATTTATTTATAGTTGCATTTCAACAGTTTGTCTTCTTCACTCTTGCTCTTTCATTGACCCATTTACAGTTACTATTCTACAGATTTGCTGAGTATACCTGCAGAGAAAGGAATCTCAGGGTCGTATGTGGTGTCATGTATGTACTCTGATAATAAATTTTACTTTGAACATCCTTCCTATAGTGGGGTGACCAGAACTATATTCAACACACCCCTAGTTGTGGCCTAACCAGAGGTCTATAAAGTTGCAGATAACCTCTTGACTTATGACCTCAATGCCTCGACTAATAAAAACAAGCTTTCCATAAGACTTCTTAATAACCCTATTGGCTTACTTAGCCACTTTCAAGGAGCTATAAACTTCAACCCCAAGAACTCTCTGCTCAGCAACACTCTCTCATGCCTTAACAGTGTACTGTCTCCTTGCATTTGACCTACTTTTACCAGATAAATATGCAACACTTCATATTTATCTGGGTTAAACTCCATCTGTCATTTCCCTGCCCATATCTGCAACTAATCTATATCACACTGCATTCTTTGCCAGTCTTTGACACTATCCACAACTTCACCAATATTGGTATCATCTGCAAACTTACTAACCCACTCATCTACATTTTCATCCAGTTCACTTACATGTATCACAAACAGCAAAGGTCCCAGCACAGATCCCTGTGGAACACCACTAATTACAGACCTCCAGCTCGAATAAGTCCCTTCAACCACTACCCTCTGTTTTCTATGCTAAAGCCAGTTCTGAATCCAAACTGCCTATTCACCATAGACCCCATACATCTTAATCTTCTAGATTAGCCTCCCATGAGGGGCTTTGTCAAACGCCTTACTATAATCCACGTAGGCATAATCCACTGCTCTACTTTCATCAGTCTCTCTCTTCACCTAGTTAAATAACTCAATCAACTTGATAAGACACGACTTGCCCCGCACAAAGTCATGCTGGCTCTTCCTAATTAGGCCATGGATTTCCAAATGCTCGTGCATCCTATCCCTGACAATTTTCTCCAGCAATTTCCCTGCAACTGATGCAAGACTCACCCGTCTATAGTTTCCAGGATTTTCCCTTGTTCCCTTCTTAAAAGGGGTACAACATTAGTCACTCACTTGTCCTCCAAGACCTTGCCTGTGCCAAGAGAGGACATGAAGATTTTAGTCAAATCCCCAGCAATCTCATCTCTTACCTCACTTATAACCTGGGGTAAATCTCATCAGGCCCTAGGGACATTCAACTTATTACTCCTCAGGGGACCTAACACTTCCTCCTCCTGTACCTCTAAGCGCCCTAATGCATTTATGCACTCAGCACCAATCTCTTTGCCCTCTATGCCATTTTCCTTGGTAAATACTAAAGTAAAATACTCATTAAGGACCTCACTCACAGTCTCCACATGTTACATGACTCTCCTGTTGAACGGGATTAAAATATGTTCTGAAACTACTCCAAGAATATTGTTGTACATTTTACCTATCTAACATTGAGAAAAGTCAAGTAACATCAGTATACACATATTAATGATTGGTTTCTCCTTCAAATAAATAGTAATTATAAATGTAGTTTAGCAATGAGTTTTCAGAGACTTTCTGATCTGACAGCTTTTGGAATATTCAGTTCTGGATTTCAACACAAAGAAGCCTCGATTTTGCTGTTAGACTTGCTTTGTTCTGTTTCTCTGTTAGACTTGCTTGAACCTCACTTCCTGATTTCTGTTCCAGATTCAATTCAAACACAATTTCAATATTGAATGGTTCGCCATCCCAACATAAAGAACATCCTCAGCTTATGTATTCTGCCCATCTTGTAATCTTTTACCTTAACAACCATTCAAAGCATTTGGTTGTTTTTGAGAGTGTCATGTCAGCCAGATGAAAGGTGTGGCCTAACCAGAGTTATCCAGTATATTTAAAGTCACAGTGCTGAAGACATTGGCCTCAGAGAGGATGCTGATGTCGATGCACGTATCCTGCCAGTGAATTTAAAGGATTTTCAAGTAATAATGCAGGTGGCTTCCTTGTAGTGCCTGTTGTAAGTAGTCCAAGTTGCAGAGACACATAGACCCATAAGAAACTAGGAACAGGAGTAAGTCAACAAACCCATCAAGCCTCCCTGACATTCAATATGACTCTGGTTAAACTATACTGGCCTCAACTTCACCTCTGTCTTTGCTTCAGGACAACAGGGATTTTTATTACTTGGTAGGCCGTGTTCTATGTCAGGTTTTGCTCCCTTAACTTTCAGATATTCTTGTCCTCACATGTCCAAAGACTGCATTGGTGCATCAGAAATAATAGCATACTTCATCACTGCTGACTGTCTTCATTAAGAAATGCCTACTGAGAAATGGGATAAAGTCCTGGATTTCTAACTGCTGTCCTTTATGCATGGAGAATGATATTGTAGTGGGGGGAGACTGGTAGAAAACTTTAGTTTTGCAGACATTAAGGACAAGGCCGATTTTCTAATGTACTTTGTGCATATGCAAGCTTTGTCTCTGTAACACTGACATAGCTCAAAGACTGAAGTTCGGGTACTGTGCTGGGGCAACATACAAAGGCAACAAGTTTCTCATTTGTCTTATAGATTATTCCCATCCAGCTAAAAACTTATTTAAAACTAGTTGCAGCACCTTGGCAAAAAAATTAGAGAAAAGCTTTGGGTCAAGGATACTGCTTTGTATGGTACTGGTGTTCATGGAGCAACTCCTTTGTGAATTTATTGGCTTAGATCAAAATCTGCAGGCAATCACTAGCTGATAGTCAAGTTTCAGAAAGATGATCCATAGACTCTCTTAATTAATACCAAAGACATCCCGAGGTCAGAAATGGCCACACAGTGAACTTACCCAAGAAAGAAGCTTCATGGTACAGTGGTGTAGATACAAAACCTGGTGCCTCACAGCTGCAGTTCTAGTCCTAATTTCCAATGCCGTCAGTGTGGAGTTCACATCTTCTCCAGTGACTGCACTGGTTTCCTCTGAGTGCTGCACTTTTCTCCCACGTCGCTGCAGTGTCTGGGATGGAATGCATTGGGGAAATTGCCACTAGTGTGTATCTGAGTAATTGAATGTAGAATCTTGAGAGAATTTAGGGAAAGGTGGGGAGAGTAAAGTGGGATTAGTGTTGGATATGTGTAAATGGATGTTTGATGAGCAGCACAGACTGGGTAGGCCAAAGGACCTGAACAACATACATTTCATGCCATATTATTCTACGAATGCCAGTTGTTTTGCTGCCATTACTGCCTATGGCATAGCTACTAAACTTACCCAATCCTCACTATCCAAACTATAAACCTCTCTGTTGAAATTGCTTTTGTTGTTTCTCCTAGCCTTGGATCTGCAAGGCATCACAATACAACATTATATTTGGAAAGAGAAACACATGGATTTCCTCAGCTGAAAAAGAGATCACCATTGTAATGATAGCAATGGACTGAACTGGTTTGACTGGTACACTAGATTAATTATACATAAGACATTCTGCACATAAGACATTGTACATAAGACATTCTGCAGATGGTGGATATCCAAAGCAACATACATAGAATGCTGGAGGAGTTCAGCAGGTCAGGCAGCATCGATAGAAGTGAACAATCAACATTTCAGACTGAGACTTTTCTTCAAGACTAGTCTTGGCCTGAAACATCGACTGTTTGTTCATTTCCATGGATGCTGCCTGACATGCTGAATTCTTCCATTATTTTGTGTATGGCACTATATTAATTCCCTGCCATTTACAATGACACATGCAAGTTCCAATATCAGCTTCTGCAAGCTCAACAGCTTTGACTTAGTTTATTCATCAGATAGTTCACATACAAATTTCTGCATAAGGCACTATCTAAAAAACATAATTGCACTGCAAGGATAAGTTATGTAATGAAACAATATCCTACAACAGGAGTGGGGAAGGCATTAAGTCAGTGGCAGATTAGTCAGTGCTGATCATTGGTACACAGCTGAAATTGGTAGAGTTTACTATCCGTCATCGGCAGCATGGGTTGGTCAGGGTGCTACTAAAGTTAATGGTTCAACTTGTGATTAACGAACAATGGCTGAATCAGCAGGTAAGTGGTTAGAAAGAGGGAAAGGAGTCAATTTAACAAAGGGTAACTACCTACCATAAAGTGCAATTGCCCCAAGCTGGGTTCTTTCAAGTTTCCTTCAAAGGCACAGAAGTATGACTGCAAATTAGGGAAACATTATACACCACTCCACACTCAGCATTTTCTAGATAGATACTTTATTCATCCCCATGGGGAAATTCAACATTTTTTCCAATGTCCCATACACTTGTTGTAGCAAAACTAATTACATACAATACTTAACTCAGTAAAAATATGATATGCATCTAAATCACTCTCTCAAAAAGCATTAATAATAGCTTTTTTTAAAAGTTCTTAAGTAGTTTACTTAAATACATTAAATACAATCAACCCCGGCACTTTAACATGTCTTACTCCTGGCGGTTGAATTGTAAAGCCTAATGGCATTGGGGAGTATTGACCTCTTCATCCTGTCTGAGGAGCAATGCATCGATAGCAACCTGTCGCTGAAACTGCTTCTCTGTCTCTGGATGGTGCTATGTAGAGGATGTTCAGGGTTTTCCATAATTGACCGTAGCCTACTCAGTGCCCTTCGCTCAGCTACCGATGTTATACTCTCCAGTACTTTGCCCACGACAGAACCCGCCTTCCTTACCAGCTTATTAAGACGTGAGGCGTCCCTCTTCTTAATGCTGCCTCCCCAACACGCCACCACAAAGAAGAGGGCACTCTCCACAACTGACCTATAGAACATCTTCAGCATCTCACTACAGACATTGAATGACGCCAACCTTCTAAGGAAGTACAGTCGACTCTGTGCCTTCCTGCACAAGGCATCTGTGTTGGCAGTCCAGTCTAGCTTCTCGTCTAACTGTACTCCCAGATACTTGTAGGTCTTAACCTGCTCCACACATTCTCCATTAATGATCACTGGCTCCATATGAGGCCTAGGTCTCATATATGCCTAGGCCTATATGCTCCATTGTCTGATTTATGTAAGATCTCAAACAAAAACTGTACATTTCATGTAAAGACCTAGCTAGCAAATTGGACCCAACTACTGCACAATTAAGGATAGAAGACAATTTTTAACCATGTACTTTTGCTCCATTATTGTGTTTATTGCTGCGATATTGACCTGGCAAATGTCTCACCAAGTGTTGCCAAGGACTATGTTATAAAGTCAAACAGCATGGAAGTGTGCCCTTCATCCAGCTTATGCATCTCAACCAAAATACTGATCTCCCTCATCCATGTGTCTGTCCAAATGTCTACCAAATGTTGCCATTGTACTGGCCTCAATTACTTCCTCTGGCAACTCGCTCTATATATGTTCCACCCTCTTTGGGGAAAAATTGCTCCTCAGATTCCTATTAAATCTTTCACCTCTCATCTTAAACCTATGCCCTCTGGTTCATGATTCCCTATTCATGAGATAAAAGCTGTGTGCATTCAGGCTATTTATGTCCCTCATGGTTTTGTATACCTCAACTACAAACGTTTGTAGATCATCCCCCTTGGCCTCCAAGGAATAAAGTCACAGCCTGCCCAAACTGTCTCTATAACGCAGTATCTTGAATCCTGGCAACACCTTCATCAATCTCCTCTGTATCCTTCCTATAGCAAAATAGCCAAAGCTGAACACAAAGCTGCACTCCAGGTGCAACCTCTCTTAAACAACCTCTCTTAAACTGATCTGTTAAACAACTCCAACGGAACATTCTAGTATCTATGCTTAGTACTCTAACCGATGAAAGTCAGCTTGCCAAAATCCTTCTTCATTACTGTCTACCTGTAGGTCACTTGCAGGTAGTTCGGTTCCCAGAGTTCAAACCACCCACGCCAAATGGTTACTCGACTAATCCATGCAACTTGTTGGCTAATGCACAACTATTGTTAGCTATTGATACAATGTTCATCTTGTTGTCATTACATTGGACTGCATTTTGTTTCGGAAGTGTTACTTCCACAGAAATTAATTTTTGTTATGATAGACAGCTTGAAACTGAACATAAGTATTATTTTAGACCACTTGTATCATGTAGAAATTTGGAGAAATGAGAAATTAATTTTTATTGAATACAATACATTTAATTGCATAACAATGTTGACACTTTGCAATAGCTCAACAAAGCTGAAAATGTTTTGTTGATGATTTTTGTTTATATTTAGGCTTCTTGGTTAAGTGTCCAACAATAATCAGCCAGCATTCATAGATTCCAGTTGCCCTGATAAAGTTTCTACATGACCACAATGTCCTGGTGAAAGAATCCTTTCACCATACTCATCACTGACACCAGCAAGATTTGCAGGGAAGAAGTCTGAGTAGGAATGTGGAAAATGTATCTTTATTGACATGTTGCATTCAGTTTAGAATGTTTGAAGTATGTTCTTAACCAGTTTCACGTAGATTGGTGCTCTGTAGTGCCAAGAAAATTGTCAACAACATCCTTGATTGCCTTCCATGCGATTTTCTCCAGTCTCACTACAAGTTCTTTGAAATTGCCTGTCATTGATGACCTATTAGATTTGTGGACCAACAAAAATGTTTTCCTTAATCTTGGCATCAGTTAGCCTGGAAAACACCTGTCTCAAATATTGAAATCCTTCATGGAAATTTTTGTGCCTGGTGACAGCAGTTTCCATCCTTGCAGTCTTGGGGTATTCAATGGATTTCTTGTTTTTAGCAGAGGAACCAGACACACTGGTCAGACAGAATTAGCAGTCTGTCACATGATCCTTCTGCTCTCACTATATCACTGAGACAGTGAATGGAATTGACTTCCGAGTACCTTTCAGCCTATCTCTAAGATCAACTGCGCATGTTGTGCATCAAATGTGAGGAGCCCAGGCTTTACAACCAGTATTGCTCTTAGGCTTTCCACCTTGCCTAAATCTGCCCAGGCGTGCCTGGACAAGATTGAAAACTTTCCAGCTTACATTATGGGCAACATTTTAATTGACTTGAATTATGAACTGAAATAACAAATATAGGCGATTAACAAAAAAGGTGCATGATAGGGAAATAAAATGTCATGCTGATTTTCATGATCAGCAGCCCAAAATCCATAAGATACACCCAAAAGTATTCTGAAAGAAAAATCTTTGTTGTCCACTGTTATTATGAACAAGTGATTTAATCAGAAAAATATTGCTGAGAAAGTATATTATTTTAGGGACTCTGATAGAACTGAATATGTACTTGGAGGATCAACAGAACTAAAGTCGGAAGTTATTTTAAAATGAAACAGAAGACAAATAATATCATGCTGAGTCACAAGTAACATGTACGCCACACACATGTCTGGTTTCTTATAAGAGCAAGCCAATGAACTTGACTTTCAATAAATTACCATCACCAAGTCACTCAACATTAAAATCTTGAAGGTTATGGTTGAAAAGCAATTCAATTGAAACATTTATTACAATGGCTGTTACTACTAAGAAAGGTTGACGACATGCGCCTGGTTGTAAATAACTTAGTTTTGCTGCTCAAAGTTTCATCATTCTCTGCAAGGGGCATTAAAAGTGACATGGAATATTTTGCACTTACTCTGGAACAGAGCTAATAAGACTCAAAAAGTCTTACACAAATCAAACCAAACAATGCAACTTGATGGCACTTCACTCACTAACTGAAACATCTACTCACGTTACAGCAGTGTACAGTGGCTGCAATGTGAAGTATCATGAGGATATTATATCTATTCACAAGAGGAAATTACTCATGATACACTGCACTAATTGACCACAACTTCTCACTCACTGATTTTCCTCAGCACCACTTTGAAAGCAAGAAAATTCAAGTGGTAGGTAAAAACAGGCAAAGCATTTTATATACAAGAGAAAATCTGCTGATGCTAGAAATCCGAGCAAAGTCTTCACCTGTGAGTTTGTTAGGGTCATATACTGTGTCCAGTGCTCCAGGTGTGGCCTCCTGTATACCAGTGAGGGCCAACATAGATTGGGAGACTGCTTCACTGAGCATCTATGTTCCATCCACCTGAAAAGCAGGATCTCCCAGTGGCCATTCATTTTAATTCCACTTCCCATTCCCAATCCGATATGTCCATCCATGGCCACCTCCACTGTCATGATGGAGCCACACTTAGGCTGGAGGAACAACACCTTATATTCCCCGTGTGGGTAGCCTCCAACCTAAAGGCATGAACATTGACTTCTCAAACTTCCAGTAATGCCCCATACCCCAACCATCCTCCACCATTCCCCATCCCTTTTGCCCTCCCTCACCTTATCTCCTTGCCTGCCCATCGCCTCCCTCTGATGCTCCTCCTCCCTTTTCTCTCTTCCATGGCCTTCTATTTCTTTTACCAATTTACTTCCCAGCCTTTTACTTCATCCCCTCCCCCTTCAGATTTCATCTATCACCCTGCATTTCTCTCTCCCCTGCCCCCACCCTTTAAATCTACTCCTCAGTTTTTTTTCCTCCAGTCTTACTGAAGGGATTCAACCCAAAATGTTCCCTAGATGCTGCTCGGCCTGCCGAGTTCCTCCAGCATTTTGTGAAAGCATTTTATATAATCACAAAGGATTCTACGGCTGCTCTAAATTCAAAATGCTGGAGGAACTCAGCAAGCAAGGCAGCATCTGTGGAAATAAATACACAGTTTACATTTCAGGCTGAGACCCTTCATCAGGACTGGAAAGAAGGGGGAAGAAGCCAGAATAAGGTGGTGGGGAAGGGGAAAGAGAACAAGAAGGGTGACAGATGATGCCAGGTGGGGAGCTGAAGTAACAAGCTGGTGGGTGATAAATGGAAAAGGTAAAGGGCTGGAGATGAAGGAATCTGACAGGAGAGGAGAGTAGACCATGGGGGAAAGGGAAGAAAGAGGGGCACCAGAGGGAATTCAAGTTATCATGAACACTTGAGCTATAACAGTTTAAGGGTAAGCAATTACACTGACCTATAAATTCCTTCCACAATGCTCAAAATAAAAGTTGTGCAGTTGAAGACCAGCTTAACACAGAGCAATGCTGCAATCCTTTTGTGTCTTAGAAGGGAATTTGTTCCTCAGCTTCCCAGATGGATCTCAATAACACCAGAAACATTGTTCCAAGATGACTATTTCCACACCCCTCCCCCCCCCAAGTGATACCCAGTCCACAAAGAAGCTCAGGGGTTACAGAGATTTCCAAAAATTCTTCAAAGTAATATCATAGTGATGCACCATCAATAACTCTCGGAGACGTGAGGCGAGATATAGGTTTTTATTGGCTGGAAGAAAGAACAAGCAGCAATTGACCACCACACTACATCCTGGAGACTGAGGCTGGGGGTTGTGTCTCCAATTGTCTTTATACCAGGGTCCGTGGGAGGAGCCACGGTCAGTGGGAGGAGCCACAGGAGCAGTCAGCATGGGGGGCGTGTCCAGACAGGTATATGTAGTTCACCACACATAGTAATTGGAAAGGCCGTGTTATCTGAAAGAAGGCAGTGGTGACAGGGCAATTCATCCTCAGTATTCCACTGGAGAGTAAGCTTAGACTTTCTGATTCTGCTGGCTGTTTGAATGCAGAGCATGAGAGTGACTACTGAGCCTATATTTGATGAATTCAAACTATTACTGTACATGATAGTATGTTAATACTTATTCATTTACATTCAAACACTAGCATGCAGTACTCAAATATAACTTAGTATAGGAAAAGGATGATGCTGAAATCAGATCACAAAATCTAATTGTCTAATTACAGTAAAAAAAAAGGCATTCCTTTCAGTTTGCTAGTTAACCACTTGGAGACATTCAAAGGTAAATTAGAGGATATTGTTGCTTTGAAAATGATGATCAAGAAAAGAAAGGTACCCTCTTAAAAGATTGCTTCAAGTTTATAATAGCGGCACAAACTCATATACAGTATTTTAATTTAAAAAGGACAATAAAATAGTCTATTTTTTCCTTAATTATAACTGATGCAGAATGATGCCAAATAATTTTGATTGCAATCAAGAACCATCTTCCAATAACAATGACTGAAGCTTAGCTCTGCATTATACATGAAATCCAGATATAAAAATGATTACCTTGAAGTAAGCAAATTTATATGCTGATTAGAAGAGGCTACGCTTCACCAATTTTATAGTTCCCTTCTGCAGTTCAGCAACCTTCTTGAGGTATTTTATTTTTGTCAGATAGCTTTGACATCTTAAAAACACAGGTGAAAATGTGTCCAGATGGACTATCTATAAAGTTGCTTTTGCTCCCGGTAGTTAAGTCAAAACTCAAAGAATTTTGGCTTTGTTTCTCCAGTATATAAAATTTATGAATTACACACTATAGCACAAATTGTGAAATGGCATACAATATGTTAACAACTAAAAATTATATGATAATTAGGAAATTATCAAACTGCAAACACTGAATTCATTGTTGATCTTTTTCTTCATGATAAGGCTAATTCTTTTACTGAAACGTGGAGTGAGGAAAATTCAACTGAGCAAACATTTATACACTGATATCCAACACTGAGTTTTTATAAGACGACTTCAAGTAGCCCGTTATAGTTTAAAGTACTATGTAACGGAATCAATTTTTTTAAACTGCATGAATAAGATTGTACCAACCAATGCATGCTGTACAACTTTCAAAAAAAAAATTGGCAAACTGCTGTAGTCCATTTTGTAGATGGAACACCAGAGTAGTTGATGGACCAATCAGCATAAATGCAATACCATTAATATAGGATTAAGATTTCTACGGTAGCACTTCTCCAGCAGGTGGGAAAGATTCCATCAATTTCCTTACCCGAGCCTCATAGATGCTGAAAAAAATACTTTGAGGCATCAGTGCCGGAAAGTTTGCACAAAATAGCTCACAAAGAAGAAAAAAATCTGCAGGTGCTGGAAATTGGAGCAACACACACAAAATGCTGAAGGAACTCAGCAGGCCAGGCAGCATCTATGGAAAAAAGTACAGTTGGTGTTTCAGATCCTGCCAAAGGGTTTCGGCCCGAAACGTTGACTGTACATTTTCCATGGATGCTGCCTGGCCTGCTGAGTTCCTCTAGCATTTTGTGTGTGTTGCATAAAATACTCAGGTCTTGTTCTGCTTAATAACCACAAGATTAGTGGCTGGAATACTTAAGATTCTGCTTAATATTTATTCAGAAATATTGATAGTGGTGACTTCAACAGTCACGATGCCATTGAAAGCCAAAGGGAGAGTTTTAAAATCTAGGCACAAGAGATGGGGGTGGGGTTAGTTCCATCTATTCCTACACACTTATTCACCCACTGACTCTCTTGTGAGGCAGAAAGGGAAAACTATAAAGCAATGAGAACAGGGGTGCGGGAAGAGAAGGGTGTGGACAGAAAGGTTAGAGAACAGCACAGGTCATCTGTGATTCAGTCTCCTTATCTGCACTCAATCTCATCAATGTAGAGGAGGCCCATCAGATCACCAAATGCAGCAGGCAAATTTGAAGGAAGTGCAATTGAATTGTTGAAACATCAGGAGGGTGCTTAGGTCCCTAATGAGGGAGGAGATGTTGCATCTCCTGTGGTTGCAGGAGAATGTACCAGGGATCAGAAAAGCATTAGTGGAGAGGGATGAGCAGGGAGTCATCCAGGGAGTAGTTCCTGTAGAAGGCAGAAAGAAGTGGGCAGGAGAGGACACGTCTCATGTCTTCTGCTTCTCATGTGTAGGAGGAGTGCAAAAAATGGAGATACATTTGAGCTTCTGCGTCAGCCCTTGATGCTTCTCAAGTCCAACGGCATTACCATTCTCATTAGCACATTTCATATGTTTAGCCCTAGAGGTGCCTCACATAGTTCACCCCTTCCATATCAACTACGGGCACATATTAGTGCAAAAGTATTATCTATCCCCTTGAGATATGAACTGGTTATGCATTTTTTCACATACACAAACATCACTGCTAGCAGTTTGACAATTGTTTTAAAATCCATCTTATTAGAGATTAACATTGGCTGGGAGTTGTGTCCCATTCATTACCTAATGCCTTAATGTTGTTAGATCATGCTCTTCTTCATTATCATTAGGTAAAGTGAACACAATTGTTTCCATTTCTGATGCTATGACCGAGAAAAATTCACTGATAAGCAGATAGAGATGATTGGAGCCATGAAATTGCTGAGGAGCTCTGCAGAGACTACTGGGACTGTAATTGGTTTCCCATATTACATCTGCCTTTATTCGGAGCTTTCACAGATACTAAAAGTGAAATAGATGGATGGATGAATGGATGGATGGATGGATAAATAAATAAATAGATAAATAAATAAATGGTGCGGGATCCGATAATAAATTAGGGGGAAATTTCATCAAACTCTTGCTCTGCTGCTGAAATTGATGCAAAATCTAGTGATGGTGCACAGCCTTGACAGAGCTCAAATAGCAGTCCCAGGTTACCACAATCATGTGGGAGTCTTAAACTCAGAAGGTATATCTTAGCAAGATTGCTGGAAAATCCCAGCAAATCATGTCAGTTCAGTCTCGAACTGGCATCATTTTAGCACTTAAATAGAATTACTCAATGTGGACAATCAAAAAAAAAATTATGAAGAATTCATTAATTTGAACTGATTCAAAAATGAATACATATTAAATATGTTATGCCAATAGGAGTGTTATTATTAATATTGAAGTTGTGACTAATCAAAGTATTTTCAGCCCTGAACCAATTTTAGCACATATTTTTTCCAAAATTCTTAAGTTTTACCTTTGGTACTCCACAAATCAATTGAGTCTTGGGTTGCTTTTTTGCTAAGCATATAAATAGCCATTGTTTTGTTTTTGAACAAATATCTGGAAATGGAACTTCTGGAACAGCAGCAAGATAAAGATTTCAAATTCTTCTATGATCATATTTCTAAATCTTCTTCAAGAACACAACTCTTCAGAGTAACAGTAGTCTTCCAACTTTGGTTTTCTAATCAGCTCTAAATTTAAATTTCAAAATCAAATCAAGATTGATTTATGTAATTTCCTGTACATTAGAGAAATGGAGAATTAAATAATTGTTACTCCGGATCTGATGCAGCACAAAAAAAACCACAATTGATAAAGAACACAATAAATATTAATGCATTAGACAGCTTATATACAGATTGATTGTATGTCTATAAAGTGATGCTAGGCACAAGAGGGTCTGTACATAAAGTGACTGACAGGAAATAAGAAAGTAGTGGTGGTTGGAGATGTAGAAGGTTAGGTTGGTGGGTGGAGTTGCTGATCAGCCTTACTGTTTGAGAAAATAATGACTTCACTATGAATATTTTTGCCTCAACTTTCTAGGCTCCATGATCTTCAATTCTTTTGCCAATTTCCACCTTCCCCATATCTTTCTGATTTCTTCCATGCTTTAGGATGCCCCTTAAAATTTGTCTATCTGGCAAAGCTTTTGGTCTCAGCATGTGGCTTGGCATTCTTTTTTTTCTCCTTTGTCACTAAGAACTGGTAAGTAAAATGAACACAATGCAACCACTGAACATTTCCATTTCTGATGTTAGGATTGAGAAAAATTCACAAGCAGATGAACTGCCCAAGGTGCAGACCTCTGCAACTGTGATTGGCTTCCCTTACCACATCTGCCTTTATCCATAGAATTTATAAATATTAAAAGTGAAATAATGAAAAAGTATCAAAACTACAGACATGCTGTTTCATTAAAGATGGATTATAAACCATTTTTATTTTGCAGGTCCATAGCAACTATCTCACTAGTTCAAAAATTCCGAAATTCCTTAAGTCGTAAAATCCTATATCCGATACATGTGTTACTATCTCTTAAAACAATTCCAATGTTGGAAAACATTGGCATTGTTTAATTATAATTAAAATTGTATATATATATATATATATATATATCTGAAACATCTAAAAAGAAACATCAGTATGTTTCTTCACAATACCATTGTTAAAAGGATCATCTGCAGGAAAGACAATTCTTATTAAATTTGAAACAGCCAGATGAAAATAATTTTTCCATAGCTACATTTCAGTTGATGATGTCTGATGATATCTGTTACAGAGTACCAAACAGGAGGAGCAACTGAATTACCACTCACTATTAAAAAGTGTGAGCCGAAGCTCATTATTTGTAATCAAATAACCTTGCTTCATTCGACTTCCCTCGTTCCATCACTGAACTGTCCCCAGAACTTATGGATTCACTTTCAAGGACTCTTCATCTCATGCTTTTGATATTTATTGCTTATTTATTTATGATTTTTTTCTTTCTTTTCATATCTGCAAGTATTTTGAGAGTAGGCAAAAAAAAGAATCATGAAATCGATGCTTCACTATCACAGCAAACAGCATATCTTAGCAGTACTTGGGAATCATAGTTTTTATTTATTTTGTTTAGCAATACATAAGTCCATAAGATATAGGAGCCGAATTTGGCCATTTGGCCCATTGAATCTGATCCAGCATTTCATCACAGCTGATCAAATTTTCCTCTTAGCTCCAATTTCCTGCCTTCTCCCCATATCCCTTCATGCCCTGGTCAATCAATAATCTATCATCCTCTGCCTTAACTATACATAAAAACTTGACCTCCACAGTTACATGTGACAATCAATTACACAGATTCACTGCTCTCTGGCTAATGAAATTATTCCTCATCTCCATTCTAAAAGGACCCTCCTCTTTTCTGAGGCTGTGTCCTCTGGTCTTAGATTGACCCATCATAGGAAACACCCTCTCCACATACTCTCTATCAAGGCCTTTCACCATCCAGTAGGTTTTAATGAAGTCACTCCCTCAAGTCTTCTGAATTCTAATGAATACAGGCTCAGAGTCATCAAATGCTCTTCAAATGACAAGCTATTCAATTCTGAAATCATTTTTATGAGCTTCCTTTGATTGCTCTCCAATTTCAGCACATCCTTTCAAAGGGGTCCAAAACTGTTCACAATATTCAAAGTGAGGCCTCACCAGTTCTTTATAAAGTTTCAACACTGCATAATGTATCAACATTACACCCTTACTTTTATATTCTAGCCGTCTTGAAATGAATACTAACATTGCATTTGCAGCACAGAATAGACCCTCCAGCCCAACTAGCTGCATTATCCAGCAATACACCCATTTAACTCTAGCCTCATCACAGTACAATTTACCGTGACCAACCTACTAACCAGTACAAGGGATGATTGATAAGTTTGTGGCCAAAGGTAGAAGGAGATGAGTTATACAGCTCTTGTTACATGTACATGCAATTCAACTCTTTGAGTGACTATGCAGAAAGTTTTGAAGTTTTCTAAAATTGACTCCTTCTACCCTAGGCCAGAAACTTATCAATCACCCCTCGTATGTCTTTGGGCTATAGGAGGAAACTGGAGCACCCAGAGGAAACCCATGTAGTCACAGGGAGAATGTACAAATTCCTTACAGCCAACACTAGAGGTGACCTCTGAACACTGAAGCTCTGAACTCTAAAGGGTTGTTATTACATAATATGTATTATATTATACATTTATGTACGGTGGATTCCAGTTAATTTGGGCAGCCATTTATTTGGGACAACTCTTAAAGAATAAAAACTAAATCAAGAAAATAGCCAGGGTTTTCCTTCTTAATTTGGGATACTATGTCACTTAGTTGGGACTAGTTTCTAACTAGCATCAGTCATGTGCATATGTGTGGCTGTTAAACAAGAGCAATCAGTTTCTAAATAGTACCGGTTGTGTACACTGGCCATTAAACACTACAGCCTACTTAGAGTAATCAGTTTTTAGTGTCAGTTCTGCATGTTTGTGTCCAAAAAGAATAGACTTTTGTCATTGATAGTTGGTGAGAAATAAGCAGTGAGATAATTTGTAGCTGTTTTGTTCACCGTGGTTTCAAGCATCAGGCTTGGAGCTACCAGTAATGATCAACAGTGTGAAAGTGAAACAATTTCACTGCTTCAATAAGTTAGGAGTTACAAAGTTATCAATAATCATCTTGAAAATTAAAATGAAAAGTAAGATTTGGAGTATGCAATCATCTGAAATGTTATATGAAGGCAGTTCACTGTCTACACTAGATGTCTGCGCTAATTCTGTTAATTTACAGTCAAATCAATCAAAAAATGACAGTTATCAATGGAAGAATTCATCTAATAGGGATTAATACAGTTTTCTAGTTCCTTAGAGGTATTGGTAGTGTTCTAATTTGTTCTGTACTTTGTTTAAATACATAAATTGTTACTCAGTTAAACTTGAAATTAAACTTGTATTAAAGGCTTTAATACACCTTTTAACTATTTCCTTGAAAGTTCAGCTAATTGGGGCAGGTGCCTAACTGGGCCAAAAATGTACTGATCCTGATACAATTAACTGGAATCCAATGTCTTACATAATATGTCATTAATATTATTACATAGTAATGGGCAGATCCTTCATTTTGCACCAAAAGTAGACAGGAAACCTTATTTCTCTGTCATTTCAAGAATTGACATGCCATTTGACTGATAATGTGCAAACACTGCACAGTTACCCAAACAATGCTCAAGGATTATGCAAGGAACAGAAATAATTTGGCTTTCACTAGTCCCTGGCAAATTAGAAACAAGTTACCAGTACTTGTTATGAGCAACGACTAAAGATGCCTCAGTGGACCACTCACCAAATGCTTGCAATTATCGGAGATGAATGGATTTCTGGATTTCTTCCTCTGATTTTCAATTACTGAATGCCCCTTTCACAGTCAAGTAAAACAGAGTTCAAAGATCATACCTTGAACCTCTTGTTAATGCTATAAAGAATCACTTGTTAGAGGCTTCTCTTTTCAATAGTTCAATAGTTCCATTTAATATCAGAGAATGCTGGCAATATACAACCTGAAATTCTTGCTCTTCAAGGACATCCATGAAAACAGAAGAGTGCCCCAAAGAATGAGCGACAGTAAAAGCATTAGCACCCCAAAGCCCCATCCTACACCCCCTTCCACACACAAACAAGCAATAGCAAAGCACCCAAGACCATTATCAGCGGTACAATAAAAACTAATTGCTCACCCGACAATGTGGCATACCATAGTGTGACCTCCTTTCACAACGAGAGAGACCAACAAATGCAAACAACTTGCTGTTTGTGGTGTAAAAGTCTGCCTCATCACCATTTTCTCCGCAACGTTGTATTTTCAAATTTGGAAAATCCCAAAGGCTTGATTCTTCCACCGATTATTGCTTGCTACTGGTGCAAACCTGAAAACATCAGCTTCTGTATTAAGTTAATCCTACTCTATCATATTACCACCTCCCTCAAACCTCATACCCCCTTGCCAAATATCTTGGCACAGTACTGCAACCCTTCGGCAAGTCAGACAACATTGCACTTGGCCCCAAAATGAGTCAGCCCATGTAACTTTGCCTATCTTCACAACATTGTTTCCTAATTTTCTGCCTCCGTTCATTTGCCATTAAAGATATCCAGCTCAGATACCTACATACGTACTTGCATTTCATGTCTTAGCTGACCATCATTCAATTTTTCACCCGGCATAAACATGAATTTATCACTAATTTTGCTGCTCATGTCTTAACTTGTACCAGGTTCAATTTACTCATCTCTACACATATGAGAAAGTAGGTGGTATGGCAAGCTTTCAGGTGACACTAAAATTGATGTTCCAGTGGATAGCATCGAGAGTTCTCCAAGATTACAATGGGATCTTAATCAACAGGGCCAGTCCAATTCAGAAAAATGCAGGGCAAAAGTTACACAGTAAATGGAAGAGCCCTGGACAGTGTTTAGGACAGACACACATCTTTTGTTAACTGAGAAGACCAAGATTGTGCATAATATGTGGTTTCAACAGGCCCTTATACAATCTAATCCTCTTGCAACCAAAGTTAAGAAGTTGACAACCATGCAAGCAAATGGATAGTCAAATGAAATAAGATTATTTCCTGGGGTGTTAGTGATCCTTTGGAGTTCAGCTTAAATTAGTAATAATATATTGTACGTAATTAAAATTTACTAAACTTTAGGGCCAAGTTGAACGTTCAGGTGGTGTGAATAGAGAGATAAAGTCACAGAGCACTACAGTGCAGAAAAAGGACTTTTGGCCCATCAAGTACATGCTGAAATGTTATTCTACCCAATTTCATTCACCTACACTTGGACCATAGCCTTCCATACCCCTCCCATCCATGTACCAATCCAAACTTCTCTTGATGGTTGCAATCAAACCTGCATCCACCACTTACGCTGGCAGCTTGTTCCACACTCACACCACCCTCTGAGTGAAGTTCTCCCTCAGGTTCCCTCTTAGTACTTCACTTCTCACCATTAACCTATGATCTCTAGTTATCAAGTCAAGTCAAGTTAAATCAACTTTTATTGTCATTTCGACTATAACTGCTGGTACAGTGCATAGTAAAAATGAGACAATGTTTTTCAAGACCATGGTGTTACATGACACAGTACAAAAAATTAGACTGAACCACGTAATAAAAAAAAAACACAGAGAAAGCTACACTAGACTACAGACCTACACTGGAATGCATAAAGTGCACAAAAACAGTGCAGGCATTACAATAAATAATAAACAGGACAGTAGGCCAAGGTGTCAGTCCAGGCTTCGGGTATTGAGGAGTCTGATAGCTTGGGGGAAGAAACTGTTACATAGTCTGGTCATGAGAGCCCGAATGCTTTGGTGCCTTTTCCCAGATGGCAGGAGGGAGAAGAGATTGTATGAAGGGTGCATGGGATCCTTCATAATGCTGTTTCCTTTGCGGATGCAGCGTGTAGTGTAAATGTCCGTGATGGCAGGAAGAGAGACCCCGATGATCTTCTCAGCTGACCGCACTATCCGCTGCAGGGTCTTGCGATCCGAGATGGTGCAATTTCCGAACCAGGCAGTGATGCAGCTGCTCAGGATGCTCTCAATACAACCCCTGTAGAATGTGATGAGGATTGGGGGGTGGGAGATGGACTTCCCTCAGCCTTCGCAGAAAGTAGAGACGCTGCTGGGCTTTCTTTGCTATGGAGCTGGTGTTGAGGGACCAGGTGAGATTCTCCGTCAGGTGAACACCAAGAAATTTGGTGCTGTTTATGATCTCTACCAATGAGCCATCGATGTTCAGTGGGGAGTGGTCGCTCCGTGCCCTCCTGAAGTCAACAACTATCTCTTTTGTTTTGTTCACATTCAGAGATAGGTTGTTGGCTCTGCACCAGTCCGTTAGCCGCTGCACCTCCTCTCTGTAAGCTGACTCATCGTTCTTGCTGATGAGACCCACCACAGTCGTGTCATCGGCGAACTTGATGATATGGTTCGAGCTGTGTGTTGCAGCACAGTCGTGCGTCAGCAGAGTGAACAGCAGTGGACTGAGCACACAACCCTGGGGAGTCCCCGTGCTCAGTGTGATGGTGTTGGAGATGCTGCTCCCGATCCAGACTGACTGAGGTCTCCCAGTCAGGAAGTCTAGGATCCAGTTGCAGAGCGAGGTGTTCAGGCCCAGTAGGTTCAGCTTTCCAATCAGTTTCTGAGGGATGATTGTGTTGAATGCTGAACTGAAGTCTATCAACAGCATCCGAACGTATGTGTCTTTTTTGTCCAGGTGGGTTAGGGCCAGGTGGAGGGTGGTGGCAATGGCGTCATCTGTTGAGTTATAGTTTCCCACCAACCTCAGTGGAAAAACCCTTTTGCGTTTACCCTATGTATACATTCAAGTTTGTATACATTCATTTGTACACCAACTGTCCACAAAATGGCTTCTTGTTAAATATTCACATGACTTATTTCTTTTGAAATTGATCAAATAACTGCTGGAGTAAATTTTTGAATGCACATCATGGATGAATTTTGATACATAAATGTTACAGTCTCTGCACAGAAGAGACACTACCAAATTATAATACTAAGAAAAATCATTGACATTCAAGCATAGAGATATGTTTAAAACAGAACCTTAAATTTCTTGACCCGAGTTCAAAACAACTGTTAAAACTGCACCAATTCCCCTCTTTTAAATGGCAAAAATACAACTAGGAACTCTAGAATCAATAAATCTTTCTTTATGCATGAAGGAGACAATTGAGAAATGATACATTAATTCACTGCAAAGGGTTATTCAAAATGCAAATTTCAACTCTATCAAGTGTTCTTTCAATAAAAATGGAGATGGAGAGGAAGGATGTTTCAATAAACAATTAATTGAAATTAGAAAATACTTCAAGGTCTTCACAGCTACAGATAGGCAGCAATCCAACTAATATTTGGTCATTAAATAATCATTATGAATGAGTTTAATTTGATTTGTATGACTAAAATGTTAAGAAAAGTCCTTACTTCTTAGGTATTACTTTAAAAGATATTCTAAAAAAATTGTACGTACACACCAACTGTCCATAAAATGGCTTCTTGTTAAATATTTACAAGATTTATTCCTTTTGAAATTGCCATTATGAACTTATTTCTCCATCTCATACAGCAACAGATCAAATGACTGCTAAAGTGAATTTTTGAACATACACCATGGAGCTGCACAGAAAGACACTGACAGCGTGCTGAGGCACTGTGCAACTGATGTGCGGAGGAGTTGCCAAGTCTTTCGAACCTCTCCTTTTCCAGGCAGAATTGACTGTACAATTTAAAAAGCAAATGAAAATGTATAGATTTTTTAAAAATTAGCCTTAGGTAAAATTACACCTTTGTTGATGACAAGTAATTTATTGCGCACAATTTCCCTAAATGAGCTTTGTTAATGATGATACCTCATTATGACAAAAGGTTCCAAAAAAAAAGGCTTTTCAGAATTTCAGAACCATATTTCCCTATAATTTTTGGCTGAAAAATAAATGCTACACTAATAAGTGATTCCATAGATGCAAATCTTAACAGTATAAAAATTGCTGGAAAGATCAGGGTGACTGGTCATAACTTAATCCATAGAGATTATTTGTTCTAGACTACTTTCACAGTATTGGCATTATTCTTTTGTATAATTTTTTCTGTGCACTATCAGAACAAAATTCTTAATATGGCTGAGGAAATATATTAGAGATAACATTGCAGGTGTCTGTGGGGAGCTTCTACTCTTTTACCAGTGAATATCCATCTATTTTTGATGTCCTAATTTGAATACAAATTATTTGTCCCATTAATTCCCATGAATTCTATGAATGGAAAATAATAAATAGAAATATTGGAAAAACAAAGCTATATGCAAGTTCATCAAATGAAATTCCTCACCCTTGAGTAATTTGCCAAGTTACTCATGTTCTGTACTTGCATTTATGCAGATTTCTAACTGCAGAATTTTGCTTTTGTGAAAGTTAAGAAATTGTTACAAAACAGTACAATTGCACCTCAATCCTAGAAGAATAGTTTATTTAATGGGAAGCATATCCAATATTCAAATCTAAAAGCAATGAAATTTGGTTTTAGTTTACTTTTTGTTAAGGTCTAAAACAATGGAAATGTGAAAAGTTAACATTTTCATTAAACAGCCAAAGAAACTAGGGAACATTAACAAACTTACAAGGATCCACAGCTGGATACGGTTTTCAAACCATTACTGTCTAATCAGAAACTCACACTCTCAACAGTTAGTGCATACTTTAAAGAATCACCATTATGAAAGCATAATGGCAACTTGAAAGTCATCACTACAATCCTGCCTAAAGTAACAAAATAAATTAAAATAAATGTGATTTTCTACACAATATTTACCCAAATGAAAACTAGGAAACAGAAATTAAACCTGATTAAATTCCTCAAATTCCAATTGGTCAACAAATTTGATCATGTATTGCTAGTTTCACTTCGGAACTTCTAGATGTGAATGAAGGTCAGCATTTCCCACATTGGCATGTGACTCTGATGCTTTCTCGGTCAGTTTATGCCATACCCAGAAAGTACATCTGGGCACTCCCAGTCACAGATGGCTCCAGAGAAGATTTGCCAGTTTCTGCATTTGTCCTGCAATGCTGATGGCATTCCACGTACAAATGGGAGAAAGTTACTTCACATTATTCTAAAACACAACTACCATGGATGCTCAGCCCAACCAGGTTGTAGTAACGTTGCTTGATCTTGTGGTTCAGTTTGTAGCGTTACCTCCTGATCAGGGCACACCCTCCACTGTTAGGCTAACTCAGATAGGGCTTAATTGCTTATTTGGTTTCCTTTGGGTGATATGCATGCACTATCTGTGCTATGTAATACCAGCAGCCACCACAACCTTATAGCAGTCCCTCAATAATCACAGCTAACCTCTTAATACCCCTTTGCTTTAAGCACTTTGGACCACAACAAAATCCCAACTAAATCCCCACCTCTCATTGACTTCTCCCACCTCGCCTGACTATAAGTACTTCATCCCAGCCAACTGATAATGATTAACCTCCAACTCAACCTTCACACTTAACCAACTGATGTCTGTTTTTCTTACCAGCAGTTATTGATATACAACCCTCATCCTGACCTCCAACTACAATCCATGATCTTCTCTCCCTCCACAGCCCCCAGCCTCTAACCTCAATAGGGATACTGGGTGCTCTCATAGCTGCCATTGGTGGGCCCTGTTGCCATATCACTGTGACCAATTAACATGGCTTTCTGGCACCAATGAATTTCTAAGCCATCAAACTAGCATTTGCAGACAGCAACAAAAAAAAAATAAAGAGGCTTTATCAAGATCTATTTGTAGGAATGGAAATTGTCCAGTGGTATTAAATGTTCAGGCCCTGGAGAAATCAGATTTATTTAAACTGGTAAATTGATTTATTATTGTCACATATATTGAAATATAGTGAAAACACTGATTTGCATGCCATTCATACAGGTGATTTTATCACAACGGTACATTGAGTGCAAGGGAAAAAATAGAATGCAGAATTAAGTGTTTCAATTACACAGAAAGCATAGTGCAGCCAGACAACAAGGTAAGTACATAAAGAAGCATATTGTGACATCAGGTGTCTTCATACTTGAGGGCCGTTCAATAGTCTTAAAAGTGATAGAAGCTGCCCTTGAGTCTGGTGGTAGAGACAGAATGCCTGGGATGGATGGGGTCTTTGATTATTTTGGCAGATTTACCATGGCAAAGAGGCGGTGCAGACAGGGCATGGAGGGGGGATTAACATGCTAAACTTTGTCCAGAAGACTCTAGAATTTCTCGCAGTCTAGGGCATTCAGCTGCCATACCAAGTCATGAAGAATATGCATAGGATGTTTCCTACAATGCATTGATAAAAAAATGGTGAGGCTCAAAGTGAAAATGCCAATTTCCTTTAGCCTCCCATGTTTATAGGACTGATGTGTTTTCTTGGCCATAGCATCTGCATCATTGGACCGGAACAGGTATAGAATGCTTTGAATACATCTTGTTCATCAGAAAGGGATGTGCTGTTGTCCATGCTGCCTTACTTCATTCTGTGGCCTGTTCTAACATGCAAGCCCTGCTACAACTGACGGCTGAGTCAGGGATTTAGTTTTAGACAGGTACTGCCTCTTGACATCCCTGATTCTTTGTGGAGGTTGTATCTTGATTTCTTATATTGATCCAGGTTACCCAATTTGAATGCTATAATCCTGGACTTCAGTAAGGATTAGACCTCCTGGTTCATCCATGGACCATGGGGAAGGTTGAGCAGGTAATAGAGTTGTCATAGAAATCAAAGTTCAAAGTACATTTATTATCAAAGTGTGTAAATTATGCAACCTTAGATTCATTGGCTCACAGGCAGTCACAAAGCAAGAAACCCATATTCAACCTTTGCAAATTGGCACGGTACTTAGATGGCTCAAATCTCACTCCCGATTCAGGTAGACAGGCTCTGAAACAACTCTGCTTCAACTTTTCTCCACTCCACTCACTCCAGGTTTTCTCTGAAGTTTCAATCTCTACACTTCTCTCCAAACTTCTCCTGGAACATGCCTTAACCTAGCTCTGTCTCTGTCTTGCACCTGTACGCCTCGACCTTCAGATCAGCCTCACCTTTGCTCACCTCTTCATTTTTATGGTGAATGTCTACCACAATTTTCCATATAGAAAAGTGTTATTAAAAGTATTTGGGTGAATTTTCATGAAGCCCTTCATGAAATTCCACCCCTTCAGAGCCATTTTAAAATCAATTCCCTTTCTCTAAAAGATCTCAAACAATGTTCTATCACAAATTCCTGATATCCTCAAGTGAGCAAGTTTTCCAGCCTCTCTGATGTCATGAATCCAAGCTCATCAAGTGTTCTGTGATTTGTATTCGGCTTACATGAAATACAGGGCACAACACTGCAAAGCCAAAAGAACATTTAACCAAGAAGCCAATGAAGGTTCAAAATCTGGTTGAATAGAAACTGTTGTGCACACTCATTTGTATTGATTTTGATGTAATATTGTGTCTAATGTGCAGATGCACATTTGCATTAAGAACTGTATTGCTCCTTATATTGTTAAAGGAAGCATATACAAAACTAACCACTACAGAAAGTTCTGCAGAAAGGCCATTGATTTGAAACAATAATTCAAGTATCTGTCCACAGATGCTAGCTGGTTTTTGAAGCATTTTCTGTTTTTATGTTAGTTTTCCAGCATCTGCAGTGTTATGTTTTAAAACAAATACAGTCTATACACAGAATTGGATGACTTAGCAAAGCACTACCAAATGTTCTAACAAGCTTTTCCAATGTGCAAACATCTATAACATTGTAGATCAATTGTGACTTTGCTTCCTACAAGCAATGGCCAGGTCCTCTAATTCTGTTGTGAAGATTAAAATAATTTGAAATCCTAAAAATCACTTTCTCAACCTTCTTATTTTTAATGGGAATGAGTTCATTTTTTGTATCATTGTCCCACATCATCCAATATCTCTAAACCCTCAAACATTCTGGTGACTCTTGCCTGTATACTTCATTAGTTACAAGATTAATTTTATACTTTGGTCCCCAGAACTCCACCTAGCATGGTTATTTTACAACAAAAGTGTAAAAAGGATATTAAAAATATTGTATTGGCTTATTATAGACCTATTAATATATCACAACATTTGATTTGCATTACTTGCTCCCTAGGAACTTTACAATTGTTGCAAATTATTGTCTACCAGAGCACCTAAATCTCCTTCACCTTCCATGTAAACTTCATTGTATTTTATGTAAAGTCTTTCTCTGCATTTTGTCTTTGTCACCACATGAAGCATTTTGCATTTCTTTACATTTCATTTGCCATCTGTCAATTCACTAGAATATTAAAATCTTCTTGCCGCTTATCGTGTTCAGCTCTGAAATCTAACTCGTTCATCTTTTTTTTGGCATTTGCAGTATTTACCACAACACTGGCTACTCCTCTATTGTATAAGTATTCAACAAGATCTCAAACTTGGTAGCAATCCTAAGGGTTGATGACAATTCCTGCATAACTATTTCTCAGCATTCAATCAGTCAACTAGTAATACAAGTTGAAATGAACTGAAAGATTTACCTCATCTCGAAGGATATTTCCTTTTTAAGGAGATTCTCATGGAATGAAAGAGACAAGACAGGCAATAGAAGCAGATGGGAGTCCTAGTTGGAAACAGTTCAGTAATGGGGTGAGTGAAATTTAGTGAAATTGTCCCTTCTGGTTCAAGAGCCTGATGGTTGAGGGATGATAACTGTTCCCAAACCTGGTGGTGTGGGTCCTGAGACTCCTGTACTTTGTTGTTAATGGCAGCAGTGAGAAGAGAGCATGGCTGAATGATGGGGGTTCTTGATGATGGATGCTGTTTTCCTGCAACAGTGCTCCGTGTACATGTGCTCAATGCTGAGCAGGACTTTATTTGTGATGGACTGGGCCATATCCAATACCTTTTGTAGGATTTTCCATTTAAGGGCATTGGTGTTTCCACACCATGCTGTGATGCAACTAGTCAATATACCGTCCATCACATATCTATAGAAGTTTATCAAAGTTTTAGGTGTCATGCCAAAACTTTGCAAATTTCTAAGGAAGTAGTGGTGCAGACATGCTTTCTTTGTAAGGACTCTTAAGTGCTGGACCCAGGACAGAGCCTCTGAAATAGTAGCACTGAGGAATTTAAAGTTACTGACCCTCTCCACCTCTGATCTCCTGATGAGGACTGGCTCTTGGACCTTCGGTTTTCTCTTTCTGAAGTCATTAATCAGTTCCTTGGTCTTGTTGACGTTGAGTGAGAGGTTGTTGCTGAGGTACCAGTCAGCTAGATTTTCAACCCCCCTCCTATATGCTGATTCATCACCACCTTTGTTTCAGCCAATGACAATAATGTTATCAGCAAGCTTAAATATAACATTGGAGTTGTGCCTAGCCTCACGGTAATAAGTACAAAGTGAGTGTAAGTACAAATCTGCAAATGAATAAATCTAGAAATTGCTGAATAGGTTGTTTAATCCTTCGAAAGCTTTTTAAAAATGGTATGATCACTCCAAGGATCATTATCCCTGCATGATTAGACCATTCCACAGTATATCAAAAATACATAATAAAAAACCAATGTTTACCCATTCTAATCTTTAATGATCCTAACAATAAAATCCAAACAACCTTTGACTTTGAAAATATTATTTTTAATGTAGAGTTTCACTTCACTTCAGTTTCTTAATTGGTTTAAGATAATTTTCTCTTTAAAAGATGAATACAATTAATTGTCAACTTGCATTGTTTTTCTCTTACAATATTTTCCTTGTACTCCAATTTAATATGGAATTCAATTCTGGTGAAGATTTTATGGTGCAGACTCTGCCTGACTCATTAAAAATCTTTTCATCTAATTGGTTAAGGAAACAGATTGCTGCTCATCATACTTGCACACAAGCTCCAATTTCTGTGTAGAGGGTAGTGCAATTTTTATCTGGTTATTTTACAGACAGGAAATTTGCATGCAAAAGTCAACAGGCAAGTGAAATTTTTGGTGTTGTCCATTCACTGCTGAGAGTAAAATCTGAGCAGAGACTGATTTCTCAAGCAGTCAGAAACAAAGGATCTGGGCTGCATCTTAAGCTATTTGTGACAAATATAAGAAATAGCATTAATTTTTACCAATTAAAAGCATCCTCCTTAATTTAAAAAAACCCACAATTGCAGGGTTTGCACCATAGGCACTGCAAGGTAATGCCTAAATATCATTTAATTATAGGAATTGTTCATAACATCACTTGCTTGAACCAAGTGATGGTCAAAACCAAAGTGATAAAAATTAAATATTAAGAATTCTCCCTCAAAGAAAAAAAAGCAAGAACAGAAATTGGTCGAGGAAAATCTTGTTTTCAAGTTGTAGAAACAGAAGTTGAGCTACATAACAATTTAAACCAATGTTAGTAGTGAACAACATCTGTAACCACCACTCCTTCTATGCTAAAGTACTGCTGGAAATAGAATACAGGTGTCCCCCATTTTTCAAACGTTCGCTTTACAACAACTCGCTGTTACAAAAGACCTACATTAGTACCTGTTTTCGCTAACCAAAGAGGATTTTCGCTTTTACGAAAAAAGACGCCCGCTTTATACATGTGTTTACCCCGAGAAAGACTACAATGACCGTGAAACCTTGTGCCTGCAGTTGTTTGCGCATGTGTGTACATGCGTATGTGTGTACATGCCAATTTTTTTTCTCCAAATCGACTTTGGCTCGCTGTCTTCCTGATTTTGATAAGTGAAACTACACCGTACATACAATATTTCTACATTATATAGGGTGTATATTTATCATATCATTCCTGCTTTTACTATATGTTAGTGTTATTTTAGGTTTTGTGTGTTATTTGGTATAATTTGATAGGTTATTTTTTGGGTCTGGGAACGCTCAAAAAATTTTCCCATTTAAATTAATGGTAATTGCTTCTTCGCTTTACGACATTTCGGTTTACAAACGGTTTCATCGCAATGCTCTACCTTTGAATTGCGGAGGGAAACCTGTATTTTGTCTGAACATGATGAATGATTTATATTTTTTAAAATGGTATACCTCAATGTAAGAGGGTAATAATGGCATTTGTGCCATATACAAGGAACATCAGATGCAAGGTTGAATTAGTCATTTTACTTATTTAAAATTCATTTTTCTGTTCATTTTATAAGAACAAAGTATCTTCTTATGTAATTTGATATATTTCCTGTAAAAAGAAATGAGATTTGAGAACATTACAAAGTTGAAGAGGTGGGATCACCTAATTTCAAATTATGCACATCATACAAGGCACACTTAGCCCCTAATGACGTTCAAGTAGTGAATTAGCAAATGCCTGGAATATGCTCAATCAAGCAATCCCTGTGACCCAAGCAAAAAAAAAACTTATATCCTTTAGGAATTGAGACTAGTGTGTTTACATCCTCAGGTTTGATCCTGCCATCAGAGTATGCATGCACACAGCCTGTACGCTCTCCTTATTACTGCATCTGCATCACCTGGACTACCAGGTGCTCCAGATTTTTCCTATGTCATTTTTTTTAAATTGGCCACTACAACCAACTTCAGTGCAGGCAAGTTTAAGAAAGAATAAGCTGTAATGAAGAGTGATTGGACAGAAATGATTGCCACACCTGATGGGCTGAATGGCACATTTCTGTGCCATTCTAATCGATATTTCTAAACTCACGATATCAAACAAATCTCCAACTCAGAAAGTGCCTCAGGTTTCCAAGCACAATTCACAACAGAAGTACCTGATTGGATTTCCCGAATCGTATGATGAGATCCAGAAATCATAGAAAATGCATTTTACTCAGAACTAAACATGTAGTCACTTTCACTGAAAAAAATTGTTATGCAATTCAACTCCTTGGTATCAGTCTTACTGCCTTATTCTTCAATTAAAAATCTCATATATGGATTATGTCCATAGAGATCAATACACTGCTAACTGCTGTAGGGTGTAGAAACTGAGCATTGCAGTTGCATCAGAAGTGGTGATCTTACAGCAATTTGCTCTGAGGAACCTAGTAACAGTTTGTTTTTTTTTTCCTTTTATTTAGTCCCTATCATGCAATTCATCAGATTTGCTGGAGGCAATGAAAAAAATAACAACAGCCACAACTCCAAAGAGAACAGTGCATCTACTTGAATGCAAAAGCGGCACAATGCCCTACCTTATGCAAAATAATACTACATGCAGTGACACGCAAGATGTTCCAGATCACTTAATAAATTTTGCAACTAAACGGGCAGGAAAAATGCATTCTACTTGCATGGTCAAGAATTAAGTTACTCTCTCCATTGCATTATCAAGAAGCAAAGAGAAGAGACCTGAACTGGAATTGAGCTATTAACCAGAAACTAAACTGTACCTTGCATTTCTAAATATATAATTTATCATAAGTTCTTGTTAAATTAAAATTAAAGGCAAAAGATTATATAGCACCATCAAAATATATTCCTACTATCCCATGCCTCCCAGCAATATAACTGAAAATGCTGTGAAGCCTTGGAGGTCAAAGACAGGGAGATGACAGTGAGATACAAAGATCACCAGAGACAAAATGTTGTAAGAATGTTTTTAATTGTTGCAGAATTGCAAACATCATAGCTGTACTTACATTCACAAAATTCTTAGTGGTTTTATATCAAAAAGGCTTTCCTTTCTACAAATCACTGGATGACTGCTGACTAAAGAAAATACTGCATGTAAAAGCTTGCTTCCTAGGGAGCAGTCGTGACTCATTTATTCCGCAGCAGCCAGTGTCACAGCCCTGCAGATCGAAAAACTTTTCAAGGGATCATAACCATTGGCAGCCTGAAGTAGGCAGCAAAACACATTCATCACAAGAGAGTCGATATCATGAGGCATACAAGAAGATCAAAATTAGTATTGGGCATATCATAGCAGGCTGAAGCAATGATTTTGCTGTTACAAGGGACAGTAGGAAAAAATGAAGAATGCATTTCTATTGCACCTTTCACGATGTAAAGATATCTCAGAGCAATTTGAAGCTAATGAACTAATTCTTAAAGGTGCAGTTATTATTGTAAAGTTGGAAGCATGGCATGAAGGTTGTTCATAGCTTAATCCCTATGACAGTAATAATATACCTCTCTTGGTAATGTTTGCTGAGAGATGACTATTAACAAGTTGACCTGACAACCTCCCCAGTGCCTCCAAGTAATGCAACTTTTAATTGAAACAGAAAGAGTATAAACACTTTATTTAAAAGATAGATCCTTCAACAGTTTTGCACTTCCTCAGTACTACCGTGTTCGGCAACCAGGTTGACATTCCACAGTGAGATAGCCAATAAAAAGCCTCACCAGAAGATGTATTATTTGCAATTAACATCAGTCAGAGTCATGTGTATTCTGCAAAATATATCCCATTGACTCCCTGCTAAGAGATGGGAGCAACCACTCATTTAGAAGACCGTGTTCAAGCAGAGCTAAGTGGAGTAGGATTATCCTGTAAGCCATTACTTTCAGTGAAAGGCTTCCTTTGGTGCTGCTAAATTGCAAAATTACACTAACTGACAGAGTAAAAGCGTTGGCAGGCTGGTAATGGCAAGCTAGATTCCTACCACAAAGTGAGTATTGAATCATCTGTTGCCTTAGCAATATGGAGTCATAAGCATTGGGCAAAACAAAACAAGCTTTCATCTGCTTTTGGCTATTTGGTATCAGTTCATGAGGATTTGACACCATCAGTGAGTATCAGAAACATTCATTATGTTAAGTGTAACAAAGAAAATTGAAAACTGTATTTAGAGCTTCTATTTAAATTTTAGAACTGTGATGGAATTTAGAAACATCAGCAATCTGCATTTTTAAAAAATATTTATTGTTAGGCCAAATTAATATTCTCTTGCTTTGACCAAGGGAGATCTTTGATAATTTATTAAGTTTACCAATTTACTGAAGAGCTCCAATGACAATCAGTAAAAAACTCCAGTTCATTGACAGACTCCAACTAATTCATGCACAGAACAATAGCTGCTCTTCGACTGGAGTTTGACTTCCTGGAAAAATTCCCCTGGGATGGGGGGAATTACCCAACCTAATAAGCAAACCTCATATCTTACCCGGCCAGATTCCACTGTACCAGGTCTGCTGCTATCTTTCTGCTCAAAATGGTGAACAGGTATCTTTACAGCAAGATGTGAAAAAGTATTAAATCTCTGCTAACTCTCAAGAACAATCCACATAGGCCTGTTCCCCTTCCTCCAATCCCCCAAGTCCTAAATCAAAATCCAAGAAATTGACACTGTTAATATTTTTTATTAATTGTCATCCTCTGGCCTTACTTGATCAGTTATTCTTCTGGGTAAAAATTATCCATTAAATTTTGTTATTTTCTTATGATTTACCATACCTCAACAATTAAAGTTAATCTCTCCAAATATCATGACTTCCAGCTGAGATGTGTGCATGCCAAAAGAAGAGATACTAAGCACACATGACATACTTTCCATTGGTCTTCTGTGTAAAGTTACAGATTCAACAGTGGCATCAATGAATTCCCTTTAGCTAACAATTCTCTGCAGGAGGAAGTTGCAGTTTAAAAATCATAAATTAGCAACAATGCTACCATAAATACTGTCATCACATTTCAGTCGATTATTAAGATTGGTTAAAAATGGACAAAAACATAGGGTATATATGCAAGACATGGAACAATTAATTTTAATCAATTTAGAAATAGATTCAGGGTATCTCCAATTGGAACAATTGCTCCAAACACATAGAATGGGTAATATACCTGGGTGTAATATAACTAGGTCCAGGCAATTCATGCACTAAGTCAGGCCTGGACAATTTTTCCACCAACTACACCCAGTCAACTCATCAACTGACTAGTTCAGAGATTAAATAGTGGAATTTCCTGGGGTTGATGGAGTGGTGGGGGAAGAGGTGGGGGGAGGTGGGGTGGGATTGAGACTTCAGCACAATCAGTTGCTGTGGTCATATCCCTTAGGAATTGGGTGCATTGTCATAGTATAATACTGTTTGATAAGATATTTCTGTTCAGTGTGAGGTTAGCTACCTTCCATAAAAGGCATTCTATTGTTAGCTTCATTAAGTCTAAGTGACACACACAAAATGCTGGAGGAACTCAGCAGACCAGGCAGCATCCATGGAAAAAAGTACAGTCAACACTTCGGGCAGAGACGCTTCGGCAGGACCCTTTGACAGGCCTCAGCCTGAAGCATCGATTGTACTTTTTTCCATAGATGTTGCCTGGCCTGCTGAGTTCCTCCAGCATTGTGTGTGTGTTGCTCGGATTTCCAGCATCTGCAGATTTTCTCTTGTTTGTTTTTAAGTCGAAATGACAATGTTTTCAGAAGCATCAAAGCATCCCACAGGCACTACAACAGCAATGAGCTTGAGATGTTGGTGCACGTAAGATCTTATAGGTGACGAAGATCGGGGGAGCTGTATTCTATGCAGAGACACATATGGTGAGGATGTTAGGAAATGATCTTGTGATAACATCAGGTAACTTGAAAAATATGAGCAGACTCTACACTCTCCTTTACATGGACTTGGTTGTAATGTCCTTTCTGAAAAATGTCATTGGTGAGGTCCAGAAGAACAACATGGTATAAAGATGCACAATGCCAGAAAGCTGATACAACAGCCAATGGTGGAATTGAACATGAGACATCCATGAATTGGGAATTTGATGAATATCTACGAGATCGTTTTTTAGAGCAGCTTGAGCCTACTCAGGGAAAGGCCATCTTAGATTAGGTACTTTGTAATAGCCAAATCTTATTAGGGAGCTGAACATAAAGGAACCTTTAGGAGACAGTGATCATAATATGATTGAATTCATACTGCAATTTGAGAGGGAGAAGCACAAGTCAGATGTATCAGTATCACAATGGAATGAAGGGATTTACAGAGGCATGAGAGAAGAGCTTGCCCAGGTGGATTGGAGGAGATACCATCTGGGATGATGGCAGAAGTTTCTGGGAATAGTTCACAGGGCTCAGGATAGGTATGTTCCACAGAAGAAGTACTTCTCAAATGTCAGGGGTAGGCAACAGTGACTGACAAGGAAAAGTTAAGGACTGCATAAAAGCCAAGGATTGGGCAAATAAAGTAACAAAAGTGAGAGGGAAGTTGGATGATTGGGAAGCTTTTAAACTCCAACAAAAGGCAACTAAAAAGCTATAAGAAGGGAAAAGATGAAATATGAGGGAAAACTGGCCAATAATATAAAGCAGGATACTAGAAGTTTAGAGGTGTATAAGATTTTGAGAAGCACTGACTGAGTGGATAGTCAGAGGCTTTTGTCCCAGGGCTGAAATGGCTAGCACGAGAGGACACAGTTTTAAGTTGCTTGGAAGTAGGTACAGAGGAGATGTCAGGGGTAAGTTTTTTTTTATGCAGAGAGTGGTGAGTGCGTGGAATGGGCTGCCAGCGACAGTGGTGGAGGTGGATACAATAGGGTCTTTTAAAAGACTCCTGGACAAGTATACAGAGCTCAGAAAAATAGAGGGCTGTGGGTAACCCTAAGTAATTTCTCAGGTAAGGACATGTTCAGCACAGCTTTGTGGACTGAAGGGCCTGAATTGTGCTGTAGGTTTTCTGTGTTTGTAAGTTTTTCCCCAGTTATATAAAGAGTAAAAGGGAGGTGAGAGTTGATTTGGACCACTGGAAAATGATGCTGGTGAGATAGTAATGGGGAACAAAAAAATGGCAGGTGAACTTAATGGGTACTTTGCATCATTCTTCACAGTGGAAGACACAAGCAGTGTGCCACAGGTCTGTGAGTGTCAGGGAGCAGGAATGAGTGCCATTGCTATTACAAAGGAGAAAGTGCTTGGAAAACTCAAAGGTCTTAAGGTGGATAAGTCACCTGGACTAGACGGACTACATCCCAGAGTCCTGGGAGAGGTTGCTGAAGAGATAACGGATGCATTGGTCATGACCTTTCAAGAATCACTTGATTCTGGCATGGTTCTGGAGGACTGGAAGATTGCAAATGTCACTCCACCCTTTAACGGAGGGAGGCAAAAGAAAGGAAATCAAAGGCCAGTTAGCCTAACCTCAGTGGTTGGGAAAGTGTTGGAGTCTATTATTAAGGATGAGGTTTCGGGGTACTTGGAGACTTATGATAAAATAAGTCATAGTCATTATGGTTTCTGTGAAGGGAAATCTTGCTTAACAAATCTGTTAGAGTTCCTCGAGAAAGTACCGTGCAGGGTGGACAAAGAGGAGGTAGTGGATGTCATTTACTTGGATTTTCAGAAAGCATTTGATAAGGTGCTAACATGAGGCTGCTAAAAAAGGTAACATCCTATGGTGTTACAGGAAAGATACTTGCATGGATGGAGGAATGGCTGACAGGCAGGAGGCAGTGAGTTGGAATAAAGGGAGCTTTTTCTGGGTGACTGCTGGTGACTAGTGGTGATCCTCAGGAGTCAATATTGGGGCCACTGCTTTTCACATTGTTTGTCAATGATTTAGATAATGGAATTGCTGGCTTTGTGGCAAAGATAGGTGGAGGGGTAGGTAATACTGAGGAACCAATGAGATTGCAGCAGGACTTGAATGGATGGGCAAAAAAGTGGCAGATGGAGTACAGTGTTGGGAAATGTATGATAATGCAGTTTGGTAAAAGGAACAATAGTGCAGACTATTAACTAAGTGGGGAGAAAATTCAAACATTGTCTTGCAAAGGGACTTAGGAGTCCTCATGCAAGACTCCCAGAAGGTTATTTTACAGGTTGAGTCTATGGTAAAGAAGTCAAATGCATTATTAAGGAAGTGGTTTTTGAGTACTTGAAGACTAATGATAAAATAAGTCAAAGTCCACATGGTTTCTGTAAATGCAAGTCTTGCCTGACAAATCTGTTCTTCAAGGAAGTAATAAGCAGGGTGGACAAAGGAGAAGCAGTGGGTGCCATTTACTTGGATTTTCAGAAGGCATTTGATATGCTGCTTAGCAAGATAAAATCCCATGGCATTACAGGAAAGATACTGGCATGGATAGAGGAATGCCTGACAGGCAGGAGGCAGTGAGTGGGAATAAAAGGGGCCTTTTCTGGTTGGCTACCAGTGACTTAGTGGTGTTCCTCAGGGTTCAGTACCCGGACCACTACTTTTCACATTGTTTGTCATTGATTTGGATAATGGAATTGATGACTTTGTGGGAAAGTTTACAAATGATACGAAGATAGGTGGAGGGGTAGGTAGTGATGAGGAAGTAATGCAATTGCAATAGAATTTATACAAATTGGAAGAATGAGAAAAAAAGTGGCAGATGGAATAGAGCGTTGGGGAATGTATGATAATGCATTTTAGTAAAAGGAACAAAAAGGGGAGAATAGGGAGAAAATTCAATCTTCAGAGGTGAAAAGGGACTTGGGAGTTCTCATGCGAGACTACCAGAAGGTTAATTTACAGGTTGTTAAAGAAGGCAAACAAAACGTTGGCACTTATTTCAAGGGGAATACAATATAAAAAGGAGATAAAGCTGAACCTTTATAAGACAGCATTCAGACCGCACTTTTGTCACAGTTTTGGGAACCATATCTCAGAAAGGATGAGTTGTCATTGGAGACAGTCCAGAGGAGGTTCACGAGGATGATTCCAGAAATGAAGGGGTTCGAATATGAGGAATCTTTGGCAGCTTTGGTCCTGTGTTCACTGGAATTTCGAAGAGTGTGAGGGGATCTCATTGAAACCTACCAAAAGTTGTAAGGATTAGATATGGAGAGAATGCTTCCTATTAAGGGAGTATCCAGAACTAGAAGGTACAGCCTCAAAATTCAGGCGTGACCTTTTAGAATGGAGGCAAGAAGGACTTCTTTTAGCTAGAGAGTGGTGAATATGTGGAAAGCTCAACCACAGACTTTAGTGGAGGTCAAGTTCATGGGTATACTTAAGTCAGAAGTTGATAGTTTCCTGATCAGTCAGGGCATCAATGGATCTGGCAAGAAGGCAGATGTATGGGGTTGAGAGGGATCCTGGATCAGCCATGATGAAACGGCAGAGCAGACTCAGTGGGCTAAATGGCCTAATTCCGCTATGTCTAATGGCCTTATGAAATACAGGCAACAACCCTAATAAGAACAGTGTAAATGTCTATAAGGGACATTCCAGTGCAAAGTTGTCAGAAATTGTTGAAAGAATTTGAGTGAATTGTTAACATACTGAACACATTATCTGAAAGGGCATGGAGGATTGCACCAAAAGGGAAACAGCATATGAGAATGTGGGCTGCAGGGTAACATAGCAGCCTGCAAAAACACTTTACAGCACCAGCAATCATTGATTGGGGTTTGATTCCTGCCTATTTGCAAGGAGTGTGTACGTTCTCCCTATGATCGCGTCAATTTCCTCCAGGTGCTCCAGTTTCCTACCACATTCTAAAAGATATATGGTAAGGGTTAAAGTTGTGGACATGCTATTTGGTTGCAGAAGTGTGACAACACTTGTTGACTGCCCCTATCACAAATCTCTGCTGATTTTATTCAATGCAAATGACATATTTCACTGCATGATTTGATATACATGTGACAGATAAAGCTAATCTTATACTTTTCCCTTTAATACTGATGTACAAGTGATGGAGGCCGAACAACTCTCCATTTATCCTGTAGATCAATTCCATTCAGAGTATGGCTCTATGCAAGGCGGAACTGTGCAGTAAAAAAAGATTTTAAGAAAAGAAATGGAGAAAAGAGAGACAGACTTGTAGGACCCTCAGTCTTCACTAGAGATAAATCTGTGAATCCTGCAGAAACAGATCTTTGAGGGCACTGGAACCCGAGAAACATTCTCTCTCAGATGATATTCTTTAAGATTTTCTAATAAGGTCAAACAAAGCCAAGTACACTGGTAGATGCTGCCCCTGCTTTTCTCTGTAAGTGTTTGTGCCACAGAGAACATAAGATGGACAAAATCTATACTAGTGCCCCCCCCTTTACAAAGGTAGAGCATTCCTATGAAACTTTTCTTAAGCCGAAATGGCGTAAAGCAAAGAACTATTAATTTATATGGGGAAAATATTCGTAAAAGCGAAAATCCTCTTTGTAATGCAAAAACAGGTTACAAATGTAGGTCTTTTGTAAAAGCAACATTCGCAAAGCGAACATTCGTAAAGTGGGGGACACCTGTACTGCGATTCACAGAGTAGCTCTTTGGCTATTAGGAAGATGTGAGCATGGAGGACTCTTGTGAAAAGTTTTCCTGTAGTAGAAAGAAAGGGAAATTCTCTGTAGTAACTACAATGAAACTCTTCTTTCTGAAGGCAACCTGGCTACAAGCATCTCCTAGGTCCCTTGGCATATCCTCATCCACCTGGGACCAGCGCAAAGTAAATTAGAATTACACAATTTTGTTGGCCTTGCAGTGATAGATAGATCCTGTAAAAATGAAATCTATACAAATGAGCTGAGGTACAGGAACCCAACATACGGTAGATTTGCGAATATTTGTAGTGTTTTGCAGGCTGACAAGATATGAAACTAAGCTAATTTGTGTTTGATTAAACTTAAATATTGCTTTCTATATTACATATGCCTCAAATCCAATTCAAAATCATGAACTGTTAACATAATTTAATATATTATGCAGATAGTGAAAGGCTTAGATTGGTTTGATACACATTTTGGAAAGGAAAAGAATGTCATGGTGCGCATGAGGGCATCTTCATAAGCCAAGTGTATCATATGACCTTGAAGCTGTGATGTTCTGGGTGGGGGCGTGGTCGACAGCCCGCCCCTGCATTTCTAATGACCAGTACTATTTATTGTTCTTGTGTTAAAATGCTTTTATGGGATTATGGTGGGAAGTTCCAGTTCGTTTATTGTTACATTTTAGCTTGGGTTATAGTTATTTGCTTGTGTATTTGTGAGTCACCCTAACTGCAACCAAGGTGTGTGATGGTCACCTTCCCGTCGGTGTGAGACTGGTTGGGTTCACTCTCCGGGTCACGGTACCTGGTCTGTTTGTGTCTATCACAATAAAACTGTTGTTAAGTAAAGAGCTTCCACGTCTGTCATTATGGACCAAATACTCGCCCACATTCATTGTTCACAAAAATCACTGATTAGCTTGGAATGACTGCCTTCATTAAAGACTGTTCAGTTGCATGCTCTACCAGTCAGTCACACCAAAAAAAATACAGAAAGACTAAAGGTGTGGTTTCATTATAGTTCCCTGATGTTCAGCTCCTTCAAAAGTTCAATTTCACATAAAAGAAATAGAAGACTCAATATTTGCTGTCAAAATTTTCCTCCATGTGTTCACTGTCTGTGGGTACACCATCTTCACAGTATCTATCAATGTTTTTGTGTGTAGGTACTAAAGATTTTCACAATATGGGTGCAATAATTGAATTGCATCTTGAATCAGTCCCTGCTTTTCCTGTTGAGGCAGCAGAGTTTTGTTTCAGCTGCACATTAAATGCATGGTAGCTGCAGCAACTCTGGCCTGCATCATGAAACGAAGCTTAATAAGGAATGGTACTGACTGGACAAAGTGACTCCAAGGCACAAGATAATCCAGTAAAAGAAAGCAGAGAAGGTGAGAAATCTATCACAAGGGTAGGAAACATTTTAGTCACGAAGCCAGTAAGGACTGATCCTTCAGTTAATGCACTTAATCTAGTCTCAAGAATCCTGCCACACGAGATTTTATGGTCAAAGTCAGTGAATGCACCAAAATCATCAGCTGCCTCAAAGATTACTGTATTTGCCAATTTTTGTCAGTGACCTACAAGCCATCTTTTTCGGGATTTGTGGACAGCAATCACATGCTACACCTCACATACGAACATTTGCTTAACAACCACAACTTGCATTTTGCATATATTCCCAAGAACATAACCATGACAAATACAACTGGAGGCAATAATAGAGGGTGGGTGTGGCTGCAATACATTACCCTGTGGAGGGGAGAATACTCAGTGTACAAACACTGGTGCCACGGATGGCACTGAAATGAAAGGAGATGACAGCAACTGCATACCAAAACCTCCTCACCTCACCTCCACTTCTCACAATCTCTTCACACAAAAAAGTTGAAGATGGTGGTCACTATTACTTACAGTACCTGCTTTGGCCCTCTTCACTTAAATAACTACTACTTCTTCTAAGCCACAGTCAACTGAAAACTCACACTGTTGCCATAATAACCGTAGAGGTACATGTACTTGTAAGATTTAAAGTAGTCCGGCAAACTGTCCTAACCAGACTGATGGGACTGAGGCACATTCCCAAGGGAACAGGAGATTTCTTGAAGGTTTCAGAATTTTTCGTGACAGAAGGAAGCCATTTGGCCAGCTGAGATATTGTTGAGTTTCAGCATCAATCTATTCCCCACTTACTTCCCTGAAAATTAATCTCACCCGATTCTCATACCATCCACTTATGCTGCAATGAGAGTAATTTATCCCTCATGTCTTTGGGATGTGGAAGGAAACCAGGACATTTGGATAAAACCCACACAGGCAGAGTTAGAACGTGAGACATTCACACAGGAAGTAGTAAAGGGCAGGACTGAACAGGAACTGTGAGGGAGCAACATTGAGGCCACGGTGTCATTCACAACTTCACCATATTGGCATACATCCTCACATCACTGCAACTCTACCAACACCTTACGGTTGCCCATCAGTTATTCAATAAACTATTGCCACCACAGATCTGCAAGCTGCCAAAAGCAACTTGCAAAACCCACCACTGAAAGTCAGCAAATGTCCTCCAGCCTAAAACCTCAGGAACAAGTAAAGGCACAAGAGAACACAAAAAGGAACATTAGCCATTGTTCCTGCAAGACGTGTTCTATTCCCCCCCCCCACACTTATTTTGTAATGACTCCAATTGATGCACAGTGTCAAAGCAAATAAGGTGATGACCAGCATCAAAGGGAAGCAGAATGTGGGGTTGCTGATGAACAGGGATATGGGATGGCATAGTCAACCTGACCAGAAAGAGGTCACCTCCTCAGATTTTCTGCCTAACTGATGCTAAGGTAAGCACACATGAAAGTTGCACCAACTGATCATCACAAATACTATTAACACCTCTCAGCTCTACACTGGAGGGTTGCTTCAGCATGTTAATAGTCTACTGTAGTACATTGCAAACATAGTTATTGTTTCATGCCTCCAGGAATTACACATACATACAGATACAAGCCTATTGTGAAATTTCACCTTTTAGTTTACCTCGGTAGTTCAAATACAGATGGGATTAATGACTGGCATTGACCGATATAATAAGTTTTTCACTCTTTCCATTTGCCTTTTCACTTGCTGTTTTCATTATTCACCTTTCCTTTCTATTTCTTATACAAATTGCTCTTTTAAAATATCTTGTTTGCTTATTTTATTAATCCCATATCTTTTGGTACAAATTGTACCAAACAGATGTTTAAACACCAACTGGACAGCGATTTCTTTGTTTTTGATTTGGAAACTGACGTGTAGAAGCACAAAGAAAGTTGCCTGAAGCAAACCTGTCTGCAGTAATGACACCTTGCACCATAGGAAAACCTGCACTTCTCATAATTTGCTTCAATTGCTTATCTCTGCTAGAAAATAAATAGCAATGAACTTGCTCCTTGTATAGCAATGAAGGCAAGTACTGTAAATAATTCCTCCTAAAAGTCAAGAAGCAGGTCACAACTGAAATATCCTTGGCCAGGATCACTTTGACATTCTTGGGAATGCAGTTCTTATTGAAGAAAAAGGCAGAATTCAGGTTAAAACTTTCTTGAGGAAGTATACCCATCTCACAGAGTTTCTGATGAAACTGAGGTCAGAGAGTGCTCTATAACACATGTGGACTCTCACTTGGATCTTGGCTTCTCTACCCAGTTTACTATCTAGCAACTTGTCCTGCTCTGTGTGGTCCCTCACCCAATCTTGCCCTCATGCTATCTCAGAGGGAATGCCTTTCAATTCATCCTAGGCAACAGATTTCAGCATAGGTTTGAAGTTAGAACAGAGCCATTCAGCAACACCCACATCAGTATGAAGACATTAGCAACATATAAAACAACTCTAGAAACCATCAAACTGCTATAGAATCACAGCAGCAGCTGATATGAAAAGCAATTAACCTGACAGCGACTGATGATCCCTTCAGAGAGGAGAGATCTTTACATTCCCACATTCCCAAAGAGCACATTCAGGCCATCTTTCTGGACCTGTGCAATAGCCCACTATTTGACTTTTTAAACTATATTCCTTTGTTTGTATTCACACTCTCCAACTATCTACATTTCAAAATGTTTTGCGCAGCTTTTCTCTCTCCCATGAAGCAATCAAAAAGAATAATAATTTCTGCAATATCCCACGGCATTTCTGGCCTTTCCCGCTATTCTAAACACAATAGATCTTGTATATGCTAGAAATCCAGAGCAACACACAGAAAGTGCTATGGAACACACAGAAAATGCTGGAGGAACTCAGCAGGGCAGGATAGACCAGGATATTCTATGGGAAAAAATAAACAGTTGATGTTTCAGGCCAAGATTCACAAAACATTAAATGTTTACTCTTTTCCATTGATGCTGCTAGGCCAGAGTTCCTCTGGTATTTTGTACGTGTTGCTTTGGATTTCCAGCAAATGCAATTTTTCTCATGTCAGAAAATACCATATTCCCTTTTCTTTGACCCATCAAACCCTAACCCTGCCAGGAATTTTTTTAAAAATTCCCAAAAAGTCCTTTATCCTGAAAAGGTGACTTAGACTCTCCTGCCAGAGATGCTGCCCAACCAGTTTAACGTTTCCTGCATTTCTCTATCTTTATACCAGCTTGTCTATGGGATGCTGGAAGAAACTGGAGCACCATGAGGAAACTCAAATGGCCTCAAGGACAATGTGCAAACTCGACACAGGTACAAAGGTCAGAATCAAAACAGGATCACTGCAGCCCACGAGCAGCTCTACAAGCTGCAGTGGAACTCTGCCACTCCTTCCTGCTGCTGAAGATGTATACTACTATGGGAGATTAAAAGAGGGCATTATATAATGGTTTTTGACTCTAAAATGGTAGCACAGATGCAACTTCACCTTGCATACCTGTCAGAAATATACAACACTGTGAAATATACACTACATACATCATCTGGATGATAGGGTGGTAAATTGGATTAGTAAGTATGTAGATGATACTAAGATAGGTGGCGTTGTGGATAATGAAATAGGTTTTCAAAGCTTGCAGAGAGATTTAGGCCAGTTAGAAGAGTGGGCTGAAAGATGGCAGATGGAGTTTAATGCTGTTAAGTGTAAGGTGCTACATTTTGATAGGACTAATCAAAATAGGACATACATGGTAAATGGTATGTCATTGAGGAATGCAGTAGAACAGAGTGACCTAGGAATAATGGTGCACAGTTCCCTGAAGGTGGAATCTCATGTGGATAGGGTGGTGAAGAAAGCTTTTGGTATGCTGGCCTTGATAAATCACAGCATTGAGTATAGGAGTTGGGATGTAATGTTAAAATTGTACAAGGCATTGGTGAGGCCAAATTTGGAGTATTGTGTACAGTTCTGGTCACCGCATTATAGGAAAGATGTCAACAAAATAAAGAGGAGATTTACTAGAATGTTACCTGGGTTTCAGCACCTAAGTTACAGAGAAAGGTTGAACAAGTTAGGTCTTTATTCTTTGGAGCGTAGAAGATTGAGGGGGAACTTAAAATTATGAGGGGGATAGATAGAGTTGACGCAGATAGGCTTTTTCCATTGAGAGTAGAGGAGAATCAAACAAGAGGACATGAGTTAAGAGTTAAGGGGCAAAAGTTTAGGGGTAACATGAGGGGGAACTTCTTTACTCAGAGAGTGGTAGCTGTGTGTAAGAGTGGTAGAGTGGTAGTGGTAGCTGGCTCTAGAAATCGTGGACGCATTGGTAATCATTTTCCAATGTTCTATAGATTCAGGAACAGTTCCTGCTGATTGGAGGGTGGCTAATATTATCCCACTTTTCAAGAAAGGAGGGAGAGAGAAAACAGGGTATTATAGACCGGTTAGCCTGACGTCAGTGGTGGGAAAGATGCTGGAGTCAATTATAAAAGAGGAAATTACGACACATTTGGATAGCAGTAGAAGGATCAGTCCAAGTCAGCATGGATTTATGAAGGGAAAATCATGCTTGACTAATCTTCTGGAGTTTTTTGAGGATGTAACTATGAAAATGGACAAGGGTGAGCCAGTGGATGTAGTGTACCTGGACTTCCAGAAAGCTTTTGATAAAGTCCCACATAGGAGATTAGTGGGCAAAATTAGGGCACATGGTATTGGGGGCAGAGTACTGACATGGATTGAAAATTGGCTGGCTGACAGGAAACAAAGAGTAGTGATTAACAGGTCCCTTTCGGGATGGCAGGCTGTGACCAGTGGGGTACCGCAAGGTTCGGTGCTGGGACCGCAGCTGTTTACAATACACATTAATGATTTAGATGATGGGATTAAAAGTAACATTAGCAAATTTGCCGATGACACAAAGCTGGGTGGCAGTGTGAAATGTCAGGAGGATGTTATGAGAATGCAGAATGACTTAGACAGGGTGGGTGAGTTGGCAAATGTATGGCAGATGCAGTTTAATGTGGATAAATATGAGGTTATCCACTTTGGTGGCAAGAACAGGAAGGCAGATTACTATTTAAGAACTTTTTAAAAGCTATTAATGCTTTTTGAGAGGGTGATTTTAGATGCATATCATATTTATACTGAGTTAAGTATTGTATGTAATTAGTTTTGCTACAATAAGTGTATGGGACATTGGAAAAAATGTTGAATTTCCCCTTGGGGATGAATAAAGTATCTATCTATCTATCTATCTATCTATCTAAATGGAGTCAAGTTAGGAAAAGGGGAAGTACAACAAGATCTAGGTGTTCTTGTACATCAGTCAATGAAAGCAAGCATGCAGGTACAGCAGGCAGTGAAGAAAGCTAATGGCATGCTGGCCTTTATAACAAGAGGAATTGAGTATAGGAGTAAAGAGGTCCTTCTGCAGCTGTACAGGGCCCTGGTGAGACCCCACCTGGAGTATTGTGTGCAGTTTTGGTCTCCAAATTTGAGGAAGGCCATTCTTGCTATTGAGGGGGTGCAGCGTAGGTTCACAAGGATAATTCCCGGAATGGCCGGACTGCCATATGTTGAAAGATTGGAGTGACTGGGCTTGTATACACTGGAATTTAGAAGGATGAGAGGGGATCTGATTGAAACATATAAGATTATTAAGGGATTGGACATGCTGGAGGCAGGAAGCATGTTCCCACTGATGGGTGAGTCCAGAACTAGAGGCCACAGTTTAAGAATAAGGGGTAGGCCATTTAGAACAGAGATGCGGAAAAACTTTTTCACCCAGAGAGTGGTGGATATGTGGAATGCTCTGCCCCAGAAGGCAGTGGAGGCCAAGTCTCTGGATGCATTCAAGAGAGAGTTAGATAGAGCTCTTATAGATAGTGGGGTCAAGGGATATAGGGAGAGGGCAGGAACGGGGTACTGATTGTGTATGATCAGCCATGATCACAGTGAATGGCGGTGCTGACTAGAAGGGCCGAATGGCCTACTCCTGCACCTACTGTCTATTGTCTATTGTCTGTGTGAACGTGCTTCCAGTAGAAGTGGTAGAGGCAGGTTTGGTATTGTCATTCAAAAAAAAATTGGATAGGTATATGCACAGGAAAGGAATGAAGGGTTATGGGCTGAGTGCAGGTAGGTGTGACTAGGTGAGAGTAAGCGTTCAGCACGGACTAGAAGGGCCGAGATGGCCTGTTTCCGTGCTATAATTGTTATATGGTTATATAACATTTCACTATGTTGCATACTTCTGACAGGCATCAACTGAGGATATGTTATTTACTCTACAAGTTGGTGTCTGGCGCAACTTGTATCACCAATGATTCCATTTTGGTTTCATCTGGATTGAGTGATCAGTATTAAGTTATATATGCATTTGTCACATTCAAAAATGGAGCAAGTATTGTTTTAGGCCCAATATCATGGCTGAACATTCGACTATCTCTGACATTTTATCTTATTAACTGAGCAAGTAATTATAAGTGCAAAATAATTACACATACTGCTGACTGTTCCATAAACCAATTCCTTGCCAGCTGAAAAGTAGTTCAGAATCTCTTCCAGGGATTCTTTTGTTTGTTGCATGCAACCTTCATTTATCTCATTTATTCCATGTTCTGCTTCCATTTATTAGTTTATTGCATTTTCTCTTTGTCCATTTCTCATTCAAGTTCCTTTAACAATATCTGTTCATGACTTTCATCCATGTTCATTTTCAATATTTAATTTTAAAAAAAGATTATACTGGAACAACAAACCTAAATTTAACTAGCCCGATCACCTGGCTGTACTTCTACTCCCAGTGTACAGTCGGAGACTAAAGACCGCAGTATCAGTGGTGAGGACCAAGAAAGTATGAACAAGGGAGGCAGAGGAGCACTTACAGGGCTGTTTGAGTCAGTGGACTTGATTCAGCGATTCATCTTCAAGTCAGCATGAATGGTTGTCACCAACTTCATCAAGACCTGTGAGAGTGAGTGTGTGCCTTCGAAAACATACCAGGCATACCCAAAACAAAAGCTGTGGATGAACCAGGAGAAACAATTACACTGTGGTCACCTGGACATCCATCAAATGAAGGCCCTGGCAAAAAGCTTTGTGTACTGGCTGGGCATAGAAGATGATATCATATCTGTATGCAGGCAGTGTACTCAGTGTTCTATGGCAGCAAAGAATTCAAGTAAAGCCAATCCACAATCATGGCCTCAGGTTACCAGGCTTGGAGTCGGGTATATATTGACTTTGCTGGCCCATCAAGGTGTACCTACCTTGTCCTGGTTGATGCCTATTCCAAGTGGTATTATCTATGTAATCAACAACAGAGGCTACCATTCAACACTTGGTTTTGACAATGGCAGTCAATAGAGTTCACAGTGGTTTGCTGCATTCTGCCAGATCAGCAGAATCATCCACAGTCCAACAATTATGCAGAGAGTTTTGTGGATACATTCAAAGGGTCACTTCTGAAATCAAGAGGGGAAGGAGCATCAGCAAAGGCTCTCAACACATTTCTACTGACAAATCAAATTAACCACATCCAGCCCTCCAGGGGAAGCCCCCCGATGAAGTGCTTTTGGGAAGAAAACTGCACACAGTGTTTAATGCAATGCTGCCACAGCATCCAACATCCGAGACAGCAGATGGTCAGGTGCACAAAGACACCCACACGGAGCTTGATAAATGGGTGAAGTCATTCAAGCCCAGAGCTGCACTGTGGGCCAGACAGTATCGGAATGTTCAAGAACCCCCTGGTTATCAGGTTAGATTGATTGTCAAATGAATGGGATAAGTGCTCTATTAAGTTATAAAAGACAAGTATCGCTGGCATTGCCATATCAACCAGTTGTGGCCACACGCTCCTGCTGAAGGCACACCAGGTTCATTGGGCACATCATCAAAAAGAGTTAGACCTTCATCTCATCCTGGAAGGGTTCTATTTACCCCAATCGAACTAACCATCAGTGCCAGCACAGCCACAAGCAACAGAGTGACAAGAATGTGTCAGCCCTCAACCATTAAGGACTGATTGCCAGCGTAAGCCAGTTGTTCCAGTCCAAATCAACACAAATCCTACAGGTAATCATCTTCAAGAGGGAGGCATTTTGGTTAGCCAGAACAGACAACACTTATTGGTCAGCTGACAACCAATCCCAGGCCAGCTTTCACTGATTTGTCATCGTTCCTATCAACATCTCGAAGATTCTTGCACAAGCCATTTTACTACTCACACGTTGGGACGTACTGTTGAGTTCTGAGATTTTTGTGGTTGTGGGGTTATACTAAATAAAGATATATTTTATGTTTTGGCTTTGATCTATCTCCTGGCTTCGGGTCTCATCGGTAGCTATAGGCAAGCAAACATAACAGACTCCCAGCATAAAGGGCATCGATTTCATTAGTTTTCATAATCTATTAGTACGAATTACACAGGAAATTAACTATGATTGTGTCATTTACATTGTTTTTCACTTCCACTTATTATTGATTTTTTTTACACCATCCATCCATTTTCTTCCAGTAATCATGTCTGAACTCTGCATTTGTTACCTCCCTCATTGTAGTCTACAGGCTAAATTAGTTGATGCACAGAAGTGCATGCAGCATAATAATTCAGGCTCTTCGACCTGAAATATTAGCCATCTCTCTCTTCCTACACAGATGCAGCCTGACCTGCTGAGTATTTCCAGCATTTTCTCTTTTCAGATTGCCAGCATTTGCAGCATTTTTTGTTTATTTTCAGATCACGTACAGTATTCTTCTATTAATGTGATACCACACAGTCACTGATCAACCCACGCTTTCACTGGAATATACAGTATTTTTAAATTAGTTCATTTAATTAAAGTTTGGAATCTATGTCAGCACCAAAGTGTGTGGGAAAATGCATACCACAGATCAAAGTGCCTACCAGCCTTCCTCCAACTGGATGAAATTTGGAGAAATTAGTGACTTGATCTGTAACATACATATAGAAAAATGTTGTCAATTATCAAGCAAACACATGTTACAGTCATAGAATCACAGTACACTACATCACAAAAACAGGTCTTTTGGCCCATCTATTCTGTGCTGAACCTTTCGTCTGCCAAGCCTATCAACTTGCACTTGGACCATAGCCTTCCATACCTTTCTCATCCATGTACTGAATCAAATTTCTCTTAAATTTTGAAATTGACTCCACATCTACCACTTGCACAGGCAGCTCATTCCACGCTCTCATTACCATCTGAGTGAAGAAGCTTCCCCTCATATTCCCCTTAAACATTTCACCTTGAACCCTTAGCCCATGACCTCAAGTTGTTGTCTTGCTCAGTCTCAGTGGGAGAAGCCTGCACTTATTTACCCTATCTATACCCCTCAATTTTGCATACCGCTATCAAATCTCCCCTCAGTTTTCCCTATACATCAGGTCCTCAAATCCTGGCAATATCCTTGTAAATTTTCTCTGCACTACTTTAAACTTATTTACACCTTTCCTGTAGGTAAGTGAACTAAACTGTGCACAACTCTCCAAATTAGGCATCATCAACATCTTATACAATTTCAACATAACATCCCAACTCCTGTACACAATACACTGATTTATGTGCCAAAGGCTTTCTTTATGATCCTGTCTACCCATGGCACGACTTTCAAGGAATTATGAATCTGTATTCCCAGATCCCTCTCTGCTACTGCACTCCCCAGTGCCTTACCACTCACTATGTAAGACCTAGTGGGTCCTCTCAAATGGTAGCACCTCCATCTGCCATTTCTCAGCCCATTTTTCCAGATCCCACTGCAAACTTTGATAGTCTTCCTCGTAATCCACTACACCCCTAATCTTGGTGTCATCCACAAACTTGTTGATCCAATTTACCACATTATCATCCAGATTATTGATACAGATGGCAAACAATAAGGGACTGATCCCTGTAACATTCGACTGGTCACAGGCCTCGTATCAGAAAGGCAACCATATACTACTGCTCTCTGGTTTCTCCCACAAAATCAATGTCTAATCCAATTTACTACCTCATCCTGAATGCTGAGTGACTGAACCTTCTTGACCAACCTCCCATGTGGGACGTTGTCAAATGCCTTGCTAAAATCCATATAGACAACATCCGCTGCCTTGCCTTCATTGTCTTTCCTGGTAACTTCCTCGAATCAGGCTTGCAGTCCTCGGAGTCGCCTGATGCTGGTGGCCGGAGGTGGGGACATCGTAAGCAGTGCACGAGGAAGCTGAAGCGAGGTGAGCGGGCAGGAGTCCGTGCCAGGAGAAAAGCAAGCCCTAGCCGGCCAGCTGTCCTGCCCATTCTGCTCTCCAATGGACATTAAATTGGACTACATCTGTGGCAATGAAATACTCGGCGGGAGTACAGAAACGGACGGAATCCCAGACGCCGCCATTCAGCTGTTTATTTATGTAACAGATTTTCCCCCGAGCCATCGGACTACCAACCTACTGCCCTCTGCTGTGCCTATTGTCTTGTTTATTATTTACTGTAATGCCTGCACTGTTCTGTGTACTTTATGCAGTCCTGGGTGGGTCTGTAGTCTAGTGTAGTTTTTGTGTTGGTTTATGTAGTTCAGTGTAGTTTTTGTATTGTTCATGTAGCAACATGGTCCCGAAAAAATGTTGTCTCATTTTCACTATGTACTGTACCAGCAGTTATGGTCAAAATGACAATAAAAAGTGACTTGACTTGACTTGAAAAACTCTATAATGTTGGTTAGACATGACCTATCACACACAAAGCCACGTTATCTATCCCTAATCAGTCTGTCTATCTAAATACTTGCATATCTGGACTTCAGAATACCTTCCAATAACATATTCACTACTCACGTCAGCCTAGATAGATAGATAGATAGATAGATACTTTATTCATCCCCATGGGGAAATTCAACTTTTTTTCCAATGTCCCATACACTTGTTGTAGCAAAACTAATTACATACAATACTTAACTCAGTAAAAAATATGATATGCATCTAAATCACTATCTCAAAAAGCATTAATAATAGCTTTTAAAAAGTTCTTAAGTCCTGGCGGTAGAATTGTAAAGCCTAATGGCATTGGGGAGTATTGACCTCTTCATCCTGTCTGAGGAGCATTGCATCGATAATTGCATCGATAAGCCTAACGGGCCTTCGCATCTTATTCTTAGAGCCTTTCTTAAAAAACTGAACAACATTAGCTATCCCTCATCCTCTGGCACTTCACCTGTGGCTAAGGATGTTTTAAATATCTCTGTTAGGGTCCCTGCAATTTCTGCACTAACCTCCCACAGGATCCAAAGGAACACCTTGTCAGCCCTGGGGATTTATCCATCCTAATTTGCCTCAGGACAGCAAACAGCACCTCCTCCGTAATCTGTATAGGGTCCATGACTTCACTGCTGCGTTTCCCCAAATCTACAGACTCTGTGACCAACTCTCAAACAAATACAGATGAAAGAAATCCATTTAAAATCTATCCCCTATATCTTTTGACTCCACCTACAGATTACTACTCTGATCTTGCAGAGGAACAATTTTGTTTCTTGATATACCTGCAGAAGCCCTTAGAATTCTCCTTCACCTTATCTACTAGAACAACCACATGTCTTCTTTTAGACTCTTGAGATGCTTCTCATGTTCTTTTGCATTTCTTATACATATTATGTCGGCAAAGCTAAACCCAAACATGCAAAACTAACAAAACTAATAAAATAACTAATCTTTCCCCTAACCAAGACCAATAGCTATTCAAAATTTACCGAATTTCTCTGTTTTGTTCCTGATAAAGATAAATAAAACAGGTTTTTATATTGCCATTGAATGTTCACTATGTCAACCAAATCTAAGCCTACAAATCTGAATATGGGCAGTGTAAATATATAGAGAATTTACAAAAATAAAATATCAAAGTTGCACATGGTCTAATGGAAAAAAATTTCATACATTGCAATTCCATGTTAGTTTTCCTGATGCCAGTGGAAAAGTGAATATGTAAAAAAAATGAATGAACTCCAAAACATTTGCATTTCATTAAAAATACAATTTTCATAAATTGAAGACAACATTGCACTGTATTTTAATTTTTTTTCGGGTAAATGAAAGTTCCCCTAACACAGAATATCAGAAAATATTACAAATAGATTCTCGTTGATAAAATGTACATTTAAGAGAGTTAAATGTCTTCCATGAATCACTGCCTTCTACTGCATAGGAGGTCTCTGTCAAGCAGGGGTTTCCAACCTTTTTTTATGCCATAGACCCTTTCTGAGGGTTCCGTGGACCCAAGGTTGGGAATCCCTGCTTTAGAGTATAGAGTTGATAGCAACCAGATAACAAGAGAAACATGTAGGCAGAGCAGTGAACATTGTCGGACCAAATAAAACTGTAAGTGTTTCAGACATCGTTAAAGATATCAAGAATGGGATAAATGGAGTTGAAAGGGGAAGGTGCAAAAGGAAAATAGGAAGTGTTTTTCCGGCATCAATTGTAGCATTGTGATGCAGTTAAATAAGATTATGCCACCACTAATTCTTAGAATAGGAAGTAAAACTCATATTTCCCATCTCTCCTTTCATATCCGTGCAACATACACTGATCATTGTCTTAGGAGAAGATCTATGGACAGCGTGCACTATGCACAGTATTTAAACCTGTGCATTTAATGAAATCCTTCCTTCCCACCAAAATCAATTTCATTCAGTAATGCTTCTTGTGTTTTACCATAAACACCATCTTTTGAGCTTCACAAACTCAATAAGGTTATTGAAGGGTGACTTTGGTTGCTGTATGGCAATATAGAAATACTTGTACTTTGCTGCCATTATAGTAGCAAATAGGGTAATGTCACATAAATGGTTTATTTTCCACCAAACTGCAAAAGTCCTGGTAGCTGATTGAGGGTTGATGCCGAAGTTTCTTTTTTGATAGCTTCAAAATAAAAAAAAGTGTCCTATATGGTTAAGTCAGCACATTGTACTCTGCCACTGAAATTTTGTCCATTGGCTATGATATTCAGTCCACTGAATTCAAAATAAAAAGCACTGATTCAGCTAAATGGGAATTTTAAACAAATGACCAAGAAAAAATTTCAAGACACTGGTTTGTAAAAATATGTCATAAAAATAAGTTTTTTCCTGACCAGGTCTGTATAAGTGATCTTGCTAGCAATTAGCTGATTCACTAAACTGATTTCTGGAATGATGTAATTTTCTTGTCGTGAGAGATTGAATGTGACTGTCCCCTATTCACTGAAATTTAGAAGAATGCAAGATGATCTTATTATGACATATGAGATAGGAGTTACAGTACTCTGTGATGAGCTTTATTGGAGATGGTGGCAAATATTAGTTCCTTTTGGCTACAGAAGCTAGAATTCAGAGGCAGAATGGCAAGATAACAGAAAACAAGTAGAGAATATCTTCTTGCAAAGGGTTGTAAATCTTCAAAATTCCTTGCCTTCAGTATCAATGGGTACTCATGTCAATGCTTGTACTTAAAGCCGGGGTGAGTGAATTAGTTGTCTATCACGAAGATAACAGATCTGACAGGTACCCAAGAACAGTATCAGCTAGTTTCCTCATCAACTCACATTCCACCCTTTCTTGGAAATATCTCTTCCCTTCATTGTCGCCAAGCCTAAATTGTGGAATACCAACCTAGCAACAGAGATTCCAGAAGGCCTGAATAAACATTGTTTGATAAGACAACTTGAGAATATGGGGGATGGACAGGCAAATGAACTGAAAGCAGATATTAATTCTGACCTTTCTTAGTGACCATAAGACATTGGAGCAGTATTAAGCCATTTGGCCCATCAAGGCTTCTCTGCTATTCCATCATGGCTGATTTCTTATCCCTCTTAATCTCCTGCCTTCTCCCTGCAACTTTTGACACCTGACTAATAAGACCATAAGATCTACGAGAGAAACAGGATCGGGGGGCCATTTGGTCTTACTCTGACTTCTTTTAACTTCACCGAGATTCCACTGTAAATATTGTTGGTAATGGGAGTGGTTTATCACTGTCATGAGTACTGAGCTAGTCAACAGTTTTTTGCATGCCACTCAGACAGATTTTGCTCTACACATGTACACTGAGGTGTTAATAAAAAAACAAATTGCAGTCTATAATGCTGTAGCCACAGAGGACATCCTGTACAGGGAAAGAAACGCAAGGCTGCAAAGAGATAGGCTGGCAGATGCAGAGTTCAATTTTAGTGCACAAGAGGTCCATTCAAGAGTCTGAAAGCAGTGGAATAGAAGCCGTCCAGGTCTGATGGGACATGCTTTCATCTCTTTTGCCCGACGGCCGAGGGAAGAAGAGAATGACTAGGGTGGGGCGGATTGTTGATTACAATGGTTGCTTTCCACAGTGGGAAGGGTTGATAGACTAGGCTGTGTTCACAACTCTGTGATTTCTTGCAGACTTCGATAGAGCAGTTGCCATACCAAGCTGTCATGCACCTAGAGGGGATGCTTTCTATGGTGCATCTATGAAAACTGGCAAGGGTCAGTCATAGAGAACAAGGCAAATTTCCTTTCCCTGCTGAATATACTTTTCTTGGCTGTAGCATTACTGTGGTGAACCAGGACAAATTGTTGCTGGCATATACACTTCAGAACTTGAAGCTCTTAATCATCTGCACCTCAGCACTCTTGATACAGACAAGCATGTTCTCCACCCTGTTTTCCATTAGTCGATGATGAGCTCCTTCCTTTTTAGACATTTGAGGGAAAGACTGAGTTGACACCATGCCAGTAGACTCTCTTTCTTCCTATACTCTGCCTAATTATTGTTTGAAATCTGGCCCACAGCACTACGTTATCTGCCATGATATCACCATGCCAGTAAGCTCGATCTTCGTTCTGTACTCCGCCTAATCATTGTTTGAAATCTGACCCACTGCACTAAGTTATCTGCAAATGTGCAGATGGGTTTAAAGCAAAATTTGGCCACAGCATCATGGGTATATAGGGACGATAGTAAGGGGCCATGAACACAGTATTATGGGGACAGGAGTTGATGATAATCATGGAGAAGACTTTTGTCTCCTATCCTTATTGATTGTAGTCTGTTAATCAGAAAGTCAAGGATTTAGTTGCAGAAGCTAGTGGAATTATTTAGTTGGTAGAAGGTAAAGGTCTAGGAATTTAGAATTATGGTGTTAAAGGAGTATTGTCTATAATTAAGAAACTGACTTAGATATCTTTGTAATCCTGATCTCCAAGAGATGAGTGTAGGACCAGGGATATGCCATCTGCTGTGGGCCTGCTTTGGCAGTAGGTGAACTGTAGTGGGTCAAGATTGCCTGGAAGGCTGGACAATAGGTGATATAAACCAGCCTCTAGAAGCACCATGATGATCAATGTAAAAGCCACCAACATGTTATTTTATTTTTCAAAAAGTACTGGGATGACAGTGGTCCTCTGAACATGTGGAAACCTTAGATTGGAGTAAGGATATGTCTACAAATTTTCTAGCCAGTTGGTCAGCACAAGACCCCAAGTTGGCCAATTGCTCACTAAAAGATGGGAGCATGATGGCTGTATGCACTTCTGCCTGCGTGTACCTCTCAGACTTCAGGCCATGCTGATTTGCAATCATGATAGTGAAATTATTGGCATTCACTGTTGCTGCATGAACTTGACACTTCCGCTCTTCACACTTGAATTCCTATGAAAATTCTGGAGTTGCAGTCAGCAATTCAGCACATTTCCACTGGGTTAAGTGTTTGCATACCAAAATGTAACAAAAGGAGGAAAAAAATACTTGAATGCATGAAGAGTTAAGATATTTACAATTGGTCCTATTGCAAAATAATCTGAAAATCTCACGCTTCGTAACTGGAGTTTTCAGGTAGCTGACCAGCCACTATTACCAATTAGAAAAACAGTTTGCTAAGTAGTATTTGAGGTTAGTAACACATACAGAATGCTAGAGGAACCTGGCAAGTCAGGCAGGTATTTATGGAGAGGAATAAATAGTTGATGTTCCAGGCCAAGACGCTTCATCAGGACTAGAAAGGAAGGTGCGGAAGCCAGAAGAAGAAAGTAGGGAAGATGGGCGGTCTCTTATATTGTCGTGATGACGCCACAGTCAGGTTAAAGCAATGGTTCCCAACCTGGGATCCACAGATCCTTTGCTTAATGGTCTTGGTCCATGGCATAAAAAAAGGTTGGGATGCCCTGGGTTAAAGGAACAACATATTCAATCTGGAGAGTGATGCACCATCAATAACTCTCTCTGAGACGTGAAGGCGAGATATCGGCTTTTATTGACTGGAAGAAACAACAAGCAGTAGTTGACCACTATACTACATCCTTCCTCACCACCACCTCAATTTGCAAGTTAACCTTTAGGGAATTCTACACAAAGACTCCTAGGTCTCTGCACCTCAGATTTATGAATTTTCTACCCATTTGAAAATAGTCTATACTTTTGTTCCTTCGACTAAAGTGCACGGCCATAAACTTACCAATACTGTGTTCCATTGACACTCCTTTGCCCATTCTCTTAATCTAAGTTCTTCTGCAGCCTCCCTGCTTTCTCATCAGTACCTGTCCTTCCACCCATCTTCGTATTATCCACAAACATGGCCACAAAGCCACCAATTCATCATCCAAATCATTGACATATAACATAAAAAGCAGTCCCAATACACACCCCTGTGGAACATCACTAGTCATCAGCAGCCAATCAGAAAAGGTTCCCTTTATTCCCACTCTGTCTCCTGTCAATCAGCTAATCCTCTATCTATGCTAGTATCTTTCCTGTAATGCCATGGTTTCTTACCATATTAAGCAGTCTCATGTGTGGCATCTTGTCAAAGGCTTTCTGAAAATCCAAGTACACATCATCCACTGATTCTCCTTCATCTAACCTGCTTGTTACATCATTAAATAATTCCAACAGATTGGTCAAACAAGATTTTCCCCTTAAGGAAACCATGCTGGCTTTGGCCAATTTTATTATGTGCCTCTGAGTATTTCAAAACCTCATCTTTAACAATTGATTCCAACATCTTCCCAACCACTAGCATCCTAACTAGCGTAAAATTTCCTATCTTCTGTCTCTCTCCCTTCTTAAAAAGTGGAGTGACATTTCCAGTCCTCCAGAACCATGCCAGAATCTAGTGATTCTTTAAAGATCATTACTGCCATCTCCATAATCTCTTCAGCTACTTCATTCTGAGCCCTGTGCTGTAGACCACCTGGTCCAAGTGACTTATCGACCTTCAGACCTTTTAGCTTCCCAAACACCGTCTCCCTAGTAATAGCAACTACACTCACGTCCGCCCCCCTGACACTCTCAAGCTTCCAGCATACATTGGTGTCTTCCACAGTGAAGCCTAATACAAAACACATATTCAGTTCATCTGCCATTGTTTTCCTCCATTACTACCTCACCTGTGTGATTTTCAAATGGTCCAATATCTACTCCCGCCTCTGTTACTCTACATATCTGAAAAAAAACTTTTGGTGTCCTCTTTGATAGTATTGGATTGCTTAGCTTCAGATTTCATCTTTTCCCTCCTTATGGCTCTTTTCATTGTCTTTTATTGGTTTTTAAAAGCTCCCCAATCGTCTTCACTTCTCACTAATGTTTTGCTCTATTATATGTCCTCTCTTTTATTTTGGCTTTGACTTCCCTGATCAGCCAGGATTGTGTCATCTTGCCTTTAGAATAATTCTTTTTTAGGGCGTATCTATACTGTGCCTTCCAATTTCTTCCAGAAACTAACCATTGCTGCTCTGCCATTATCTCTGCTCATTCCCCCTTCGAATTAACTTTGGCCAGCTTTTCTCTCATGCATCCGTAATTCCCTTTTCTTCATTGTAGTACTGACACATTTGACTTTAGCTTCTCCCTCTTAATTAGCGAGGTTAATCCTATCATATTATGATCACTGACTCCTAAGGGTTCCTTTACCTTAAGCTTCCTAATCAAATCCAGTTCCTTACACAACACCCAACCCAGACTAGCTGATTCCCCCAGTGGTCTCAACCACAAGCTACTCTAAAAAGAACTTCTTGTTTTTCCAGCAGCTCAATCAAATTGGGAGCGAGAGAGGAGTCAACTCACAGGTCCTTGAGGGTGATTTAAAAAGAAGCATTTGCGGGCTTTTGGTATTTTTCCAGTAGCCCAATCAAATCAGGAGAGAGTGAGGAGGCTTGCATATCTTTAACCCCAGCCTCCAATTTGCATTAATCATAACAATTATTTTCCTCAACAAAAGATGGAGAAAGCCGAAGTGTTTTCCACCAGATTCCTATTACTGCATTCAGAAAGAAATATTATGAAGTGAATAATACACTATAACCTCCTGGGAGACATTTGTCGATAAAACCAAATCACATGAGCTTAAACAGTAATATACTGTAGTTTGAACAAATCTAAATAAATATTGAATTGTCAATTTGAATTTGCAATCCAGATACAGGTGAAAGAATTGACAGGGATATTTTCATATTTCATATTATTTAAAAAAGCAGCACTGCACGAAAAGAGAAACCAGTTTGGTTGACTTGAACATTTCTTTGCTGCTTCAAAATTACTTCTGTAGCAGCAGAGAATACTACCATCACATTTTAAAAATGTTATATTACTGGACAAGTATTCCAGGTTTGGATTCATAATCCAGAGACTACTGTTCAGCTCTGAACTAATGGAATTTACATTCAGTTAATTAAATAAATCTGAGATGCAAATCTGCTGTCAATATTGGTAAAAATAGATCTACTAGACTGACATTAAAATAAATCTGGTTCACATGTATCATTCAGAGAAAAATATATTTGCTTTTACTTGGTCTATTCGATAAGTGACTCCAATCTAATGATGTGGTTAATTCTCATCCACCTATGAAATAATGCACCAAACATTCAAAGTACATTTATTATCAAAGTATGTATACAGTAAACGCCCAAAGTGCAGAGTGAAAAACAATTTGTGCAAACAATAAAAGTAAGCAAACAGCATTTAGAACAAAAGTGAATCCTCAGATACAAAGTGCGGAACAGCTGGAGCAGGCCACAGCCTCAGCGCTGCTTCAAAATGGAGTAAATGTCGCAGAGTAGTAAGCAGAACCGTCCCGCCACTCACTTAAGATCCAGACACCCTTCCTTTTTAATCCATTTGGTCTAGTGTTTAAATCATCCAAACATTGGGTCATTCCTCACTCTAAGATGCAGGCTGTGTCGCATCAATGCACTCTCAGCCTGGATCTCCGCTGCCACATCCTAGCCTTTCCAAATCGACCCAGCACCTAAATCGATCAAACCTCGCTCTCAGTTCAGGTGGACGGGCCTCAAATCTGCTTCTCCTCTGCTCTGACTTTGCTCCGCTTACCTCAACTTTGCCTGAAATATGTATAAACCTCACCTCAAATATGCCTCGCATGCTTCAAGCCTCAACTCAGCTTCGCCTTGGCTCGCCTCTTCATTGTTTGCAGTGATCGTTTACTTTTTTTTAAAACAGTAATGTTATTAATGAAGTATTCAGTTGTATTCCCTGTTTGTTAACCGCCAGTAGTCGTCACTCACCTTCAGCAGTACCATCTTAAACCAGATCAATCACAGATGAGAAACAATTGACAACCATAATAGTAATGCCTATGTCCTGATTTAAATGTATCTGATCTTCTTCTTCCACCATAGTTATCCACATCACAGGATGCAAAACCATTTTTATGTGTGCAACATACAAGAATTATATCAAAAACCTGATCTTCACTTGGCAAGCATTTCCATACTTTTGATCCAAATTCTTCTGCAAAACCATTGGGAATAACCACTGACAGCAAAGAATATAATGCTGCTTCATTTGGAAGCCAGACTGAGCAATGAAGCAGCTAAAACCATAGGTTTAAGGTAAGACACTTCCTCCTGAACCATGCAGCATGTCTTATACCTTGTGTGGGAGAATATTACAGCCTGGGACCTGACTGAAAACTAGAAACTATACAAGGCACAGCACTTCTGCAATGGTGGTTACCATGTGCAGAGCTCATCAACTGCAGAGTTTTATTAAGACCCAAGGCCAACATCTGAAACAAGTACTTTACAGTGGCTCCAGACAACAATTCATAGTTGCATAGCACCTACTGTACATGTAAGAATACATCCAATACATCTGGATGCATTCACATCGAGACTGCAACAAGTTCTGCCAGGATCTCAATAAAATCACAAGAGTTCAATTTCAGCTGGGTTAGGTCCTCTGTCACTGATAGCTTCCAAGCCATGCTCCAAGGCTCCATTATGCAGCAGATAATAATCAAGTCCTTCTTTTCTTGCAAACAATCCAGACGTTTGTACTTGGGTTAACCCTTTGACGCTATTACATAACAATAGATACAAAGCTTCTACTCAGATTTTGATAAGAAACATCAGAAGATACCCGTAGAGTATCTTCTGGAAAACTGTTACACTTTGCAAAAGTATAGTGTAATTGCTCACTATGTGTGAGATACAAATTTCTTGGTCAATATTATTTCATCTGGTCAATTTAATTTTAAAAGATGCAATAATATTCACACCATTAGGCAGGATCACACATGACTGTCTGCATAATTTTGACAATATAAATTTTCTGTTTTCTGCAAGGCTTGTAGAAACAGAGCATTTATATTTCCCGATGCCGGCCCCCTAGGCCTGAGTCAACATAATAGTAGTTTCTACAAGCCACGAGAGATAATCAAGTTATGCCTTCATTAGGTAAACTTCTCAGAAACTGGAAATTTAGTTCCCGGATCAAATCAAAGTCAATGCCATCGTCTAAAATAAAGTGCCTCTGCCTTCGATTATTCTATTCCAAGTTTACTTCTTTTTGCAAACGCACTGGTGAGCAAACTGGAAATTCCTCACTGTGTATTAAGTTACTCAAAAGAGGCTGCAATGAAAAAGAGAATGCTGTGGCAAAAGAAAGCATACAGATTAGTACAGCTGAAAGATAACAAGCTATGTAAGAGGTCTAAAAAAAAATTGGCAACATTGATTCACCTTCAGCTTTTGAGAATCCACAGGCAGAAAAGCTGAGAACACAAATTTCAAATGGGAAAGCATTAAGAAAAAGTGACAAGAGCAGAATGAAGACTTCTACATTGTCTTACTTACAAATGATGCCATAATTTACAGACAATGGACCATTTCCTATAATTTATAAACTACAGACTACAATTAAGAGAATTTATGAACACCAGACATGATCAATGATAGAGTTTAAATACTGTCTATCAACTGCAGTGGTTCAAAATTACTGGCATGAATCAACAAGGCTCCTATTTATTTTTATTTATAGGTACAGCATGGAATGGGCTGCACAGCCCAATCTAATCACGGGATAATTTACAATGACCAATTAACCCACTGATACGTCTTTGGACTGTGAGAGGACCCAAAGAAAACCCACGCATTCCACAGGGAGAACATACAGATCCCTTACAGATGACACCGGGATTAAACTCCAAAGCCCCGAGCTGTAATAGCATCGCACTAACCACTACATTGTCTTACAAGCTATGCCATAATTTACAGACAATGGTCCATTTCCTATAACTTATAAACTACAGACTACAATTAAGAGAATTCATGAACACCAGACATGATCAATGATAGAGTTTAAATACTGTCTATCAACTGCAGTGGTTCAAAATTACTGGCATGAATCAACAAGGCTCCTATTTACTTTTATTTGGAGATACAGCATGGAATGGTACTTCGAGCCACACCACCCAATCTAATCGTGGGATAATTTACAATGACCAATTAACCCACCTGGTACATCTTTGGACTGTGAGAGGACCCAGAGAAAACCCATATATTCCACAGGGAGGACATACAGATCCCTTACAGATGACGCTGGGATTAAACTCCAAACCCCGAGCTGTAATAGCGTCGCGCTAACCACTACTTAACTGTGGCGCCCAGAATTCAAGTTAAAGTTTAATTATCATTCAACCATACATAAATACTCATGAATACAGCCAAATGAACACCACCAGGCAAGCCCGCTACAACAGTCCTAGTCCTCGCTAAAACTGAGGACTTGCAGCTCCCTGCCGTCTGTTTTGCCAATAAATGAGCGAAAGGGACTTGCAGCATTTTACATTATCAATATCCAAGAGGCTCTTGTGATCGTAAGAGAAATATCCAGGACAATCACTCACTGTTAGACTGCAGACCACCTTCACACACCCGCTCTGACGCCTTCCTGTAGCAGGCAGTAATACGGTCCACATCAAGTACAGCCACTCTAGTTATTCTGCCAACAAGCAGCTCATGATGGGGTGGACCTGCAGTACCCAAACTTCTTAATGTCCAGCATTGTCCTGCAATTATAAAAAGGACAAAAGCTCCTTTGTTTGGCCCCCGAGAGGCCACTGCTCCCCAATGCACTGCCATCTTACCAGATGATGGAAGTACAAGTGGAATATGCCTTTTATAATTATATATGCAATATACATTTTGAAAGTATTACAATGTGGCAGCTCTACAACTGTGCTAATATGCTGAGGCCTGCAACAGTGGCAAAAACTGTCTTCTCACAGAATTTGCAGACTTATGGTGTAGCATATCCTCCAACCCACTGTCAATAGACTTGGTTTCAATCAAGCAAGGGAAGCAACCCCATTAGTCAAATCCATGCCTGAAGCAAAGACAGACATACTTAGATGCGAGCTACCAAACCAGACAGAACAGTAAAAGATGACTACATGCATTTTAAGTATCAGAAGCACGACTGTAAAGACAGATCAATGCTGGATCAGAACTCTCTATTTCTGCCACATCTGCTCATGAGTGATGGCAGAGAATTAACCAACCAATAATCATCCCCAAGATTTAACAGGTTCCATCTCCCTCCTTGAAATGATTCCTGCCTTCAATTTGATTAACTCGATACACTTTCAATGAGCAGTTGCCTGAGCCAGTCACGGCATTGACAGTGAGTTCCAACATCATTCCAGATCAAGATTAAAAATGTGCTTACTGGATCTGGCAACACCTTTAGCCGAGCTTTTCAAGAACAGCTACCTGCTATAAATGACCTACTGAGGAAATCAGAAAGTTGGCCAATTTTTGGAAAAAGCAGAATAAACCCAGTCAAGCCAACTGTCACCTGTGGCTGCCCTGAACCATGATAGTTTGGGTTCACGGTTTCCTCCAAGATGCCCAGGTGCGCAGCCGCACGGCAACTGAAATGCTGCCGCACACATAGCTTTTGTTGCTGCACAGCTGGAATTTTCTTTTATATAAGTAAAAGAGGGAACATTGATCAGGTTGTAGCCAAAACCACAAAACAGTTTTTACTCACTGGGTTTACTCTGACTTCTGCCAAAAAAAAAAGAACTTCAACTTCACACCTCATTACAGCTTTTGCCAATGCTTGGATCAAGAAGTTGAATTCTAAAGGTAAGGTGACAATGAATGTCATCTACCATCACAGCAGCCTTTCACAGTGTGTGATGTCAAGGAGCCTTTATGAAACTGAAATATCAAAGGAAAACTCTCCACCAACTGGAGTGAATAGCAGATTTTTTTTTTGAAATGGCAGTTCGGTCCCCTGGAGGTTAATAATTCACATCTTGGAGCATTGCTGTAAGAATTCTTCAAGTGCTGTGTCCAGAACCTAACTCAATTGCTATTTTCTTCTTAATATTTATTCTATGTTTTACAACATGCATGTTCCTGGTAAGGACAGCATGTCTTACCCACCTTAATTGCCCTTAAAAGATAGCCATGAGTCATATTTTTAAGTCACAGCTGTTTTCCTGGTGAAGGCACTGTTGCACAAAGAGTCCTAGGATATACGTCCAGGTTGCACTGAAGTATCAGGAAGATATTTTTCCATTGTCTTTGACTTGAAGGGAATATGCAGGTGGTGGAGTTGCTATACATTATATCGTCGTCCTCCATGCAGGAGGAGGATTTGGATTTGGAAGGTGTTACTCGAGTAGATTAGGCAAATAATTGTAGAATACACCCAGTAGCCACTTTATTAGGTACAGGAGAACCAAATTAATCTATCAACCAGTCAGTAATCAACAAACAGTACATCACCAAGGCAACCTGGGCCTTGTTAAATAAGATCCGAATATCTGATTCATTCTTCCCCCAGCTGTTCTGAGAAAATAAAACTTGTTTTCTCAATTTTCCAGTCCTGATGAAGGGTCTTCAGCCCACAACATCAATTCTTTCTCCTTTCATAGACACATTGATCTGCTGAACACTTGCAGCACTTAGATTGCAGATTTTCAATATGTAAACTTTTAATTTGCTATTTATCATTCCATTGGAATGATAGCAAAGATTTATTGCTTTTGGCCATGAACCCATCCTCTCCAAAGAGCCTTCATTAAATGAAACTGGGTCTTCATCTGAACATCAGTTGACTGACTGCTTTTAAACATGTTTAACTGCTTTTTTAGATATGCCAACTAGTGGAGAGGTGTCGCAGCAACAACCTTGCACTCAACATCAAAGATGAAAGAGTTGATTGTGGACTTCCAAAAGGGCAAGACGAAGGAACTCACACCAATCCTCATAGAGGAATCTGGTGGAGAGAGTGAGCAGTTTCAAGTTCATGGGTATCAAGATCTCTGAGGACCTAACCTGATCCCAACATATTGATGCAGTTATAAAGAAGGCAAGGCCGCATCTATAGTTCATTAGGAGTTTGAAAAGATTTGGTATGACAACAAATACACTTAAAAACTTCTATAGATGTACCATGGAGAGCATTCTGACAGGCTGCATCACTGTCTGGTATGAGGGGACTACCGCACAGGACCAAAAGAAGCTGCAGAGGGTTGTAAATTTAGTTGGCTAGATCTTGGTTACTAGCCTACAATGTACCCAGGACATCTTCAAGGAGGAGTGTCTCAGAAAGGTAGCGTCCATTATTAAGGACTTCCAGTATCCAGGGCATGCCCTTATCTCACTGTTACCATCAGGTAGGAGGTATAGAAGCCTGAAGGCACACACTCAGTGATTCAGGAACAGCTTCTTCCCCTCTGCCATCCGATTCCTAAATGGACATCCAACCTGAGAACACTACTTCACTTTTTTAATATATTTTATTTTTGTTTTTGCACAATTTTTAATCGATTCAATACACTTATAATGTAATTATTATCTTTTCTTCTTCTTCTAGATTATGCATTGCATTGAACTGTTGCTGCTAAGTTAACAAGTTTCATGACACCTGCCAGAGATAATAAACCTAATTCTGAGAACCACCTTATCCTAGATCATCCTGCTAATGTACAATGAGAAAGGAGTATACCTTCATTACAGTCGTACAGCATAGCACATCACAGTGAAGATAAAATGAGAGACCCTCACTATAGTATGCTGAGCAAGCCTGAGTGGGGCAAACTTGGAAAGAATATGTTCAGGGTATTGGATTGGCGGCTTGGATACAAGAACCCAGAGTGAACCTCTGATTCAACAGATTGATGTGTTTGTGCTGTCCTATGCCCCGTATCGAAGGAGGAGATGAACTTCTTTGAATGTAACAGCATGCTGCAAACAACACTGCAGTGGATGTCAGCTATCACCTTAACTGTACTGCAGGCCAAGATTGATTGAAGCAATGGATTTTATTGCCTTAGGGTTAGTTTATGGCAATTTCCAATTGCAGAAAGTACCAGACATTTTCTGCCTTTGAATATTGTTCACTGCTTTTTGGGCAAATAGTGGTTATACAGTGCACATAAAAAGTAATCACCCCCCCCCCCCAGAAGTTTTCATGTTTTATTGTTTTACAACATTGAATCACAGTGGATTTAATTCGGCTTTTTTGACACAGATAACAGAAAAAGACTCTGTTATGTCAACGTGAAAACAGATCTCTAAATTAATTACAAATATAAAACACAAAATAATTGATTGCATAAGTATTCACCCCCTTTAATATGACACACCAAATTATCAGTGGTGCAGCCAATTGGTTTTCAGAAGTCATATCATTAGTTAAATGAAGATCTGTTTTGGGGAGACCTGTGTGCAGTCAAGGTGTTTCAACTGACTGTAGTAAAAAAAACACCTGTATCTGGAAGGTCCAACTGCTGGTGAGTCAGTATCCTGGCAAAAACTACACCATGAAGACAAAAGAACACTCCATGCTACTCTGCAAAAAGGTTTTTAACAAGCACATCAGGAGATGGATACAAGAAAATTTCCAAGTCACTGAATATACCTTGATGTACAGGTAAGTCAATTATCAAGAAATGGAAAGAATATGGAACAACTGTAAGTCTGCCTACAGCAGCCTGTCCTCAAAAACTGAGTGACTGTGCAAGAAGGGGACTAGTGAGGGAGGCCACCAAGAGATCTTTTAAGCTTCGGTGGCTGAAATTGGAGAGACTGCTCTTACAACAACTGTTGCATGGGTGCTTCACCAGTCACAGCTTTATGGGAGAATGGCAAGGAGAAAGCTACTGTTGGGAAAAAAAAGCTCACATGAAATCTTGGCTAGAGTTTGCCAGAATGCATGTGGGAGACTCCAAAGTCAGCTGGAAAAAGGTTCAATGATCTGATGAAACCAAAATTGAGCTTTTTGGCCATCAGACTAAACCAAGCAGCACACATCATCAAAAATATAACATCATCATCCGTACCATGAAGCATGGTGGGGCCACATCATATTGTGGGAATGCTTCACTGCAGCAGGCCCTGGAAGGCTTGTGAAGGTAGAGAGTAAAATGAATGCAGCAAAATACAGGGAAATCCTGGAGGATGACCAGATGCAGCCTGCAAGAGAACTGTGACTTTGGAGATGACTTGTTTTCCAACAAGACAATGACCCCAAGCATAAAGCTAAAGCTACACAGAAGTGGCTTAAAAACAACAAAGTTAATGTCCAGAAATGGCCAAGTCAGAGTCCAGACAAGTCAAGTCAAGTCAAGACACTTTTTATTGTCATTTCGACCATAACTGCTGGTACAGTACATAGTAAAAATGAGACGTTTTTTCAGAACCATGGTGTTACATGACATAGTACAAAAACTAGACTGAACTACGTAAAAAACACAGGAAAAAAAACTACACTAGACTACAGACCTACCCAAGACTGCATAAAGTGCACAAAACAGTGCAGGCATTACAATAAATAATAAACAGGACAATAGGGCAGTATGGTGTCAGTTCAGGTTCTGGGTATTGAGGAGTCTGATAGCTTGGGGGAAGAAACTGTTACATAGTCTGGTCGTGAGAGCCCGAATGCTCTGGTGCCTTTTCCCAGACGGCAGGAGGGAGAAGAGATTGTATGAAGGGTGCATGGGATCCTTCATAATGCTGTTTCCTTTGCGGATGCAGCGTGTAGTGTAAATGTCCGTGATGGCAGGAAGAGAGACCCCGATGATCTTCTCAGCTGACCGCACTATCCGCTGCAGGGTCTTGCGATCCGAGATGGTGCAATTTCCGAACCAGGCAGTGATGCAGCTGCTCAATATACGGTACTCTCAATACAACCCCTGTAGAATGTGATGAGGATTGGGGGGTGGGAGATGGACTTTCCTCAGCCTTTGCAAAAAGTAGAGACACTGCTGGGCTTTCTTTGCTATGGAGCTGGTGTTGAGGGACCAGGTGAGATTCTCCACCAGGTGAATACCAAGAAATTTGGTCCTCTTAACGATCTCTACTGAGGAGCCGTCGATGTTCAGTGGGGAGTGGTCGCTCCGTGCCCTCCTGAAGTCAACAACTATCTCTTTTGTTTTGTTCACATTCAGAGATAGGTTGTTGGCTCTGCACCAGTCCGTTAGCCGCTGCACCTCCTCTCTGTAAGCTGACTCGTCGTTCTTGCTGATGAGACCCACCACGGTCGTGTCATTGACGAACTTGATGATGTGGTTCGAGCTGTGTGTTGCAGCACAGTCATGGGTCAGCAGAGTGAACAGCAGTGGACTGAGCACACAGCCTTGGGGGGCCCCTGTGCTCAGTGTGATAGCGTTGGAGATGCTGTTCCCGGTCCGGACTGACTGAGGTCACCCAGTCAGGAAGTCTAGGATCCAGTTGCAGAGGGAGGTGTTGAGGCCCAGTTGGCTCAGCTTTCCAATCAGTTTCTGAGGAATGATTGTGTTGAATGCTGAACTGAAGTCTATGAACAGCATTCGAACGTACGTGTTTTTTCTGTCCAGGTGGGTTAGGGCAGGGTGGAGGGTGATGGCAATGATATCGTCTGTTGAGCGGTTGGGACGGTGCGCAAACTGCAGGGGGTCCAGTGAGGGGGGCAGCAGGGTCTTGATATGCCTCATGACGAGCCTCTCGAAACACTTCATGATGTTGGATGTGAGTGCAACGAGACAGTAGCCATTTAGGCAGGACACTGAAGACTTGTTCAACCTCAGTGGAATTGAGAATTTGTGGCTGGACTTGAAAAGGGCTGTTCACTCATGATCCCCATGCAATCTGATAGAGCTTGAGCAGTTTTGTAAAGAAGAATGGGGAAAAATTGCATTATCCAGATGTGCAAAGCTGACATAGAGAACTATCCACACAAACTCAAGATTGTAATTGCTGCTAAAGGTGCATCTACTAAATTGTGACTTAAAAGGGTGTGAATACTTACAAAACACAAAATAATTGATTGCATATTTGTAATTAGTTTAGATCACTTTGTAGAGATTTGTTTTCACTTTGACACGAATGATGCTTTTCTGTTGATCAGTCTCAAAAAGGTCAAATTAAATCCACTGTGATTCAATGTTATGAAACAATAAAATATGAAAACTTCCAAGGGGAATGAATACTTTTTTATAGGCAGCATATATGGATGGTGTGTTCTTCTGCTGGATCCCTTTTTCTTTGTCAACTTTAGTGACCTCTGGGAAGTTAGCCTTGACTTTGGCTCTCTCTTGTTTCTGGCTCTGCAGCAAGTCCTCCAGTGTCCTGACTGCAGTCGATAATGACCTAAAGTCCACAAACTTGTTGCAGCTCTAAAGTGCTATGTACCAAATCCTACTGACCTCACCTCTAGTAAGGAGCTTCCAATAAACTATTGTCAATCCTTTTACACAAGTGCAGAATTTCTTCCTATTGTTAATGGTCCATACTGCATGTCACAACCATGTGAAATAATTTGCCAGATTAGCTGTCATGTCATTCTTCCATGATGGTTGTCAACATTCCAACGTGCTCTGCCTCTTTCAGATGTGTATGCATAATGTACACAAAAGAGCTTGATCAGATCCTTCAAAGTACAGGTCATAATCAGAAATCAAAACAGCAAATTTACTGCAAAGCTCAAGTGCACTAAGTTACTGAATTTTGGATCATTATGCCCTTTGATAATCTCTATCATAGCATTCTGCATGATATGCTGTAAAAAATCATTTTATTTCATACAATTATGTCATTTCCATTATCAGCAATGGAAGAAGCTTGTGTGTTACTAGATCACATATTATTAATTGTATTAATGGAACAACTGTATTCAACTTGCAAATGTGCATACATTTTGAAGAATCAACTAACTTTGAAAAGTAAGCACCATATTATTATGCTCACAAATTATTGAAGCTTTAGGAATATAAATGTCACGAACATTCTTTATGTATAAAATGGTGTTCTATCCCTAAACTGTTACAGTTAGTTTTGCAAATTCTTCTGCGGCTAACAAACATCTTTTGAAAAAAGCAACTATTTATATAAAAAAACACCATTCATCCAAAAAAAAAGTAGTTTCAAAGTCAGATTCAACACTAATCAAAAGATTTTAGGACCTTAAAACCTATAACATTAATATTATTACAAGCAATTAATAAACACTTAACATCAACATTTTCCATCTGTTCCTCTGTCAACATATCTGTTAACTTATCATATGATAATGATACTTTCCCACATGGATGATTTGCATTAGCACTGATGACAGGAGGATGCAGTTAAACACAGCATCTTCGTTTGTCCCGTTATAAATTTCTAGGCATTAAACTTCATAACAAAACAAACTGTAATTGTTAATGTGATGTTAAAAGTCGGGGCTGACTTCTGGTTGCCTGGTCTAGCTCAGTTGTGCCCAATCTTCAAAAACACAACCCAGAAAAATATGCTTGATCTCGAATTATTTCATTCAAATCAACAGGTTATTAACTGGACTTGCCCGTTCTTATAGATCTTTAAATCACTACATGTCGATATAATTCAAACCATCAGGTGTGTCAATTCTCAACAAGTCCGATTACGTCGAGAGTTTCATTTGGTTTCTCCCCTCCTGTTAATACAATTCTCCAAAGGAGAATAACATTAACTTTGCAACTGATAACCAGGCTTTTATATGTCAATAAATAAACGTTTAGTTTAAAAAAGAGTTAGTGCATAGTATTAAGAAACTGAAGAAGCATGGTTAGAGATTTTCTAGTCAAGAGAAACCGTCAACGCAATTATAAAAACGTTTCCAAATAATTTGTTTTCATAGCTATAAGGCAAAAAAAAAATTAGATCATATGCAACATCCTAGCAGTTTTCAGTTTAAATTTCGAATAAAACTTGACGGATTTAAATATTTTCCTTATTAGCAAATAAACCTTGTGTGCTGCTTGATGGATTTGTAATTAAAACGCTGATGCAGATACAAGTGTTATTTGGATCAGATCCTCGTATTTACCGCGTTGTGAATTTCGGAACGCAAAATTTCCAATGTTACTATACCACAGAACTAGTATTGATGGTTCCCATAATATTCGACTGCTTTAATAGAGAACACTTCTAATACACAAGTAACTCCTTCCACTAACCAAGTAAACAGGCGGTAAGGTGGGATCATTCTAAACGTCTCAGATAATAATTATATTGGCAAACCATAATATGCCTATGAACGCTTTTTTTGTACATCGATGCTCTTGATATTTACATCCTGAACTGTACATGCATGATGTCTTAAAACAGCATTTCAGCCAAGCAAAAGAGCAAACTTTCCAATGCGTGTAACAAGTTGCATTTTTATTAAAATTGCACATCTTCTCCAACATCTAAGACAGCCAGCGCTTAACGCCTATTAAGAGGGAAATCGGTAATTAAACCTACCTGTCATCTGCCTGCCAACCTTGATCTCCGAGGAGCAAGTCGCGAAATCTGTACCTTGGAGGAAGAGGAGGCACTTCATTTTCCAAGTCCACCATTCTTTCCAGCTGTGTGGTATACCTGTGCTTGATGAATATATTTTAAACGCATGTACTTTTCCTCCCTCCAGTGTGCAGTCTCAATGAAGTCAAAGGATGGGACTATCACCACACAAGAAAAAAATACAGCCCCTCCACGCAAAGGGTTCGTTCTGCTCGGTGGTGGAAGCCTCGCATGCAGACGGGGTGCGCTGCTACTCTCTCCTGCCCTCCAAAGCTGATGGGGATGCGCCGAACGCGCGCGCCAGCAACCCCGGAGCGGTCCAGGAATGGAACGCTGCCCGGAGCGCGCGCGCACCCGCCCGCCGCCAACTGCTGAAGATCCACCTCGCACCTGTGCCCAGAGCGCGCGCGCGCGCGCGCGCCCGCCGCTGCCGGAATCACGGGGCTCGTCTCCCTGGAGAAGGAAAATCCCTCCCTCGGGCTGTTTACTGATTGGCCTCGTGCGCGCGCGTTCCCAGACAAATCGCCTAGGGAACATCCTTTCACAAGGAGTCGTGTGATCTATTATTCTTCACCTCGCAGCCACCCAGCGTCCAACAGGGCGCACGAAAGCAATGTCTCTCTGTCACACACACTCACGACAGGAGGGTTTCCCTCTCCGCTGTCTGGCGTGGGAAATACCTTCCTAAAGACGACGCTGTAGTATGGCAAGTTTCAGTAGCATTTATGCATTAAAAATCGGAAGGCTTAGCAGTAAAAATCATATTTTTGAAAACAAATCTTAGAATATGGAACCCAATTTTGTTGCCCATCCATTATTACCCTTAAGGAGGAGGTGGGGTGGGGTGGGGGGGGGGTTGATGCAGCGTCAATGAAGCTGCCTGTGATAAATGAGTCCAAGTGCTCAGGAGAAATTGAAGGTATTTACAAATACTTGCAACTTTAGACGGTGGCAGCCTTGGGTTTGGTTAGCGTCGCTGATGGTGGGTTGCTGCAGAAGCATTCATCTTGTAGTTAAGCGTATCTTAGTTAAGGTAAGCTGCTGATGAATATTTAACAACAAGGTATTTATGTAATTACATATTTCAATAACTGTACTAGCTTCATTGGTAGTTCAGCAAACAATATTTGGACCTAAGTCACCTATGGAGAATTTGGGGAGTAAATCAAAAATCTTAGTCACTTTGAAAAGTACCTTAAAATAAAGAAATGGGGAAATGGGCAGATTCATGGGGAAAGTCCGAAGGTTAGCTCTGTGGCAGGTGAATGTATATTGACCAGCTGTGATATGCAAGAGGCAAGAATTGGACGACTGCAGTGATCTCAAAGGATTGTTGGAATGGAGAAAGTTGCAGAGGTAAGAAAGGTGGAAATGGAAAGAGCAGTAAGTTTAAGATTGAGTTAATTTCAAGCCAGGAATCCATGCAGGATAGCAAGCACACAGGAAGCAGATGAAGCAGAACTGATGTGAAATGCAATGGCAGAGATTTTGATTATGTTGATTATAAGTGGTAGAATGAGGTAAACATTGAGGGACAGAAAGCAGTTATTGATTGACTAGGACTATTTATTTAAAATGGAAGCAAATGAGTAAAAGATCACGGTACTCTGATGGGGAAGAGATATTATCTGAAGCCATTTTCAAGTTCCTAGGTGTCATCATCTCAGAGGATCTATCCCGGGACCATTATAATGATTCAATCATGAAAAGGGCATATCAGAAGCTATACTTCAAAAGGATTTTGAAGGTATTTGGTATGTCACCATGAATGTTCCCATAGTGACTGCATGTTTCTTCCAGGTGCTTCAATTTCTTCTCACGTTACAAAGGCAAACTTTTAGCCACTATAAGTTGTCCATGGTGTGTGGGTGAATGTTTTTGTGAGTGAAGTAAATAAAATATTTGTTTTGGAGTAGTATAAATAGATTCTTCATTGCTGTTTCCATAACAATTTTTTTTGACCAGTTAGGGTTTTTAGCCCTGAGCTGAACCCTGGAACCAGGTGCACCAGTGGACCATTCTTAGTTTGACCTCTACTTTTTGACCTGTTTGGCATTGGTGGCCATACGAAATGTCAAAGCACAAGGCCCTGACTGCAGCCTACATAGCTCTCTGGCTCATTGAGACACTTAAGCATCTAAACCCTACAACAAGGTTGTGGTCTTCTTGGAGGTGTAAATGAATGCTTGATGGTGTTTTACAGATTCAGTGAGTCATTGGGCCTTTACTCTTGCTGCAGGATTATATGACTTTGCAGAAGTATTATATACAAAATAAACAGAAATTGTAAGGAATATGTTTTTTGGAAGAAAAAAGGGGTGGAGAATGAATTTATTAAAATATTGAGAAAAGGAAACACAGTGGGTTTAGTATAAATATGTGATTAATGATTGGCATAGACTTGGTAGGCAGAAGGGATTCTTTCCATACTGTATCTTTCTGTCACGCAATGACCTTCCAATATTTGTTATACATGTAGTAGTTGTGTCACTGAGAAGGACAGCTTTGGAATCAGGCATCAATATGATTCAGAAGTTAATAGTGACAGCCAATTCAGTGAACATAATTTCCTTCGTGATATCAATCAAGATTTAAAAATGCACAAAAATGCATTTGGGTTAGATATAGCTTAGAGACTGGAACAGAGTGTTCATAAGGTAGTGTTGTGGCCACACAGACTGCTTGCCTGCATGCTGCAAAAATTTAACCGTGGTTATTGAAACATAAAATACAAATGTGGATTCAGTTTCCAATCTCCAAGAGTGCAGGTTGGTTAGCATGAGGCAAAAGTGCAGAGCATTGATATAGAGCAGAGGTTTCCAATTTCATGTCCACGAACACCTTGCTTAATGGTACTGGTCCGTGGCATAAAAAAGGTTGGGAACCCCTGAGTTAGAACTCACTCAGTGCAACTGTTGACTATCAGCAACCTATAAACAATCTTAAAGATGCAATCATTTTCAGCGCATGATTGCAAATTGAATTAAATATGTATATAAGACAACTGCATCCTTCTGTGGATAATACCTGCTGTTTACATTCCAGCTTGTGTCGCATACCTGGAACATTAATGATCTTTTTTTTTAATTTGCATGGATATTTTATTTTGAAGATGTTACTTGCCACACTTGAAAATGTCAGTGGACGAGCAGTTTTTTGGGGAGAGATTTCCATTAATCTCTTGAAGGTGATGTTGCTTCTTCAAAAATATGTTCTTTTACTGGCACATGAAAAGGGAGCAAAGGTTATGGTAGTTCTTTGATGATAACGTAGTGACATTTTGCTTTATGCACAATGATTGACAAGGAATTGCCCTTCATTGTCTACTTTAGTTCCAGTGAACAACTTTATGAACTGGGTAAGAAAGAAATACTGCAGAAATATAGACACAAACTACAATCTGGTACAGCCTTTTAGTTCCCTATCTCCTATTTCCTTCATAGTCTCTGCCCCATTTCTATTGTATGATGTTGTAAAATTATGTGAAAGAATGGAGGCTGGTGGAGTAATGGGGGAAGGGGCTGTTACTTCATGTCTAACCTCCTCACTGTGTGAAATGTTGTGTAATATATACTACTTTGCCTTCAAACATCAAGTGGTGGGAATAAAATGGTGCTTGTCTAAGAACCATGCATTATCACCGGGAGCCTAAATAATAGATCAAATATTTGCCAGGGGGACATTGGGCCAAGTTATGTGGCAAGAAATTTTTTAAGAAATTTAAAAGTGGATAAATCTCCGGGTCCTGACCGGATATTCCCCAGGACCTTGAGGGAAGTTTGTGTAGAGATAGCAGGAGCTCTGACGGAGATCTTTCAGATGTCATTAGAAACAGGGATTGTGCCGGAGGATTGGCGTATTGCTCATGTGGTTCCATTGTTTAAAAAGGGTTCTAGAAGTAAGCCTGGCAATTATAGACCTGTCAGTTTGACATCAGTGGTGGGTAAATTAATGGAAAGTATTCTTAGAGATAGTATTTATAATTATCTGGATAGACAGGATCTGATTAGGAGTAGCCAGCATGGATTTGTGCGTGGAAGGTCATGTTTGACAAACCTTATTGAATTTTTTGAAGTAGTTACGAGGAATGTTGACGAGGGTAAGGCAGTGGATGTAGTCTATATGGACTTCAGCAAGGCCTTTGACAAAGTTCCACATGGAAGGTTAGTTAAGAAGGTTCAGTCGTTAGGTATTAGTGCTGGAGTAATAAAATGGATTCAACAGTGGCTAGATGGGAGATGCCAGAGAGTAGTGGTGGATAATTGTTTATCGGGATGGAGGCCGGTGACTAGCGGGGTGCCTCAGGGATCTGTTTTGGGCCCAATGTTGTTTGTAATATACATAAATGATCTGGATGATGGGGTGGTAAATTGGATTAGTAAGTATGCTGATGATACTAAGGTAGGAGGTGTTGTGGATAATGAGGTGGGTTTTCAAAGCTTGCAGGGAGATTTATGCCGGTTAGAAGAATGGGCTGAACGTTGGCAGATGGAGTTTAATGCTGAGAAGTGTGAGGTTCTACATTTTGGCAGGAATAATCCAAATAGAACATACAGGGTAAATGGTAGGGCATTGAGGAATGCAGTGGAACAGAGAGATCTAGGAATAACAGTGCATAGTTCCCTGAAGGTGGAGTCTCATGTAGATAGGGTGGTGAAGAAGGCTTTTGGAACGCTGGCCTTTATAAATCAGAGCATTGAGTACAGAAGTTGGGATGTAATGTTAAAATTGTACAAGGCATTGGTAAGGCCAAATTTGGAATATTGTGTACAGTTCTGGTCACCGAATTATAGGAAAGATATCAATAAATTAGAGAGAGTGCAGAGACGATTTACTAGGATGTTACCAGGGTTTCAGCACTTAAGTTACAGAGAAAGGTTGAACAAGTTAGGTCTCTATTCATTGGAGCGTAGAAGGTTGAGGGGGGATTTGATCGAGGTATTTAAAATGTTGAGAGGGATAGATAGAGTTGACGTGAATAGGCTGTTTCCATTGAGAGTAGGGGAGATTCAAACGAGAGGACATGATTTGAGAGTTAGGGGGCAAAAGTTTAAGGGAAACACGAGGGGGTATTTCTTTACTCAGAGAGTGATAGCTGTGTGGAATGAGCTTCCTGTAGAAGTAGTAGAGGCCAGATCAGTTGTGTCATTTAAGGTAAAATTGGATAGGTATATGGATAGGAAAGGAGTGGAGGGTTATGGGCTGAGTGCGGGTAGGTGGGACTAGGTGAGATTAAGAGTTCGGCACGGACTAGGAGGGCCGGAATGGCCTGTTTCCGTGCTGTGATTGTTATATGGTTATATGGTTATATAAGAAGAAATAACAAAGTATGTCCGATATAAACAAGAGAAAATCTGCAGATGCTATGTCCGTGTGTAATTAGTTTTGTTTTATTTAGAGATACAGTGCAGAACAGGGTCTTCCGGCCCAGTGAGTTGCAACACCCAGTAACCCACCTATTTAACCTTAGCCCAATGACAGGACAATTTACAATGACCAATAACCTTCCAACAGTCTTCGATGGTGGTAAGAAACTGAAGCACCAAGGAGGAATCCCAAGCACTCATGGGAAGAATGTACAAATGTTCTTACAGAGATCACCACAATTTAACTCTGAGCTCTGATGCCCCGAGCTGTAATAGCATTGCACTCACCGCTATGCTACTGTGGCATCCCACGGTACTCAAAATAACCATACAAGGTATGAGGTACTCATAGAATGAGTACATTTCAAAATGACATTCTATTTTATAAGTGTGAGAATAGTGGTCCTCGCATCTAAGTCAGTAAGTTGTATTAGAATGAGGTTTTGATAAAGTATTCTGTCTTTGACCATTCAACCAATTCTTTTAATACTTTCCATTGTTGTAGGCAAATCCAAGAATCATTGTTATATGCTGTAATGAACACCATTATCTCCTGCCAGGCAACCCGAACCACTCTGTTCTGTACATGATATCCGTTGATCAGAAAGGGGATCTGTCACTCACAATGGCGCCAATAATATTCCAAAAGTCCTAGCTGCAAATGAATGTCTCCATTTGTTGCTGCTACCATGAAATGGCAAAATTTCAAATAGATACTTGTAAATCCTTTGAGCGAAAAGCTGGGATAGGATACTGTTCGGATGAGTTTGGCAACTTGTATAATGGAAGTATCAGAAGCTGAGTCAGGGCTTCATCACTTTAGTTCTGGTGAATGCTCTTGAATTACAGGATGAGAAATAAAAAGCTTTCTCATTTGATTATGCTACTACATAATGACTATTTAAAAATGAGCAACTCCCAGTTCAATATAACATACAAATATAAGGGCACAATGGAATCCTGTTTGCCCCTTTATTTTTCAAGAGGCTGCAGCAAATCTTAAAAGTTTGGCACCATTATCTTTACTAGAAGTTAATAGTTGGTTGCCTATCAGAATAATAAGTTGTTCCTACTGCTTGCCCACAATATATTAAGTGGATTCAGCAATCCAACTTGGGAAAGTATTAATCTTGTTACACCTACTGGTTCCAAAGTGTGAAGGAAAATTTCAGTTCTTTTGTCTACCTTGTAAGGTAATTGCTTGTTCCACAGCCAGTAAAAAAAATTCAATCTCTCTGTTGCAACTCCATGTCTTTCATAGTGATTTGTGTTTTTCTTCCAAATTTGTTGCTGAACCGTAATGATAAGGTTTATGCAAACTCGGCAGCCAGATGAACAGAGCCTTCATTATTTATATCTCTGAGTGGTAAATTAGCTGATTAAAAAGCATGAAAGGAGTTTTATTGCACATGCATTATGATTGGTTTCTTTCACAAAATCAACTTCAGGTTAATTATGTCCAGCCATCACATTACTTGGCAACAATTAAAATGCAAGCAAAACATTTAATCCTTTCCCAAAAAAGATATTATATAAAGTTGTACTCTCAAAAATCTGATGTTATGTTTGCTTCTTTTTATCTTATATAATGCTGCTGTGTTTGTTTAAATGAGAAAGTTGCACAGATAAAAGTATGAATTTTGATTAGCTTTTTCTACATAAACTACCTCACATATGCTAACTTACACAGAAAATGATTAAGGCTACGTATGTGCATAATTACCTGAACATATTTGAATTAAGTTCAAAGTAAGATTTATTATCAGAGTACACACATGTCATCACATACAACCCTGAGATTGTTTTTCCTGTGGGCATACTCAGCATTTCTATAGATAGTAACTGTAAACAGGATCAATAGACAGCAAACTGTTCAAATGCAAGTATAAATAAATAGCAAGAAATAACAAAAGCATGATAAAGAGTCCTTAAAGTGAGATTGTGGGAACACCAGAAACAGAATGAGTGAAAGGTCTCTTCATTTGTTCAAGAGCCTGATGGTTGAGGGGAGTAGCTGATCTTGAACCTGGTGGTATGAGTGCTGAGGTACTTGTATCTTCGGCCTGATGCTGGCAGCAAGAAAAGAGCGTGGCCTGTCTGGTGAGGATCTTCCATGTTGTATGCTGCTTTTCTACAACAGTGTTCACTATGTCCTGTCCCACCTGGAAAATGGGGTGTCATATTCCAGACAGCTACTTCTAGATTTCAGTTCGGCAATTCAACACCATCATACCCCAGAAACTGGCGGAGAAGCTGTCCTCACCGGGTCTCAACACCTCCCTCTGCAGTCTGGTGCTGGACTTCTTAACAGTAAGGCCACAGTCAATCTGTTGAACACTGGGACTTCCTAATGCTGCGTGCTCAATGTGTTGCTGTTATCACAGCTGGCACGTGACTGTATCACAGGATCCAGCTCAAACCATGTTATCAAGTTTGTGGATGACACAACAGTGGTTGGTCTTATCAAGAATGATGACAAGGTGGAATATAGAGAGGAAGTGGAGCAGGTGGTGGATTGGTGTGAGAAGAACAACCTAAGCCTGAGTGTGTAGAAGACAATGGAAATTATTGTGGACTTCAGGAATGTGTGGATGAGCCACCCCCTCTTTGAATATATGGTTCTTCCATAGAGAGAGTTAGTGCACCAAGTTCCTGGGAGTTCACATTACGGGTGACCTCACCTGGTCCCTTAATATCATTTCCCTGAACAAGAAGGCACAGCAGCATCTCCACTTCCTAAGAAAATTAAGGCAAGCAAGGCTCCCATCCCCCCATCTTAACTGCATTTTACAGGAGCGCCATTGACAGCATCCTGACAAGTTGCATCTCCATCTGGTATGGGAGCAGTCAAACATCAGACCAGAAATCCAGACAAAGGACTGTGAGAACAGCTGAGAGGATCATTGGGGTCTTCTTACCATCCATCCGGGACATTTATCAGGAGTGCAGCATACGCAGGGCCCTTAGTATTATTAAGGATTCCACCCATCCATCCAGCATCCTCTTTGACTGTCTAGAATCAGGCAGGAGACTATGATGCATAAAAACAAAAACAGTCTCTATGAGAAACACTTTTTTCCTCCAGGCCATTGGGCTTCTGAACTTCCTCTTGTATCGTACTCAAAGTGTCACTGGTTAATCGTACCTTACAATATTTAATATTAATGCATTTTAACTTGTTACTTATGTGTGATTCATCTGTAGATTTTATCCTTACCTTCATAATTTATTGTGTGTTATGTGTTTTATAGTTCAAGGAAACATTGTCTTGTTTCTATATACGTTATATGTGTTATATACATGTACTGTATGTAGTTAATGACAATAAACCTTACTTGTCACTTTTATGGAGATGTACTCAATGGTTGGGAGAGCTTTACCTGTGATGTGCTGGGTCGAATTCCATACCTCTTGTATGAATTTCTGCTCAAAGGCATTGGTGCTCGCTTGCCAGGCTGTTAATGCTGGCAGTCAATCCACTTGCCATCACACATCTATGGAGGTTTGTCAAGGTTTTTGTTGATATGGCAAATCTCCACAGATTCCTAAGGAAGTAGAGGGGCTGTCATGCTTTCTTTGCAATTATATTTATATGATGGTTCCAGTAAAGGTCGCCTGAGATAGCAACAGTGTTGGAGCTATGCTTAGCCATACAGTCATGGGTGCAAAGCGAGTAAAGCAGAGGACTAAGCATACATCCTTGTGGTGCACCTGTGCTGAATGAAATTGCGGAGGAGATGTTTTTGCCAATCCAAACTAACTGGGATCTACAAGTGAGGAAATCCATGATCCAATTACACAAGGAGGTATTGAGGCCCACATCTTGGAGTTTACTGATTAATTTTGAGGGGATGATGGTATTAAATTCTGGGCTGTAATCATTATAGAGCATCCTAATGTATGCATCCAGGTTGTGTGAAGAGCCAATGAAATGGCAACACCCGTTGCTTTGGTAGGTAAATTGGAGCAGATCCAAGTCACCACTAAGAAGGAGCTGATATGTTTCACACAAGCCTCTCAAAACACTTTAACATTGTGGATGTAAGTGCCACTGGTCGATAGTCATTGAAGTTACCAAGTTCCTCTTGGGCATCAGTGCGATTGAAGCCTGCTTGGAGGATGAGTTCTGATGAAGGGTCTTAACCCAAAAAGTCAACTGTTGGCACTTCTCCATAGATGCTGCTCAGCCTGCTGAACCCTCCAGCATTTTGTGTGTGTTATTAACATAACTACACTATTTGATCACTGTAAAACTTAAAGGAGTAGACCCGGTTAGAACAGACATATCTTAGTTTCAGTAAAGCACCATGGGATCAGTTTCTATATTAAAGGTATAAACTAAATGTGAGTTGTTGTTGCTGCCAGGGATTTACTTTTACAATTTGCCCATGAGACCAAATACTTAAGGACACCTTTAATAATTCCATTTATAACTGCCAAGGCAAAGCAGAAACACATTCAAGAATTTTGCTCCTGGCCAAAGCTATGACTTTCCTCCATTTTCAAAACATACTCTATCAAAGTGAGATCAAAAACAATTCTTCCAAATTTAAATAAAGGAGTTAGACGTAACTAAACTTCAAAGGAACAGATATTGCTTGGTGGATATTCAGCAAGCATTTTACAATCCTCCAAGACATGGCCAGAATACAAAATAGCAAATGTTCAAATGCTTTTCCAAGGCCAATAATATTACAGGATTATAGCTTGACCTCTGAATAACAAGTTATTTGGCATTGTCCTGCTTCTGATAACTTCTGTTGCATTTATCACTATGAATGTGCTTGAGTGTATTGTTCAGATCCTGAGGGTGGGTGCATTGTACATGTAGTTTGGGAGAAAATGCTTGAATGATTGTGCTTGCTATGAAGTATTGTCAGTCTTAAACATTTAGTAGCACTTTGCAAGGTATCTATAGAACATTTAGAAAAATAAACAACAGAACTAGATTCTGCTGTCTGCACCAAATTTACTCCAACTATTGCATAGATGTGCAATGTTTCCACCTCCCCCCACCACCACCACTACAATCGATTCCCAGCATCCCTATTCCAGCAATTCACCAAGGAGCCATTTAAATAATACCTATTTAATAGCCTGAGGTGGATGTTCATGAAAAGAATTAAATGATCTTAGATGATCTTAAATCCTTATTCAAAACAAAATGACTAGTTTTGTTAATCCTAAATTAGATAAAGATTTTGACATTTTCAAAGTAAGTTTATAAAATTAACTAAAAATTTTAAAACTTGAAATCGATTGAATCATATTTAATTAGTAGTTCTGCACAATAAATTTTCTACTTATATGTTCTACTTGGTTGATGGAAATTAATTTGTATTAAGTTAATAATGAATGTTTAATTAACAATTGTTCAGGTAATCTTTGCTTAAATTTTAATGCGATACTCTAATTTGAAACTTCTTGGATCTCTGTTGCTGTTGCCACTCTACAAGAAGCACTCTAGAATCTGGAAACCCTTGATTTACTGCATTAATAAAGTAAGTAAGATGAAGATCAGAATTTATAGTTAGCTGGTAATATTTGAGAGTGGGAACCCTGCTGTTAGATCCCCAAAACTCCTTTGTAGAATGTGAACATATTAGAAGAAGGTTGAGTAAGGACAGAAGTTGTATGATTAAAAACAGGGAAAAGGCTGAGTAACTTATTTACTCAGAGACCAAAATGGATTTAAATGGAAAATAAGCAAATGGTAATATACTGTAAACAATTTCTGAAGCATAGGGTCTGTCTGAACTTTCCTACGGTAAACTAATTCATCATGCCTGGGTGATGTCTTTGCTATTACATGGCATTAAATAAGTAATATAAGAAACATAATCACATGTACTTTGTCAAATGACCTCAAATATGTAATGTATTCTAGCACATTAAAATCTCCATTCCCAGATCCTTCCAGCCATTTAGCTGTTATTACTAATACCTATTCCACAAATGTTGATTGATCTTGATTACAGTATCTGGAGGCCAGTGTCCAATTACTCTAACTTCCATTGCTGGGAGCAATAACTTCAAATATCAAGCCTCTGGACAATTAGTGTTCCAAAATCAAGCATTTAAGCAGTCATAAAAAAGAAATTGTGGAAATAATTTGTGATCGGCTAATGCTTGGCAATTAGTCAGGAGTATGTGCTTCCTTAACTTTGTGAGAATATGCATTAATCACTTTTATATTTGTTTTCCAAACTTTTTACCAGCTTCGATATGTGACACCAGATATTCTTAAAGGAGCTGAGCTGTCTGTAATATTCTGCATATACATACATATCAAAGCAACACACACAAAATACTGAAGGAACTCAGCAGGTCAGACAGCATCATGGAAATGAATAGACAGTCGACATTTCAGGCTGAGGCCCTTCTTCAGGACCAAAGTACTTTTTGTCAATGGCTCTGAATAATCAGTCATGAGAAAGAAGAGAAGGATGTTGAAATGAAATACCTGATGGTTCCATTCACCAGAGATGACAACTAATTTTCTACTCTACCATTTATCACAATTTCCTAGCAACCCCAGAAAATTATAAGTAGTACATAGTGAGATGAGGAAGTCATTGGATGTAGGCATAGAATGAAAGCTATTCTGATTGTGCAGAAGTGCAAGGCATGTCAACCTCTGGCTACAGAGCAAATTGATACTCATCTCAGGAGTCCTGGTATGTAGAAGAGAATACCGGCAGAATATTAAGTGCATGATTATCTTGTGTGTAGCCACTCTCAAGAAATGAGGCAAATGTCTTGCAGAGCAGCACAGTCCTGCATGTGAAAAATTGGATGATGGAAGTGATTAAAATTGATGTTAAGGGAAAGGAGGTAATAGTGGCCAATTAATTGTAGAATGGGGAAAAATGTGGTAATTTCTTTTTCCATTTCAGAAGACAATTCATTTTGTAAAGAGAATGGATCTTGGATAAGTGGAGAGATTAATATAAAATGGATCACAAATATATGGACAGTATTTCAAAGGGAATAAAGTATATTTGTTTGAGAATTAGTTTGCTCTCGAGAAAGGTCATTCTGACTTCTGTGAAATCTATTCTCATGAGTAACTCAGCAGGTCAGTCAGCATCAACGGGAAGGAATGAACAGTCAACAAAGCCTTTGTTTTAGTCTAGACCTGAACAATAACCTATGATGAAACATTAATAAGTCTTAATCTCTTCTGAAGCTGCTGATATTTTACCAGCAGGCCCAAGATCTATGAGAGACTAGTCACCCACAGCCCTGCCTTGATATACTGTATCTCACACCCTGCCTGCACACGAAGCCCTTGCTATCAATAATATAAATGATAATGCAAGGTAGGACATGTGTTTTTATAAATGGCCTTAATAAGTCACTGTACTGTTTGATGTTTGCTTCTCTTGTGCATTACAGATAGTATAATGACTAGGATTGTGATGTAATAACTATTCATGAAGAACGAAGTACTTACACAAAAATACAGAGAGTTCTTAAGATTGTTGAATGTTTGATTCTTTACGTATAATATTCTACTCATTTCTGAGTGTGTGCCTGATTCTGCATCTCATGTAGTCCTTTATCTGCTTCCTTACAACAGCTCTCTCTCCTTATGATTTTGCCAACATACATGCTGTCACACTTTCCAGACTTTACCATGTGCATAATACAAAGCAATTCCAGTCATATTGACTGTTTCACTACTTTACACATCACAATTCAATCAATTCCTAGAGTTCTTTTCATGTACATTTCATTGTATTTATATTAATCATGAAAATAGCCAATCTTGTTTATGCTCTTAAAAAAAGTGAAAATAAGACAATTTTGTAACTTTCAGAAAAATAAAAATATTATGCTTTATACAAAGATGAAGTTACATAACCATTTACAAGTTATTAGTAATATTTAGTAACACCAAGATTAAATTACATTTTATAGCTGCATGTTTTGTAAAAATCATTTGTAAAAGTAAGACGTCCTATTATCCTTTAACAATAAGCTATAATTTTTTTAGAACTGTAGTCCTGATTTTTATACTAATCTCATGCCCATACTTTTATGAGGGGGATGTACTTCCTTCACAAGACCTGCTCACAAACTCTCTGAAAATATTTGATATACAACAAAGCCCCAGTTTCAACTTTGCCAGCTATCAAAGCTATCAATGTTTTTCAAAATTGTAACTAATTTTTAAAATGTGAAAATCATGAGTATAATATCAAAAAGTAAAACAAAAAATTCTGAATAAATAAACAAAACAAGGATAACTTATATTTGTAACTTATTTATATTTCCCTGATGTTTGTATAGCTTTAAAATCCTTGTATAATTAAATGGGCTCTGGATCCTCCAGCAACAGTAATCTGGTGCAAGACCTGAACAAGAGTGTGTATTCCCAGTGTAAAATGTCAATGGGGACATCCCACATCACTGGAGTACACAGGAGTTCCAATACTTGCTGGCACTTAAAATGAAAATGTTAGCAATTCTATGTGGAACTGCCAGCAAGTCTCAGCAAAATCTGGGCCAATAAATTAACAAACATTACCTTGCAATTGGAGCAAGTTTAAAAAGTGATTCAGTTATGTGTCAAGTAATCTCCCATATTGATTCACTTGTCAATTCCTGGAGGGCAAGCGTTTGTTCTCATATTGATTTAATATGATTTATTTAGCTGTATTATAATGAAATAATTTTTTCAGTTAAAGAATAGGGATACTGTCAGAAACAATATTCAGTGACTTTGGAATAGACGTGCTTAATATCAGAGGTTTAGAGGAATTAAGCATGTCCAAAAAGATCTTGATGAAGTTAATGAATACAAAATGAATCTTTAGGTAACATGTCATAAGTGAAGACTTTTGAAAAGTTAAACGGGCCATGTTTCAGGATGGCCTCCAGAATATTCTTCTAGGGATCCCAGCTCTTCGGCAAACCGATACAGTACTGGGGTTTCCTCAGAATAGAGAACCAGCAGCACTGAAATAATGAATTTTATATCTGAAGAGACCATGCCAGGCTTAGTATGATGAAGGGCATTAAATATTTGTCTCTTCCTTTGATATTCACAGAACTTGTTAAAAAAAAACAAATACATCAAGATGCATTTGGATACCATCAATAAATTTAGAACAATTAAAATAAACAAGTATATAGTTACAAAAATACTTTTTCTCAAAAGCTGATTTCTCCAGTTGTTTGAGTAAGAACTGCAGTTCTCTTTCTCCAGGTTTCAGCAGGCACATGTTCAGTGAGCAGTCTTCGTAACATGACAGCTGGAGAACATGGGGACCTTGACAAAGTTTCCATTGCCCCATTGCACCAGTGCAGCAGAGAAGCAGTTGCAGGTGTTGGCTTGAGCCCATGCAAGATTTCTTTCTGCAGAGAGGCAAAGCTTCTCCAAACTGTCCACATAACAGAATATTTTTCAATCTGGAATCAGTTTCTTCTTCATCAGTGCTGAAGACTTTAAACCTTTCCCAAATCATTTCCCAGAAGGGGATACAACAATCAATTTGGGGCCAACCAATGCTGATGAAACTACTAAAGTTTAATCAGGTCTTATAATCCATGACACTATCTGGCATCCAAATTTTATAACCACTTTCTCAACTAGCTCTGCCACTTTGATCTATGAAAGTAGGAGAAGATGGCGACGCAATGCAGCGCGCGCAGCCTCTCTGGAGAATGATATCCGTTACATGTTAATAGGGATCCGTGCACAATCCTGATTTGATGGAGGCAGACGTGAGAGCGTGGAGGAACATCTGGAGAAACTTCTGAAATGCCCGCTTCACTGCTGCTGCTACTGTGTGGTCCGGAATCTCCGGAGGAGAAGGCCTCCGAGACCTCGGCTTTGCTTGTTTCTGCGGCCGGGACGAGGTCAAAGGCGCTCGGCAGAGGATGGCGCTCGGGAGGCTGTATTGGAGGGGCTGGTCGGAGGCTAGAAGTTTTCAGACTGACTCAGAGTCTGCTGTCGTCGGGTTTTTCCGAGGCATTGTCAGTGCCTGGAAGTTTATGGCAGGGAGAGTTCTCTCGTTTGCTGCCTGATATCGGGACGATTGGAGTCGATCGGGTCTTGAGACTTTTCAACCGCGTCTAAGGTCTGCATTTATCGAATTACGGTATTGCTTTGCACTGCTGTAACTATATGCTATAATTATGTGGTTTTGTCAGTGTGAGTCTTGGTTTGTCCCTTTTTTTTGTGATATCACTCCGGAGGAACATTGTATCATTTCTTAATGCATGCATGCATTTCTAAATGACAATAAATGAGGACTGAGTGTCCTCATAATCTTAAAAAAATCTAAAAATCTACTCAAATATCTATTCTTATACCTCATGCAGAACCATGCTCTCTTATTTATTTTGCATCTTGACTTTCTTCCTACCAAAACGTAACTAATCTCAAATCTCTCACAATTGTCAGCATTAAATTTCATCTGCCATCTTTTTGCTGTCCTGCTAGCCTGTCTATATTTTCTGAAGTCTGTTTCTATCCTCTTCAGTGTAGATATAACTGGAAATTTTTCAGTAAAAGTGCTGGAGTAATGATAGTTGATCTGCACTTTTGTAACTCAAGATAAAAAGCCAATCATCCTTCCATCATACTCCATTTCCTTACAGTTTACAGAATTACAAGTTTCATGTTATTTATTTTTAATTTATTCCAGAAATATGTCTCCATGTTTAGTTATCTATTTCATGGCTTTTTTAAACTAATCTACTACATAGAAATTATTTCAGTATGCTCTGCCTTGATATCTCTTTGAACATTTCCTTCAAGAAATATGTGGCCACAGCTAGAAATAATTATAAAATTAACCACATTTAATAAGACTTAAGCTTGCATTCAATGGTATATTCATTCTATTCTCAGCAATCTTTGGATTGATTGTGTGAGAAAGGATCAAGAGAGTTAGAAGATTGAACAAAACCTTTATATCTTGCAGGTAACATATAGAGAAGAATAAAAAATTATTTTGAAAAGTATTTCTCTCAGTTATCTCTGAATTTGCTCTTAAAAGAACTTGAATGAGATCATTTTTAAATTTTAATTGAATGAAAATTCAACTTGTAAGATAGAAACATAGAAAACCTACAACACATTACAGGCCCTTTGGCCCACAAAGCTGTGCCGAACATGTCCTTACCTTAGAAATTACCTAGGGTTACCCATAGCCCTCTATTTTTCTGAGCTCCAATGTACCTGTCCAGGAGTTTCTTAAAAGACCCTATCCTATCCATCTACACCACCGTCGCCGGCAGCCCATTCCACACACTCATTACTCTCTGCATAAAAAAACTTACCCTTGACATCTCTTTACCTACTTCCAAGCACCTTAAAACTGTGCCTTCTCATGCTAGCCATTTCAGCCCTGGGAAAAAGCCTCTGACTATCCACATAATCATGCCCCTCATCATCTTATACACCTCTGTCAGGTCACCTCTCATCCTCTGTCGCTCCAAGGAAAAAAGGCCGAGTTCACTCAACCTATTCTCATAAGCCATGCTCCCCAATCCAGGCAACATCCTTGTAAATCTCCTCTGCACCCTTTCTATGGTTTCCACATCCTTCCTACAGTGAGGTGACCAGAACTGAGCACAGTACTCCAAGTAGTGTCTGACCAGGGTCCTATATAGCTGCAACATTACCTCTCAGCTCCTAAACTCAATCCCACAATTGATGAAGGCCAATGCACCATATGCTTTCTTAATCACGGAATCAACCTGCGCAGCAACTTTGAGTGTCCTATGGACTCAGATCCCAAGATCCCTCTGATCTTCCACACTGCCAAGAGTCTTACCATTAATACCATATTCTAGTATTAATCTATCAGGTTATTAATACTATATTCTAGTAGGTTATTAATCAAACAAATAGATCATATCATAATTTTGTATCTGTAAAGCTGTATATTTTGCCAAAACATAAAATTCTATAAATGTCCATGGATGCTTTTGTCAAGATTCTGCTTTGTGTTGTGGAGTTGGAGATGGAGTGTGGGAAATTTACATCAATAGTTCTCACAATAAATTTAATCTGGATTACAAAATTAAAACCAAATATAAGTCTTTAAATCTGGACTGAATATCATCGCCATACCTTAATCTATATTTCTCTGAAAACTGTGCTCTTGCAACTGAAAACTAACTTTGAGGCCTGAAGTTGTCCTGAAGTTAGGTCTAAAATGTTATTTTTGTTTCTCTTTCTATAGACGCTGCCTGGTCTACTAACTGTTTCCAGTATTTTTATTTCAGATTCCTAGCAGTTGATTTTTTTTATTTTCATTTACTTCTTAACTCCAGTTCATCTTAAAAACTACTTTTGCATACTTGTTTTCCTTGTATACATAAACACACACTATATTGTGTGGATAAATATATATATGTGTGTGTAATTACAGTTTCTTGCCAATAGAAGACATCTGGCAGCTAGGTTGGTGGAAGGATGGATTTAGACTTTGTATTTCCCTTTAAAACCGTGTGCTTAATCTTGATTTCTATTATAAATTTCTATTAAAAATAAATTCATTTATTATGGGATTAAACTTTTTATTTGTATTCCTGATTCACTTACCCTAATTTTACAATTCCATTTCACATGATAACAAAACTTAGTCTTGCTTTTCCAAGTGAAGAATCATAGGAAATTGATTTGTATTTAAAAGTATGTATGCTTCAGTAAGTTGTTACTTCAGTGAAAAGAACTGTGGTTTCAATATGAATATATATTATATTAACTGCCTTCGGGGACATCTTGATAACTTAAAGAAACTTCATTTCTTTCTGTATCTATTATTCAAGAAAATGCTATGCTCTAACTAAAAAAGTAAGAATATATATGTAAAATTGATACATCAATCTGTAATATTTCATTTAATTAATCTGAAGTGTTTTCATGAGTACATATTCACAAATCAAATGTCTAATATCCTTTACCTTTCACTTTTTCAAAGCTATTTCATAATAATACAGTAATGTTATTTTCTTCATCTGTCTTTACATTCGTTTCAAACCAAGTTCACATTTCCTGGACATGTTTTCTATTCTGTCCTTACTTTGCTTTCCTTTCTTGTATATCATCATTTATTGCAGCCCCTATTTATTCCATGACTAATTACGCATTTTTGTTAGACTGAAGCTAACGGAAAAATCTATATGCTAACAGGGTACATGCAGAGTTACAGAAATATGTGCATGCCTTAACAACAATAAAACCATTCGTACAATTAAATTAGTTTTTAGTTAGTTAAACCAAAAATTTAGGTCTGTCATAAAACAACAAAGTCAATTACATATCACTTATCAAGGCTTTAAAGAGAATACAGAGTGATCCGAGTACATACAGTTGGCCCTCCTTATCCGTGAATTCAACCAACCACGAATCGCGAAAACCCAGAAGTGCTCTTCAGCACTTGTTGTCTGAGCACGTACAGACTTTTTTTCTTGTCATTATTCCCTAAACAATGCAGTATAACAACTATTTTACATAGCATTTACATTGTATTAGGTATTATAAGTAATCTAAAGATGATTTGAAGTATACAGGAGGATGTGCGTGGATTATCGTGGATTGGGATCGAAAAAAATCGGAAGTTCTCTTATTGAGTAAGTTGGAACAGGTACATCCCGTATTATTCAGTGTCAGTTAGTCAAACGTTTGCATTTGTATATAGTACATATTTTATCTTTCTATGCATATAAAATACTTAAGAATGTATGTTCCAGTGCTGGGCTCGGGATATTCCCGAGTTCAATCTAGTGACAGACCACTACGGAGTGCGCTCTCCACCGTGCTGGGTTGATGTGGAGGATCAAAAACCCAAAACCCCAAAACCCAATAATTAAACCACTGCGTTGCTTAGTAATAATTGTAGTTTTCATTGGGGCACAGCCTTTCTCACTTTATGCTTTAAAATTGTTGCGATCATTGACCGACGTAGCCTAACACTTTTCCAATGACCGATGGCATTTTACCTCTTTTCGATCGCTTTGTTATTTCCACTTTATTTTCAATCGTGATTGTGATTATTTTCGTAAACAGAAACACTGCGGATTCAGATCTCTACTGCTGGGTCCTAATGTCCACCACCCTGAGACAGGTTAAATAAGGTCTTGGGTTCCGCTGGGTCCTAAGATCCACCATTTTTAGACAGGTTGAATAAGGTACTTGAGCATCTGCGAATTTTGGTATCCGCGAGGGGTCCCGGAACCAATCCCTCGCAGATAAGGAGGGCCGACTGTATAAGTACATATGAGAAACGCAGGCGATATTTCAGGTTGAAGACCCTTTATCGGAACTTCCAATGAAGCATTAACTATTTCTTTTTTTCAAGGATGCTGCCAACCTGTTGAGGTTTTCTGGCATTATTGTTTCTGCTTTTATTTCTGATTTCCAACTTCTACAGCGTTTTCAATTTCATTTACTATAACACTTAGGGTTTATAAATAGAGGCAAAGACCATGAAAGTTTGTAGGACCTATAGTCTGGACATAAGGGATACTAGAATTTGGAGAATTAAGAATGAGAGCTCCTAGTCCCCTGTGTCCCTAATCCAGTACACATGGTGCTGTTTTGGCCTGTTTGTAATACAGCAATGGTAACTGGATAAGATTAAAAGTGCCTACTTGGGCAAGGAATATCTGCTAAACACATGGCTCTTCACATCAGTCCAGAGCTTTTTCATCAGTGAAGACACAAATAACCAGGCTCATTAGCAACAACTTTATAGAAACCAGTGATGAGCCTTAAGCATTACATTCATTGAATGAAACTCTCTAGGTGCCATAGTATGGTATTAGTTTCCAGTTTGTAATAGCCTGTAGCATTCTCATCAAGCTGGGAAATATCTGTAACCGGTAGTAGGAAGCAATACAGCTGGTTCGGGTAGAGGATCAGAAAAATAATGCAAGGTAGAGAAGAGGTGTTGTCGGAGGTTCATTTTCTAGGTGAAAATTCAGGGCACTATCAATGAAGAGCAGTCTGAGCCTAATAACTGCTTCTCATAGAATTAAGTAGTCTACGAATGCAATCAGAAAGATTGAGATAACATTCAATAGACAATAGGTGCAGAAGTAGACCATTCGGCCCTTCGAGCCTGCACCGCCATTCTGAGATCATGGCTGATCATCTACTATCAATACCCGGTTCCTGCCTTGTCCCCATATCCCTTGATTCCCCTATCCATAAGATACCTATCTAGCTCCTTCTTGAAAGCATCCAGAGAATTGGCCTCCACTGCCTTCCGAGGCAGTGCATTCCAGACCCCCACAACTCTCTGGGAGAAGAAGTTTTTCCTTAACCCTGTCCTAAATGACCTACCCCTTATTCTCAAACCATGCCCTCTGGTACTGGACTCTCCCAGCATCTGGAACATATTTCCTGCCTCTATCTTGTCCAATCCCTTAATAATCTTATATGCTGCAATCAGATCCCCTCTCAATCTCCTTAATTCCAACGTGTACAAGCCCAGTCTCTGTAACCTCTCTGCGTAAGACAGTCCAGACATCCCAGGAATTAACCTCGTGAATCTACGCTGCACTCCCTCTATAGCCAGGATGTCCTTCCTTAACCCTGGAGACCAAAACTGTACACAATACTCCAGGTGTGGTCTCATCAGGGCTCTGTACAAATGCAAAAGGATTTCCTTGCTCTTGTACTCAATTCCCTTTGTAATAAAGGACAACATTCCATTAGCCTTCTTCACTGCCTGCTGCACTTGCTCATTCACCTTCAGTGACTGATGAACAAGGACTCCTAGATCTCTTTGTATTTCTCCCTTACCTAACTCTACACCGTTCAGATAATAATCTGCCTTCCTGTTCTTACTCCCAATGTGGATAACCTCACACTTATTCACATTAAACGTCATCTGCCAAGTATCTGCCCACTCACCCAGCCTATCCAAGTCACCCTGAATTCTCCTAACATCCTCATCACATGTCACACTGCCACCCAGTTTAGTATCAACAGCAAACTTGCTGATGTTATTCTCAATGCCTTCATCTAAATCATTGATGTAAATCATAAACAGCTGTGGTCCCAATACTAAGCCCTGTGGCACCCCACTAGTCACCACCTGCCATTTCGAGAAACACCCATTCACCATTACCCTTTGCTTTCTATCTGCCAACCAGTTTTCTATCCATGCCAATATCTTCCCCCCAATGCCATGAGCTCTGATTTTACCCACCAATCTCCTACGTGGGACCTTATCAAATGCCTTCTGAAAATCGAGGTACACTACATCCACTGGATCTCCCTTGTCTAACTTCCTGGTTACATCCTCGAAAAACTCCAATAGATTAGTCAAGCATGATTTGCCCTTGGTAAATCCATGCTGGCTCGGCCCAATCCTATCACTGCTATCTAGATATGCCACTATTTCATCTTTAATAATGGACTCTAGCATCTTCCCCACTGCTGATGTTAGGCTGACAGGATGATAGTTCCCTGCTCTCCCTCCCTCCTTTCTTAAAAAGTGGGATAACATTAGCCATTCTCCAATCCTCAGGAACTGATCCTGAATCTAAGGAACATTGGAAAATGATTACCAATGCATCCGCAATTTCCAGGGCCACCTCCTTTAGTACCCTAGGATACAGACCATCTGGACCTGGGGATTTGTCAGCCTTCAGTCCCATCAGTCTATTCATCACCGTTTCCTTCCTAATGTCAATCTGTTTCATTTCCTCTGTTACCCTATGTCCTTGGCCCATCCATACATCTGGGAGATTGCTTGTGTCTTCCCTAGTGAAGACAGATCTAAAGTACTTATTAAATTCTTCTGCCATTTCTCTGTTTCCCATAACAATTTCACCCAATTCATTCTTCAAGGGCCCAACATTGTTTTTAACTATCTTCTTTCTCTTCACATACCTAAGAAGCTTTTGCTATCTCCTTTATATTCCTGGCTAGCTCACGTTCGTACCTCTTTTTTTCTCCCCGTATTGCCTTTTTAGTTAAGTTCTGTTGTTCCTTAAAAATTTCCCAATCATCTGTCCTCCCACTCACCTTAGCTCTGTCATATTTCCTTTTTTTTAATGCTATGCAATCTCTGACTTCCTTTGTCAACCACTGTGGCCCCTTCCCCCCTTTGAATCCTTCCTTCTCCGGGGGATGAACTGATTTTGCACCTTGTGCATTATTCCCAAGAATTCCTGCCATTGCTGTTCCACTGTCTTTTCTGCTAGGATATCCATCCAGATAACTTTGGCCAGCTCCTCCCTCATGGCTCCATAGTCTCCTTTGTTCAACTGCAACACTGACACCTCCGACCTGCCCTTATCCTTCTCAAATTGCAGATAAAAACTTATCATATTATGGTCACTACCTCCTAATGGCTCCTTTACTTCAAGATCGCTTATCAAATCTTGTTCATTACACAAGACTAAATCCAGAATAGCCTTGTCCCTGGTCGGCTCTCGTACAAGCTGTTCCAAGAATGCATCCTGTAGGCACTCTACAAACTCCCTATCCTTGGGTCCAGCACCAACCTGATTCTCCCAGTTCACCTGCATGTTGAAATCCCCCATAACTACTGCGACATTACCTTTGCCACATGCCAATGTTAACTCCCTATTCAACTTGCACCCAATATCCATGCTACTGTTTGGTGGCCTGTAGACAACACCCATTAGGGTCTTTTTGCCCTTACTGTTCCTCAGTTCTATCCACACAGACTCTATTTCTCCTGACCCTATGTCCCCCCTTGCAAAGGACTGAATCTCATTCCTCACCAACAAGGCCACCCCACCCCCTCTGCCCACATTTCTGTCCCTACGATAGCACGTATACCCTTGTATGTTCATTTCCCAGGTCTGATCTCCCTGCAGCCATGTCTCCGTTATCCCAACAACATCATAGTTACCCATTCGCACCTGAGCTTCAAGCTCATCCGCCTTATTTCTGACACTTCATGCATTCAGATATAGAATTTTTAGCTCATTTCTCCTCTCTCTGTTTAAATCGCTGCCTATTGTGCTTAACCCAGCTCCCCGAACTCCCATCGGGCTATACGCTCCTTGAATTTTGTTGTCCTTCCTAAATTTACTTATTCTTTCTGCACATTTAATTCCATGTTCCGTCAGACCATCCCTCTGTACATGTGTCCTCCTTATCACTTGTTCCGCCTCACCTTTCTCTACTACACACTTAATATTCCAGAACCGTGTAGTCCCCACCTGTCCTTTATTCTTCATCTCGCTATCCTCTCTCGCATTCTGGATCCCTGCCCCCTGCAAATTTAGTTTAAACTCCCCCGAGAAGCACTAGCAACCTTTCCTGCAAGAACGTTAGTACCGCTCCAGTTCAGGGATAGGATGATCAATAACAGGGGACACTTGCATCACACAAAGGTCAAACAATGATACCTTCAACAAGATGGAGCTTAATCATCTCCCTCCGATTCTCTACAGTGTCATATTAATGGAAATCCTCACCACACCATTTGGGGGGGGGGGGGGGCAGGAATGACTGAAAACATAATTAGAGTAGTCACAAAATTTTTGCCAGGGTGTTAAGAGTCAAGGGGATCAGACAGGAAAATGGAAGAGAAGCCAATGGTCTGATCAGCCCTGATCTTTTTAACTGACAGAATAGAGAAGAAGAGCTCCTGCTTTTGTTCTGTAGTGTTCTGATATTTTTAAAAAATGAATGGAATAATATTCTATGTATTAATAACCCTATTTTGTTTCATTATATACTGTATGTCTAGTTAAGGATCATGCAATGCTAATACAATTGGCACCTGCAAAGAGAAATTTGATTTCAGAGTTGCTAAACTACCGCATTGTGTTAGTATGAGAGCTACAGTACTCCTTTGGTAAAGTTGATCTTTGCAGTTACATAGCAACACAACCAGCAACAGGCATGTACTTTTCATTGGGATATAGATGGCAATTATATAAAACAAAATGACCTCTATGATGAGTCAAAATGCCATGTTAATAAAGGGAATAAGGAAATTGTCCCTCAGCACAAGAACAATAGGGGTACTCTTTATGCTGATTAACTCTGACATTGGAGGTCATTGGTAGCTGTTATGTTAATTAAGCTGACATAAGATTAATATGTACATAAAGCTATTATGTCATTAAAGTAAAAAAAATAGATCAATTAAGCCAGTTATCTGGAGTGGCTACACTCAGGTTCAGGAATACTTGCAATGCCAATGATTTATATTGTACTGTCACTTAAGTACATGGTGGGAGTTGTGGACTACATTATTGTGCTGTTGAGTGTGATCATTTCAATTTCCAGTGTTGCTTTCGGTGACTAGATAGTGTATTGAAAATGAGCAGAATAACAGTGCTGTCTCTCTCTGTATACTGTATGTGAATGAATCATATATGTGAAAGGATGTTGCAGCAGTATCAGTGCCATCAGCATGTGTTAGTTGTTAGTTTACTCATTTGTTTTTGTCACACATTCTAAAGCATGGCACCCAGAACTGGACACAATACTCTAGTTGTGGTTAAATCAGTGTTTAATAAAAATTAATTAGAACTTCTGTAATATTAATACTATGTCTCAATTTAGAAACCATGCATTCTTGTTTTTATGGAACCATTTTCTTGACTTACCCTGCCACTTCCATTGAATTACAAATTGATCCCTGTTCATATATCCACATTAGAATTGAGACCTGTCAGTTGTATTGCCTCTTCTTCCTCTTCCATCCAAATATATCACTGCTTTTCCTTGAACTAAATTATAACTGCCATATATTTGACCGTTCTACCAACCTGCTTGTTTCCACCCTCTTCCTTGTCCACTGTACTGTACCTACACATTTTGTGCCATCTACAAATCTGGAAACTGCCCTATACATTGATTAATATAAAGAAAAACAATTTCTATTCCTAGTACTGACCTCTGAGGAACTCTAGTGTTGACTTGCATCCATACCTCAAAAATTGCCCTGGATTCTCTGTGTCCTGCTATTTGGTAAATTTTGAATGCATGCTGCTCAGTCCCATGTATTTCACCACCTTCAGAATGTGGCACTTTATCAAATGCCTTTTGGAAGTGTATTTGCCTTAATCACCCTTTCAATTACTTCAAAAATCTCTAACAGTTTAAAAATTATTTTCCTTTAAGAAAAGCCATGTTGTCTTTCTCTTATCAATCAAACCTTCAGCTGTAAATGGACCTTCAATATTGCTTGAATTCTACTACGTTCTACTTATAACAGTTACTAAACTCAGAAATTTCAAAAAAAATGGTGCTGACTGTGTTTAGCTGTGACAGCAAGGAATATGTGTGACTCGTAATGTGTAACTACATATTTATCTCAAATGATGATGCTAAGACATACTATAATCACATGACATATCTATATAATCATATATAACTATATCATAGATATCTCCTCGAGATTAATTCTTTCTATAAGTTCACTATTTACAAGAAGAATCTGTTATTTGAAATGCCATTTGTCTTAAATATCAGTGACTGCATAGAGAGAAAATCCTGCAAAACAATTACTTAAGATAGGCAATGTTATATGAAAAGAACAACCGTATCAGAAACTTAGTGTAACACATTTATTTATATACAAACATTTGTACTTACATTACATTTTGAAGAAATTTCAAGATCTTTAAGCATGCAAATCAGAAGTTCACCAATCTTGCTACACCCTAGGTATACCCTATATGTTTCTATACCCTGGGTTATTTCTAAAGTAAGTACACAGTTCGGCACAGCATTGTGGGCCGAAGTGCCTGTATTTTGCTGTAGGTTTTCTATGTTTATTGCAGTCCTACTGAAAAAGACAGATTAACAGCAATCATAATATTTGTTATTTATATAGTAAATACTTACGTAGTACATAGTAGTACTTACAGGGCTGGTAGATGCTGTCGATGTGGTTTGAGTGAGTAAACTACAGTAAACTTTGTTGGTTACACACACAGCAACCAAGGTGTAAAGGAGATGAAGAGAATTAATACCAATCAAATGGGCTGCTTTATCCTGGGTGAGGCTGAGCTGCTTAAGGGTTGTTGGAGTTGCACTCTTCTAAGAAAGTAAAGAGTATTCCAAGAATTTTACCTTCTTGTTAATGGAAAGGCTTTGGGATTGCAAGAGCATTCTTGACATGAACAGATACTAAAGCATGGCGTGTAGGGTATTAACTTTGTAAACCTTATAAGGGATTTTAAAATTGGTTACATTTCAGATCCAGACATTTAACACTTTTTAACTGGAAGCAAAACCAGATTTAAAGTAGTTCTAGAAAATATTTCATTTTCTTTCGAATAGAAGTACTGACATCTTGTGGTTATTATGGTACATCATCTTATGTAGAAAATTCTTTTATCTACTTAGCAAAAGCCATTGCTCATTCTTTGAGACAATTCATACAGTTCCATATATATGAGTCCTAGAGACCATGGAGGGTCACAACAACAAAGGAAAGTTTAAATGCAAGCAACACACACAAAATGCTGGTGGAACACAGCAGGCCAGGCAGCATCTAGAAGGAGAAGCACTGTCAACATTTCAGGCCAAGACCCTTCGTCAGGACTACTTTTTTAAAGATAGTAAGAGATTTGAAAGTAGGAGGGGGAGGGGAAAATGCGAAATGATAGTAGAAGACTGGAGGGGGTGGGGTGAAGCTGAGAGCCAGAAAGGTGATTGGCAAAAGGGATACAGAGCTAAAGAAGGGAAAGGATCATGGGACGGGAGGCCTAGGGAGTAAGAAAGGGGGAGGGGAGCACCAGAGGGAGATGGAGAACAGGCAGAGTGATGGGCAGAGACAGAAAGAAAAAAAAGGAGGGGGAAAAAAAACAAAAACAAAAAAAACTAAATATATCAGGGATGGGGTAAGAAGGGGAGGAGGAGCATTAACGGAAGTTAGAGACATCATTGTTCATGCCATACAGAAGCATTGTGTTTATGAAAAGGTATTGACTATAAGTACAAGTTATTTATGAATGTTTTGTTACATTGATTTCAGATGTATTGATCTTACATACACTCACCACTGTTGACCTAAAGATGTTCTCCCCTGAACACAGTAGTCTATGAGATTAAGTTCTTGTATCATCTGATTCCTACATTATAAAATCTCAAAGCTATCAATCAAATGCAGTTCATGTAACTTCATTGTAGGTGTGCCAACTGGCTTAAATCAGCTACTTCAATGCCCACCAGAACTTAGTTTGAGACCTTTAACTTAAAAGTATAGTTCAGTGTGTGAACTAAAACAGTAAGAACTGAAAATCCTCAAGAAGTCCAATAGCATCAATAGCAAGAGAACACAATTAAAGTTTCAGGTCAGTGACCAACATACTGGACCAAAATTTGTGATTCTTATGCTCTGAATTTTATTATAAAATATCTTATTTTGCTAAAAGGTATTTCAAATTTATGCCATTACAGTCAAATCTCTTCTTGGATTCCAGTACAATTTTTATCCACAAATGAGTGAGGAGCTGTAATCAGGAAAACTTCATACAACTTGTCGTTGGCACTAAGGCACATTAAGCTAGAGAAAATGAGGTTAATGGAGTTAAAGAGAAAACCATCCATCCAGAGGGTAGAAATATTTTTACTACAATGAGAGAAGGCTGTGGTTGTCAGAGACTAGTCATCCTACCGAAACAAAACTCTCACCATCAACATTTTTGGAGTCACTGTTAACAAAGCATTGCTAGACTGGCAATATTGGTACATCAGGCCTAACACTGAGTAATATGTGATAAATATTTCAGCTAATTATCCTCCAAAAACACACTATCCCCTGTGGATCTCAAATTAGTGAAGAGAATCTGCTGCTGTGGCTAAGGGGTCAAGTACCAAAGGACATTTGGTGAAGAATATTGACAGAAGAGCCCAAAGTACTATGAGGATATTTTCTTTGGCTTGTTTAGTGGTTTTGGTTTAGGATGCACTGCAGAAGTGATAGTGGGGGCAGATTCAACTGTAAAGTTCAAAAGGAAGGAGGGTGCTATTTGAAAAGAGAGATTTTGTAGGGCAATGGGATGAGAGCAAAGAATTGGAACTTACTGGATTGCTCTTCCATGGAGATATTATGAACGATGGTAAAATATCATCTTTTCATGTTGTAGCCATTCCCATTCTATGAAAAAGTAATTTTCTGTTTTATAATTCTGAATTTTATTTTAAAATATCTTATTTATCTAAAGGTATTTCAAATTTACATCATTACAATAAATTCTCTATTGGATCTCAGTACAGTCTTTATCCACAAATGGGTCAGCAGCTGAAACTCAGAAAAGATTCAAGACACTGGAGGCTAGAGAAACAGAAAAGGTCATTCTTCTGGCTAGTTAATGTGATGTCAAGCTACAATGTCCATCAATGTTGTGGCTCAGATTTAGTTGATTTATAGGTTCGTAGGGATGGTTTTGGGGATAGTGTAGGGAGTTAGGGGTCAGTTTAGGGTTTAGGGACAGGAATAAGGGAGAGCTTAAGGTCAACAGCAGTTAGAGAAGAGTCAGGGGCAGGAACTGATATTTGGAGTCCAGGTCAGAGCTCTCTGTTGTCAAAAGTCAGACGTCTCGAAAGTTGGGGCAGCAGGTGCTAAGGAGACCAATGATACCCAGGTTGGCGAGTCCCGTGTCGGTGGTCAGTACAGACGGAAGTCACAAGGGCTGTTGAACCTCTTCCCCCCAGGTCTCCAGGGTCAGTCCTCAAGAGTCCAAAAGTCGAGGTCTGAAGGTCAAACTTATGTTTGGCCAGTCCTGGGATCAATACCTAAAGGTCAACAATGTCCAGAGGACAAAGCTAAAGGTCAAAGTCTAGAGCTCAATCAGTTCAGAGATAGTAGTATAAAGGTCAATGACTGAAATCAGCAAATCTGGGGTAGAGTCCCTGTGTCAGCTCGTTCAGAAGTCAAAGGCTCAATGTCTGCATGCCTAAGCCAGGAAATGGAGGTCGGAGGACTGATGTCTGCAAGTCTGAGAATCTTGGACCAAGGACTGGAAGCCCAGAGGTAGCTTATCTGTGTGTGAGTGGGTGGCTGGGTGGTAGGTTGGAAAAGGAGCTTGTTTTGTTGTTGTTGTTGTTGCTGCTGCTTGTGTTATTCTGCTAAACATCTTGGGCATGCTATGTTGGCACTGGAATGTGTGATGTCACTTGTGAGCGACCCCCAGCACATCCTTAAGTGTATTGGTTGTTATCTCAAACAATGCCTTTCACTAGATGTTTTATTGTACATGTAATATTTGAATCTGAATCTGAGTGAAGCCATAATAGTACTCAACTAGTTCAACTCCAGCCAGGAAAAGCAGCTTGCTTGATCAGCACTCACACCACTGCAACCAATAAATAAGCCTTGCAACATAAACTTGCTATAACTTCAAAATGTACGATTTGCAATGGTCAGTGAAGGAACTTATCAAGTGTACTTCAACAGCAATTCTCTCTCTGAAGTAACAAGGCAGGGATACAATATCTATGAATGCTACCATCTTCAAGTTCCTCTCTAAGTCATTCACCATTATTGCATTAGACTGTATATTCTTTGCAATTTAACATTTATGCCTGCCTGTATTTTATAAAGCTACCTATATACTGTACATGTACATCTTTAACTTGTTCCCCAGTTATCACGGTATGTACCGCATAAGCAAATGATCAGTGTGTCCCCTAGTGAATACAGTTCATTATATCATTCTGGATGCTTCTCTGGTGTCACATTACTTGAATAGGGGTTAGCTGATTGGTTATCTCTTACCTAAAAATTTGAATAGAATATCTTTCATCTATGGGCTATAAGAAGGGCAGAGCCTGGAGGCTTTCCATCTTTATTCTTGTCCTTCCTTTCTCCTTTGGTCTTAGGCTCATGTTATTCCCCATTTCCAATTCACTTTGTTCTATTAGTAGTTAATAAAATGATTGTGAAACAACAAGCTTAAATCACTTTCTTGACTACTGAAAGAACCTTGGCTCAAAAACACCAGAATCCAACAATTTGGCATAGTCAACAAGGATGGTTGCAAAGATTTAAAGACCCAGAACAATCCCAGGTGAAGTGGAAATTTTGGGCACCTAAATTTAAAAGGAGTTAAGAGCTTCCTCAATTTGAAATTGACGAGAGAATTGACTAGTTCCGCTTCAATACACCACCTGGTGGAAGTGTTAGAGTGAGGAAACTACTTTACATTGCTACTTTGCAAAAACATATCTGTAAAAACAGTTGAACCTGAAATTAATATTGTACCTCACTGTACAAACAAGTGGGGTATGGAGAAATAATTAAATATGTACATTCCAGTGGGGTGCAGAGAAATACTTAAAAACATACAATCCAGTAGGATGCAGAGAAATGCTTATACAAGTACCAGCTCATGGGGTACGGAGAAAATTTTCAGTTGCAATTTTATAGTATTTTGAGATCATAGTCAAAGCAATATAAAGCTTAGAAATAAAGTGAGGCAATATTAGAAAGCTCTGTGGGGTCTTCAAGGAGGTGGTTCTGCTATTGATGCTTCTTTTGAAACTTCTCCTTGGGAAACACAACCCTTCTTCTACCAATGTGTATGGCCATACATTTCCTATCACCGTATTCCATCTGCCACCCCTTTGACCATTCTCCTAGTCTGTCTAAGTCCTTTTGTAGCCTCTCTACTTCCTCAAATCTAGCCACCCCTCCACCTATCTTCATATCATCTGAAAGCTTTGTGATAAAGCCATTCTGCCATTCAAGTTATTAACATATAATGTTAAAAGAAGTGGTCCAAACACAGACTCATGTGGAACACCACCAGTCACCGACAGCCAACCAGGAAAGATTCTCTTGATTCCCACTCTTTTCCTCCTGCCAATTAGCCACTGCTTTATCCTTGCTAGTACCTTTCTTGTAATACCATGGGCTCTTAACTTGTTAAACAGCCTCATATGTGGCAACTTTTCTGAAAATCCAAGTACACACAATTCGCCAATTCTCCTTTTTCTATCCTGCTTGTTATTTCTTCAAAGAATTTCAACAGATTTGTCAGGCAAGATTTTCCCTTGAGGAAGCCATGCTGGCCACAACTTATTTATCTGTAACTCCAGGTACCCCAAAACCATATCCTTAACAATCGACTCCAACACTTTCCCAACCACTGAGGTCGGACTAACTGCCCTATATACCCTTTCTTCTGCCTCTCTCCTTATTGAAGAGTGGAGTGACATTTATAATTTTCCAGTCTTCCAGAACCATCCCAGAATCTAGTAATTCTTGAAAGATCATTGCTGATTCCTCCACAATCTCTTAAGCCACCTCTTTCAGAACCCTGGGGTGTGGTACATCTGGTCCAGGTGACTTATCTGCCCTCAGACCCTTTCAGTTTCACAAGAATCCTTTTCCCTAGTGATGGCAACTTAATGTTCTTCTGACCCCTGACACTCTCGAACTTCCAGCATACAGCTAGTGTCTTCCACAGTGCAGACTGGTGCAAAATATTTATTTAGTTTGTCTCCTATTATTGCCTCTCCAGCATTATATTCCAGTGGTCCAATATCTTTTACACTTTATGTATCTGAATAAATTATTGGTATCCTCTTTAATATTATTGGCTAACTTACTTTTGTATTTCATCTTTTCCTTCTTAATTACTTTTTTAGTTGCTTTCTGATAGTTTTTAAAACTTTCCCAATCCTCTAACTTCCCACTGATTTTTGCAATATTATATGTCTTCTCTTTGGCATTTATATTGACATTGACTTCTCTTGTTAGCCATGGATGAGTCTTCTTGTCTTTAGAATACTTCTTCCTCTTTGGAATGTATATATCCTGTGCCTTCCGAATTGCTGTTGGAAATTCAAGCCATTGTTATTTTACTGGTATCCCTGCCAGTGTCCTATTCCAATCAATTTTAGCCAGCTCCTCTCTCGTGCTTCTGTAATTCCCTTTACTCTACTGTAATACTGATACATCTGACTTTAGCTCTCCTCAAATTTCAGAGTGAATTCTATCATATTCTGATCACTTGACTCTAAGGGTTATTTTACCTTAAGCTCTGTAATCAATTCTGAGTCATTGCACAACACACAATCTAGAATAGCTGATCCCCTAATGGGCTCAACCACGACCTGCTCTAAAAGGCCCTCTCATAGGTATTCTAGAAATTCCCCTTCTTGGGATTCATCACCAACCTGATTTTCCCAATCTACCTGTATATACCTTCTGGCATGTAATTTCTATCTCCCATTGTAATTTATAAATCACATCCTTACTACTGATTGGGGGTCTGTATGTAATTCCCACCAGGGTCTTTTTACCCTTGCAGTTCTTTAGTTCTACTCACAATGATTCAACACCTTCCAACCTTATGTCACCTCTTTCTAATGATTTGATTTCATCTTTTACCAACGGAGCCACACCTCCCACGCCTCCTACCTGCCTGTCCTTTCGATATAATGTGTATCCTTCGACATTCAGCTCCCAACTATAATCTTCTTTCAGCCATGATTCAGGATGCCTACAAAATCATACATGCCAATCTATGACTCAGCTATAATACATCTACCTTATTCTGTGTACTATGCACATTTAAGTACACCTTCAGTCCTGTATTCACCCTTCCCAATTTTGTCCACAATTTAAGCTGCAACTCATCATGTTGAATGTAATTTTGCCTTATCATCAGCCTTTGATTGCTAGGAGTCTCACTACACACCGCGTCTGTTTGTAAATCAACTACCTCACCCTCAGCACTATCACTCCCCTGACAAATTAGTTTAACCCCTCCCAACAGATCTAGCAGACCTACCTACAAGGATATTGGACCCCCTCAGGTTCAGGTGTAACCCATCCCTTTTGTACAGGTTGTACCTTCCCTAGAAGAGCTCCCAATGATCCATAAATATGAACCCCTGTCCCCTGCACCTTTTCCTCAGACACGCATTCACCTGCCAAATCATTCTATTCTTATCCTTACTGGTGCGTGGCATGGGCGGCAATCCAGAGATGACTACCCTGGTGGTCCTGTTTTTCAGCTTTCTACCTAGCTCTCTCTTCAGGACCTCCTCACCTTGTTTACGTCTGTCATTGGTGCTAATATGTACCAAGACTTGTTGCTGCTCACCCTCCCCCTTGACAAAGCCATGCACCCGATCCAAGACATTCCTGACCCTGGCACCTGGGAGGCAACATACCATCTGAGTGACTCTATCACACTTTCAGTTTCTCTTCTCTGCTTCTCTGACAATGGAATCTCCAATCACCATTGCAGAGCTTTAAAGGACAGGAACCATTGGAGTTGTTCATTTACTGACTCACACTGGTTCCAATACCTTACTCTGGACCAGTCTTTCCAATTCAACCTCTACCTTTGGTTTGAGGTCATATAGAACAGGTCTTGCCTTCAGGCATTTATGTGTTGTGTCAAGCTTAAAGCCAGCTTAACAGTGATTCCTTTCAAACTGCACGGTTCTCTTTTGAATACTTCTGTGTGTTTCTTCAATACTTCTTGTAGGCCAGTGCTCCCACCAATCAAGTCAACTTCGGACCAGTTGAGTTTGAGGTGCTGCAAACACAAGGGTCCCAGAAGCACTGCAGAACTACCTGTAACAATGTACAGTGGAAGTTAATCGCCACAGTAACATGTACTCCTCTGCTTAATGGATCAATCTCACCGGTATTCTTTAAAATCAACCTTGTCCCTTTTGAGGTGAGATGCTGTAATTTCTCCTTGTAACCTGTCTCTGACACCACCGATACTGCAGGACCCTGCATTCTCACTGTGGCCCCATGCAACCACAGGGTCACCAAATAGCCACCTTTGTGTCATGAAATAGATAAAGCATGCAAAGCTTCTTCCACCACAGAGTGAGAGTCACTCAGTCCATTCCTCAGTTTGCTCCATCTTGTTCACATTTCCTTTTGTTTTTCCAAAGGTCTTTTCTTTATTACAGTATATTTAGTCTTTTTACTTTTACTGTCATGTTCAATATGTCCTTTTTTGCCACAGCTTTGGTGGTCTAAATCCTTGTACCTGTACCTGCGTTCATTGCTGCATGCCCAGTTTTGCCACAGTGGTAATATAGATCACAATAGGTGTCATATTCTTAAAGTTAGTAGAAACTTAATGAATTTTGGAAGATGTGCTTAATAGCTGTGCTTTCTAGCCACCGTCTCCATAAATGGTCTAATCTCAATTGCTTTCTGTAATGTTAATCAGTATTCTGTAAGCAAACATTATTGAATTGCCTCACTACACAGACCACATTTGAGTCTATCATTGAAACCTATCGAGTGTTGAAAAGCTTCGATAGAGTGGATATAGACAAGATGTTTCCTCTGGTAGGACAGTCTAAGACCAGAGGACACAGCCTCAGAATAGAGCGACTTCTGTTTAAAATGAAGATGAGGAGGAATTTTTTTAGCAAGAGAGTGGTGAATCTGTGGAATTGGTTACAATAGGTGGCTATGGAGGGCAGGTCATTGAGTATATTTAAGGCAGAGGTTAATAGATTTTTGATTAGACAGGGCATAAAGGGATACGGTGAAAAGGCAGGAGATTGGGGGTGAAAGGGAAATGGACCAGCCATGATGAAATGGCAGAAAAGACTCGATGGGCTAAATGGCCTAATTCGGCTCCTGTATCTTATGGTCTTATCATGAATTGCGTCATCAGCGACAGCCCAAAAGCTGCCATACAATTGCTTCTGCACTGCCACCAACTGTGAAATAGACTTGCCTTCCTCTTGATTCCTTTTGTGAAATCTAAACCTCTCAGCAATAAGGTTTAAGTGAATAGTGGTCCTGTAAGACTTTACAAACAAGAGAAAATCTGCAGATGCTGGAAATCCGAGCAGCACACACAAGATGCTGGAGGAACTCAGTAGGCTAGCAGCATCTATGGAAAAGAATATAGTCAAAATTTTGGGCTGAAATATCAACTGTACTCTTTTCCATAGATGCTGCCTGGCCTGCTGAGTTCCTCCAGCATCTTGTGTGTGTTCCTTTAAGTCTTTAACTATGTCATCATAAGGCTTAGTGCCGGGCTTAGCAGCTTTCACTGGACTGCGTAATAAATTAAATGTTTTTGCACCCATCACACTCAAAAAAGTTGGAACATGAATTTCATCTGAAATTTCATTTCCCAGTGCAAAATATTCAAAAACTTTCAGTATATGAACTCCATTACTCTGTCATTTCAGTGTACAGCCCCATACTTCCAAACATGGTCGTCATTTTCAAATACAGTCACGTTCCAGAAAAGTTAATAGGTCTTATCCAACTCTCTCTCCTTCTCTTATTTGTTTTATTTAACTGTCCTTTTCTTGTTCTCTCACCTCAGATCCTACAATTGCCACACTTCCTGTGGCTGCATATGTTGTGGTGTGCACTCTGACATTTTTTGCCAAGAGGAACAAAACAATAAATATCATGTTGATATTTTTGTGGCCAGTTGATATGTTTGTGGTACTGGGAAGCAGGGCAACCGTGAGTAACACACTGAGAGACAGAGAGGTGAGGAACAAACTTGTCCCTGTTTATTTTACTTTATCTACCCAGAATGCCCTCTCATATTACATTCAGTATGTAACACACAGGGAAGCTTGACAGCACCCCTTAAGGGTCAAAGTATACATGCGTAGATAACAATAATAATAATAACAATAATTAAGCAATAAGTATTGAGAACATGAAAAGAGTCCATAGTTGTGGAAGCAGCTCAGAAACCTCGAAAGGAAGGTTCTAATCAAGTGCTGTTAATTACTGACTCAGTGGCAAAGGCAGAAGGAAAAAATAAGTGGGTACATGCTAGCCACTGCAAGCAAGCGGACACGGTACCCCATGAGGATAACAACAGCTGTGGCTAGTCATTTCTGACTCAGTGTCTATGCTGCTCAGCTACAGTGAGCAAATCACTAACCAGCCAGAAGACTTCAAATGATGTTAACAACTATGGACATTATGAAGTTTGTTTTAATATTACTCATTGTTGTCATATTTTTACCAATTTTCCCTACTCACAATGTGACAGTTGAGGTGATACAGAATGTATACTTGTGAGTATCGCATGAATTTGCTGATTCTGTTCATGCCTCCAGCTGTAGGTTTCTCAATATATACAGCAGAGGCAGCAAGACACTGGTCCACGGTGAGACTCCCCATTCCATCAATCAGGTGAGTTTACAGCGGAAAAAGGAGGCTGTTTAAAGCATTATTATTATAAATGGGAGAGTTAGCATATCACAGAAGCATGAAGTAGCTTCCTGGGGGTTTCAAGGTATCAGGAGATGCATCCCGTTCCAAAGTGGCAGGGTCATGAACACAGACAGCTTGTATGACCACTGCCTACAGGGAGTGCTCGGCTCCATCAGCCTGACCAGTCCACAAATCAGCCAGGACCAATGGGTCCAGTGTTGATGACCCTAAATGAATCAATTAATGTACATCATAAAAACAGTTGAGAGACTCCTAAATTCCATAGGCAGGTGAGCCAGCTGGGCGAGGATTCCCCTAGCCACTGACACAGCTGCTGAGCTAAATCGTTTGACTCCTTGGTAGTGCAGCTACAGAGAGTGATCTCAGTGGTATTGGGGACAGCTCTGCAACATGATTTTGTTCATCAGCATTCTGGTTTACCTCATTAATTTTTACATGTCTGTGGGGGTGTGCCTCAGAGACATTGTTCTCGTCCCTGTCTGAATCATCATGATACCAGATATCCCCGTCCCAAGAATCTGGGTCCCATTCCTCCTACAGGACCATAGATTGGGCCCTTACAGGATCCACTGTCATACAGCTGTGTTGCATGATGCTTTTTGCAATACAGTGGCCATTTATGCTGAATCCCAGTAAACACTGCCCCTTTAACCCATGCAATCCCAGGCATACAGATGCCAGGTAGTGACGTTTAAAAATATCATTACCCTCAGAATTACATGCCTCTCATTATCCTGGTCCATGGGAAGAACACAGGCCGGGTTTGATCAGCCCTGGCTGGGTCACCTCAGGGAGGATGTCTAATGATTAAAGGATCTCTATGCCACAGCAACTTGTTTAACGTCAGTGCACTCAGCATGTTTTTGCGCTGTACGTGCCATTTCGCTTAAATAGTTCTGAGAACTCAAAGAGGCCAAGTCATACTGCAGATGTTCGTTTTCCTCAGAAATTTCAGCTGTTTCAATATTTAACTGCTCCAATGCAGTTACAAAAATCCATCCTACCTGAGTCAGAGAATCCTTTCTAGAGGGAAAAGCTATATGCTTAAGGCATGGTGAAACTACACATGGAAGTTTAAGGTCAGACAATTCAATAAGTTCCTTCTCCCAGCATCTGAGAGGACCATACTTACTCAGAGCAACAGCCTGCAATCCAAAACCCTCAGAGTTATTCGTCCATGCGGGGACCTCTGTATGGTATCACTCGACTTGCTTGTCCACCTCCACATTTTCCTTGGATCCTGTTCACGGTGCCAACATGTAATGGGTTGGGTTGAACTGACCCAAACAAATCAAATGACCTCGAGATGTGGTGGTAAGTGTACAAGCACAACAAAGTAACTTAAGCCTAATTTATTATTATAAACAGAAAACACAAATAAGCCACACAAAAGACCACGTAGCAAGTCACAAAGATTTCCACAAATGTTTCTGCAAGGCACAAAGATTTCGAGGCTCATGATTCTTAGTCACCATTCGTTTATTGTGTACTCCAAATTCCAAATCACTCTTGAAACCGCCCCTGGGTCTTAGGCGTTGATCGCAATCTCTGGCCCTTGGTGAAATCCATCAAAGTCAAAGTATATTTATTATCAAAGTATATATATTTTATACAACCTTGAGATTCATCAGGCAGCTACAAAACAAAGAGACCCAATAGAACCTATTAAAATAAAAGAAGACCATCAAACACCCAATGAGAAAAAAAAGAGAAAAAACATGCAAACAATAAAAGTAAGCAAATAGCATTGAGAACTGAAGTTTCCAGAAGAGACTCCACAATGTGATAGTTACAGGCCACAGCCACAGTTTGGCGCAGAGATGAGTAAACCTCACCTAGCAGTGATTTGAACTGGCCCTGACATCCTGTTCTTTTCAATTTGGCCCGATGGTTAAATCATCCAGACCTTGCTCTCCAACCTGGATCCTACCACTTTGGTATGCTCTTGGGCTGTTGCTCCGCCACCTCAATACAGCCCATACCCAACTTTTCCAATTCGGCTTGGTGTTTAAATCAATCAAACCTCAGGTTGTTCCCTGCACTCTGGCACGGACCCCGCTGCCTCGATTACGTACGTGCACATCACTGAGCAACCATCCTGAACCTTTGAGACCTCAGTTCTGACCACAGAAATGGCAGGTCGTACAGGTGGTTCAAAAGTTCAGCTCCAACGGGGAAGTTACAGTCTATTGTTTGCCAGGATCGCTTAGCAGAAAAAGTGCAATTAATGAAGTATTTCAATCACAAACAAGGGAAAATCTGCAGATGCTGGAAATCCAAGTAACATACACAAAATGTTGACTGTACTCCTTAACATAGATGCTGCCTGGCCTGCTGAGTTCCTCCAGCATTTTGCGTTTAAAGAAGTTTTTGTTGTTTTCTTTGTTCTATTTGCCACCAGAAAGCAGTCACTGAGGTTCACCAGTGCTATCTTAAACCAAAAGTCTAAGAGGTGTTTTAAGGCAAAACGGGAAAGCACCCCCAATATATTCACAAGACTCACAAGGCAAAGACACACAGAGATATACAAACTCTTTGATCTCTTGTCTCAACACAGCTTGCTTTTTTTTTCAAACACATTCTGTTGTCATTAATCAATTAGCCACTCTAATGGTCACTCCCCATTATATTGCAGCACACAACATTCCTTTGGACTTACATAAGTGGGTTAATGTTTACATATAAATGATAAGCTTGAATCCAAATGAATCTACCAAGCCAACTATCAAAATTCTTGGCAGACATTTGAATTTTAATGGTGCCTGAAACTAAGAAAGAATCCAGCTACTGGTGCCCCCCCTTTACAAAGGTAGAGCGTTCCTATGAAACCTTTCTTAAGCCGAAGTGGTGTACAGCGAAGAACCATTAATTTATATGGGAAAAATTTTCGTAAAAGCGAAAATCCTCTTTGTAATGCGAAAACAGGTTACTAATGTAGGTCTTTTGTAAAAGCAAAGTGGCGTAAAGCGAACATTTGTAAAGTAGGGGAAGCCTGTACTACCAACAAATACACTAGAGACATAAGCACACCCTATATGCTACAAGATCAGAAAGAATTATATTGGCATTTTGATCTTACAGACATTTATCAATGTTTTACAAAATCTAATATAACACAATATACCATCTTGAATTATATCATTTATGTAAATATAATCAGCATGATTTTAGGTATCATATAATATCTGACCCAACTCATGTCTTATCCTAAGATAACTCTATATCTGCACCTAATGTTTATTACAAAGCAATTAAATCTATTAATGTGTTCACTGTAAAAGCTATATTTTGCCTGAGTTCAAAAGGTGCCATTCTTATTTAGGGCATAGTTTATGCAATTATAGTTTATATTGTCCTAAATGGCTAATGACTGGAATTTTCAGTGATGGTATCTATCAGAAAAATATTACAATTCAACAAGGTCCTTGTCAAGTAATAAGAAATGGATGAAGTTCATGTAACAATACATACCTCATGTGCAAAAATGGAGCCTACACCTCTCTTTCATGTAATTGATTAGGATTTTGTTATTTGGGGAATGTCTTTCTGGCCATGAGACACATGAAGAACTGAAGTTTACCTCCTATGTCTAAAAGTGAATGAGACATTTTGGAAGAAGCATGTTTTGTATCAAACTGATTGCATCAGAAAGTATAAGGGAGATTGAAAATGTTGCTGCGGCTTTAGAAAGTGTAGGTAAGACACTGATAGTGCCTTGGAAAAAGTAACAATAGAAATAGTTGCCATGCATAAAAAGGTTCTTCAGAATCATATAGCATTAGATCTTCTCAGCAGTTGGAGGGGAGGGGGTTACATGTGCAGTTATGGGGAAGAAGTGTACTTACATACCCGATGAGACTGAAAGCATAACTGATGTGGTGATCATGTTCATAAAGAAACAACTAAAATACATTAATCTGATGAATGGTATTTTTATAGGATTCAATTAAGTCTCAGAAGCTGGGTCATAATATTTATCCTAATATGCTTAATCATAATTTACATCATATTTACTTGGATAAGAGTGATCATTAATAGAGTAGTTCAAACTCATGTCAGTGCACCTGTTAATCTTCTTAACTATGACATAGTCCTGTTAATACCTTTGATATTTTCATAACTTATGAAGTTTTTTTTCATCATTTTATTCTTTACATAGATACCACAAGTTTTACTCTGAATTTTCCAATGTACTGGATTCTAAAAGTGTGATCAAAGGAGGAAATATTGTATTAGACTGTATAATAGTTATTATCTTTACAGTTTAACATATATGACTGCCTTATTTTATATAACTACCTATAGACATATAAGTCTTTAGTATGTTTCCTAGTGGTCACAATATGTAATTACATTTGTTCAATGTGTCCCTTAATGGTTACAGTTCTTTGTATCATCCTGGAAGTTTCCCTTGTGTTGTATTATTAGAAGGAGCTATCTGACTGGTTAACTCTTATCTACAAATTTGAATGAAATAGCTCTTACTTATGGGGTATACGAGGAGCAGAGCACATAGGTTTGCCATCTTTATTCTTTTCCTTCCATTCTTCTCTGTTTTTAGATTCTCGCATTTCCCCATTTCCAATTCTCTTGGTTCTACTGAAGCTTAATAAAGCAATCCTGAAGCATTAAGTTTTATGCCTAATTTTTGACTTCTGTAGGAATCTTGGATCAAAAATATCTGAATCCAACACCATCTTAAATTGAAACACTATGTCTCCAAGCCATAATCTTCAATATATCCAGCATGATCTTTACTAAATCCAATGTGCAGCTACAGAAGTTCAAAGGAAAGGTTTATTGCCATCTCAGAACAATTTGAACTTGGGAGTAAGTACACCTTTATCAGTTAGATCAGATTCAAATAAAAAGAGCATGTATTTGAAACATGATAATCCAAATTTAATTAACTGTTTTTATAAAACAATTAAAATGAATGCATCCACTATGAAATTATGCATGTGTCGAAAGTGCAATTTATTTCATTTACCAATATTTGGAATCATATTGTTGACATAATTTTAAGTTCATTCAACTAAAATGTTGATATTCAAACAGACAAGGAGTTAGATATTTACATTTGCAGTAAAACTTTAACAGATCAGTTTCAGTCTGTATTTCGCTAGTTCATCACAAGGCTACAAGTCTAAAACTTCCAATTTATCTTTCAAAATGAAACTAACATATTTTGTTATTCTTCTAGGCATGTTTGACAGTTCCTTTGCTCTTCAACCCATGGGTGAGTACCTCTAATTTTTCACAATGATATCCTTTAAAACTGGTACAAAAATAAGTACTTAGTAATTATTCAAGTATCGAACTACATGCTAATGTGCTTAGTATAAATTGTATAGTGCATTGCAATTCCTGTTCATACTTCATTGATTTCATCTCCCCAATTTTTCACTTAACAGTGAATATACCTTTAAAGTACCTAATGTCTCTGTAAAGTACTTTGTGACATGCTGAGGTTATGGAATGCCCTATGAAAATCTAAGTTTTAAATATAGAAATGAGTGGGCATAACTTGCATTGTGTGTTGTGTAATCTTGGTGCACTACAATAGTACAAATGGACAAAAAAAATTTTTTAGAATTAACCTTGTGCAAAGCTATTACCCTGAATGATAAAAAAATATTTATGGAACAGGAGCAAAATTTGGAACAAGACGTAAGTCCCACCAGTAGTACATGGTAAACACTGAAAATAAAGTAGCATTACTTTCATGAAGACCATTAAATTAACAATTAAAAGCATTAATGGTTCAATGGTTCCACTTCATCATAAAAGGAACTTCAGGATAGTTGAGTGTATTTAATTTCCAGGAACTGCAGATTTTCTCTTGTTTAGGATTGTTGTGATGATTTTAACAGAATTTCCAGGAAAATAGAATGATTGACCGTTTGAGGGTTGATCTCTTATCACACAGTTTTAGAATGCCCGATTGATATTGCCAGCATTTGCAAAACCTTTATACTTAACAGAGAAATGTGTTTGAGGTATAGTGATGATATCACGTCTGTAAGGAATGTATTTACAGTAAAAGAAACATTGTCATGTGCTCTTTTCAATCAGGAAAGGGACATTTAGCAACATGAAGATTTAGCAAATTTCCGTGTTAAGACCGTATCCTGGAAAGGTGTGATGAACTGTTGAGAAAAGCGTATTGGCAAGAAAGCTGGCAGAAATAGAAATGAATTCAGAGGATGGTATTTTGAATAAAATCAGATCAGACGCATTGATCTTGTGGATAGTCAGAGGCTTGTTTCCAGGGCTAAAATGGCAAACACAAGAGGGCGCAGTTTTAAGGCGCTTGGAAGTAGGTATGGAGGAGATGTTATGGGTAAGTTTTTTACACAAAGAGTGGTAAGTGAGTGGAATGGGCTGCTGGCGATAGTGGTGGAGGCGGATACGATAGAGTCTTTTAAGAGACTCCTGGATAGGTACATGGAGCTCAGAAAAATAGAGGGCTATGGGTAACCAAAGGTAATTTCTAAAGTAAGAACATATTTGGCACAGCATTGTGGGCTGAAGGGCCTGTATTGTGCTGTAGGTTTTCTATGTTTCTATATTTCTAATATAAAAAAGACACCAAAAACATGGGTATACCAGCAGACAAATGATTAAGAGGCTTGTTCTGATTACCAGCTTTGCTGTATCAATGCAGTAAATAATTTTGGTTGGAATGAATAAAAAGAGACAGATATTTAGTGAGACAATCAAGTGAAGGGGACTGCTTATATCAGTGGCTCAAATCTGTAAATAATATCTTGTGCAATATCTCCATCTGCTGGATAAACAGTAGCAACATCTATTAAAATACTGGGACCAGGAACAAGAAAATGGCAGATACTAGAATTAAAAAACAAAAAAATAAAAATTCTTGAAATTCTCAGCAGGTCTGGCTGCTTCTGTGAGAAGAGAAACAGCTTCAACATTTCAAGCCAAAGATCCCCTAAACAGGGCTCCCTGAATCAAAATGATGGCCTTTCTCATACCACAGATGCAGCCTGATCTGCTACTTCCAGCATTTTTCCTTCTTATTAAAGAAGTACATCTCAGCTGAGCAAATGTTTAGAATAGGCAACAAGTTCCTGAAATATGCACAAAATTCTATGATCTCTGCAGGCCAAAAACGTAATTACACCAACCATCAGAATTTTCATGGACAATCAGTAATAAAACATTTTTTGATATTTTCATTCTATTTTCTAAAAGACTTTGGTATATCTGAGTCATATGTTTTGTTACATAGAGTGTGGGTGTTAGAGAAGGTGATGGAATCAGATACAGTTACTACAATTAAGAGGTATTTAGATGGACACTTAAATAAGCAAGACGGAAGTATGTGGTGCTAATAGCGGCAAATGGGATTAGTGCAGATAGATGAGAGTCAGCACAAATATGCTGCAGCAAAAAGGGTATTTCTCTGCTTTCTAACTCCTTGATTCCATGACAGTGGGTTATTTCTAAAAAGTGACAAGTGAATTTAAAATTGAGGTGCAGAAGCCGTTATTGCAATTAACAAGATAGCAATCAACTTTAGTTGAAGAAGCACTGCCTCAACAATCATTAAAGAATATGGACATTATTTGGCAGTCTTAATGCACAGAGTTGGCTAACCAACATTGTAAAAATCTTTAGGTCGGAAAGTTGATCAGAAAGATTTACATGCAATAGATAAGATGAAAGTTAGGCCCTGTATGTTACCTCAACCTGAAAATAGAACTAAACTTCACTATCATTCAGCCAAGATGGTGCCAGTGAACCACGGTGACATGCTGCAGGCTGCTTTCAAAATTTCTAAATATACCTCTTCTGAATTGCATTCACTGCAATCTGGAAGCTTGTAATTTTTCTTCAAGCATGTATTTTTGATCTACCTTAATGAACTAGTAATTTTGCAATCTTCTGAAGGACTCAGCAGACTTAACTCTCTAGCATGCAGGTACAGCACCTTGCTAACTGGGCAGATAAATAGGTGAAGGTACATTGCCATAGCCAGAAGAGAGAGTGGAGGGGAGGACTCCAAGCCAGGCTTCAAACACTAAACAATGAATGTTCATCCACTAAGAATCTTGTTACCAAATGTACAATTGTGGGAGAAGAAGACTGAGGATCTACGGGCAAGGTTGCTGTATCAGAGGGAATTGAGGCATTGCTGTGTTCCATGTTTCATGGAGACATAGCTCTCTCCAAGCACAGAGGAATTGGTAATCAGACCCGAGAGTTTCTCGATATACCGGACAGACCAAATTGCTGATTTGAGGAAGGCAAAAGTGCGGGTCTGTGTTTCATGATAAACTCTGTGGTGGTCAAATGCAGCAGACTTGGTCTTGTTAAACTTTTGTTCCCTCATTCTGAAAGATCTAATGATTAAGTGCTGACTATTCTACCTATCAAGAGAATTCCTGTCCGCGATCCTGACTGCAGTTTATATACTGTCAAAAGCCAATGTTAATAAGGCACTAAAGTTATTGAATTCTGCCATCACCAAACAAGAAACTGTCCATCCCAAAGCATTTCAAATCATAGTCAAGGACTTCAATCAGGCTTGTTTGAAGAAATCTCTGACCAATTTGCAGCAGCATAAAACCTGCAGAACCAGGGTTCCTGTCACGGTAGATCTCTAGTTTGCTATCATTAGGAATGCCTACTCTTCCATGCCCAGACCCACATTTTGGGAAATCTGATTACTTGGCTGTCCTTCTCCTAGCTGAATACAGGCAGAGGCTAAAGAGAAAGGCACCATAAATAAGCACAACAAAGAAGTGGGTTGTGGGAGGCAGAGGAGCAGCACCAGGATTGCTTTGATTCGCTGGAGTAGGTCATGTTCAAGCACTTTTCAGAAGATCTGAATGAATACACTGTGGTTGTCGCTGACTTTATTAAAGCAGTTGTGGACAAGTACATCCCCACGAAGTCATTCACAGTCTTCCCCAGTCAGACGCTCTGGATGAACCACAAGATCCACAATCTGCTGAAGGCCAGATCAGTGCATTCAGCGTCTGGTAACCAAGTAAAATACAAGAGGTCCAAGTACTATCTCTGGCAAGCCAGCTCACATGCAAAGTGGCAATTCCAGACTAAACTTGAGTGGCAACTCGACAGCTGTGTCAGGGCTTGAATGCCATTACTTCTTACAAAGTGAAACCAAATGACATAGGTGACAACAAGTCTTCACTCCCAGATGAGCTCAATGCCTTCCATGGTCACTTTGACCATTGAAACATGGAAGAACCTTTGCAAACTCTTACAGCCCTCAATGACCCTCTGAGACTGATGTGAGATCATCCTTCAGGAGGGTAAACCCACAGAAATCAGTCTGCCCAGATGGGGTATCTGGCCGAGTACTAAAGACATATCAACTGGCTAGAGTGTTCACCAATATTTTTAACCTCTTGCTCCAGCGATCTAAGATGCCCACCTGGTTCAAGTAAGCTTCAGTTATATCACTGCCAAAGAAGAAAGTGGTAACCTGCTTCAATGATTATTGTCCAGTAGCACTTACATCCACTGTGATGAAGTGCTTTGAGAGGCTGGTGATGAAAGATATCAACTCCTGCCTGAGAAGCGATTTGGATCCACTCCAATTTGCCTATCAGTACAATAGCTCTACAGCAGATGCTAATTCATTGGCTCTTCACTCAAGCCTGGAACACCTAGACAGCAAAGATACATATATCAGGATGCTCTTTATCAACTACAGCTCAGCATTCAACGTGATTATCCCCTCAAACCTAATCAATAAGCTTCAAGATCTTGGCCTCAATATTTCCTTGTGCAACTGGATCCTTGACTTCCTCACTTGTAGACCCCAGTCAGTTTAGATTGGCAACAACATCTCCATTAGAATTTCCATCATCACAGGTGAACCACAAGGCTATGTGCTTAGACCCTGCTCTACTAACTTTATATTTATGACTGTGAGGCTAAGCACAGCTCCAATACCATATTTAAGTTTTCTGATGATGCCACTGTCATTGACCGAATCAACGATGGTGATGAATCAAAGGAGGGGATTGAAAATCTGGCTGAATAGTGCCACAACAACAGCCTCTCTCTCAAAGCATCATAACACAAAATGCTGGAGGAACTCAGCAGGTCAGGCAGCAGCCATGGAAATAGGAACTAACAGTAGATATTTTGAGCCATTTCTTCAGGACACACTTAATGTCAGCAAAGAGATAATTATTAACTTCAGGAGGAGGAAACCAAAGGTCCATGAACCAGTCCTCAACAGGGCATCAGCGGCCGAGAGGGTCAGCAACTTTAAATTCCTCAGTGCTATCATACCAGAGGAACTGTGCTGGGCCCAGCACATAAGTGCAGTTACAAAGAAAGCATGGCAGTGCCTCTATTTCCTTAGAAGTTTGCAAAGATTTGGCATGACATCTGAAACTTTGACAGCTATCTATAGATGTGTGGTGGAGAGTTTATTGACTGGTTGCATCATGGCCTGGTATGGAAACACCAATGCCCTTGAATGGAAAATCCTACAAAACATAGTGGATACAGTCCAGTCCATCACAGGTTAAGCCCTCCCCACCATTGAGCACATCTACATGGAACACATTCGCTAGGAAAGCAGCATCCATCATCAATAAACCCCACAACCCAGGCTATGCTCTCTTAATGCTGCCATCAGGAAGAAAGCACAGGAGCCTCAGGTCTCACACCAACAGGTTCAGAAACAGTCAATACCCCTCAAATATCAGGCTCTTGAACCGGGGGGGGGGGGATATAACTTCACTCAACTTCACTCACTGCATCAGTGAACTGTTCCCCCAACCTATACACTCATTTTCAAATTCTCTTCCTTTTATGTTCTCAATATTTATTGCTTTATTAATTTATTATTATATTATTCTTCTCTTTCACATTTGCACAGTTTACACATTGTTTTCTTTTGTCTGTCCTGCCAGGTGTGTCTTTCATTGATTCTATTGTGCTTCGTCGATTTATTGTGTATGCCGGCAAGAAAGCAAATCTCAGGGTTGTATGTGCTGACATACTGTATATGCAATTTTATAATAAATTTACTTTGAAATTTGAAACTGTCATTAATTACCAACTAAGTATTTTCAGTTAAATAAACTTTGGGGCCCAATCAGTTTATAAGATCTCTTGGGGGGCAGGGGGAGGAACAAGAATTTTCCAACGATTTATCAAAATACTGAATACATACCGGCTCATAATAATGTGTTATCTTGTTTTAAGTTTGGCAATAAAAGAGGAGAAATGTAAAATTCTACACGTAATTTAAAATTTTGGCTACAATAAAAACAAAGCAAATGCATATGTATATTTGCAAGTTTAAAAATAAACCTTTACAGAAAGAAGTCTTTACAAAAGTAGTCATAAGAAAGAAAGATTCAATTAATTGAAAGTATCAAACAGAATTTTTTTCAGAGGAAAATAAAATTAAGGGTTAAAATAAGGAGAACCATGTGGTTTAAAGGGAAGAAATATAGAATGAGTAAATTCTCTGTTCGAATAATGTTCAGGAAATATAAGAAATTGTTGAATCTGTGCAGATCTTGTGTGGTTTTGGCTGCTTAGGTGAGCATAAAACCCAAATATTTTTTATAATACTTGCACGTAATATTTTTGCTATTACCTAGTCAATTATACATAAGCTTTATATAATCATAACTAATATTGAACTTAACCTTTTTCTTACATTAGAATGCAGCCAACCTGAACGAATTAAAAATGCAGCGCCTAGATTGAGCACCAGAAATAATCGTTATCCTCATAATTCTTTCGTAACTTATCAATGTGATTCAGGATATGTGGGTATTTTACGATTCATGTGTGTGGATGGACAATGGATCAAAGACAATCCAGACCTTGTTTGCAGTTGTAAGTGAGACTAAGACATAGATATTTATTTGATTTCATTATTCTACTTAAAAATAATTTGTTAATTCAATATGTAATACAAGGTAGTGGCCTAAGCTGCATAGATGCAATGCATCCTCTGGTGGTTTCATGCTGTTTAAGATAAAACTTGGGAAAAATAAAAAAAATCCTGTCCTGTTTCCAAGAACTAATTTTGCTAGTTAACAAGATCATGGCTAATCTGAATGTACACTCAACACTGAATCTCATTTATCAAACAATCAACTGAGAATGATATGTTAATTTTTTTGTATTTAGCAGTAAACAAGATAATTCTAAATTTCTACTTGTAATTTAATATTTTAGTTACAATAAAAACAAAGCAAAATGCTAAATGTATACATAAGCTTAAAAATTAATCTTTACAGAAGTAAGTTTTTATAAAAAGCTGTCGGGATTAGAAAGGATCAATTAATTGAAAGTGTAAAATAGACATTTTTCACAGTAAAAATATTTATTAAATACCTATCGACTTCTGTCCTAAAAGTACTCAAAGACTCTGCTTCCACAGCTCTTTGTGGACAATAGTTCCAAAGACTAAAAGAATTTCACTTGAGCTCTATCTTAAAGTGATGACCACTTGTTCTGGATTCTTCCTCAAAGGGAAATCATTGTCTCCACATCCTCTCCATCAAGACCCCTTATGCTCTTATCATCCCCTACCATTTTCCTAAACTCCAACAGATATGAAGACTAAGCTGCACAGTCTTCCTCACAAGGCGGTTAACTCATTCCCAGTGCAACCTTTTCCAAACTGTTTCCAATATACTAACACTCTTCCTGATGTAAGAAGACTGATACTGTACATTCTGCACCAGATTTGGTATCACCAGAGACTTATGCAATTGAAGGAAATCATCACCACTTTTGTATTAAATTCTCTTAGCAATAAACCATTAGAACTCTCTTAGCTTTCTTAATTAACTTCTGCACTTGCATACAAGCCTGCTGAGAATCACATCTACAGTAAGACGGACTGATCCCTATGCAAGTCAGATTTCTGAAATCTCTCATTATTTAGAAATTTTTCATATATTTTGGCTTTCTTGTCAAAATGTAGCATTTCACATTTTCTCATACTCCATTTTCAAAATTGTTGCAGACTGTATAACCTCTCTATAGCTTCATTTTGTCCTCTTCACAACTTACTTTCCCAACCGTGTTTGAAGTCAGCACATTTTTCTTTGGACCTTTCATCCAATTCTTTCATATAAATTATAAAATGTGGAGACCCCAGGAATAAGTCCTGCTGCACATACAGTAACTCATTACATCTCACCAACCAGAAGGTGGTTCATTAATGGCTACTCTGTGTTTCCTCTTAACCACTCAGTCTTCTTTCCACAGCTCTATGTTACATCCTATCCCTCCAACTTCCTTTCCTACAGCACCTTCAAATGTGTTCTTGAATCCTCTGGGATAGAACAGTGATGCTGCAGATGGTGCATCTTCCTCACGCATCCAACTGCAATCACTTGATAATATGCACCAGTATTGTCTGCTGTTTAAGATTACCTTGAGGGCCAGCATGGGTACCTTGGCTAAATGGCATCATTTAATGTCATAAGGAAAAATGGAAATTAAAAGCTGTGAAGAGGACTCTGGTTAATTTTTCTTGCCGTAATATATATCCCCTTTAAAGGACTTTAATTAGTACTGGACAATTTCAATAATAGACCTCTGCATGTTCATATTATGTTTTTTTCAATACTAATATATTGATCATTTATTTAATAAATAGCTAAGAAACTTAACATAAGAACATAAGAACATAAGAGATAGGAGCAGGAGTAGGCCAATCGGCCCCTCAAGCCTGCTCCGCCATTCAACAAGATCATGGCTGATCTAGTGAAAACTCTAGTTTTCACCGAATCCCACAAGGCAACAGTGCCAACCAACAGGGCACCATGCCGCCCATTTTATTTTATTATTCATCCCGCCCAAACCCATGTGATCACCCGGGGGGAAAAAACCGAGTTACCAATTGAGGAGAAAAAATCTGGAAAATTCCTCTCCGACCCATCCAGGCTATCGAAAACTGGTCCAGGAGATCACATGGCTGATCTAAACCTAGCCTCATGTCCACTTACCTGCTCGCTCACCGTATCCCCTAATGCCATTTTTATCCAGGAAAGTGTCTATCTCTGTTTTGAATTTATTGAGTGTAGTAGCTTCCACAGCTCTCTGGGGCAGTAAATTCCACAGCCCCACTACCCTCTGAGTGAAGAAATTTCTCCGCATCTCAGTCCTGGAACGGCATCCCCTTATTTTAAGATTATGCCCCCTAGTCCTAGTTTCACCCATCATTGGGAACATTCTCCCCGCATCCACCCGATCAAATGATTTTTGATTAATGATTAATCATTTTAACTTAAATGATTTTTTTTATTTAGAAGACTGGGGGTAATCCTATTGAATATAAGATCCTTGGTGGGTAGGTGGGGATGGTGCTGACTGCTGCTGTGATGTTTCCACTAGGAGAATCTTGAACTAGGCGACAGAACATTGAACCAAGAGTTAGGGGTAACATAAAGGAGGTGATAAATATTTGAAAAAACAGCAAATTGAAAGGTATGGAAAAATTGGCACAAAAGAGGCCTAGAATGGATTAGCCATAAGCTTATTGAACAGGGCAGGTTTGACGGACTGGTGGCCTACTCCTGCTCCTATTACCTTGTGTTCTTTTGGTACTCATTGCAATATTTTAATATGCATGATATTAGATAATAAATATCAAATTCTATTGACTATTCTGTACTGATAAAACTGCCAATTAATGTTCACGACTATTTCAAACCCAATGTCAAACATTAGTAAAGCGTTGTGGAACTCCAGAAGATGTTTTACATGGATCATTTAAACTGATACAAGGTGAAGATTTGGTGTTTGGCGCACGCATTGAATACATGTGCGATGAAGGGTAAGGAGTAAATTTTAACAATCTGATTTTATTGCTTTCTAGGAGAAAGAATGGGTACACGTGACAACGTAATTTCTATGAAGGGAATTTCAATAATACTGGCCAAATATTGAAGGGCCTAGGTAGATGGACATAAGAGGATATTTCCATTTCTGGGGCAGTCAAGGACCAGAGGGCACAGCCTCAGAATACAAGGGCAGACATCCCACCTCTCCCAGAAGTTCCGGGACTCTCCCGCAAATTGATAGTAGCTCCCTGACACCCACAAATGATATACAAAATCCCGGAAATCGATTTTTGGGAGAGCGAGAGTGAGGAAGCAGGGGAGCAGAGGAGTGGGAGAGGGAGAGGTGAGTTTAACAGGCGTCATTCGTTCATTAGCATAGCTAACGTTATTTAAACTAGCTGGTTAGCTGCTAAGGAGCCACTCTGTTGCAGACATCTCACCTCTCCCGGGAGTCTCCCACAAATTGATGGCACTACCTCCCTGAAATGAGTTTTTGCAGGGTGGGATGTCTGCAAGGGCGTCTATTAGGACAGAGGTGAGGAAAAATTTCTTGAGCTAGAGGGTGGTAAATCATTGTCAAAGACGGTTGTGGAGTCTAGATCATTTGATACAGTTAAAGCAGAGGTAGGTAGGTTCTTGATGAGGAGGAAAGTCAAAGGTTATGGGGAAAAGTCAGGAGAATAGGGTTGACTGGGAAATTACCAAATGGCAAAGTAGACTCAATGGGCTGATGCCCTAATTCTGCTCCTGTTTTATAGTCTTTTAGACCTATGGTCTCTTATTACTATTTTGATGAATTGGTCAATGAATGTAATATTATCCATTCTATTGTACATAGAACATAGACTATTACAGCACTGAACAGGCCCTTTGGTACACGATGTTGTGTTGACTTTTTAATCTACTCTAAAATCGTTCTAACCTTTCCTTCTTCCAACACTGTCCTCCATTTTTCTGTCATCCATGTATCTATCTATAAGTTTCTTAAATGTCCCTAATATATCTGGCTGTACCACCAGCCCTAGCAGAGCTTTCCACACACCCTCCATTCTCTGTGTGAACAACTTACCTCTGACACCTCCTTATACTTTCGTCCAGTCACTGTAAAATTATGCCTCTTTCTATTAGACATTTCTGCCCCGGGGAAAAAAAGTCTCTTGCTATCAACTCTATCTATTGCCTCTTTTCACCTCTATCAAGTCACCATCAGGTCACTTTGTGCCAAAGAGCAAATCCCAAGCTCGCTCAACCTATCTTCATAAGACATTCCCTCTAGTCCCTCTGGTCTAAATCTCCTCTGCATCCTCTCTAAAGTCTCCACATCCTTCCTATTATAAAATGAGCACAATATTCCAAGAGTTGTCTAACCAGGGATTTATGGAGTAGAAACATTATCTCCTGGCTCTTGAACCTAAGTGACAGCTAGCAGCTTTGAGGGATTTATGGACATGGATCTCAAGATCCCGCTGCTCTCCCACACTGCCAAGAAACCTGACATTAATCCTGTTTTCTGGCTTCAAGATCGAGCTTCCAAAATTAATCAATTCATTTTTTTTTCAGGGTGAATTGTATCTGTGATTTATCAGCCAACTCTGCATCCTGCCAATGTCCAATTGCAACCTACAACAACTCTCCACACTATCTACAACTCCACCAAATTTTGTGTCATCTGCAACCTTATTAACCCACCCTTTTACTTCCTCATCCAAGTCATTTATAAAAATTACAAAGAGCAGGGGTCCAAAAACAGATTCCTGCAGAACACCTCTGGCCATTGACCTCCAGGCAGAATACACTCCATCTACCACCCTGTGCTTTCTATGGACAGCTGTGTCCATGCAGTTTCCTTGTATCCCATGGCTTCTGACATTCTCAATAAGCCTACCATGGCAAACCTTACTAAAATCCATATACATCACATCTACTGCTCAATCTTCATCAATGTGCTTTGTCAAAGAATTCAATCAGGCTCGTGATTGTCCCTCTTTCAAAGCCATGCTGACTGTCCTTAATCAGGCTATCTTTCTCCATATTCTCATAAATCCTGTCTCTAAGAATCTTCTCCAATAATTTGCCCTCCTCTGATATAAAACTCATTGGTCCATTACTCCCAGGGTTATCCCTAACTCCCTTTATTGGACAAAGGAATAATATTGGCCACCCTCTAGTCATCTGGTGCTACTCCTGTGGCCAGTGAGGATGCAAAGATCATCACCAGAAATGCAGCAATCTCTTTCCCTACAACCAGTAGTAATCTGGGATATATCCCGACTGGTCCCAGGGACTTATTTATCCTAATGATTTTCAAAAGTTCTATCACATCCGTTTTCTAAACATCAATATGTTCAAGCACATCAGCCTCTTTTACAATGTATTCACAAAGCTACAGGCTCCATCTCACTGGTGGATACTGATGCAAAGTATTCATTAAGGACATCTTCTATCTCCTCCAACTCCATGCACATGTTTCCTCAACTATACCTGATCGGACCTACCCTCAATCTGGACACCCTTGAGTGCTTCACATACATGTAGAGCACCTTGGGATTTTCCTTAATTCCACTTGCCATGGCCTTCACATCTCTTCTAGCTTTCTTGTCCATTCTTCAGTTCCTCCCTGGCTGCCTAGAGCCTCAGAGCCCTATCTGATCCTTGCTTTCTGAACCCTAAGTAAGCTGCTTACTCTCTCTTGTCTAGATGTTCCACATCTCTTGTCAACCACTATTTCTTCACCCTACCATCTGTTCCCTGCCTCAATGTGACAAACCTATCCAGAACCCCCAGCAATAGCTCCCTAAACAACCTCCACATTTCTGGTACACTTATTCTCAATTTATGCTCCCCAGATCCTGCCTAAAAGCAATATGCTTCCAACTCCCTCAAATAAGTACTTTCCCATACTATCTGCTTCTATCCATCTCCAAGGTGAAACTAAAGGCCAGGGAGTTGTAGGCACTAAACAAAAATGTTCAACTGACGACCAACTTGGTTCATTGTCCATCACCAAATCCAATATGTGTTTCCTCTAGTCGGCCTGTCTACATATTGAGTCAGGGATCTTTCATGGACACAACTAACAAATTCCATCCAATCCAAAACTTTTGCACTGAGGAGGTACCAATTAATATGAGGGAAGTTAAAGTCTCCTGTGACAACAGCCCTCTTATTTTTTGCATCTTTCCAAAATCTGCCTTCTGATCTGTTCCTCAGTGCCTCTGTTGCTATTAGGGAGTCTATAGAATACCCCCAATAGAGTGATTGCTCCTCTCCTCTTTCTCACTTCCACCCATTCTGTTTCAGTAAATAATCCCTAGTAAAGTCCTTCCTTTCTGCAGCTGTGATCCTATGAACGAGGCACTGCACAAGATCAGGAAAAGCTGCAGAAAGTATATCTAACACAAGAGGGCACAGTTTTAAGGTGGTTGGAAGTAGGTACAGAGGAGATGTCAGGGGTAAGTTTTTTACACAGAGAGTGGTAAGTGCGTGGAATGGACTGCCGGTGACGGTGGAGGAGGCAGATATGATAGGGTCTTTTAAGAGACTCCTAGATAGGTACATGGAGCTTAGAAAATTAGAGGGCTATGGTATCCTTAGGTAATTTCTAAGTAAGTACATGTTCAGCACAGCATAGTGGGTCGAAGGGCCTGTAATGTGCTGTAGATTTTCTATGTTTCTATATTTCTAAAGCAGTAAACTCAGCCAGCTCCACCATGGGCACTACCTCACTATTTTTCTTCTACCTTTTCTCCTACTTATTTTATTTAATTTTTTACAGTATATGTATATATATATGTGTGTGTGCGTTTTTATATATATACGTTTATATATGTTATGGTAATTTATAGTCTTCATTTAATTATGTATAGCAATAGCAATGTATTACTGCTGCAAAACAATAGATTTCATGATACATGCCAGTGACATTAAACCTAATTCTGATTCTGATCTACCTGTACGTCAACTGCTCCATCCTCTAAACTGTCACTTTGGATCCTATACCCTTGCCAAACTAGTTTGAGCCTTCCCCATTAGCTCTAAAAAATCTGCCACAAGGATTTTGCACCTCCCCCACAAGTTCAGGTGTAACAATTCCATATTTTTAAAAAGCCATACCTTCCCCAGAAACCTTGCCCCTATGCACCAATTCCTCAGCCACGCATGTATCTGCCAAGTCATCCTATTCTTACCCTCACTGGGAGGTAGCAAAGGCAGAAATCCAAAGATGACTCCCCTTGAGATCCTGCTTTTCAGCTTCCAACAAAACTCCCTATATTCTCTCTTCAAGACCTCATCCTTTTCCTGCCTATGTCATTAACACCAATATGTACTATGACTTCTGGCTGCTCAACCTCCCCTTTTAGAATGTTGTGACCCTGATCTGAGATGTCCCTAACTCTGGCACCTAGGAAGCAATATACCATCTAGGTGTCTTTTTCATATCCACAGAATCTCCTGTCTGCTCTCCTAACTACTGAATCTCCTATCATCACAGCACTCCCCTTCTCCCTCATTCCTTTCTGAACTACAGAACCAAAGGACCTGGTGTCTGTGGTTTTCCCTGGTAGGTCACCCCCTCTCCACAAGATTAATATCCAAAGTGGTATACTTGTAATTGAAGGGAATGGCCACAGGGATCCTCTGCACTGTCTGCCTCTTCTCTTTCCCTCTCCTGACAGTCACCCAGCTACCTGCTTCCTGCAATTTAGGGGTGACCATCTTCCTGTAGAGCTTATCTATCTCTTCCTCCTTCTCCTGTATGAGCCATGGGTCATACACCTGTAGCTCCAGTTCCTTAACACAGTCTGTAAGAAGCTACAGCTGAGTGCATTTCACACAGATGTGGTTATCAGAAAGACTGGGGACTCTCCCAGAATTCCCACATCTGACACGAAGAACACTAAACCTGAACCCATTTTCACTGCACTAGCTATACTCTAGTATACTCAAAGAAAGATAAATTCAAAACAATCATGTAATTAATCACAAACATCTGCAGAAATCTGCAGATGCTGCAAATTCACAGATTTCTCTAACTTCCGTTAATACCCCCCTCCCCTTCTTACCCCAACCCTTATTTATTTATTGATTATTTTCCCCATTTTTTCTTTTCTCTCTTTTGTCTCTCTCTGTCCCTCTCACAATCACTCCTTGCTTGCTCTCCATCTCCCTCTGGTGCTCCCCTCCACCTTGCTTTCTCTCTAAGACTCCCATCCCATGATCCTGTCCCTTCTCCAGCTGTGTATCCCTTTTGCCAATCAGCTTTCCAGCTTTTAGCTTCATCCCTACCCCTCCTGTCTTCTCCTATCATTTCCAATCTCCCCCTCCCCCTCCTACTTTCAAATCTCTTACTCTCTCTTCTTTCAGTTAGTCCTGACGAAGGGTCTCGGCCCGAAACGTTGACTGTACTTCTTCCTATTGATGCTGCCTGGCCTGCTGCATTCCACCAGCACTTTGTGTGTGTTATGTAATTAATCATTTTGTTTTACACTGAGATGCAGATTGTGTTCTGTCTGAATCATAATTTTGAGTATACTTTTACATTGGCATTTATCATGGAGATAACCTATGTAATTTTTTGTTGTAATACCATATATGTAAATCAAATAACAATGAAAGTTGATTCTGATATTTACAATGAATGTAATACATCAGCAGTTTTGTCTTCATAAATCATACTTGAATAATCAATTTGGTGCTATTTGAAAGAAAAATCCTGCCTTTTCTCAGTAATTACAATGCATAATCCCAGAACAAGCTTTAAATATGCTTATGAAAAAGGGCTATATATTTCACAGTAACCTTTTATTTATTTCACCATTTTCAGTGAGGTTTTTGATGTTTTAATGACTGAATTGCCAGTGTCAATGTTTGGTCTTGATGTTCCTGCTGAGTTATAACTTTTAGTTGAAGCTACATCCTGGAATTGAACATATAGTATGTATCTGAAAACCACTGGCCCTATTATGCTAGTTCTACCAACACCTTTTCCTAGAATGTTTTTCAAAATCACATGGACAAAAAGGTGAATTTTTTTCAAAATTGCAAAAAACTGGGAGATATATAAGAATGAAATTGACTCATTGAGGTCTTTTATTTATTCTGTATGTTTGAAGCTGAGAGATCATTACTCCAGTGCAGTCAAATCCAGTGAATTCTTTCTTGTTTCTTTAAAGTCCAACAAGACTTTCTTCAAGTGCTTGTCAAACACATTGCCAACCACAGTTCTTCCAAGGGCAATGGCAATTAACTCTCCAAAGTTGTTAATCATGGCACCAAAGGCTATTCTGTATCATCTGGTGATCATCTATGTACTTGATCATTCAACATTACACTTTACATGAAAGGAAAGGGAGTCCACACTCTCAGTGTTCAGCTAGTAATGATCACTTAAGTTGAAGCCTACTATTCTGGAGGCTTCATGCTACTATGCAGCATCCTGGTTTGATAAGTCAGTTTCATCCATCAATGCAATGAAATGAAAGTCCACTAAAGGCTCATTACTCGACTTCCCAAGTTATGTACACTTGCCAAGCACCACCAACTACAATTTCTTTCCTCCCAAAGATGCTGATCAAGCTGCTAAATTCCTCCAGCAGATTGCCTGTACCTCCAATGTCTGAATACATGAAGTTGCGATCTTTCCCAGCTTTCTCTTTCTTGCTTTATAATGGTTATAAATATAATGGTTGCATAACAAACAAAAATCAGCCACAATTCATCTTCTCTATATGGGGAATAATATACCTTAATTTCTTTGAAGTCACTTTAAGCCACACAAGACAGAAGTGTTCTTTTGCTCAGTACAGTTGAGTATTGAAAGCTAATGCATGTAAAAATCAATGAGCTAGAAAGCTAGTCAATGATTTGATAATGTAAAGTCAATAGTAAAAGTCTTGAACTTCTCACTTAAAGTTGTAGACTTGTCCTTTCCAACTGTACTCAATTATAGTTCTATCTTGCAAAGGAATTAAATCTCTGACCCTGTGTCAGTTTAGTCCTGGTGCAGAATCTATGAGCCCATTGACTTCAAAGGAAAGTGGTGAGAAAAGGGTAAGAGAAGATATTAGACAAGAAGATGAATTTCTATACAAGAAAGTTCCTTAGACTAAAAAATATGGATAACAAATTTCATTCAATTAATCTTACATTCTTAATGTTGAAATGACTACTTTCAAGCTCAGACAATTAGTTGCTGGTTTATTTAATGGAGAAAGAAGAATTGATTTCAAAATCCTAAGAAAACCAGATACATTGCTGGAAATTTTAGCTTTTGCACATCACTGCTTTTGTTACATCTTAAGAAGATAATTTCTATGAAAAATGATATTGGGGATTTGTAGTTGAAAATGGCACCTGTAGCCAGCCAGTCCATTGCAATACAATTTGCAGCTCGAGTAAGGTTGAATAATTGCCCTTTCTGTGTTTCTCTGTTGATACCTTATAATGACATCCATCCACTTTTAAAGAATGAAATATACTCACTATTTATATCTGTCCTTTTAAAGGTATCAGCTGGTGGGTACAAGAAATTACAGTGATTGTGAGCTATCTGGCTGGAGTGGTCATGCCCCATATTGTGAAGGTAAAGAAAAGATAAATATTAAATAATGTCACCAATAATTTGTAATGGATTATTACTATGAGATAAAACACTGAATAAAATATAGCAATCTCAAAACACAGAGCTTGCAAATTCAGTCCTTTATAGAGTGGAATGTGACTAACATAATTTCTTTGTGAAATTACACCACTCTAGAAGTGTGGGTATTTTCAGTAGTAAATTCCTTAAGAATGGATGTATAGTTTCCATGTCATGTATAAACATTCAGGTCTATCTTTCCATGCAGACTAACAATCATTTTGCATTTTCAAATTTCCTCTTCAAACCTTGATGAGCAATGGAAAAGGAAACAGTCGACACTCTTGGAATATTTTGCATTTGATGTGAAAATAGTAGTAACGTTGCCTGTGTTTTACAGTAAAGACCTGTCCACCGGTGAATAACCCTGAAAATGGAAGGATTGCAGAACCAGGCTTTTTTGACAATGATCATGATTATCCTTTTGGCTCCTTCCTGAGATTTGAGTGCAATTCTCCTGATCTGGAAATTCATGGGGCTAGCCAAATTTATTGTTTACAAAATGGAACATGGAGTAATCCTGTACCCAAATGCAAAGGTAAGATTCAGTGTTCATCTGTTGACTAAACTTCACTAAAGCTTCTTATCTGACATTCACAAAAAGGAACCAAACCTCAGAAATGCAAGCAAGATGAATTTATACTATTATTCAAGCTTGCTCTACCATTCCATGAGATCATAGATGATCTTTAATCATGCCCTATTTTCCTTTCTATATATCTTGATTCTTAACAGGGTAAAACATTTTGATGATGCACTGCCACCTGAAACTGGAATCTCATTTATCTAAGTTCTAAATGCTAATCTTTTCTTCCTCAACCTCTCAATAATCCAGCAAGAGAAAACAAGTTTGAATCATCTCCCCAAAAAATCCATTCATAATAATGTATTCATATTTTTTCCAAACCACAGCAAGAGTAGATGAACTTTTCCTTACAAAAAATCCTTCATCCCAGAAATCAATCTATCCAATCAAAACTGCAACACATCAAAATCTTCTATAACTATAGAAACCAAAATTAGTGTTGGATGCTGATGTGAGCCTTCCTGTAGGAGAAAATCAAATTCAGAACAACTCAGTTTTCAAATCATGATCTGTCCTCATCAGTATATTACTAGCCATTTCTTATGGGAAAATATCAGAAATCCTGCTTGGAGATATTTCTCTCCATACTCATCATTCACGTTTAAGACTCCCACACAAGCATGGAAGTTCCAGATTTACTGGCCACATCATTGGCAGAATTTACAAAGCTGATTCTAGGGATGTCAGATACAAAGAGAAATTGATTAGACTAGCCCTTTATTTTCTACAATTTTGAGAAATGAAGGAATGTCTTCTTGAAGCGTTAAGATTTTTTACTGAACTTGACAGGCTATATAAGCACAGAGATTCCCCTATTTGAGGAATCTAAAACCACAGTCTCAGAATACGGGAATGTCAGTTTGCACTGAGATGAAGAGGAATCTCTTCACTTAGAAGATGGCAAATACTTGGAATTTTCTATCCTAGAAGACTACGAAGGTTCAGTTGTTGAGTTCATTCAAAACCAAGATCAATAGATTTCTCCATTATATAGAAAAACAAAAGATCTAACATTTAGAATTGGGATGAATTTGAGCAGCATGTTGACAATGGTAGGTCTGTAAAAGCCAAGTTAAGACTGAGGTAAATTATCAGCAAATAAAGGCAGTTTTCCACTAGCAAGAAGTTCTCTATGATTCTATTTTATCCTGTACACACAGAGTTGAGGACCTTAAACATTTCTATGCCTAAATTATTCCCTCTCATGCAGCAATGGATCTTGGTAACTTAACCAACAATTTTCATTTAGAGATAGCCCAATCAATGTAATGCAATTTTTCTTTCCCAGATATAGCATAAGCCTATTAAAAATAAAATTGGTATTTCATGGATGTTTCCAAGTCATTTTGCAGCAGACATTTGTTCGATTTAACAAAAGAAACTCATAACTAGGTTAAGGAGAAGAATAAGGTCAAACTTTCTTAATTACTTGGAAAAGTTTTGTACAAGGAAATTGTAATTCAACATGAAGACGTAATAGAACCAAAACATTATTCATTCCAAACAAGAGCGACAATGTTTTAACAATACCACTTTTGCTGTTTAAACTACACACATTTTGATCTTTTCTATTGAATAATCTTATGAAGTATTCTTGTTCAAAGTGCAATCATTCTGTAAAGTCACGTGGATCTGCTCAGTATACTTTTCATACATGTCAAAATCCAATTCACACCAGATTTTTGTAACCAGGTTAGTGCAAGAGCAATGGCAAAGCTTTTTCAGGTTAATACATTTAATAGTCTGGACTTATGAAGGGTTATATGAAGAACAGAATTGTATTTCAATTTAAAAATCTATTTGCATACTGTTCTTGTTGCCCCATTATAGGAAGGATGTCAAAGCTTTGGACAGGGTGCAGAGCTTTACGAGAATGTTGTGTGCTATAACAAGAAGTTGGACAAACTTGGGTTGTTTTCTATGGAGGCTGTGGGGATATCTGGTAGAGGTTTACAAGATTATGATAGGCATAGGTGGAATTGACAAGGAGTATCTTTTTCCCAGGGTTGAAATATCTAATTCCCGAGGGTATGCATTTAAGGTGATGGGGGTAATTTTAAAGGAGATGTGTAGAGCAAGTTTTTTTACACAGAGAGTATTGGATGCCTGAATTGCATTGCCTGGGGCAGAGGAAGAGGCAGAAACATTAGGGACTGTTAAGAGTCATTTAGATAGGCATGTGAATGGGAGGAAAATGGAAGGATATGGACCTTATGTAGGCAGAAGAGATTAGTTTAGTTGGTCATTTGGTGACCAATTTACTTGGTCTGGCACAATACTATGGGCCGAAGCACCTGTTCTTGTGCTGTACTGTTCTATGTTCTATGTGCTATGTGCTAAGGTTAGTATTTATGGTAGAACTATTTCGGTTGGAATGCGACTTTGCTTTGTGCATTGGAAATGTGGAAACTGTTCAACAAGGACAGACCTGAAGGAGTAATACCCTGCAGCTGATCTTCAGCAAGGTTAGAAGCACAATGAAACTAGTAAAAGTTGTTGCCCTATTTCATGAAATACCTGGCTGAAGCAACCTTTAGCTATCATGCATATGTAAATAAGGAACCTAAATTTTCAGGAACCTTACAGTAGTTGGATCCTTGCCCCACTAGATCCCCTCCCCCTCCTAGCTGCCCATTCCACCTCCCCTATTTGGTTCAATGATCGATTTTCTTTCTTTCATCAGATTCTATCATCCATAGCACTTTGTTACCACCACACATCACCTTCAACCTCTGTTGCTACTTCCAACAACAGAGTTGTTCCCTCCTCCACCTGTCCATCACCCTTCCTCACCTGGATCAATCAATCACTTGCCAGCTCTGCTCCACCCCTTCGCCTCATCGCATTTCCCCCTACTCTTTCAGTTCAGTTGAAGGATCTTGGCCAAGCATGTCAACTGTCCATTTCTCTCCGCAGATGCTGCCTGAACTCCTGTGTTTGTCCAGCTGAGCTTTTTTTTTTAGGTTGGACTTAGAGGCTGGCTTCACTCTCAATTTTTCAACTGTACCTTTGGCTTTTACAGCAGTTGCAAGAAGAATGACTGTTTTTATGACTATAACACAGTTTCTGTGAGGGCGATGATACTGTGGTGAATCTGCAACTCTTTCTAAGGGTAACTGCCAGCTTGCGTTTGACCCTTTTCCATCACAGTGTTTATATTTCATATTTCCTCACTGCACTGTATTCCCATCAGCCCATCAGGTCCATGACAGTGCTCAGACTGATCTCATTCTCATTTCCCTTACACATGCTCTTTCATAGCTGCCTGGTTTCACTTTTACTCATCTATAAAATGGTCATTTTCAGTGGCCAATTAACCTAACAACCATCACCTGTTTAAGTTAGAAGCATGGAAAACAGTAGCAGGCCATTCAGCCCAGCTGGCCTACTGCACCATTCAACATAATTAGGTTGATTATCCACTTGAGCTCCCTGTTCTTGCTTTCTTCTGTATTCATTGATCTATTCAGCATTAAGAAATATATCAATGGTTCAATTTAATATCGGAGAATGTAAACAATATATAACCTGAAATTCTTACTCTCCACTGACATCCTCAAACAGAAGAAAAAAACCCAAAGAATGAATGAACGACAGAAACAAGATGTAAGAACCCCAGAGCCCCCGCCCCCCCACCATGTACAAGCAGCATCAGCTCCACCCCCCCACCCCCGGCTTATTCCAGCATAAAGCATCAGCATTTTCACCACCCAACATGCCCCCAAAAAGAGACCATGGTTCTACAGTCCATCAAAAACTAGTTGTTCACTGCAACATTTCAACATCCCACAGGCTTTCTCTCTCTCACTAACAAGGGAGAGGCAGATATCGTTGTTTCCACAGTCGACAGTCGCTATTTTGATGTTAGACAGTTTGAAGCGTTGCTTTTTATTTCAAGTTCTCCAACTTGAGAATCAGCAAATCAATTACTAAGTGCAGAGCCCTCTGACATCCACTCTCACTGTCTTCAATGTTATGGCTCCCACTACATTTCAGTTTATGACACCAGTGAGAATTCGTGTCCACAGAGCCACTCAGGTCCTGAAGTTGTCTGACTTCAGGCCAAACCTGGATATATCGAAAAGCGGCCAGTTGGCGAGCTCCAAGAACAGGAATAGGCCGTCGTGCAAAACCACTGTTTTTGAGTGTGACTGTAGATCAAAGATTCCGATAAGACCCTGACAACCTTGAAAAGGAAAATAGAGACATTACAACAGGAAGAATGTAACTGCTTCGCTGATGAGCTGGGAGAAGTTGCCTGCTGGCACCATCTTTAGCTCTGCCCTCACATGATATCAACCTGATCCTTAAAGATACATGATGAATTGCTGAGCACTAAACTCTGTCAAAGATCTCTACAGGTTTACCATCCTCTAGGTGAAAAAACTTCTCCTGACTTCAGTCCTAAATAGCTTTCATTGTATGCTGAGGCATGAACCCAGGATATGGACTCTCCAGCTGTAAGGCACTTTCTCCCTGTCTTTCTTGTCCTGTCAGAATTTGACAAGTTTATATTAGATTCTTCTGATTCTTCTACCGTCTAAAAAACACAGGATTGACTAACTCACTCTCTCTCATTGTCAGTCCTGCCATCCCAGGAGTCAGTGTAGCAAATCTGTGTTGTACCGTTCTACCCACTCCCCAAGGAATATGCATTCTTCCACAGATCAGGAGCTTGTGTGAAGAGGGGTGGAAGGGAAGCTTTGGGGTTTCGATGTTTCTATCATTCATTCAATTGGGTTTCTTGTTTCATGGATATCTGTGAAGAGTATGAATTTCAGGTTGTATACCATATACATTCTCTGATATGAGATGGACATTGAGACTTTGAAAAACTATACAGATGGGTCTCACCAATGTCCTCTGCAGCTGTAGCAAGGCATTCTTGTACCTACACTCAAATTCTCTTACAATGTAGGCAAATATACAGTACCGTACTGCCTGTCTACATTCTCAGTCCTGATGGAGGGTCTCAAGCCAAAACAGCAACTATCCCTTTGCCTCCCCAGATACTTCCTAACCATTGGGTGTCTTTTCTTGCTTCAGATTCCACTATCTGCATTCTCTGGGAAACCTCTTGATTTCCTAACTAGTCACTGCACCTCAACATGTGGTCGCAGTTGTTGGTATGCAAAGACACCAAGAGCTCATCATGTCTGCCATTTCCCCCATGTTATTACCTTTCAGATCATCTGCCTTTCTCTTCTAAGAGTGATAACCCCATACTTATTCACATTTAACTACATCTTCCCACTATTTCAACTTTTCTAATTCACATTCAAGATAACTTGCACTCTCCTCACATCTCAACCTCTCCTCAACTCCATGTCACCTGCAGAACTGGGAGATCGTGCATTTAGTTCCATCATCCAAATTATTAACATCTGTTGTGAGTAGAACAGCATCAGTGCTTGGCACTTGAAAATTCACCCATTTTTCTTGTCAATCAGTTAAATGTCAATGAATTCAATTTAATGCATCAATTCCATGTGCTTTAGTAACTTCTTTTGAGGAAACTTATCAAAAACTTTTTGAAAATCCAAACACACCACATCTTCTTGCTTTAACTTATCTATTTTATTAATTCCATCCTTAAAATAACACAGCAGACTGATTAAGCAGGAATTCTATTCCAGAAATCCATGGTGATTTTTGTCCAATTCAATTAAAATCTTTCTAATTGTTCTTTTAATTGTGTGTGTTTCTTTAACAGATTGTAGCATTTTCTACTATTTGCAGAACCACTTGATTTAGAAATCTGGAACAAAGGATATGAGGTTTTCGGGATATGCAACTTCCATTAATTACTTAACACTATTTCTTTGGTAATAATTATTGGCTTCATTTTCTCCCTGCCTCTAAATCCTTTGTTCCATGACATACTGTACCTAGGAGAGTACTTATCTTCTAGGTGAAGACAGAACTAAAGTATAAAGAACTAAAGAACTGTTCTGCCATTTTTTTATTTTCCCTGTTTCTTATTGTTTGAGACTCGTAGGGCATTTTGCTAACTTCAGGAGAAAATTTGCAAACTTTGCTTTGCCCTTTCCTCCTGCCATTGCCTCACTTTTTCTCTAACGACTCTTCATCCCATTGTGCATCGTGCAAAAATGAAACCCAAATTGTGGGCAAGCGAACATTGGAATAATGAGAAATGCTCATCCAAAAAATCAAGAACAAAGTTTAAATCAGTCTTGCACCTCACAGCTGGTCACATTGAAATGCCAAAAACAGTATGTGATAAAATTTTAGTTCTTTGCCTTTTTTTGTGGATAGATTGATCAGAGATTGTTATAATATAACAAAGAGGGTACTCCTCCCCCTTTCCTTTCTTCCATGGCCTTCTGTCCTTTCCTATCAGATTCCTCCTTCTTCAGCCCTTTATCTCTTTCACCAATCAAATTCTCAGCTCTTTACTTCACCTCTACCCCCTCCCTCCCCCCCCCAGTTTCACCTATCACCTACTACCTTGTATTTCTACTTCTCCTCTCCCCATCTTCTTACTCTGACCCCATCTTTTTTCTCCAGTTCTGATAAATGGTTTTGGCCTGAAATGTTGACTGTTCACCCTTTTCCATAGATACAGACTGGCCAGCTGATTTCCTCCAGCATGTTGTGTGTGATGTTATAATGGAAACTTTTTTCAACTTTACACGATTCATATTGTTATTGCAAACCCATTATGTTTTTGGAATCAAAGGGAATGATATGAGTAAAATGGATACATTCATCACTGACATGCCCATTCCCTTTTTTAACATACAATATAGTTATTACTTTGGTTATAATATTTTCAAGAAATTGCAATAAAAACCAGAACAAAATACTTTTAGTACTTTTGAATTTTTAGAATTAAAATGTAAGAGACCAGATATACCCAATGCAAATGTGATGACTAAGCATGAGGAATTTAGACATCTCGAGCAGTTATCGTACACCTGCAATCGCAATTATAAGCCTTCTGGTCTTCGATCAACCACGTGTACCCAGAACGGATGGAGTCCACCACCATTATGTACACGTAAGTAGATTCGGTTTTATAATTGTGTGCTTATTTCAATTAATTTATTTGTCAGAAGACATCATTTCTTGGACTATAGATAATATGGCACTTGGCCCTGAACTGTACAAAGGCTCAAAGAAAATGTAAGTTTTATTCTGCACCTGGATACAGTACTGATCCTAGTCCTTCACCATCCTGTCCTCAGTCCCACAGAGCCTTATGATGCAAATGAAACAAAGTGGTGACTTTACATTTAATGCCAATATTGCCTTAACAAAGACAGCAAGTTATGGCCTTTAGCAGAAGTTGCTTAACTTTTGTTTTCAGTTGTTCCAATAGTGAAACAGACCATGTAGAAGGTAATTTTTTCTTGGGATCTGGTTCTTAAACTGTAATTGAATTGCAACACAGATTGGGTGGCAAAATAATTATAGGTAGGTCAGAGAAGAGTATGGCTTTGCTTGTCTATCTGAACCATCCATAGACACCACCTGCTTACATACACCTGGTTTGCCAGTGATAAGTGGCAAATGACACCACTGCTGACATGGGTAACACCCAGAGTTGGGGCCAAAACATTCACTGTGAATGTCATGGCAGAGAGCCCAATATTGGAGTACTTGCATTGCTTCCATAGATCTGAGTGATACATAGATTTATAGAACATTACAGCACTGATAAAAGCCCTTCAACCCATCTAGTCCATGCCAAACAATTCATCTGCCCAGTCCCATCAAACTGCACACAAACCATAGTCCTGCATACCCCTCCCTTCCATGTACCTATCCAAATTGCTTTTAAATGTTGAAATTGAACCTATACTCACCACCTCCACTGGCAACTCATTCCACACTCTCTTCACCCTCTGAATGAAGAAGCTCCTCCTCACGTTCTCCTTAACCGTTTCAAAACATGACATCCAGTTGTAGTCTCACCAAACCTCAGTGGAAAAAGCCTGCTTGCATTTACCTATATCTATACCTCTCAGAAACTTGTATACCTCTATCAAATCCCCCCTTGTTCTCCTATGCTCTAGGGAATAAAATCCAAACCTATTCAACCTTCCCTATAACTCAGGTCCTTAAGTCTTGGCAATATCCTTGTAAATTTTCTCTGCACACTTTCAGTCTTATTGACATTGTGGTGAACTACATATACCTGTCTGGACTGCTCCTGTGGCTCCTCCCACAGACCCCTGCTGACTGCTCCTGTGGCTTCTCCCACAGACCCCTGTATAAAGGCGATTGAGGCCTGAGCCCGGCCTCATTCTCCAGGATGTAGTGTTGTTCATTCTTCCAGTCAATAAAAGCCGATACCTCGCTTCTTACGTCTCAGAGTGAGTTATTGATGGTGCATCAGACATCTTTCCTGTAGGCACTGATTGCAAATTCTGGTCCTTTGTTGACATCTGATGAACCCAGTGTCCAGATCTTTCCTTCTCCATAACTACCTTGAAACTAAAGCCATTATGATCACTTGATGTAAAATGTCCCCTACACAAACTTCTATCACCTGCCTTGTCTCATTCCCTTACAGGAAGTCTAGTATTGCATTCTCTCTAGTTGGTACCTCTGTATATTGATTAAGGAAACATTCCTGAACACACTTGACAAACTTTATCCCATCCAGCCCCTTTACAGAATGGGAATTCCAGTCAATATACAGAAAGTTAAAATCATCTACTATCACAACCTTGTTTCTGGCAACAGTCTCCAATCTCTCTACAAACTTGCTCCCCTAAATCTCTCTGACTGTTGGATGGTCTTTAATATAATCCCATTAATATGGTCATACTTTCTTATTCCTCAGTTTTCCCCCTCAGTAGACAAGTAGTCAAGCCTTTCCTGCCGGAGCACTGCCGTGTCATTTTCCCTGTCTGGTTATGCCATGCCTCCCCTTTAACATCTCTCACTCTATCATGTCTAAAACATCGGATCCCAGGAATACTGAGCTCCAGTTCTGACCCTCCTGCAACCATTTCCCACAAATAGCTACAATGTCCACTTGCTGATCAATGCCCTAAGCTCATTCTCTGTAATTCTTGCATTGAAATATACACAGTTCAGAACATTAGCCCCACAGTGCTTAACCTTTTGATTCCTAACTTTGCATGGAGGCTTCACAACATCATTGTTCACAACCACTCCACTATCTGCTCTACTGCTCTGGTTCCCATATTTTATCATTCCGTGTATTTTCTCTGTGTATGTGCCTAGTATAACCTATTTAATTTTAAATGTTTACAGTTGTTTTCTTCATAAAAGCTTCCTGTGAAGTAAAATCTAAATTTATCAGTGAAAATTCCTAGTAGGCATCAGTCGGGCAATGGGGGGGGGAATAAGAGCCAAATCAAATCCTTTGACACTAGTTAGCCAATATCAAAATATTACTGTAGCTATTTGACTGAATCATTGTAATTATTGTCACATTATTAAATAAACTGCTGACTTCAACTAGAACTTAAATCTAGACCAGTGTAAAAAAGATTGCTGATTTCCTTGCATTCATTTTACACAAAGTTTTAGTTCCTCCCTCAGTGTTCTATCACAATATCTTCTAAATAATAGCAGTGGTAACTGAAAATTATTGTAGTCAATTATTTTACGTATTTGTCCTATTGATTTAATGAACATCCATCAGAGCAATTTTTATTGCCTTTAATCAAGATGATCAAAAGAAATGCAAATGTTCAGATACTACTGCCAGTTTCCAGTTCAAACCCTGACATTCTTGTATTTCAGCGATAGTATGTTCAAGACCACCATTAGAAAATGGTCATTTTGAAACCACCAAGTGGATATTTTCTCATAAAGAAGAAGTGCAATATGTTTGTGATGAGAATTATAAACCTCTACAATCAAATAGAGTTCGGTGTGAAGATCAAGGATTGACACCAAATCCAACCTGTGTAGGTAATTAACTTTTAACTTTTATTTATTAATACATCACTAAATAGTCAAAATTAACACAGGTCATGTGGCTTGCCCACATTCCATAAAATACATTACATTATTACATCAATTTATCAAGATGTGTATTTCATCAGATTAACTTAAAAATAAATATCTTCCACAATATGCAATGATATATTATGCTAAAATATTTGGTGTAATATGCTGAAGAAAGTTATTTTAATGTAAAAATGGTAAAAACAGACTCTTCTGAGCGTTGTCCACCCTGTACCATTTACATCAATTGACATCTATTTATCTTGGCTTTGGATTTATCCAGGTGACAAGATAATTGATGATTTCATATTCTGTAAGAATGCTTTAATCAGTTATCTGAAAATAATTCTCAAGATTTGAGTAAATCTGCACAAAGATATGCACAAGAGAAAACTGTTGTGGTTGTTGAAGGTCAATCAAGACCTAAGACTTGCTCCCGGACATTACTGCAAGACAGTCTCATTGGGCCATCAATCTTTAGCCAAAATGTCAATGGCTTTCATTACAACATAATGTCAGAAGTGAGAATGCCCATTGATGTTTGCACTCCTTTCCTAGATTGCTGTATTAAATTTGGTTGTATTTATAATTATGTACAAATGGAAGTGCTGAATAAATGACCCAACTTAGCTTGCTCCTGAGATTTCATCAATGCAGTCTTCTGCTGTCTTGAGTTATTCACCTGTGCACTTCCCAAGTCCTTGGCCTTTACCATAAGAAAGAACAAGAACTGCAGCTGCATATCATCACCACCATGTGCAGGTTATCCTACATTTTTAATGCATTGGGAATAACCCTTCATTTATTGTGCATTCTGCTGTCTAAATCCTGAACTCCCTCCACAAAAGGACTACTGAAGTATCTTCCCCAGAAGACCAGTGCAGTTTGAGAATGCAGCTCAACCACCATCTTTTCATTGGCAATAAAGACTGACCTTTCTAAACATGAATTGATTTCAAACTTGAATAAATGTCAAAATAATTAGGTAGGCACCAACCTAATAAATTGGTTGAAAGATTAATTAGATTGCATAATTGGAATCAGTATCCAAACAATATGTCACAGTATCTGCAGGTTTAAGGTGAGTAGCATTTAATTTATTTGCATCTCAAAATAAAAGTTACAGAATATCATTCATGCTGTTATCGCACAAAGCCTTGAGAATTGTAACACTTTGTGCATGGAACAATCAGACCATAATCTGAAGGTTCGTGCAGAAGAACCATATGCAGTAATTAAAAGGCTATCCATCCATATCTGGCACTAGAAAATATCGCTTAGTGCCATCCAAAGTTTCACTACCAGAAAGGATTTGTTTGATCATAGAGCATTTTAATAGCACAAAAGACCACTGTTTCTTTGCCAAGTAAACTAACCAAATCTTCTTATGTGGTGTGATGAAGGGCTTACTTCTGTTCTGCACAACTACGTGCCTTCTTTTTTGATCTAACCGTTTGTCTTAGACATAGACGTCTTTGTTCCTCCTCAATATTCAATGTCCTCTCTTGTATTTCTTTATCTGATTACACCTTCTCAAATGTATTAGTAACTTCCATTCTTCTTTAGCCACTTTTCTGCCTAATTGACTGAACCATCAATATTTTCTTACAACCTCAGGCATTTCTGCTCACTTTCAAGCACGGCACATTTTTTTGCATCATCTGCAAATTGTTTTATCATTCCCATTAAAACATCAGCATATATTTAAAAGTGCAATGGAACTCCATTGTCAACAACTTTCCACTCACAAAACATTTGCTCCTTGCAATGAATCGTTTTTGGATCTAATTTGTCACTTTCCTTGGATCCTATTTTAACAATCTTCAATGTGGCCATTTCTCAAAAGCCTTGGTAAAAATCCATGTGCATTATTTCAAAATCATTACTCTCACCTACACAACTTGTGAACTCCTCAAAGGGTATATGAACCACTTCTCCTTAATAAGTCCATGCATGATATGTATTTCCTTAAATGAATCGCACAGTGCTTGAGAATTAACTGTAACCATTTGCACCAATGAAGTGAAACTGACCTGTGATCTATTCCTTTTTATTTTTGTACACCAGCATATTTGCATGTCTCGCATCACTGCTGCAGCCTGCCATGATTGAAAATCTATAATCGGTGTCTAGATAATTTTGTCCATTTCATATGGATTTATTCACAATCAGATATCATAAATAACTTAATAATTTGTTTTTTCATGAGCACATTGCGGAACTTCCAGGCTCATTATCGGATTCTCCAACTTCCAATAATTTGCTTCCTTTATCTGTATCAAAGTGGCTATTTCATCATATCAGCTCAGATTTCTTCCCCTCTCTATTTGACATTCTGAACTGCTATTTGCATAAAACAAGACAGATACTTGTCACCCTCCAACTGCCCCATTTGCAACTCATTCTCATTCCTATCCTGGCCCTGACAAGTCACAGATCAGCCCTCTCCTTTATCTGTCATTCCTCCCTATCAACCTTGTCTCTGCAACGTAAATTTTTTTTCTCCTCCTAGTCCCAGTTCTCATGATGGGTCTTGGACGTGAAATGTTATATCTGTCTCCCTTTTCACAGATGCAGAGTGTTTTCAGCATTTCCTAGTTTTGGTTCAGATTTACGGACCAACAGATTTTTATGTTTTCAGTTTGTCAGCTATCATTTTTATCCCATGTAGTGCTTTATCGTTGTTCAACATAACTGGTACATTGATATCATTCACCCTTCTGTGCAGAAGGATACAAAATGTGCAATGACAATCTTGCGTACATCCAGTGCCTTCATATGCATGTCCCTTATAACTTACAAGTTTTCAAATGCTCCATCACTGACAGTCATGACGAGACCCAGAGCTCTTGAAATCCTTTCCAACTCTTCTCTTCATTTCTTAAGATTATTTTTGACACTATGATCTGATCAAAAATTTCCCATTACCTTCTTGTATGACTTGGTATCAAATGGTGATAGTGACTTTTCAAATGTTTTATTGAATTAGAAACATAGAGGGTTATGGGCTGAGTGCAGGTCGGTGGGACTAGGTGAGAGTAAGCATTCGGCACAGACTAGAAGGGCCGAGATGGCCTGTTTCTGTGCTGTAATTGTTATATAGTTATATGGTTATGGAGAAACATAGAAACCTACAGCACAATACAGGCCCTTCGGCCCACAAAGTTGTACCGAACATGTCCCAACCTTAGAAATTACTAGGCTTACCCATAGCCCTCTATTCTTCTAAGCTCCATGTACCTATCCAAAAGTCTCTTAAAAGACCCTATCATATCCAACTCCACCACCGTTGCCGGCAGCCCATTCTATGCACTCACCACTTTCTGAGTAAAAAACTTACCCCTGACATCTTCTCTGTACCTACTCCCCAGCACCTTAAACCTGTGTCCTCTTGTGACAACCATTTCAGCCCTGGGAAAAATCCTCTGACTATCCACATGATCAATGCCTCTCATCATCTTATACCCCTCTATCAGGACACCTCTCATCCTCCATCGCCCCAAGGAGAAAAGGCCAAGTTCACTCAACCTGTTCTCATAAGGCATGCTCCTCAGTTCAGGCAACATCCTTGTAAATCTCCTCTGCACCGCTCCTATGGCTTCCATATCCTTCCTGTAGTGAGGCGACCAGAAATGAACACAGTACTCCAAGTAGGGTCTGACCAGTGTCGTATATAGCTGCAACATTACCTCTCAGCTCCTAAATTCAATTCCACGATTGATGAAGGCCAATACACCCTATGCCTTCTTAACCACAGAGTCAACCTGCACAGCAGCTTTGAGCGTCCTACGGACTCGGACCCAAGATCCCTCTGATCCTCCACACTGCCAAGAGTCTTACCATTAATACTATATTCTACCATCATATTTGACCTACCAAAATGAACCACTTCACACTTAGCTGGGCTGAACTCCATCTGTCACTTCTCAGCCCGATTTTGCATCCTATCAATGTCCCGCTGTAACCTCTGACAGCCCTCCACACTATCCACAACACCTCCAACCTTTGTGTCATCAGCAAACTTGCTAACCACTCCTTCCACTTCCTCATCCAGGCCATTTATAAAAATCATGAAGAGTAAGGGTCCCAGAACAGATCCCTGAGGCACTCCACTGGTGACCAACCTCCATGCAGAATATGACCCATCTACAACCACTCTTTGCCTTCTGTGGGCAAGCCAGTTCTGTATCCACAAAGTAATGTCCCCTTGGATCCCATGCCTCCTTACTTTCTCAATAAGCCTTGCATGGGGTGCCTTATCAAATGCCTTGCTGAAATCCATATGCACTACATCTACTGCTCTTCCTTCATCAATGTGTTTAGTCACATCCTCAAAAAATTCAATCAGGCTCATAAAGCAGGACCTGCCCTTGACAAAGCCATGCTGACAATTCCTAATCATATTATACCTCTCCTAAATGTTTATAAATCCTGCCTTTCAGGATCTTCTCCATCAACTTACCAACCACTGAGGTAAGACTCACTGGCCTGTAATTTCCTGGGCTATCTCTACTCCCTTTCTTGAGTAAAGGAACAATATCTATAACCCTCCAATCCTCCGGAACCTCTCTCTTCCCCATTGATGATGCAAAGATCATCACCAGAGGCTGAGCAATCTCCTCCCTCGCCTCCCACAGTAGCCTGGGGTACATCTCATTCAGTCCCGGTGACTTATCCAACTTGATACTTTCCAAAAGCTCCAGAGCATCCTCTTTCTTAATATCTACATGCTCAAGCTTTTCAGTCTGCTGCAAGTCATCACTACAATCACCAAGACCCTTTTCCATAGTGAATACTGAAGTAAAGTGTTCATTACGTACCTCTGCTATTTACTCTGGTTCCATACACACTTTCCCACTGCCACACTTGATAGATCTTATTCTTTCACGTCTTATCCTCTTGCTCTTTATCAACAAACCATGATGAAAGATTCTGGAAATTAGTACATGAATGATTTTTTTTAATTGAAATTCTATTTTTAATGGTGAACATAAATTAAGATTGGAAATTGCATCTCATCTCTCTCTCTCTCAGTACCAAAGAGCCTATGTTTTGGGCATACACTTCTACCATTGTCAAGTACTATGTGGATGGTCTGCAGTGCAGGTCACTGAATGAGCAATGATACATGTCCTTACGCTTATACTAATCCAGAAAATTTTGCTTGTTGTGCTTTTGATATTTCTCTGTTGTTTAAATATACCCTTCTTATTTTTACTGCCTCCCTTTAGATCCATTCCAAACCAAATTTTGTCTAATTTACCACCTTTCTTTAAGATGGGCAGCCTGTTTGAAGGCGTTAAGTGTTACACCCTCAGGTTATTAATCATGTTTTTTGAAGCTTCATGTTTTTTTAACAGTTTCATTGTTTTTATTTCTTGATTAGAGTATTAATGATTATTTTGCTTCAGACTGTTGCTGTTGTAATGGTTTCTGATTTTGTTTTCCATAAACTCTTGCCATGACCTTGCAGGTGTTAAATTTAATAGCTTCGGGTTTTTTTTGGCTGATGTTTTGTCTTTGTATAATTGTCATTTAGTTGGGGGCTTGTTGGCCTGGTATTGGGCCTTCATTAACTTGTACTCTTGTTTGACTTTTAGGGTTTATTGCTTTGTCTGATGTTTGCGGGTTAGTTAGTAGGGCATAAATTTTTTCCCTCTCCCCTCAGTGCTCAGCCAATGTTGACTCTAGTTTGGAGCTTTCCTGATTGAGGTTTTCTGTTCTCTGTGTCCTTGCTTCATTTGTTTAATTAAACACTGAATTGAATTTCAGTTAGTCTGAATCTCTGTGTTTTCCTGCGGCTGAATACAGGCATGAACCCTAACACTCAAGCGCCGGAAATTTGCTGATTCCACTTGGCGAGTTCCAGTTATTATTAAAATTCCCTTTCATATATATTTAGAAGACTGGTTACCTTAGTACAAAATCTGTGCCCATGGAGTGCCATGGTTTCCTACAACCTCTTCCTAAATACCATTAGCACTTCTTGTGTCATATCCCATGCTAGCATTCTCCCTCATCTCAAAGAAAGTAAAAGGCAGAGCAAGAAGAAAATAGCAAATAGAAAACAGAGAAGTAGAATGAGATGGTTAAGAAAACAAACTCATACACATTACACACCATGAGCAAGTGGCCATATTTTTAATTTCAACTTACAAAATAAAATCCCCCAGGAAAGAATGGTAATTACACCATTATCAAATGATGCTTATGACTGGGTTTGTTCATTTCTGTTTTTATTTTACTCTGTATTCTAGACATATGGAATTTCTGGAGTATTTATAGGAGAAGTTTGAAGATATTCTTAAGCATAATCTCATTCAGAGAATAGAAGTTGTGTTTTTGACAATGGGAGGATCATTCAATTATTAGACTTGTTCTGGTTGCAATGCCACAAACAATTTCAACAATAACATTTGATAATGTCATATGACTGTCCTCAGAAATCAGATGCAACATACAAATAGCTGCAACTGTTTACCCGAATCCATGGACAAAACGAGTTGGAGATACAATAACGTATTATTGCAATTCTGACAGAAGGAGACACGATTCTTCATGTACAGCAACTGGATGGAATCCCCCTCTAAAATGCACTGGTATGTGTCCTCTTTTTTTCATTGGTCCATGGGAAATGATAAGATAAAATAAATGATTTTTGAATCTGGTATAAACAAATGTATGATATTTCACTGAATAAAATCTTAATCTTCATTTCTTTATCAATCTTTTTATTAATTAAAAAAGTACATATATATAAACAAGAGGAGAATTATCTCAAATATCTATATTGATAACAATTCATATAAAACATTCATATAAAAGGTAAAATAAACATTAGCATAAGTATTAATCTAATAGTATACAATAAAAAATAAGATAATCAATTCTCTTATCATTCCATAAAAAGAAGAAAAAAGATGAAGAAACTTTTATAATTTTTATATACATAAAAAAACCCACTAAACAAAAAAACAAAAAAAAACAAAAAGAGAAAAAAAAAGGGACTGGGCAGCCCATGCTGAGAGTAAAAGCAAGAAAAAAGAGAAACTTTCTGAGTAAATCCAAAGTTTCGAGAAAGTGACTGGAAGAGCAATAAATCAAACCATATGAAAATATTAAATAAAAGGTCACCAGGTTTCTTCAAATTTAAAGGATGTATCAAATGTCCGACTTCTTATTTTCTCTAAACTTAGACAGGACATAATGGAGGTAAGCCAATAAAAAACAGTAGGTGGATTCGAGTCCTTTCATTTAAGCAAAATGGCTCTCTTAGGCAATAAAGTTGTAAAAGCTATCATCTGTTGAGCGGAAACAGGAATATATCCTGCTTTCGGTGGAGTGATCCCAAAAATTGCTGTAAATAAATTTGGTTGTAGGTTCAAATTCAAGACTTTTGATTAAGTTTTAAAGGCATCTTTCCAAAAATTAGCTATCTTGATACAAGACCAAAACATATGAGTTAAAGTAGCCACCTCAGTATTACATCTGTCGCAAATAGAATTGATATTGGGAAAGATACGGGCTAATTTATCCTTTGACGTATGTGCCCAATGTATTACCTTGTACTGTATCAAGGAATGACGGGCACAAATAGATGAAGTATTTCCCAAATGAAAAATTTTATCCCATTGATTATCTGAAAATGACACTCGAAATTCCAATTCCCATGCACCTTTAATTTTATCATTAGGTACCTTTCACAAATTCAATAACCATTTATAAATTATAGCTATCAGTCCTTTTTGAAATGGTTTAAGCTGAAAAATGGTATCTATCTTATTGGGTGAATAAGCAAAGGGAAAATCTGGAAGTAAACTACGTAAAAAATTCCTCATTTGTAAATATCTAAGGAAGTGTGCATTAGATAAGTCATATTTCTCCACTAACTGAGTGAAAGACATTAAACAATCCCCCAAAAGCAAGTCTAAAAAAGTTATTATTCCTTTGGTTTTCCAAATTAAAAAGGTCTGATCAGAAATTGATGGTTTAAAAAAATAATTAAGATGGATTTTACTAGAAAGAACAAAGTTATTAAACTCAAAAACTCTATGAAACTGAAACCAAATTCTTAATGTATGTTTAACAGTGGGATTGAGGTCTCGACTACCAATCTTAGAAAGTAAAAAAAGAAGAGGAGCTCCCAGTAAAGAGGCCAATGAATACCCCTTCACAAAGTTTTTCTGCAAATCCACCCATAAATGACAGTCATGTATGTCTGAATAATGAATCCAAAACAAAATATATCAAATATTAATTGCTCAGTAATACGTTCTAAAATTTGGCAAAGCCATACCACCATGCTCTTTTAATTTCTGCAATAGAGGTTTACTCAATCTGGGATTTTTATTATTCCAAATATAAGATAAATGTTAGAGTCTATTCTATCAAAAAAACAGTTTAGGAACAAAGGAATGAATTGCTTGGAATACATAGAAGAACTTCGGTAACACTATCATTTTAATAGCATTAATTTGATCAATTAATGATAATGTCATAGGAGATCATTTAGAAAGTATTTGTTGCGTGTATTCAATTAATGGAAAAAAGTTGTATTTATACAGGTCCTTAAAATTTTTGGTAATTTTAATACCAAGATAAGTAAAGTTATTTTTAGCTGAATACTAAAAGGAATTTGATCATATTGATCCAAGTAGTTATTAATAGGAAATAACTCATCTCCATGTAAATTTAATTTATATCCAGAAAAACTGCTAAATTCAGAAAATATAGATAACATAGAAGGAATAGATTTCTTAGGATCTGAAATATAAATTAACAAGTCATCTGCATACAGCGAAACCTTATGCACTTTATCTCATCTCTTAATACCTTGAACATTGTTGGAGTCGTGAAGAGTAATAGCAAGAGGTTCTAAAGCCAGGTTGAATAACAGAAGACTAAAAGGACAACCCTGACAGATACCTCTGCATAGCCTAAAATAAGGAAATTTTTGATTGTTAATTATATTTGTCGCCATAGGAACTTGATATATCAGCTTAATCCAGGAAATAAAACCTGGACCAAAATTAAATCATTCTAAAACCTCGAATAAATAAGACCATTCTACCCTACCAAAGGCTTTCTCTGCATCAAGGGAAACAACACATTCAGATTCTTTAGATGGAGAAGAATGAACAATGTTCAATAATCTCTGAATATTAAATTATGAATATCTATTCTTAATAAATCCAGTTTGATCCTTAGAAATAACCTTAGGCAAAATATTCTCGCGCCTGTTAGCCAATATCTTAGAAAGAATTTTAGAATCCACATTTAATAAGGAAATTGGTCTGTAAGAGGCACATTCAGATAAATCTTATTCTTTTTTGGGAATTAATGAAATTGATGCCTCATAAAAAGTTTTTGGGAGGGTCCCGGAGGATATAGAATCAGTGAAAATCTGGCATAAATGAGGTGTAAGTATTTCAATAAACGTCTTAAAAAATTCTACCATAAATCCATCCAGTCCAGGAGCTTTACCTGATTGATAAAAGGATATAATGCTTGCTATTTCCTCTCATTTTATAGGGGCATCTAATGTATTCATATCCTGAATAGAAATTTTGAGTATATTCAATCTTTGCAAGAATCTATTCATAAAAGTATTGTTATCTGGAAAATCAGATTTATAAAGGTTAGAGTAAAAATCCAAAAATACCTTATTAATTTCCTGACAATCTGATGTTTCAGTTCTATCAGTTCTTCGTATTTTCAAAATCTGCCTTCTAGCCATAGTTGCTTTAAGTTGACCAGCCAACAATTTACCTGACTTATCCCCATGTATATAAAATTGACTTTTAGATTTCAAAAGTTGCTACTCAATGGGAAAAGTCAAAATCAGATCATGCTGTGTTTGAAGTTCCACCCTTTCCTTATATAGATCTTTACTAGGTGTTACTGAATAAACTTTATCTATTTCTTTAATCCTGTTAATAACCACTAAAAGCTCCACTTTAGTTTTCCTTCTTAAAGCTACTGAATATGAGATTATCTGTCCCCTAAGAAAAGATTTCATCGCATCCCAAATAACCAAATCTGACATACCCTCAGATGTATTTAATTCAAAAAATAAAGAAATCTGCTATTTAATAAAACTTATAAATGCTAAATCACGCAGCAGTTTAGCATTAAATTTCCACTGAGATGCATTCCGTATATTATCAGGGAACTTCAGTATTAGTTTCGTGGGTGCATGACCCGACAATGTAAAAACGTCATACGCACAGTCAGCAACAAAAGGCACCAACCGTGTATCGAACAAAAAATAATCAATTCTTGAATATTTATGATGTTTATGTGAAAAAAAATTCCTTATCTTTAGGATGTAGAAATCTCCAAATATCGACCAAACTGTATTCTAATAAAAAAGAATTAATACACGATTCAGCCTTATTAGGAAGCCACGGATTAGTTGATGATCTATCAATTGAAGGATTGAGACAACAGTTAAAGTCACCGCCCATGATCAACTTATATTCATTTAAATTCAGCAATGCAGAAAACAACCTCTTAAATGATTCAGCACTATCTACATTAGGTGCATACACACACACCAAAGGCCCCTTCTGACCACATAACAAACCAGTAATGATTAAGTATCTTCCAATTGAATAAGTGACAGTATTAAAATGTAAAAGAATTTTAAAATTAATAAAAATAGATACCCCTCTAATTTTAGCTACTGATGAAGAGTGAAATGGAGAGCCCCTCCAAAATTTAAAAAACGGTTTTCATCCTCACTACGGATATGGGTCTCTTGCACAAAAGTAATATCAGCTTGGAGTGTTTTTAATTTCTTAAAGATCTTTCTACACTTAATAGGTTGGTTCAAGCCATTCAGGTTCCAAGAGATTATAATACTTTTATTAACATCCATAATAAGGTTTTAATTTAAGATTTTATAAAATAAGTTAGTGCACCATCACAGACCAAACCCGCAGAGAAGAACAAATTATGGATTTGATCAGAGAGAGAAAAAACAACATGATCGACAGAAAAAACTCTCAGGACTGCCCAGTTGAAAAAGCCTAAACTAATAGCCCCACCCCTCTCCCCGCAAAGCCCGAAAACCATCCAATAGGCGGACAGCATGCTCAACTAAAATCCCTAAATCCCTGTCTCCAATAAGCAGACTCTTTTTAAAAAGTTATATGCTAACACCGCTAACTGAAGACACAACAACAGATACATAAAGAAATAAACAAGTTCCAAATATTTAGATATTATGTCTAACAGAGGTTAGAACATAGTTAACAGTGGCCATCTTAAATTCATTTAATAAAAATTGATCATAAAGATAGATCCAACCAAATAATATGTTACGACTAGTGTTAAACTCTTACAAATCCTAAAGGAAAAAATAAGCCAGCAAAAACAATGTCTGGGCGAACATAAAACGTAGGTTGAACTTTCAACGATCCAGCTACAAATGACCCCCAGCTAAGGATTAAGTGTTTAAGTTGCTTTCAAGACAGGCTTAAACTCCTTTATAAATTTCCAAGCCTCTTCTGGGGAGTCAAACCATTTTGGGCGAGTGTTAGGCGGGGAGATTCTCAAACGAGCTGGATTACGCAAAGAGGGACGACAGTTCTTCTTATAAAGTTCAGCCATCACTTCCCAATATTTAATTCATTCTGCATAAACCTCTGGGGCAAAATCTTCAACTATACGAATCTCTACTCTGTTATAAATTAGCTTCCCCTGCTTCCTACCAGCTTGAAGAATTGCTTCTTTAGTAGCAAAGTAATGGAAACATAAAATCACCGGGTGGGGTTTCATCTCTACCGACGGCTTCGGGTGGAGGATTTGGTGAGCTCTGTCTATCATTGGAGGATCTTCAAATATCTCACTAAAAAGTGAGTGTAGCATATTCATAAAAAACTTTAGTGGCTCACTGGTTTCCATGTTTTCAGACAAATCCAGTATGCGTAAATTCATCCTACGACTTCTGCTTTCCGGATCAATCATTTTCTTCTAAATTCTTGATAATTCCAAAGAAACCTCAACAATTTTCTTTTCCATAGTAGATATCTTTAATTCTTGTTCTTTAATCACTTGATTCACTGTCTCCTGTTCTCTTCCGATTCTATTAGTGTCCTTTTTAAGCGTCTGATATTGAAATTCCAGATTCCTCAAAGATTCCTGGACAGCAGGGACGGTTTTCTCAAGCTTTTCATTAGCATTCGTCAGTTTATCAATCTTAGTGCCCACCATTCCGATCTTGGTGTTAATATCTTGCATCAAAGAAAACATTCTTTCTGAAGTAGAGACTTTCTCTGCCTCCTTTGTTTGTTCAGCTTTGGAAACAATTTTGCCACCTCTTAAATCGATTCCATTTCAGGTTCCATCCACCATAATTAAATCGTAAATCCTTCACTAAAAGTAATAAATCTTCAAAGTTTAAACAAAACTAGCAGTGGAAAGTAAGTTGTAGAAGGAAAGAGTAGTGCCAACACGTATCTTACTCCATTAGCTGCCGAGAGGAGACTCCTGAATAAAATCTTAATCAGTCCACTTGCATAAAACTGTTGGAGTCCTTCAAATGAGGGAGTAATTGGCACATTGTCAATTAAAAGAAGATGTATAACTTAAGTTATCCCTAATAATATATACGTAGGAAATAAAAATATCTACAGAATCTTATTTTTTAATTTCTAGTTATAGAGTCATAGAAATGTTCAGCACAGAAATAGGCCCTTCAGCTCACATAGTCCACACTGAACTATTTAAAGTGCCTACCCCATTAATCTGCATCAGGACCATAGCCCTCCCTACCCCTATCATCCATATCACCCTATCTAAACTTGTCTTAAAAGTACAATTGAACTTTCATGCACGACTTGTGCTGGCAACTTGTTCCACACTCTCACAAACCCTGACTGAAGAAGTTTCAAATGGTTCCATTTCAACTTAATATCAGAGAATGTATGCAGCAGACAGTATACCCCGAAGAATGAATAACAGGAACATCAGAACCCCAAAGCCTCTTTCGGCCCTCCACGCTCAATCAGCAGCAGAAGTATCGACCATACCCCTCTCGCCTTCCCCTCATATTCCCTTTAAACTTATCACCTTTCACCCTTAACCTATGACCTCTAGTTGCGGTCACACCCACCCTCAGTGGAAAAAGTCTGCTTGCATTTCCTCCAGCCATACCTCTCAAAATTGTGTATACCTCTATCAAGTCTCTCCTCAATCTACTCTGCTCTAAGGAATAAACTCCAATTGTTTCTTATAACCCAGGGCCTCCAGTCCCGGCAACCACCATTCTCTGGCTCCTTCCACGAAGTCAAGATCTAATCCAATTTCCCTACATCATCTTGAATGCTGAGTGACAGAACCTTCTTGACTAACCTCCCGTGGGAAGCTTGTCAAATACCTTATTAAAGTCCATACAGACAGCATCCACTGCTTTGCCTTCATCAACTTTTCTGGTAACTTCCTCAAAAAACTCTACAAGATCGGTTAGACATGATCTAACACACACAAAGTAATGCAGACTATACCTAATCAGTCTTTCTCTATCCAAATACTTGAATATTGGATCCCTTAGAATATCTTCCAGTAACTTTACCATCATTGGCCTAAATTTCCTGGTTTATTTTTAGAGCCTCTCTTAAACAGCATAACAACATTAGCTATCCTCTGATCTTCCAGTACCTCAACTATCAGTAATGATGATTTAAATATCTTTGCTAGGGCCCCTGCAATTTCTTCACTAGCCTCCCACTAGTCTGAGGGAACATCTTATCAGGCCCTGTGGATTTATCTATCCTAATTTGCCACAGGACAACAAACACCTCTTCCTCTGTAACACATTTGAGAAACTCTATCCCATATAGTTCTTTTACAGTACAAGAGTCCCAGTCAATATGTTGGAATTTCAAATAACCTACTATAACAACCTATATTTCATGCAACAGTCTGCATCTCTCTACAGATGTGTTCCTCGAAATCCTGTGGACTGTTGAGTGGTCAATAATATAACCCCATTAATGTAGTCATATCTTTTTATTGCTCAGTTACACCCATGAAGACTTACTAGACAAGCTCTCCAGTCTGTCTGGACTGAACACTGAGTCGTTTTCCCTGACTGGTAATGCCACCTCTCCGCCCTTTAATCCCTCCTGCTCTGTTGCACCTAAAACAATGGAACCCCAGAATATTGAGCTGCCGGTCCTGCCCCACCTGGAACCAAGACTCACAAATGGCTACTAATTCAATGGGTCGGTCCCTGAGCTCATCTGCCTTTCCTACAATATGTCCTGTATTGAAATGTATGCAGCTCAGGACATCAGTCACACCACGCTCAACCTTTTGATCCTTGACTTTGTCTGAGGTCTTAACAACATCTGTCTCCACAATCTCTCCACTATCTGTTCTGATACTTGGCTCCCATCCCCCTACAACTCTAGTTTAACCCCCTCCCTCCAGCCCCCCATCATCATCAGCAAACCTTCTTGCTAGGATATTAGTATCCTTCCAGTCCAGGTGCAAGCCATCTCTTATGAACAGGTTGCACCTTCCCTGGAAAAGAGCCCAATGGTTCAAAAATCTGATGCCCTCTCTCCTACACCTACTCATGCACCACATGTTAAACTGTATAATCTTCCTATTTCTGGCCTCACTACCACGTGGCATGGAAGCAGTCTTGAGATCAGAACCCTGGAGGTCCTGTCCTTTAACTTTGAATTCACTTTGCAGAACTTCATCTCGCTTCCCATCCACATAATTTGTATTTACATGGACTGGCATTTGCTTTTATAAATTATTCCCAATTGCTGAGAGTTTCATAATGCAGTACTTAAGGAAATGCACTTGGAAATTTTCACGAACACAGCATTCAACAATTTTTAGGCACTCTCCGAGAGCTTCAATGTCCATGGCTAATGAGGCTGAACTTAGTGCAAGAAATATGCTCACTCTAGCCCTTTCTTGATTTGAACCATAACTATTACTCTTTCACAGAAATGATAATGGATTATAATGATGTTGAAAATTCAAAATGAGAATTATTAAAGAGGTCTGTTACACCTGCTGCATTAGGCAGTGTGCTATGTCAGTGGAACAGTGACATTTATGAAACATAAGCTGGATAGCAGATTGTCGATATGTAGGTTGCACTGTCAAGCAGAAGTTCCACAAGACAAGACTTCTGATGTTCAAGTACAGACTGATAGGCTGGTCACTATCTAGGTTGAATTTGTCCTGCTTTTTGAGATGAGAACACCTGAAAAATTTGCCACATCTTTTGAACTAGAACAACTTGGCTAAATGTACATGTAGTTCTTCAGTTTTATGGTGAGTTGTTGTCTGTTATGGGTGTGTTTGATGCATCTGAACTCTTGCCTACATTTTGATATCTCTTGGATTGGAGACTGTCTTTGGCACTATCTGCAGAAATGTGAAATGGATTAGCCGTTCGGCACTCCTGGATGAACGGAAATGGGATGATTGATCCTTTGCTTTGGCACTTGCAATGCTGGGTCTCACTTCATTGAAGAAAGCAATATACCAGGAGCCTCCTTCTCCTGTTGACTATTGTTTATCACCATTCATGAGAAGATGTTCTGCAGAACTTTGATCTGGTCATTTGGTTGTGAGATTATACGGTTCTGTCAATGTTCTCCTGTTCCTACAGTTTAGTCTACAAATCTCTAACATGACGGATTCACAAGGCTGGTATCTCATCTTTAGTTCTGCATAGTGCTGCTCCCAGTAAACCTTTCTGCACTCCTAGATTGATCTTCTGGCTGGATAACAATGATAGAGTGTGGGATACAGCAGTTGTAGATTGTGTTAATGTATTTCTCTGCAGTGACAGATGGTCTGCAGTGTTTTGTGGATCTCCAGTTTAAGATGGCAAATCCATTCTAATTCTATGCCCTTTAGCACTTATGGTATGCCACAACACAATGGAAGGTGTCTTTGGAGTGAAGATGGGATCTTATCTCTACAAGTGCTGCACAACTTGTCATTTTTACCAAAGCTCTCATGGACAACTGCACCTTCCCCAGATAGACTGTTGAAGAACAAGACAACTGTTTTACCCCTTGGTGTTGGTCGAGACACACTCAAGAAGCTACGTCTTTCAGCACTTGGCTAAGTTAGACTGGTGTTCCTGCCTAGTCACTCTTGGTGATGAACATTAAACACCCCATCCTTGGTACCATCTGAATCCTTGCATGTTCAGTGCTCCTTCCAGTGTTGTTCAGCTAAGAGAAGTATTGATTCATCAGCAGTTGGAGGAGGAGGTTGGCTTGATCATGTTTAACCCAGTGGCGCAAGATGTCATGGAGCTACCATCAACACTAATGACTTAAAGCGTTCTCCCTCATACCTGTACACCACACAGATAATTATAAAGCATAATTAGTCCCAACAGAATCATTGACTGTCCATTTCACTCCATAGATTATTCTTAGAGTCCTAAAGTCTTAGAACACTACAGAACAGTAACAGGCATTCTGGCCCATCTAGTCTATGTCCAACTATTATTCTGCCTAGTCACATTGACTTGCATCTGGACCATAGCCCCCCCCCCCCACAGTATATCTCTTTTATCCATGTACCTGTCCAAATTTATCTTAAGTGTTGAAATCAAACCCACATCCACCACTTCTGCTGGCAGCCCGCTCCACATGCTCACCACCCTCTGAGTGAAGAAGTTCCCCTTCATTTTCCCCTTAAACATTTCACCTTTCACCATTAACTCATGGCCTGTAGTTTTAGCCTCACCCAACCTCAGTGGAACAAGCATTTACCCTATCTATATCCCTCATAACTTTGTATATCTCTATCAAATATCCTCTCATTCTCCTATGCTCAGGGGAATAAAATCCTAACCTATTCAACATTTCCTTATAACTTATGTCCTCAAGTCCTGACATCTTATAAATTTTCTCTGCACTCTTCCTATCTTATTGATATCTTCTCTGTTGGTAGGTGACCAAAACTGCACACAATACTCCAAATTAGGTCTCACCAGTGTCTTATTCTTGACATGCTGAATTGGTCTATCAGCTTGTTTTCTGCTCCCCATTCCAGCAGCCGCAGTCTCTTGTGTCTCCATGATATTGAGATGACTCCATAGAAACATAGAACAGGCTCTTTGGCTCACACGTTGTGCTGACTTTTAACCTACTCTAAATCAATCTAACCCTTCCCTCCTACATAGCCTTCCATGCTTTTTTATCATCCATGTGCCTATCTAAGAGTTTCTTAAATGTCCTTGTACCCACCATGCACTGTATATAAAAACATACCTCTGACTTTGCTCCTATACTCTCCTCTAATCACCTTAAGTTTATTCCCCTTCGTAGTAGCCTTTACCAGCCTGGGGTTGGGGGGTGGGGTGTGGGTGGAAAGAGTCTCTGGCTAACCACCTGATCTATACCTCTTTTCATCTTGTACACATCCATCAAGTCTCTTCTGATAATCCTTCACACATAAAGGAAAAGCCCTACCTTGCTCAGCCAATCTTCATAAGACATGCTCTCTAATCCAGGCAATATCCTGGTAAGTGTGAAGTCTTATGCTGGATGTTCCAACTATAAGTCTGATTGAACAAAGATATGTGCAATTTGCTGAGGGCTAGATCAGTGGCATTTAGGTCTGGCAATCAAGGAAGATACAAGAGGTCCAGGTATGACCTCCGGAAAGTAATTCCAAATGTGAAATTGCAATTCCAGATAAAATATGAAACACAGAAAACTACTCAACAGCTGTGCCAGGGCTTGAATGCTATTTGAAAATTCAAAGTACATTTATTATCAAAGTATGCAGGCAGAATACAACTCTGAGATTTGCCTTCCTCACAGACAGTCACGAAACAAAGAAGAACCATGGAACCCACTGAAAGAAAAAAAATCCACCCACCAACTCCCCCTATGTGCAAAAGAAACAGAACACACAGACTGCAGCAAAACAGGAGCAAAAACACAGAATATAAAACATAACATTAAAAGGCATATTCAGTTCAGCTCAGTGTTCATTATCTGCACTGATAATAACTCCCTAATTCAAAATCACCCAAACTAGCAACAAAAATAGGAGCGACCTGTAAAACTAGAAACACATCATACATGAATTCAAGTCCACAATCCACAAACCATGCTGATTAAACCTTGCTCCAGCATCAACCTCCAACAGTATCGAGGAGAGAAAGACCATTTGAATGGAAGGACGTTCCCTCGGGAGCAGCAAGAGGAACAGAGAGACCGTCACACACAGACACCGTCCTCCAACAGCAGCAAGCGAGAAGCTGACAGATGCCACTGAACATCTGCTCGCCCTTCGCACCCACTTCGATTACCTCAATCTTCCTTGTTGCTTTAATCGGTGAGAGACAGAGTTGAAAGTGGGCTCATCCCTGCCTCTTGGCTTCCTGGCCTCCAGGCCGCATGCTTTGGTCACAACCTCGTGGAACCCTTTCAGAGACAGCGAAGCACCAGGTCACCCGATTGTTCCGAAAACTCAACACCAGAATGTAGATAACAGGCTTCAACAGTAGCAGAACCACATCTGAAGTAAAAAGAAGAGAGAAAGGAAGCCTCCTGTGAAGCAAAACCAAGCAACATATGTGACAACAAGATTTCGCTCCCAGACGGGCTCAATGCCTTTATGCTTGCTTTGACCAACAAAACATGGACACACCTTCAATAACTGTGATTTCAGTCTGTGAGGCCAATGTGAAAGCATCCCTCAGGAATGTGGAGCCAGACTACATACCTGATCGAGTACTGAAGACCTGACCTAATTAACTGGCTGGAATGTTTTCACTTCAACATTTTATTTTGGCAGTTTTTAAAGCAGGCTTCAATCATGCCCAAGAAGAGCGTGGAAACCTGACTCAATGACTATCAACCAGTAGCACTTACACCCACTGTGATGAAGTACTTTGAGAGGTTGGTCATGATGTATGTCAGATCCAGCCAGAGGAGTGACTTCAATCCTTTCCAACTTGCCTACCATCATAACAGGTCAATATCAGATGTTATTTTGTTCAATCTTCACTCAGCTCTGAAACATCTGGCCAATGAAGGTGTATACATTAAGCTGCTCTTCATTGGTTACAGCTTTGTATTCAACACTATCATCCCCTTGACACTAATCACTAGGCTCCTAGACCTCGGCCTCCATACCTCCTTATGCAATTGGATCATCAATTTCCTTACTTGTAGACCACAGTCATGTTGCATTGGCATCAACATCTCCTCCACTATCATCATCAACACAGGTGCACCACAAGGCTGTGTGCTTAGCCCCCTGCTCTATCTGCTTTACAATTATAACTGTGAGACTAAGTACAGTTCCAGTGCCATTTGTTGACATCACCAGTGTAGTTGGGCAAGTCAAAGGTGGTGATGAATTGGCATATAGGAAGGAAGATGAAAATATGGTTGAATGGTGCCACAACAAAAATTTCTCACTCAAAATCAGCAAAACTGAAGAGTTCATTATTGACTACAGGAGAAAGAAATGGGAGGTAAACGAGCCAGTCCTCATTAGGGGACCAAAGGTGGAGAGTGTCAGTAACTTTAAATTTCTTGGTGTTATCATCTCAGAGGATCTGTCCTGGGATTGGCACATAAGTGCTAATACAAAGAAGGCACGGCAGCAGCTCTACTTTCAGAATCAGGTTTATTATGTTGTGAAATTTGTTAACTTAGCAGCAGCAGTACAATGCAATAGGTGATAATATTGAACAAAATAAAAGTAAAATAAATAAATAGACCAATTACAGTAAGTACGTAAAATCTGCAGATGCTGGAAATCTGAGCAACACACACAAAATGCTGGAGGAACTCAGTAGACCAGGTTGTAACCAAGAAGAGAGTACAGTTGATGTTTTGAGCCGAAACCATTTGGTAGGTCTGGAGAAAAAAGCTGAGGAGTAGATTTAAAAGGTGGGGACAGGGGAGAGCGAAACACAGGTGATAGGTGAAACCCAGAGGGCAAAGGATGAAGTAAAGAGCAGGGAAGTTGGTTGGTGAAAGAGACAGAAGCCTTGGAAGAAAGAAAAGGGGGGGAGAAGCACCAGAGTGAGGCTATGGGCAGGCAGGCAAGAAGATAAGGTATAAAAGGGAAAATGGGATGGGAAATGGTGAAGGTGGTGGGGAATGGGGGGCATTACTGGAAGTTTGAGAAATTGGTGTTCATGCCATCAGGTTGGAAGCTACCCAAATGGAATACAAGGTGTTGTTCCTCCAATCTGAGTGTGGCTCATCACGATAGTGGAGGAGGCCATGGATGGGCATATTGGAATGGGAATGGGGTGGAATTAAAATGGGTGGCTACTGGGAGACCCCACTTTTACTGATGGATGTAACAAAGGTGCTTGGTGAAGTGGTCTCCCAATCTGTGTCACGTTTCACTGATATACAAGAGGCCTCACTGGGAGCACCAACAGCACAGTATATAACTCCAACAGACTCACAGGTGAAGTGTCACCTCACCTGGAAGGACTGTTTAGGGCCCTGAATAGTAGTGAAGGAGGAGGTGTAGGGGCAGATGTAGTACTTATTCCGCTTGCAAGGATAAGTGCTCAGAGGGAGATCGGTGAGGAGGGACAAATGGACAAGGGAACGATCTCTGTGGAAAGCCAGGAGTGGGGGGGGTGGGGGGTGGGAGGGAAAGATGTGCTTGGTAGTGGGATCCCGTTGGAGGTGGCGGAAGTTTTGGAGAATTATGTGCTGGATGTGGAGTCTGGTGGGGTGGTAGGTGAGGACAAGAGGAACCCTATCTCTCGTAGAGTGGCAAGAGGATGGGGTAAGAGCAGATGTGCATGAAGTGGAAGAGATACGGTTGAGGGCAGTGTTTTTGGTGGAGGAAGAGAAGCCCCATTCTTTGAAAAAAGAGGACATCTCCTTTGTTCTAGAATGAAAATCCTCATCCTGGGAGCAGATGTGGTAGAGACGGTGGAGTTGAGAGAAGAGGATGGCGTTTTTACAAGTAACAGGGTGGGACGAGGTACAGCCCAGGTAGCTGTGAGAGTAAGTATATATATGTACATTAGATAAATTAAAACGGTGCAAAAACAGAAATAATATATATGAAAGAAAGTAAGGTAGTGCTCATGAGTTTAATATCCATTTAGGAATTGTATGGCAGAGCAAAAGAAGCTGTTTCTGAATCACTGAGTGTGTGCCTTCTGGCTTTTGAACTTCCTTCCGAATGGTAACAATGAGAAGAGGGCATGTCCTGGGTGATGGAGGTCCTTAAAAATTGATGTTGCCTTCTGAGGCACCACTCCTTGAAGATGTCTTAGATACTATGGAGGCTAGTACCCAAGATGGAGATGACTACTTTTAGAAATTTCTGTAGATTCTTTTGGTCTTCTGTGGTACCAACTCCTCCATATCAGATAGTGATGCAGCCAGTCAGAATGCTCTCCACAGTACATCTGTAGAAGTTTTCAAATGTTATAGGTGACAAATCAAATCTCCTCAACTCCTAATGAAATATAGCCACTGCCTTGCCTTCTTTATGGCTGCATCAATATGTTGAGACCAGGTTAGATCCTCAGAGATCTTGACACCCAGCAACTTGAAATTGCTCACTCTCTCCACTTCTGATTCTTCTGTGAGGATTGGTTCACATTCCCTCGTCTTACCCTTCCTGAAGTCCACAATCAGCTCTTTGGAATTATTGACATTGAGTGCAAAGTTATTGCTGTGACACTACTCAACTAGTTGGTATATCTCACTCCTGTACACCCTCTCATCTCCATTTGATATTCTACCAACAATGGTTGTATCATCAGCAAATTTATAGATGGTTTTGAGCTATACCTAGCCACGTATTAATGGGTATAGTAGGCTATGCACACACCTCTGGGGTGCGCCAGTGTTGGTATTCAGCAAGGAGGAGGTATTATCACCAGTCCGCACAGATTGTGGTCTTACAGTTAGGAAATTGAGGATCTGATTGCAGAAGGAGGTACAGAGGCCCAGGTTCTGTCGCATCAATCAGGACTGTGGGAATGATGGTGTTAAATGCTGAACTATCATTAACAAACAGCATCCTGACTTAAGTGTTTGTATTATCCAGGTGATCTAAGGCCATGTAAAGAGTCATTAAGATTGCATCTGCCATAGGCCAATTGTGGCAATGAGCAAGCTGCAGAATTGCAGTGGGTCCAGGTCCTGACTGAGGCAAGAGTTTATTCTCACCATGACCAACCTCTCAAAGCATTTCATCACTGTAGATTGATCACAACCTCTCAAAGCATTTCATCACTGTAGAGTGCTACTGGGTGATAGTCATTAAGGCAGCTCATACTACTCTTCTTAGGTACTGGTACAATTGTTGCCTTTTTGAAGCAGGTGGGAACTTCTGACCATAGCAGTGAGAGATTGAAAATGTCCTTGAGTGATCCTGCCAGTTGGTTGGCACAAGTTTTCTGAGCCTTATCAGGTATTCCATCGGGGTCTGACACCTTGCAAAGTGGGTGTCCTTAAAAACAGCCTAATATTGACCTCCGAGACAGAGATCACAAGATCACCAGGTGCAGCAGGGATCTTCACAGCTGTAGTTACAGTATATGCTCTCTTTCAAAGTGGGCATAGAAGGCATTGAGCTTATCTGGTAGTGAAACATCACTGCCATTCATGTCATTGGGATTTGCTTTGTAGGAAGTAATGTCCTGCAAACCCTGCCAGAGTTGACGTGCATCTGATGTTGCCTCCAACATCACTTGGAACTGTTTTTCATTCTTGAAATTGTCCTTGAAAAGTCATGTACAGACCTGGGTAACCGGACTTAAATGCCACCAACTTAGAGGTTTGCGTAAATTCGGCATTGTCTTCAAAATCTTTGACAAACTTCCATAGATGCACACTGCAGAGTATCCTGACTGGTTGCATCATGGCCTGGTGTGAAAACACCAATGCCCAAGAATGGAAAGTGGTGGATACAGCCCAGTGCATCAAAGGAAAAACCTTCTCTGCCATTGAGCACATCTACAAGGAGCACTGTCACCTGAAGGACACCCCCACCACCCAGGCCATGCTCTCTTCTTACTGCTACCATTAGGAAGGAAGTACAGGAGCCTTAGGTCCCACACCACTAGGTTCAGGAACCATTAGGCTTCTGAACCAGTGTGGCTAACAACTCTACAACTCGTGTACTCAATATTATATATTTACTTACGTAATTTTTTTTTGTATTTGCACAGTTGGTCATCTTTTGCATACTGTTTGTTTGTTAGTCTTTGTGTTTAGTTTTTCATTGAATATATAGTATTTCTTTGCTCTACTGTGAATGCCTGCAAGCATCAAACCTCAGAGGAATATATGGTGACGTATACCTACATGTATAGTAAATTTACTTTGAACTTTGAAGTGTGCTCTAAACAGGGTTTTATTGAGCTGCAACATGCCCATTGGAAAATTCAACAAAAAAACTGCTTGCAACAGGTTAGGCAACTTTCAGCGAGTTCTCTTCCCTGGTATTAATTGAAAGTGATGGATGTAGAGATTAAGGTAAATATTTATATCTTACAATCTTTTTTTAAAGCATTTGAACATTTTTGAATGCTGTTCAATTTTTTTAATATTTAAATATTATCTCTTTATCGAAATTATATAGGCTTGTTTTATACATGTTATTAAATTTTTGTAGCATAGGAAAGTTTTTCAAAATGTCAGAAACAGCACTATACTTTGACAAATTTACTGTATAAGCCCATTTGCTCAGTGAGCATAACTAAGCCAGTTGTCAAAGTCTGGTCAACATTTTGCTGAGCAGAGCCTATTATGTCCCACACCTTGTTTACACTGGGAAGGTTCTGTCACCATGCAGACCCTTGTTGTTGCTTTTGGAGCTTGCTTTTTCCAGAAAATGCTCATTGGGGTCTGCTAAGAGTTAAAAGAGAACTATCATCAAAAAATAACAATATGTTTATAATCTTGCCTAATGAAAATTAAATCAACTATTGTTTCATCAGGTCCATGTTCAAACCCAAATATTCCCAACACGATAACTGTCAGAAAAATTTCATACAGAGATGGAGAACAACTGACTATTAAATGTGCTTATGGGTTCAGATTGCAAGGAGATGATGTAATCACATGCAAGGATGGAGAATGGTTTGTCGACCGATCTTTTCCAACTTGTATTGGTAACTTGTCTATATTTATTACTAAACTTAAATGAAAATGATGAAAGAAATATGTCAATTGGCAAAATTACTAACATTTACTGTAGACACAGGTGCAACATGTTGTAGGTACTCCACTAATTATAACGCTTTCAAACAGTCTAAGTGTTTTATTCAAAAAGTTTGGGTTCACAATATTTGGTTTTACATATTTGTTGGGCAATATTACTTAGAAAGACAAGATGACCTGATATAATATAATCTCACATATCAGGAGTGGCCATTTTTAGCTCTGCTTCTATGTTTTTGGGTTTATGCTCATTCCTGAGTAGATTCTTGTTAAATCTGTTTGTGAATCACATATAGTCCAGTTATTACCTCTGAACAATTGCAATACTCCAGGCCATCACAATGCAGAGAATGAATCCACCACCAACAAGACAAAAGTCCCATTTTATACTATTCAGCTATTCTCAGTTAGGACAATTCTTGCAGAAATTGAGGTGTTTGTGCTTGTTGGATATCAACCATCTCAACAGGAAGACATTTCTATGGCAATTTCATCAACCAAAACAGTCACTCCTCCCATCAGCAGCTCAGTTTTTCTGTAATGTGTACCATCTCCAAAATGCACTGCAGTAATTAATCCAAAGCTTGTTCATCAGCTCCTCTCGAACTCTATGGTTGATCTTTTATTGTCTTGAACTGTTATACTTCAGATAATGACTCAGAATTTCTCAAGGGAATTCAGCCTCATTGGCTCATTGATCCATTCATGACTTATGAAAACAACAGTATTTTGGGATCAAGCACCAAGTTCTAACTGTTAACCTTTTCTCCAAGCAAACAGCTCTACTCTTCCCACAATGCAATGTTCATTCAATCAAGCCACAGCTTAATGCTCAGTTCGTCAGACCACCTATGTATCTGCTTCAGATATCAATTCAATTGCCCCCTCCCCCCCTCAGGGATCAATGTGTCTCCTCATGGAACATGGGGCATACACTAAGAGTGTCTTTTTAACTTACACTAAAGCATTTGCTACTTTTGTCCAAGACAGTTTGAGGAGGACAATAATTTTATTTATACAATTATTTTTATGGCACTGAATATCCCCCTAAAAAACCTCAGAACCAAGAACATTTGGGATGTCATACTGTAAGTGCCAAGGCCCTCTCTGCCTGTGGTTTCTGTGGTTCTGGCGAGTACCTCCTTGTCAGCAAAGTTCATGAGCTGGAAAATACAATATTTTGCTGATATGATGATGTTGTAGGTGAGAACACACATAATTATGTGATCTCATGATCTGGTGGAAAGTGAGATAATAAAAGTGACAAAGAGGGAAATATTAAGATTTGATCATTCATGATGTTGTCCAGTTTTCAATGTGAAAATTTAAATGGTCTAATTTAAATGACTACTCTGCAGAACAGGGATGTGCGCCACCACCAAGGATAACAAATGGAAAATATACTCCTCCTCGTCGTAGTTATGCTGAAGATGAAGTTGTGACTTACTCTTGTAGTAAAGGCTATGAACTTTTTGGAGTAAGTCAGTTGCGATGTATTTCCAATAGATGGACACGAGTACCTATTTGTGTTGGTAAGCAAAGTTTTTTATTCTTCAGTCACAAAGCCCATTTAAAACAATACCAAAGCAACACACACAAGGGAAGTAGCTGGAAGCCAGAATAAGATGGTGGGAGGGGGGGGCAGTGGAAGATGTGACAAAGTGGGCAAGAGTGGTCAGGGAAATGACAAAGGGAATACAGTGTCAGGAAATGGTTATGCACTTTGGTGGAAGGAATAAAAGCAAATAACATTTTCTAAGCAGGGAGCAAATTCGGAAATCAGAGGTGCAAAGAGACTTGGGAGTTCTTCTGCAGGATTCCCTAAAGGTTAATTTGCAGGTTGAGTTAGTGGTGAGGAGGAAAAATACAATATTAACATTCATTCCAAGAGGACTAGAATATAAAAACAAGGATGTAATTCTGAGGCTATATAAGACACTGATGTCACCTTATTTGGAGTATTGTGAGTAGTTTTGGATCTCTTTTTTTAACAGAGGGTGCAATGACTTTGGAGGGGTTTCAGAGAAGGTTCACAAAAATGGTTTTGGAACAAAAGGTTTGTCATAAGAGGAGGGATTGATGGCTCTGGATCTTTATTCGCTGGAATTTAGAAGAATAAGGGGAGACCTCATTGAAACCTATCAACTGGTGAAAATTCTAGATAGAGTGGATGTGGACAGGATGTTTCCTATCAATAAGAACTCTAGGACCAGAGGCACGCCCTCAGAATAGAAGGACATCTCTTTAGTACAGAGATGAGGAGGAATTTTTTGAGCCAGAGGGTGGTGAATCTGTGGAATTTGTTGCCACAGACAGCTGTGGTGGCGAAATCATTGGATATATTTAAAGTTAAGGTTGATACGTTCTTGATTAGTAAAGACATCAAATGTTATGGGGAGAAAGCATGTTGTTGAGAGGAAATGGATCAGCCATGATGAAATGGCAGAGCAGACTTGATGGGCTAAATGTCTGAATTCTGCTCCTATATCTTATGGTCTTAAGTCTAATCTGGCAGGAGTGAAAGGGGAGGTGGTAGAAATCAGGTGGGAAGGTACCAGCCTCATTTCTAATGGCATGAACATGGATTTCTCTAACTTACGGTAATTTCACTCTCTTGCTCTTCTTTCCTTTTCCATTTCCTATTCTGGCTCCGTTCATACCCCTTCTCTTCTCTTCACCTGTCCATCACTTTCCTCTAGTGCCCTCCTCCTTCCCTTTCTCCCATGGCCCAACGTCTGCTTCTGTCAGATTCCTTCTTCTTCAGCCCTTTATTTCTACCAACTATCACCTCCGAGCTTCTTTTAAATACATGCTTGCGGCAGAAAGCACTGTGAAGAGAGAGCCTTCATTTCATATACTGAATGTATTTAAATGTCTTCAGAATCTATGATGTTACAGTTCTATTCCATGTCTATAATTCCCCCCTGCACTTTAAATCTAATTGATTTAATGGACCTGTAACAGGTATCCAGCATCTTGCAATGTTTATAATAAACTAATTTCTAGAGGTGTTCACTCCTTGAAATATCCTTCTCATAATTTACTTGAAGCAGCATTTTCAAAGTCTAACATTTGTCTTTTCATTTGCTGCAACTTCTTCGCAGCCTCTGTTTGTACATCAAAAGTCTTATTTCCACCTTCTATGTCCATCTCAACACTCATCTGATGCAGCCCTTAATTTCATTCCCTTGAATTTAGGGGATGCAGTTTTGAACAGATAGTGCAGACAATGAGTTTAATACCATAAGATATAGGAGCAGAATTAGGCCATTTGGCCCATCGAGTCTTCTCAGTCATTTCATCACGGCTGATCCAATTTTCCTCTCAGCCCCAATCTCCTGCCTTCGCCCCATATCCCTTCATGGCCTGACCAATCAAGAATCTATCAATCTCTGCATTAAATATACATAAAGACTTGCCTCCACAGCTGCCTGTGGCAGAGAATACAACAGATTCACCACTCTCCTGCTAAATAAATTCCTCCTCATCTTGATTCTAAATGGATGCCCCTCTATTCTGAGGTGGTGCCCTCTGATCTTGGACTCTCCCACCATAGGAAATATCCTCTCCACATCTACTCTAACAAGTCCTTTCACTATTCGATAAGGTTCAATTAGGTCACCCCTCATTCTTCTGAATTCTAGTGAATACAGACCCAGAGCCATCAAATGCTCTTCATACCGCAAGCCGTCAATCCTGACATCATTTTTGTGAGCCTCATTGAACCTTCTCCAGTTTCAGCACATTCTTTTGAAGATAAGCTGTCTGAAATTGCTCACAATACCCAAGTGAGGCCTCACCAGTGTTTTATAGACTCTCAACATTACATCCTTGCTTTTATATTCTAGTCCTCTTGAAATGAATAGAAATATAGAAAATAGAAAAAATAAAAAATAAAAAATAAATATGCATCACATTTACCTTCCTAACCTCAGATTCAACCTGCACAGTAACCTTTAGGGAATCCTGCACAAGGACTCCTAAGTCCCTTTGCACCTCAGTTTTTTGTATTTTCTCTCCATTTAGAAAATAGTCGATCATTTTATTTCTTCTACCAAAGTCCATGACCATACACTTCCCGACACTATCTTCCATCTGCCATTTCTTTGCCTGTTCTCCTAATCTGTCTAAGTCCTTCTATGGCCTCTCTACTTCCTTAAAACTACTTGTCCCTTCTCCTTTTTTGTATCATCTGCAAACTTTGCAACAAAACAATCAATTCCATCATCTAATTCATTGACATATAACATAAAAAGAATTGGTCCCAACACCAGCCCCTGTAGAACACCACTAGTCACTAGCAGCCAAACAGAAAAATCACCTTCATTCCACTCTTTGTCTCCTGACATTCAGCCACTGCTTTATTGATGCTGGAGTCTTCCCTGTAGTACCATGGGTTTGTAGTTTAATAAGTAGCCTCATATGTAACACTTTGTCAAAGGCCTTCTGAAAATCCAAGTACACAAGATCAACTAATTCTCCTTTGTCTATCCTGCTTGTTATTTCTTCAAAGAATTCTTACAGATCTGTCAGGAAATATTTTCCCCTGAGGAAACCATGCTGACTACGGTCTATTCTATCATGTCGCTCCATGTACCCTGAGACCTCATTCTTAATAATCAACTCCAACATCTTCCCAGCCACTGAGGTTAGACTAACTAGCCTATAGTTTCCTTTCTTCTGCCTCTCTCCCTTCTTGATTAGTGGAGTGTCATTTGCAATTTTCTAGTCTTCCAGAACCATTCCAGAATCTAGTGATTCTTGAAGGACCATTACGAATGCTTCCACAATCTCTTCAGCCACCCCTTTCGAAACCCTGGGTGTACACCATCTGGTCCAGGTGATATACCATCAGACCTTTTAGCTTCCCAAGAACTTCCTTCTAGTAATGGTAACTTCACACACTTCATGGTTCCTGACATCTGGAACTCCCACCGCACTACCAGTGTCTTCCACAGTGAAGATTGATGCCAAATACTTATTCAGTTCATCCACCATTTCTACCTTTCCAGTATCATTTTCCCATGGTCAAACATCCACTCTCATATCTCTTTTACACTTTATGTATCTGAAGAAACTTTTGGTATCCCTTTAATATGACTGGCTAACTTACTTTCATGTTCCATCGTTACCTTCTTAATTACTTTTTAGTTGCCTTCTGTTGTTTTTAAAAGCTTCCCAATCCTCTAACTTCCTACTAATTTTTACTCTATTATATACCCTCACTTTGGCTTTTTAGGTTGGCTTTGATTTCTCTTGTTAGCCGCAGTTGTGTCATCTTGCCTTCTTCCTCTTTGGAATGTATATTTCCTGTGCCTTCTAAATTGCTGCTGGAAATTCCAGCCATTGCTGCTCTGCTGTCGTCCCTGCCGGTGTTCTTTTCCAATCAATTCCGGCCAATTCCTTTCTCATGCCGTTGTAATTCCCTTTACTTAACTGTAATACTGATACATCTGACTGTATCTTCTGCTTCTCCAATTTCAGGGTGAATTGAATCATATTATGATCACTTTTACCTTATCTCTCTAATTAATTCTGACTTATTGCACAACACCCAATTCAGAATAGCTGATCCCCTTGTGGGCTCAACCATGAGCTGCTCTAAAAAGCCACCTTATAAGGCATTCTAGAAATCCCTCCTCTTGGAATCCAGCACCAATCCAATTTTCCTAACCCACCTGCATATTGAAATTCCCTGTGACTATTATAACATTGCCCTTTTGGCATGCATTTTCTATCTCCCATTGTATTTTGTAGACCACATCCTTTCTACTGTTCGGGGGTCTGTATACAACTCCCATCAGGGTCTTTTTACCCTTGCATTTTCTTAGTTTTATCCATGATGATTCAACACCTTCTGACCCAATGTCACCACTTTCTAATAACTTAATTTCACTTTTTACCACAGAGCAACACTACCCCCTCTGCATTCCTGCCTATCCTTTTGATACAATATGTATCCTTGGACATTAGCCTCCAGGATATAGTCTTCTTTCAGCCATGATTCAGCGATGCCTACATGTCAGTCTGTAACCGTGCTACAAGTTCATCTATCATATTCTGTATTCTATGCACATTCAAAAATAACACCTTCGGTCCTGTATTACCCCATTTCAATTTTGCCATCCCTGCAACTCATCCTATTGACTGCATTTTTTATCCTGTCAACAGCCTCTCCTCACTGCACATAGCCTCTGTTTGTAAACCAGCTACCTCATCTTCAACACTATTATCCGCCTTTCCTACAATACTTCTTGCATTGAAATACCTGCAACTTAGGATACTCATCACACCATACTCACACTTTTGATTCTTAACTTTGTCTGAGGTCTTACTAAAATGTGCCACCACAACCTCTTCACTAATGGTTCTGGCACTGTGGTTACCATCCCCCTGAATTCTAGTTTAAACCCCACCGTGCAGAATTAACAAACCCTCCTGCTAGGATATTAGTCCCCATCCAGCTTAGGTGCAAACAGTCCCTTCTGTACAGGTCCCAACTTCCCTGGAAGAGAGCCCAATAATCAAAAATCTTAAGCCCTCTCTCCTACACCAACTCCTTAGTTATGTATTAAACAGTATAATCTTTCTAGTTCCAGCCTCATTAGCATGTGACACAGGTAGTAATCCTGAGATCAGAACCCTGAGAGGTCCTGCCCTTTAACTTCACACCTAACTCCCTGAATTCCTAATTCAGAACCTCCTCATTTGTCCTACCCATGTCATTGGTACTTACATGGCCCATGACCTCTGACTGTTCACTCGCCCTCTTAAGAATGCTGAGGGCTCAATCCAAGATATCCTGGGCCCTGGCAGCCGGAAGCCAACATACCATCAAGAATCTTGTTCTCCTCCACAGAACTCCCTGTTAGTTCCCCTAACTAATGAATGTCTTATCACCATGACATACCTTTTCTTCCCCCCCCCCCCCCCCACCTTCCCTTCTGAGTCACAGAGCCATACTGAGTGCCGGAGACCTAACAACTGTGACTTTCCTCTGTTAGGTCAACCCCACCCCCCAACAGTATCCAAAATGATATACTTGTTGAGGGGTATGAGAGGTGCTCTGCACTGCCTCCTTAACTCCTTTCTTCTTCCTGACTGTCACCCAGTTTCCTGTGTCCTATACCTTGCTATAATTACCTCCCTATATGTCCTAACCATTACTCTCTCAGCCTTCCAAATGAATCGGAGTTCATCCAGTACCAGCTCCAACTCCTTAATGCAGAATGATAGAAGCTACAGCAGGATGCACTTCTTGCAAATGTAGTTGTCAGGGACACTGGACTATGTGCCTTCCCACATCCCACAAGAGAATCATTCCACTATCCTGCCTGACATCTCTACTGCCCTAGTTCAGCAGATATAAAGAAGGGAATGGAAAAAATAACTTAACCTTGAGCTTTTTTTTTCTTTCCTTTCTCTGATTGAAGCCTCAAAGAGCTTAAGCCTCAAGATCACCATTTTGACTGTTCACTCCGATGACAGCCGCTGTGACGATGGCCACTGCACTTGCCCTGCCTTCCTTTAATTTGCTTTTGCTAATCAATCTCAAACACAGATTGGTCACTGGTTAAAGCTCCTACTCTATCTCCCCTCTTACTTTTTGCAAACTTATCCTGTTCCACCAGATCCAGCTCCTCTTCTTCTTATTCTGAGTCAACTATGAACCACCCTAAAATCAAAAACAATTTCTAACTAATTCAAAAACTATTTCTTAAAGGCAATTCAAAATATGAAATAAATGCTGGTCTAACTTGTCCATTTATTCCCACCTTCTGAAATGGAAATAAAGCTTGTGGATAACATTATTTCAAATTGGTGTATCCTGTACCATGTCAATTGATACCTTACTTGACATTTGTTGGCAAAAAAATACAACCATTGATTTAGAGGACAATTTCAATATGGTTACGTGTTTTACAGATGTGAAAACTGTCTGTTCAGATCGACATCCATCAGTAGAACATGGAGACATCAGTTTTATGGGAGATTACAAAGTAATTTATACATGTCGTGCTGGATATACTATGGACGGCTCAGAAGTGGTAATGTGTGTTAATGGAAAATGGTCAGACCCTCCAACGTGCAATTCTCCTCCAGGTGAAATAAGCGATCAAAATGTGACAACGGGAGTATTTAGGAATGCAATATGTTTGATCATTACAGTGGAAGAATAGCAGTGGGGGAGAGGGGTGTCCATCATCAGTTTTCTGTAAAGATACTGAAATAAGTGAATTGATTTGATAGACCTCAAATGTAACTTAAAAGATACTGGTGTGAAAGATTTTGAGGCCTGATGATAAGCCAGACCATCCTTTTCTCTGCAGCCATTCATTTATTTGACACTTCCTCATATTCTGCACTTGGCTACCATAGTGATATTGGGTACTTTTCTCACTCTCAGTGAAATAGATAAGAACAAACCTAATTAATCATCTACAGCTATGATCCGCTGGCCATCATACATCAAGTGTTTAACACATGTACATAAGCAGCCTTGTAACAAGCCATCTGGCAATTTCTTGAAATCGCTTAAGACCAGAAATGATAAAGAATGCACTTGTATCTTGTCCATTAGATCCTCGTCAAGTCTGTGATCTTCCACCTCACGTAGAAAATGGAGACACAGTGGAAATCACTACACCACCGTATCGTCATGGTATGAAAGTAACATATCAGTGTCAGAATTTCTACATCATGGAAGGAGAAAGAGAAGTTACCTGTTCTGGTGGAAGTTGGTCAAAACCTCCACACTGTCTCGGTCAGTAATGTTTTATATTCGTTATAATCCTCAATAGCTACAGCTCTTTTTCAGCCATTTATTTAAAACAAAATGGCAGAAATCACTTCAGAAATATGGTTAGCATGAGTATCTCGATTCCTACAATGGAATACTGAAATGTCTTGGATCATATGGGTGCATTAACTTTAAAACAAGGCTCCCCTTGACTTGCCATTATCCCTCTTTTGTAAGTATATGACAACCATTGAAGGACAGAATTTCACAGAAGTTAGAGTTAAGTTTCTATAAACTTTCCAGTGTAATCTTATTAATTTATATGGCAAAACAATGTTAAAACTACCAAAATAAACTTTATAACAATGAAAAGGAATTTCTCTTTGGAGTAAAACTGCAATGATACAGCACTTTTGGGACTTCAGTGGAGCCTGGTGTGCAGATTTTCTGGACAACTGAATGTCTCTCCTATTAAAACAAACACATTTTTATTTTACTTCTTTTACACATTACACAGACATGTAATAATATTTCCAGTGAATCAGATGGGTATAAAGACTGCGAGAAATATACAAGTATTCTAGATTCCAACATTTGTTGCAAACCCTCCCATTTTCAGGATCACGTGTCTTTCAGATCCCAGATCCTGTTCCAGTTACACATGGAGCCTACAATTCAGATTCCAGCACAGCTTTATTATGAGCTATGCCTTGGGTTGCACACCCTGCTGACATCCTGGAATGCGAGTTCACATTAGGGACCAATAAATGCACCAGACACTAGACCATCAGAATTTCCAACTGTCAATCAATTCCAGGATTCCAGATCCTTAAAACACTTAACCAAAACACAAAAGAGGCATAGCACTCTTAGACAATATGCATTCAGAAAGACAAAATCTCCTGAGGAGCTTCACAACAAGTAGCGCAACTCACAGGGGAAAAAGGTGGGGGAGGGGTGAACCCCCTCAGCATGTGTACAAGCTTCTACTCAATAAATAGCAGTTCTCCTCATTGGAAATGGTGGAAATTTACTTCCATCACAGTAATTCATTCACAGTCCGCTCTCAAACCTGGGCACTGATTACAGTTCTGCTGGCACCTAATTTCCCAAGTTTCTGATCCACTGCTTTATCAAACCTAAGGTTCACCTCAACTATCACTGACATCTGCCTTCAGTGTTTTGAAATAACCAATGTAGGGCATTTGCAAAGTGTCAGCTCTTCTCAAGCAGTTCCATTGTGATATATCTACATAATTCTGCCTTGACTTTGACTCCTTTTTATAGATATTTCTTTCTTGGCAAAAATATTCATTCTCAACAACCGATGTTTTTTAGATGTAGTCTTGTTTAATTCTATATATCGCATATAACCCAGCAGTAAAGAGCAGATTAGCATTTATTGATGGTGATGAACAATCTGGTGCAGTCCCACAGTGTTGTGGGGCATTAGTTCCCATGATTTATAACAGCAACAATGAAGGAATGACATTTATTTGCAGTCAGGCTGGTGTGCTTGATGCACTATCAATAACTCCAAAAGACTGGAAGTAGAGTAAATACTGAAAGGCTTTTATTATCAGTAAAATGCAGCACATCCATGCTGGATGACTGTGGGAGGAGCAGAGACACAATCACCTTTATACAGGGGTCTGTGGGAGGAGCCACAGCAGCAGTCAGCAGAGGGGCGTGTCCAGTTAGATAAACATGGTTTACCACAGTGCTATTTAGAGGGAATTCATAATTCAAATGTATTCTTAGATTCAGTTTTATTTACCATGTGTACATCAAAACATACTGTGAAATACATTGCTTGCATACGCAACCAATGCGCCCAAGGGTGTGCTGGGAGCAGCCCACAAGTGTTACCACACATTCCGGCGCCAACAGAGCATGCCCACAATGTTCAGCGGAACAACACAACAAGCAACAAAACAACAACAAAACAAGCCCTGTCCCTCACAGCCAAGCCACATACACAGCCCTTTAACCCCAGGTCAAGCCACCAGTGGAATCAGACTTGGACTTGGGCCTGCAGCCATCGTGCTTTAACTTCCCCAGTGGACTCACAGTTTCACAGACTTGGCTCTGGCAACAGGCCTCAACTAACGGAGTTCCGATTCCACCCTCAGGCCTTAGTCCTCAGCTTCGATCCCAGGACATACTAATCACTGAACACTAAGCCTCGACATCCAGACTTGCTGATAAAGAGACCTCAGACACAAGCCTTGAAGTTCGGTCCCTCTGATTCACAAACCCAAGGGTCATCGGAAATCTTTCCTCTTGGCGACACGGAACTCCAACTCCAGAACCTGCTGACCTGGAGATGCCCCTTGTCCACTTTCTGCTGGCCCAACATCTGGCCACGAATGTCCCTCATCACCGTCACTAGCCTTTGAATGTGGAGTGGAGGCTTAACACCGGCCTGACTACTTCTCTCACATCATTGTGCCTGAACTGGGCCTACCCAAACCAGAAGCCTTGGATAAATAGTTCAGTGCGTGTTGCTCTCAGCGCAAGGGATAAAGCCAATGAGACCTGCATCTTGGTCATCTCCGAGGCTGAGGTACGTAGAACATTCCAACATATCAACAGCCACAAGGCAGCGGGGCCAGATGGCATCCCAGGGCAGGTCCTCAAAGTGTGTGCTGAACAGCTGGCTGGTGTGTTTACGGACATTTTTAATTTCTCCCTCTCCCAGTGTGTAGTGCCCTCCTGTTTCAAATTGTTCATCATTGTCCCTGTACCTAAGAAAACCAAGGTAGCATGTCTGAACAATTGGCACCCTGTCGCACTCACCTCAATAATAAGCAAATGTTCTGAGAGGCTGGATAAAGACTACATCTGCAGCATGCTACCACCCACAATGGACCCCCTACAATTTGCCTACTGACAGAACCAGTCTATCAATGACACCATTGTCATAGCATTACACACCATCCTCACTCATCTGGAGAAGAGGGATGCACACATTAGAATGCTGTTCCTGGTGTACAGTTCAGCATTCAAAACCATAATTCCCTCCAGACTGACAGGAAGCTCAGAGACCTCAGCCTGCACCCTGTCTTGTGCAGCTGGATCCTAGACTTCCTATCAGATAGATGACAGGTGGTAAAGATGGGCTCCCTCACCTCTGCTCCTCTGACCCTCAACACAGGTGCCCCAGGGTTGTGTTCTGAGTCCCCTTCTCTACTCCCTTTACACCCACGACTGTACTGCCACACACAGCTCCAATCTATTGGTCAAATTCGCAGATGACACAACTTTAATTGGCCTTATTTCTAGAGGTAATGAGACAGCGTAGAGAAGAGATATTGACACTCTGACACTGTGGTGCCAGGATAACAACCTCTCCCTTAATATCCAATAAACAAAAGAGCTGATTGTGGATTACAGGAGTAACAGAGACAGGCTCAGTCTAATCAACATTAATGGATCTGCAGTTGAGAGGGTGAGTAGTTTGAAGTTCCTCGACATACACATCACCGATGATCTCACCTGGACTGTACACACCGGCGCTGTGGCAAAAAAAGCACAACAGTGTCTCTTCCACCTCAGGTGACTGAAGAAGTTCAGCATGGGTCCCCAAATCCTCAAGGCCTTCTACAGGGACACCATTGAGAGCATACTGACTGGCTGTACCACTGCCTGGTATGGAAACTGTGCCAACCTTGATTGCTGGGCACTACAGTGACTGGTACAGACAGCCCAGCACATCTGAGGATGTGAACTTCCCTCCATTGAGGACACTTACAGCAGCAGGTGCAAAAAGAAGGCCTGGAAGATCATCGGGGACACCAGTCACCCAAACCATAAACTGTTTCAGCCGCTTTTGTCTAGCAAATGCTACCACAGCATTAAACCCAGGACCAAAAGGCTAAAGGACAGCTTCTTTCTACAAGCCATGAAGATTTCTAAATTCTGTGCATTGCAACAGAGTCATAACACAAAAAATTTTACTCTCTTACATTGTGGGATGAACGTAAGATTTAAATAAATTCTAATTCTGACTCCTAAATCCCGTCTCTGTACCCAAATCCATCCTTACAAACCTGCAATAAACAATTAAAAAACAACTAACTCTGAGCCGCAACTCAACCACTGTCCCAGCTCAGTGCCATCTTGAATCTCAGCGGTGGTGGTGGTATTCCAAAAGATTTGCAGCTGAAGTAGTTTTAGGTGATAAAGGTTATATTGACAGAATAGTCTGGGCAAGTAACCTTTAGTAGAAAACAGGATTAATGGTGATTAAGAGAATGGATGTTTATGATGAAGAAAGGGAGTCATTCAAGCACGTTTGCTGTGGATGGTGCTTTGAGTAAAAATAATTCGATGCTTCATATATGCCTTGAAGATGGTGAAAAGGCTTGCTGTGTCAGGAGTTGAAACACTCATTTGGTCAGCTGTTATAGCCAAGTCATTTATATGGCTGGTCCAGTTGCATTCCCTATCCACAGTAATGATGAAATGAACTATGTTAATTCCATTGAATATTAAGGGATAGTTTGGCACTCGTATCTTGGAGATGGTCAGTGCGTATCATGATGCAAATGATGGAAGCCACTTTTCCAACTTTGGTGACATGGATGGTTTCAATAGAAATGAATATTCAAAACTTGTCAGCATCCATTATGATTACTGATTTCATGATGAAAGGCAGAAAATTGATGAAACAGGTGAAAAATGGCTTCAGGAACTTCCACGTGGAACTCCTGTAGTGATGTCTGAAACAGTAAAAACTGCCTTCCTTTGTGCAGGATGTGGCTTTGACCATTGTGATCTACTTCCTTTGATACCCATGGGTTTCATTCTTACCGCACTCCTGATGCCACACTCGGTTAAGTGCCAAACCGAGTGATAAAGGCAGTAACTCCTCGGCTTTGGAATTCAGGTTCTGTGAGTTTGCTGGCAGGTGGGCTGATTCTGAAATACTTTAGCAAATTCAATTTGTCCTCCTTCCAGACTGGGCATATCTGGATAGTTTTCCATTGTTTTACACCCATGCTTGGATGGTTCTGGTGCGCAAATCTTCAGTGCTATACCAGGTTGCGTTCTGGTCTCAGAGTATTTTTGCTATCCAGTGCCATAGAGTTATGTCACACAGAGAATATGCCATTAAATCCACTGAGTTCATGGCAACTATCAAGCATCCACTGACACTTAATTAATTTAGTCCAAGTCCCCATCATAGGGTTTCCCAGACTCTACCAATTATCTATACATCAAAGATAGTTATTCTACCAGCCTGAGCCATGTTGAGAATATAGGAGCAAACCAGAGCACCTAGAAGAAATCACTGTGTGCAAATTTCACGCAGACAGTTGTAGATACTGCACCATTGGGGTCCCTTCTGGGGAAAGAATGACCTGTACAGAAGGGATGGGTTACCCCTGAACTTGCGGAGGACTAATATATTTGTGGGTAGTATTAAAAGAGCTGTTGGAGAGGGTTTAAACTAAACTGGCGGGGGATGGGAACCAAAATGATAGGTCAGAGGATGGGGCAATTTAGATGCAGCCTGTAGAGAGACTATGAGAAGGTAGGCAGTGGAAAGGGCATAAATGCAGACAATTGGATGGGTTGAAATGTGTCCATTTCAATGCAAGAGTTATCAGGAACAAGGGCAATGAACTTAAAGCATGGGTCAGCACACGTTGTAGCCATTATGGACATTTGGCTGTCACGAGGAATGGCTGCTGGATGTTCTGGGGTTTAGATGTTTTAAAAGGGACAGGGAGGGATGTAAAAGAGGTGGGGGAGTGGCATTGCTAATCAGGGATAGGATCACAGCTGCAGAAAGGAAGGATGTTGTGGAGGGATTGTCTATTAAGAGTGTGGGTGGAAGCCTGAAAAACAGGATCTCCATAGAACACCCCCCACTCCGCATAGCAACAGAGACACTGAGGAGAGGACTGGTAGACAGATTCAGATTTTGGAAAGCTGCAAAAATAACAGGGTTGTTGTCATGTGGGAACTTCTATCCCTAATATTGATGATCACCTCCTTAGTAGAAAAGGTTTAGATGCAGCAGAATTAGTTTGGCGTGTCCAAGAAGGATTGTTAACACTGTATGTAGACAAGCCGACCAGAGGAGAAGCAATACTGGATACTGGCAATAAACAGACCTCTCAGTGGCAGGCATCTTTGAAATAGTGACCGTACTCCATGACATTTATTATAACCATGGACAAGGATAGGAGCAGTCAATATGGGAATGTTTTAATTGGGGGAGATCTAATTGCAAGAGTATTAGTCGGGAATTTGGGAGCATAAATAGGGAACAGATATTTGCAGAGAAATGCACAGCAGAAATATGAAGCTTGTGTAGGAACCTCTTGCATGGGGCTCTGGATAGATTTATCCCACTGAGACAAGCAAAGGATGGCAGGATGATAAAACCATGGCTGACAAGAGAGGTGAAGAATTTAGTCTAGAGGAAAATGGAAGCATATTTAAGGTACAGAAGCAAAAATCAGATAGGCCTCTTGAGGATTATAAGATAGCCAGGAAAAAGTTTAAGAAGAGACTTAGAGCTAGAAGGGGACAAGAGAAGGTCTTGGTAAATAGAATTAAGGAAACACCAAGAATTGTGGAGAACCCGAGGATGACTAGTGTGAGAGTAGGACTACTTAGGGATAAAAGGTGAGAAAACATGCCTGTACTCAGAGGAGGTAGGGAGGTACTTAATGAATACTTTGCTTCTGTGTTTACCAGGAAAAGAGTCTTTTACAAATGTGGTCAGTCTCAAACAGGCTAATGTGCTGGGACTCATCAAGGTTAAGAAAGTGGCAGTGTTGGAGCTTCTGAAAAACATAAGAACAAGGAACAAAGTTGATGAACAGCACATGGCTCAGTTTAAGAAATAATGACTTTGTGGCTATTACAGAGACTTGTAAACATGGTTAACAAGAGTTGTTGAACATCTAGACAAGAGAGAGAAAGAAACTTACTTAGGGTTTAGGAAGAAAAGATCAGACAGGGCCCTAGAGAGTTACAAGGTAGCCAGGAGGGAGCTTAAGAATGGACTTGATGAGTTGGAGTAGGAAAAATGGAAAGGCTTTCTACATGTACATGAAGAACAGGAGAATCGCTAGAGTAAGAGTAGGACCAGTCAGGGATGAAAGAGGAGAAATGTGCTTGGCATTGGTAGGGGAGATAGTAACTGAATACTTTGCTTTAGTATTCACCACTGACATGGATCTTGTTGACTGTGAGGTCAGTGTACAACAGGCTGATATGCTGGAACATGTTGACATTAAGAAAGAGAATGTGCTGGAGGTTTTGGAACACATTAGGATACCTAAGACCCAGGGCTGAATGGGACATATCCCAGATCACTATGGGAAGCAAGAGAAGAGATTCCCAAGCCTTTGGTAATGAGCTTTGCATCTTCACTGGCTACAGGAGTAATACCAGAGGATTAGAGGGTGGCAAATATTGTTCCTTTGTTCAAGATAGGTAATAGGGATAATCTTGGGAATTATACACCAGGGAATTGTACATCAGTGGTGGGCAAACTACTGGAGAGGAATCTTTGAGACCAGATTTAAGAGCATTTGAAAAAGCATAGTCTGATTTGGGGTAGTCAATATGCTTTTATGAGGGGTAGGTCAAACCTTACAAGACTGATTGAATTCTTCAAGGAAGTGACAAAACAAATCAATGAAGATAGAGCTGTGATTATGGCATATATGAATTTTAGTAAGCCGTTTGACAAGTTTCCCCATTGCAGGCTTATTCAGAAGCTCAAGAGGAATGAGATCCAGGGAAACGGCTGTGTGAAATCAGAATTAGCTTGACAACTGAAGGCAGAGTCTAATAGCTGATAGAACGTATTCTGCCTGGAAGTTGAAGACCAGTAGTGCTCCATGGGGATCTGTTCTGCGATCCCAGCTCTTCATGATTTTTATAAGCAATGAAGTGGAAAGTTACTTTAGTAAGTTTGCAGCTAACACTTAAGTTAGTGGTATTACAGATGGTGTAGAAGTTTGTCATAGGCTACAATGGGACATTGATAGGACACAGAGCCGGGCAAACAAGTGGCAAATGGGACATTGATAGGACACAGAGCTGGGCAAACAAGTGGCAAATGGGACATTGATAGGACACAGAGTTGGGCAAACAAGTGGCAAATGGACTTTAATCTGCTAAAGTGATACACTTTAGAAGTTCGAAGTTCAAGACAGAATACAGGTTAATGGTAGGATTCCTAAAAATGTGGAGAAACAGAGAAATCTTGGGGTTCACTTCCACAAATCCCTCAAATTTGCAGCACAAGGTAAAAGGTTGGTTAAGAAGGCATATGGCATATAGGACTATTAATCAGGGGATTAAGTTCAATAGCTGTGAGGAAATGTTGCAGCTCTGTAAAAGCCTCGTAAGACCACACTTGGAATATTCTGTTGAGTTCTGGTTGCCTCATTACCAGAAAGGTGTAGAATCTTTAGAGAGGGTGCAGAGACAATTTACTAGAATACTGCCTGGATTAGACAACATGTCTTATGAGGATAGGTTGAGCAATGTAGGGCTCTTCTCTTTGGAGAGAGGTGACTTGATAGAGACATACAAGATGATAAAAGTGGACAGGAAGAGACTTTATCCCAGGGTGGAAAGACTAATGAAAAATAACGTAAGTTTCAGGTGTTTGGAGGGATACAATTTGTAGTGTTTTCTTACACAGCAAGTTATATGTGCGTGGAATGTGCTACCAGGGTTGGTAGTAGGTGCAGATACATTAGGGACATTTAAAAGACTCTTAAATAGGTACATGGAAGAAAGAAAAATGGAGGGCTTTATGGAGGGAATGGTTAAATTGATCTTGGAGTGGGTCAGAGGATTGGTGCAACATTGTGGGCTGAAGGGCCTGTACTGTGCTGTACTGTTCTCTGTTCTATGGCATAGGACATCAGTTCTAAATGCAGGTCACTGAACCAGTGAGGCAGCAACTCTATCAGCTGCACCAGCATGCCACCCCAAAGTCCTGTCCACTTTCCTTTGATAACGTGTGGAATGAATTCAATTGGCTGGAACTTATTTTTAGTGTTTCTCAGGAAAAGGTTAAGGTACATCATCCATTCAGCGCTTCTAAACCATAGCTGCATAGATGGCCTTCACTATCAGTTTGGGGAATTTTACCTAGGCCAGCCTGAAAAAGATCATGAAATAATTACCATCAATAAAACACTTTTAGTACCAGAGGAAGCAACACACTGGACTACTGTTACATCACCATCAAGAAAGCCTACCATGCTATTCCACACCTTCACTTTGGAAAGACTGATCACCTAGCTGTATCTCTACTCCCTGAGTATAGGCAGAGACTGAAGACTGCATTACCTGTAGTGAGGACCAAGAAGGTATGGACAAGGGAAGCACAGAACTGCTTTGAATCGGTGGACTAAATAGCATTCAGGGATTCATCTTTGAATCCGGATGAGTATGCTGCAGTTGTTACCAACATCATTAAAGCCTGTGTAGATGAGTGTGTGCCTATGAAAACTTGCTATACATTCCCAAAATAAAGGCTGTGGATGAACCAGGTTCATTGTCTGCTGAGGGCTAGATCTGTGGCATTTAAGTCTAGTGACCCAGGTCTGTACAAGAAAACCATGTATGACTTACAGAGGGCTACTTCAAGAGCGAAGAGACAAGTCTGAGTGAAGCTGGAGGTAACATCGGATGCACATCAACTCTGGCAGGATTCGTAGGACATTACTTCCTACAAAGCAAAATGCAATAGCATGAATGGCAGTGGTGTTTCACTACCAGATGAGCTCAACACCTTCTAGGCCCACTTTGAAAGGGAGAATATAATACAGCCGTGAAGATCCCTGGTGACCCTGTGATCTCTGCTTTGAAGGCCAATGTCAGGCTGTCTTTCAGTAGGGTGAATCCTCGCAAGGCTGCAGGCTCCAAAGGAGTACTGAAAACTTGTGCCAACTAACTGGCGGGAGTACTCAAGCACATTTTCAATCTCTCACTGCTACAGTTGGAAGTTTCCACCTGCTTCAAAAAGGCAACAATTATACCAGTGCCCAAGGAATGTAGTGTGATGCCTTAATGACTATTGCCCAGTAGCACTCACATTTACAGTGATGAAATGCTTTGAGAGATTGGTCATGGCCAGACTGAACTCTTGCCTCAGCAAGGATCTGGACCCATTGCAATTTGCCTATCGCCACAATAAGTCTACGGCAGATGCAATCTCAATGGCTCTTCACATGGCCTTAGATCACCTGGACAATACAAACACCTATGTCAGTATGCTGTTTATTTACTATAGCTCAGTATTTAACACCATCATGATCGATAAGTCACAGAACCTGGACTTCTGTACCTCCCTCTGCAATTGGATCCTTGGCTTCCTAACCAGAAGACCACAATCTGTGCGGATTGGTGATAATATCTCCTCCTCGCTGATGGTCAACACTGGTGCACCTCAGGGGTGTGTTCTTAGCCCACTGCTCTACTCTCTCTGTATTCATGACTGCATGGCTAGCCACAGCTCAAATGCCATCTATAATTTGCTGATGACACAACCATTTCTGAGAGAGCATATGGGAGTGAGATATACCAGCTAGATGATTGGAGTTGTAGTAACAGTCTTCCACTTAACATCAGTGAGACCAAAGAGCAGATTGTGAATTTTGGGACGGTTAAGATGACAGAACACAAACCAATCCTCATCAAGGTGCCAGAAGTGGAGAGAGTGAGCAATTGCAAGTTCCTGGGTGTCAAGAACTCTGAGGATCTATAAAGAAGGCAAGACAGCGACTATATTTCATTAGGAGTTTAAAGAGGTTTTGTTTGTCATTGTCAGTACCTCCAGTTGAACTCTGGCTTTTTGTGTGCTTCCCCCCTAGCTGTCAATCTATGGTTTTGTATTGCCATGTGCTCTTGTTTGTTTTCATACTCCATATTCTCATGTCCCCACTCCTGCTCTCCTCCGGCCCCTGTATTATTGAGTAGTCCATCTCTCACCTGTTTCTCATTATTACCTGTTTTGCTACCACTTGTGTCTCATTGTGCTCCACCTATCATCTGCCTCTCTGTTCATTGCTCAGTGTATTTTAGTCCTGTGTTTTCACCTGTTTGTTGCCAGATTGTGTCAGTGGATTTTCCTGAGCCTTTCCAGTATTTGTATCTGAACTCTCTCCGTCTGAATATTGACTCTGCCTGTTTCCCGATTCTGGAATTTTTGGATATCTCTGGAATTTTTTTTATCTTCGCCTGAACTTTGAAGCTGACTTTGTTGCCCCCATCCCCTGGATTTGCTACTCAGTAAATATCATAGTGTGCATGGTCTACAATTGGGTCCTTGCTTCAGCGTCCTGATAGTCACTATAAAAAAACTCAAAAATCACGGAGAGCATTCTGACAGGACTGCATCACTGTGTGGCATTTTGGGAGGGAGGGGGAGGGCTACTGCACAGGACCAAAATAAGCTACAGAAAGTTGTAAAATAAATTGGCTGCATCTTGGGTACTAACCTCCATATTATCCAAGACATCTTCAAGGAGCGTCTGAAAGGCAGCGTCCATTAGTAAAGACCCCATCACACAGGACATGCCCTCTTCTCATTGTTACTGTCAAGAAGGAGGTACAGAAGCCTGAAGGCACACACTCAGTGATTCAGAAACAGCTTCTTCCCCTCTGCTATCCGATTCCTAAATCGACATTGAGCCCATGAACACCTTTTTTTTGTATTATTTCTGTTTTGCACTATTTTTAATCTAACTATTTAATACATATATATAGAAATATATTTACTTCAATTGATTTACTTATTTATTTCTTCTCTTTCTATATTATCATGTTTGCATTGTACTGCTGCTGCTAAGTAAAGAAATTTCATGACACATGCCAGTGTTAACAAACCTGATCCTGAAATAACTCAACTTCTCTCACCGTAGATGCTGTAGGCATTGAGGATGGGGATTATTTTCAATCAACTGTTTTATTGACCACCATTCTTTATAATTAGACATGGCAGGCCACAAACATGTAATGATTTGGCCTGATGGATGTGGGAACTCAAAGCTCTATCTACTGCATGCTACTTTTGTCATCTGGCACAAATACATAGCTCTGTGGTACGAGGCAACAAACAAAATATTAGAAGGAGTCGGCAGGTCAGTCAGCATGTATTAAGGCCAGAAACATTGGCTGTTCATTCCCCTCCGTAAATGCTGCCTGACTTGCTGACCACCTCCAGCACTTTGTGTGTTGCCCTGGATTTCCAACATCTTGAGTCTGTAGTACAGTTTTGACAATTGCTACTTCATTGTTAGGTTAACCCAGTGCTCAAACCTCATGCCTCTCTGCATTTCTCATTGAACTAGGATCATCTCCTTGCTAGATCGTAAAAGTAAAGAAGTGATCTTCTGAACCATAAGATGAAATACATTGTTGCTTCTGCTTGATAGTACAAAGCTTTCACAGATGCAAAGTCCTGTGCCACCCCATATGGCACCACTGTAGTATTATGGAGCTTTGCTTCAGTGAGGAATGAGATTTTCTCTCCATAAGGACTATGTGGTGATCCAGTGTTGCTCTAGATGGATGCATCCTTCACAGATGAACTTGTGAGATGGTAAAGGGATTGATCAATTCCAATGTCCATGTAATGATACTTTTGAAACCCTTTCCGAAGATCTAGAATAGCTAAATGCAGTCTGTTGATTGGAATCTTAATTAATGAAACAAGATATTTATGAGGATATACCAGTAATTTTCATGATGTCTTGTACTTCTCTAGATGTCTCCTAATCTTTCATTTTTTCCTCAGTGTCTATTTTTCCAGTTTCAATCTGTTATATTAAGGCACTTTGGAAACTTGCTTAGTGGCCATTCCACCAATGATGTTTAGGACAGCAATGAAGGTCCTCCATCTCTATCTGTCCTTGGCTATCAAAACCAGTTTTGCTCTTGGTCTTGGCAGTGCTCAGAGCTTCCTTCATCATGCCAGCTTCCTCTGTTTTCACTGCTGTCAGCCATCCACATCCTAGGTGGAGATTCAGGAATAACTTCACACACAGACATAGAAGGATTCTTCATTGCTGTTTCCATAACAATTTTGTTCAAAAGTAATTCCTTGCAGACTGAGATGCCGTCAATGTGTTCTTTTGTTATTTTCAAACAAAACAACTGCTAACTAATCCTGCCAGGATTGTGTGCATCGATATCATGAGTTTTCATGTGGCCTCTACTACATCCAACTTGGCAGAATATCCCTCAATGTTAAAGCATCTCGAGATTATTCACTGGTAGTCTGAATAGGCATATTGTCAATAAAACTGTTGAAGTGAGGATTAAAGGCTTTAACCCAGGGGTTCCCAGCCTTTTTTAATGCTTCCTGACCATTAAGCAAGGTCCTCAGGTTGAAAACCTCTGCTTTAGTATCTGCTACTCATAAACACAGTTGAATTAGATGTTTATTGACACCTTGCTGTGGAAGGAATGATATTAGTCTCTCCCTTGTTAGTGAGAGAGAACGAGAGCCTGTGGGATGTTGAAATGTTGGAGTGAACAGTTTGTTTTTGATGTATGGTAGGCCATGGTCTCTCATTGGAGTTTTGCTGGTTCTTACACGCTGAGTGGTGGGAATGCTGATGCTTTATCCAAGAATAAGTGGGGAGAGGGGGAGTGGGAGGATAGATGCTGTTTGCTGCTGCATGTGCATGGGTGAGGGGAAGAGGCTTTGGGATTGTACTTTTTTCTCTGTCATTCATTCTTTGGGGTTTCTTCTCTTTCAAGGATGTCTGCGGAGAGTGAGAATTTCAGGTTGTATATTGTATATATTCTCTTATATTAAATGGAACCTTTAAACCATTGAACCTGATGGGCTTCCACAATAGAGCGTGGGGCAAAAAGAATGAGGCATATCCTTTGTTGGCTCTGCTGGTGCATGTAGTATGAATGCACGGAAGATTGCAAATGGGTCACTATCTCTTTGGCTCTCATTGAATCTGTCACAGTGTCCCAGCATTCTATCATATACTGACACCCTCCAAGAAAGTCTGCTGATGCCATGATTTGTTGTAAGGTTGTGGCCCAGGCTTCCTCTGTAAGTCTTTGGCCATCACCAATAAAATGTCCCATTGGAAAAGTCTGCTGTCCGACCAAGGGACAACACAGTTTCCTGAAGCTTATTGTAATTTTTCACTTTATAATTTCATTTCATGATTTCAACATCTCTGTGAGATATTGGTTGTAAAAACAGGAAGTAGTATTTTAATCAAGTAATTTAAATATAATTCACAGGATTTAGTCAATATAAATTGATATTTTATGAGAATTGTTGATGTGAAAATAATGCATTTCAACTGTAAATGTCTTACTGATACTTCCCTGTGATTTAGCACCATGCATTTTGACAGAAGAAGATTTTACAAGTAAAGGTGTAGTATTAAAATGGAAATTCCAAACAAGAATAGATGTGAAAGACGGGGATGTTTTAGAATTCAGATGCCGTGAAGGATTTGAAATTGAACAACCAGCAAGGAGATACTGCCATAATGGACATTTGGAAGTTCCCAGGTGCATTAGCAGTAAGTGAAACTGATCAATGTAAATAAAACTGAACTGCCTTTTAGCTTTTTATTTAACCACTATCTCAACAAATAACTTAATTTTGCATTATTTGTTAAAGAAAACAATAGAGGAATTTTGCAGCTGAAAATAACCCCTGTAAGTGAGAGACAGGTATCTTTGAGAAAGAGGTGCTTAGAACAATGTTTCCCATGATTTCCATTTAAGATATTGTGGATAACAGCAAACAACAAAAAAAAGCCATTAGGATTTTCAGAATGGATTTTGAATAAGTGAATGAACTTCAGTTAAATGTAGTACACCATAAACTCAGGGTTGGTAGGTTAATTGGCTACTGTAAATTACCCTGATGTGATAGGATATTCAGGATGAAGTTGATAGTCATGTGTGAGATGATAGGTTATAGGGAGTTAAACAAGGGTATCAGCTAGTTATCTGAGTACAATAAAAGAATGCAAGTTTATTCCTTACTGGATAGGATGGGGCGGGTGAATCCTTCCTCAGGGAAAGAGAAATCTCAAGTGTGACTTAATAAAGATGTTTTGCTAAAATGGAGACCGTTTGCTTCAGCAAGCAAACTAAAGCAGTGGTCATCAATGTGATTGTTGCAAAATAAAAATGACTTTGAAAGTGTTTACCCACAGAGCGTTGCAAATGTGGAGTTCACTTTTAGGTGAATAGCTCAAGAATCTGAACAACAGTTGACAAAAAAGAGAATAGAGGATCGTGTTAAAGCAGATTAAAGCAGATAAACTGCTTTAAAGCCGATTAACTGTGGAAGAAGCTTATTACCTGCCACGTAAGCAGAGCTATCGACAGTTTAGACTTGATGCCCAATTCCATGCTGAATTTTCCGTGTCATGTATTTACAGAGGGGTAGAAATGAAGATCAAAGAAGTTGTGTAGAACACATAAAATTTAGTGAGACCACATTTGGAAGTCTTAAAAACAGTCTGAGTTTAAAAGATCCTATTGCTGAACATCCATATTTCAGCAACACTGCAAACATTATTTGCCATTTAGTTCCAGTATGTCATCTGAAGTGCAGTATGGGCATTTTACTGTAGCGCTGCTCAAATGACAGGAAAAGGTTTGGACACATTGTTGTATTCATCGGCCATAAATACATTAATCTTGATGTTAGTTTGTAAGCATCACTGTTTAAGATCAGCACTCCCAAAACGGAGCACAATATTGCATTTAATACATACATATAGCACTTGTGGAAGATTGTGTGTTGTGAAAAGGACTTATCCATCTAGTTAAAGAGATCATTGATCTTTTGGTTAGTTTCTGATTGATTTATAATGAGTGCTTTTTATGCTTGATGCTTATAAACTGCTTTGAAATTGACAAAGTCCACAGGCCACAGTTGCGCAGGAGCTGGTGGGCTGTGTCTTGACATCAGCAATAACTATATATAGTTATAACAGACCTATGTACATACAGGCATTCCTCTTGGAGTGCACCATAAATAAATATATAAATACAAGACATCCTACTCAAAGAAGAAAAAGGTGAAAGGGTAAATGTACTCTCACTAGAAAGCTACAAGGAACAATTTTCCTGTGTACATTTTAGTGAAGAACAATGTGTTCAATGTGCGATTCTGTAAGTGGTTCTCAATGAGATGTGCTCCATGCATCGACCAAAGTCATTAACATCATTGTTGCCAAAACCATTAAAGCTACTTTCTGTCTGCATGGATTAATTACACAACACAATCTATAGATGTTGTTAAGAGAATGTAGTCGTACTAGAAAAGATGAAAAAACTATTTACTAAAATGGCAATGGAACTGAGCCAGCAGATCTATCAGGAAATGCCGATTCTCTGGAAAAAATGTCTCAGATAGGAGCTGATAGCTTCAGGTTTATACATTAAAGATATAAAGGCTAGTTCATCCAGCTAATGCGGCCAGAACTAGAGACCTGAAAAATGAATCATTTATAACTGTGATCCAGTAGAGATCAAAAGGTGAATGTCACTAGCTTGAAAGTAGTTTTTAATTTAGAACTAGGTAACAGGAGAAATGGTGGAGCAAAGAGTAATGATGCACTGAGGTTACAAATGGGAGAAAGGAATGGAAGCTTTTATTCAGGAGGTTATAATGAGTTATTTGTTTACACTACACAAGAGAAAACATATTAAACATTGGTATATTGGGCTAAACATCCTGTTTCTATGCTGTAAATAAGATGTAACTCATTGTCATTGACACACTTTTGAACATAAGTATTATTTTGAATGTAACAAATTTCTTTATTGAATCTATGATATTACATTTCTACATTTGTTGACATTAAGCGAGTGCATCGAAGTTATCATATTAAAAGTAATAAGTCACAAAGGAGAAGATTTTTATTGGAGCATTGGTACCTGTTATTATTATTGGCTGTTGAGTTTCCCGCATTTTCTAAAGCTTCCTGGATTTAATATTTAATAATAGTACTTTTGAATTCTTTTGCTTTTAATGTTTAACTTTTAGTACCATCTTTAAAATGTCTTTTTTTCTGCAGATGAGAGGAGTGAATGCAGACCTTTAGAATATTTTGCTTGCCAATCATGTGCAATTGACGAAATCTGTATTGAATATAATTCAAAAAGGGTATCAATAACAAGACCAGGTAATTCTTTTCCCCAATGTCCCTTCTAGTAAAGTACAGCAATTTATTCAGGTGTGCAATAATAATGCATAAATATTAAATGGGAAATATCTGTGGCACCTTGTCTAGTCTGGAGCAACCTTGTTGCAACTGTCAGACAGCAAAGCAAGGATGAACCTGCAGACCAGCAGCTGAACACGTCTCCCATCTTAACTTCCATTTGTTAAGCTATATTTCTGTAGTCATAAGTTAAACTACATAAAAAAATTAAAGAATCTTAAATGCCTCAAAGTTAAAAATCGGTGACTCTCAATACCTCTTCAGAAATTTAACAAAGGGGGTTGTAATGATCTCTTCATCTTTCCAAGCATCTGGGAGTGGATAAGAATATGATTTCCATCTGCTTATATCTTCTTAGTGAGAACACATCTCAATTTACCACAAGGAGCTATTTTTCATATATATCCAGAGATTACCTTTTGGTATTTAAACACAAAGTACACTGCAGATGCTGTGGTCAAATCAAGATGTACAAACAAGCTGGATGAACTCAGCAGGTCGGGCAGCATCTGTTGAAAGGAGCAGTCAGCGTTTCGGGTCGAGACCCTTCGTCAGGGCTTAATTGATTTTGGGGAAAAAATGTTATTTATTGCTTGTTAGTTATTGCAGTTTTTGTTTTGTAGAAATAAAGGAATTTATTTTGATTTTATGCATATTTTCTATTCTCTCTGATTTATCTGTAAATATCTTGTTTTAATACATAGATCAGAGCACAATTTTATTAGATGGCCGCAGAAGAGAGAGCAATGCTTTGTTCTCAGTGAAGACTAGCAGAGTACTGAGAGGAAGCACTTTGAAGTTTTTTATAAAAGAATCCAGCAATGCAAAAATGAAAGTAATATTTGGCACAGAGCCTCAAAGCATACTGTATGAACAACCTGCAGTAGGAGAGTACTGCTTTCCATTCTCCTTAAGTAATACAGTAAGTATACACATATGCACTTCCCTCTATATAGCATCATAGCCTTTAGGAAAGCTATGAATTGAGATTTCAGAAAGTAATTACATTAACTTTCACAGTACATTATCCTCCAGAATAATTTTGTAAGGATACTGATCTGTACTTCCCTTTATAACCTCACTGCCTTTGAGATTGTGGTACCTGGAAAATGCAGAAATACTTCTATTCTGTCCTCTGGTGAAGTGTATGTGCCTGCATAAGAGCCTCTTAAATGTCCCTAATGTATCTGCCTTTACCACTAAACCTGGCTTGCAGTCCACACATCTACCATTCTCTGTGAAAAACTTAATTGCTGGAGCATCACAGGCACACAGAACTATATAAACAATATTTTAAAGAAAAACATAACTTATACAGAAAACATAAATAATAGACAATATTTACAAGAAAAAAATATTGCAATTGCAACAGAAAAACAAAGTCCATTTTAGTGCAAAGTGTTTAAAGTGGTCACAGTCAATAAACTGAAGTGACTATGATTTTGTCGGTTGGCTCAAGTACCAAATGCTTAATGGGAACTAGTAGTTCTTGAACCTAGTGATATAGGCCTTCAGGCTTCTGTACTTCCTGCCCAAATGGTAGCTATGAAAAGATGGCAGGGCCCAGTTAATAGATCTCTTTGATGATGGATGTTTTCTTCCTGAGATGCTGCCTCCTGTAGGTAGTACTGATGGTGGGGAGGAATGTGCCTGTGATGTATTGGGCAGAGTTCACTATTCTCTTCAGTTGCTTATCTTCCTGCACATCTGAATTGCAAAGGGTAGATGGGTTATTTTTCAGATGGAGGGCTGCAGCTTGTGGAGAGGTGTGGGGGTGGGGGGGGCAGCTGGTTCATCATTTATACCAGTAATTTGTTTGAATGCATTAGGTATACTATCTGCATCTTTTCTGGTGATAGAAAACTGGGAAGTATGTAGGTTGTTAAGAGAATGCAGAAAAGCTTCAAAAGAAAATGGACAAGATATATGAATAGCAAAGTAATGGAAGACAGGATATTGTGCAAAAAAACAGAAGGGTGGATATGTCTTTAAATGCTGAGAGATGGAAATTGTGTAATGTCCTAGCCTTTAATGTGCAAAGAACTGAGAAGAGGAGTAAAGATGTATTTCTGAAGGTATTACTGGATTGAGTCCTCGGATGATGCAGTTGAATATGAGAGGAGATTTAACAGACTGAGATGGTACTCTTGGTTGTCTAGAAGAAAGAGAGGGGACCTCATTGAACCATTCATTGTTCTTTCAGGTCTTGACAGAGTAGTTGCAAAGATAATATTTCCCTTGGCTTGAGTGTACAGACCCAGGGATCCCTATATCAAAATAAGGAGATGGACATTCAGGACTAAGATCAGAATTTTTTTCCCCACCCATGTAGGGAATTTTCAACAATCTTTTACCTCAAGGAGGCTGTCAAGCTCAGTGACTGAAACCATTCAAGACAGATCAAACAGATTTTCTTGGGCACAAGTGAATCAGCGATACAGGATTAGTACAGTAAAGGGTGCTGTGGGAAAAGATCAACTCTTAGCAGATGGGGGAAGGCTTAATGACAGAGTCCAGCATCTGTTTTTAACTGTTTTCTCAAGATGTCTTCATTCTTATCTTAAAAGGATTTTGTTTCCAGCTTGAGTCCATTATTCTTCATACATTATTTAGAAGACTACTCATTGGGCATAATCCACACTCAGTTGTGAGAGAGAAAGCTCTTGGGTGCTTATTTGGTGACAACTGCTGGATTTGACATTACTGTTATTTTAATTAGGATGCTGGGTTTGTTGATTCTTGTACATGGGCAAAAAGAAGTTAATTTCACTACTCAAACAAAAGGTGCACAGGAATTCACTGTGTCCTAGCCAGTGTACAACTCTCAGCAAACAGCACTGAAATAGTTAATCTGGTCAGGCATATCTTTTCAATTGGTGGGGTTTGGCTGAGCAGAAATCAGTTGCCACATTTGTCTGCATAAATTACATAACTGGCTGCACAGATATCTGGTTTACCTCAAGGGCATACATTCAATAAAGTGCATCTCTCCCTGACCCCCACATACATTACCTGATGAAGGGTTTCGGCTCGAAACGTTGTCACTACCTCCTCCCATAGATGCTGTCTGGCCTGCTGAGTTCTGCCAGCATTTTGTGTTTTTTGTATATGTTTTGGAAGAGTCGTTTGATGTACATTTATAATTTTTGTCTTATAGGTCACTTTCAATGTTACATTCACTCAAAGTTTCAGGATTAGATTTGATGAAAAGAGTCAATATCAAAGCTAAAAATTTGAAAGTTGAAATGGTAAGTGAGCATATTGACAAAAAATATATTTTTTTCTGGTACAAAATAACTTTCTATGAAAGTCAAAATCAATACTTGATTACCAAAATTGACTTGTTCTTAAGACCATAGTACCTTTAGACATAGGAGCAAAATTAGGCCATTCAGTCCATCAAGTCTGCTCCATTATTCGGTCATGGCTGATTTATTATCATTCTCAACCCCATTCTCCTGCTTTCTCCACATTACCTTTGATATCCTTACTCATCAAGAACCTATCAATCTCCCATTAAGTACACCCAATGACTTGGCCTCCAGAGTCATCTGTGGCAATGAACTCCATAGATTCACGAACCTCTAGCGAAAGAAGTTCCACCTTATCACTGTTCTAAAAGGATGTCTTTGTATTCTGAGGCTGCGTCCTCTGGTTCTAGACTCCCCTGCCATTGGAAGGACCCTCTCCATGTCCACTCTATCTCGGCCTTTCAATATTTGATAGGTTTCAATGAGATCCCTATTTATTCTTCTAAACTCCAGCAAGTGTAGGCCCAGAGCAATCAAACATTCTTCATACAAGTATTATTATATCTTAATATAATAGATTCTGTAGGCAATACATACTGCATCCAACATATTCTCATGTGAGAAGGTGGTTATTTGGAGCATGGAAAGAGTGCCAGTTGATAAGCACTGAATTTCTTTAGTGGGCTGGAGCTCCACCATGTGAGGTGTCACACTTCAGGTGCAAGGTGAGAACAAAATGAAAATCAAATTTATTATTACTGACATAACATGAAATTTGATGTTTTGCAGCAGAAAAGTCCAAAAGCATAAAAATATATAAATTAGAAAAATAAATAAATAATGCAAAATAAGGACTAACAAGGTACTGCTTATGGACAATTCAGAAATCTAATAGAGGAGAAGAAGTAGCTGTCTCTAAATCACCGTGTGTCTTCCGGCTTCTGTACCTATTATCTGATGGTATTAATGAAAAGAAGGCGTGTCCTCAACAGTGAGGGTACTTACTGATAGATGCTACCTTCTTGAGGAATTACCTTTTGCAAATTACTTCATGGTGGGCAGGGCTGTGCCCAGGATGGAGTAGCTGAGTCAATAATCTCAGCAGCCTCTTAAAATCCTGCTCATTCGAGACTATACCAGGCAGTGTCTCCACCACGCATCTAGTAATTTGTGAGAATGTTTGGTGATGTACTACATATCCTCAAAGCCTTAATAAAGTAAAGCTGCTGATGTGCCTAATTCATGATTGCATTGATGCATTGGGCCCAAGATAAATCCCTTGAGATGTTGACATCCAGAAACTTCAAACTGCTCACCCATGCCACCATTGAGCCATCAATGAGAATTGTATGTGTGTTCCCCTGAATTTCCCTTGCTGAAGTCCACAATTAGATCACTGGTCTTGCAAATGTTGAGTGTGATGTTGTTGTATTAACACTACTCAACCAGCCGATCTACCCAACTCCTGTAAGCCTCTTCTTTACCATCTGAGATTCTACAGACAGTGGTATCATAGGTGAATTTATAGATGGCATTTGAACTATGACTCATGAGTAGAGCATGGACTAAGCACACATCCTTGAGATGTCTGTGTGACATGCTGCATTTGGGAAAATAATCAAGGGTATTACTTTCACAATGAATAATAAAACCCTGGGGAGTGTTGTAGAAGAGAAGGACTGAGACATAGAAGTACACGGTTCCCTGAAAGTGGAGTCACAGATAGGCAGGGTAATGAAGACTTTTGGCATGGAAGCCTTTGTCAGTTAAGGCTTTGAGTATAGAAGTTGGGTTGTTACATTGATTTTGGATTTCAGTTTTGGTCACCCTATTATAGGAAAGATGCCATGAAGCTGGTTAGAGTGCATAGGTGATTTACAAGGATGTTGCTAGAACTCGAGGAACTGAGTTTTGGAGAGAGGTTAAGATGGCTGGGACTTTTTTTCATTTAGAACCTAGGGGAAATGAAGGGTGACCTTGTAGAGCTGTGTAAAATCACAAAGAGCAGAGCTGGAATCAACGTGCACAACCTTTTTCCCAGGGTGGGAGAATTAAGAGCCAGAGAGCATGAGATAGGAAGGGAGAAATTTAACAGGAACCTGAAGGACAACTTGTATAGCAGAGGATGATCAGTAAATGGAGTGAACTGACAGAAGTGGTAGATGCAGTTGCATTAAAAGAGACCTGGACAGGAGAGGTGTATATGAGGCAAATTCAGACAAATGGGACTAGTTTGGGTGAGAATCTTGTTTACCATGGACCAGTTGGACCATAGGGCTTGTTTGCAAACTGTGTGACTCTTTGAATCTACATAGCCAGATCAAGGGTATTTAAGGAGGTTTGAGCGAGTCACTGGAGTTCTAATGCTAAAGCACACTCCACAATTCAAATCCCAACCACAGTAACAGTAAGGCTAGATTTTACTTTTCCATTCCCTTTTCTCAACAGATCAGCTAGGCTATTGCTACAGCACTTGTGACTCAATGTGTCTATTTCTTTACCATGTATTTATTGACCAGTGTAGACCACAGCATTTTGGGGTGGGTGGGGGGGGGGGGGAAGCAGCCAGATGTCTTGGTACAGATTGGTACCAATGTCATAGGAAGGAAAACAAAGAAGCCCTGAAGAGAAATTTTAGAGAGCTAGGCAGAAAGCTGAGAAGCAGGACCTCCAGGGTAGTAATTCCTGGATTGCTACCTGTGCCACACACCAATAAGGGTAGAAACAGGTAGATTTAGCAGATAAATGATGGCTGAGAAGCTGGTGCAGGAGGAGGGCTTCAGGTTCTTGGATCAGTGGGATATCTTCTGGGGGAGGTACGACCTGTACAATAGTGAAGGGTTGCACCGGAACCCAAGAGGGAGGGACCAATATTCTCACAGGCAGGTTAGTTAGAGCTGTTGGGGAGGGTTTAAACTAAATTGGCAGGGAGGTGGGAAGTGGAGTGAAGGGATTCAGGATAGGACGGATGGTAAAAAAGCTAAGCTGGCGTGCAGTCAGACTGTTAAGAAGGACAGGCAGATGACAGGACAAAATTGCAGCCAGCAAGGTGAGTATTAGGAATGCAAAATCAAAAAGGTACCAAATACAGTATCAAAAGTGTTATATCTCAATGCACAGAGTATAATTAATAAGGTGAATAATCTTGTTGCACTTTTACAAATTGTTGGGTATGATGCTGTGGCCATCATTGAATCGTGCCTGAAGGATGGTTGTAGTGGGAGCTAAACATCCAAGGTTACACATTGTATCAGAGGGATAGGAAGGAAGGCAGAGGGGGTGTGATGGCTCTACTGGTAAAGAATGGCATCAAATCAGTAGAAAGCTGTGACATGGGATCAGAAGATGTTGAATCCTTGTGGGTTGAGTTAAGAAACTACAAGGGTAAAAGGTCGCTGATGGCAGTTATATACAGGCCTCCAAACAGTAGCTGGGATATGGACCACAGATTACAGTGGGAAATAGAAAAGGCATGTCAAATAGGGAGGGACCAATATTCTCACAGGCAGGTTTGTTAGAGCTGTTGGGGAGGGTTTCAACTAAATTGGCAGGGAGGTGGGGAGTGCAGTGAAGGGATTCAGGATAAGACGGACGGATAGGCGTGGGAAATAGAAAAGGGGATCTGATTGAAACATATAAGATTATTAAGGGATTGGACACGATGGAGGCAGGAAGCATGTTCCCGATGATGGGTAAGTCCAGAGCTAGAGGCCACAGTTTAAGAATAAGGGGTAGGCCATTTAGAACAGAGATGCGGAAAAACTTTTTCACCCAGAGAGTGGTGGATATGTGGAATGCTCTGTCCCAGAAGGCAATGGAGACCAAGTCTCTGGATGCTTTCAAGAGAGAGTTAGATAGAGCTCTTATAGATAGTGGGGTCAAGGGATATGGGGAGAGGGCAGGAACGGGGTACTGATTGTGTATGATCAACCATGATCACAGTGAATGGCGGTGCTGGCTAGAAGGGCTGAATGGCCTACTCCTGCACCTACTGTCTATTGTCTATTGTCAAAAGGGCAATGTTATGATAGTCATGGGAGATTTTAGCACCCAGGTAGATTGGGGAAATTACGTTGGTAATAGATCTCAAGCGACTGAATTTGTTGAATGCCTATGAGATGGCTTTTTAAAACAGTTTGTCTTTGAGCCTACTAGGGGATCAGCTATACTGGATTGGGTGTTATGTAATGAACCAGAGACAATTAGGGAGCTTAAGGTAAAAAAAACCCGTTAGGAGCCAGTGATCGCAAGATGATTGAGTTCATCTTGAAATTTGATAGGGAAAAAGTAAAACCTAACATAGCAGTATTTCAGACGAGTAAAGTAAATTACAATGGTATGAGAGAGGAGTTGGTCAAAATAAACTGGAAGGAGATGTTAGCAAGAAAGACAGCAGAGCAGCAATGGTGTGAGTTTCTGGGAAAAATGAGGAAGGTGCAGGATAGATGTATTCAGAAAACAAAGAAATACTCGCATGGGAAAATAATATACCCATGGCTGGCAAGTGAAGTCAAAGCTAATGTAAAAGCAAAAGAGAGGGCCTACAACAAAGCAAAAATTAGCACTAAAATAAATGATTGGGAATCTTTTAAAAACCTACAGAAAAAAACTTAAAGGATCATTGGGGGGAGTATTAAATAGGAAAACAAACTAGCAAACAATATCAAAGTTAAATAGAAAAAGCTTTTCCAAGTATATAAAAAATAAAAGAGAGATGAGAGTGGATATAAGACCACTAGAAAGTGATGCCAGAGAAATAATAATGGTGGATTGAAATAATAATGAGTATTATTAAATAACTAAATGAGCACAGTATTTTGCATCAGTCTTCACTGTGGAAGACACTAGCAGTGAGCCAGGTGTTGAAGGGTGCAATTAGATTAGATTAGATTCAACTTTATTGTCATTGTGCCAAGTACAGATACAAAGCCAATGAAATGCAGTTGGCATCTAACCAGAAATGCAAAGAATAGTGTTATTGACAAAATAACTGCGAATAAAAAGTAAGTGCTACAGCACACAAATATAAAAGTACTGAGACAGTACAATATGGGTGCAATACTGCTTAGTGCTGTAAGGGAAGAGAAGTGAGTACAGTTACTATTACAAGGGAGAAGGAGCTCAAAAGGCTGAAAGACCTAAATGTACATAAGTCACCCAGACCAGATGAGCTGCACCCAAGGGGTCTGAAAAAGGTAGTGGCAGTAGTAATGATCTTTCAAGAATTATTAGACTCTGGCATGGTGCCAGAGGACTTGGAAAATTGCAACTGTCACTCGACTCTTTAACAAAAGAGGCAGGCAGCAGAAATGAAATTACAGACCAGATGGCCTGACTTCAGTGGATGGGAAGATGTTGAAGCAATTGTTAAGGATGAGGTTATGGACTACTTGGTGACCCGGGACAAAACAGCATGGTTCCCTTAAGTGAAAATTTTGTCTGATGAACCTGTTGGAATTCCTTGAGGAGATAACAAGTAGATTAGGGAAAGGGGATGCAGTAGATGTTCTAATTTTGAATTTTCAGAAGGCCTTTGGCAAGGTGCCATACATAAGGGTGCTTACTAAGTTAAGAGCCCATGCTATTACAGGAAAATAACTAGCATTGTTAGAGAATTGGTTGATTGGTAGGAGGCAGTGAGTGGCAATAAAAGGATCCTTTTCTGGTTGGCTGGTCATGACTAAATGTGTTCTGCAGGGGTTGGTGTTGTTACTGCTTCTTTTTATGCTGCATATCAATGATTTAGATGAATAAATGTTTTTGTTGCCAAGTTTGCAGATGATGTGAAGATTGGTGGAGGGGTTGGTAGTGGTGAGGAAACAAAAAGGCTGCTGTAGGACTTAGACAGATTAGGAGAATGGGCAAGAAAGTGGCAAATGAAATACAATGTTAGAAAATGCATGGTCATGCAATTTGGTAGAAGAAATAAATGTCCAGACTATTTTCTAAACAGGAAGAAAATCCAAAAATCTGAGATACAAAGGGACTTGGGAGTCCTTGTGCAGAATACCCTGAAGGTTAACCTGCAGGTGGAGTCAGTGGTGAGGAAGGTAAATGTAATGTTAGCATTCACTTAAAGGGGTCTAGAATACAAGAGCAGGGATGTGATGCTGAGGCTTTATCAGGCACTGGTGAGGCCTCACCTTGAGCATTGTGAACAGTTTCGGGCTCCTCATCTAAGAAAAGATGTGCTGGCATTGGAGAGGATTCAGGAGAGGCCCACAAGGATGATTCTGGGGATGAAAGGGTTATCATATGAGGAATGGCTCTGGGACTGTACTCACTGGAATTTAGAAAGATGGGGGGGATCTCATTGAAACCTTTTGAATGTTGAAAAGCCTAGGTAGAGTAAACACAAAGTACACTGCAGATGCTGTTGTCAAATCAAGACTTACAAACAAGCTGGATGAACTCAGCAGGTCGGGCAGCATCCGTTGAAAGGAGCAGTCAACGTCTTGACCCGAAACGTTGACCGCTCCTTTCAACGGATGCTGCCCGACCTGCTGAGTTCATCCAGCTTGTTTGTACATCTAGATAGAGTAGATGTTTTCCATGGTGGAGGAGTCTAGGACAAGAGGGCACAAACTCAGGATAGAGGGGCATCTATTTAAAACAGAGATGTGAAGAAATTTCTTTAGCCAAAAGGTGGTGAATTTGTGGAATTTTGTTACTACAGGTAGCTGTGGAGGTCAGTTTGTTGGGTGTATGTAAGGTGGAGATTGATAAGTTCTTGACTGGTCACAGCATCAAAGGTTACGGGGAAAAGCCAGGGAGTGGGGCTGAGGAGGGGAGAAATAGGATTGGCCATGATTGAATGTCGTAGCAGACTCAGTGGGCCAAATGGCCTAGTTCTGCTCCTGTGTCTTATGGCTATATGGCTTCCTGCTGAATATTTCCCACAGTTGCATATAAATGTCAGAATTGTTCAGTCTCTTTTTCCTGTCTCCTGTCACTTATGGTGCAACACCATGGAATACTTGGTAAAAATCAGTTGTGCACTGAGGACAGCAGTCTGAATGGCTGACTACTGTCCTGATTTTAAAATACAGCAAATTTTAAATATGAACGTTAAATTAAAGTACCCTTGTACCACACAAATCACAGTTATCTTAAATGCTGTTGCCTGTTTTGTATTTTTGCATTCTCTTCTTTAATGCACAAATGATAAATAATCTTTAGTATGTGTTTCCATCAATAACAGCTGCAAGATGTGTTGTTACAAACTTCAAGAAATGACGACTGACCGCTCCCAAGTTTTAAAGATTTGATTACTGAATAACGGATATTAATAGGATAGATCATTACACGTCTATTAATTCTGAAGCAAAGTATGAATTATGCTGGAACATCTGGAGAATGTTTCTTGAAAATTCATTTGAATTTAGGAAATATTAGAATTTTCGAAGACGTTACTTTCCTTTTATGGATTGCCTTAATTATCATTAATGGAAACAATCTTTTAAAAGATGAGACAAGCTTAAATTAATCAAGTTACTTTTCAGACTTCCTTTCTCTGTTGTCAACTATATTGTGTAACTATAGAAAAGCAACTAGTGCATATTGTGTATTCATTTCTTTGTATCAGGAATGGATGAACAGGCTCATTTAATATATGATGAAACTTTAATTATAATGCATGAAAATATTGTTGGCCATATAATTTATTGCAGTACAATTAGTTACAAATTTTATTAATACTTAATTAAAGGTTTTATGCTGTTCCTCTGTTTCTGTAACTTGTTTTACAGTAATGAAACTTCTGTATGCCCTGGTTTTAGTGTAACTGCAAATTAAACACATCTTAAAATTTAGCAATACTGTATATGTCTGTTTTAATGAGAACTGTAATCACACCAAGATTAGAGCCTTATATTTGGTAATCTTTATCTTGAGGGTTGAAACTTTGGAAAAAAAAATCATTGTCCTTGTTTCAGCATGGTCTGGTCAGAAACATTATTAAAATTCCCTTGTGATATACTTAACATACTTAAACATTCCAATTAACGGAAACATTGTTAAAAAGGTTGCAGATCAAACAATATATTTACAATAAGCCTTAGTAATAGTGGAAGGAGAAAATTCTGTCATGATGGAGAGATTTTGTGAGACAGTTTCATTAGTTGACAGTAAGGGCCCTGACTTACAAATGCATGACAAGTGCTGAAAATAGGACTGAGCAAGTGGCCAGAATTAGCGAGATGCACAAACCATGGACGTCATATGTAACAGAAGGGAATAAAGAGATTTAAAAATCAATTGAAGCTTTTAAAAACAGATATGTCAACATCATCATCAGTCAGGTGATGGGTGAACTAGACTTGACACTATATGGAAGGACAGGAAGTTTTTGTATAAGCTCGTATTTAAGAAAGAATGAAGTAGAAGGTGAGCCTAGAGTTTGCTGAAATAGTCAAAAGTTCAATTATTCCATGTATGTTGCAAATAGTCTCAATTGAGAAGTACTTCATCATGGTTATCAGAAGTGATAACTACCAAATGATGACTTTTAAAAATGCAGAAGTGGGCTTCCTGGGGAAGAAAGAGAGTAAAATTAATCCAAGAGTGAAAAACATAGGGTAGACAATATTAATACTGTTACCTGGAGTGGATTCTTCCCTTCAGTGACTTGCAACTGAACACCAGATCTATCAAAATGTGGCATTGAAGGCAACCCAGAAATGGTCTCAACCCAAAATGTCAGCTGCGCCTTTCCCTCCATAGATGCTACCTAACCCACTGAGATCCTCCAAGTTATTGTGTTGACTCCAAATCTACAATTTCTCCTAATACCACAAATATCCAATTTTATTAGGAACAATCAAAATGTCCCAGTGAGCAAAAGTAATGGGGTGGGTCATTCATTTCTCTAAAATCAAAGGCCATATTGTTTCTTGTAGTATGCACCTGGGCTTTTGCTGGGGAGCTAGCTTCATCTTCATTAGTGTGAATCAGTGAGGCACAATGTTACATGGGCCTTTCCCAGTGCATGTGACCAGCCATGCTTTCAGAAAGATTTTAATAGCCAGTAGCAATGTCACTGAACTGATTGTTTGCCTTTGCCTTCACAAACTGGAAGCATTAAAAATTCAGGACTATTTTGAAAATTTCAAAAAAATTTAAAACACCAACACACATTGAAAAAGCATATAATATATTGTTTGATACTGATAGGAGGTTGAAAATAAACATGAGATTTTTAAAATTAATTTTTACTATCCAGATTTCATTGGCAGGCCCAGCATTTATTGCCCGAGTCACATTTGCTTTGAGAAAATGATGGTTGCCATCTTATTGGATCCTGCACTGCTTCTGGTGAAGGTTCTCCCACAGATCTCAATGAGTTAGACTAAGCAATAAAAAGAAGCAGGCATTATATTTCTCATCAGAACTGTTATGTTTTTCAATTTCAAAACATTAAATTAATTCAAATGGAATCTGAAAATACAGGTGTAGATTGAGTTTATTTTAAGCACAAGGCAAGTACCACGTGCTAGCATGATAATGTATGCAATTAACATACTTTTTCATATACACTCGTAATTAATTATTTAAACAAACAAGAATGCTTAATCAACCAATATATATGCAAGATTACTCAAATATTATTGACATTTCAAATACATAACAAGAGTAGTGTGCAAATTGGAGGGAAACCTTCAAATTACGATCTTCCCATGTACCTACTGTTTTGCTGTTCTTGCTGGTGGAGGTCACATGTTTGCCAAGTGCTATGAGAGTAGCCTGGGCTGCTTCGGTTTTATAATTGGAACACACTGCAGAGGTGGTGCACCTATGGGTGAAGAAATGAATGCAGGCTGGCAGATGGGTGCAAGTCAAGCAGGCTGTTTTGTGGTAGATGGAACTGAGCTCTTGACGGTTTGTTGATGCTACATCCATCTAGGCAAGTGGAGAGTGTTCCCTTATATTCCATGCAGGGTACAAAGACTGTGGGGTTTCTGGAGCTGAATCAGTTGGCACAGGATAGCAAGTTTCTAATCTGTTCTCATTGCCATATTATTTATGTGGTTGGGTTTCTGGTCATTTGTGACCTAGCAGATATGGATGATTGGAGGACTCAGTTATGCTATGTCAGGAGTATGTGGTTAGACTCACTAGGGAGAGATGCTCATTACCTGGCTCTTCCGTGACACAAATCATGAACCCAAGAAGTTCCTCAGATGCTGTAAATCCAAAGTAACACACAAAAAATACTGAAGGAACTCAGTAGGTCAAGCAGTATCTATGTTGACTGTCCTGAAGAAGGGTGTCAGCCCAAACATTGACTATTCATTTTCATAGATGCTGCCTGACCTGCTGAATTTCTCCAGCATTTCGTGTGTGTTGCACGTCTCTCAAGTGTTACTTTCCACTAATCACATCAAGGTTGAATGTTGTCTGCAACTTGCTGTATGAACCACCTCACTTTGCTAGTGGAATTGATGATTGTGCAATCATCAATGAACATCTCAGTATGGTGGCAGGAACTAGCTGAAGATAGTTGGGCTATTACCTTGACCAGCTTCTACAACGATGATCCGAAGCTTGGATGATCAATCTCGCTCAACCACAACCAGTTTTGGTAATGGTAGGTTGGATTCCAATAACTGGAGTTATTATACATTGATGTCAGTTCGCTTTTATAAGGCTGATTTGATGTCACATTCAAGTGAATAATACTTGGAAATCAAGGGCAGGAGGTCTCTCCTCACCTCCGGAATTCAACTTCATGCTTAGCCCAAGGATGTGACATGGTCTGGAGCAGAGTGATCCTGGTCCAACCCAAACTAGGCATGGTAAATTGGCAAGTTAACATTAATAACAGTTAATAGCATTGGTGCTGCTGATGATGAATAGGCTGAGTGAGTAGTAATTAACCAGAATGATTTAGAACATAAAACACTACAGCACAGTACAGCCCCTTCTGAGCTGTGGACCTTTTAACCTACTCCAAAATCAATCTAACCCTTCCTACCCACAAAGTCCTCCAATTGTTCTTTCACCCATGTGACTATGTAAGATTCTCTAAACTGTCCCAAATGTACCTGCCTCAATCAGCACCTCCAGCAGTGCAATGCACTACTGCTCCGGAAAAAAAATTACCTTTGATATCCTTGCTTGACTTTCAGCCAATCACTTTAAAATTTATGTCCTTATCTTATTAGCTACTGTCAGCCGAGGAAAAAGGCGCTGGATAGTCACTCTGTCTATGCCTCATGTCACCTTACTCACCTCATCCTACTTCACTCCAAAGAGTAAAGCTCTAGCTCACTCAACCTTTCTTTCTAAAACAAACTCTTTACTCCCAGCAGGATTCAGATAAATCTCCTCTACGCTCCTGTTCCTCCCTAGAATGAGACAACTAGAACTGAACGCACTGCTCCAAGTGTGTCTAAGCAGAGATTTATAAAGCTGCGACATTACCTCATGGTTCTTGAACTCTGACTAATGAAGCCCAACACACTGCATACTTTCTTAACAGCCCCATCAACTTACAGGGAAAATTTGAGGGATCTATGAACATGGACCCCAAGATCCCACTGTTTCTCCACACCGCTAATCCTGCAAGCAACGTTGTACATTTCTATCCTGTTCAACCTTCCAAAGTATATCACTTCAGACTTTTCTGGATTGAACTCTATCTGCCACTTCTCAGCCCAGCTTCACATTCTGTCAATGTCAACTTTTAGCCTACAACAGTCTTCTTCACTATGCAGATTTGGTTTGCTTTATATGAGCAGGTCACACCTGGGCAATTTTCCAGTTTTGGCTATATTCAGTGATTTTAGATATTCCTTCAAATCTTGTGAAGTAAATCAATTTCACTAGTGATAGACTTTTATGGTGATGAAGATTACAGGAATAAACTTATTGTCTATCTGGACAGTGAAGAACAGAGTGATTTCTCCCAGCTGCCTCGTTCTTCATTGTAGCTCAGAATGAATACAGAACATTATGGGCAAAATTAAATGTGCATTCAGAAATTCAATTATTGAACAATTTTCTCTTTGAGTAACATGCAGCAGGCCTTTAGGTGGTAATGAAGGATTTTCTTGTTGGAGCTTTTGCACACCATCCATATGTGACTTGCTTGCTAAATGATGCCTCAAAAAGTCAAGTTTCCAGATATCACTCCACTTCTTCCCACTCCAGAAACTTTTGCATTGCGACAATACACCCAGGTAATACCATTTTCTGTATTGTACATAAATATTTCTCATAGCTGCACATTCCTGACCTCATGAGCTTTTGGTGTAGCAGTTTCTTCTGTTTCATTAAGCTATTCTGTTTTAAAAGAACTAGAAGTTCTTTTGTGCTTCATGCCTTTTGCTTTTTTGGAATTCGACATAGTGAATCAATAATTTCTTCAATAAAAAAATAAGCCAATTCTAAAATCTGCTGACAAAAAAATCGCAAACTCCATGTTGTCAAAACTGGCCACATCAGAAACTGGAAAAGGAAATCTGATACAATCGTGAAATATACTTAACATGCCAACGAGGTAGGGAGCAACAAGTTTTAGTGTGCAGTTTAATTTCCTTTGTGCTCTGGTTGCAAAAGATGTGTGTAAGACTTGCCCTCACGTGTCCTCCCAAAAAGAAATACCTCACTTTTGTCTGCATTAAATTCATTTGCCATTTTCTCAACGGGCCAAGATCATTTTGCAAGCTTTGATAGCCTTTATCACTGTTCACTAGCCCCCAATCTTGGTGCCATCCACAAGGTTGCTGATCGAGTTTACTACATTACCTTAATTATTAATTTACAAGATAAACAAAATGGACCCAGCTTCCATTCCTGCGGCACAGCACTAGTTACAGGCCTCCAGTCAGAGAGGCAACCATCTCTCTGGCTTCTTCCACTAAAACCCAGTGTCAGATCTGATTGGCTACTTCATCCTGAATGCCAAGGAATTAACCTTCAGCACCAGGCTCTCATGCAGGATTGTCAAAGACCCTGTTGAAGTCCATGTAGACAATGTCCACTGACTTTCCTTCATCAACTCTCCTGGTAAGTTCCACAAAAAATCATTCCTGGCAACCTATAATAGTGCATCAAAATCATCTACTTTTTCTTATACTCCACACATTGAGATACAATACCATGAGTTCTGTATTTGCTACCCTTTTTGGCTTTGCATCCCTCATGTACTGATGCCCACCCTGTTGGCTGTGACTATGTCCCATCACCTGCCTGCCCTTCCTGACAGTCTGACTGCATGCTATCTTTACTTTTTTACCATCCATCCTATCCTGTGTCCCATCACTTCGGTTCCCACCTCCCTGCCAAATTAGTTTAAACCCTCCCCAAGAGCTCGAGCAAACCTGCCCGCGAGAACATTGGTCCCCCTTGGGTTCAGGTGCAACCTGTCACTTTTAAACAGGTCATACATCCCCCAGAAGAGATCCCAGTGATCCAAGAGTCTAAAGCCCTGCCCCCTACACCAGCTTCTCAGCCACAAGTTTATCTACCAAATCATCCTGTTTCTACCCTCACTGGCATGTGGTGCAAGCAGCAATCCAGAAATTACTACCCTGGCAGTCCTGTTTCTCAACTTTCTGCCTAGCTCCCTAAATTCTCTCTTCAGGACCTCTTTGATTTTCCTTCCTATGTCATTGGTACCAATTTGTACCAAGACATCCGGCTGCTCTCCCTCCCTCTCCAAAATGTTGTGGACACGATCTGTGACATCTCTGACCCTGGCACCTGGGAGGCAACATACCATCTGGTGTCCAGTTGACATCCACAGAATATCCTGTCTGTTACCCTCACTACTGAGTCCCCTATCTCAACTGCTCCCTTCTCTCTATTTCCCTTCTGCACCACAGACCCATGCTCAGTGCCTGTAACCTGGTCGCCGTGGCATTCCCCCAGGAGGTTATCCCGCACAGAAGTATCCAAAGTGGTATACTTATTTTTGAGGGGAATGGCTATGGGTGTGCTCTCCTCTAACTGCCTATTGATATTTCCAGTCCTCCTGACAGTCACCCAGCTACTCGCCTCCTGCAACTTCAGGGTGACTACTTCCCTGTAACTCTGATCAATTATTTCCTCGCTCTCCTGTAAAAGCCAAAGGTCATCCAGCAGCTGCTCCAGATCCCTAACACGGTCCTCAAGGAGCTGCAGCTGGATGCACTTCACGCAGATGTTGACTATCCCTAAATAGGCTCAGTCTATCCAAAAAGATCTACTTTGTCCATTATAGTCTCAGGCTCACTGGCATATAATTGCCTGAATTTTTTCTTAAAGCCTTTCTTGAACAATGTTAGCTAACTGTCAGTTCCTTAGCACCTCCCCCATGACTAAAGAAATTTTAGAAAATATCTCTGCCAGGGTCCTTGCAATTTCTGCACCAACTTCCCATTCAGTCCAAGGGAACATCTTGATCTTGGTATTGGGTTAATATTGTCATATGTACCAAGACACAGCATAAAGCTTGTCTTGCAAACAGTTCCATCAGATCAAATGGCTGCACAGTGCATTGAATCAGTAACAGTGTAGAATAAAGTGTGGGAGCTACAGACGGAATGCAGTACAAGCAAATCATAGAGTGCAAGATTATTACAAGGTGGAATGTGAGGTCATGAGTCCATCTTATCATACAAGAGGTCCATTCAAGAATCTGACAACAGCAGGATAAGAGCTATCCTTAAGCCTGGTGGTATGTGCTTCCAGGCTTTTGTATTTCCTGCCTGAAACAGGAGAAGGGAGAATACCTTGGAGTCTTTGATTACACTGACTGTTTTACTGAGGTGGTGAAATGTATAGACAGAGTGATTGAGGGAAGGCTGGTTTCTGTGATGTGCAAAACTGTGCCTACAATCCTCTGCAGTTTCCTGTGGTCATGAGCAGAACAGATGCCTTACGAAGCCATTATGCATCCAGATAGAATTCTTTCTCTGGTGCATCGATATAAATTTTCCTGAGGAAGCAGAGGTGTTGGTGAGGTTTCTTGGCCATCACATCAATGCGCTTGGACCAGGACAGGCTATTGATAATGATCCCAACTAGGAATTGAAGGTCTCAATCCAAACCTTGAGGATTTATCCACCCTAATTCACTTCAAAACAGCCAGCAGCTCCTCTTCCGTAAACCAGATAAAGTCCATGATGTATTTACACTTTTGCATCAGTTGTGTAGTCTCTGTGTCCATCTACTAAGTAAATATGGATATAAAAAATGTTTTAAATCTTCCCCATCTCTTTTGGCACGATGCCTAGATGACCATGCTGCTCTTCCAGAGGATAATTTTGTCCTTTGCTGTCCGTTTGGTTTTAAAATTTCTTCAGAAGCTTTGGGATTTGCTATCACCATGTATGCTAGGACAACCTTATGCCTTCTTTTAGCCCTCCCAGTTTCTCTCGTGTTCTGTTATATCGTTTAAACACCTCAAGCACCCCTTTGATCCTGACTGTCTTTGCCTGATATGCTCCTCCTTTTACTATGCCAGGCCCTCAGTAACCAGGGTCCCTTGAAGACTTTCAGCCTTCTCCTTTTGCTAACAAGAACACCCAGATTCTGTACTTTCAGAATTCCATCTATGCAAGACTCCCACTTGCCAAGCAGCTGTTTGCCAGAAAACAACATATTCCAATCCATGCCTTTCAGAGCCCTTCTGATGCCATCAAAATTGGCCTTTCTCAACTTAGAATCTCAACCCAAGAAGCAGTCCTATCCAACAAAACTGTCTTGAAACTAATGAAATTATAATCATTAGATACAAAGTGATCCGCTACACACACTTCTGTCCACCTGCTATGTCTCATTCACTAGTAGGAGGTCCAGTATCTCATTCTCTATAGTTGGGTCCTCTATGTTGATTAGAACATAGAAAGTGGACTATTCCAGCAGAGGAACAGGCCCTGCTGCCACCAGTGTTGTGCCAAACCAATTAACTTAGTAATCAAATAACCAACTGAACTAATCCCTCCTTCCTACACAATGTTTCCTTCCATGTGCTGACCAGCATGTGCACTGGAGTAATACAGAGATCGCTACCATGGAGGGCCTGCTCTTCAGTTTCTTTCCTAATTTCCTAGACTCGCTGCACTTGACCTCTGCCCCCTTTCTGTCTGTGTCAAAGGTGCCAATGTGCACCACCACTTCCGGAGATTGCTAGGTACCCTGAGAATCCATACCTTACAGGAGGATTAAGGACACTTTCCTGAACACAGTTGACAAATGTTGCCCCATCCAATCCCCATACAGAATGAAATTCTCAGTCAATAGTTAGAAAGAGAAAATCATCTATCACAACCTTATGTTTCTGGCAACTGTCTGCTCTATCTCTACAAAGATGTTCCTCTAAATCCCACTAAGTATTGGGAGGTCTACAGTATATTGGGAGGTCAGTTCCAACCATTTTTTTCTCAGAAGATAAGACCATCAGTGTGTCTTCCCTGAACACTGTGTGACATTTGCCCTGATAGGTAATGCCACCCCTCCCTCTCTATCATGCCTGGAGCATCGGAACTCCGGAACTCTGGGGCCAATCCTGCCCTTCCTGCAGCCAAGTCTCACTGATACCTACAACATCACAATTCCATGTGCTTAGCCATGCTTTAAGTCTATCTGCCTTACCTGCAATACTACTTGCGTTGAAATAGACACACCTCAGAACATTAGTCCCACCATGCTCACCCACCAGTCTATTTGTGTCTTTGCTGGTTGGCTTAATACCTACTTCCCCCACGGCCACTTCACTTGCTGCCCTGCTGCTCAGTTCCCACACCCCTGCAAATCTGCTTTAAACCCCCCTCCCACCCCCCAAGTCCACAAGGGTATTAGCCCCCCAATTCTTGTGCAAATTGCCCCATTTGTTCAGCTCCCACCTGACCTGAAAGAAGCCAATAATCCAAAAATCTGAAGCCCTGCTTCCTGCACCATCTCATAACCATATGTTCAACTATCTCTTACCTCACTAGAACATGACATGGGTAGCAATCCTGAGATTACCACCCTGGAGGTCCTGTATTCTAACTTAGCACTAACTATTATGGTTCCTGGGTTTACTAATTATGCCCACAAGAAAACAAATCTCAGAGTTGTATATCAAAATTCCAAGTATATTTATTAGCAAAGTATGTATACTTTATGCAAACTTGAGATTTTTCTTTTCACAGGCAGCCACGACAACAAAACCCAAAAGAACTATTAACAAAAAGAAGTCAGTCAAACACCCAATGTGGAGAAATGTTTTAAAAAACAAATTGTGCAAACAATAAGAGTAAGCAAATAGCATTCAGAACAGAAGTTTACGAAAGTGAATCCACAGACTTGAAGCCAGGCATCACTGCAGCCAATTCAGAAGCAGGCCTTGACCTCAGCTCAGCGCAGAGCCAAATAGACTTCACGGAGTAGGGAACTAAAAACCAACCCGTATCCTGGCCCCAGCCCCGTCAACCTAACCTTTTCATTCTGGCCCAACACTTAAATCGCTAAACCACAGAAGGTTCTTTGCTCTTGGACCTGGGCTCTGCCACCTCAATTCGGCCCACCATGTTGCAAACATACCACACCTTTGAGACTTCAGTTCATACTGCAAAAATGCCGGGTCATAAGGCACTACAACAGCTCAACTCCAAAAGGGAAGTTACAGCCTATTGATTGCAATGATCATTTACAAAAAAGAGTGATTAATAAAGTATTTATCTGTTGTCTTTGTTTTGCTGTTGATGAGTAGTGAGTTCCACCAGCACCATCTTAAGCCAGTGAAATGGTGACATATATGTATTTTGATAACAAATTTACTTTGAATTTCGAACTCCCTGACTTAGGTAGGAAGGATATAGGACCTCATCGCCCTTCCTGCCCATGTCATTGATACTGTTGTGAACCAAGGACTGCTGCCCTTCCCCTTAAGAACTTGATCCAAGATATTCGGACTTTGGCAACTGGGAGGCAAAATACCAATGGAGAGTCTCATTCTCATCTACAGATTCTCCAGTTTGTTCCTCATATCAATCATTCCCCTATCAAAACAACATTCATCTTTTCCCCATTTCCCTTCCGAAGCCCCGTGTCAGTCTCGGTGACAGAGACCTGGCCACTACATTTCCCACTGGTAAGTCATACCCTGCAACAGTATGCAAAGTGGTATTCGTGTTATTGAGGAGAACGGCCACAGGGATATTCTGCACTGTTTCACTATTCCCTTTCCCTCTCCTGACTTAGCTCCAGCTATCTGCACCCCACAACCTAGATCATGATACCTCCATGTAGTTTGTGCCCCCTCAGTCATCCAGTTCTACACCCTAATACGGTCTGTAAGGAGCTGCAGCTGGATACATTTCTTGTCAGTGTAATCATCAGGGACACTGGAGAACTCCCTGACTTCCCACATCCAGCATGCCAATATGTTTACTGCCATTCCCTCTGCTCTATCTGTGCAATATGGAGGATAGGAAATGAACTAACCAGAACCTTACCTTAGCCTCTGCTCACTGACGCCGCCCCTTCATGCCAAAGCCTCAGCTCCCTACTCTACCAACAACCATTCCAATGACTGTTCCTTCTTCTTCTAAATTTTAATGGCAGTTAGCAGACCAGCATATGGTACATTACTGCCACCTACTGAAATGGAGTGTGGAGCAAAGAGATGGGAAGTACACCCACTAAGTTCCCCACTCCCCAGACTCACCAAAACTCAAATAACATCAAAAAGTCTAATGCTTTTCAGAAAGTCAAATTCGCACTTACTGTACCTATATATTTGTTATGATGGCAGTGATATCCATACAAACTTTCCATGTTAACCTGTGTCTGTCCCAAAGATCTAAATTTAGCAAGATGTTTCCTTTGCACCTCATAGGACCTGCATTCAAGCAACATACGCTGAACCATTTCTTGACTAGTGCTCACGACAAATACCCATATCATGCATAATCATTCTGAGCTAGGAATTATTCAACCTAGAATGCCCAATACATCAACATGTAAGTATAACTTCTTCTTTTATACCAATCCTCCAGTTCAGTTCCCACCATCCTCTGAAATGTATATGAATGTTGTCCGTTCTTTTCCGTATCCCAAATTAGTTGCCACCGTGATTGAATACTTTTTAATTATGGCTTTCATCTCCCCCTTATTCAAAGGCACCACTACATTTATATCCTCAGTTTTAGGTGACTATTTGGCATGAATACCTGCCACCTCATTTCCTTCAACCCCAGCATGGGCAGGAAACTGTGTGAAATGTGTATACAACCTGGACCCTGCAGCCTCAGCAGATGTTGTCAAGAAGAATGTCTGAACTACAATTTGAAATCTATTTTAATAGATATCAAAACTGCGAATGAACCATTCCAAGGCTAAAATTTTAGCAACCATCTCAGACATGAATACTGATACATTGTCTGGTAATCTTTTCTTAATAGTCACCTGAAACTTTGGAACAGAAACAGAAACACCTGAACAACCTGCCAGTGGATCTGTTGAACCATCTGTGTAGAATTGTAAAAATCCATAATATCTGCCATGCTTATATAGCTGAACTTCCTGTGCCACTGATAAACAATCACTTCTCATCTTGACCTTTATCTGAAGGCCTAAATCAGCCACAGGGAAAAGTAAAAACTGTTGAAGTGTGACAGAAAGTAATACTCTGGGACAATGCACATTAAACAACCCAAGATTTTGTACCCATTCATTTCCCATCAATCCAAAAGTGAAGACCTTATGAACACAGTGCTCCCAACACTCTACTAATGATGCCAATATTGGATAACCAACTTTAGTCCTCTTACATTAACTCAATAAACCAATGCTAACTGTAACCTGCATAGATATAATAGATATAACAAACATCCCAACACCCCTCCTCCTCCTGAGACTTCCCACTCCTTACCCTCCCTTAACCCCAGTCCCAACCCTTGCCGTGTCTTCACCATCCCCCTGACCTTCCCCTATCTGAGGCAGAACGCTCTGTCCTCAGTAAGGGCCTCACTTTTGTCCCCCTCTGCCCCCACCTCAGCGAGTTCCGTGCCCGCCATGATGCTGAACTCTTCTTCTGCCGCCTACATCTCCGAGCCTACTACTTCAACAAGGATTCCCCCCCTCCCCCCCAGTGATGACCCATTCTCCTGTCTTCTACACTCCTCCTCCTCCTGGATATCCCCATTGGGCCTTCTACCTGCTCTCAACCTTTTCATCTCTAACTGTCGCCAAGACATCAACCATCTCAACTTCACCACCCCTTTCTCCTATTCTAACCTAACTCCCTCTGAACGCACTGCCCTCCATTCTCTCCACACTAACCCCAACCTCACCATCAAACCTACAGACAAAGGTGGTGCCATAGTAGTCTGGTGGACGGACCTCTACCTCACTGAAGCCAAATGGCAGCTCTCCAACACCTCCTCGTACTTCCCCTGCCGCAGGACCCCACCAAAAAACATCAATCCACTGACTCCCGCACCATCTCCATCCTCATCAACTCCGGACACCTTCCTCCCTCAGCCAAAAAACTCATAATTCCCACACCCCGCACAGCTCGGTTTTACCTCCTCCCCAAGATCCACAAGCCTGACTGTCCCGGCAGACCCATAGTTTCAGCCTGCTCCTGCCCCACTGAACTTGTGTCTGCCTACCTGGACTCCATTTTATCCCCCATAGTTCAGACTCTCCCCACCTACATCCAGGATACATCCCATGCCCTTCACCTCTTCAATAACTTCCAATTCCCCGGCCCCGACCACTTCATTTTTACCATGGATGTTCAATCCTTATACACCTCCATCCCCCATCAAGAAGACCTCAAAGCCCTCCGCTACTTTTTGGATAACAGACACCACCAGTTCCCCAGCACCACCATACTCCTCCGGTTGGCGGAGCTTGTTCTAACTCTCAATAACTTCTCCTTTGGTTCTTCCCTCTTTCTCCAGATCAAGGGCGTAGCCATGGGCACTGGCATGGGCCCCAGCTATGCCTGCCTCTTTGTGGGTTATGTGGAACAGTCTATGCTCCAAATCTATACTGGCACCACTCCCCAACTTTTCCTCCGCTACATTGACGACTACATTGGTGCTGCTTCCTGCACCCATGCTGAGCTTGTCAATTTCATCAACTTTGCCTCAAACTTTTACCCAGCCCTTAAGTTCCCTTGGTCCATCTCGGACACTTCTCTCCCCTTTCTTGATCTCTCGGTCTCCATCTTGGGAGACAGACTATCCACTGTCATCTTCTACAAACCCATTGACTCCCATAACTATCTTTACTATACCTCCTCCCACCCTGCCCAATGCAAAAATGTCATTCCCTATTCCCAGTTCCTCCGTCTCCGCCGCATCTTCTCCCAGGATGAGGCTTTCCATTCCAGGGCTTCTCAAATGTCCTCTTTCTTTCAGGATTGTGGTTTCCCTTCTGGCGTCATCAAAGATGCCCTCACCCGCATCTCCTCCACTTCCCGCACTTCAGCCCTTAACCCATCCTCCCGTCACCACAACAGGGACAGGGTTCCCCTTGTCCTCACCTACCACCCCACCAGCCTCCGGATCCAACACATTATCCTCCGCAACTTCCGCCACCTTCAACAGGACCCCACCACCAAGCACATCTTTCCCTCCCTACCCCCCTCAACTTTTCGCAGGGATCGTTCCCTCCGCGACTACCTGGTCCACACGTCCCTCCCCACAGAACTCCCACCTGGCACTTATCCCTGCAAGCACAGATGCTACACCTGTCCCCACACCTCTCCCCTTACCACCAAATCTGGACCCCAGACAGTCCTTCCAGGTGAGGCAACACTTCACCTGCGAGTCTGCTGGAGTCGTCTATTGCATCCGGTGCTCCCGGTGCGGCCTCCTCTACGTCGGCGAGACCCGACGCAGATTGGGGGACTGCTTCATTGAGCACCTACGCTCCGTCCGTCACAATAGACAGGACCTCCTGGTTGCCACCCACTTCAACTCTGCCTCTCATTCCCATCTAGATATAGTCCATACATGGCCTCCTCTACTGCCATGATGAGGCCAAACTCAGGTTGGAGGAGCAACACCTCATCTACCATCTGGGTAGCCTCCAGCCTGGTGGTATGAACATTGAATTCTCCAATTTCTGGCAATTTCCTCCCCCTCCCACTATCCCAGGTCCCTCTCTGCCTCTCTCCCCTTTCAACTTTCTGCTTCTTTATCTCTACAGTTCTTTCATGCTTATCCCCTCCCCCTCACCCCTTTATCTTTCCTCTGATTGGTTTTCCACCTGGCGCCTCTAGCCCTTCCCCCTCCCCTATCTCTATTACTGGGCTTCAACCCTCTCTTCCCCCCCATTCCTGATGAAGGGTCTTGGCCCGAAACGTTGGCTACTCTTTTCTCATGGATGCTGCCTGACCTGCTGAGTTCTTCCAGCGTTATGTACGTATTCTTTGATCCACAGCATCTGCAGTTGTATTTTTGTGATATAATAGATAGACCTCCTATTCACACCCCATTCACACCTGAGCGCATTAAAGACTTTTTTATACTTCTCTTATTTACATCCACCTTTCAACTCAGTCTTGTATCCATCCAAGTACCTAGAAACTTTAGTGTCTCTTCCTTCAGAGATTTACCATATATGAGGGGTGATTGATAAGTTTGTTGTCTAAGGTAGAAGGAGATGAGTTATTAACTTCAAACTTTCTGCATAATCACTCAAGGAGTTGAACTGCATGTGCATGTAACGAGAGCTGTATAACTCATCTCCTTCTACCTTAGGCCATGAACTTATCAATCACTCCTGCTGTGGACACTTTCTGGAGGTCCAAGATCCGTATACTCCATGACCACTGGAGTAAGTGTGTAAATGTAGGAGGGGACTATGTTGAAAAATATATGTGCTAGGTTTTCTAAAATTGACTCCTTCCACCTTAAGCCACAAACTTATCAATTACCCCTCATAACTTGAGAGTATTCCCCTATATAATTTGTGACTAAGTCATTATTACCAATTTTATTTCATGCTTCTGTTCAACATCCGTCAACAGCTAGAAATCCATACAAATAATCTGTGATGCAGTTGTAAGTTAAATTTCATAACAATTATGCTTTATCATTTGAACATTGCAGTTCTGAAAACAATATACCAGAATGTAGCTGCACAGGTTGAAAAACTTGTATATAAATTTTGTTTGCTGTTATTTTTGGCTTTGTTTATGCTTATGATGTGTGATATATAAATATGTTAAATTGAACAATTCAGCCCATCAGTCACTGAGGTTTTGCTGTATTTCATATGAAAAGTACATTGTAATGCAAAGAAGAGGACTCAGTTTCTTTGATATTAAAACAGTATTTGGGGCATACTCATGACCTTGTCCTCATCAGATACATCTGTCCATAAGAGCTTTGTAGAAGTGACCATTGCTTTTTCCTTGTGAAAACAAATTCTATGTTCACACTGAAGAAACTCTCCTTCATGCTATGTGGCTCCACATTCCTGTAAATGAAGTAGAATCAGGATGGCTCCTGAAACTTAAAACTGGGGATCCATGATGTATTGTGTGCAGTAATTGTGCACTATCGTGTGGAACTCTAATCTGATCAATTGGCTGTAAGAATGTTCAGATCTGCTTATTCCTTTCAATGTGGGGTGCAGTGAAACCCTGCATTTCATCAGGCACCTCAACCCTTTAGATATTTCTAATGCTGCACTGACAAGATCCTTCTGTAATCCACTTTGAATCAGGGTTAATCCCCTGACTTAGTGATTATAATGGTATTACTATCATGCCAAGTAAAATGTTATAGATTGTACATTTCTATTGCTGCCAATAGTCCTTAGTATGTCCAGAAAGCCAGTATGAGCATCCAGATCTGCTCTGAGTCTTTCCTATTCAACATGATTTTAATGCCATTAAAACACATAGAGTGTGTCCTCAATGTGAAGTCCATACAAGAAATGCATGGTGGTCAGTTCAACCAAAACTTCATGCATCTGTCAGCAGATTAAAACTATGCACATTTTCAAATACTGTTCCTAAATTATGTGGTTCTGATCTACACCTGGTGTTACAGTTTTGTCCAATATATTTTAGTCCAGCCATTAATGTGCTAACTCTTAAACAGTTTATTTTATTGGTTTAATATCTGATTTATGTATTGTGCATAAGAAAGAACATTGGAAATAAGAACACTGCATTCTGGGGTTACATTGGAAAGAAAAATGTGCCCTGGGTACAGCCAAACAGTGATCACAGGGCATTAAAAGATCTCTCTCCTCCTTTACTTATGCTCAATGGGATTTTCTGACAGTCTACCAATAAAATTGGGCATTTATGAGTTTAGCTGCCAGAGAAGGACAGAGGGTAGATCTGGAGTGTGCAGTTGCAGAGAAGAATCTATTCCTGGTAAAAGTATTAACATGGTATGAAGCAAGAACCAGAATTTGCCCCATGTGTAAATACCATTGATATATTTTGCCCTTTGATAACTTTTCAATTTTTATCACCAAATAACCAGTCTGGATGCTGCATTTGTGAATGCTGCCATTTGATTTTTTATCCCTAGTATGTCAAATTCTAATAAAGAGATTCCATTATCACCATAAAATAAATTGAATTTTCCTTCCTTATTACTGACTAATGTGCAAGTTAGCCTTCAGGAAATTGTACATAAGGACTCCTCAGTCTCTTTGTACCTCCTATTTCTGAATTTGCTCCTCATTTAGAAAACAGTCTCTATACTTTTATTCCTTCTACCATATTGCCATATCAAATGACCATATAGTTCCCCATGTTATATTCCATCTGCCATTTTTTGCCAATTCTCCTCACCTGTCTAAGCTCTCCACCTATCTTTATATCATCAGCAAACTTGACCACAAAGCCATCAATTCCATCATCCAGATTATTAACTTATAATGTGAAAAGTAGTGGACCCAGCATGAACTCTTGGGAAACACCACCAGTCACTAGGAGCCAGTCTGAAAAAGCACCCTTTATTCCTGCTCTTTCCTCCTGCCAGTCCGCCAGCTTTCTATCCAAGTAAGTATCTTTCCTGTAATACCATGGGCTCTTATTCTGTTTAGCAGCTTCATTTGCAGAACCTCATCAAAGGTCTTCTGACAATCAAAGTAAACAACATCAATTGACTCTCTTTTGTCTATCTTGCTTGTTGCTTCCTCAAAGAATTCCAATGAATTTGTCAGGCAAACTTTCCCCTTTCCCCATGCTGATTTTCCCCAGGCCTATTCTATCAGGTGTCTCAAAGTTCCAAGAAACTTCATCTTTAATAATGGACTCTAACAACTTGCCACCTACAAAGTTCATGTTAACTGGCCATAATTTCCTTACCTATGTTTCCCTCGCTTCTTAAAGAGTGGAGTGACATTTGTAATTTTTCAGTTCTATGGAACTATTCCAGAATCTGGAGATTCTTGAAAAATCACTACTAATGCCTCCACAATCTCTTCACCTACTTCTTTCAGAAAACTGGGGTGTAGTCCATCTGGTCCAGGTAACCTATCTACCTTCACACATTTCAGCTTCCCAAGCAACCTCTCCTTAGTAGTAGTGACTACACTACTACTACTTCTGACGCTGTCTACATAGCCAATGGAAAAGGAGACATGGCTGGGACTGATGCAAATGCCTATGGCTGTACCTTTTGTCTGCAAAAAGTGGGAGGAGCTGAATGAGAAGTTGTTAAAGGTGAGTACCATTTATAGCTGATGGAGGGTGACAGTGGTGGAGGGGAATTGGTGCTATCAAGAAAGAAGCAGAGGGCCTTGAAGCCTTCCGGGGTGGGGGAACGGAAGTGTGCAAGGATTGGACATGTTTGATGAAAATGAAGCGGGCTGGTTCAGGGGACTGTTGAAGTGGAAGAGAACACATGAATTTCCATGGATGTAGATGGGAAGGGACTGAAACAAGAAGGTCAAAATGGAGCTAAGATACAAAGATACAAGTTCAGTGGAAAAGGAGTAGGCAGAAACATCAGTCCTACCAGGGCACATAGGTTTGTAGATCTTGTTAGGATGTAGAAGCAAGCAGTGTTGGGTCAGGGAACTATAACTTTAGAGCCTGGAGTGGGGAAATCTCCGTCGGTGATCAGTTCAGTGATGGTATGGGAGACAGATATGATGCTTCTCAGTGGGGTCCTGGTTCAAGTGTAAGAAGTGTCTGAGAGCTGCTGTATGGCCTCAGCAAGGTAGAGACCAGTCCACCAGCCAGTGGGTTTTATGATGAGGTTGGGATTAGTGCAGAGAGAGTGGAGGACAGTGTGTTCAAGGGGGGTCAGTTTGGAAAAGGCAATGAGAGGGATGAAGTTGAGACAGTTAATGTCCTATTGGGAGTCGAAGATGAAAACATCCAGAGCAGGGACTCCAAGAAGAGGAGGGCTGAAGGCGGAAGAAAGAGTTATTGGTGGGGTTTGAGGTAGCCTTGCCAAAGAAGTAGGGCCAGAGAAAAAAGCAATGGAAGAAGAGCTTGGTGTCATAGCCGGCACAGAACTCATCAAAGTCTAGGTGCAGAGGAACAAAGGCAAGGCCCCTCCTGAAGACAGAACGTTTTGCCTCAGTGAGTGGAAGTTCAGAGGGAATAGTGAAGACATGGCAGGGGTTGGAGTTGCGTCAAGCAAGGGTAGAGAGTTGGAGGGTTCAGAGGAGAATGGAGGATTAGGAGGCTCAAGGAAGGTGCTGGAGGAGGAAGTAGGATCTCAGGAGAGTGAAGGAAGAATGAAGAGCAGGGAATGTGCGAGACTAGGGGTGGGTGGAGAGTGGTGGTGGAAGAATTTTAAGGGCCATGGGATCCAGCAGTGGCATGAGGGGAGTTCAACCCAGGTAAGTGTGAGGGGATTCCTTTTGGTAGGTCAAGTATGATGGCAGAATATGGTAAGACTCTTGGCAGTGTGGAGGATCAGAGGGATCTTGGGGTGCCTGGATTAGGGAGCATGCCTTATGAGAATATGTTGAGTGAACTCAGCCTTTTCTCCTTGGAGCGAAGGAGTATGAGAGGTGACCTGATAGAGGTGTACAAGATGATGAGAGGCATTGATCGTGTGGATAGTCAGAGGCTTTTTCCCAGGGCTGAAATGGTTATCACAAGAGGACACAGGTTTAAGGTGCTGGGGAATAGGTACAGAGGAGATGTCAGGGGTAAGTTTTTTACGCAGAGAGTGGTGAATGCATGGAATGGGCTGCTGGCAGCGGTGGTGGAGGCAGATACGATAGGGTCTTTTAACAGACTTTTGGATAGGTACATGGAGCTTAGAAAAATAGAGGGCTATGGGTAAGCCCAGTAATTTCTAAGGTAGGGACATGTTTGGCACAACTTTGTGAGCTGAAGGGCCTGTATTGTGCTGTAGGTTTTCTATGTTTCTAAAAAATAACATTGTGCTTTGAACTTCACGCAGTGGTGGGAAGTGGCCAAGCAGACCCAATAGCAATCTCAGCCCAGTATGGCAGTGTGAAGTTGGACCGTGTTTATTTGGTTGAGTCCATCCTCAATTTTTGACGCAAGGTAGGGAAGGCCATTGACAATTCGTGAGCACTGCCTTGCACGGAGGGGAGGATGGTAGACTGTTTTCCAAGCATTGAATGACTTGCCCAACTTGGGCTGTGAAGTCAACCTTTCCCTCCTGAATTACTTCCTCCGACTTCCCCTTACACACCATCAACTAACTTAAGAGACCAAACAAACTGCCAGTGCAATAGAAAATTGCAGGGAAATTTCATTTTAAAGATGGTCCATTGTGGCAATTTTTGAAGAGGAGGTGTGAGATGGAAGAGGTAAATTCTGGGCCTAGGCCTACAGACAATTCTGATGAAGTTAATGATGAAGAATTACAATTTTCTAAGTCATTTCACTACATAGTGCAACAACGGACACAAAAGAAGTCCATCTTTATAATAACAGCTACTTAAAAAGCATTTTACATGGATTGGTGATCTGAGTTGTCCTATTCCATTGTATCTAGCAGAGGAAAACATCTTACAAATGTAGCAGTGGCTCCAGCAAAATTGAAAAAAACACTTAACTACAAATCACAGCCTATGATATGCAAAAGTGCTGATTATTTTAACCAACTATAGGAATCTCAAAACAAACAGATTAAAGCTCTTGAAAATAAGTCACAGTCAGCAAAAATTTTCAGGTAGAAAATTATGTAGCAGCTTTAAGACCAGTTCACTGAAGAATGTTTAAAAAACTATGTGAAAACCTGGACAAAGAGCCCACCTGTCTCCTGCTGCATATAGAAATCTAGTGGCTTGGCAGAGGAAGACTTCTCAACAGGATGAAAGGAGAATTGCAGGAGTACTTTCAAGAAAGTAGTAGGCTAGATTTTGGTGAGTGCTTTGAAGATGAAGAATGGCTGCAGAAATTAGCCTACTGAACTTAACAGACATTTTTTATCATATGAACCAGTTGAACAAGTGTCAGCAAGGCCCTGGAGAAAATATTTTGACCTCAGGCTGCAAGATTGTTGGATTTACAAGGAAACAGAATCTTTGAAAAAAAATCATATTGCCGAAGGAAATCTTGAAATGTTTCCACTGCTGCTTGGGCTTGTGAGTGAGGAAGAGGAAGAAAGAAATTAATTTCTAGAAAGGTAAGCTAAACTTAACCAACTTTTTTTTCTTTCAAGAAAGGTTGGCTAAAAATTCGTTCTCTATTCAAAAGAGCATTGACAATGATTTTTGAATTATTATAGCCACAAGGGACTGATCGCAGTAATGTACTGTGAGCCGTAGATATATTCATTTTTATGCAGGGTGGCTCTGAGACCAGGAAATTGCTCCAGGGCAAAAAAGTTGAGAAAGGCTGCTCTATGCTCTGACCTGCACATGTTTCTGTGACCTTGTCATGACCTTCAAATCATGGCCTGTAATTCTGGCCACATACTCAGCTTTGATTTCCATTGCCAGACTTGCCTTTCGCTGCTGGGGTTCTAAGTCTTACTGAAATTGGCTCCCAAAACCTTTCCTGTACCTAATAAAGTGGCCACAGAGTCTACCGCTGCTGTAGCCTTTCAAGGTTCGTCATGTGTGTTCAAAGATACTTATCTGCATGCTACTGTTGTAATGTGTGGTTATTTGTGTTACTGTTGCCTTCCCTGAGCCTCTCTGGCCATTCTCCACTAGCCTCCCTCATTAACAAGGCATTTTCATCCACAGAACTGCCATTCACTGGGTGTTCTTTTTGTTTCCCACTCCATTCTCTGTAAACTTTAGAGACTGTTGCGCATGAAAATGCCTGGAGATCAACAGTTTCCAAGATACTCAAACCACCCTGTCCGGCACCAGCATTCATTCCATGGTCAAAGTCTCTTAGGTCACATCTCTTCCCCATTCTGATGTTTGGTCTGAACAACAACTGAACCTCTTGACCATGTCTACATACTTTTACATGTTGAGCTGTTGCTGCATCATTGGCTGATTAGATATTTGTATTAATGAACAGGTGTACAAGTGTACCTAATAAAGAGACTACCGAGTGTATATGGTTTAATCTTTTATTTTGTATAATAATGTTCCTACTAATTGGAAATGTATAGCTATGTTAGAGTTACTGCTTGACTGAATTTAATGAATACCTGTACCCAGAATGTTCCCCCTTTATGAAATATTATTATCAAAACCACAGACTTCCAGGTAGCAACCATAAAACACAAGGCACTTCGATGTGATTATAATTCTTAATAATTATTATAACTTTTTCATGTGATTAAAATTTTCATCAAAAAATACATTGTTACATTTTAATATATTTATTGTGACATTGCAATAAAACCAACACATGTAACAGATTCATTAATCTAAATCCAGGAAAAGCAACTGCAGCATAAGATAATATAGCATCTATTAAATGTTAGTAAAATTTGAACCAATTCTACTGCTCTAAATGATGTCCTCATCAACAGTCTCACGTTGTATAAGTTTAACTGGATGTTAAGTCATCCGGTTCATTCATTGTGGATACAAAGAAGAGATCACACAAGATGTATTATGTTTCATTACATAACAGAGATTATTCATTAACAGTAAATGATTAGAGACCTTGGAGGCATCAACAAAACGCAGCTTCACACACAGATGAACATTTTTCAAAGCTTTGGAAGTTGCTGTTTTCATTAATATTAATGAAAATAAATCAATGTGTTGATACTTACTAAAACTATGCCGAACGCGTTATCATTCCAGAAATACCCTCGCAAAGTTTCAGTAATTGAATTAGTTAAGCATGTTTACAAAAAAATCATACTTCGGCTTTAGAATTAATACTTAGGGAAGAAACAATCCTTAAATTTCTTCACTCAGATATTGTATCTTTAATTCTTGGGAGCAGTTAATTGCCTTTTCTCTGTCTTGTAACTCCACAGCTTACATCTGTTATGGATAAATAAATAAATGATCATAAATGTACTAACAGGATACGAACATTAAATGCAGACTATAGCTTTAGAATAATTATTAAACTTTTGATAGATAAATAATATTTGAATTAATAAGAGCATGTGAGGAAGAGCTGAAAGATGCAATGTATTTCCAACTCTTGGTGAATACTAAATTTTATTGAGAGTAGTGCGCTATCTTTTGTCTTAAAGGGACGTGTGGTGATACAAATCTTTAGTCTACAAATTTGAGAATAGTGCAACCCCAACTTATTAGCCTTTGTTCTCTCTTTATGAACACATACTGTTCACAAGAAGCATCCATCATTTTTAGCTAATAAAGATGAATGATTGTTAAGGGGACAGTAGAGACTTGATTTGAAGTGACACCTATTATTGATCCATTGGAAATTGGTAGCCATTAAAAGTATGCCAAGTGTGAGGGAATATAACCTTTTCTTGATCAATTCCATATTTCAATAAAAATTACTGCTTTCTGCAGCAGTCTGCCAACTTTTGCCAAGAGTTCTTGAATAACTACAGCAAGAAGGGCAAGAGACACTGGGCACTTCTGTACTAAGACTGGCATTTCTGTGCATCTGTGGGGAAAGATCAATGGGGAGCTATTTCGTGCATGACAAAAAATATGCACACTGAGAAAGTAGTACAGTAGAAATAATGTACCTGAAATTATCAGGAAAAGGAATGAAAAACCTGTTCCGACTGCCCGTTTGTTTAGGATCTGAATTGCAGAGTAAACTTGACAGTAAAAGCCATGTAAAGGAACTTGAATGCAGTTCTTTCAAAATCATGATTGGCAACATTATCATCACAGAGTCTTTCAGATCCTGAGCAGAATTATAAGCATAAGTATAAACTTCAAAAATAAAATGCAACAATCAAACTTTTTGAGTCACCTGAACTGGTTGCATCAATAACAAATAACCCTTTCCCCACTCAAGCTTTAGTCAAGGACTGTGCATTATTAACAAGAGACAGAAAACTACATCTCCTTCAGGTTTATTGGAATTCCCAATACCAAGTTTCTCATTATCAATGTTAATGGGATTTGGAAAATGAGTTGGGGTCACCAATACCAGAAGCTGATGGCTCGGATGCATAAATACTGAGACAAACTTTTAAGAAAAAAAACTGTAGTGGCTGGCTCAAGCCTTTTTTGAATATTCTCCATAGATGAATGTGCAACATAGTGGAAATCCAAGAATACAAAGGCAACTCAATGTTATCAACTGGCACTCTATCCATGCTCCAAAGTATCCCCCTCCTCACCGTCAGAATATATCAACTGAAATGTGAATTGATTTCAGAATCTACAGCAGTAATTCTGAATTAATAATGCTTAAGAATAAGCCAATTTTATCCATCAAGTATTAATTTTGACTTTCACAGGAAGTGATTTGCACTGAAAATATTTTATGTCAATATCTTTCCATTAACCTTTCCAACTTTCAAACTTTTAGTCTTAATGTTGACTCCTTTCATCAAATCTAATGCTGTACTACTTTTGAAAGTAACATTGTATGTGATCTATAAGACAACAGATATAAGTACATCAAAAACACATCCTAAACATATGCAAAGAGCATATAAGGTGCATGAAAAAGAGAGAGATGCAGTTTGTTGAATGTTATGCCATCTTTTATACCCTTGAGATAAACCAGACATCTGTGCAGCCAGTTATGTAATTTATGTAGGCAAATGTGACAACTGATTTCCACTCAGCCAAGCCCCACAAACCAGATCATCTGTTTCAGATTGTTTGCTGAGAGCTGCACATTGGCCAGAATACAGAGAATTCTCCTGTACATTTTGCTTGTGCAATGCAATTAATTTCTTTTTGCCTATGTATGTGAACCAACAAACCCAGTTCAGCGTCTCATTTTCAAAACAAAAATGACGTCGCTAGCAGTTGTCACCAGATAAGTGCAAAAGACCTATCTCTCTCACAATGAAACTGTGGAATATGCCCTTTTCTCATGGTTGCAGGTAAATCAATGGATTCAATCAGCAGAAAATGCAACAAAGTAGGACACATACAAAGCATATTGGGCAGACAAAAATAAATGGACTGCACAGGAAGAGATAGATAAAAAGTCAAGTTGCAGTTTCTAAAAGAGCACTAATCTGCATGTTGTTGCTGAAAAATCTGATCATGTTGAGAGTTTTGTAGTTACAAAACATAATAGTGGTGATGAGGAAGTTTTAAAACAAACTTGAGATGACTACCTATCTGTTGAAGCACAGTGAGACATTTGAGTCAAAATGAAGCGCAGCAAGTTTTTTTTCTCCAGAAGGGAAGGAGACTATCGAGTTAAAAAAGGCAGAAAATGGATAACATTCGCTGGTTCATAAGCAATGAGTACCAGGCAATAGTAATAATAAATAAAATTAAACAGAAATGACTGGCGGCATTGGAAAGGTAGTTGCATTTGATTGCACAACAGATAACTGGCTGATGTATGCTGAGTGAATTGAGCAGTATTTTGAAGCAAATGAAATAGCCAATGAGAAATGGGTGCCAGCTTTACTGAGTGTAATACTACAAATGAGAAACTATACAGTTGGCTTAGAAGTTTAACTGCTCCAACCAAACCAGCCAAAATTATCTTTACCGATATCATGAAAGTAATGCAGGAACATTCAGAACTTAAATATTGTTGATTGCAGAACACTTTAAGTTTCATAAGCAGGATTAAAAGGCAAGGGAGTCCGTTGCAGTTTACATGGCTGAGTTGAAGAAATTGTCTGAGCATTGTCAGTTCAGTGCTGGGCTTAATGAGGCACTGAGAGATTGTTTAGTTTGTGGGATCTTACAAGAAAGCATTCAAAAATGGCTCCTAACTGAAGCATAACTCATATTTAAAAGGGTAATTGAAATTGCTGCATCAATGGAAACAGCAGACACAACTGAATTGTAGTCAGGATTGAAAGTGAACATGAACAAAATTGCATGGTCTAAACAGAAACCTCCCTGGCCAAACAAATTGTTTTACCATTGTAGCAGGGATTCACATACACCACACCAATGCAATCTTAAAGGCAAAACTTGCAGAAAATGCAACAAAGTAGGACACATACAAAGAGCATGTCAGGCAGACAAAAATAAATGGACTACACAGGAAGAGATATAGATAAAAAGTCAAGTTGCAGTTTCAAAAAGAGCACTAATCTGTATGCTGTTGATGATAAATCTGATAATTATGGGTGTGACATAGGACTGAGTAGCCTTCAGATTTACAATCTGAAAACTGACAAGAAACAAGTAATATGGCTTACACCAGAAGTGAATGGAAAAATAATTAAAGTCTAGACGCATTAAAGTCTAATTGTTTCAGTTATTCCACAAAATGTTTGAACAGCATGAGCTGAGAGGCCATGAGCATGAGTTCAAGCTTTGAACTTTGAGGCAAAGCCATTTTTTTCAATCTCTTTTAACCATGGCTACCGATACCTACTTTAGCAACTGGAGGTTAAGATGGGAGGTGTCCTCAGCTGTTGTATTTCAGGCGTTCTGCTTGCTGTCTGCCAGATGCAGCCACGTTGCTCTAAACTAGACAAGATGCCATACTTATTTTATTTAATATTTATGCATTATTATTTTTAACAAACTACATTTCATTCATAATAAAAATATTTACAAGAATGAACAGTTCAATGCCTTTTCATATATGCATTATTATTGTACTCTTCAATCAATAGCAATATATTTTCCCAGGCAGTATATTGGAAAAATAATTATCTGGTCTCGATTTCATCACTTGCATATGATAAGCATTCCAATAGACTGTATATGTTTGTATCATCTGCAGAAAACAGACATTTTAGAAATGGTATCAAAATCTAAACATTAAAAAGAATTTAAAGTACTATGATTTAGTATTGAATCCAGGAAATTGCAGGTAATGTGGAAAACTCAATGGACAATAATAACAACAGGTACAAACTTCCGCTTTGTGGGAGAAGATTATAATATTTCCATGTGTTAGCTTAGAGGCACCCACCTCACATCAGCAAATGCAAGATTACAGTTTCAATTAAAGAATGTTACATCCAAAATAATGCTTATTTTCAAACATTGCATCAGTGACAAAAAGTAACATTTCATTTACAGCATAAAGATGGTCCATTAAGCCCAGCATCCCATGTTTATACTTCACAAGGGTTTTCTCTTGTGAAGTGGAAACAAATAACTTCGTATGACCTCATGAATAAATCCTTCCATTTCCTTCTTCCATTGATAACTTCCACTTCAATGCATAATTGCTCTTTGGTCCAATATTTCTCCTGCTACCTAGTTCTACATTATAATTAGTTTCAAAGTAATGAAATTCATCCTTGGATCTATTAGATTATAAATTAATTTACAGAGACATACATCATGGAAGTTGTCCTACACCAAAGCTAATTCCATGTGCCTGCATTTGGCCATAAACCTCTATTTTTAAACCCTCGTACTGGACCAAGTCCCTTTGAGCTGTTAGATGCAGTCCCTTTCTGCATCAACTTAATCCTCTGGCAGTTCATTCCATAAATAGACCACCTTCTGAATGAACAAGTTTCCACTCAGGTACTGATTAAATCTCTCCCCTTTCACATTAAATCTATTCCCTCTAGTTCTTCATCTGAGCTGTGCTTACACATGCAGCCATCTATCTGTGCCCCTCTTGATTTTGCACAGCATCCTATGATCACTTGTTATCAACCCATGCTCCAATGAAGGGTGTCTGAAACTGTTCAACCTGTCCTTATTACTCAGTCCCTTGAGTCCCAGGAAAGTCCTCACCAATCTCCTCTGTACTCTTTCCAGCTTATTAGTGACTTTCCTACAGCAGATTGACCAAAACTGAACACTATATTCTAAATGTAACCTCACTAACAGCTTGTAAAACTGCAACATAAAATCTCAACTTCAATTTTCAGTGCTCTGACTAATGAAAAATACTGTGCCAAAACCCTTCTTCACCATCATCTACATGCAATGCCACTTTCATGGACCCATATACTTGTACTGCCCAGTTCTTCTGTTTTGCAATACATCCCAGGGTCCAACATTACCGTGGGCAAGTCCTATCTTCATCTGTCCCCCAGACACTTCACACTTACCCAAATTTATATCCATTTACCCAGATGATGAAGATCCCTCTGCAAATCATTATAACCGTCCTCACTGCCAATGACATCACCTATTTTAGTATCATCTGCAAACTTACTCACCATGCATATAGATTTTCATCCGTCATTGATTATAGATAACAAATACCAATAAGCCTAACACCAGCCTCCAGAGAAAACCACAGGTCACTGGCTCCAGTCTGGGAAACAATTTTCCACCTCACTATCTGCTTCCTACTGTCAAGTCAATTGTTTATCCATGTAGCAAATTCTCCTTGGATCTCATACAACCTTACATTTTGTTTGAGGCTTATCATCCAGAACTTTACCAAAGGTCTTACTGAAGTCTATATAGATTATGGATATTGCCATCACCCATTAGTCTTCTTGGTTTCTTCTTCAAGTACTTATATTAACCTGTGAGTCGCAATCTCCCATGTGTAAAGTCTTGTTGACTTTCCTAAACCAACCCGTCTTTCCAATTGCTTGTACATCATATCCCACAGAATCCATCCTAGAACCTTATCTTATGCATACGCATCTATAGTTCCCATGTGTTTTTTAAGCTCAGCTTAAATAAAGGCACAACATGAGCCACCCTCTGGGTTTTTGACAATTCACCCATTGCTAATGATGGTACTTATATCGGAGCTAAGACTCCCACTATTTCTTCACTAGCTTCCCATAATGGCCTTGAATATATCAGAACAGGCTATGGTGATTTATCCACCTTCAAATATTTAAGATATTTAATACCTCCTCTGTTGTTATGTGGATATTCCCCAAGACATCCCATTAATTATCTCAAGTTCCAAGGACTTCATGTCCTTCTTCATGGTTAAAATAGAGGAGCAAAATCCATTGAAGACTTCACCCATCTCCTGCAGTTCCATACAACAATGTCCACTTTGGTCTTTGAGGAGCCCTATTGTTTTTCCAATTACTTTTTGTCCCTTAATATACTCATAATATTTTATTGATTCTCCCTAATTTCTCTGCCAATACTCCCTTTTAGCCCTTCTGATTTCTTCCATGTATCCCTCTCTCTCCAGGGATTTGCTTCATCCCAATTGTCTGTATCTGACTCATGTTTACTTTCTTTTCCTAACCAGTGTGAATGGATTAGTGCTTGATACCTGTTACACTTCTATTAAGGTAATCAGATTTTAGGTCCAGGATGGAATTGTAGACAATGTTGTGAGGTAACTATAACGTCAGATATTTAAACACATTCAGAATATGAAGTGAATGCTCTCCCTATACAGCAGTTTATGCCACAAGCAGTTATTTATTCTAAGTTTTATATTTTATAGACAAATATTTTGTGCTGATTTAGGTTAAGTTTCTGCTGTTGCATCTTATATGGTGTTTAAAACAGGGTTTTCCACTTTCTATCAGATCATGAGCTGCCCACGAATATGTGTGTTCCCACCTATTTCATCGATTCCATATCAGACAGGTATTATACATCTCAGGCCATGGACTCTGTTGAGGAGAAGTTCAGCACCAGCACAGGAACCTCAGACATGAAAGGCCTTTGTACTTACAAAACTTCAAATCTATTAGTATAGATATGCTTTGGGATACTCAGGCCTATAGAAAGGAATTGTATAAATAAATAATTTATATGTATTATATGTATAAAATCACTCTTACTCCTCTAAATATCTTGGTCAAAAGTAGCAAATGCTTAAAATTAAAAAGACACTCTTAGTTTACATCCAATATGCCATGAAGTAAATGTGGAGGAGACCAATTAGTCTGCAAAGGAGGCAAGTGATTTGATAACTAAATGAAATCCATAACTTGAATAGATCAACTCTGTTCAACTGACCATTAAATTGTGGTTTGATTGAATGTGTGTCCTGTTATGGGTTCTTATCCTGTTTAGCAGCTTCATGAGCAGTACCTTATCAAAGGCCTTCTGAAAATCAGAGTGAACAAAATCCACTGATTCTCCTTTGTGTATCCTGTCTGTTATATCCTCCAAGAATCCCAACAGATTTGTCAGGTAATATTTTCCCTGAAGGAAATCATGCTGACTGGCATTTTTTATCATGTGCCTCCAAGTACCCTGAATCCTCATTCTTAATGACATCTTGCCAACACCTGATGTCAGGGTAACAAGCATATAATCTTTTGCTTCCATCTCTTCTGAAAGAGTGGAGTGACATCTTCAATGTTTTGGTCCTCTGCAACCATTCTGGAATCCAGTGATTCTTGAAAGATCACTTCTAATGCCCCCACAATCTTTACAACTATCTCTGTCAGCATCCTGGGGTGCAGTCCATCTGGTCCAGGTGGCTTCTCTACCTTTAAACCTTCCAGCTTCCCAACTACCTTCTCCTTGTAGTAAGAGCAACTACACTCACCTCCACCCTCTGACACAACATAAATTCTGGCATGCTGGTGCCTTCTGCAGTGAAGATTGATGCAAAATATTTATTCAGTTTTCCCACCATTTTTTGTTCTCCATTTCTACCTCTCCAAGATGATTTTGTGGTGGTCCAATGTCCATTCTTGCTTTTCTTTTAATCTTTATATATCTGAAAATCTTTTGGCATCCCCTTTTATATACAGTAATTGGCTTGCCTTCATATTTCATCTTTTATCTTATTTTTGTCAGTTGCTTTCTGTTGGTTTTTAGAAGTTTCCCAATCTCCCAACTTCCTACTAATTTTTTTGCTATATTTTATGCCCTCTCCTTTGTTTATATACCATCTTTAATTTCACTTGTCAACCAGGGTACCTTATTCTCCCTTTAGACTATTTCTTCTTCTTTGACATGTTGCTATCCTGCATCTTCCAAGTTACTCCCAGAAATTCTAACCACTACTGTTCTAGTATCATCCCTGCTGGTCTTCCCTTCCAGTCAGTTTTGGCCAGCTCCTCTCTCATGCCTCTGTAGTTATCATTACTTAACTGTAATACCAGTTCATCCATTGAGAGTCTCAATCTCTCAAAATGCAAAATGAATTCTATCATATTATGATCACTGTCTCCTAATGATTCCTTTACCTTAAGCTCCCTAATCAAATCTGTTTCATTACATAAAACCCATGTGACAAGAGACATGCCTAGGCGAAGATGGTAAGGACCCAAGCGCTAGAGTATCCGAGACTAAACTTGAGACATGATTTCAAGATGAGACAAGAGCATGTTCTTTACTAGGTGCTAGGCGAGAATCCAAATGAGACAGAAATCCATAACACAATCACAGACTGAACTAAAGTTGAGCTAATGATTGAGCGCTGAACCTGTGTTCAGGTCCTCTTCAAATATTAAAATCCTGGCGCCAAACCTGGCCACCAATTAGCAAAGTGGGCCCGAATCTTGAGAGGGGCCATGCTAGCTATCCATACTCCAGAGAACCGGAGCATGTAAACCCCGGAAGCTGGTGCAGTCATGACATATACCATCACAACCCAGTCCAGAATTGTCTTTTCCCTAGTGGGCAACACCACAACCTGCTCAAAAACTCCATCTTATAAGCATTCTACAAAAGTCTACTCTTTTGGGATGCAATACTAATCTGATTTTCCATATCTATCTGCATACTGAAATCCCACTTGACTATCATAACATTGCCATTTTTACGTGCCTTTTCTATCTCCCACTGTAATTTGTACCCCACATCCTAGCTACTGTTCAGAGGTCTGTATATAACTTTTTTTGTGTCAAGACCCTGCATTAGGATTGAGAGTGTAGAGGAGAGATAGCCAGCATAAAAAAGTGAAGAAAATGGGTGAGAGAAACACTAGTCAATATGGTATGTTTTCCTAATTGCAAGAGGATTTCTGAGCAGAATAAAGAATGGGGGCATTTATATTATGAGGGCTCCAAATATTCCAAGGGGAATAAACTCTCAGCATATTTCTTGTACTAAGAGGTTTCAAATTGAAATTAGAATAAGTTTAGTTTGAAATTTATAAAGGGCACAGAGTTCCCTTAAGGAGAACTTTCACCAGTGCCATCTAGAGCCCTCTAAATGCCAAATGCCTAGGACACAGGATAAGGCCAAAAAAATGTTGATATGAGACACAGTTTAATATAGCAAGAAACTGATAGAGTACAAGTGCAGAGTGAAATAGAAAGGGAAACTTCAAGAGCACAGAATGGAAGAGTGCTGGCAAGGAAAATCAAATAAGTCCTAGAAACTTTGTAAATTACATAAAAAGCAAGAGGACAGGGTAAGTGATGCACCATCAATAACTCTCGGAGACGTGAGGCGAGAAATAGGCTTTTATTCACTGGAAGAGAGCAATCAGCAGCAAGAGATCACCATACGACATCCTGGAGACTGAGGGAGGAGCAGTGCCTCCAATCGCCTTTATACAGGGGTCTGTGGGGGGAGCCACAGGAGCAGTCAGCCGGGGGGGGGGGGGGTGTCCAGACAGGTATATGTAGTTCACCACAGTAAGATCGTTTGAGGATCAACATGGCAGAGAATGTAGTTAAGGTTCTTAATGAAGATTTAGCAATTACCTTTTCTCAATCATGTCTAAATTTGTCTGAATGCTGCTGATTTTTTTAATTTACACAATGATCTTATGTGTTCTCTCTGACAGATTTACATTTCCTGAGCTTTGTTTCAAGAATATTATGCCTCACATCCAGAACCTAATGTTAGAAAGGAAATAACCCTTACGCTGATTCATTACATTAGAACTGGTATCATCCAAATTTATGTCATATGCCCGTCAACATATTCCCCCAGCCAGCATGCCACTTGCAGATGAATCCTTGGCACAGTATTTAGCACGACAAGATCTCGTCACTTCAAGACTATACAAGTTTGACGATAAGCCTGAAAATTACCATGCGTGGTACTCCTCATTCGCCAATGCAACCGCCGGAATCCAGCTCATAGCAACCCAAGAGTTGGATCTTATGTCTAAATGGCTGGGAAAGGAATCAAGTGAACAGGTGAGACACATACACTCAGAGTATGTCAACAACCCCAAGCTAGCCTTACGCAAAGCATGTGAGAGACTTCGGGAGTGCTATGTGGCCCTTGAAATTATTAAAACGGCACTACTTCGACGGCTGGAAAATTTTTGAGCTGATCGAATCTGAAAGAGACTCGGAAATTCGGCCGCAAATACAAACAGGAGTCACCTACCTGGAAGAATCAATACAAACCACTGAACGCTTTCAGCGGTTCTCCACTTTGAATTTGAAGTGAGAGGACTTGCGTTCCTCATTCACATGGCCAGATCCCACAAACACTCATCCCGAAATAGTAAATGTAAGGGATGGCACAAATGTGACTTACCTTGCACTGCGGATGAATTGGCCCAGGCCAAGGATGTCATCCTTAAAGCAACTCAAAAAGCAACTTTTGCAAAGGAGTTTTCGGCCCTCCAAGCTAATAAACCAATACCAAAGGACAGCCCTTTGAGGAAACTCAGCCCGATCCTGAAGAATGATCTCGTCTGCATTGGAGGCCGATTAATACACTCTCACCTTTCAGCTGCAGAAAAGAGCCCAGTAATCCTGCCCAAAGACAGCCACGTGTCCTTGCTGCTCACATGCCATCACCATGAACAGGTAAGGCATCAAAGCCATCACCTGACGGAGGGAGCAATCAGGGCAGTGGGACTGTGGATCTTGGGAGGCAAAACACTAATCAATTCAGTACTCCACAAACGTGTTACCTGCCGCAAACTGCGAGGGAAGCTGGAAGTTCAACGTATGGCAGCACTCCCACCAGAACGCCTCAAAGCCTGCCTTCCTTTTACATATGTGGGGTTCGATGTATTTGGTCCCTGGACCATCACCACTAGACGCACCGGAAGAGGACAAGCAGAGAGCAAACGGTGGGCCATCATGTTCAGCTGCATGAGTTCGAGAGCTGTGCACATTGAGGTAATTGAATCTTTAGATACATCCAGCTGCATTAACGCTCTCAGGCACTTCTTTGCACTAAGAGGCCCTGCAAAACAGTTAAGATCTGATTGCAGCACAAGCTTTGTTAGAGCGTCCAAGGAGCTTGGGATGGACAAAATGGTGCAAAGGTACCTCAGTGAGCAGGGATACAACTGGGAAGTCAACACACCACACGCCTCTCACATGGGAGGCTCATGGGAGCAGATGATTGGCATCGCCAGATGAATCCTTGATTCAATGTTTTTGCAGCAATGCACCCGTCTGACCCACGAAATACTGTGCACACTACTAGCAGAGGTCACTGCCATTATAAATGCGCGACCACTCCTACCTGTGTCTTCTGACCCGGAAAGCCCCTTCATACTCTCGCCATTAATGCTCCTTACGCAGAAGACAGGAGTTCCCCCTCCACCTGGGGACTTCTCAGATAAGGACTTGTACACAAAGCAATGGAGACAGGTTCAGGCTCTCGCAAATTAGTTCTGGTCTCGTTGGAGACATGAATATCTACCTTTGTTGCAACACAGACAAAAGTGGACAGAGCCTCACAGGAACCTTCAAGTTGGAGATCTAGTCCTGCTCAGGGACAAGCAGATCGCCTGCAACTGCTGGCCAATGGCCAGAATCACTGCCACATTCCCTGGTAGGGATGGACATATCAGGAAGGTTGAGTTGAAAACTACTGACCAAGGTGATGTGAAAACTTACCAAAGACCAGTTGCAGAAGTCATTCTACTTCTACCTAAAGACTGATCTATAAACTAAGCTCGTCGACTTCATTAACTTTGCCTACAACTTTCACCCTGCCCTCAAATTTACCTGGTCCATTTCCAACACCTCCCTCCCCTTTCTTGATCTTTCTGTCTCCATCTCTGGAGACGGCCTATCTACTGATATCTACTATAAGCCTACAGATTCTCACAGCTACCTGGACTATTCCTCTTCCCATCCTGTCTCTTGCAAAAAGGCTATCCCCTTCTCACAATTCCTCCGTCTCCGCCGCATCTGCTCTCAGGATGAGGCTTTTCATTCCAGTACGAAGGAGATGTCTTCCTTTTTTAAACAAAGGGGCTTCCATTCGTCCACCATCAACTCTGCTCTCAAACGCATCTCTCCCATTTCCCGCACATCTGCCCTCACCCCATCCACCCACCACCCCACTCAAGATAGGGTTCCCCTTATCCTTACCTACCACCCCACCAGCCTCCAGGTCCAACATATAATTCTCCGTAACTTCCGCCACCTCCAACGGGATCCCACTACCAAACACATTTTTCCCTCCCCCCCCTCTTTCTGCTTTCTGCAGGGATCGCTCCCTACGTGACTCCCTTGTCCACTCGTCCCCCCCATCCCTTCCCACCGATCTCCCTCCTGGCACTTATCCTTGTAAACGGAACAAGTGCTATACCTGCCTTTACGCTTCCTCCCTCACCACCATTCAGGGCCCCAGACAGTCCTTCCAGGTGAGGCGACACTTCACCTGTGAGTCGGCTGGTGTGGTATACTGCATCCGGTGCTCCCGGTGTGGCCTTTTATATATTGGTGAGACCCGACGCAGACTGGGAGACCGTTTCGCCAAACACCTACGCTCGGTCCGCCAGAAAAAGCAGGATCTCCCAATGGCCACACATTTTAATTCCACGTCCCATCCCATTCTGATATGTCTATCTATGGCCTCCTCTATTGTCAAAATGAATCCAAACTCAGGTTGGAGGAACAACACCTTATATACCGGCTGGGTAGCCTCCAACCTGATGGCATGAACATTGATTTCTCTAACTTCCGTTAATGCCCCTCCTCCCCTTCTTACTCCATCCCTGACATATTTAGTTGTTTGCCTGTTCTCCATCTCCCTCTGGTGCTCCCCCCCCCCTTTCTTTCTCCTGAGGCCTCCCATCCCATGATCCTTTCCCTTCTCCAGCTCTGTATCACTTTCGCCAATCACCTTTCCAGCTCTTAGCTTCATCCCACCCCCTCCAGTCTTCTCCTATCATTTTGCATTTCCCCCTCCCCCCACTACTTTCAAATCTCTTACTATCTTTCCTTTTGGTTAGTCCTGACGAAGGGTCTCGGCCTGAAACGTCGATAGCGCTTCTCCCCATAGATGCTGCCTGGCCTGCTGTGTTCTACCAGCATTTTGTGTGTGCTGTTGTTTGAATTTCCAGCATCTGCAGATTTCCTCGTGTTTGCTCTATAAACTAAAGTTCTGTATCATGTTCATAGTGACCTTACAAAGGTCAGGCGGGGAGTGTGAAGCCCTTAAGGCATTTATTTAGCTTTATTACATTTTCTCTTTAGTAATTCGTTTGTAATTATTCTCTAGTTAAAGTTAAGGTTGATAACTACGTTACAGTTGTTGAAGGTAAATTCATTGTCTGTGATGTATCACGGCATGTGAAGACGTCACACCCGGTTTTGCCATGTCTTGTGGGTAAATACCGGTTTGGAGAAACGGGAAGGCGGGGGGCTTGTCTGTGCAGGATCAGCGCGAGAAAAGTTCCATTTCTACGCACTAAGAAACATCATAGAAGCAACACCTTTTCACCATATGTTAATGTGGACGAGTGAACAGTAAACGGTTAACCTTACTGCGATCCTATCCTGATTGACTTCGGTTTAACTTGTTGTTAGTTCAGAGTTTCTACACCCTGCACGAGATCACTACACCTTTCATTCCTGAAATCATCCTTGTCAACTTCCTCTGGATCCTCTCCAATGCCAGCACATCTTTTCTAATATGAGGGGCCCAAAACTGTTCACGATACTCAAGGTGAGGCCTCACCAGTGCCTTATAAAGCCTCAGCATCACATCCTTGCTCTTGTATTCTAGACCTCTTGAAATGAATACTAACATGGCATTTGCCTTCCTCACCACCAACTCAACCTGCAAGTTAGCCTTCAGGGTGTTCTTCTCAAGGATTCCCAAGTCCCTCTGCATCTCAGATCCTGGATTTTCTCCCCGTTTAGAAAATAGTCTGCATGCTTATTTTTTCTACCATGCATTTTCCAACATTGTACTTAATTTGCCACTTTCTTGCCCAGTCCTTCTGCATCCTATCTATTTCCTCAACACTAACTGCCCCTTCACCACTCTTCATATCATCTGTAAACTTGGCAACAAAGCCATCGATTCCATCATCTAAATCATTTATATACGATCATTTATTGTACTTGCTTCAAGCACCTCCTCTGGCAGCTCATTCCATATTCTTACCATCGTCCATGTGAAAAAAATTATTGCTCCGGCCCCTATGAAATCATTTCCCTCTTTCCTTTAACATATTTCCTCTAATTCCCGATTCCCCAACCCTGGGATTAAAACTAACCCTATCAAAACTCCCCTTGATCTTATACAATGCATCATTCTCCTTCACTCCTAGGAATAAATTCCTAGCTTGCCCAACCCCTCCCTACAAACCCAGTCCCTCAAGACCTAACATCACCATCTTGAATCTTTTCTGCATTCTTTCCTGATTAATGGTATCTTCCCTTTAGCAGGATTTGGTAGATTTTACATCTTGAAGTCCTTTAAACTTAAAATAATATATGGAAAGATGAGGGACAAGAAGAATGATTTCAACCTATTGACCTAATGACAAGTCAGACAAGTTTCTAATTGAATTTTGAATTTTCCTATCATTTCAAATTAGCAGATGGTTTAAGAAATTTAATTTGGAAACAAAGTTCTCATTTAAATTTGTTCATTCCACCAGCCCAATTTTGGTGGTTGTATTATTTTGCCTAATTGAGATCCCTAACACCCTCCTTTCTCAAAAATAAATTGTTAATCTTCATTCCCTGATCTTTTAAAGCTGGCATCTTATTAGTCACTTTCTTTATTGCCAGCAATGCAGCATCTAATTATTTAGTTATTATTGAAATAAACAGGCTTACCATCTCAGTGAAAGCCAGTACCTGTATTAGCACCCAGTAACTAATTTATTTCAAAATCGATTTCACATTACTGTGATTGCACATCCTTATCTCTTTTGGTAAAAATAAACCATTCCTGCATCTGAGTTACTTGAAAGATAAAGTTAAACAATCTAGCAAGTTGTTTAAATTATTACACAGTGGTAAATGATACCGGCAGAGCTAGTTTGTTGTCAGAAAATGAGGCATTGGGTTTTGGACTTTGTAACTACACTGGATGGCGATCTAGTGCAGTTATCCAGCGATGTGTTTATTTACATTGTTCACTAACATTTTTAAAACTAACATTTAGTAAAACTAATAGTTTTACTTTGAAAGAATGATAGGAGGCTGAGGATAGAAGATATCATATGTAAGAATGCGGAGACAGGGTGAATGGCACGTTTAAGAAATGTTAATTAAAGCACCCACAATGTGATTAATGATAAGTTATTGTCTCCGGGCTAGTGTTGGGTTTGCTGATTAAGCTGCAGTCTCAGATTGAAAACTGGTATCTGCTTACCACACAGTAAAAATTTAACCAATTTATATGCAACATTAAACATTTCATTGTTTAACATTGTTATCTTTCATATAACATACACGAGAGAGACTTCTTTATACTAACAGATATGAGAACGTGCAGTTGTGGTGCTAAAAGACCACATTGGGGTGACTGAAGCATTTCAGAGGGCAGCATTTGAGATGTAGTTTTTGGAATGGCTGTATAAAATGAAATAGGATTTAAGTTAAAAAGGATAGATCCCAAGAAGTATATTTGGCAGTGTCTGCTTCCCATGGGCTGAAATCCTCAATTGTACTTACAAGTTTTATATTATTTTATAAAGCATCCTGTAGCTGTGTATGAGCTTGGAAGATTAGGGAGGTAATAATTGAATGTCTGAGCAAAGGGAAATGTCTTTGTATTTCACGAGAAGCCAAACATACTGTAATTTGATGATTTTTAATCTCTTTCCCTTGTGTTTTATCTTGCAACGAAAATGCTCATGACACACAAACTGTTAATACATATCCACAGGTTTTCATTGCCACCAGAAAAACAGAGACACAGAATATCAGGAGTCACCATTCAACATGCTAATGGCTGGTCACCTTCTTCAGTATTCTGCTCCTGGGTCCTCCCCATAACCATTGATCCAAGAATATATTTCATGATTTGACTTCCACAGGCTTCTGTGGTAGAGAATTTGATTCCCAGTACTCTCTGGGTGAAGAAATCTGCACACATTTCAATTCTAAATGATTTTCTCCATACAGGTTATGACACCTGGATCTGAACTGCAGGAACTTCCACCCCAGATATTGTCTGTTGATTCTGTTCAAATTTAAGGTCCAGAATATTAGATCATTCTGGTTCCTGATTTTACACATGGACAGCTCCTGATGGTAAAACCAGGAACCAGATTGATTATATCCTCAACAACAAAAGATGGAAATCAAATATTCTGAAGTACGGGACATATCCGGCAGCTGACTGTGATACTGACCATCAACTGCTGTTGGCCAAGGTGAAGCTCAGGGTTAGGAACGTAAAATGAACAAAACCACCAGTCAGATATGGTCTCTCAGACATACCAAACTCTCTCAGCATAGAGGTTTGCAACAGTTTTGAAGCCCTGCTGAACTTACAAGAAGATGTCGAACCAGAAGAGCTTTGGAACCAACAAGTGATGCATTGACAACAGCAGCCAAGAAACACATTCCAAAGCAATGCAAGCACAAAGGCACAGAATAGACCACAAATAAAACATTGTATGCAGTAGAAGAGGTTGGTGAAAGGTCAGAAAGGAACAAGTAAGGAATACAAGAAGATGAAGCATGAAATACAATGATGATGTAGGCTTGACAAAGAGGTATACCTACAACGCGTCTGCTCCAACATGGAAAATGAGGCCAACAAAGGCAACAGCAAGATAGTTTATGCTGCAGTAAAAGAACTTACTAGCACCTTCACACCAAGGACTGGTGCAATCAAAAATGACGAAGGAAAAATTCTGACAGAAGATGCAGATGTGAGGGAAAGGTGGCTCGAGTACACCAAGAAACTATATGAAAATCACAAGGATGAAAACCGTGACAAAGCCATTGACTGGACAACACTGGAACATGAACTACTACTGTCAGAAGTAGAAAGAGCAGTCGAGAAGATTAAAAGGAATAAAGCACCTGGTCCAGACAACATACCAGCAGAACTACTGAAAGCAACAGGCACCTCAATGGCCCACATCTTGCACCACATTGTCTGCGCCATCTGAAAGACTGGCAAATGGCCAACAGACTGGTGCAAATCTGTCTACATTCCAATTCCCAAGAAAGGGGACCTCCTGCAGTGCAGTAATTACAGAAAAATTGCATCGATATCACACGCCAGCAAGGTTCTACTCATAATCATCTCTGAGAGACTAAAGAACTATGTAGATAGAGAAATAGCACTCGAACAGGCTGGCTTCAGGAGTGGCCGAGGCACCAGGGACCAGCTCTTCAACATATACCTAATAATGGAGAAAATGAGAGAGGTCAATACCCCCCCCTCCCGTACATCTGCTTCATAGACTACTCAAAGGTGTTTGACTGTGTCCAATACACCAAACTATGGACAACAATGATTCAACTGGGCGTGGCACCACACCTCGTGACTCTTCTAGAAACACTGTATGCTACGCAATACTCCAGCCTTCAGACCACATCTGGCGAGACTGAATCATTCTGCAATGGGAAAGGAGTCTGCCAAGGCTGCATCCTTTCTCCACACCTTTTTAACATCTGCACTGAGATGATCATGAGACTGGCAATTCCAGACAACACTGGCATTAAAATAGGAGAAACAACCATCAGTAACTTGAGATGCGCAGATGACACAGCCCTGCTAGCCACAATGGAAGAAGACCTACAAGCACTACTCAATAATGTTGCAAAAGTCTCTGCTGAATTTGGATTGCTGATGAATGGCAAAAAGACCAAAGTTATGGTGATAAGCAAAACTGCAATTCAAGCTGACATCTACATCGGAAACGACAAGATCGAACAAGTGTCCTCCTTTATATACCTTGGTGCAGAACTAAATGACACAAACGAATGCAGCAAGGAAATAAGGCGAAGGCTAGCAATGGCACGCACAAGCACTACCAAACTCTGGAGCATCTGTAAAGATAGATCTGTGAGCACTGACACCAAGATACACCTCCTCAAGAGTCTCGTCTGGCCAGTGACCCTATACGGCTGTGAAACATGGACCCTAAACGCAGCTGACGAAAAGAAGTTGACAGCATTTGAGATGTGGACATACAGACGGATCCTCAGGGTATCATACATTGAAAGGAGATCCAACAACTTCATCCTAGAAAAGATTGGCACGAATCCAATACTTCTGGAAACCATTATCCAAAGGAAACTTCGTTATTTTGGACACATCTCAAGAACTGATGACACACTGGAACGCACTGTGCCTGAAGGCAAAGTAGAAGGAAGCCGTTCCCGAGGCAGACAGAGGACAACCTGATCGACATCAAGAAGTGGACCAACCTCATCGCCAGAGATTTGACTGCCAACAGATCGTAGTGGAAGTGGCCTTCGAGGCTCTGGCAGAGTATGGCACATGATGATCATTATGATAAGGTCCAGAAAACTCCATTATACTCCCTCCATGGCAGAAACATCCTTCCTCAGACTAGGAGACCAAAACTGCACACCATAATTAATATGTGGTCTCAAAGATTGTACACAGTTACTGCAAGGCATTATTGTTCCAATACTCTAATCCTATTGCAGTGAAGGTCAACATACCATTTTTCAAAGAGATTGCTATACAAGGACACCCACATCCTGATTGGGAAGAGGAGGTTCGACAATCACCATTCAGATAACAATCCTGACTTTTAGCTCTAACATGGATGACTTCATATTCACATAGAACTGCATTCACCATGCATTCTCCCATTCACCCAACAATTTAAAATAATATTTGAATCCCCTTTGTATTCTGCTCACAGTTCACAGTACCCTCTAGAATCATTTTGGCTGCAAATATGGAACTGTTATATTAAATTCTCTCACGCATATCACTGGCGTACTTACAAATAACTAGGATTCCAAGCCCTGATCCCTCTAGTTGCCCATTAATCACTGTCTGGCAGATAAATGTTTATTCCTCCTTTACCTCATCAATTAATTCTCAATCTAAGTCAGTATATTACCCCGTTCTAAATGTTTTCACTTTCACACCAACCTCTTTTGTTGGATTTTATCAAAAGCCTTCTGAAAGTTCACATATATCACATCCATTTGCTCTCCTTTGCCTATTACACTGCAAAAAGAAAAGTTAACCTAGAAGCAGCTTTGTGTTTGACTGTTTATGGAAAGGGCTACTGTAAACTCCCCCCCCCCCCAGTGGCTCTACTATTTGCACTATTTGGCTCTCTTCTTTCTCACCCCATTTGAACGCAATCCATTTTACAAAAAAAACATCAAATACTGATTATCAGTATTACTCAGTTAAAAGCGATTTTTGAAAGTGATGATGTGCCTTTGCACCTACTACTGCAGTTTAAAGACAAGACATAGGAGCAGAATTAGGCTATTTGGCCCTTCAAATCTGCTCCACCATTTGATCACGGCTGATTTATTCTCCCAGTCCTGCCTTACCCCTGAAACCTTTTCTAATCAATAATCTATCAAACTCCACTTTAAATATACCCAATGACTTAGCCTCCACAGCCATCTGTGCATTGAATTCCACAGATTCACCACCCTCTGGCCGTAGACTCTCACACTATTGGAAAAATCATCTCCACCTCCACTCTAAGCCTTTCAATATTCCATAGGTTTCAATGAGATTCTTCCCCCCACCCCATTATTCTTCAAAACTCCAGTGAGTACAGGTCCAGAGCCATCAAATGCTCATATATTAAACTTTTCATTCCCAGGATCATTCTTATAAACCACCACTGGACCCTCTTCAATGTCATTTTATCTTTTCTTAGATAAGGGGACAAAATATCTTCACAATGCTTCAAGTGCCAATGCCTTAGGTAATGGAATATTCAGCTTTGGATGCAGCAACCTATTGCAATGCATCCTTTACATACAGCAAAAACAAACACTTCTAACCCAAGCCCTGTTTCTTTGCTTTTTGACCAGTAATACAGGAGCATTTCTGATTTATTTTCTTTTTCAACATATTCAAACAGCCTGCCACCAATCTAAGCTACTCAAAATTATCTGAGGTTTAAAACAAACTGATCTCTGGTGAACCTTTCAGGTTGCTCGGTAGTGTTGTGGTTAGCTTAATGCTATTACAGTGCCAGTAACCTGGGCTCATTTCTTTCTGGACTGTAAGGAGTTTGTACATTCTCACTGTGATGGCATAGGTTTCCTCCGGGTGCTCTGGTTTCCACCCACATTCCAAAGATGTTTAGGTTAGTAGATTAATGTGGTGAAATTGGGCGGTACAGGCTTGTTGGGACAGAAGAGCCCATTACTGTGCTCTCTGTCTAAATAAAACAAAACTACAGAGCACATTTTTACTAACTGTATTGAAGTTCAGTGGAGACTTGGGTGATTATCTGTAAGGAGCCCCCGTGGTCAGTTTTACATCTCTACTTTAAACTATTAACCACAATATATTCATACAGCCAGAAAAAAAAAAACAACAGTACAAGACGTACCTAATTATAGTACTGGATGTAATATTGCAATATTTATTTTCTTTGAGACAATAAAAGGCAAGCATTGCAAACTGTACAAAAAGTATTAACAAATTTTGTTAACTTACAAACAATTTATTGGAATAACTCCATCCTCATTGTTTTCAGACTGAAGATGGACAATAACATTTCACCATGAGTGTCATGCATACGAAGGTTGCTTACACAACCGAACTATATTTCTCCAACTTTGGCAAATATACAAGCAGTACAAGTTGGAAAAGTTGAAGTTTTTTTGCAAACATTTATATCAATATATCTAGCATTAAAATCAACTTTTTCCCCTATTTAAGATCTTAAAGAGAAATTCCAAGCGTATCCATGACCAACTGAATTGCTTTTAAAGGATCCACAACTTCTTTCACGTTGTCTCTCCTCAAGACCCAGTCTGGTTTTAATCTGTGAAACAGAGAAGTATATAAGTTTAGCCATGTCCTACAGGACGAATTAAAGGAAACTGGAATGGGCAAGGTAGGGGAATGCCAGCAATGAACAAATGCAAAGAGAATAAATGGATTCTTACTTAGAAACTGCTCTTGTTCGCACTGGAGTGGCTGGAATATATAAACTACCATTGAGAGGAGTTTGCATCCGTTGTTTAACATTTATTCGGTCTGCATCCATTTTATGTTTCCTCGCTGTCAGTTTATAAACATTTCTGATTCGATCTACTGCTTTTGGCAAGCTACGGACCTCCTGGAAGCAAAAACTGCCGTTACATAATGTTACATTTATCAAATAATATTTTCCATTGTTTTGGTGGGACTACTGGGGAAAAAGAAATAAGCAGAAATTAATCCTGACCTTGTAATTATCAACAAGTTTATTCTTTGCTACTTCTACTTTTTCAACAAAATCAAAAGACAGCAGACAGAATTGTTATTCTCTTACACTGCATTCTGAGAGTAAAGTGAGGTATTATATGTGTTATGAAATCATTTTAGATGTGACAACCAAGTTCTTCATCTAGTTGCTATAAAAAAAAACATTTTTTCCACCAGTTCAAGATCTGCCATGATGCGATACCCATCTCGATAATGTCAGGCAAAAATATTTCTTTCAACCATTGGAAATATCCTTCCAATGCATCGTAAGGAGCATGTGAAGACCAAGGACATAAATCAACACCATCCAAAATTGTGATAACTATCTGCAACAATCTTTTATGATTAACCATAAACATGCCAAGATTTCCGGCACTAAGCCAATGATTTTGGACAAAAAACAAATTCTTGGATCTCAGTGTCCTCACAGACCCAGAACATTTGTTTTCTAGATTGCATTCTGAAACTTATATCCAAACAGGAACCTTGCCACTTGTGCTATAGCCTTTTTTGACCACCAGTTCATCGCAAGTTCAGTGAAACACAATGAAATATTAACTTGAAGACAAAATTTACTCCCAGCGTTGCCAAGGAAGTTTTTTTAGGAAAACGTTGCCGATAAGCAGAATGAAAGCTACCTTTAAGTTTTCTATGGGTGATTTGCCATGACAATGAAGCTCACAACCATGTAAAGCAAGAATGCCTCAACTTAACTTCAATGTTAGGTCAAAAAAAAAGTTCAGTAGTGTGGAAGAAGATAATTGACAATGTTTAACTCTAATATTAAGCAAAAACAACATCTGCTTGGATTGTGCACCTTGAGGTAGACTAGCCTGCCGAGGACTGCCCACATGCAGGATTAGTTATTGAATGTACTGAAGTTTAACTGGCTCCATGTCCAGACATTACTGCATTCAACATGGAAAAATAAGGACAAAAACAGAAGAAATGGACATTCACCATGGTCAACAAATGTTCACTTACAGCCTATTCTTTGGATACAATTGCCTATCGTGCTTGTTTAGGTATCTGTCAAAAGTGGGAAACCAATTGGTAACATAAACATCTTATTTATACTGGAATATAAAAAGGCCATACAGTACCTAACAGAAAAGTTTAAAAAATTAAAATTAAAAACATGAACACATATACTTACAAAAGCATTCTTTGAGTCTTGCGACAGAATTGCCAGTAAACAGCAAACTTTTGAAAAAATACTGCCACATTTGTCAGACGTCTTATCACCAGCTTTCCCTCTATATGTATACAATAGCTCAAGCAAGGTATCAATGGAATTCTCCACTTCATAAACCACTGAGGCTGTCTTTTCATACTGAAGATCATAAAAAATATTCATAATTAAAATTAAAGATTGAAAATCTATCATCCAAACAGAAGGAAAACTGAGAACAATCAACCACTTAACAAATTTGATTGACTACAATATACTTCACAACAACAATCATAAATTTTTTCTGAAAAATGTTTATACTTGCATGAAAGAGAAAAGAGCAGATTATGTGATGATATAATGGATCTCAGAAAACACATTTGCAAGTCGCAAAAAGGGTGTAATAAATGCTAACACACCCTGTTAAGATGGCTCACCTTCTCCTAGAAATAAGGCAAACTACAGTTGATGGGAGTACAACTAAACAAAAAAATGGTAAACACATCAACTTGTGTTCAAGACTTCCCACTGATCTTGAAACAGACATCTTCCCAAGATGGTGTGACATGAGGTTTGTTGCAACCTAGTGCAAGTTCCAAGGGATCCCTAGAGCCCAGAAGTTGTTTGCCAAGCTGGCTAAGCAACTAACCACACACACAAAATGCTGGTGGAACACAGCAGGCCAGGCAGCATCTATAAGAAGCACTGTCGACGTTTCCGGCTGAGACCCTTCGTCAGGATAACTGAAAGGAGCGATACTAAGAGATTTGAAAGTAGTGGGAGGAGGGGAAAAAGGAAATGATAGGAGAAGACCGGAGGGGGTGGGATGAAACTAAGAGCTGGAAAGGTGATTGGCGAAAGTGATACAGTGCTGGAGAAGGGAAAGGATCATGGGATGGGAGGCCTCGGGAGAAAGAAGGGGGGGGGGGGGGGGGGGGAGAAGAAGCACCAGAGGGAGATGGAGAACAGGCAGAGTGATGGGCAAAGAGAGAGGAAAAAAAACAAAACAACTAAATATGTCAGGGATGGGGTAAGAAGGGGAGGAGGGGCATTAACAGAAATTAGAGAAGTCAATGTTCATGCCATCAGGTTGGAGGCTACCCAGCCGGTATATAAGGTGTTGTTCCTCCAACCTGAGTTTGGATTCATTTTGACAATAGAGGAGGCCATAGATAGACATATCAGAATGGGAATGGGACATGGAATTAAAATGTGTGGCCATTGGGAGATACTGTTTTCTCTGGCGGACTGAACGCAGGTGTTCAGCGGAACGGTCTCCCACTCTGCGTCGGGTCTCACCAATATATAAAAGGCCACACCGGGAGCACCGGATGCAGTATACCACACTAGCCGACTCACAGGTGAAGTGTCGCCTCACCTGGAAGGACTGTCTGGGGCCCTGAATGGTGGTGAGGGAGGAAGTGTAAGGGCAGGTGTAGCACTTGTTCCGTTTACGATAAATGCCAGGAGGGAGATCGGTGGGAAGGGATGGGGGGGACGAGTGGACAAGGGAGTCGTGTAGGGAGCGATCCCTGCGGAAGGCAGAAAGGGGGGGGAGAGGGAAAGATATGCTGGGTAGTGGGATCCCGTTGGAGGTGGCGGAAGTTACGGAGAATTATACGTTGGACCTGGAGGCTGGTGGGGTGGTAGGGGAGGACAAGGGGAACCCTATCCCGAGTGGGGTCGCGGGCGGATGGGATGAGGGCAGATGTGCGGGAAATGGGAGAGATGCATTTGAGAGCAGAGTTGATAGTGGAAGAAGGGAACTCCCTTTGTTTAAAAAAGGAAGACATCTCCTTCGTCCTGGAATGAAAAGCCTCATCCTGAGAGCAGATGCAGCAGAGACGGAGGAATTGTGAGAAGGGGATAGCATTTTTGCAAGAGACAGGATGGGAAGAGGAATAGTCCAGGTAGCTGTGAGAATCTGTAGGCTTATAGTAGATATCAGTAGATAAGCCATTTCCAGAGATGGAGACAGAAAGATCAAGAAAAGGGAGGGAGGTGTTGGAAATGGACCAGGTAAACTTGAGGGCAGGGTGAAAGTTAGAGGCAAAGTGAATGAAGTCAACGAGCTCAGCATGCGTGCAGGAGGCAGTGCCAATGCAGTCACTGATGTAGCGAAGGAAAAGAGGGGGACGGATACCTGTATAGACTTGGAACATGGACTGTTCCACAAAGCAAACAAAAAGGCAGGCATAACTGGGACCCATACGGGTGCCCATGGCTACGCCCTTGGTTTGGAGGAAGTGGGAGGAGCCAAAGGAGAAATTATTGAGAGTAAGAACTAATTCCGCTAGATGAAGGAGAGTGGTGGTAGAGGGGAATTGGTTAGGTCTGGAATCCAAAAAGAAGTGAAGAGCTTTGAGACCATCCCGGTGGGGGATGGAGGTATATAGGGACTGGATGTCCATGGTCCCTTCTGCAGCTCTGTATCACTGTATCACTTTCGTCAATCACCTTTCCAGCTCTTAGTTTCATCCCACCCCCTCCGGTCTTCTCCTATCATTTTGCATTCCCCGTCCCCCCACTACTTCCAAATCTCTTAGTATCTCTCCTTTCAGTTAGTCCTGACGAAGGGTCTCGGCCCGAAATGTCGACAGTGCTTCTCCTTATAGATGCTGCCTGGCCTGCTGTGTTCCACCAGCATTTTGTGCGTGTTGTTTGAATTTCCAGCACTTGCAGATTTCCTTGTGTTTGCTCTTTAAGCAACTAACCACAGTAGGAATTCACAGACAGAAATCAGGAAGTAAATTGCAAATGCTAAATATTAGAACATAAAGGAAATTAAAGTAGCTGAAATACAAAGAAATTAATAATTAGATTTAAAATCAATTACAGTTGAAAATATTAATGCAAGGATATTAAAACAATCATACTTAAACCACTCTCATTACAGAAGTGAAAATCCCTAAGTTTCATAATAATGATAGGAACACTAAGAGCAAACACGAGAAAATCTGCAGATGCTGGAAATTCAAACAACAACACACACAAAATGCTGGTGGAACACAGCAGGCCAGGCAGCATCTATAGGGAGAAGCACTGTCGACGTTTCGGGCCGAGACCCTTCATCAGGAACACTAAGGCTTTATTTCGCTAAATGAATTGTCCGGCCATGAATTGACTTCATACGGGAGGTGAAAGATGCAGATGTAGTTCAAATATACTCAGTGGAAAGATTTTTTTTTGGTAATACTTGGGTGGAAAGAATACAAGTATTACGGGATAATGGAAGTACAAGTGTAGAATGCCTGATTTATTACAAATGGAAATATGCTTCACTCAGTTTTCTAACACTCAAAATTTTCTTGCCTTACATGTCCAAGTTACTGTAGACTAATTGAAAAGATTGATAAAACTAATAACTCTATACACCAAACATGATAATTAAAATGTTGAACTAAATGAACTAATTAAGAATTCTTATTTTAGCATTTCCCCTGAGTACATTAATTAATATAGGTCAATTTAAGAAATAGGTAAACAAAAACAAGGCACTTGACTGCCTGTCTGACAGTTAAATAATTTCAGTACATGGGACAGTTAAAAATATTAGTGTATCCAAAGGTGCAGTTAATATGCAAGTTAAATATACTCCTTCACATCCATAAAACTAACACAGGCTACAGAACTTACATCAAGCACTTAGATGTCAATAAAGCCATTCTAAATTCAGTTAAGATTTTAAAGATTTAATGAACTAGGCAAAGTTTCTAACATATTGTTCTGATAAAGCCAACGATATGCCACATAAAACAAGAGAAAATCTGCAGATGCAGGAAATCCAAGCAATACACACAAAATGCTGGAGGAACTTGCATCCATAGATGCTGCCTGGCCTGCTGAGTTCCTCCAGCATTGTGAATCTGCCATATAAATAGGCATTACCAAAAGAAAAATTTTATACCGATGTCAAATTATAAAGATCAATTGCATAAAGAATCAAACTGCCTGTGAGAAACAGATAAAAGTACTTTAACCAGCAATTGTGGAAGACTTCGTACAGTACCTTAGAAAGATTGAGGAGAACTTGAATTGCACTTTTAATGACATCCATACAAGGCACACTGCGGTTACAACTTCTGATCAAAGTGAAAATAATAGGTGTTGCTCCACTTTGAGCAAGATTTTCACAACAAATAGCAGATAGCCTAGTGGCAACTTCTAAAATAAAATTAATGGTAAAACCAGTCAAAATTTTTAAGACACGAAGTAGCAGAAATATTTTTTTTAAAGAATAAGCAACTTTAATTAATTTCCATTTGATATTATTTTTAAACTTAGCAGAACATCAACATGGACTTGAGAAAAAAAAAGTCTATTTGTTTCATTAGATTCCTTTCTTATGCATCTTCCAACTTCCAAGTTCTAGGTATTGGACCCCACACAATACTTTGAGTTCAAATTCTAGAGGGTACACTTTTATGGTGAGTGGGGAAATACTGAAAATGAGAAACAAAGCATTATGTAAGTAGGATGAACTACAAATGTATGGTGGATTGCGATTAACTGGGCCATTGGTTAATTCCAGCAGCTACTTGCCTACATTTGTGACCCTGCTTAAAGAATAAACTTTAAGTGAAAAAATAGCCAGGATTCCTTTTGTTTATTAGGATCATTATTCCGCTAATTGGGACAGGGGATTGTGGCCGAACAGTTTTTAAATAGCGTCATCTACAGTGCCTTTTATCACTAACATTTGGCAAGAAGTAAGACAATTCAGAATTGCTTTGCTCACAGTGGTTTCAAACATTCAAGCTTGGAGATGCAAGCAACAGCCAGAAGTGAAAATGAAACCACTTCAGCAAGTTAGAAACTATGATAATTTGAAGGTATCTACAATCACGCTGAATGTTGCAACGAAAGTGAAGATTTGGAGGCTGCAAGCAAAGACTTTGTATGAAGGCAGTCCATTGTCTGCACTGACTTTTGTTGATTTACAGTCAATCAAACTAACATAGCAGCATACACTGGATAAATTCCTGTCGATGACTGTCAGGAACCAATACAGTTATATAGTATTGGCAGTTTTTCAATTTGCTCTGTATTTCATTTAAATACATAATTTGTCACAGTTAAATGGTAGTTCTTTTTAATACCTTTTTAACTATTTCTATGAAATTTCGGCTAATTGGGGCAGCTGGACGAAGTGTATGGGTCCCAATTAACTGGAATGCTCTGCATTTGGAAACTGATCAAGGAGATTAACCTGCTATAGATCAATAAATAGTGATTGCTTTTGACAATTTTGACTACTACCACTACCTTGATAGAACATGAGTCAGATCAAAGAGATCAGAACATTACAGAAAAGTGGCCACAACATTAAAGAGAGCTTGCAAAGATCTTAGATCTGAATTGGAAGCAAGAAATGCAGTAGTATCTGTAGAGTTCAGCATAGAGAGCACTGGGAAATTCACTTTTTTTAAAAAAAGGCTTGGAGCAATCGGACTAAAACAAAATGGAGTAATTGAATATTGAAGTACAGATAATGGTAATGAAAACAAACTAGCATAACAAATCTGTCTGAACTGCTAAAAATGGTACTTACAAAATAATCTAAAATTCAAAATTGGTTTGAAACTCTGACTTCTAGTTTTTTTTGGAAGATAAAGGAACAAAAAGACACAGTAAAGAATAATGAACAGTTTATATTCTTGCAATTGAGATTTTCATCCAAAGTAGATTATAAATATGCTTGCATAATTATGATTAGCTAAATATCTCATCCAGCAAATAAGGTGAAATAAAAATAAGGATAGAAGCATAAAGGCCAAAAATAAGGACCGAAGCATAAAGATAATCAATTTATTAGCTTCATTTGAACACAGAAATGGACTCCATATAAGCACATTTCAATCCCACAAATATCAGAGGTAAAATCACAATGATTCTGTTCTCTTGTTATCTAGAGGCTTAATGAGCAGATTTAAATCACAGCAGGGCAACTGAGAAAATGATTTTATAATTCTTCAGTACGAAAGCTGAAACAAGTTGCATTTACTTAATAGCAGATAATGCTTCAGATGTAGCGACGATAATTAGGAGGGTTAAGATGCGTTACTGAAGGTTTGAAAATAACTACGCAAGAGTAAGAGGAGTCAGAGCTAGAAATGTGTTTGAACCGAATCGTACATGGGAAAACATTGTGAATAAGAAGCAAATCTTTATGAAGGCATGTTGAACTTTAAATGTTCTTGGAAATTGTTTAATTATTAAAATTTATAAAGATTGTGGATAACAGAAATATACAAACCTAAGTGCTGTAATGCTGCAAGAATATAGGAGAAGTGCTTATATTTAAGAATGTAATCTACAGCTACAGCTGTTCTGTTGCACAATTTCTGATCCTCGTAGCTGTTCTTATTAGCCCGTTGTATACGGTGTCTGATAGCAATGATTTGAGGATTCCTGATTTTCTTACGCAACCAATATCCTTTCCACAAAGCCTGTAAAATTAGACAATATCGACATTTTCTTAAACAAATGGGTGCATAATTATAATAAACATCTAATATCCACCAGGAACACTAAAAAAGTGTAACTAATATTTTGTGCACTACATATTTGAATACAGCAACTATTGGTAAATAATATTCAATTGGTATTTGAAACAACTTTGCAAATTCAATGCAAAAATATTAAATATACATTTTTCGTTTAAAATATGTGAAACGTCAAGAATTCTCAAAAAACATCAACAACCAACCTGTATTTTGATAATTCCATTGTGAATTTTCTTACTCCGGATTTTATAAAGAAACTTCCTTACAGACTCCTGAATGACAACAGCAGCTTTGTGTCGTCGCATGTACCAGGCTTTCACAATTCGTTGTGCAGCAATGATCTTTCCACGTTCATAAAGATATCTTCTGCGTTGAAGACAAGTCCGGAACCATCTCTATAATGGAGGATTTATAATAAATGAACCACCCTTTAAAGGACAAATGGACCAGAAAGAAAAACTGACAAACACCACACAAGACTTCAGGGTCAGAGAATCATAACACAGAAATGGGTGCTTTGGCCCACCAAGTCCATGCTGACCTTCAATCTAATTTCTTCCCCCCCCACCCTAAATTATATCTCTCACCCACACACACAGGGGCCAATTAACATACCAACTGGCACACCTTTGGGATACAAGGGGCAGAAAGCAGAGCACCTGATCCCTGAAGCAGTCACAGGAAGAAAATACAAACTGCATACAGTCATCACCAGAGGTCAGGATTGAGCCTGTGATCACACTTCTCTGAAAACAACACATTTTACTATCTTGGTGCAGACAGCACTTCCCTCGATGAACTTGATACGTGAATATGTGAATCAGCCAAATTCACAGAATAGGCGTGCACAAATAATAAACTTGCCCAAATGACTAAGGTGCAGATCTGTGAAGTCCTTGTTCTTAGAATTTTTCTGTATGGTACAGATTTACACTGCTGCCAAGAAAGACAACTTATGAGCTTTCAACTTTGGCGCAGTGGTAAACATGTGCTCTCTGAAAGTAAGATGACGAATGCTGGATGCTTCACTAGGACAGACAACGTCCGTGGTCCTGGTATGGGCATAGGATGAAAGACATCAATAACAAACAATCTGCTGCAGATTCCAGCATTTGTATACTCTGTGTCTCCATGTAAAATAATTATATCTGCAAGGAAATACTCAAAAGTTTTTGGTTCAACTATGAATTTTGTTGGGACACCAAAGTTAGTAAAAAAAAAGCCTAGAATATTGATTATGACAAGTGCTAACTCTAGGTAATAAGAAAAAAAAACACTGACAGCAGTTTGGAGTGTGTCATCACAGGTGGCAGTTTCACAAGTCTACAGTGGACAATACTAAACAGCCCCAAAAATGCCAATGAACTACAGACTAGCTTTTATTTTTAAAGCCAATGACATTTTCTGTTCTGACAGACTCCATTTCACATTTGCACATTTAGTCACCAATGGAAATGATACACCTAAGTTTGAAAATTATGTAGCTATCAACTTGCATGGATCAAAGAATGGCAAAATATCACATAAAATACTCATTTCATCAGAACTTACATAGTCTCATGTAGCCAAACAACCACAAGTCAATCGATTATGGGTTTCAAGCACAATTTGTGCTCCAATCTTAGGCAGAAGTTCTGAGAATGCTGGTAGTTTCATCTCTCAATTATGTTAAAAAAAGGCTCCAGTAAGTCAAAAATAAAAGACTTGGGGGGTAAAAATTTGTCTGAATGGGGATTTCAATACATCAAATGCAGAGAATGGAGCAGAACCAGGGATTGATATTCCTGCACTTGTTTGGCAATTCAAATATCCTGACCAATATTATCTGGTCATGCATCAGGACAGATTTTTCCATTGTCCAGCAATTTCCTATTTTATATTTTTGCTGTGGGTGGTAGGCTGCCACAATTATTGCAGTGACTTAGGAGGAATTCATCAGGTTTTATCTTCTTTTGAACATTTGTTGAGACATTATGTCTTTATGAAAGTTTTGTTTTTCAGTACTGATTAAAATTGTTAAAAATCTTTTAAAGCAAATAGTATATTCGCTCCTCCAATCAACATTTAGAGAATATTTTAATATCAATAGCCCCTTATCATACAACAACAACCAGATTAGTTATTCTATTAATGTGTTAAATTTTAGGTTTTAAGGGAAACATTTTCAAAATTTTGAACAGCCAAATGAAGTTCCCAATTTCCGTTATTTATTACCTGGATATAAATGACTGAATTGATCTTCTCTTTTGCATGTTTAAGAGCCAAGTAGCCCCAGTATGCTTTCTGAATCTTAACAGCACAGAGATTGTGATAGGCCGCAGCAGCAAAACGAAGGTTCCTTTCTGACCGTTTTTTCTCAGCAAGCTATGTGAAAATCAAAATAGCAGAAAAGAGTTAATGTCGCATTACAACAGTAAGGTACAGTTTCATGGCATTCCATACAAATGGCATGACAAAAAAAAATCACATTTTCAGATCTGAACTCTAAATGAAGGACTAGTTACAGTTTTGAAAAACCTGATACATCATTAACATATTTATACAACAAAATATTAGATTTTTCCAAACTTCTTAAAATGTGGTGCCAGCTTTTCCTTTTCCTAATTTTATTGCTAGGTATCAAACACGCTATTCTCTTTTAAAAAACACTCTTTGATCCCCATGTCCAGGGCAGTGGCAATGGTCATATACAATTACTCTATTCCTAGTAGCTCTGAAGGCAGACAACTAAGTTTGTAATTTTGCTATCAGACTTGACAGATTCTTTCATTAGTGCTGTGAAATCAAATCCAGCCATTGGTTTACTTTTCATTTAATATACTTCTCCTCATCTCCAAATGATTTGCATGAGCCAACTGCACAAACTTTAATCTCAGCTCATTTAGTACAAAGTCCTCATCCATGGATTTCCTTAGCTCTAAATTATCTACTCCAACAAAATCCAAGCTAGCATTCCTTATTCTAAAGTCTATACAAGTTCATTAAATATTCTGCTATCTTGTCTACACACCACCCTAATGCTTGCTGATCCACACTGTATCTCTTTAAACTATGGTTCAATTTTATTCTGTCATTGTCATTTAAACTTCAGTTGTCAGGTGTTTACTCTTTGAAATTTCCTCTTCAAATTGCTCTATTCTCCTCTAAAGATGCTCACTGACATTAATCACTGCTGTTTTTGAATTCTGATTTATTATCTCTTCATGGCTCAAATAAATGTTTGATAAAACACTTTTCAGTGCCTCGGGATGCTTTCCTGCATTAGAGTGATCAGAAAAAATTACGGTCCCAAATCGTCAAACTCTCATGCTCTTTATAAGACACCTCACTGACATGAGGTAGAAAAAAAAAATAACATGGGTTTTGCAGGAACCAAATTTCATCGAAATTGGTTCCAATAAACATTCAAGACACGTTGCCTGACCTACTGAGTTCCTCCAGCATTTTGTGTGCATTAAAGCATCCATTTCAGAGATTATAATCATACCTTTTTACGAACCAACCATCCACGACAAAGAGATTGCAAATGAATTACAGACTTCCTAGTTTTATTATATTTCAGGCTTTCAACTTTAGCGAGATGCCATGCCCGGTATTGTCTCTGTATAAGCACTGCAGCTCTCCTTTGCTGAAGGAACTTCTCTCTTTGGGTGTAAGCTCTAAATGCAAGTTGAATACGAGAAGCTGCTTCATGTTTCTGCAATTCCAATAAAAGATTATAAGTGCTGGAAGTACATTCATTTGGCAGTACTATTTGTACTAACTAATTAAGCTGTAGAAATGTTGCAAGTCAGCTTTGCAAGCAAACCTAGATTATTTAAAGAAATTAAATTATTGGGTGAGGGAAACAGTTGACATGTGCTTCACTTGAACCAGACAAAGTTAGAAATTTACCATTCAAAGGTGGAGGGGGGAGCTGAGAAAAGATACAGGAAAAGACTGAGACGGGGTAGAAGTCAGGAAACTCAACAAGTGACTTTAAGACAAAAAGGGACAAGGACCAAAACAGATTATCAACATCCAAAAACAAGCCACTCGTTTTTGAATTCCAATTGGTAAACCATTCAAATGGCTGGGGTTCCACTATGTACAGAAGAATGCCTTATACAAATGTACAGTATCCTCACCTCAGACCATCCATGCACGCGGTGTTGGGTGTGATAGTAGAGCTACAATGATGACACTAGCATCTTATCTTCAGATCATTCTGAATTTTAAGTCCATAATTACCATCTAAATCAACATATTTACCTGTGCATTCTACAACTACTGAGCAACTTGATAGTTTTCTGTTTCATTTTTACCGGGTGCTGCCTGACCTCCTTTCCTGTATTTTCTATTTATTTCACCAGATTTCAAGAGGGACCAATTCACTTTCAAAAAAAAAAGGTTACCTTCGTCATTTGTTTTCTGACTTTAAATCCTTTCCAAAAGGCCTGGATTTTGATAGCTCCCATGGCTCTTCTACGATTGGTATGCTCCAGTTTCCTTGCTTCAATAGCCATTCTCCATCTGCGCTGAATAACAATTGTGGCAACCTGGATCTTTAGAAACCTACAACCATGAAAAATAAGGATACTAACTTAATCAAAATACACTTCACATTCAGAGTACTTACTATTTAAGGACAATTTCATCTAAAGGATATTACTCAAACCATCAACCACATTATTTTCCAGCGGTTGCTTATAGACTCTTCCCCCTTCCTCACACTCTAACACAACTTGCCTTTAGTTCCTGGAAATTTGCCAGTGTACGGGTATTATTCATTAAATGCTGGTGCAGATGGTAAAGCAGGTTGTATTGTAACAAAACAAATGTCATCCTACTAAACAGGTCATATCAGACTCTTTAACTGCACGAGCAATTTCTGGAGTGCAAGTAAGAACAACCTGATGGAGATAACAAAGGAGGTACTTAACTGATCCACTGGCTTCACATGTAATGTTTTCTATACAAAAAAGACCAGAGGCTGGATCCTCAAACAACTCACCTCCGTAGGAATCCAGGGCTAGTTTTAGAAGCATATTTTTTTTTCAATCAAATTAATAAGCCTGTTGAGTACACATCAAAGGATACAACTAACTGACTTATTGAACCCAATGGATGTTTTGCAATGACTGGATACAGAGTAGGGAAGGAGGCCTTGCTTAGTTTTGGTTGGTTAAAAGCTACTGATATCTATACATAGTTAGATGACAAAGAACACATGTGATTGTGCTTACAGTAGAATATGAATTGTATGAAGAGTGTGTTTTTAAAAAAAAAAATATCCTAAACTCTATGACTGGGTGATATCACTGCATATACTTAAATAAGCCTGCATACATTATTAAAAAACAAAAAGCAGTAAATTACTTTTCCTTGAATCGAGGAACTCAAGTTTTGCAGGGATGCACACCAACCAAGACCACTTATTTCTTGCTACTAAAGAGTGAAATATACTTGTTTAAAAAACGGGAAACAGAATATTTCAGTCAGTTAGTGAAAAGAGTTTAAAAATTGCAGCATTTTTGGGAAGAGAAATCTTTATTGTCTCAGAATTATTAACCTATGGAAACTTGTTTGCACATATGGGAGAAAAATATTGAAGAAAACCACAAAACCTTTGTTATTGAAATGTTACCTGGATCTATCTTGTTTTGCTCTGAAGTGCCTTTGGATGAATATAACTGAAGCAAGAAAAGCCTTATACCGACGATGTACCACTTGCCCCTTGAACCAAGCCTGAATTTTTTGTGCAGCTTTTGTTTTTCTGATTACTTGTCTTTCTTGGTATCGGCGGAATGAAGTCTAAAATAAGATTAATATACAAGATAAATTTTACTAGCAACAGGTGTGAAAGTCAATGAGAAAGTCCAGATTTTAAAGAAAAAGAAAAATGCATTTCAACCACTGAAGTAGCACATTAACATTAGAAAATCGTTCTAGTTAAGATTGAGAGTAGATTGAAACCAATACAGGAAAGCAAATAATAAAATTTAAAATGAAATTCTTCGATGTCAATGTTGACAGCATAAAAAGGACACAATGAGGCAGAAAGTGAAGTAACACAGGATTGACAGACCACTCAAATCAATGTGTTTCAAATTACAATACTTCTAATGGATGCAGAACACCAAACTACCATACAAAGGATTTTACATAATCAGAAAACAATTCTGAAGACATCTATGTGAAGTGTAGAGCTCAGTATGAAGTGCAGGATTAAAAGAAACGTAAAATCGCAAATAAAGCATTTAAAGATAAACACAATATTGATGGCAGGTTCAATTACCAAAAATCTACTAAAGTTATGGAGAGGCTGCAAATGGTCAGTGCATCACATTTCAATTTCAGGTACATAGTAAACAAGTTGGTTGGAAGGATGTGGAAGAACAAAGAAATTATTGTTAGAGCACAGGTTCATGGCCAGGTCATAGCAATACCAAAAAATCACGCAGTAAGGCCTTATCATTCTATGACTATTTTTAAAAATCAGTGCGTATTGTAAAGAAAGGGCTTTCCAGAGTTGTTTGGGGGATGAAGTTCAGGAAGAGAGCTTTTGAATTGACTAAGTTGGAATCAGTCTTTAAAAGGAAGAAAAAGCCATTTACTCTAGAAATATTTAACAATCAATAGTTAAAACATTAAAAAGCATCCCAGAAACAAATTAACTTTTGAAAGCCCAAAAATACATGTGAAGCCTTCTAAACTGAAATAGTACATATTATAAACATAGTTAATTAATAACTCCTCGAATTTGCCTGAAAGGGAAGAGATAAATAACCATTAGAAATAAGCTTTGGTCAGCAGATATTAAAACAGGCAAACTTATCAATGAAGGATCTTCAATTTTTTAAAGGAACAACTGGAGTAGCATAACTTAATCAACAGGTAACCAGTATGGAATCAAAGAAAATACCTGTATTGTGACAGCAGCATGTTTCATTTTAAAGTACTTTTCTTGTTCAATCCTTCTTTGACAATAAGCTCTGTAGTGTTGTTGTATCACAAGTGCAGATTCTTTGTAGAGTAGGAATGCTTGTCTTTGTTTCTTTCCACGATAACAAGCCTGCAAGTAAAGTAAACTACTTAAAAATAAAAACAGACTTTGCAGAGATAATTGAAATATTGCTCTTAAATTTGCACGTGCCTCCAGTGCCAGATCTTCTCCCTACTTGATTAGCATTTGATGTGCGAATGTGTGCAGGCAAGACGAGTCAGGAAAGAAAACTGAATTAATTGGACAAAATTGCCCTTTTTGCCCACTTTGCGCAATAATGCAGTAAAGCTCTAATAACCCGCTGACCGGCTCATCAGAAATCCCAACGTTTCAGCATCTAGCTCGCTCAGTGATGTGTGCGGCAGCTTTTAGCTCATGGTTGCTGGTGCTCACAATCTTTCAATTCATTGGGTACATTGGAAAATTTATCATACTGTGTCATTTATGTAAGATCAAAATGTTTTTGGGTATTAACAGGAATATTTAATTACCTGTTAGTCTGACACTGAAGTCACAAGTGTGCTACAATATTGGTGTTTTACTGTGTATCGCAATGAAGTCAATTTTATTCTTCAATTGCTTTCAAACCTTATTATTCAAACATATTATAATTTAATTTACTATCAAATGTTTTACCTGAATTTTAGTGATACTCTGATGAAGTCTCTCATAGTTTCTTTGAACAATAAACCCTCGAATTCTGGCTTGAAGTCTGATTACTGTCTGACGGAATGTTAAGTAAGCATTTCTCTCTTTCTTCATTAGGAGGTAGGATCGATATTGTCTTTGTAATATAACAGCTGCTTGTACATAAGCTCTGTATTGTTTCCTTGCTTCATAGGCACGGTAGTGCGACTGCAATACAATTGCTCCACACTTCAGTTTGAGGAAGCGTCTCCTATAGTGAATCATACGGAAAAGTGACTGAATTTTTACGGCAGCATACTGCTGCTTAACGCACTGCCTCACTACCATGCCTTTGTAGGCAGCCTGAATCACAATGGCAGCATTACGCATGGACTGATATTGCACGAACTGTGAACGTCCTAGCTTGCAGGCTCTGTACCATCTCTGGATCAAAATGGTTGATAGCCGCATGGCTCTGTAACGTACCCTCGCTCGATAACCACGGAATGAAGCTTGAAGAGTTACTACAGCTGTCTTCTGAATCAAGAAGCGTTTCCTGGTAGTACACATTAGTAGGTATGATTTAATATAGATAGCTGCCTTCATTGTTTTAACTAAATCTCGGGCTTTTTTCCCACGGTAGAAGGCCTGAATACAGACGGCTGCTTTTCGCAAAGTATTGTATTGTCTCACATGGATATCTCTTATTTGACAAGCTCGGTATCTCCGCTGTATAGCAGTTGTCGCCCATTGCAATTTTTTGAAGCATTGGTGCTGCTTGTGCATTCGATAATACGTCTGTACGGTTCTTGCAGACTTGTGCATCTTCCGCAAATGCCTTCGAACAATCATTCCTCGGAAAGCAGCTTGAATCACCAAAACACTGCTGTGGATTTTCAGATAATTATTGCGATCAGTTTTCCTTTGAAGGTGTGCCCTATAGTGACTCTGTATTATTGTAGCTGCCAGTCTCATTGCTCTGTATGGAAGGTATACCCTATGCATTTTAAATGCTGCCTGTATCACGGTCGCTGCCTTGTGTTTGTGCTGGATCTCTCGCCGAACTTTCATTCCCCTGTAGGCAGCTTGAATGGATATAGTTGCCTTCCGTATTGAAGCATATGCTTGCTTTTTATTCCTGGCAAGCACAAGTGCACGGTACCTCACCTGGATAACAGAAGCAGCAGCTCTAAGCAACAGGTAGTTTTTCCTTGCAACATAGCTCCTGAATCTTCTTTGTATAATTGTTGCCGCCAAGTGAACTCGTCGCATTTGCTGCCTTGTTTTCATTCTGCGAAAAGCAGCCTGAAGACAAGCTGCTGCCCTTTTCATGGCCTTGTATTGTCTCACATGGGCATCTCTTATTTGACAAGCTTGGTATCTTTGCTGTATAACAATGGCTGCCTGGCGTAGTTTTTGGAAATATTGGTACTGTTTATGCATTCGATAATATGACTGTATAATTCTGGCAGACTTGTTCATGTTCCTCAAACACCTACGAACATTCATTCCTCTGTAAGCAGCCTGAAGCAGTACAACACTGTTGCGGATTTTCAGATAATTATTGCGATCAGTTTCCCTTTGAAGGTGGGCTCTATAGTGACTCTGTATTATTGTAGCTGCCAGTCTCATTGCTCTGTATGGAAGGTATACCCTGTGCATTCTAAATGCTGCCTGTATCACGGTCGCTGCCTTGTGTTTGTGCCGGATCTCTCGCCGAACTTTCATTCCCCTGTAGGCAGCTTGAATGGATATAGTTGCCTTCCGTATTGAAGCATATGCTTGCTTTTTATTCCTGGCGAGCACAAGTGCACGGTACCTCACCTGGATAACAGAAGCAGCAGCTCTAAGCAACAGGTAGTTTTTCCTTGCAACATAACTCCTGAATCTTCTTTGTATAATTGTTGCCGCCAAGTGAACTTGTCGCATTTGCTGCCTTGTTTTCATTCTGCGAAAAGCAGCCTGAAGACAAACTGCTGCCCTTTTCATGGCCTTGTATTGTCTCACATGGGCATCTCTTATTTGACAAGCTCGGTATCTTTGCTGTATAACAATGGCTGCCCGGCGTAGTTTTTGGAAACATTGGTACTGTTTATGCATTCGATAATACGACTGTATAATTCTGGCAGACTTGTTCATGTTCCACAAACATCTTCGAATATTCATTCCTCGGTAAGCAGCCTGAAGCAGTAAAATGCTGCTGCGGATTTTCAGATAATTATTGCGATCCGTTTTCCTTTGAAGGTGGGCTCTATAGTGACTCTGTATTATTGTAGCTGCCAGTCTCATTGCTCTGTATGGAAGGTATACCCTGTGCATTCTAAATGCTGCCTGTATCACGGTCGCTGCCTTGTGTTTGTGCCGGATCTCTCGCCGAACTTTCATTCCCCTGTAGGCAGCTTGTATGGTTATAGCTGCTCTACGAATAGACAGATACATTTCTCGCTGCTCTCTGCTTAGGAGAAAAGCTCTAAACTGCCTTTGTACAACAACTGAAGCAGCTTTAAGGGCAGTGTAATGCTTCTTGGTCAGGAAAGATTTAGTTGATCTTTGAATAATTGTTGCAGCTTTGTGCATTTCTTTCAGCCTTTTTCTGGTTTTCATAGCACGAAATGCAGCTTGTAAAACTACCACAGCAGCCCTCAGATTTTGATATTTTTGATATTGATATTTCCTTTGTATGTGTGCACGGAAGTATTGTTGTATTATCAATGCTGCTCGTCTCTTAGTTTGAAATTCTATACAAGTTTTGTGCATTCGAAAATAAGATTGTATTACAATACAAGCTTTCCGTTTCCTTCCAAGCTCTTTCCTTGCAATCTTACCTTTATAAGCCGCTTGAAGTGCTATTGCTGACCGGCGTATTCTCAGATATGCACAACGTTCTTTCCTTCCCAACAGCTTTGCCCTAAAATGGCATTGAACAGTTATGACAGCCCTTTTTAAAACGCCAAACCGGTACTGTGCTCTGCACCTCCGGAAAGCTGTTTGAATGGTCACCGCAGCTTTCTGCTGTGCCTCTAATTTTTTCCTTGCAGATAATCCACGGAACGCAGCCTGAAGAATAACTACTGATGCCTTAATATTGAGGTACCTGAGTCGCTGCTGTTGCCCAACTTTGCAATTCCTGTACCAATTCTGGACTGTAATGGCAGCATTTTTCATTGACGAATATTTGACCCGCGAAGCATGTCCTCTAAATGCTGCTTGGATTTTACTAGCTGCTCTATGTTGAAGCTTCATCTTTCTGCGTACACTGTATCCTTTGTATGCTGCCTGCAAGCGGATCACTGCTTCTCTAGTTTTAAGGAAGTTCTGCCTTTGGCGAGTTCCTTCCTGGTACACACGGAATCCTCTCTGAATTACAACGGCAGCACAACGAATCCTCTGGTATTGACTCCTTACTCTATACATTCTGAACATTGATTGGATTTTAATTGCAGCTTGTCGGCACAAACGCAGCTGCTTTTGAGCCAGATGCTGTCTAATGGCAGACTGAAGATATATACAAGCTTCCTTTTTTCTCAGATATTCTTTTCGCTTTTCTAAGCAAAGCCTGTTAGCCCGGTAACGCCTCTGGATACAAACTGCAGCTTTTTTAAGGGATGTGTAATATTTCCGTGCTTGTATCATTTTTACTGAGGCCTGAATTTTGACAGCTGCACTTCGTATTTGTAGGTATTTCTTTCGTGAAACATATGCACGAAAGGCAGACTGAATCCTTACAACTGACTGCAATAAGTAAGCTTGTCTTCTCATTTGTAACCGCCTGTAGGCAGACTGTAAAGCAATAGCTGCAGCTCTTACTGCCCTATACTCGGCTTGTGCTTTCTTTTGAGCTAAAATAGCTCGAAAATGGGCCTGTAATGTATAAATTGCAACCTTCATTGAATGGTATCTTTTTTGAGCATAAGATCTTCTCACGTGGGCTTGCAGTACAATAATACATTGCTTGTAATACAAGAACTTCAGTCGTTCTTTTCTCATTTTCCAATATGACTGAATGACTCGTGCAGCTTTCATTTTCCTGGCAAGCTGACGACTGTTCATGCCACGAAAGTAAGCCTGGATAATTACAGCTGCCTTGAGCATTAATTTATATTTTCCATGCTGAGCTTTACTTTCCCTGTAAGCTCTATAATATTTTTGGATAGCTAATGCTGCACTTTTCTGAGAACAAAAAGCATTTTGAGCCACATAACATCTATACCATGATTGTATTCTAATACAACTTCGTTTTGCACGTAGATACTTTTGTTTTCCTCTGTGCATTCGATACCAAGACTGTATCGTAATTGCAGCTTGATTTTTCCTGACCACTTTTTGTGCTTGCCGTTTCCGAAAAGACACCTGTAGTTTTAGAGCTGCTTGTCGAAGTTTCAGGAAGTGCCTCAAGTCATTTCTCCCCTGCTGCTTAGCCCTGAAGTGCCTCTGTATGATAACCGCAGCATGCCGGCATTGTAGAAACCTTGCACGAGCCTGATGCATCCTTACTAAAGACTGCATGGTAATAGCAGCTTTACGGCTAGCAACAAATCTTGTACGTTGCTTGTACATTCTAAAAGTTGATTGGATTAGTGTAGCTGACTTAGTTAGATGGCAAAGCTTTTGCGTTTTTAAGTGACGGTAAGCTCTTTGAATTACGACTGCAGCCCATTTCAGCCTCTGATAAGAATCGTATTCACGCTTTCCTCGGACATAAGCCTTTATGTACTTCTTTAGGGTGACAGCAGCATTTTTCCTCCTGCGCATTTCAGTTCTTATGAGAAATCCCTTTGCATGTGCTTGTATCAGAAGTACAGAGCGTTGAAACCTTTTGTATTTGCCTCGGGAGAGAAAACCCCTTACATATTTCTGCAGTACAATTGCTGCCTTTGTCTGTTTTTCCATTTTGTGAGCTCGCCACCTTCTAAATCCAGATTGTATTTTATCAACTGCAGTCTTCAATTTTAAGTAATTCCTTTGCTCAGATACACACAGCTGATGTGCTCTAAAATGCCTCTGAATGGTAACAGTAGCCCATTTAACACGATTGTAAGATGTGACTGCAGTCTTCATCCTTATGCGACTTTGCATGAGAATGCAATACTGCCGAAGTCTCTGAAAATGCCTTCTATCAACATATCCTCTCCAGCAGGCCTATAAATAAAATAAAGGAAACACTATATGAACAACAACTATACTAAAAGGAGAACGTACACCATTTTAAATTAAAATGGCTCTCAAAAAGATGTTCTGTGATTTAAGTGCATTTATTGTCTAATGCAACACTGAGCAGATTACAACAACTATACAAGTTATGCATATGAAGGACCACTTTGGACAAAATGTAGAATATTTGCTTCTAAAGTTAATTTGCAAATACCTCTTAAATTATAATTTTGCATTATAATGCTGAAGATGTTCTATAGGTCAGTTGTTGAGAGCGCCCTCTTCTTTGTGGTGGCGTGTTGGGGAGGAAGCATTAAGAAGAAGGACGCCTCACGTCTTAATAAGCTGATAAGGAAGGCGGGCTCTGTCGTGGGCAAAGTACTGGAGAGTTTAACATCGGTAGCTGAGCGAAGGGCGCTGAGTAGGCTACGGTCAATTATGGAAAACCCTGAACATCCTCTACATAGCACCATCCAGAGACAGAGAAGCAGTTTCAGCGACAGGTTACTGTCGATGCAATGCTCCTCAGACAGGATGAAGAGGTCAATACTCCCCAGTGCCATTAGGCTTTACAATTCAACTGCCAGGACCTAAGAACTTTTTTTTTTTTTTTAAAGCTATTATTAATGCTTTTTGAGTTAGTGATTTAGATGCATATCATATTATTACTGAGTTAAGTATTGTATGTAATGAGTTTTTGCTACAACAAGTGTATGGGACATTGGAAAAAATGTTGAATTTCCCCATGGGGATGAATAAAGTATCTATCTATCTATCTATCTAAACTCAAGAACTTAGAATGCTGAACTTAACCCTGACTCAGCATTCAAAAAACCTGATCATCAACCCAACCTCATGCAGAGTCCTTCCTTTGGAAAATGTCAAAACATAGACTTCACCAGGCTAGAGAATAAAAGTATTAATGCGGTAACTGAAGAACCTAGTGAAACAAATTAACTTTATAGCCTGGTGATCTCCATATGGATATGTCGCCCCCTTGTGGTAAGTACTCAACTGGAATCATATCCATAAATGAAGTGGAGATTCACCTGACAAGAAACTTTTGGATAAGTATATGGAGTTTAGAAAAGTAGAGGGCTATGGGTAACCCTAGTAATTTCTAGGGTAGGGACATGTTCGGCATGACTTTATGGGCTGAAGGGCCTGTATTGTGCTGTAGGTTTTCTACGACAAGATTTAAGGATGGTTTTTTTAAAAATATCACCTGAAGTATTGGATTTGAATGCATTCCTAGAAAGAAATGTGGATCAATACTCATAGTTAGCAAAGTCCACTGCAGAGCTTCCACACGGGTGTCTGCATGATAGTGAGTTGCACCATTTAACACTTGAAACAGTTTAACACCAAGTTTCAGTTAGCTAACTCCAATTTGAAAAATAATACTAAAACCAATGCCAAAAACCATGAAACTAATTTTAAGATTTGGTAACAAATGCAGATTTTCTGCATCATTTCCATGCTCTGAACAGAGAGGAAGAATTCAGGACTGCTAGCAGATAGCTCAGTCACAATCTTCATTTATAAGCCTGCTACTTGCAAGAAAACAATCATCGAGAGCAACAGAGCATCTCTACCCAATGGGACTAGTCACTATGAAAGGAGGCTGACATACGACTGAAGACTGAAGTACTTTTACATCAGTCCAAAGTAAACCAAGGTAACAATGTTGCTGGAAACTCAGCAAAGGAAGACACAGTAAAGATTTTAGATAGGTCAGACATTGTTAAAGAGGAATTACTAAGTAACTAGCCTTGATAAAATGGAGGGTTGATGAGGAAAATGCTGCAAATGCAATACGTACAAACTTCCTAAAGGTATTTGATAAAGTGCCACATAATCATTTACTAATATTTAAGTAATTGAAACCTTCTTCTGTGACACATACTTAAAAGTTAATTTCAGAGAATAACATTTGTAAAGTGGAAAGATACAGATTCCAGATTGGATTCAGCACATGGTATGTTAATCATATTTGATTTCTTAAAGCTAAATGATCCAACCTGAAGAAGTGTTGCTGCCTCATTCTGCACTGCTTGTATCTTAAACATTATCAGTGCTTTAGTCTTCTGCCTTGCCACATGGCCGCGCCAAGTACTTTGTATAACCATAGCAGCTTTGTTCTTCTTCTTGACCTGCTGTCGATGCAAGAATTTACGCACTGCTGTTTGAAGGACGCTTGCAGCTTGTTCTTTCTCCTAAAATGCAATACAGTTGTTAAGAGTGAATTTACATCATAGCTCATAGTTAGTTTTAATTTACAAAATTACACCCAGCAATGTTTTTCCAGTAACAAACAGCATATATTGATAAGTGCACAAAGAATAATATGAATATCAAAGTTTGGGGAGACAATGGCTTAGAAATCCAAGTATATAATACCTTGTACTCCACAGACCACATAACATTCCTTTTTTCTCAACATAAGATGGCTACCCATATAAAGATGTCAAGTAGAAAACAAATTACAGTCCTTACTGTATACTTTTGTTTTTATTAAATACTTAACCTTATTAATAGAAAATGTAAAAATCTAATATATTTCAGGAAATTATAATTATGAATTGTGTCTGTTCCATAAAACCTCTAAAAGACACTGTCAGGTGCCAAATTTTGTTCATGTCACATAACTTTTGAAAGTTCTTTTGTTTCCTGATTTCTCCATTGAATTTTCGTACAGCCCATCATAGGCAATGTACCTGCAAATATTCACCATCATAATGAACAAAAACAGAAAGGAATTGTCCACAGACATGTTAAAATCTACCCAGTCATGTCAGTTACAATGGCTGATCTGATTTTTGTCCTCCGCAGAAGTGTCCCTCTTGATTACATAGTCCAATCTTATCGTTGAATAGACCAAATAACTCAAGTCTCAGCAGCTAAGTGGAGAGTCCCAATTCATTATCCTAAGAAAATCTCCTTCTTAAAAAAATGACTCTTAATCTTAAATAGTTAACCACTCTCCCTTCTTTGTTCTAGGTTTTCCCTTCCTGACAGCAACCACCCTGTCAGGTACTCCCAAATTTGCTTAATTTAATAGAATCACATTTTGTTCCAATAAACTCCAAAGTGGAGTAAAGCTTAATATAGTCAAACTTTTCCTTATTAGACAACTTCCACTCAGTCTTCTAACCTTTTCTGCAATGGTTCCATGGTAAATAATAAGACCAAGCCTATACTCTAGATGCAGTCTCACCAAAGCATTGTGTACAGACATAACAAGACTTCCTCATTTTTGTACTTCACCTATCTTGTCTTAGGCAGAGCAGCAAAAATGGTGTCTGTTACCTCCCAAAGCTATTGCCATGCACCCTACAGTTGTGCTTGATTCTTTTTTAATCTATCAAAACAGCTCTTCAAGTCATAAACATCAACCATGTTTATGTTAAAAGGTTAATAAATCCCTCCTGTCTGTGTATAGCCCTTAAAAGTGTTAGGCAAATCAACTTCCTGCAATGTGTTCCTCAAACTTCTAGCCGCCTAGGACATGGTTTGTACAATTCCTTTCTTTATATCTACTTAGTTTTAGAATCATGCCATTGTGCTCTTCCAATGCTACTTCTGGAATTTCCCAAGCACTCATTTGGAACACCTCAGTCTCATCCATAAGCTTTCAATTAAACACCAGATATTAAAATTCTTTCTTAGTCATAGCTTTCTTGCTTTCAAATCCCTCCACAACCTCATTCCTTGCTATCTCTAATATTCTCCAGAGCTACTTTACAAATTCTGGCTTCATGAACAGCCCAAATTTAATCGTGTGTTACAGGTAATGCTTGAGTCAGCTGAGGAAACTTAAATCTCTGAAATTCCCTTTCTAATATGCTCCACCGAAGTATTGTCCTTTACTTTGTTCTGCAAAAACTCAGCATAACTAATTTTTTTGTCAATTGGTTAGACATCTATTACTTCAAACTGCAAATGAGTTGGACTACAATGAAGAGACAGGAAAGTGAAGCTGAGGCCAAGATCAGATCAGTTGTCTTCTTACTAAAAGGCAGAACAATCACAAAGGTTCACATTTTGTCGAAGGTCATGTTTTGCTGCTTTAATGATTCCATGAACTATAGTTTGCTATTAAATCTTTCTAACCTGCACATTAGACACAAGAACACCAAAATCTGGAAACACATTATCCATATTTCCATGAAAATTATTGAACTTCACTGCATGTAGAGTTGTTGCCTCCCAAATACAAAAGTTTTGCAAACTTTTGATATTCTAAATTGACTACAGATTACTAAAATACTTTTCCCCCCCATCTCACAGGATGCAAACGTATTAAATAATTAAATGAGATTTTCTGAAATTAACTTGATGGAACAGGTTATTATTTAAATAATTGTTTTTGCTTAGTCAAATGCACAATGCTTCACAATAGCTTTAACTAAAACCTTGAAGAATAGGTCATTTTAACAGCAGAACAGAGCAGGTGGTGGATAACTACACTACCTTTAAAAGCTGAAGCTCACAGTTTAGCTTGTATCGTCTCCAAGCAGCCTGTATGATTCTGGCAGCTCTTGCTTCTTTTCGTAGATCAAGAAGACGTGCACAGAGAAATGAGACATAAGTGATAACAACCTGGAAAAAAACAAAGATGTTTAGAGAGCTATCGTAAAGCAATGGCATGACTGCCATCTTGCCCAGAATTAAACATTTCATAATTTATTTTACGCTTCTACTTGAAGGCAAGAAACGTGTACCTTCTCTTCTGGGATGGTATTTGACATATCCATGAGCCGTATCATTGCTGGGATGCCTCCAAGTTCTGCAACAGCAGTTGTCACTAAATTAAAATTCTTCTTTTCATTCTCCAAGAGTTCTTCATAGATACCGGTTAAAGGCAGTGCTAAATAGAAAGATACATCACTGAGCATCATTTCAATAGCAAAAATGAATATAGTAGTTCACTCAAGCAAGTGTGACCATTAGCTTTTAAACTAATTTATTCTAATCAGCAGAATTTCACTTTACTATTGCAGTAATAAAACCCAGTCATCTGACTCTTTAGAACTCAAGATTACTGTTGTTTGCCAAGAAAGCTCCAAGTAACCACTTAGTTTTTGTATTAAATACACGGTTCGCTGGATTCATTTTGCACAAAAGAAATTATATTCAACCTCTGCAGCTTTTCTAAATATTTTCAAGCTACCTAAATAAAATTGATGATTCCGAATCATCAACTTGCAAAAATGATTAGCTTTTCTATATCCACACCAACAAAATACTTCATAAATATTAAATTATTTGATAAATATCTGCTGAACCTCAACTTGAACATTCTCCTCATAACTAATACCTCATCAAAAGTAAAAATGGATTAAACACCAAGAATGCAAGCTATTCAAAAACTGTATGCCATACAGATGGTATTTACTTCAAAATATTTCTATTCACTGAACATCTTACTCAGAAAATCCAGAAAAATGGGCAAGTTTTATGACTTTATCTAGCAATACTCCCACTTAAAACAGCACATTGACCGCCCACTACATTTTGTGCAAAGCCATTTATCATATAGCAGTAAACCATTTAAAGACTATTTACTTCATTATTTAAAAGTGTTTGTTTCCTCAGATCATTTTGCATCTTTCACCATTCTCCCCTACAAAATCTAACCCCATATTGTATCTAAACACAAAAGGAATTAAGCTGAATGAGTTATCGTATAGCTTCATTAGTTATTTGTCTTTGATGTTTGGTGTCTTCCACCTTAACTGGGGAGGTATGACAATATAAGTAGCAACTGAACTGAAATTTAAATCAGAACTAGTTGCACCAGAATTGGGGGAAGGTGGGTGAGGTGGGCAAGGGGGTGGTAGGAAAAGCCAAGCAAATTGCAGAGAACTTTGTGTTCGCAAATCCATTACTATTTACCTTCTGGGAACCACCCACTGTGGTCATCTATTCCAGTTGTCCAGTACAGAAAAACTGGAGTACAGGAAAAACGCCAAAGGAACAAAACATTCAGACCAATCACTCAGCTCAAGTCTCCTCCTTTCTTATCTAATCATAGCTATGTAAGCTTCCATTCCATTCTCCTCCAGATGCTTTCCCAATTATCCTTAAAGTACCGTATTGGTTTTGATCACGCCCTGTGGTAATCAATCCTGCCTTTATTACCTATGCGTAATAAAATTTGTCTCATTTCCTTACTGAATTTATAATATTTGCACTCAGATATGCATTTCCCTACAAATGGAATTTTTTTGGATACAAGGTCTTTCAAGAGACTCTTAGGTACACTGAGCTTAGAACAATAGAGGGCTAAGCGGTAGGGAAATTCTAGGCAGTTTCTAGAGTAGGTCAGATAGTCAGCACAACATTCCTATGCATATTAACTTGGTCATAATTAGGCCCCCTATATTCTCAAGTAACTTAGTTTTTTCAACCTTTGCTGATACTCATACCCTCATATACTGAGTACCTTCCTTGTAAATCTTTATTTCATCCTTCCCAGTATCCCTTTATCCTTTTTATAATATGACAACTAGTACAGTAGGGCAGGGGTGTTCTAACTAAAATTCAATACAGGTTGGCATGACTTCACTACTCCCCACCCCAATTATAGCACTCCAGAACTGTAGAGCTTTTTTTTCCTTAAATGGCTTAAAGCATTAAGAAGAACCTTTCCAGTCTTCAGTTTGTATTTTGAAATGTTTCTCTAACCCTGCTGAACTTTCATCTTCCAAATCATAAATAACTCTATTATTCCTAACCGGAAGTTAATTCCAAACATGACAACTTATAATTGGTTTGTTGCACACGCCAATTATTTGTCCATTCTCCATTTACAAATCTCTTCTTGTATTGATTATACTTGATGCCTGTCACTGTTTATATCCCTCCAAAATAAAGAGTCTTAACTACAAATTTTGGAAGTGTGTTGTTGTTGCAGTGTTTCAGTATAAACAAACTGTTCACAGCAGGGGAGTCTTGAAAGAGTTAGTCGAGGCATTGATTATCATCTTCAAGGTTCTATTGATTCTGGAATTGCTTCTGTGGGTTTGGTGGGAGGAAATGTGACCTCACTTTTTATGAAAGGAAGGAGAATTCTGGAAAGCACTTGCTTGTTAGCTTTAATTACAGCCTCTAGCTTTTTCCTCATTACTCACAGTAAGAACGCAACAACAGAAAGCCAATATGGATTTATGACAGGAAAATCTTACTTGACTAAATTGCTTGAGTTATGGAGCATGAAACAAGGCCCAAATCATCCTTGGTAACCCAGGTTGTCCACGTGAACAAGTGTGATTTGCCCAAGTTTGGACATTATTCCTCTAAACGTTTTCTATCCATGTACCTGTCTAAATGTCTTTTAAATGGTATAACTTCTCTCGTGTCTTCTACTTTCTCTGGCAGCTCATTCCATACACAAACCAACCTGTTAGTGAAAGATTTACCCCCTAAAGTTCCTTTTAAACCTCCCACCTTTAAACAACATCATCTAGTTTTAAACTCCCCTACCATAGGAAAGAGACTGACTTTCACCTTTTCTATGCCCTAATGATTTTATAAACCTCTATAAGAGCAACCCTCAGCCTCCAATGCTCCAGGGGAAAAAAGCCCCATCTTATGCCCTTCAAGCCCTGGTAGCATCCATATCAATCCTTTTCTACTCGTTCCAGCTTAATGTCATACTTTCTATGGCTAGAAGTGAACTGCACACAGTACTTAAATGTGATCTCACCAACATTTGATATAGTCAATAATATGACATCCCAAAATCAACAAGTCAATGGAGATAACATGTATGACTTAAAATTGATTATCAGACACGAAGCAAAATGACAGTAACTGGCTGAGACAAGGTCTGAGGCTGGAGTCAGAGCTTTTTAGGTCTTCAAAGATCTAGCAGAGATATTCAAATGCTATTAATGACACTAAACTAAGTAGAATTGAAAGCAGATGGTGCTGCTAAGATGTATTAAGGGAATATGGACAGACTGTGGGTGGTTAAGAACTGCTGAGGGAATAAAATATGGAAAAGTGTTAGGTTATCCACTTCGGAACATGTAACAGAAGCAGAGTCGCTGTTAAATGAAGCAACAAATTTTGCACCTCATTCCTGACTTCTGATAGAACTTTGGGTTAAAAACCATCACAATCCAAGAACTGGTGTGCCTTGGGGATCTGTTCTGGGACCCCTGCTCTTCATGATGTTTATAAGTGACCTGGATGAGGAAGTGGAGGGATGGGCTAGTAATTTCCTGATGACACAAAGGTTGGAGGTGTTGTGGATAGTGTGGAGGACTGTCAGAGGTTACAGCGGGACATTGATTGGATGCAAAACTGGGCTGAGAAGTGGCAGATGGAGTTCAATCCAGATAAGTGTGAGGTGGTTCATTTAGGTAGGTCAAATATGATGGCAGAATATAGTTTTAATGTTAAGACTCTTGGCAGTGTGGAGGATCAGAGGGATCTTGGGGTCCAAGTCCATAGGCTGCGCAGGTTGACTCTGTGATTAAGAAAGCATACGGTGCATTAGCCTTCATCAATCGTGGGATTGGGTTTAGGAACCGAGAGGTCATGTTGCAGCTGTTGCACCTGGTCAGACCCCACTTGGAGTACTGTGCTCAGTTCTGGTCGCCTCACTACAGGAAGGATGTGAAAACCATAGAAAGGGTGCAGAGGAGATTTACAAGGATGTTGCCTGGATTGGGGGTCATGCCTTATAAGAATAGGTTGAGTGAACTCAGCCTTTTCTCCTTGGAGCGACAGAGGATGAGAGGTGACCTGATAGAGGTGTATAAGATGATAAGAGGCCTTGATCGTGTGGATAGTTAGGAGGCTTTTTCCCAGGGCTGAAATGGCTAGCACAAGAGGGCACAGATTTAAGGTGCTTGGAAGTAGATACAGAGGAGATGTCAGGGGCAAGTTGCTGCTGTTTTTTTGTAAAAACGTAGAGAGTAGTGAGTGTGTGGAATGTGCTCCGGCAACGGTGGTGGAGGCGGATACGATAGGGTATTTTAAGAGTCTCCTGGACAGGTCCGTGGAGCTTTGAAATTGCATAGGGTTAATCATAACCCTTTATTTTCCTAAGGTAAGGACATGTTTGGCACAGCTTTATGGGCCGAAGAGCCTGTATTGTGCTATAGGTTTTCTATGTTTCTAACTGGTGTGGTCTGCAGGGAGATTACAAAGTTTTAAGTACTAGAGCCAATTGCAGATAAAGTGGAACTCTTAGCATTCAACAAAAGGGGCAAGAATGTCTTCTGTTCCAATTTGTCTGAGAGAAAACATGCAGTAGTTGTGGGTCCAATACATTGGATACAAGTAGGATCGAGGAAACTACTGCATTTCTATTTTGTAAAAACCAAGGCAAGCACGGACATTAATATTGGATTCCGCTGCACAAGCAGGTAGGGTATGGGAGAATTTTGGTTGTAGGACAACCTATTTCGATCATGCAGCAAACTAATTTGGTACCTAGTGAAAATTTGGTTGAAATCTATTAGGTTGCTGGACAATCTATTAACTTGGCTGCTATCTATTAATATTTTGAGATTGCAGTCAAAGTAATATAAAGTATATATGAACTAAGATCGAATCAAGATGATGGCCAAGAGCTCTTACCTGAATAAAACATCTCAGTTTGATATAATTAATGAAAACGTCTGGAAATAAAACCACATGGTCAGTTTGATCAAATGTCTGAGTGAATGAAAATGTTACCGGGGCGAGTGAAGTCTTTAATTAATTGTTTGGAAAAGAAAAGTGAAATTTGCAGAAAACAATAAAAACAGCCTGATAGAGACAGGGAAAAGTCTAAAGAAGAAACCTCTGCCTTAACCAAACAAGTGAAAAACAAAACCAAAGTGCATGGTAAGTAAACAGGACAACATGGGAAAACTGAATAGGGACCTCAAGTGGGCAGTCCTGCAAATGACACTTCGAGTGACATTACATCTGGCATCCCTCCACAGAGGACACTCCCTACGTTGAACAGTCCCCCTTGACAGCAACACCATCCACACTCTGGAGAATAACCCTCCATCGAACTGTTCTCCAAGACACTACCACCATCTGAACTCATAGAGGAACTACTGGATGGACGTGACATAAACTCCACAGGAGCCCCCTAGCGACTCAAGTGAGGATAACAGTAATGAAATAAGATTGGCTGCTATGTCACAGCTTGCTTCAATATAGACCAAAGAAGTCAAGATACACAGGACTGAAGATTAAACTATTGCTAATCTATATATTGACAAACAAGTGGTAGACCCATCAAATACTGCTCACACTCAACAGTCAGCTGAAGGGCAGTAAGCGTTTACGGCATAAAGGGATACAGGGAGAAGACAGTAGGTTGGATTGAGAGGAAAACTGGATCAGCCATGATTAAGTACTGGAGCAGACTCGATAGGCCAAATGGCCTAAGTCTACTCCTATATCTTATAATCTTGTGGTGTCAAATTTGAACAGTGGACATCAAAATCCAACAACAGCTATGATTTTAATGAATGAGGAATGGCAAAATAGCCTTCAAAGGCTGGATAACCAGTTCCTGGTTTGTTTCCTGATTTTAATATCTTATCATCAATCTGTGGAAAAACACTTCTACTGGCCCTCTGTTGTGCAATGATAGCTGCTTATTTTATATACTAACCATCCCAATGATATTTAGAGACTTCAAAAATCAACCCCATGAGTTTTAACTAAATATTTTATTCTGAAGGCATTCCCAGAAAAACTCGTTTAAGTTTGTGTTTCATCACAGCGATATGGAACACCAATAATACTTACTGTTTGTAGGTATGGCATCAATGGAATTTTCATCAGACTCACTGGTAGATGTATCAATTGCCACTGTGCCATGCTGTGCATACTCCACTGTCTGTGTGGTTCGTTGACAAATGTTATTCACAGGCAAAAGGCTCGGGTGGTAATGATGAATAAGGTAACATAAAACTCTACCATCAGAAAAGGGGACGGTAAAATTCTCAACCTGAAACAAGACGACAAAACTGAATAATGCATACAAGATAATTTTTGAAAATACAATTTATTATGATTTTTCTCAGTTGGAACTCTTAAAAATAGCCATTTGCTAATATTTGAGCAAACCACATATCAGAATATAGTGGGTGCTGGCTAATTGGGACACATCGGGACCAGTACATTTTGGTCCAATCAAGAGGCTGCCCCAGTCAGCCGAAGTTTCATGGAAATAGTTAAAAAGGTATAAAAAGACAAAGTACCATTTAACAGCGTGACAAAATATGTATGTAAATTGAATACTGAATAAATACTGTATTTTAAATGAATTACAGTCCACCTCTCCTTATAGAAAATGACCTGTATATATAAAGTTCTAAGATAATTAACTGCCTTGCTCAGTCTATTTAAAAATAGGCTAACTCTTTACTCTAAGATTACTATCAAATTTATAGACCTACAAACCTCAAACTAAACAAAATTTGTTAACTATCACAAATGAATATCCTGAATTGCTTAAAGATATTATTAATAATAAAAAATATTATTCTGTTCTTATTGCAGATTTCTGGTAGCTCAAAACATTGAATTTATATCAACTGCATGTGGAAAAAAATATTCATAAACATTAAATTACATTAACCATATGCAAGCCTTAGAAAGTTGCATCAAGAAACCAGGTTCATGAGAGATCCACATACAGTGAACTTATAAAGTAATTAAGTGTGTGTGTGTGTGTGTGTGTGTGTGTGTGTGTGTGTGTGTGTGTGTGTGTGTGTGTGTGTGTGTGTGTGTGTGTGTGTGTTCGTTCGTTCATTTGTTCCCCCCCCCACCCCCACCCCGGATCAGACAGGGATGTGCACATCCTAAAAATAAATAAAATTTGAGCCAAGGAATAGGAATGAACTGGAAAATATCCTTCTACGTACTATTGCATTGCCTGAAGACGCAGTCCAAGTTCAACATCAGTACAAGTCAGATAAAGAAGGCAACCAAAAGTTACTCATTTTAAAAGAGAAAAACAGAATTAGATCAAATGTAACAACTTTACCTACTTTTACACCATAATATGCACATACAGCATTTATCCAATTCATCAACAGAGTGATTTGCGGACTGTATTTTTCTGTCAAGCAGTTGAGGTCTTTATCTTTCACTGGGTGGGGTGGCACAGAAAGGGAACGCAGAGCTGCAAGTTTGTGTGATGTGTGTAAATTATTTTTCAGAAATTCAATTTCTTCTCGCAACTGATCTTCATTTAGCAAAATCTCCACCTGAGTAGAGAAAAAAATTAGTTAAAACCAACAAATGTTAGTACTCTATGAACAGCAATTAAACTGGTTAACATTTTTACTTGTCAATCTAATCAATTTGCTTCAAATAGTGTGGTATTAGAAGGCCAAATACATAGGATCAGGGCTTCACAAACAAGAGAAAATCTGCAAATGCTGGAAATCCAAGCAACATACAAGATGCTGAAGGACCTCAGCTGTCCAGGCAGCATCTATGGAAGAGTAAATAATCAACATTTCAGACCAAGCTCCTTCATCAGTCCTGATATGTCAAGAGTTTACTCTTTTCCATAGATGCTGCCTGGCCCATTGAGTTCTTTCAGTATTTTGTGTAGAATATGGGCTCTGGGCGTTTATAATATTATTAGTTATATTTGTATGCTCAGTTCACTTCATTGTACATATACTTTTCTGTACAAAGGTGCAGAACTAGTTACTACATTTACTTTTGAAAGAAAAACTAAGTAACAATAAAAAGTAAAAGATCATGTGTGAATTCCCAATACTAATTTCAATATTTAATTTCAGAACAAACCAAGCAACATTTAACAATTACGAAAATAGTATAACTCAAAGCCTTAAATGTTTTTGAAGTTTAATTAGATTTTCATAGTCAAAAATGTACCTGAAAGGCAAAGATGATTCTCCACAGTAGTGCCAAAGTTTTTTCCCGATGTCCATCCACAATATCTCTGGGATCTATATCAATGCCTGGTGGAGAGAGAAAAACATTGTATTCAAAGACCATTTAAAAATTAGGAGTAAAGCTAATATTCTGGCTAAAGTTAAGAAAATTGAATTTTACCCCGCTCATCTTTCAAATCAACTCGAGTTTTAAGGGCTTTCAGTGCAACATCCACATTATGCAGTTTTTGAAGACGGCTAATTGCTGGGACCCTCAGCTGCTTTGAAAGTTTCCAGTCTTGAGTAAGAAGTTCAACTGCTCGCCTGAAAAACGTCACACAACCAAAATCTTATGAATTTTAAAAGTGCCCTTCCATTGGAAGTACAGCAGAATTTTAAAAAAACTTCATCTCGCCCCAAGAAGCTAAAAATCATGGACTGCAGCAGAGATAGTTTTCTAATTCAATAGGTTGGACAAGCTATTGACGTCACATCTTCAAATGGGGCTAATTAATTTTGTATTTAATATATTTAAGGAAGAATAATCTTAGTAGTGGATATTTTTATGCAAGGGTTGAAATTGATTTAATTCACTCTAAAATTAGAGTTTTACATCCAAATGAAATTGAATAATGGTAGGCATGAGTTGGCCATAGCCAATACGGGAAACTGCACATGATGTGAATGGCAGCAAATGCAGCAATGGACAACAACTACAGAATTGATAAAACAACATGACAAGTACACATATTGTTGGGTTTTTGAGTCTTAAAATGGATGTGGTCAAACATGATTAATAAAGGCTAAATACTTTATTAGTTCAATGGAAAAGGTATACATCATTGTCAAAGAAAACAAGTCTGAGGAGTAGAGCAGTTTTCAATTCATACAGAAGGACCAATAAAGGTATATAGAATACTTAAGTGATCCAAGAAGAAAAGGCTAGAAAAGCATTTAAACATTTAAAATGGAAACATTAGTAAAGTTGTTATCGACCCCTTATGGACATTTAAGATAAACTATATTTTGAAATAAAATTAGATTATTTTGCCTTCGTCTCAACAGAAAAATGCATACAACCACCCAGAAAATGTGAACAACAATTAATGGGCAGACAGCCAACGAAGTTCAAGATCCCTTGATCTTCATCCCAACCTTGAAAATAGTTGTGAGGGACTTAAAGATTCTCATCTCCCAGAATGCCACGAATTCTGGAATGATTCCCATAGAAGTTACTAAATGTAACTTCCCTATTTGAGTAATCACCAGCCAAGGAATGAACTGGATTGTCTCCAGAGAAAGGGTTGTTATCTTGATTCACTAGAAAATATCAATAGAAGACACTGCCTTGTCAGTTCTTTCCATTCCAGAACTACTGAGATGTCCTTCTTCTTCAAAGAAAGGGGCTTTCATTCCTCCACCATCAAGTCTGCCCTCACCTGCATCTCTTCCATTTCACGCATGTCTGCCTCACTCCATCCTACCACCTCCACACCAGGGATAGGGTTCCTCTTGTCCTCACCTACCTCCCCACTAGCCTCCACGTCCAGGACATAATTCTCCATAACTTCCACCATCTCCAACGGAATCCCACTACCAAGCACATCTTTCCCTCTGCACGCACCCCCCCCCCCCCCACTTTCTGTTTTCCGCAGGGTTTGCTCCCTAAGCGACCTCCTTGCCCACTCATCCCTCCCACTGATCCTGCTTCATTCCTGGCACTTATCCTTGCAAATAGAACCAGTGTCACCTGCCTATACACCTCCACCCTCACTACCATTCAGGGCCCCAAATAGTCCTGCCAGGCAAGGCAACACTTCACCTGAGAATCTTCTGGGGTCATCTACTGTACCCACTGCTCCCGGTGTGTCCTCCTACATAATCGGTGAGATCCGACGTAGTTTGGGAGACTGCTTCACCCGCCAGAAAAATCACAATCTCCCTGTAGCCAGTCATTTCAATTCTACTTCCCATTCCAACATGTCAGTCCATGGCCTCCTCTACTGCTGCAATGAGGCCACACTCAGGATGGAGGAGCAGCACCTTACAGTCTGTCTAGGTAGCCTCCAACCTGATGGCATGAACATCAATCTTTTGAACTTCTGGTAACTGCTACCCACTTCATCATTTTCCATTCCTGTTTCCCTCTCTCACGTTCTTATTTGCCCATCACCTCCCTCTGGTGCTCCTCATCCTTCTCTTTCTTCCGTGGTCTTCTATCCTCCTATCTGATGCCCTCTTCCCAAGCCCTTTCTCTCTTTCACCAATCAACTTCCCAGCTCTTTACATGATCCACTCTCCCTCTCCTGGTTTCACCTATCATCTACGACCTTGTACTTCTTCCTCCCCTCCCCCCACTTTCTTGCTCTGACTTCTCTTTCTTTCCAGTCCTGACGAAGGGTCTTGGCCTGAAATGTCGACAGTTAACTGCTTTCCACTGGTGCTGTCCCACCTGCTGAGTTCCTCACGCATTTTTTATGTGTTCCTGCCTTGTCAGTTTTCAAAGCCATTCTCAAGTGGCCTCCCACTGTGAATAAACAACTGAGATATTTACAGGTAATGGATCTGTTTGATTACCTCTGGAAAGTTGCAGTCTTCTGTGAAGCCTGCAAAGTGAATTTCTGTTAACCTAAACTGCTGTAACAGAGGTTATCTGTATTTGAACTATTGATAAGACAACAGACAAGAGATTTTTAAATGACATTCCCAGGGAATACAAGATTGTGGGCATCATATTGGTGTGGATAAATGATTACTAAATGTACAAAGAACAGTTGAAATAGACACATCATTTTCAGATTGCGAGGCTGTAACTCATGGGGTGATATAGGGGGTTGATGCTGAGGCCCCAGTTGTCACAATCTATATAAAAGAGTTGAATGCCAAGGTATAACGTATTCAAGATAATAAATTAGGTAATGATATGAATTCAAGAAATAATGCACAAAGCCTTCACAGCAGTGTAAACAAGCTTAAAGACATGGCAGAAAGCATATTAATGCGTAAAAATGTAAAGTCATCTATTTTGATGAAAAACAGAAATTTTTTTTTTTAAATGGCAAGAAACTGAAATGTTTTAGTGTTCATTATCAGATTTATTATCATTGCCAAGATGTTATATTTGTTGTTTTGCAGAGCACAAAAATACACAAATCACTGAATATCTATGTGAAGGTTCAGTCACTGATTGGTATGACAAATGGTACATAACCTTAATGGCAAGGGACCTGAGTACTACCATCATCCAGTGCCCTAGTGGCAGCACAGCTGGAATTTTGTCTACACACCAGGACTCTGTACCAAGTGTTAACTAGGACAAGTGCACCCGAAGTTCACTAGATTTTGGGGGTGTGGGTCGAAATTATACATGAGGAAAGATTAAGCAGACTGAGCCCATACAGGCTCTAGTTTAGAAGAATGAATGTGATTTTTGAAAAAGTACAAAATTCTTATGGGAATTCACAGGGTAGATTCAAGGATAATGCTCCTGACAAAGGTGCTCCAGTGGCCATATCAGTATATGGGAACAGTCAGTCAGGACTGAGATAAGATATAACTATGCCCAGATGGAAAATTCAATCATTATTTCTCTAATCAAGAAGGCTGTGAAACTCAGTCAGCAAATACGTTCAAGATGGTGTCCTGTTGATTTCTGGCTATTAAGGGCTATGAGGTTATTATGGGAAAGAGACATAGAGGTAAGAGATTATCCAATGGAATTAATAGACAGGAAATGATAAATAACTTAACCCTATTGTCATGTAATATCCATAAAGATCTACCAATAAAGCAATATATTAAAATAGTTCTTTGGTTCAAAGTCAAAATAAAAATCATTATTGCATTGTTAACTTGTGCAGATTATTTATAATTTAAAATAATTATGTAATTGCAATTCAATTGCTTGGATTACTTGTTTTTGACAAAATAGCAGTAGCCCCACTTCCAAATCCAGCATCGTTCTCATGCTCAGTAGCAACCTACTAATACACAATAGAACAGCACAAATCTAACTGTCATTGTCAGATACAACGGACAACCAACCAGTCAGTTTGGATTACACAGCTCATTTAAAAGTTAATCGTAAAAGTATTATTGCTCCACTGGATGATTAAAATATATTGTACTTACACCAAGCGAATACCACATCGAAGATCTACAGCAAGATTGGTGACCGCAAAATTAAATTCATGAAGGGGCATCTGACAATGACTGACTGTCAACCCCAGGAAACCAAGATGACGGCAAATGTCTCCTTCACCACTAAGAAAGTCTCTTGAGAAGGCAAGTAAAAGGTCTTTGCTTGCCTAAGCAAAAAAAAAGATACAAGTTAAAGGAGCTTGGTATTAAGCAAAATTACAATCTAATGCACCCTTATCCTTTATCCAGGGCACACACAACTGTAGGCCAAATACAATTTCACAGCTGCACTACAAATGCAAAATGTTTTCTAATACAATGGAGTTCATTTTTAATTCAGAGGTACTGCCTATATTTCTGTTTTAACAAAAATCAATAAAATTGTAGAAACCAAATTAGACACGTTTATCAAATGAGTTTAATTGTCTTTAACAGATGCCACAGGTATACAGAAATCCCCAGTGCACAAAGCCAAAGAATGTATTTTAATTTATTCATTCCATGTTTGGTGTGCACACACGTTCAAGACCCTCGTGCACAAAACCAATTTTTACAGCACTCAAGTAAATCTTACATCTCACATTTATTTCAAATCATTTTGGTTTGAACATCAGTCTAAATGGAGAATATAATATAATGCATAAACAGAAAGTAGATTTTAATAAATTGCTAATGACATTTCTAAAAATTGCAACTTCACATATAAAATGTTATGATCACAAGTTAACGTAATAAATGTTTTCATCTTAGTACTAGATTTGAAGACCGAACAGGTTAATTGAAAGCATTCTATCCCGATGACCTGCTTAAGAATTTAATAAAACAATGGAAGAGTGAAATGGTATCACACAGAATCATGGTCCTATCCATGTCCTAGACTAACTGTTCGTCATTATAAAAGATAATTAATCTTCCACGACACGTATTGCTTTTATACTTGTTTTTACGAAAGAAAATCTATGACAGAAGACATACCTGTCAGCATCTTACCTTAAATTCAGCATCTTTGCAGAAAAGACATGGATCATGATCTATCATTCTGGATTGTTTGGCACAATCAAGAAACCAAACCAGAAGTAGGAATTTCTTCAGTGTGAACTGTGCCAAAACTTCCTGGTGCTCTAGAAAAGTCAAATCACAAAAGCTAGAGTATTTAAATTTATCCTTCAACTCACATTAATATCAAATCCAAAATTTGGATCATTAGAACAATTTTTTTCATTAGTTTGAAGAAGTGACAGGCTTGAAATGTATTACTGATTACAAGCTTCACATTTAAACAGTTGGGGCAAAAATTCATTCCTTGACTACCAGATGTAAGTGGGTACTAGATTATGGACTGCCCACTATATAACAAATACTCCAGTAACCAAAGATGAATTTCTACCTCCTGGTGTTATGTATCAGAACATTTTAGATAACTGCATAAACTGTACATAGAGAAAACACATCATCAGCTGATATAATTTCAGTTATACAATGCAATTTTTTTTTTTTTAAATCCCTTAGCTGGGATTTATAGCACTCAAACTTGTCTAGCGGTATTAGCTTATGAAAGAGTGCCATGAAGTACACGTGACTACAATATCCAATACCAAACTATGTTAGCAAAGGGTCAAATCAAATAGATTTTCCATAATAATTTCTCTTATAGATTCCTAAAATTAATGAATGATACAGATGACTGGCATTTTAAATATAGTTTTTGGAAATCTGGATGGAACAACATTAAACAAAAGTGACCAGCTTTGTATTCCAAAAATAGTGAAGTGATGAAAAGGATTTCAAATAAGAAATAAAACTTTACATGACATTAAATAGCTAACAATTTTTTTAAAAAATCAGAGCATGGAGGTGTAAGGAAATCATACAATTGCTTCAGGAAGTTCTCCAATAAAGACAAATCACAACTAATATTAGCACAGATAATGGCATTTCATCAAGCTTCTTCACTAGAGTCACTAATAATTGTATAATCGTTATTGTAACTGGAAGTTGCAAGTTAAAATCCTACTGCTTTGAGATTCAAATTTGTTTATAGTAAATCTGTACACTTGTGGTTAAGGCACGTCTTCATGTCTAGTCAAAATTTGTATCCAATTTTCTAAATTCTAATGGAGATCCTTTCATTTGTTTTAACTTTGACTTGCATACTCAATTCAAAGCTTGGACTGCAATCCATATATTGAAAGCAAAATTGCTTACCATCAGCATACAAATGTGGTACTGTTGAATGTCTATACACTGCAGCTATGTCAGAATTCCAAAGCAAACGATTTAAAATGAATCTGGCTAATCCATTAACATCGCTGTTGCTTTCCAATGGAATCATCTCACCAAAAACACACTAAAATGTAACAAAAGTTGAAAAATTTAAGCAAATACACTAAAATTCACTACAAATTAACAAAATTGACTATATTACTGTTAGTTTTGCTTAATATATGCTGTATATCAAACATTATATTTAAAGAAGCAACATTACTTTTTTTTTAGTTGCAACAAATAAAATCCTACCTCTAATCCAATTCGTAGCCATAGAGGATTATATGACAAAAGCCATTTGAGGATCTTCTGTCGATGTCCTATTGTGGATAAAAAGAAATTAACAGAACAGCAAATACCCACTCTTTATGTATTCAATACTAAAAATTCAAAGCAGAACTCAGTAGTAATTATAGTGAATTTGGTAAAATGGAATTTATGCTACGGCCCACACTAAAATAAGTTATGCTCAGTGTAAATTGAATATTCAGTCTAGAATAATTGAAATCTAATTAAATCTAAATAGTGCAGAACTCATGGTGATAAAAGTGTTATCTTTTGTAAATATACTCACCCTGTGAAAAAGGATCTGATTTCCATTCAACATTACTAGTGATAAACAAGTGGTCTACCAACATCAGGTATAAATGCCCTACTCCGTTTCTATAAATACTTAATACATTGAGGCACTCTGGAAATTCACTTCTGTTCTTTCAAGTCAGACAACATTGAGAAACTGAAAATGTCTGGCTTCAATAAACATCGGAAAAATATTTCAGAATTGTCTGACACTTTGCAAGAGGGACAAGGAGAGAAAATATACCCAAGTACTTTTGACTGCAAGCAAAAGTTAGAGAACCAGCAAAACAGTAACTAAATGTTTAATAGGATCTGCTAACTTCTTCAATATAGTGTAAATTATGATGAGTACCAGATTTTAAATCATGGCATGTGGTAAATCAAGCAACACACACAAAATGCTGGTGGAACACAACAGGCCAGGCAGCATCTATAGGAAGAAGTACAGTCGACGTTTCGGGCCAAGACCCTTCGTCTGCAGATTTCCTCGTGTATATGGTAAGTCACTTTATTTTAAGTGTACTGACACAGATAGATGGTAACTTTCTGAATAAAATATTTGCTTGAAAAGCTTCTTGCTAATCAAAGCTTCAAAAATCATTTATATCAGTGTACAAAAGGGCATATTATTTTAACCAAGATTCGATTTTTCATCTGATTTCATGCATTCCTCCCACTGTGTACAAATTATACAAGCAGCATTGAATCAGTACTGCAGTGAGGGTCTGTTTTATGATAGGGCTCAAGCAGTAATATGTTGGAACTACAGATGGCCCCCGTTTTTCGAACGTTAGCTTTACGACAGCTCGCTGTTCCTACATTAGTACCTGTTTTCGCTAACCAAAGAGGATTTTCGCTTTTACGAAAAAAAGACGCCCACTTTATACGTGTGTTCACTCCAAGAAAGACTACCATGACCATGAGGCGTGCGTGCAGTTGTGTACGTGCTTACGCTTGTAAGTACGCATGCGTGTACATGCCGATTTTTTCTCTCCAAATCAATTTCAGCTCGCTGTCTTCCCGATTCTGGTAAGTGAAACTACACCACACATACAAAACACAAAGGACACTGCAGATGCTGTGGTCAAATCAACGAGTGACTGCTCCTTTCAACGGATGCTGCCCGACCTGCTGAGTTCATCCAGCTTGTTTTGTATGGGTTGACCGTACATACAATATTTCTACTTTATATAGGCTGTATATTTATCATATCATTCCTGCTTTTACTGTATGTTGGTGTTATTTTAGGTTTGATGTGCTATTTGATTTGATTTGGTAGGTTATTTTTTGGGTCTGGGAACACTCAAAAATTTTTCCCATATAAATTAATGGTAATTGCTTCTTCACTTTACAACATTTCGGCTTACAAACAGTTTCATAGGAACACTCTACCTTCGGACAGCGGGGAAAACCTGTATAGTAAAGCAGTCAGCCATGGGCCCATTAAATGCCAGCTGATAGTAGAGCAGCCTGGCCAATTCCATTCCCCAACTACTTCCACATTGCTCTGCTATTTTGCAGTCCATGTGCTAATCCAAATCCAATCTTGAAAGCCTTAAATTCTGTTAATTTATAAATTACCAAGGCAATGTGTGGAAGGGTTTAACAGGAGAATTCAGTGAGGCTTAACAACAGAAAAGCCTAAAACCCAAGTGCCAAAAGTTCACACCGCAGGCTCTCAGGCTCTGAGGACCTCGGAAAATAAACTGGAGAGGTCACATCTGGGTTGGACCGGCTCCAATGTCTCGCAAGGGTAAGGGTGGTGCTTGTTTTTATTTAGGAGAGTTTAGAAACTCTCCCAGATAAAAGCAAACTTCAGAAGGAGAAAAATTTTAAGTCAGGAGAGAAAGAAGGAATAGAATAAAAACAACATAAAGGCAAGTATGAACACTGGCACGTAAAGGCGTGACATAGATCTGAACAAGTGCAACTAAAAACACCAAAGACAGTAAATGTTGGCTGGTTACCTACAGGGCCCCAAATAGAGATGTTGAGAAGGGAATTGAATTAAATAGATAAATGGAGATGCATACAATAAGCGTACAACTACAAACACAGGAAAATTGAAACTAAATTTGAAAGGATGCATGTGATTTTTTTTTAAACATATGTTTAGAGATGAATCACAAAGCTATTTCTTACTGTGCCTTGTGCAATGAGAAAAGAATAACTAATTTTATTATGCGTTTGATCATTTAGGGAAGTGTGACAATAATATGACAGAAACCTTCAGTAACATGAGAGAGCTAGTAGAAACTAGGGTCCCAAATCTGAACACAGGAAACAAGGTTGTGAAGTGGCATAAACTATGATAAACATGGTGTATAACCAAATGGATTAACAGTGATTAGGAATGAATCAAGATGATTTAGTTGTGGCTTATGAAGGAAATTAGGTATAGTATTTTATCTAAAGAGGAGGAATACAACATTACCAAAACAAAAGCAGCATGCCTGAGGATTGGGAACAGTTCAGAACTCAGAGACCATAGAGAAAAGATGATACGAGAATGAAAGCTTACTGGGAAGATAAATGAAGACTAGAAAAGCTTCCTTAAACGTGAAGAAAAATTAGTCCATGAAGAAAACTGTAGGTTCAAAGTCAGAAATGGGACAGGTTACTATTGGGAACAAAGAAAGCACACATGACTGTAAAGGAGGACACAAATAACCTCACAGATATGTTCACGGATCAAGGGTTAAGTGAGAGGTAGAGTGAAGGAAATCATATACATCCAAGTATTGCAATGGAAAATAATGGACTTAAGGTTAACAAATCCACAGGCCCTATTAATCTACAACCTAGAGAACTAAAGAAAGTGACCCTAGAAATAGTAAATGCTTTTGTGGTCATCTTGCACAGTGTACTGAGATACTGGAACTATAGTTACAGATGGGAGGGATGACAATTATAATCCCAGTATTTTTTAAAAAGGAGAGGAAAAACGGAATCCAATCTCAGGAGGGTGAAAGGTGCTGGAATCTATTGTAAGAGAAATGCATTAACAGCACAATTGTATCACATCAATAAGACTGAACAAAATCAGCAGCAGCTTTTGAAAGGGAAACCAAGCATATCCACTGCAGTTTGAGAATATAATTAATAGAAAGGGAGAATTACTAGATGTGATGCATTTTGATTTTCTGAAAGTTTTTTCTTAAATCTTGCAAAATTAAATCAAATGAAACTGAGGATAGTAAACCAGCATGAATTGAGAATTGACTGATGGCAGGAAACAATAGGAATAAATGGGTCTTTCTCAGGTGGCAGAGAGTAACAGTTCAGCTGAAAGGCCTTAACTCAAAACATTCAGTCTCCAAAGCCTGTGTTACTGAATTTCTCCAGCATGTTGTGTGTTGCTCCAGAGGGCAGCCTTGGTGGCCTCCTGGGTCTGTAAGAGCTAGTGCGGAACTACAGATGTACTGTAAGTGCTCAAATGTCAATTGCTCACAATACACTGTGGTAATTTAGGTGCAGTGATTAAACACATCTCTACATTTACAGATGAACAAAGCTGGGATGAGAAAAGTAAGCTGGGGAACAAAACTTTCTGTGATTCTACCCTTTCTTGTCATGCTAACAATTTTTATACCCTTATAATCTTCCAAACACTATAATTCTGTCCTTGGAGCAAAGATGTTACAGCATGATTTAGAAAAGTTGACTGAGTGGGGAAAATGCTAGGCCATTGCAATTGAAACTTTAGTTTAAAAACAAAGATTTCTCATCTGAGTGGTGGCAGATTAGGAAAACATCAATTGCAATGAGACCCAGCTGGCGTTGAACACTAGTTGTTAAGACCAACAGTTAGCAGGCATTTAAAAGGGCAAATGGAATTACTGGGCAATACTAATACTGCAAGACAACTTGAGTACCAGGAACAATAATGTCTTGCTGCAGTTGCACAGGGCTTAATTGAGAGCAAAAGGATGTTTTTGCCATGGTACGATAAAGATTTACCAGATTGATTACTGGGATGGAAGGACTGATACAGTTGGAACAAAAAAATTATAAGGTATCTCATAGATTATACAATTTTTTTTAACAAGATTAGAAAAGCTAGTTTTCAAAGGATTTTCCCTATGGCTAAATATTCCAAAACCAAGGGATATGGAGTACACGATTTACAGCAGAAATTTTTTTTTATCTCCCTGTTATCCCCCGGTGACTCTGTGCAATTCTTTTTCATCGAAAGATGTACGAGAAAATAAATAAACGTATTCAAAGTTGATATGTAAAAGGAATTAAGTGATAAAAGGAAAAGCTAGGAAAAGGGTACTGATCAGTCATACATTCAGTGGTAGAGCAGACACAAAAAGGGCCACACGATCCTGCTTTAATTTTCCATTTTTCCATGTAAAATAAATAGATATTTTCGTACTAAGGGAATCATAAAGTTAGTGCAAGTGGGAGAAGTAATGGATTGGCTCGGATCTTATCAAAGCACTAAGGTATGAATGGCTTCCTACTTCTATTTAACCTCCTGCCAATATATTGTTTGTGAACGAAATTCTATATTAATTCAAATAAAGGATTGCTTTTGTAAAAAATAAACTGCAGAGCATAACAATGACCGTTTGCTGCATTGAATAAGAATTACATGTTTGCAAGGTTACCAAAGTCTTTCCAGAGACATCGGTCTTTCCGTACAAGGAGATGTTTTGCTTCAATGGCTGCTTCCAGTTTCTGTATAACTTTGACCATGCTTTCAGATGTAAATAACCTGCAGGCTGCACGGCGGAGGCGATTGAGTCGACATTTTGCAGTATATGCTCTCAATGACATTTCTTCTTTAGTTGGTGCAGAAGAAACACTAATTTTGTGATGCTGAATCTCAGAACCGATAAACAATGTAGCAGTATTCACTGGAAAGTAGAGCCAAATATTTAGAAGTTAACACCATGATATGTAAAAGTGCAGCAATTTTCTCCCACACTATTGTATGCTCTAGTACATTTCTACCGCTTGCGTTTAATTAATTGATTTTTAAAACCAATTCAAATCTGAAAATGTCAAGACTGAATGAATTACATGACAATGTCAGTGAGTAAATGAAAATAATATGAGAGAACATACTAAAGGTAGTACACAGTAAACATTGTAACGCACCTCTGGAAGACTCTGTGTTCACTGTTAAGTCATCAGGAGTAAGAATAAAATTTAACCACCACGTGAATCCTCTTTCCTGCTTCTCCTTCCATCGTTCATCATAAAACATATTTTTTGCAGCAAATGGTAATGGATGTCTTGGAATAACTGAAAAATGTAGGTAACCATATTAAACGCTTCCCAAGGAAACAAATTGGCCATTAATCACACATCTCAAAGGCATCCCCGTGTGGCCAACTAAAGATCTAATCAATAAAAGTGAATTTAGAGTGACATTAATATTAATGCATATTACATACATTTGTAATTTAACCCTTTGCATACATTTGCTGATGATATTAAAGCTAACCCTGAGTGTGTCTTCTTCTGATGATTTGAGTGTTTTGCTTCAACGGGAGTTGTGGCTGATACATTGAAGAAAATATACATGAAGCTCATCTAATCTAATGGAATCACGACATGTAGCAATACAGGGCCAAACTTGTGAATGTTCAAAAATGCTTTATACCGGGGTGGCCAACCTTTTACATTCCATGCGTCAATTTTTTCACGCATGAGTTCAGATGCACCGTACAACTCTTGTACCCCCATTCAATTCTTGTAAAAATATGTTAATATAGACATTTAGCATTTTTACATGAAATATTGATTTAATATAAAAAACATACTAAACATTATTTACCTTAATGAGACTTTTAACAAATATATTTTGTCTTCTTTTAATTTCTTCCTTTTTCTTAGTCACATATTCTTTCCGTAACTCAGACCCAAGCACTAGCTTCAGTGTTCCTTCTATTTCAGTCTGTTGTTGTGTTTTATAGTGTCTACTAAGATCATGTCTTCTATTATGTGAGAAAGTGTTCTCACATACAATGCACAACGGTTTGCCTGTCGGACCTGCTATAAATAAGAACTCATTTTCCCCACTGTTCATTGTGCCACTTCTAATCATCCAATGCGCCACAGGTTGGCCATCCTTACTTTATACTGTAGTTCAGTTAGTAAAGAATATATCCTTTATTTGCTATGCTTTTGGTGCCACTTTCAAAATTTCTACTGCATGGCACTAGTGACAAGTGCTCTAAATTAATGATCCCAGCTTTTAAAAGCAAGCAGCAAATCATTTCCATCGACTCCCTAAATCAAAATATAAACTTTGGATTATCTCCAAATTTTATCAATTGATTTTCTTAAATTATATTTTTCCAACAACTTCAACATTCCGGGCTCTAATGCCAATAGAAAGCCACTAATATGGTCCAAGCTCCAGTGACTTGACAGCTTTGAAGCCAATACTTCACATACAGTACATGCCTACTTGTCAATGCAAGCATATATCCATTTCAACCAAGTACTTTCACCACACCAGTCTTTGCAGCAGGTCAAAATCAAATTTTCCTAGCAAAACTTAAAAATTTAACATTTCTAAAACTAATCCTAAGTACAATAACTTTTAAAAATTAAAAGCTTTTGCATTATTACTTTGTATGAGTAAATTTCAAAAGAATCTAACAACTTTCAAGATAAAACATTTCCTCTGTCAACAATCAGAATGCAATAAAGTTTGTGTTCAATTTAAAACCTTATGCAAAATATGAAATAAACAGTTCTGCATATTGCAAGCTTGAACATTTCACTCACCAGTCTTCATCAATTTCCTAAAAGTTAACTGTGACTGTGCAACTCCAGGCATAAGTTTACCATTGTTCACTCGGACAGAGGAAATCTTGAGTTGAGAAACTGTAGAATTCACATGAAAAGAGCATATTACTACAAAGCCTCTTACAATGTGAATTAACTAATAGTGATGGGAGAGGTTGATCCATTTAGATATATGGATTTTACTGTGGAAGCTATCAGAAAGTTAATTTAATGCAGCACGTGTTACATAATTATATCACCAAATCAGCCTCGTAAATGATGGTAAAATTCAACACTATCTAATTGGGCTTAACTAGTAAGTAGCTTGATATTGTTGAGAATGATATGCTGGATATGGAAACCCATGAGGTAGTAGGTGAGGAATCCTACCCAACCTCCACCACTTTTCACAGAGATCTCTATACGCGACCCCCTTGCCCACTTACCACTCCCTACAGATCTCTGTCAAGCAACCGAACCGTGCCAATTGCTACACATGCCTCTACATTTCCTCTTTCATCACCATTCACTTTCCGAGACAGTCCTTCCAGTTGAGTCTGTCAAGGTCATTTATGTTATCCCATGCAGCCTCCTACATCAGTAAGACCCAACACATATTGGGGGGGAATCACTTTGTTAAGCTATTTTGCTCTGTTGCTTGCAACAACCAAAATCTCTGAGTAATCCAGTGACCACCCATTTCAATTCCACTTCCCATTCCCTCCATTACTGGCACAAATAGGCTAAAAATGGTGAAAGGAGCAACATCCCATATTCTGTCTGGATCATCTCCAACCTGATGACATGAACGTCAATTTTAATAACTTCCAGTAACCACTCCCTTCTGCTTCCCCCCCCCCACAACTTTTTCACTCTCCCCCATTCTGGTGGCCATCCCACTCCCCTTCTCCTCTCCACCCTCATGACATGCCCATCAAGGCTCTCTACCTGCCCACCATGGTCTTCTTCCCTTTACTCCACAGTCCAACGTCCTTTCCAAACAGATTTCTCCTCTTTCAGTCATTTTTCTCTTCTACCATCACCTCCCAGCACATCATCCCTTCCATCACCCACCCAATTTCCCCAACCACCTGATCTCACCTGTGACCTGCTAGCTTGTCCTCCTCCACCTACCTCTACCTTCTTAGTCTGGCTTCTACATCCTTCCTTTCCAGTCCTGATTAAAAATTTTCAGCCAAAATATTGACTTTTGTTTCTTTCCATGGATGCTGCCTGATCTGCTGAGTTCCGCCTGCACTTTGTGTTCATTGCTTAAAATTCCCTTGTGTTTCAAACATCAACATCCTCATTATATGCTGGAACAAGCTAGAGTACATAAACTGCTGTTAAATTTATTAATCCATTGAATTCTCCAAATAAAAAAAAGCAAATACTTAAGCTCATACCAGATTTTCTTTTCTGGAGTCGTTTTCCACCTCCATTCAAGCTTCTTGAAGTGGTCTTCTTCACCACATTTAACTTTGGACTCAGTTGTTCAACACACTTAGTCTTTCTTTTATTGGTATGAACACCTTTTTCACATGCATTGTTTGACAAATATTCTGAACTTTTTCTCTTTCTGCTTGGTAGAGTTGACCTGTTAGCAAGTTTAGGACTTCTGTTTTCAGCTTTCGTCTCTACATCAATAATAGACCTTGACCGGAAACGAGAGTTGACTTCAACAGACTGATAGCTTGAAAGTTTAACTTTGCTCTCTAATCTGCTGTAACCTACAGATGTATCCTTGTTGTCCGTGGTAGTGAAGACTGGAAGCATCTTAGTATGAGCAGTGGACTGATGTTCTTGTCCACAAGCCTGTGAGTTCTCTGCAAGATCAGTCGTTTTAGAAAATACAAAAAAGGTTAATCTTGACTTAGCTGGCTTCAATTCTTCCACATTAATAACAGGTGATCCATGCTCTGACATAAACCTTGGGCTACTTTCTGTCGACAAAGAACTTCCAGATTTCAAATTTTCAATAGAGGAAGCTTCAACAGACATAGAGCAAGGCTGATTCATGGACATCTTTGCATCTTTCAGAAATTGATCTGGTGATAGCACAGCTGACTCAACAACTGATTCAGCATCTTCATCAGGGACATAACTGTCATTTACAAAAGAATCGGGGCTTAAAATCTGCCGTTTGTGAACAGGAGTTTGAAGAGCAGAAGCACAAAGAAAACTTAGTGGTGTTTTATTCAGTCCAGTCTTCAAAACTTCAGATGTACACAATTCATCAGTCTTTTCCTCATATTCTAGTCTCCCATCTTTATGTAATGGCATTGCTTTACCTTGATGGATAGAGAAGGAACCAAATTTTTTAAGTGATTGTGGAGTACAATTTTCAAGCTCTCTTATTTGACTGGTGGGTAATATTGGTGATATGTGCTTTATATCAAAGCTAGCATAGTCCAAAGCATCCACGGGATGAAGGGGAGGAACTCTTTTGCCAACTGGTCTGAGATTTTCGCAAGGCTGAAGAGGACTTAAAGGGCGACTTCGACCCATTTTCATAAAATCCTTCTTCTGCGGTATGATGATCGTCTTGCTGCCAATTGATACATTCCTCTTTTGTTTCGAGCGAACAGTATTTTCTGAAGCCTTCTTGCCTTTAATTGATTCCCATAGGCTTCGCTATAGAAGTAAATTAAATATTTACACCTCAAGCAAGAATATATGGCTTTAAACTATTTTGGTCAGATATATTAAAAATTGATTAGAATTATGGATATTGTACACATAACCAAAGACATTTTAAAACTATGATAAATCTTTTTTGTAGAATATATATGAGCAGCACAGCACATCCACACCTACCATGATGCCAGTCTAACCCATTGTACCTGCCTGCATGCCATCTGTATCCCTTTATTCTTTGCATGTCTAAATACCTCTCAAATATTGCTAATGTATCTGCTTCTACCATCTCCCCTGGCAGCATATACCAGGCACCTCCCACTCAGGCAGTTCCGTTATGGGCAATAGCCTCCCCAGATTCAAGACCACCTTCAAAAGGTGATGCCTCAAAAAGGCAGCATTCATTATTAAGGTCACCCATCACCCAGGACATGCCCTCTTCTCATTGCTACCATCAAGATGGTGGTACAGGTCCTGAAGACACACACTCAAAATTTCAGGAACAACTTCTTCCCTTCTGCTGTCAGATTTCTGAATGGACAATGAACCCATGAACTTTACCTTTTCTTTGCTGTCTTTTTGCACTGCTATTTTGCACTTACTGTAATTTTGTCTTTTTATTATGTATTGCATTGTACTGCTGCTGCAAAACAACAAATTTCATAACATACGCCAGTGATATTAAATCTGGTTCTGGTTCTTCCTTTGAATTTTCCTTCTCTCGTCTTAAATCCAAGCCCTTTAGAATTTGACATTTCCCCCTTTGGGGAAAATAATCTATCCTACCTACACCTCCTATAATTTTATTTCTACTAGGTCGCCCCTTAGCTTCTGACACTGTAGAGAAAATAATTCATTTTTTAGCCTATCAGTTCTGAAATCTAAAACATTTACATTACTGCTTCGTGTCACGACTTTAAGTAGATTTTAACATCATTGCTTTTAGTCTTTTAATTTATGTGTCATTATCTATTGCAAAGAGATTGTATTAAACACTGTAGTTCAGCACATGACCTTACAAAATCACATGTCTAACAAGTAATCATAATTGGAACAAAGGCCAATTGGGAAAACAAATCAGACTGACTCGACAGTCAAAGTAGCATTTATTTCCACTGTGAAGTGCTTTTGAGAGTTGGAGGTGAAGCATATCAAGCCCCGCCCAAGGAGTGATTTAGATCCACTCCAATTTGCCTACCATCACAAGAGGTAAACATCTGCTGACATTTCACTGGCTCTCCACTCAGCTCTGGACAGTGCAGATACATATATCAGGATGCTCTTTATCAACTATAGCTGGGCATTCAATACCATCATCCCCTCTAAACTGATCAATTAGCTTCAAAACATAGGCCACAATACCTCCTTGCGCATCTGGGTCCTCGATTTTCTCACTTACAGAACCCAGTCAATTCAGATTGGCAATAACACCTCCTCCACAATCACCATCAGCACAGGTGCACCAGAAGACTGTGTGCTTAGCCCCCTGCTCTACTCTCTTTAAACTTACGATTGTGAGGCTCCAATGCCATACTTAAGATTGCTGATGACGCCACTGTTGTGAGCCAAAGCAAAGGTGATGACATATAGAAGGGAGATTGAGAATTTGTCTGAATGGTGCCACAACACCTCTCAGTCAATGTCGTCAAAACCAAAGAGCTCATTATTGACCACAAGAGGAGAAAACCAGAGGTCCATATTCTAGGCCTCATCAGTGGATCAGAGATGGAGAGACTTTAAATTTCTCAGTTTTAATGGCATTTAACTGCCATTACAAAGAAGACATGGCAGGGTCTCTACTTTCTTAAAAGTTTGTACAGATTCAGCATGTCATCCGAGAATTTGCCAGACTTCTGCAGATGCACAGTGGAGAGCATTCTGACTGGTTGTATCACAGCCTACAAAAAGTAGTGGATGCAGCCCAGTCCTTCACAGGTAAAGCAACATGTGGACTTCCAACATTCAGACCATGCCCTCCTCTCATTGCTGCCAGCAGGGAGGAGGTATAGGAGCCTCAAGTCCCAAACCACAAGGTTCCTGAACAGTTACTTCCCTTCAACCATCAGGCTCTTGAACCACAGGGAAATACTTCACTGAGCCCAACACAGAACTGATTCCACAATCTATGGGCTCACCTTTAGGAATCTACAACTCATGCTTAATATTTTTTCTTCTTTTATTTGCACATTGGTTGTCCGCCTATTGTTTGGTGTCTGCCCATCGATTCTATTGTTTCTCTCTATTTACTATGTATGCCCACAAAAAAATGGTAGCATATAGACTTGGATAATAAAATTACTTAGAACCTTTGAAAGTACTTTGTTCATCACACTTGTGATGTTCCTTTGTAAATTTGGCTAGTCATTTACACAAAAGAAACCAGGTCTTTTCAAATCAGTCAATTATGAAGTTTGAAATATCTGCAGATATTCTATCTTTTGGAATTGTTTCTGGTCCTATCACAGCCAAAACAATATTCATGCAACAATAAAAACTTGCATTTGTGTGGTATTAACAAAGAAATGTGTTCTAAGGCATGTCTTAAGAGCATAATCTAACCAAATCTGACACCTGACCGTGAAGTGAGAGAGCGGGCAAAAGATTGATTCAAAGGTCGGCAAGTTTCAAGTAAGTGAGAAAACAGAAGCAGAAGTTCCAAGTGAGTACAAGGACCACGAAACAAACGCTAAATCATTAGCACGCCCAAATAGTTGGGTAGCTGCTCATTGTTTTTCAATGCACCTCATTCATTTGAAAAATTCTTTGGGACGTACCGAGACTGTAATAAGAACGACAAATGCAAATATTTCCATTCCGAGCCAACTTTCAGTTTTTATCTGAAATATTTGGAACAACTCAGAATTTGTCTGTCCTTTGGCTCTTTGTTCCTCACAGCAGAATTTACAATTATTGGCAGCTTACCATCAAAAGGACCATCTCAATTTACTTACCAGTAGCAAGCCCTTGACAGCAAAAACTGTCTCGGGAAACAACATCCAACTTGAAAAGAAATTCAGAGGACAATGGTTGTTGATTCACCAGCAGAACGGAAGACAGCAGTGGGTAAGATTGTTACAAGGGAATTATTGGCAAGACCAAGAGCTGCTTTGGTTGTAGTGTGCAGGAGGGCACTGACATGAGCTGGAGTAAAGCGCCGCTGAACGATAAGGAACACATACTGTAGATACCAGTTATGATCTTATCTGAAGCATTCAATTTTGAGATAAGAAAATAGGAAGTTATGGAGGAAGAAATGAATTGATAGAAAACTAACATTGACTTATTTGGGGGACATGGGAGAGCCCTGGGAGAAATAAAGTATTTGGCAAGAATCTGAAGTGTTAGGTGAAATCCACAGACATATAAATACAAAGGAAATGTAGGCTAAGACCAACTACAAATTTCCTAAAGTACAGCATGGGGGAACATATAGTAATATGGGCTTTCAAACAAAGACGGCATCATAATTTAGAATAATATCAGGTTCGCCAAACTGTAAGGAAAATCATAGATATTAATACTAGATATAAGTTAATACAAGACCCCAAAACAATATATTTGAGTTGTAATAAGGAAAAATAATGAAGATGCTAAAGAATGCAATATTTTAACTACCTTGACTTTGAAAGACAAATTCTGACCTTTTTTTTGGGTGGGTCTTCTGCCTTGCCCAAAAGAATGCAGAGGACCTTCACACAACCAACGCTAAACGTCACTGTTTCTCGGACTCTTCCAGCTTCCACTGGCGCCCAGGTTATGGAAAGATAATACCTTCCTGCTGGCTGTGAAAGTGAGCACACATTTTAAAAGACAAATTAACATTTTTAAAAATTGATTTCTGGCACAGTTGAGACATTTGAGATATCTATATTAATGTCAGATCTGCAATAACACATAGCGGACTGGATCTTTCATCTCCAAGTCTAAACTTAATCCAAGATTGGGTGGAAACTTGGACCTTAATGAGATTTGGAAGGGCAAGTCTCTCAGGTCATTCTGCCATTGGATTCCACAAGATTATTGTAAAGTTGGAGAAGAAACACCTTTTAGATCTAAGCCAAAACCACTCTTCATTTCCCTGTATACTTTCAACTTATTATTATCAAGGCTATCAACTCCCCTTTGATTTTTTTGCGACTAACCTACACACAATTGTTAATTAACCAATTAACAAAAGGAAATGCTTTCTTGAAATTCAAGGTATAAATGGGATTGATCAACATTCCCCTCCAGTAGCACCTTCCAACAAGTTTCTACCTTCAGGAGAGCCAAAAATATGATTGGGGAAAAAAAGAATACTTGGAGAGATTAGAAGAACAACGAAGGCACATGAAATATCATTGGCTGATAAGGTTAATCAAGATCTCAAAGCATTTCATAAAGGAAAGAGAAGGGCCGATTTGGTGGTGTCAAAAGTTGCATGCCAGGTCTTAACTCTCAGCAATGTTTACAAAGGAGAAGGGTATTGTGGGAATCCGTGAAATTCTAGAACCTGTGTCTACAATAATAGAACTAAACCGGTGATAAAAACCACCTTAGGTTCTGACAAGTATTATGGGATGAAGTGTTCCTGTCACCATAGAAGAATGACAATACATCTTGATGGTTTGGGTGAGAGCCTTTCCGTACCATTAACCAAGGGGTCCGTGGACCCCAGGCTGGGAAACCCTGCCTTACACCCACCACAGTTAACCTTCTGTCTTGCCAGGGAAGTGCATGATATTGCAGCCTACTTTCTAGATTGGACAACGCATTGGTGACGGAGTGAGTAAACTTTGAGTGGTGGAAAGGACATCAATTAAGTGGCTCCCTTTAAGATTCTTCTCTGGATTACTATCGTACAGATATTGGAAATGCTGTCGTTAGTAACTTCCACACCATACCTTCACATGGATAGTTTAATTTCGCATTAAAGGCATTTTACTTGTGGAATATTGAAACAAAGTTTAAAGGCAGATTTGGACAGGTGAGCGATGAGGTGTCTCTGCAAAACTAGATGGGAAAGATGAGGGTGCAAATTTCAGAGCTTGCTAACTCCAGGCATTACATCCGATTCCACATTTTAATTTGAAGATAATGACAATTGTAATGCAAAAAGCTCAACGGGTTATAGATCTGTACAGAGACGACTGGGCCATGGTAGAGTTGGTTAACCAACTCTTTGATGGATCATCAAACACATAGCTGACGATGAGTGTGACTTGGTGCCATAGCACGGGGCAGACCAATCAGGAACGCATTGGAGTATTACATCTAGACCAGCAAATAAGGATCTCTAAATCGAGGATGAGCTTGAAACGGCAGAAAATACTGTCGTCGGGATGGCTGAGCAAAGGACATTGCCAAAGAGGATATATCCAAACTTGACAGCCGGGATATGAAGTCCAGAACCCATCTCAGGGTGGACATGATGTAAACAAGCAGGGCTGTCTGAAGCTGGCCAGGGAGGGTGATGGAGAAGATAGCTCACACACATTACATTTTGGTAAAGATAATGTTGGCTTTGGGATTCCCGATTTTTAGATGGAGGAAATCTCCGCTCAACTTTCTATCACAACAAGTGACTGAATCAGGTATAAGTAAAACGTTTAAAAGACGCTGAACTGGTATATGACTGGGAATGGTTTCGAGGGATATGGAACAAACACGGGCAAATGGGACAAGTGCAGATGCATGGACCTATTGGATAGATTGCCCCTTTTCCGTGCTGTATGACTGACTCATGTCCCCATCCTTACCTCGATCACAAACTCCCGTTCATTCACTACAAACCCCTTGGAGCTGGGAAACTTGTCCACCGTCACCAGGACTGGTACACTCTCAGGATTTTCCACGGCCAACCGCTCGGTCTTGGCGTAACCTGTCCTCACCGTCTTGAAGCAGACGAATGGAGTGCGGGCAAAGTGAGTGAGTGTGAGGACGGGGACATCATCCCCCTCCTCGGGCCCGCGATAAGGCTGTCGTCTCGGCCCCCCTGCCGCAACGGGACTTCGAACAAGCGAATCCATCTCAGGCGGCCAGGGCTCCGCCACCAGCAGCTGCACAAGGTCTCGCCACACCGCCGCCCTCCTCTCCGTTCAAACTTCCAGCCGCAGCCAATCGCCCGCCGCCATCCGCCTCGCAATCAGACGCCAAGAAACAACAGCCAATGGCGACGAGGATCCTCCGAGATACATCACTCCCCCCCTCCAACAGCAGCGCCCAATCGGCACCGCGTATTCCACGGGCGACCAATCGGAGGCGACACATCCAAAATATTATTTTTCGAAAGCTCAAGTCATCGGGTGGATTTAAACCTTGGCTCTGCGAAACGCTGGTGTTCGGCGGCGCAAGGGGGAGGGTCGCGCTGTCGGGTGTGCGGAGGAAAGAGTGATTACTGCTGTGTCAATTCTAATGAGATTCGATGGTGAATTTGGTGTTTTATTATTTTGAAGGGGAGCATTGTCCTAAAAGGTTCATCATCATCCCCGATAACAAGAACTAGTTTAGCCGAAAACACGCTGTCTGTACTGTTGTGCAATGAAATGCAAACGACAAATGATGTGTGTTAGTTATTTTATTTTCAATGTACTACAGGCAAAGGTTAAATAGCACAGAACATGCTGGAAATGCGCTGCCTCAAGGAGAGCATCTGTAGACGGAGGAACGCAGCTCGCATCCATACCATTTCACGTGTTTATTCGCTGACATAGGTGTCTCCAGTGATAGTGCTATACACACTCGGAAGTTTTCCTAAACCGCTCCAGTTCATGCCTGTCGGTAATGTCGGCGCTACTGGGAAGTCCAAGCTGAAGAAATAATATATTTGTATTTAGATGGCGTTGGTAGATAGAATTAACTGCTCCTGTTCCAGGAGATACGAGCTGCAATATTGTACAGTGTAGGATCCTGTGAAAACTGCACAGCGCAGGGAGGGAAAGGTGTCGTTTTAAGAGCCCCACAACATGCAAAGATAAGATTTAACAAATGTAATTGTAATAATCCGGTTTGCAATACGAGTTCATCAAAATCCAGTCTTTCAAGCTGGTTGGTTTGGGTTTTTTTAAATTATTGCAGTGGCTTCAGCAAATATACCGTCGCACTCTCACTTGGCCTTGTAAGTAATGGAAAGGGTTCACGAGGTGACACTGACTCTGGTCCCTGCAGCACAAACTTTATGGAACTGGTTCAGTTCAGTGATGTGGAAGGCTCTGGGACACTGGTTGTAAGTGGCAAAAGTTCAAAGTAAATCTATCATCAGAGTATATATGTCACCAGATACAACCCCGAGATTCATTTTCTTGCGGGCGTACTCAATCAATCCATAATAGAATAATAACCATAATAGAGCCAATGAAAGACCGCACCAAACTGGGCGTTCAATCAGTCTGCAAGAGACACAAACTGTGCAAATACTAATCAAATAAATATATATCGAGAACACGAAAAGCAAAGAACTGGTGAGGGAACAGATCGTTTTGGAGGTATCTTATAATTTTGATTAATCCATGATAATTTACTCATTTATGAAAATAAAAATGGTAACTTATTATTGGCGAATAAAAACATCTGGGACCAAGTTGAATGAGCCTTAAAACAAACCGTCCACAGAAATAAAAGTGCCAACTTGCATTCTGGGGTTTAGTCTATGGATATTTGGTGCTTTTTGTACAGAAAGAACTTGGTGAATGTTTCTCAAACAAATACAAACGATCAGAACAAATAATAAGCTTTTTATTGCATCCACTGATGAGAACATGGGATCAGCTTATATATTTTTTGAGTTCACCAGAAAATTCACTGTACCATTCACATTGTTTTTGAGTTACTGCTCACTGAATGCAGAGAAATAAGCATGAAATTAATTTTTCAGGCAAAAATGTCAATTATGGGTTAATAGACATATCCTTTCTCACTGCTGCCATCAGGAAGGAAGTACAAGGGCCTTATTCCCACACTCCCAGATTCAAGAAAAGTTCTGACGAAGCATCTCAGCCTAAAACGTCAACTGGTTAATTTTTCCATAGATGCTGCCTGACCAGCTGAGTTCCTCCAGCATTTTGTGTGTGTTACTCTGGATTTCCACCATCTGCACAGTTTCTTGTGTTCAGGAACAGTTATTACCCTTCAACCATCAGGCTCTTGAACCCGCATGGATGACTTGACTCACCTCAACTCTGAACTGATTCCACAAGCTATGAATTCCCTTTCAACAACCCTCAGCTCATGTTCTTAGCATTATTATTAATATCTGCACATTTAGTCTTATTTTGCACATAGGTTGTTTATCAATCTTTATGTATTTTTTCATTATCTCTATTGTATTTCTCTGTTCAACTGTGAATGTCTGCAAGAAAACAAATCTCAGGCTGATATATGGTGTACTTTGGCAATAAATTTATTTTTAACTTTGAAAGGTGATAGTTATTATTGTGCTTTCAAAAGAGTCATGCTGATTTACAGAATTGTTCATATTCCCAGGATAAAAACTTTTCACAATGAATTACATTAATTGAAGTACCTATTTCCTGCAAAAGAAGATATAGCAATAAAAACTGGTAAATAATGTAACTGCAAGAGTTAGTATTTACTAAAACCTTTATTAAAATTAGCTATTTCCTTTCACAATAACTGTAATCATAGTTTGGTAAGGGTTTTATATTTCCCATTTCATCAGAGCATGAATAAGTACTCCTTATCAGCCAAACTGAATTTCTGGTCTATACTACAGTGGAGACTTATGTTATCTGGCCTTGAAGAAACAAGATGACACCAAGATGCTGATAATGTGGATTATAAAATTACAAACCCTCCTTTCAGTTAAAGTCTGTCCCGGCTCATCAGGTGTGCCGATTTTCATCAGGTGTTTCCATGGTGTGAAGCGACTGACTACAGGCCTTTCCCCCCCCCCCCCCCCGATAGGACGCCTGTCTATCGTGACGTTAACCCCCCAGCATTTTGCCATTACCCATTTTCAGCTGGGTGGACTGGAGCAATGTGTGGTTAAGTGCCGTGCTCAAGGACACAACAAGTCGTCTAGGCTGGGGCTCGAACTCATGACCTTCAGATCGCTAGTCCAATGCCTTAACTACTTGGCCACGCGCCACCCTCCTTTCAATATTTTCTTCCCGATTACAGTGGATCAATGAAATACTTACATTAAATGAAATATTACACCAGTGTGAGATACTTGATACAATACAATGCATGCTGACAAAAACTTATTCTCTTTACTTAAGCAATCTCCAGTATTTTCCATACTTGTAATGTTTTTTCTATCCAAATAAAGGTATCACTCAATTTTAAAACTCACCTTTACTTTTCCCAGGATAAAGTAGTCCAAAAATTATTGGAAACGCAATGTATTAAATGGCTCTTGAATCAGAAATGGGTTTATTCTCATTAACATGAAATTTGTTGTTTTGCAGCAGCAGTGCAGTGCAATACATAAAAATGTTACAAAAGAAAAAGATAAATAATATAAAGAGTGCAAAAATAAAACAAAATAATGAGGTAGTGTTCATGGTCCATGTTTATAGTGGAGGGGAAGGAGCTGTTCCCAAAAGATTGTGCATCCTGAGGCTCCGGTACCTCCATCTAGTGAGATTGCAACTGCAGTAGGCCTGTTGTGACGGTAGGCAAATCATAGCAGGTCCAGGTCATTGCTCAGGCATGAGTTAAATCCAGTCATGACCAACTTCTCAAATCACTTCATCCCTGTAGAAGTGAGCACTACTGGGTGATAGTTGTTGAGGCAGCTCACCCTGCGCTTCTTAGGCATCAGTATGATTAATGCTGTTTTGAAGTTGGTGAGAACCTTCGACTGCAGCAATGAGAGTTTGAAGACGTTCTTGAACACGTGAGTCAGTTGCTTCACACAGGTTTCTCAGTGCCCTGCCACGTATGGGACCTGACACCATTTGAGGGGTCACCCTCTTTCAAGATATTCTGATGTCAGCTTCTGAGACAAATATCACAGGTTTGTCAAATGCTGCAGGAATTCACACTGGCACTGAGCTCATCTGGGAGTGAAGTGTTGCAGTCATTTAGGTTTTATCTCATAGAAAATAATGACATGCAAACCCTGCCACAGCTAATGTCTCTAACTTCACTTGGGATTGCATTTTTCATTCTTAGGTCATAGCAGGACTTCCTGCAGAGTTCTGAAACACTGGTCTTGACCCAGAGATCTAGTCCTGAGAGGACAGTGAATTTCCTGGATCACCCAGGATATATGTCTGGTATATTCCCAAAGACACACAATCATCCACACAGGTCTCGGGGACAACTATCGCATATTTATTCAGATCCGAAGATGAATTCCTGAATATCATCTAGTCCACTGATTCAAAGCAGCCCAGTAAAATGCTCCTCCATGTTCCTTAACCATACATACAGTACCTTTGCGGTCCTTAGTCTCTGCTGTATGCTACGAGTAGAAGTACAGGCCAGGTGATCAGACTTGGCAAGTGCGGTCATGGGATTGCAACAAATACTTCCTAACTCTGTATCAAATAATTCTCAGTGATCTAGATCTCTCATTCAGACAGATTTTTATCTTTACTAACCTTTATTTGGGATGACTGTGCTTTTAAGATATGTTAAGTACTGATACCCATATATTTTTGTTATGTATATAAAGCTTTGCAATGAATGATAAGCAGAAGCAGTAGAGGCCGACCCACCCTAACTTATCCTGTATCTATCATCTACTGTTCCCAAATGATATCAACTATTTTTTTTAGCATCTTAGTACCTCTTTTACTTCCATCTTCAATATTCTCAGTAACTGTATTTTCATCCCATTGTGGAAGAGGAGTCCAAGATTCACAATGCTTTAACTTAAAGAACTTCCCATCTGTTTTAAACAACCAATCTCATTCCTTAAAATTGTGCCCTTTTGTCAAAAGAGCAGCTTGTCTACATTTAATTGTAAATCCCTCTCAGAATTTTCTATTTTAATGAGGCCATCTCTTATTCTTCCAGTTGTTAATGAATAGAAGCCTTACTCATTTGCTCTCTCTTCAAAGGAAACCCCATAACCCCAGGAATGACTCAGTGAACAACTCCAAATCAAATACCTTTCAAGGTACAAAGACCAAAATCACACACAATGCTTGTTCCTTTTTTAGTGCAATAGGCAACAGCAGCAAGGCAACGTGCATGTTGTGTACAAAATAAATCTTCCCCTAAAAATAAACTACAGGCAATTTTTTGAATGTTCTGAATATTATATCAGGCTTTAATTTTGAGTTTGGCACAATCTTCATTTAAATTTGGCAGTCTTATGGTAATGAATATCTCTCGTATTCTGAATCTCAGGTTTCCAGATGAATCAAGAATACAAAACATGTTCAGCTGTGTCAGATGATTTGACAAGATTTACAAAATAGAAAATAAAATAAATTTATTTCCATATCCAATCTATCACAATTCAGAAAAGTTAGGAAGAGGAAACAATCGAAGTCAGACAGAACCCATTTTATATTAGGAAGCACTCTCCAAGGCAGTTATCTGATGCGTGGTATGGTAGCGTATGGTTAGTGCAACGTCATTACAACTGGAGTTGGAGTTCAATCTTGGCATCCTCTGTAAGGAGTTTGTATGTCCTCCCTGTGGAATGTGTGTGTTTTCTCCAGGTGATCCGGTTTTCTCCCACAATGAGTTTGCTGGTTAACTGATCACTGTAAATTTTCCCATGATTAGGCTAGGGTTAAGTTTGGGGTTACTGGCAACCCAGCTCAAAAGGCAAGAAGGACCTGTTCCGTGCTATATCACTAAATAAACAAATTCATGTTCAAGATATGGGACTGATATCAATTTTTCAATCAATGGAACCAAAGGGAACCTATCTTTATACCTGGACCTAATAGAATATTTCCACCTGTCAAAATAATTAAAACATCTACATGAAGCAGGTTGTCTTGGGTCCAAATTTTTTGTTAAACCTAATTTCTTATTGAAACGCTTCTTCAAGAATCAGACATCCATCAGATATTTCAAGCTGCATGGTTAATTTAATAGCACAGAATATAACCATGTAAGAAAAAGGATGACACAACCTAAAGCTCTTTCCATCTTTTAATAAGCATGGTTATTATGTTCAAACAATAAATATGATTGTTTTAATATTTATCTTTGGGTTTAAATAGTTTAAAATCATTCAAGTCATTGTAGAACTGGAGTTGAGACATAATTTCAGTTATATACAATAGCCAAGCCTTGCATTATCAACTGGATGATAGGCTGAAGGATATAACTAATACAAAATGACATATCCATTTTTAATCCCTAATTATAGGCAATCCCACAGTACAAAAACATAGATATTGCTGTGAATTATACCAATTGACCAACATGATTCACAACTGATATCAATTTTGAATTAAAAGTTAATGTTCCACTTTCCCACATAAGACTGTAGTCTTCACAGTGTGCTTTTCCTTACCCTTAATGTTCTACATTGGAAATACTTTGCACAGATGTACCTGTGTCAAGTCCAAGTAAAGTTCCAAGATACGATGGCTCTCTAGGATCTAACATTTGATCATCACGAACCGGATGCACAATATTGGCAGGTTGTGGCGTAAGGGTATATTTCTCCAGAAAAGCAAGGTCTGTAGCTCTTTGAAAGTCGGTTTGCTCAGGAGGCTGCTGGGATTGAAGGAGGTTATGAGGCTGCGAAACCAAAGTTGCTGTATGCTGTGGAGCATCAGATTGCACTGTGGCAGCACCAATCCGTACTGGTACAAGTGTCACATCCCCATGAACGTTCTGAATTGCTGTTTTGTTCTCAGTTGAGTAAGCCTTATTTTGATGTAAGTAGGATTTAGCATCTGTTTGGTACACTTTGCCATCTTGCGCATACAGCAGCTCCTGAGATACTATTTTCACTTCAGAGACCGCCACTATTGGCGGTTCTATAGGCTTATTGCCATGAACATGATCCATATGATACTTCAGCTTGTCTTTCCGTTTGAACGTTGCATTGCAATGATGACAGTTGAAGGGGCGGGCATCTGAATGAGTGACCATGTGTTTTGTTAAAGTCTTCTGAATACGAAATGCTTGGTTACAAACTTGACATTTATAGGGCTTTTCACCTGTAGTAAAAAAAAATTAGCTATGTTTTGTTTCGAGCTTAAATAAAGTTATCATATGCTCACAACAATTTTCATCACAAATCTTTTTAGCAAAATGGTTTCCCACGAAAGATCTTAGCAATAGCATTACAGGTTACCTGGAATAATTCTGTGTAATCAAGCCCAAATAATTTCAACTCAATTATTTTAGATTTAAAGAATTCACTGTAAATTTTGTGTAACCTTATAAAATATTACTAATAAATATAATTGAATGAAAACAAAGTTTAAGGGGGTAGAAAGAAAAGGGGGTGGAAGAGAGGGAAGGAGGAGAAAGAGAGAGAGAGAAAAGGAGAGACAGAGAGAGAGAGAGAGAGAGAGAGAGAGAGAGAGAGAGAGAGAGAGAGAGAGAGAGAGAGAGAGAGAGAGAGAGAGAGAGAGAGAGAGGGAGGGAGGGAGGAAGAGAAAAGGAGAAAGAAAAGGAGATATATATTAATAAATAAATAAAATGGATTACAGATGCAATTTGTCACAAGCATGTTAAGCATGTTATCAGGATACCTGAATGTGTCCTAAAATGCATGTCCAAGCTTGATTTTCCTTTAAATTCTTTTTTGCACACTTCACATTGGTGAAGAGTGGCTTTGTACCTGTAATTGGTAAGGAAAAATGTTAGAAGTTTTCATTGCCATTATCCATACTCCAAAACTTAGTCAAAGTTTAATCCAAATAAACTCCTGATTTTAATATTAACCCACCATAATAGAGACTATTGAAATGGTTTTCAGTAACAGTATCAATGCTGCAGTTAGTGAAATATTACCACAAAAACACTCAAGACAAGTGTCATCCCAGTGCCAACGCAAAAGGCGATAACACGCCTTCATGACCACTGCCCAGAGGCTCTGACATCCTTCTTCATGAAGTGCTTTGAGAGGCACACATCAGCTCCAGCCTCCCAGACAGTATCAGCCTACAGGAATTCACCTACTATCAAAACAGATCCATGATAGATGCAAATTCCCTGGCCCCACATTCAACTCTAGAACATCTGGATAACAAAGACACCAATGTCAGACTCCTATTTATTGTCTATAATGTCACCCTCATACATAATTCCAAAACAAACTCACCTCTAAATTCTTTGATATAGGACAGCACCTCTTTCTGCAGCTGGATCCTTGACTTCCTGACCAACAAACCTGAATCAGCACGATTATACTCAACACCGATGCCCCACAGGGCTGCATCCTCAGCTCCCTGTATTCCTGACTGTGGCCAGATTCTGCTCTACTTTCATGCACAAGTTTGCAAATTACACTACTGCAGGGGGCCATACTTCAAACAACAATCAAACAGAACGCAGAACAGAGATGGAGGCCTGGTAGCATGGTATCTAAACAACAATCTTTTCCTTAATGTCAGCAAAACAAAAGAGCTGGTCATTGCACAGGAAGTGGGGTGAAGGAAGTGCTTCTGTTTGTATCAGTAGTACTGAAGTAGAATCAGTTGAGAGCTTCAAGTTCCAAGGTGTAAATATCACCAACAATTTGTCCTAATCCAACCACATTGTCACTACTGCCAAAACAGTACACCAACACCTCTACTTCCTAAAAAGGCTAAAGAAGCTGGGCATACAATGGTGACCCTCACTAAGTTTTGCAGATACACCAGAAAAGGTACCCTATCCTAATTTGTTGTGGCTACTGCTCTGTCCAAAACAGAGTTGTGAACATAGCCCAGTCTATCATAAACCCACACTCTCTTCCATTTACTCTCTACACTCCCCACTGCTTCAGGGAAAGCAGCCAACGTAATCAATCACTCCTCCCACCCCAATCATTTTCTCCTTTCCCTTCCAATGATAGAAGATACAAAACTTAAAACCCTGTTTCACCAGGCTCAAGGACAGTTTCTATCTATATTCAGGAAGTTAAAATCTGCTGACCAAACCATCCTAATTTTTTTGCCGTTTAAAGCATTTCTCCTCAATATCACTTTCTCTGCTAATTTGTATTATCTACAAACTTCTTTAACATGTTCCCTTCATTTAACACAGATTATTACTTTGGAACAGAAGTAACAGACTATGCACTGGACATTAGGCAGCTCCACTGGTAATAACTTTCAGACACAGAAGTATCATTTACTCATGCTTTTGGCCATTAAACCAATTTCACATTCAATTTGTCACTCTCCTTTAGGGTCCCTCTCAGCCTGCCATATGTAACCTTGTCAAAAACCTGAAATGAAATCCTGATAGACTACATCAAACATTGCACCATCATTGATCTTGTTTGTTACCTCTTCAAAGAATTCGGTCCAATTTGGCAGCATGGCCTGATACCGTTAATTCATCTGTGTCACTCTGAACAGTGGCTTATATGATCCTTAGATTTGACACCATTAATCTGACCAACACAAAAGTTCAACCTATTGGATTGTATTTAATATATCTCTTCCTGCTTTTTAAACAGTACACCATTTAACAGTGCTACAATCTTTGGGAACTGTAGTAGTTTTAAGTATTTTACTGTACTGCTGCCACACACAAAAAACTAATTTCATGACATATGTGAGTGATGATAAACCTGATACTGATTTGGGTCTCTATTGTGGACTGAGAGTGGGAAGAAGACAATGAGAGGGGACTCAGAGTTGGGAAAAGGGGAAGGGAGAGGGGAGAGAGCCGGAAGTACCTGAGACACATTCTGTAATGATGAATAAACCAAATTTTTGTAATCAAATGACCCTGCCTGGTGTCTAGGGCTGGATGTGTCTGCACCTGTGCCACCCTTTGCCCCTGGCACTCCTTCTCTGCCACCTGTCTCACCCACCATTCGTGGCTCTCTACCCTCACCATTCCCAACATCCTTTGCTCCCTCCAGATTTACAAACTCACTCTCTCCTCCACGTTGACAAATATAATACTGTGCAAAATAATTGTCTAAACCTCTGTATTTTCTTCACTTGCTACCTTTCAGTTAGCTGGGTTGCATTTCAATCATGACTGGCAACTTATTCATATTTAAGGATGCTAAACGTCTTAATACCTTTTCTTTAAGAATGTTATCCCATTCAATACATTTTTTGAATCCCTCTTAATGATCCCACTAGTGTCATCATCCAGTTTGGTGAAAACAGCTGTGAAATATTCTTTGAGATCCTTGGGCTCCATACATGGAAGCCTTTTTGGTCCATAAAATCATCAACCCTTTCCTTTGTTATCATCTCACTACATTGTACTTCTAAAATATATTTGGATTTTCCTTGATTTTATTTACCAATTTCTTTTTCATACTCCCTACTTTCCTAATTTCCTTTTTAATTTCTCACCTAGACTTACTATACTTATTTTCAGGTTTCCGCTATATTAAGCCCTCTGTCTTACAGGACGTTCCCTTTTTGCCTTGCCATACCTGCTCTGACACAGTGGCACAGCCAGCAGAGTCACTGCCTCACACAACCAGATACGCAAGTTCAATCCTGACACTGGGCGCCATTTATGGAGTTTGCAAATTGTCCCTGTAACCACGGGGGTTTGTTTCCTCCACATCCACCAAATGCGGTTGGCAAGTTAATTGTATGGTAATTATATGAAGTATTCAGGTGAGTGGTAGAATCTGGGAGTAGTTGATAAAAATGAGTAGAGAATAAAAAATAGGATTAATGTGAATGGGTGGTTGATAGTCAGCGTGAACAGCGGGCCAAAGTGCCTGATTCTATGCTGCATCTCTCAGTGACACTATAGTTGATCACAAGTGGGATTCGGTTCATTGTTCAAAATAATTTATCGAAGTTTGCAAAATGACATTCAAGGTGAGTTGCAAAGCTACCTTTTTGGTAAATTAGTCTGTTTTTAAATTTCAAGGTATATAAAGGCTTTAAGCTTTCATCTATGGTCACTGTTCCACTGGGGCCCAACAGGTGAATAAATGAGGATAAGATCATTAAACGATACCATTCAGGCATTTTAGAAACTGAAGTTGACAACAGCAGATTGAAAAACGAGATAAAATAAAATGAGGAAAAAGAAACTTGAGGGAAAGAAGCTTAAGGGAAAAGTATGAAAGGAACATGTGATTTTAAAGGAATTGCATAATTATTTTAATTTTATTCAAAATATCGCAAGATTTCTTTCCCCGTAAACTTCAAATATGATTATTTAAATTTCAAATTCAGCAGGTGTTTTACTTACTTCTGCCAGACTTTTTCTCCCAAGTGAACACTTCTGTAATGAACACTGAGATGATCCCTACGACCAAAACACTTTCCACATTCTTCACATTGATGAGCTTTTTCTCCTTTTGAATAAAAGAAAAACAAGATTATATAAACCTCAGCTGATTAAAAATGTATCTCTTCCAAAGCTGACCAGAGTTAAATGGAAAAACAACAAAAATTTGTAAATAAAAAATACATATATTGTTTAATGTAATCAAGTGACATAAAAATCCTTTACAACAGTATTTCCAAAGAGGACATGAAGGATAAGGAAATCAGTGTCGAGTGTATTGATATGCTTGGACATTTCGAGGTAAAGGAGGAGGTAGTATAGGATCAATAAGGAGCATTAAGGTGGATAAATCCCCATGGCCTGATGGGACATACCCCAGATTATTGCGAGAGGCAAGGGATGAGATGACTGAGGCCGTGACCAATATCTTCATGTCCACTCTAGACACAGGCGAAGTCCCAGTGGACTAGTGAGTAGCTAACATTGTTCAATTAATCCAAAAGAAAACCAGGGTTAATCATGGAAACTATAGACCGGTGAGTCTCATGCCACACATAGGGAAGTTAGTGGAGAGAATTCTTAGGTTTAGGATTTATGAGCAATTGGAAAACCATGGCCTAATTAGGGAGAGTCAGCATGGCGTTGTGCGGGACAAGTCATGTATTACTAACTTATTTTTTTGACGAGGTGACAAGGGTGATTGATGAAGTTAGAGCTGTGGATTTTGCATGGATTTTACTAAGGTGTTTGACTAGGTCCCTCATGAGAGACTCATCCAGAAGATTAACATGCATAGGATCCATGGTGATTGGCCATTTGGATTCAGTACTGGCTTGCACATAGAAGACAGAAGGTGGTGGTCAAAGGAACTTATTCCAGCTGTAAGTCTGTGACTAGTGGGGTCCCACAGGGACCTCTGGTGTTTGTGATGTATACAAATGACCTGGATGAACTTGTAGCTGGGTGGGTAAGTAAGTTTGCAGATGATACAGAGGTTGGCGATGTGTGGATAGCATAGAAAACTGGCAAAGAATACAGTGGGATATAGACCAGTTACAGATACAGGCAGAGAAATGGCAGACTGAGTTTAACCTGGACAAATGCACCTTGGAAGGTCAACTGTTAAGAGTCAGTACACTATTAAGAGCAAGACCCTTAACAGGGTTGATGAGCAGAGAGATTTTGGGTCCAAGTTCATAGCTTCTTGAAAGTGGCTGCACAGGTTGATGAAGTAGTTAAGAAGGCATATGGCATGCTTACCTTTATTAGTTGAGGCACTGAGTTTAAAAGGCAAGAAGTTATATTGTAGCTTTATAAAACTCTATGCATCAGGAATTCTGCATACAGTTTAGGTCGCCCCATTATAGGGAGAATGGTGAGGCCTTGGAGAGGGTGCAGAAGAGGTTTACCAGGATGCTGCCTGGATTAGAAGGCATGTGCTATCATGAGAGGTTGGGCAAATGAGAGTTGTTTTCTCAGGAGCAGCAGAGGCTGAGAGGTGATCTCTCAGAGGTGTATAAGATTATGAGAGGCACAGGTAGAATACAGACAGTATCATTTTCCCAGAGTTGGAATGTCTAACAACAGAGGACATCCATTTAAGGTGAGAGAGGGTATGTTCAAAGAAAGTGTTAGGGGGCAAGTTTATTTATTTATTTATTTATTTTACAGAGAGTGGTAGGTGCCTGGAGAGGAGCTAGAGGCAGATACATTAGGGGCTTGAGACATTTAGATTGGCACATGAATGTGAATGAAATGGAAGGATATGGATATAATGTAGACAAAAGGGATTAGTTTAGTTGGCCATTTGATTACTAATGTAATTGGTTTAGAACAACATTGTGGGCTGAAGGGCCTGTTCCTGTGTTGGACTGGTCTACATTTTGTTTTTTATCCATAAAGTTAATTCAGCTACAGGAGTCAAGAAATTAAAAGCTGTCTTCAAGTGAAATCATGTGAGGCAGAAATTAGAAATTTCAAAATGTAAATGGGTTAAAGTGAGGAAAATGTAATTAATATTAGCGATTTAAAGCATTACCAATTTGTAGGTAAAACATTTTTGACAAAGTCCCGTAAGGAAGGCTGAACCAGAAAGTTGTGTCGCATGGCATTCAGGATGAAGTAGTAAATTAGATTCAACATTGGCTTAGTGGGAGAAACTAGGGAGTAATAGTTGATGGCTGTTTCTTTGACCCAGTGCCCAGAGTCCTGTGCCCAGTGGTGATCAAACTTTAAAGTAAATTTATTATCAAAGTACATTCTGTATGTCACCAATTTACAACCTTAAGATCCATTTTCTTGTGGGAATTCACAGTAAGTATAGGAAACCCAACAGAATCAATGAAAGACTGCAAGAAACAGGATGGATAAACAACCAATGCACAACAAAAAGTGCAAATACAAAAAGAATAATAAATAATAAATAAAAAATAAGCAATAAATATCGAGAGCATGACAGCCTTTTTGAAGGCTTTTCCATTCAAGAGCATTAGTGTTTCCATATCAGTGTCACAGGAACTGGAGCTGTTGTTGGCCATCTATGTAATAATTTGGATGATATTGTGGTAAACTCAATCAATTTGTGGTTATTACCAAGATTAGAGGTATAGTGTACAGTGAGGAAGGCTAGCAAACTACTGCAGAAGGATCTGGACCTGAAAAATAGGCTCAAAAATGGCAGAAGGAATTTAACTGTGACATGTTGCACTTTGGGAGGACAGACCAGTGCAGGACGTACACAGTGAACAGTAGGGCACTAAGGAGTGAAAGCGATCTGGAAATACAGAATCCATCCCTTGGAAGCAGCATCACAGGTAGATAGGGTCATAAGGAGAGCTTCTGGTACACTGACCTTCATAAATAAGAGCTTTGAGTACAGGAGTTGGGATGTTATATTTAAGTTGTATAAGATGTTGGTGAGGCCAAATTTGGAATATTGTGTGCAGTTCTGGTCAGAAAAGATGTAAATAAGATTAAAATAGTACTGAAAAAATTTACAATAATGTTGCCAGGCCCTGAAAATCTGAGTCATAGGGAAAGGTTGAATGGGTTAGGACTTTATTTCCTGGAGCATAAGAGAATGAGGGAAGATTTGATAGAGGTATACAAAATCATGAAGAGGTATAAATAGGGTTAATGCAAGCAGGCATTTTGCACTGACGTTTGGTGAAACTTGAACTAGAGTTCATATATTAAGGATGAAAGGCGAAAAATTTGAGAGGAATCTGAGGAAAAACTTCTTCACTCTAAAGTGTGGTACAAGCTGCCAGTAGAAGTGATGGATGCAAGTTCGACTGTAAAATTCAAGAGAAGTTTAGATAAGTACATGCATGGGAGGAGTACAAAGGCCTATGGTCCAGGAGCAGGTCGAAGGGACTACACAGAATAACTGTATAGTAGCAACCAGATAGGCTGAAGGGTCTATTTCTAAGCTGTAACACTCTATGACTCTAATCAGAAATCCAGCTGACAGCTACGAAGGCAAAGAGGGAATCACGAAGGCATCTGTTTCTCCATCAGAATGTTACCTGAATGGGTTCTTCTATGTTTGGTGAGATGATCATGGCGAATAAAAGTTTTCCCACATTCTTCACATTCATAACGCTTGTCATCATGATGTACACGGAGATGTAATCTAATAACAAAATATGAGTTTATAAAAATGCTTCAAGCAACATTTCTTGCTACTTTATTATGGATCACATAAAATGGGAAAATTAACTCGCTATTTAATTATATAAATTAATTTTGTTGAGAAAAATTTCAATAACTTGAATAAATTTAAGTAAATTGCATAATCTATCTGTAGAAAATAACCCTAAAAAGTTGCCAGTATCATTGAAAGTTTAGAAAGCAATCTTGTGCATCTACTTAAAAGCAGCAACTAAGAATGTATATAGATGGTGTTTCTGTGCAATAAAATCGTCCCATGACAAAGACACTGAAGAAAACATTGACTATAGCTCAGCATTCAACATTATCATCCCCTTAAACCAACAATGTACTTATGTTTCAAAAGCAAACACAAGGAAATCTGCAGATGCCGGAAATTCAAGCAACACACACAAAATGCTGGTGGAACGCAGCAGGACAGGCAGCATCTATAGGAAGAAACAATGTTGACGCCCGAAACGTCAACAGCGCCTCTTCCTATAGATGCTGCCTGGCCTGCTGCGTTCCACCAGCATTTTGTGTGTTGCCTGTACTTATGTTTGTTGACGATATCACTGTTACTTTCAACAATGAATTGGCATATCAGAGGAAAATTGAAAATCTGATTGAATGGTACCAAAACAATACTTCTAAATCAACATCAGTAAAACCAAAGAACTAATTATTGATTACAGGAGAAGGAAGACAGAGGTCAGAAGATGAACTGATGTCCAAAAGTCATACAATTAAAGATGAAACATTCTTTTCAACATTTTAAGCAAGATTGGTGTATTACTTTTGTACAATTTTAGAGTGAAAAGTCTCAGACCTTAATTAGCTTGTTAGGGCTATGGTTTGTTCACAGTCATCGTTAGGAAAGGCCAGGTGATGCAAATTTCAAAGCTTTATAAATATTCTGACTCCTCAAACATTGTCCCAAAAATCAGCAGCCACGGGCTCCTCTAAGCAGCTGCCTAGCACTCTGAAAATTAAAATAAATGATGCCCTCAAAGCAGGAGAAGGCTATAAGAAGGTAGCAAAGCGTTTTCAGGTAGTCGTTTCCTCAGTTTGTAGTGTAATTAAGAAATGGCAGTCAACAGGAACGGTGGAGGTCAAGTTGAGGTCTGGAAGACTGAGAAAACTTTCCGAGAGAACTGCTCGTAGGTTTGCTAGAAAGGCAAATCAAAACCCTCAATTCACTGCAAAAGACCTTCAGGAAGATTTAGCAGACTCTGGAGTGTTGGTGTACTGTTCTACTGTGCAGCGACACCTACACAAATATGACCTTCATGGAAGAGCCATCAGAAGAAAACCTTTCCTGCGTCCTCACCACAAAATTCAGCGTCAGAAGTCTGCAAACGAACATCTAAACAAGTCTGATGCATTTAGGAAACAAGTTCTGTGGACGGACGAATTTAAAATTTTGGCCGTAATGAGCAAAGGTATGTTTGGAGAAAAAAGGGTGCAGAATTTCATGAAAAGAACACCACTCCAACTGTTAAGCATGGGGGTGGATCAATCATGCTTTGGGCTTGTGTTGCAGCCAGTGGCACGGGGAACATTTAACTGGTAGAGGGAAGAATAAATTCAATTAAATACCAGCAAATTCTGGAAGCAAACATCAGACCATCTGTAAAAAAGCTGAAGATGAAAAGAGGATGGCTTCTCACAATAGGATTATGATCCTAAACACACTTCAAAATCCACAATGGACTACCTCAAGAGGCGCAAGCTGAAACTTTTGCCATGGCCCTCACATTCCCCCGACCTAAACATCATTGAAAATCTGTGGATAGACCTCAAAAGAGCAGTGCATACAAGACGGCCTGTTACGAATGAGAAGCAACTCTGATGGGCAGAAGGGTGCAAGGTCGCCCCCCCCCCCCTTTTTGAGAATCGCAAAATCGCTACTATTTCGGGTCTGATACCAAGGAAATGAGAGAGAGACAACGCAGAGATACACAAAAGTGGAATGTCTCCTCCTAACAAAAGCGGAACGGAACCACTGATTACTGCTATTGTCTCTTGGAGAAGGATTGTGTATTGAGTACTGTTCTATTCATTGAAACCCCTCAGGGGGCAACCAGAGTGGTCTGGTTGATGGGTTGCATCATCCCAACCTGATTGACACCTGAGACCCCGTGAGTGGGGATAAAAGGTCTGCGGAACACCCCTCAGACGCACCAGGAGAGACACTACGAGACTGGTGGGGGCTTGTGTGTGTGTGTCCACCCTTGCCTGGGTGACGAGTCCGCCACAGAAGAACTGTCTAGCTAAAGGACGGAGGGGTCATATGTGAATGGCCACAACAACGACGCATCGATGGATCAAGATCGTAAAAGGAAAGTCGGCAAGTCAATAGCTGTTACTGCTTTCTCTCTCTCTCTCTCTCTCCAACAACGCGACCAACAACTACTGCAGCCTGCATGAACTGAACTGAACTTTATATTTCCATCGGACAATTCATTATCCCCTAGACAACGATAGAGCTTATTTCTTATTGATTATTATTATACCCGCACTTTTAGGTTTAGTATTGATGACATATATTATCTGTATATTTGCATTGATATTATTTTTGTGTATTTTTACTAATAAATACTGTTAAAAATAGTATCATCAGACTCCAACCAATACTCCTATCTTTGCTGGTAAGACACCCAGTTACGGGGTTCGTAACAACTTGGGGCTCTGTCTCAAGATTTGATACCAAATTGGAGGGCCAGTGAATCGAGCTTTTAAGTCCAGACTTGGATCTGGTTGCGCAGGTAACCAGACGGGAAGCCAGCAAAGATGGACGTAGACAAATTTACACAAAACCCGACTTTGAAGGCGCTAGAGGAGGCCACAAAGACGGACTTGGTAAATATTGCGAAAGGACTAAATCTCACAGAGGTGAAGTCGTCAATGAAAAAGTGGGAGATGCGGAGAGCCATAACTCAGTATTATATTGAGAAGAATGTGTTTTCGGCTGAGGTATTGGAACAGATCACTGAAAAGGTACCAACTATTGGGACGGCTCAGTTAGAGTTGGAAAAATTGAGGCTGGACGCGGAACAGAGGAAAAGGGAGTATGAGCTCCAGCTAAAGGAGTTAGAGGCGAAGAGGGAGCATGAAATTAGGTTAAAATAGCTGGAAGCAGCTGAAAAGGAGAAGGAAAGAGCTGAAAAGCAGAGGGAGCATGAAATTAGGTTAAAACAGCTGGAAGCAGCTGAAAAGGAGAAGGAAAGAGCTGAAAACCAGAGGGAACATGAACGTAGGTTACAACAGCTGGAAGCAGACGAAAAGGAGAAGGAGAAACAGAGGCAGCATGAGCTGGACATGGAGAAGTTAAAGCAAGAGAGAAGGGTCCAAGGGGCGGACCGAGAGGAGAGGTTTAATGTTAGTAGCGAGTTTAGGTTAGTACCTCCATTCGAGGAGACGGATGTTGATAGTTATTTCTTGCATTTTGAAAAGGCGGCAGTGAATCAGAAGTGGCCCAGAGATCAGTGGGTGGCGTTGTTACAAAGTGTGTTAAAAGGGAAGGCACAATGGGCATATGCGGCGTTGTCTGTGGAGGAGGAGGAGGAGTATGAGAATTACGAGGAAGTAAATCAGGCCATTCTTCGGGCCTACGAATTGGTACCTGAGGCATATAGACAAAAGTTCAGAGATTTAAAGAAAGTATGGAATCAGACGTATGCAGAGTTTGCCTATGAGAAGGGTGTGCTCTTGGATCGCTGGTGTGCGGCAGAAAGGGTGGAAGAGGATTTTTGGCGTTTCAGTGAGTTAATTCTGATTGAGGAATTTAAAGGTTGTGTTTCGGATGATATCCGGATGTATTTGAACGAGAAGCCGAATAAGTCCATATCAGAATTTGCCAGGTTCGCAGATGAATATGCCCTAACCCACAAGACAAAGTTTTCCTCGAATAAGAGTTACCAGAAAGACCGTAGGAATGGTAGAGAAAGCCCGCCGGCTGAGGCAGAAATTCAGCCGGGAGCTAGTGGTAAAAGTAAGGAGGAAGAAAGGCAAGCTGGCAGGAGGGTTCTTGGCTTGACCTGTTTTAATTGTGGAAAGGTTGGTCATATTGCATCTAAGTGCTTTGCTCCGAGGAAGGAGACAGGAAAAGGGATCGCAGCAGTCCCTACAGGGTGTATGTGTCGATCAGCAAATCGATGAGCAAGCCCCAGGTAGATAAAATATGAGAGGGGCGTGAGAAATTTATTTCAGAAGGGACCGTGTCTGTGAAAGAGGGAGAAACACCAGTTCCAGTGCGGATCTGAAGAGATACTGGAGCTGAGCAGTCATTGATTCTCAGTAAGGTACTAGATTTTGGTCCTGAGACGGGAGAGGTAGTTTTGAGAGGCACAGGAAAAGGGACAGAAACTGTGCCTTTGCATAGGATCATTATAAATTGTGATCTGGTATCTGGACCAGTTGAAATAGGGGTGCGATCAGAATTCCCAAGAGCTGACGTGGACGTCCTTCTTGGTAACGATTTAGCAGGTGGTGAGGTGTGGTCAGCAATGAAGCTGATGAGCCAGCCTGTAAGTGTTGAGGACCCGCCCCTAGATTCCAAGATCTATCCCGCATGCGCGATCACTCGCAGCATGTCGAGAAAGGCAGCTGAGAAAGAGACCAGTTTAAATCAGTCCAGTGTTGATTTGGCTGAGACGTTTTTACCGACCCTGTACCAAGAGGGGTTAGAGGGTGGTAAAACGGAGAATAGGGAGGTGAAAGAGAGTAAAGGAGAGGAGGTAGACCTACCCTTAGCCAGGAGGGAATGTACAGAGGCACGGTGTACAGATGAGAAACAGATAAGGCAGTTAGAAGGTCCAGGGTTGGACATGGATGATCTGTCTGGCTTGACAGAACTGTTTGAAGAAGTTGAAAATTTTAAATGTGTTCCCGATAATGAAATAAGGGCAGTCCTACATGAAAAGGATGTCATTACCTTGAAGGAGTCTGCTGGGTTAGTAGATGAGGTTGTTTTAACCCGCAGGGTTGAGTTTACTCCGGAAGGGAGTTGCCCAGAGAGTAACTGGGAGGATCAGGGGAACTTAGAATTTGAAAAGGGGACGGGTGTCGAAAGCCTGGAAGAGGCAGATGTGTGAGTGTGTTCAAGATGTGGATGCACATGGTACTGAACCTAGTAATGAAACTCAGGAAAAGTCTGAGGTATCTGATTTAGTTGAAAAGGAATGCAGTCCTTTTGGGTCAGATGGACTTGGTTCAGTGAAGAAAGGGTTAACCTTGGTACTAGTGGGAAGTGAGAATTCTCAGTTGTTTGTGTTAGAAGGTGTGTTAAAAGTTAGTGAGGAGATAAAAGGTGGTGATGTGAATACTATTGAAGAAGAAGGGAAAAGTGTAGTTCCTAAATTGACTAAAGGAAATTTAAAGTCTGGATTGGTGTCAGAAGCAGTAACCAGGCTGAAGGAACAATGGTTTGTTAACAAGGTGCCTGTGAATCAATTACAGGTTGATTTGGAATGTAAAGGTACCCCACTCGCTAATGTTATTCAAGGGTGTGCTGTGAAGAGGCAGAATTTGAAATGTTGTTTGGACAAAGAGGGATCGCTTGCAGATGTTAAACTGAAAACTAACAGAATGAAGGGTCCTGAAGATAAAACTAACGACTTGCTTAAAAATAAAGAATTGTGTGGAAGTTCAGAAGATGGGCTAAGTTTGGAAAACATTGTTGATAAAATAACTCCTATGAAAGGAGTATGCGAAAGCCTATTCCACACTGATGAGCAAGCTAACCATGTGAGAGTTAAATGGAAAAGAGGCGAAGGTTGACCAGATGCCACTTTAAATAACAGGATCTGGTTTTGAGGGATTTCAACAAAGCATGTAAATAATAGACAACACCATGGAAGGCTGACTGTTAAGTTTAAAAGTAAAATAAAGATTAGTATTTGCATAAACTTTTGTAATGTACTACAGAATAATCACACATGTATTGGTTCACATTTTGTAATATACACTTAAGCTAAGATCACAACTCTTTAGTTTTGTTTTGCTGAAGAAAAGGAATAAAAGTAGGTGGTTATTAAATTGGAGTCTGATGCTACAGGAATTTATTAAGAATTTGATATTAAGATACAGCATATTAAAGGAAGTGATAATGTACTCGCTGACTGTTTATCTAGATGCTAAATTGAATGTATAACTGTATTACTCTGTAGTGAAAACTCTTTTGTATTGTGTTAGATTCTGAAATTCTGTAAGACTCTGTATTAGTTAATTTTCCCCTTTTGGGTGAAAATTCTTAGAAGGATGGGGGTGCTACGAATGAGGAGCAACTCTGATGGGCAGAAAGGTGCAAGGTCACCCCCCCCCCCCTTTTACAGAATCGCAAAATCGCTACTATTTCGGGTCTGATACCAAGGAAATGAGAGAGAGACAACGCAGAGATACACAAAAGTGGAATGTCTCCTCCTAACAAAAGCGGAACGGAACCACTGATTACTGCTATTGTCTCTTGGAGAAGGATTGTGTATTGAGTACTGTTCTATTCATTGAAACCCCTCAGGGGGCAACCAGAGTGGTCTGGTTGATGGGTTGCATCATCCCAACCTGATTGACACCTGAGACCCCGTGAGTGGGGATAAAAGTAAGGTCTGCGGATCACCCGTCAGACGCACCAGGAGAGACACTACGAGACTGGTGGGGGCTTGTGTGTGTGTCCACCCTTGCCTAGGTGACGAGTCCACCACGGAAGAACGGTCTAGCTAAAGGACCGAGGGGTCATACTTGAATGGCCACAACAACAACGCATCGACGGATCAAGATCGTAAAAGGAAAGTCAGCAAGTCAATAGCTGTTACTGCTTTCTCTCTCTCTCTCCAACAATTGCAACACCGCGACCAACAACTACTGCAGCCTGCATGAACTGAACTGAACTTAATATTTCCATCGGACAATTCATTATCCCCTAGACAACGATAGAGCTTATTTCTTATTGATTATTATTATACCCGCACTTTTAGGTTTAGTATTGATGACGTATATTATCTGTATATTTGCATTGATATTATTTTTGTGTATTTTTACTAATAAATACTGTTAAAAATAGTATCATCAGACTCCAACGGATACTCCTATCTTTGCTGGTAAGACATCCAGTTATGGGGTTCGTAACAGGCCCAAGAATCTCACAGAACTAGAAGCCTTTTTCAAGGAAGAATGGGCGAAAATCCTCCAAACAAGAATTGAAAGACTCTTAGCCAGCTACAGAAAGCGTTTACAAGCTGTGATACTTGCCAAAGGGGTGTTACTAAGTACTGACCATGCAGGGTGCCCAAGTTTTTGCTTTGGGGCCTTTTCCTTTTTTGTTATTTTGAAACCGTAAAGGATGGAAATAAAAAAGTAATCTTGCTTAAGATATTAAAGAGATGCGTCATCTCTAACTTTATGCTTTTTGGAAATCAGATCATCTTTTACTTGCTTAGCTGTTCACAGTAACAGAAATTTTGACCAGGGGTGCCCAAACTTTTGCATGTCACTGTATCTTGTGGCTGAGATAATTAACATCAGACAATCACTGCTGTCTGAAGTTTGACTCCAGCATTTTTCCCTCTAATGCCCAATGATATCAATTTTAACAGGCTCTGCCAATGCTACAGTCAATCAAATTCTACCCTGATGCAAAGAAAAGTCTCTCAGCAGTTTGGCCTGTATTGGATCAAAGGTGCAGAGGAATGATCCTTGGTGGTGATGTCCTGAAACTAATCTACCAGCTTTAGCAGCCAAGATTAATGAGAAACAAAATCTAACTGTGCCTTTTTTCAAGTAGCAACTTATGAATGACTCTCAAATTATGTATAAAGATCCAAAATTCAGAACAGGATAATCTTAAAATACAAGTAGGTTATAACTCATGTAAAAGTGGTACAGCTCAGGAATCAAGTCTTCTAATTTTTTTTGAGCTTCAGGAATCAATGAGTATTGGCATGAAGGAAAGGAAACAGAGGGTCTGAGGAAGATGCATTTCTTATTCTATATCTTATATTCTTACCTGTATGAACTACCATGACGGAAGCTCTGTCCACAAATGCTGCAAAGATGAGGCTTTTCACCACTATGGATTCGAAGATGTTCCTTTAATGTAGTTCTGTTTATAAAAATAAAACAAATCACTTTTATCAAATAAGATTTATTATAAAGGAACTGGTATTAAATTCACTTCCACTTTGTATCATACCATATTTGTAAAATAATTTGTGCTCAAGTAGATTAATAAATAATGATTTAGTTACGAAATAATTTTTAAAAGTTCAGTCTTCAATAGCAGATCCTTAATCTTTCAAATAATCTGTGGGATCTTGTTTTTACCTTTCCCTTACAGACTTGCCACAAATTAGACAAGTCCACTTTCTTTTTCCTCCATGAGTGCATTCAATATGTCGCTTGAGATTTCCTGTATCATTAAACTGACGACCACAAATATCACACGGAAAAGGGCCTAAAAAGGTGATAAAATTTAAATTATAGTCTGTATCTAAAGTTCAGTACACCAAAGAGTCAAAGTTTTTATCCATTATCAAAATAAAAAATGGAAATTAGTCCCAGACAAACCCCTAGACTAGCTCACACCTCATCCTGAACACTGTGTATTTACATTGTAACACAAATTGCACAAGTATTTCTTGCAAGTAGTTAACATTTACTATAGTGTTTGAGAGATAACAATTAAAAGCTACATTTACTTTACCAACTAATTAAATTCCAATGTTTTAAATACTCACTGAGATCACTGTGGCATCCAAAGGCTGTCTGAGAATGAACAGATAGTTCGAGTGGAACTATGATAACTACTGCATTATTAACATGAACTTGCGCCCACAATTTGTTTGTACTACAGACTTCCAATTTCTTCATGCCACTGGGAGTTATTTTTTGTACAATGGAAAGATATCAGTAAGATTGAAAAAGTACAGAGAAAATTTACAAGGATGCTGCCAAGACTTGAGCACCTGAGTTATAGGGAAAGGTTGAATAGGTTAGGACTTTACTCCCTGCAGCATCGGACAATGAGGGGAAATTTAATAGAGTTATATAAAATTACGCGGAGTACAGAAAAGGCAAATGCAAACAGGCTTCTTCCACCGAATGTAGGTGAAACGAACTAGAGGTCATAGGTTAAGGGTAAAAGTTGAAATATTTAACGGGAACCTAAAGAGGAACTTCTTCACACAGAAGGTGGTGCAAGTGTACAACAAGCTGCCAGCAGAAATGGCAGATGCAGGTTTGATTGCAACATTTAAGAGAAGCTTGGATAAATACATAGATGGGAGGGATATGGAGGTCAATGGTCCAAGTGTGTGTCAATGGGACTAGGCTGAATAACAGTTCAGCATGGACTAAGTGGGCCAAAGAGCCTGCTTCTGTACTTTAGTGCTCCTTGACTCTGTGACTCTAAATGTCTTTTCTCAAGCTGTTATTTTTTTCCTCCCCAGTTATGTTGCTCAGATTCATAGTACACTTCTAACCAAATAGGTTGGAAATCCACCTCAAACCTCCTAATTAAAATCACAGCAGAACAAGTGTCTGTTCTTAATTAAATGCACCAATATTCCTATTAATGTTAATAAGCAAGAAGTACGCAAAACAAATTTTAGCAACCACACTACTTCACTGCCTTCTCCACTATAATCAAAGGAAATCAGTAATTTTAAAAAAAAGAAAGTTAACATATATTATTACTTTTCTTGTAAAATAAACTGAAAATATTACTCATAAGTGCTTGAGGTTTTGGTGTGTTTCTACTAGAAAGGCAGTCACTTCTAGTTACACAGCCAAGTACAACTGTATTTACTTTCAAGGAGGTCAAAATCAGAAACTAAATTCAACCACACCTTATAACGACTTAAAAACAGGTTGACTATCTTTCTGATAAAAGGTTCTAGCAATAATATACCCCATTCTCAATATTGCATAAGATTGTGCTGGGACTACCTGAATCATAAGTGTTGACAATTCTACTAAACTGACAGTAGTACGTAATGTAACAGGCTAAAAAACTACTCTATCTACTTGGCTGTACTCTATGGTCCATTATACAAAACCCATACAACTTCCATCGCTTTTGGAAGGTTGAAGTTTTCTCATACTTTTGTCTGCACTTTGTGGCTAATATATCTATTTCATAATAAAATATATTGTGCACACTAGTATGTTAGTTTAGCATACATGGGCAACCATTGACCACAAATCCAAGAACATGGGAGGGGGAGAATTAGATTATATGAATCAAGATAAAGTTAACTACTTAATTTTACAATAAAGATTATACATGCTGAAATCAGACCAAGAACATTTTACAACCAACTGAAACTGTAACAGCTGTGAGTGAGAATTCCATCTAGAATCAAAAAACCTAGGTACTAACTGGTATGTATTGGTATAATCAGTAACACAATCAATTAAAATTAGTTCTGAATGAAAATTTTTAAAAATCCAAAACATACGGACATACACACCCAAATGAAACTTTTCCTGATGTTTAAGCCTTGCAAATCTTGATTTGAAATGTTCCTCACAATAACTACATTTAAATGGTTTATCCTGTGTGTGAAGAATCATGTGCTCCTCAAGATGAGGTCTCCGTGTAAATGTTTTGTTACATACCTGCGGCCAAAAAAAATAGAGAATTGTCAGAGTTCAGAATTTCAAATACTGAAATATAAAAAGGGGCATGAACAGTTTAAATCGGCTACTATTTGCATATTTAACTTTGATAAGAAGTTTATGGGAAGAATCTAGATTGAAAAATGGAGGGGAAAAAACTTACATCACATCTCCATGCTTCGCTCCTCTTCTTTCTAGCAGTAAAAAACTCCTGTATATTATCTGGATGGAACCTGTAAATATCCTCAAATCAATGGGCATAATATTGCAAATCACAAATAAAGATGAAAGAAGGTATGCATTGATAACCTATGAATTTTAGTTTACACTCAATGCTGCATTATATGTTAGGAAAAAATTCTTCAGGCCTTCTCTTCACCAGTTAAAATATAGATTATACTTTACACAAAGTACACTGCAGATGCTGTGGTCAAATAAAGACATACAAACAAGCTGGATGAACTCAGCAGGTCGATCAGCATCCGTTGAAATGAGCAGTCAATGTTTCGGGCCGAGACCCTTCGTCAGGACTGAAGAAGGAGGGGACAGGGGCCCTATATAGAAGGTGGGGGGAGGGTGGAAGGTGCCAGGTGAAAAACCAATCAGAGGAAAGATCAAGGGGTGGGGGAGGGGAAGGCAGGAGGGGATAGGCCGGAGAGGTGAAGAAGGAATGAAAGGGGAAAACACTATGGGTAGTAGAAGGCAGAATCATGAAAGAGGTGATAGGCAGCTAGAAGAGGAGGCAGACTGAAAGTGTGATGGTGGAAGGGAGAGGGAGGGAATTACCGGAAGTTGGAGAATTTGATGTTCATACCAAGGGGCTGGAGGCTACCCAGATGGTATATGAGGTGTTGCTCCTCCAACCTGAGTTTGGCCTCATCATGGCAGTAGAGGAGGCCATGTATGGACATATCCGAATGGGAATGTGAAGCAAAGTTGAAGTGGGTGGCAACCGGGAGATCCTGTCTGTTGTGGTGGACAGAGCGTTGGTGCTCGACAAAGCAGTCCCCCAATCTGCGTTGGGTCTCGCCGATGTAGATGAGGCCACACCGGGAGCACCGGACGCAATAGATTACCTCGACAGACTCACAAGTAAAGTGTTGCCTCACCCATAGTGCTTTCCCCTTTCATTCCTTCTTCACCTCTCCGGCCTATCCCCTCCCTGCTTCCCCTCCCCCACCCCTTGATCTTTCCTCTGATTGGTTTTTCACCTGGCACCTTCCACCCTTCCCCCACCTTCTTTATAAGGCCCCTGTCCCCTCCTTCTTCAGTCCTGACGAAGGGTCTCGGCCCGAAACGTTGACTGCTCATTTCAACGGATGCTGCCCGACCTGCTGAGTTCATCTAGATTATACTTTGTTTCTCAGTTTAGTAATGCAACTTAAGGCCACCATACACACAACCCCTATTATTCAATACTGACATAAAATGAAAGCTTTCATCTTACTATACGTGTTTTACTTACTAGATTTCCTAGTCACAGTTAGCAAAGACTGTATTTCTTTTAAAAAGTATTTGTATTAATTTCAAGACCCTTAACAAAACATGAGTATAGGAAGAACTATATAATTTTGCCCAAAGCTGAAGAAACTCAATGGTCCCAGCCTTGCTGGTCTATGCCTCTAGTTATAAATTGTTATTGTTTAACCACCATTTGTCCAGGTAATCTGCAAATATATTGTTAAATTCAGATGTCATGGAATTCCTGAAAGAAGTGTATTGCAGAACCTTTCAATCTGCATCACCGTTACATTCCACATGAAATCAAATTACAAAACCCAATCTTGTTGAGATCCTCCAACATTTACTCTTCTGAACTTGTCTCATGGCTCCAGTGACAGTTTAGTGATGTTGATTTGAAGCAATGTCTCCTGCTTGGTTTTAAATTTTGACTATTGAACTTTTTTTATCTTCACAGTTTTTACTGAACATTTTCATTTTTTATTGATTTTAATCTTTCAACTTGCTTAGGTAGTTTATACATTTCTGCACTTCAGAAATTAATAAGTGACGTTTATCATTTTTGCAGCAATAAAATTGATGGCTGGGTTTTGCCAATTGGCTGGGACTTTTCAAAGACACTTGTTGAACTCAGGTGTATTGAGTCATAAAATCATCTCTCTCCATCAGATTGCGTAGTGTATGGATTTAGATAGACTGTGGGCAGTAATTCCAGAAGGACGCTGCGTCAACAACAACAGATGTTATTTATCGCCACCTTCAACTTCAATTTTTTTATTTTGTTCCGTCTGGTTAATGTTGCCGGATAGCAATTTTATATTAATAGGAAAGGTATGTTCAAAACAGAGAATGACAATTCGTATTTTTTCCGAATACAATTTTTGAACTGAAAACAAGTATTAAAATAGAACTTAAGGAATAGATGACACATACCGCTTCACATGCTTTGCTAATGTTTTTTTGCTTGCATGTAGCTTGTTGCAGAATGGGCATTTTTGCTCCTTTCTTTGAAAAGCAGCTTGTGAATTATGCTTCTTCCTGTGGGCAGTTAAGTTGGATTTGGTGGAGTAACGCTGATTACAAATATCACATTCAAAAGGTTTTTCACCTGTATGTACACGTGTGTGGCACTCGTATTTTCCTGTAAAAATCCGATAATACAAAGTTAAGATACATAAAGTTTTTGGTGAACTTCTATATTGTGGCAGCTGTGCACAAGGAATGCAAAATATACAGAACTTAAAATACGCTACATAACCATTAATATTCAATCACCAATGTGCTTCAAAGGAAGATTCAAGTATTTCTTCATTTATAGAAAGGACATGAGCAAGAATTAGATCGCAAGCCTTAAGCAATATTTAAAGGGGCTTGCCTAGCTTCGTAGCCAGAGAATGGATCGCGATGCAAAAACACATTTGCATTTTAGTATTGATTATGCAATTAAATACGACATGATAAAATGGAATTAAGCTTTGATGAATGTGTGTCAGATATTCGATTCTGTCACACTGCAGTACAAATATTTACATGTAATTAAAGCTGACGGTTAGGTTAAAGTAATTTTAAATACTGATCTTGTTTCTAGAATTCACATTCTACTAACTGGGAACTAAAGACAGCTACTGTCCAAACAAACTAGTGTTGATCTTACCAACCTATTCGGTCAAAACATTTATCACACTTTGGGCACTGGAGTGTTTTCTTGCTCCCAGTCTGTAAAATGACAGGAGGCAATTCCTTAGGAATATTTTGCTCAATCTCTTCCGCATCTAGAGAATCATTCTCATCATCCCCTTGAATTTCTTCCTCTCTTTCCATTTCTTCAAGCTTTGCTTCAACTTCTTCCATTTCATCTTCACTTTCTAGACTTTCATGGGCATTATTGTTATTTTCAGTGTCACTACTATTTTTACTAGAGCATTCATCTTCAGAGACATCTGTGGTATCAATATTTTTACTATCAAATTTTGCTGGACATTTGCGCGTTCGCATTGAACACCTTCGGGTAAGTTCGATTTTTGTTGCCTCAGAACTTTCTTCTTGTCCCAGGGAGCTGGCATTGTGAGTTTTAGTTATGTGGTTTTCTAAAGATTTTTTGTAACAGAAACTTTTATTGCAGAAGGTGCATACATTGCTATGCTGGAATTTGGCAGTGGGTTCAAGGGAATCCGTTTCTTCCAAACACTGGTTACTTTCAGTTAACAATTCCGTTTGGGTTGACCTGGAGACATTTTCATTACTAGTCAACAACTTAACTGCATCGATAATGTCTAGAAACTGAGCAGCTTCCAAAATTGAAGGGATTTCATTTTCCTGAATGAAGAATTCAGAGGTGTATAAAAATTCTAATAAGTGATGGAAAACATAATAACTAACATGGTCCAATTGGATACTATCTATATTTGGGTTTTTACTTAAACAAGCATGGAAGTAACTGCTACCTACAGCAACAACCACTTTGTGGGCGCAAAACTGCTTTCCTTCTACCATGATAACTAAATCACAAAAAGGTGACTGCTTGAGTCGATCATCATTCATATATTTCAATAGATTCTTATTATGTAGCAGCGATCGCAGATGTACAATTGGTGATGATTGTCCTAAAGGAACATCAAGATTGTCAGCAATATTTGAAATGCTTTGAATTGATCTTGGACCATAGTATAGATTTTCAAATTTTGCTGTTTGTAAATCCAAGAAAACATCTTTGCATGGTGCTCCAGATAAACTTGATCCAGTTTTATAAGAACTGTCGATATTCTGAGACATGGTGTTGATTAAAATTGCTGTGGATGAATACCCACTCTTCTCAGTCTGCAGTTACACAGTGGGCCATCATTGTGGATCAGAGGTATAGAGTCTCAACATGAAATTTCTTTGCAATTTTCTTTGGTATCAGATAACCTCATACTACACATCTTCTCGGGATGGTTGCAACAGTCATCGAGCCTGCAAGATAATTCATATATATGTTATACAAGTTACAACATGACTTAAGCTTTACTTACTTATGAATATTGACCAATTATTCGAAAGATATATCCTGTTGGCATTTAATGTCAAATTTCCAGTGTACTGCACAAAATAATTATGCCAGTTGATAATTTGTTACTTAGAAATTGAATCAACTTTTGCACCCAAGTTCCAAAAGTGTGCTGGCAAGCTGGCTGGCTACTGTAAATTATCCCTAAAACTAGGCAAGTAGAAAAGAACGATAAAAGGGAGTTAACAGCTACGTGAGACAGGATAAGTTGCAGGGCAAGAGAAAGAAAGGAAAGGAGACTGACAGAAGTCCACTGCTGAGATAGTATGGACTGGGACCAAATGCGCTAAAAAATTGCCCAGTGACCAATATAGTTTTATCCAATGCACAACACCCATTTCCACACGTGAACAGAAGCTGGCAGCAAATCATGTACCTTATGATCTGAAGAATGTTAACACAAAGAAAAACAAGGAACAGATTCTGCCAAATCAGCAATAAGGTAATTTAAAGGATCCACATGAGCCTTTGATATTTTATCCAATGACTCTGAAAGACTCAGTTTTTACTACTCTAAATTTGTTCCATCATCACATGTATTATTAGCATCATCTCTTAATGAATTATTTCAGTACGATGATGCAAATGTTAGTCCTTTGATACGGCTGCACAGGTCTTCCCCAGCCAATGAGTGCACAATTTACGCAGACCCCTACATACAACCGGGTTTTTGAGAGACAGGTAGATGAATATGCCAGCTGTTGCAGACAGCTCTGCTGTGTGGGAACTTGGTTCAGGTTAGAAACTCTTCCCAGGAAAGGAATTTGGGAACTCCTGGCACAGGGATTGATCAGACCATATCACTCATGGAGTTTCTTTCATTTAACTGTATAGCCACCCAAATATTGCCCATAATTAAACAAATTGAATATATATTGCATTCAGTAATTGATACAATGAAACACGTTATTATCAGATTTTAAATGATTTAAAAGCATCTGGAAGAATTTATATAATGTCCAATTTCCCCTGGTCAGGTCATTCGTAACTCTGGGAGCCCCTGCATTTGAATTATTTCAAAACAGATTGGTAGACTACAAGACAAAACAATAATGTCAAAAACCTCAAATTGGAAAAATACTTTTTTGGATCTATAATAAGTGTTAACCTAGTAAAGTGCCATTTAATATAGTGTAAATTTCCATCACATTCAGATTCAGAAATAATGAGTGTAAGTGGGGAGAATTTTTGAGAATGTTAAAATCGAACAGTCCAAGATTAGGCATACCAAACAAAAACTAACATCCAATAAAGCATCCTTATCTCAATATCAACAAAGCAGTAGTTCCTGGCAAGGAAACTGATACATTCAATGAGTTGATCCTTGTTGCTTGAAAATATAAAGTACTGTGTATAAAAGTATAAAGTACTCCTATAAAGTACTGTGGCATCTTTTGCTACAGTAGATCAGCAGAGCACTCTTTCTCACCCATTCACCTTCATCATTTTCTTCCATTGTTTAAACATGGCCCCTTGATCATCCCCAGTTTTAACATTTCTTCACTTCTAGTCTCTGAAATTGCTCTATTAATTTTTTAACCTATATTTTTATTAAGCTACTCCTTCAAAGCTTACCTTCTTGGCCAAGATTTTGGGCACCTATTGTTCATTTAATACCCATCTAATACATATAAAATACAAGTATGCAGTTACAATGAAAAACTTAATGCTAAGTGCTTGCGATACTACTACAGGTAAGCTTTTCATTGCACTTTTCCAGATATGAACTTGCACTTGTGAGAACAAAACTGACTTTGACATGGCCTGGCTTGTCAACAGTGGGATATTTTGCTGTGTTAAAGGCACAACATAAATGGAAGGTGATGATGCTGTCATATAACATGGCCACCTCCCAACCAGTTGGAATCGGATGAGTTTCCAATTTAGTTTCTGCCATCAGAGACTAAGGAATTTCATCCTACCGGCTTGGACTGGATTCAAAAGGCCAGGGAAGTTTAAAAAAAAGTCTGGTAACTCAGTGAGACAGCGTATCCGAGTTTTATTTTGAACCCCCACCCCACCCTCCTAACTCTTAACATAAAAAAGGTAGGATTACTTCTGACAAAATGATATTTTTGCTGAGCCTCCTTGTGTCAAGTAATTGATCTTGTACTGGGCAAATCCCCAGCTGTGGATTCCAGCCTCCTCAGCACTGGAACTGGTGTAAGTACCATTGGCCACATCACCCAGGTGAACCCTGCGGACTTAAGGAGGTCCCTGGCTGGCGTAGGCGGGGCGGTGGGGAAAGCTTCACTTTCCAACACCACTGATCGGATGGCACTAGACTTGACTGCGGCCAAGCCCACGCCAAATCCCAACCCCGGGCAGCTGGCCCAGACCGGGGCCCATCTCCCGATCCCGATCCACGCCGCCTCTCCCATCCCAGGCGCGGCCGCCCGCGCGTCGCTGCGACGCCGGGACGCGGACCCCAAACCCGGTGCCCGCACTTCCCTTCGCCTCTCAAACCTTTGTTTCCGTTTCCCCCCGACCAGAAGCAGCGCCGGCGCCTGCGCAGTGGCTCGCCGGCGAACAAACGGGGTCCGGGGGATTGTGGGGCAGAGATGGCAGGAAGTGATGACGAACACGGAAGTAGCGAACGGGAGGTCTGGTTGGGTGAAGGAAGGCGAGGCAGGTTCCTGGGAAAGGGAAAAATAATTGAGGATTGTAGTGGCTTATCGTCTAGTGATAACGGAAGTAGACATAGTTTAAATTAAAGAAGGAATTGAAGAGCTAACTTTAAGGTATTGCTGTTGTAAATGTGGACGTCTTTCTGATATTAGATTAAGGATGGGGGGGGGGGGGGAGGGGGAAGCGTTAGGAAATGGCCTGGGCGCAAAACCTTCAAGAGATGAGGCGCTTTTGGTGCTTTGTAAAGATAGTAAGCAATGTGAGAAAGCTTTAGGGTGAAAAGCTCTGACAAGAAGGAAAGTAACACTGAATTGTTTTGAGCGACAGTGGCTTTGGGGAGCAATCTCTAGAGTGCTTCTAGACAAGGTTGAAAACAATTTAGTTGGAAGAATTGTAAATACTGAACGTTTCAAAGTTTCAGATAACTTTTTACTGTTGATTAAATTTGATGGGGGAAAAAGTTGCAGAATAGGGTTAACTTAGGCTATGTGAGTTGTATGGTTTGAATCTATGTGCTGCCACTTCTGAGGTGTTTTCAGTGTCAGTAGTTTGATCACAAGGCAGCTGTGTATAGGGGTAAAAAGCAATGTGGTAGAGCTGGTGGAAAACATAATTATGGTAATTGTGGAGCAGACATTAGGCCAAAATGTAGCAATTGTAGAGGGGAACATAGCTCTTGTTATGCAGGGTGTCTGTATATAAGAAAGCTGTAGAAGTGCAGCATCTTCAGGTAGAAATGAGTATATTAGGTATATGCAGATGCTCTTCAGAAAGTACAGAAGACAGTGTCAATCTGCCCTATTAATATTCAGAATACAAATAGATTAAAGCCAGTGTGTAAAAACATGATTGCAGTACAGGATTTGTTAAATGTTGATAACTAAAGTTTGACACTTTCATGGCAGATGTGGTAAGTTGTACAGTACAAACTAAAGAGTAGACTTTAAAAAAAAAATCAGAATCAGGTTTATTATCACCGGCATGTGACGTGAAATTTGTTAACTTAGCAGCAGCAGTTCAATGCAATACATAATCTAGCAGAGAAAAAACAATAATAATAAATAAGTAAATCAATTACAGTATACGTATATTGAATAGATTTTAAAAAAACATGCAAAAACAGAAATGCTGTACATTTCTTAAAAAGTGAGGTGGTGTTCAAAGATTCAATGTCCATTTAGGAATCAGATGCCAGAGGGGAAGAAGCTGTCTCTGAATTACTGAGTGTGTGCCTTCAGGCTTCTGTACCTCCTACCTGATGGTAACAGTGAGAAAAGGGCATGCCCTGGGTGCTGGAGGTCCTTAATAATGGACACTGCCTTTTTGAGACACCACTGTCTGAAGATGTCCTGGGTACTTTGTAGGCTCGTACCCAAGATGGAGCTAACTAGATTTACAATCTTCTGCAGCTTCTTTTGGTCCTGTGCAGTAGCCCCTCCATACCAGACAGTGATGCAGCCTGTCAGAATGCTCTCCATGGTACAACTATAAAAGTTTTTGAGTATATTTGTTAATCTACCAAATCTCTTCAAACTCCTAATGAATTATAGCCGCTGTCTTGCCTTCTTTATGACTACATCAATATGTTGGGACCAGGTTAGATCCTCAGAGATCTTGACACCCAGGAACTTGAAACTGCTTACTCTCTCCACTTCTGATCCCTCTATGAGGATTGGTGTGTATTCCTTCATCTTACCCTTCCCGAAGTCCACAATCAGCTCTTTTGTCTTACTGACGTTGAGTGCCAGGTTGTTGCTGTGGCACCACTCCACTAGTTGGCATATCTCCCTCCTGTACACCCTCTTGTCACCACCTGACATTCTACCAACAATGGTTGTATAGTCAGCAAATTTATAGATGGTATTTGAGCTATGCCTAGCCACGCAGTCATGTGTATATAGAGAGTAGAGCAGAGGGCTAAGCACACACCCCTGAGGTGCACCAGTGTTGATCATCAGCGAGGAGGATAGGTTATCACCAATTCGTACAGATTGTGGTCTTCTGGTTAGGAAGTCAAGGATCCAATTGCAAAGGGAGGTACAGAGGCCCAGTTTCTGCAACTTATCAATCAGGATTGTGGGAATGATGGTATTAAATGCTGAGCTATAGTTGATTAACAGCATCCTGACATAGATGTTTGTGCTGTCCAGGTAATCTAAAGCCATGAGGAGAACCATTGAGATAGCGTCTGCCATTGACCTTTTGTGGCGATAAGCAGATTGCAGTGGGTCTAGGTCCTTGCCGAAGCAGGAGTTCAGTCTAGTCATGACCAACCTCTCAAAGCATTTCATCACTATAGATGTGAGTGCTACCAGGCGATAGTCATTAAGGCAGCCCACATTATTCTTCTTGGGCACGGTATAATTGTTGCCTTTTTGAAGCAAGTGGGAACTTATGTCTGTAGCAGTGAGAGGTTGAAAGTATCCTAGAATACTCCTGCTAGTTTTTTGGCACAGGTTTTCAGAGCCTTCCCAGGTACTCCATCGGGACCTTCCACCTTGTGAGGGTTCACTCTCTTTAAAGACAGCCTAACATCTGCCTCTGATATGGAGATCACAGGGTCAATATGTTAGAAGTTGCAGTAAAACATTAATGCTATTAATGGTGCTTTACAAAAAAGGATAAATAATGTTCAGACTTCAAAGAAATGTTGGTAATGTTATTTTTCCTTTTTTCTCTTTTGTTCACAATGGAATATTAGAAATTTGTTTGCTGACAGTCAGAGGAGGGTTGTTTTTTTTTCTTTTTCTTTTTTTAATCCTATAATGGAATGTTTGAAGTTTGCTAGCTGATGGTCAGGGAATTTTAATGCTTATAATACTATGTGAGTCTGAAGTGACACAGATTTGAAAGGAATGGTGAAGGAAGACTTTCTGGAAGAGAAGTATTTGGTGTGCTTGAATGATACTCAGTAGGTGGCAGTGATGCACCTTACGTTGGTCTACCAACCACCATTAAACACTACAAGAAGAAGAAGTAGCAATGGTTCAGGAATAGTTACTACCCATCAACCTTCGGGCTCTTGAACCAAAAGGGATAAAATCACTCCCTTAATCACTGAAATCTTCCCACAACCTATGGATTCGGTATCTCATGTTCTCCACCCAAGTCCCAAGTGTATCAGAGTTTCGCTGTAGTTAAAAGAAAATAAAGGGAAGTACTGTAAATTGTTTCACTCATTAGAATAATGCAAATTAAGGAATATGCAGACAATTAAAGTTCATTGCCACTCCTCTGCAGATGTGTGCTTTGATGGACAATCTGGATATAATACAAAGAACGAAGTTCCTGGGACACTGGAGACTTGCATATCTTTTAGAGGCTAATATGTTGGAGGAGTATGACTTTCCTAGATCTTACTGTTCTGCTTCCTGTGTACCCACTTCACACTTGTGAAATTTGTGGGCAAATTATCTGATAAAATAGCCAGTTCTGAATTCAAAAACAAGAAAACAATTACATTTATACTTGTTCAGTTTGATGACAGAAGTTGAATCCAAGGAATGTTTTCAAACATTATTTAACAGAACCCTGTGAAGACAATGACTAGGCTTAGGCAAAGTCTGGGCCAAAGGGGTATACTTAAGGGATTATCTTAAAGGAGAAGAAAAAGTCAGAGAGGTTAGTTGGGAATTTGAGATTTAGCCTTGTTAATTGAAAGTGTGCTGGAAGAGTTTTCAGAGGTGATTAAAGACAGGAAATGGAAAAACACAAATATCTTAAAAGGTTGTAGGGCTGCGGGATTCTGAAGAAGAAGGAGCAAGGAAAATTACTTAAAAACAAAAGCATTCTTTAACTCAGAGAAAATGAGTAAATCATCTTATACAACTTGAGAAACATGCAGCTTTGCAAAGGATGATCTCAGGTTTATGGAATGTAGAGATTTAGGGTGGCATTATAGATAAATGCTTGAGGATATCTCAAGCAGATAAACAGAGAGAGGGATGCAGTCAGGAAATGCAATGATTCTCAAGATAGAGGGTGAGCAGCCAGAGCTTAGCGTGCACATTGACATAGGTAGAAAGGGGGAAGAGCCATTGCACAGTGAGTATAGGCAGTGAGTAAAAAGCTGAAGAGCACGACCTCCAAGGCAGAAATTTTTGGATTACTGCCAATACCACATCTACTCAGGGCAGGAATAGGGTGATAGTACAGGTGAAGGAGAGGCTGAGGATGTGTTGCAGGGGGCAGGGTTTCATATTTCTGGATCATTGGAATCTCTTCTGGGGAAGTTATGACCTATTTGGAAAGGAGAGGTTGCTTACGCCTGAACCCGAGGGGGAAGCAATATCCTTGCGGGCAAGTTTGCTAGAGCTGTTGGAGAGGGTTTCAACTAAGTTGGCAAGGATATGGGAACCAGAGTGATAGGGCTGAGGATGGGCGGTTGGTATACCGATGCAGTGTGGAGTGAGACTGTGAGGATGGACATGCAGATTATAGGGCAAACTTGAAGTCAGTGGATTGTTGAAGTAAAACATGGGGGTAAAATCTGAATGCCTTTGACAAGATGCCACACCTGAAGCTGCTTAACAATATAAGAGCCCATGGTATTACAGGAAAGTTTCTAGCATGGATAGAAGATTAGACAATATGAGCAGAATTAGGTCATTTGGCCCATCAAGTCTCAATGAAAACTATTGAATATTGAATGGCCTAGATAGTGCTGATGGGGGAAGGATTTTTACTATGGAAGGGGAGTCTAGGACCAGATGGCAGAGCCTCGAAATAGAGGAGCATGCATTTAGAACAGAGATGAAGAGAAATGTCCTTAGCCAGAGTGTAGTTAATCTGTGAAATTCATTCCCACAGATGACTGTGGAGCCAAGTCATTAGGTATATTTAAAGCGGAGGTTGATAGATTCTTGGTTAGACAGGGCATCAGAGGTGATGAGGAGAAGGTAGGAGAGAATGGGGTTGAGAGGGTTAATAAATCAGAAATGATGGAATGGCAGAGCAGAATTGTTGGGCTGAGCAGCCTAATTCTGCTCCTATTTCTTATGGTCTTATTTAGGATCTCACACTCCGTCTCCTAACAAATCGTCCTCCTTTATCCTTGAGTTGTCCTGCCCTTGATGTATGGTATTGGTATTGATTTATTATTGTCACATGTACCCAAAGCGAAAACTTGTCTTACATATTGTTTACACAGATCAAATCATTACACAGTGCCTTGAGCTAGAATAAGATAAAACAATGATAATGCAGAAAATTGTAAAATATACTGAAAAAGTGCAGTACAAGTAAATGATGAAGTTCAAGTTCATAATGAGCTAGTTATGAGTTCAAGAGTTTAATCATACAAGAGTCCATTCAAGTGTCTGATAGTGGGAGAGCAGCTGTCCTTGAGCCTGGTGCTGTGCCCTTTCCGGCTTTTGTACCATCACCTGCTGGGAGATAAAAGTAAAAAGGATGTGTGGGGTGGGTGGGATCATTGATTATGCTGGCTGGCTCCTGTGATGTGCTGAACTGTGTCCACAACTCACTGCAGTTTCTTACAGTCATGTACAGAAGCTGCCATACCAAGCTATTCTGCATCCAGACAGAAGGCTTTCTATGGTCCTTTGATAAACATTGTTAAGAATGAATGGGTACATGCTGAATTTCTTTAGCCTCCTGAGGAAGTAGAGGTGTTGGTGACCCCTCCTGGCTGTGATATCAAAATGGTTTGGACCAGGAGAGGTAATGTTCACATCTAGGAACATGAAGTTCTCAACCCTCTCAACCTCAGTACGCTGATGTAGACAAGACATCTCTTCCTTTTTGAAGGTAATTACCTGTATATACAGTAATGTCTTGGGATTCTCTTTACTCTTACTTGTCTTGGACTTTTTAGACCCTCCTGCCTCTCCTAATTTCCTTCTCAAGTGCTTCTCTATCTTTATATGCTTGACATCTCTGTTTGATTCGAGCTTCCTAATCCTCACAGATGCTTTCTTTTCTTTCTTGACTTAATTCACTATCTTTCTTGATATCCAAGGTTCCATAACCCTGCTGTTCTTCTTACTAGAGGAAATATACTCTGTGCGTTTGGCTTCTAAATAATCAGATATGGAGTTCCCCAAAAACTGCTGTTCCCAATTAACTCTACCTAGCTCCTGCCTAATACTCTTGTAATTTGCCTTCTGCCAATTTAATACTTTTCAACGAAGTTTTTTCTTAACCTTATTCATAGCTGTCTTGAGAGTTGTGATACTGTTTCCTAAATGTTACCTCATTGAAAGGTAAGTCACATGGCTAGGCTCATTTAATTTACCAATACAATGTATAATATGGCCCCTCCTGTGGTTGGACTAACTACGTTTTGTTTTGAGAAGTTCTCCTGGATACACCTAACAAGCTCCCTAGCTAACCCTCTTGCACTAAGGCATATGTGTCAAACACAAGGCCCACGGGCCATATCCGGCCCGGCGTACAATTATATCCGGCCCGCGAGATCATTTTAGATAGATCTATTATTTTAATTATTAATGGCCCGGCGATATGAAGCACTGATAACACACAAACTACAGATCCCATAATGCAGCGCAACAGCTGCCGATAGGCTACCCGGGAACATTCCCGCGTCAAGCGTCTGTTGCTGTATACAACGCTATTCTGAAGTCAAAGCTAACCCCTAACAATGGCGAAGAGAAAAGTTGATTCTGAAAAAAGAGTCTTTCAAAACCGATGGGTCGCTGAGTATAGTTTGTGAGATAGCCACTGATTTAAGAACACAGTTGATTGAAAGAAGCAACCCATTTATTGCATAACGCTTGCTGTAGATGAAAGTACTGATATGACGGGCACTGCACAGCTGGCTATCTTCATCCGAGGAGTGGACTCCAATTTGTGCGTTACAGAGGAAATATTGAACATTAAATCGATGCACGGGACAACGACAGGAAAATACATTTTTGAAAATGTATGTCAAAGTGTAACGGACATGAAATTGCCCTGGGACAAACTTATTGGACTTACAACAGATGGAGCACCGGCGATGTGCGGTGAAAAAAGTGGACTAGTGGGAAGGATGCGGGTAAAGATGCAGGAGGAGAACTGTACTGGTGAGTTAACAACATATCACTGCATCATACACCAAGAAACGCTGTGTGGTAAAGTCCTAAAGATGGAACATGTAATGAGCACTGTAACACAAGCCGTAAACTTTATCCGAGCTAAAGGTTTAAATCACCGGCAATTTCAGTCTTTTATGCGGGAAATAGATTCAGAGTTTGCCGACATTCCTTATCATACAGAGGTGCGTTGGCTGAGTCGGGGAAAAGTTCTCAATAGAGTTTTTAAGCTCAACAAGGAAATCTGTCAGTTCATGGACAGTAAAGGAAAAGACTCCACAGTTTTGCAGGATGAAAAGTGGAAATGTGAGTTGGCGTTTCTGGCTGACATAACAACACATCTCAGCGTCTTAAATCTTCAGCTCCAGGGACGTGACCGCATGATCACTGACATGTATGATGCAGTGAAGGCATTTCAAGTGAAGCTGCTCTTATGGGAGACACAAATGCACCAGTGCAACTTGCCTCATTTTCCCTGTTGCCAAGTAATGTTGAACCAGGTCGGCGCAATGGTGTTCCCAAATGCGCACTTTGCTGATAAACTGAGCGCACTGAGTTCGCACGGCGCTTTGCTGACTTCGAAGCACAAAAAATTAATTTCGAGCTGCTTCGCAACCCATTTGCCATCGACGTGGAAACTGCACCTGTACAGATTCAGATGGAGCTGATAGAGCTGCAGTGTAATGGGACACTAAAGGCAAAGTACGACACTGCAGGGCCCGTACAGTTTATTCGCTCCATTCCTGAAGCAATGCCTCAGCTCCGTCTACATGCGGCTCGAACCTTGTGCATGTTTGGTAGCACATATCTGTGTGAGAAGCTTTTCTCAGTGATGAAGATTAACAAAACATCACACAGGAGTCGTCTCACTGATGAACACCTGCAGTCCATCCTGAGAATCTCCACAACACAGAACCTTACACCAAACCTAAACGAACTTATTGCCAAGAAAAGATGCCAAGCATCCAGCTCTGACAAAATGGCATAAGAGCAAAGAAAACTGAGTGTTTTGATTTGTTGTTGTTTTAACTTTTGCTGAAAAGCACAAATTTTATTTATATTTTCAGGGTTTTTTTTGCAGCATGCTCATATTTCTAACTTGTATAATACTGACAGGAGATATTTTTATGGAGAGCAAAATATTTAAGTTATTTAAAGTTTTAGTTTATTTTTTCTGGAATAATATTCCTGTCTGTTTTTATTCATATTTATGTTCAAAAAATGTTTAGTTTTAGTGTGTTCAATAAATGTTTATCCTGTTTGGCCTGCGACCTAAAGTGTGCTTTGAGTTTTGGCCCCATGTGCAATTGAGTTCGACACCTCTGCACTAAGGTCTCAGTCTATATCTGTGAATTTTAAGACCCTGACTACAACAACCCTGTTGTTTTTGCACCTTTCCCTAATCTGCCTGCCTGTCTGTTCTTCATTGTCCCAGTGGCTGCTGGGGGATCTCATTAAAGTGATTAGACTTTCCTTATTTTTGAATTCTACTCAGTGGGTAAGCCTTCCATAATGTTCCCTCTGACTGCAGCTGTAATATTGTCTTTAAGACATGTAACTCTTCCCCATCGTGTACCTCACCCTCTATTTCTTCTAAAACATTGAAATCCCAGAACATTAAGCAACCAGTCCAGTCACTCTCTCAACCAATCTCTATAATCACCATGATATTATGGTTGCATGTACTGATCCATGCTCTAAGTTCCCTTAATACTCCTAGCGTTAAAGTAAACACACTTCAATCCTTCTGTCCCATTGAGTACATCACCCTTCTTATGTCTGTCTTCTTTTACTAACTTACTGGATTTTACTTCTCTGCATATTGGGTGTTTGATGGTCTTTGTTATGTTTTCTGCCATCTCCCATCTGCCTTACTGCCTCTTTGCAGTACACCACTCCCCAAATCAATCCAGTTTAAGTCCTCCCTAGTATCACTATTAAGTCTATCCGAAAGGATATTGGTCCACTGCAGACCAGGTGCAACCCATTCCTTTTGTACAGCTCACCTCTGGCTCAGGAGAGAGCCCAATGATACAAACATCTCAATCTGCCATATCCTCCTATTCTTACTCTCACTAGCATGTGGCACTAGAAGTTATCCAGAGATTCCTATTTTCAAGGAGCTGCTTTTTAAACTCTTTCCAACCTCCTGATGTTCATTCTGTAAGTCCTCATCCCTGTTTCAATCTGTACCATTTGTGCCTTGTGCACAACAACTTCTGACTGCTCACCCTCCCCCTTAGAATGTTCTGCAATGACTCAGAGGCATCCTCAACTCTGGCAGCGGGGAGGCAACACACCATCCTGGTGTTCCTTTTGCAGCCACAAAATCTTCTGTCTGCTCTTCTACCACACTCACTACTGTGAGGCTAGTCCAACCCTCCCTATTAAACAATGGCCTATCACTAATACAATCCTTTTTGGTCCCAAATTTCAATCACATTCAGTATGACAGTGTCAGTTTGGTAATCTCCTATGCAGCATCTGCTTACATCCTCACCAGAACATTGAATCTTTTGACAAGTGCAAGAGTTAACAGTTCTCAAAAACAATTATCCGAATACCCATACCTGTGAATGGCAGGGCACTGAAGAGTGTGGTAGGATAGAGGGATCTGGGAATACAGGTCCACAATTCGTTGAAAGCGGCATCACGGGTAGATACAGTTGTAAAGAAAGCTTTTGGCACTTTGGCCTTCATAAACCCATGTACCGGGTACAGGAGATTGGATGTTAGGTTGAAGTTGAATAAGACGGTGAGGCCTAATTTGGAGTATTGTGCACAGTTTTGGTCACCTACCTACAGGAAAGTTGTAAACAAAGTTGAAAGAGTACAGAGAAAATTTACAAGGATGGTGCTGGGTCTGGAGGACCTGAGTTATAAGGAAAGATTGAATAGGTTAGGACTGTATTCTTTAGAATGTAGAAGACTGAGAGGAGATTTGACAAAGGTATACAAAACTATGAGAGGTATAGATAGGGTAAATGCAAGCAGGCTTTTTCCACTGAGGTTGTATGGGATGACAACCAGAGGTCATGGGTTAAGGGTGAAAGATGAGAAGTTCAAGGGGAACATGAGGGGAAACTATTTCACTCAGAGGGCCGTGAGAGTGTGGAATGAGCTGCCAGCACAAGTGGTGCGTATAATTAGGAGTACGGAGGACTGTGGTCCCGGTGCAAGTCAGTGGACATAAGCAGTCTAATAGTTTCAGCATAGATTAGATGGGCTGAAGGGCATGTTTCTGTGCTGTACTTCTCTATGACTCTGACAGGATTTTGCTGGGCCTTGATTTCCTGCAAACTGAACAATACAGTTGACAGAGGCTCAAATCATTGTCACATAAATTCACAACCATCGTAAAGATGACTATCAGAAGCCACAGGCATTATCTTATTTTGTATGGCATGGACTTATTGGCTGAACAGCCTTTTTCATTAATTTTGTAAAATAATTTTGTAGGAGATGTGCAAAGGATTGGGATTTTATTTTATTAATGTTCCTGCCAGAGTGAAGGGCAAGACTGGTAAGATTAGGGATCTCTGGGGGTTCCTAAGCGATAGTAAAGCACTAGTCAGGAAGAAGAAGGAAGCATTTGTCAGGTCTCTGCAATAGGGATCAAGGGAATCCTTAAGGCACATTAATTCACAGGATTCATCACTGGGTTCACTGTTAGTCATCAATATTAAAGATATGGATGGCAATGTTGTTAACTTAGTAAGTTTGCGGATGACACCAAAATTGTTGGTTTAGAGGACAGTGAACTGAGTTTTTCTTTGCACCTGTGCATACATGTACTTATGCATATAACAATAAACTTCACTTGGTAAGGGACTTCTTCACATAGGTGTTGGTGGATATATGAAATGTTGCCAGAGGAAATAGGAGAGGTGGGTATAATTACAATCTTTAAAAAAAACATTTGGACAGGTACATAGAACTGGCCAAGTGAGGTATGGGCCAAATGCATCTACAGTTCATATAGACATCCTGGTCAGCATGGACGAGTTGGGCTGAAGGACATGTTTCTATTCTGTATTATTGCTGTGACTCTGACTACATGCTGTGCAATAAATTGGTAATATTAATTTGAAATGAAGCAAATGTTTAAACGAAATGACATTGATGCATCCAAATTACCTAATTTTGTACCTTTTCCATGAATTTCCAGGCAGATTCATGATGTAATGTAATATCTACAATAGAAACAGGGTTCCTACTGTACACCATGAAACCTAGGCAGTTAAGTATTTGGATGAGAGAATTTGGAGAATGTGTGCAGTAAGCATTCAAGTAATGTACCCAAACCTGAGGAGGCCATCTGCAGAGTGTATTCTATACAATCAGCAGGGCTCATTAAAAATCAGCAAACTGATTTGACCAAACTGATTACATGGCCAAGAAGAAAGGTTTGTATTTAAGGAACATTATGTTTAGTGCAGAGGGTTTAAACTTTTGATATAATCACTGTGACTGAGATCACACTTAAAGTGATGGTGGCAGCAATTTCAAATCAGGACAAAGAATGAAATGCCAGAGACTGAGATTGTTATACTCCAGCATGCCAGTTGTCATGGTGATACTCCTTGGCAAGAGTGACTTTCTGCTCTCGTCTAGTTCAAGAGATTTGTTCTGCAAATTAAGTATATATTTTTTTTTAATCAAGAACAAACAGAGAGTTTAGGGAAGTAAAGGTAAATTAAGAAATTTGGAAACGGGTTTATGTTGTTTTCAAAATGTGAGAAATCTATGTTGGGAGGTTAACAATTGCATTTTTGACATCTATTGTCTGATAGGCTAAGTGGATATTTAGTTTGGGTGGAAGCGTAAGTCATCAAGTTTATTGTCATATGTACAAATAAAATGAGGCTCAGGTATCCTGATATCATTCTATCTCCCTTTGTACAGTCCCTTCCCACCTACATCCATGACATATCACATGCCCCCGATCTCCCTAACTTTCAATTTCCTGACTCTGACTGCCTCATTTTCACAATGGAAGTCCAGTCCTTGTATGCATCTATCCCCCATCAAGAAAGCGTTAAAGCTCTCCACTTCCTGCTCAGAAAAGACCCATGTACTCCAGGGTAGTAATCTTTGGATTGCTGCCTGCGCTACGTGCCAGTCAGGGTAAGAATAGGATGATTTGACAGATGAATGCATGGCTAATGAATTGGTGTAGTGGGATTGGTTTTAGATTTCTGGATCACTGGGATCTCTTCTGGTGGAGGTATGACCTGTAGAACCCGAGGGGGTACCAATAACCTTGCAGGCAGGTTTGCTAGAACTGTGGGGGAGGGTTTGAACTAGTTTAGCAGATAGATGGGAACTGGAGAGATAGGACTGAGGATGAGACAGCTGGTACACAACTAGATGTAGTCTATAGAGAGACTGTGAGGAAGGACAGGCAGATGATAGGGCAAAACTGCAATCAGTGGAATGAGTTAATGTGTAACAGGGGTCCCAAATCAAAAAGGGTGATGAATACAGGGCTGATGGTGCTTTATTTAAATGCATGCAGTATACAGAATAAGATAAGATGATCTTGTAGCACAGCTAGAGATGAGCAGGTATGATTTTGTGGGCATCTCTGAGCCATGGCTGAAAGAAAATCATTGTTGGGATCTTAACATCCAAGGATACACATTGTATCGAAAGGTCAGGCAGGTAGGCAGAGGGGGTGGCTTTCCTCTGTCGGTAAAAAATGAAATCAAATCCTTAGAAAGAAATGGTATAGGATTGGAAGGTGTAGAATCCTTGTGGGTAGAGTTAAGAAACTGCAAGTGTTAAAAAGACCCTCATGGAAGTTATATCCAGGCCTCCGAACAGCAGCCAGGATGCGGGCTAAAGGATGACGGGAGATAGAAAAGGCATGTAAAAAGGGCAATGTTGCAATAATCATGGGGGTTATCACGACACAGGCAGTGGGAAAATCAGGTTGGTGCTGGATCCCAAGAGAGGAAATTTGCAGAATGCTAACAAGATGGCTTTCTAGAGCAGCTTGTGGTTGAGCCCACTAGGGGAACAGCAATTCTGGTTTGGGTGTTGTGGAATGATTAGGGAGCTTAAGGTAAAGGTACACTGAGGAGAGAGTGATCATAATACATCAGAATTCATTCTGCAATTTGAGAAGGAGAAGCAAAAATTGAATGTATCAGTATTACAGTGGAGTAAAGGGAATAGAGAGGAACTGACTAAAGTTGACTGGAAGGGCTCACTAGCAGGGATAATGGCAGAACAGTAATGGCTGGTGCTTCTGGGGTAAATTAGGAAAGTGCATGAAAGATACATCCAAAGATGAAGAAGTATTCTAAATGGAGGATGAGGAAACTGTGGCTGACAAGGAAAGTGAAAGACAGCATAACAGTGAAAGAGAGGGCATATAATAGAGCAATAATTAGCGGGTAAGTAAACTATTGGGAAGCTTTTAAAAACCAACCAAAGGCAACTAAAAGAGCCATAAAGAGGGAAATGATGAAATAGAAGGCAAGCTAGCCAATAATATGAAAGAAGATACAAAAAGATATTTCAGATGTATAAAGAGTAAAAGAGTGACAAGAGTGGATATCGGACCACTGGAAAATTAGGCTGGAGAGGTAGAAATGGCAGACAAAGGTAATAAATATTTTGTATCAGTCTTCATCATGGAAGACACCAGCTGAATGCCAGAAATGTGGGAGTGTCAGGGACAGAAGTGAGTGTCATTGCTATTTCTATGGAGAAGTTGCATAGGAAGCAGAAAAGTCTGAAGGTACCTGAAGCAGATGGACTACACCCCAGGGTTCTGAAAGAGGTAGCTGAAGAGTTTATAGAGGCACTAATAATAATTTTTCAAGAATCACTAGATTCTGGAATGGCTAAGGAGGACTGGAAAATTGGAAATGTCACTCCACTCTTTAAGAAGGGAGGGAAGTCAAAGAAAGGAAATTCCGGGCTAGTTACCCTGAATTCAGTGGTTGGGCAGATGTTGGAGTTTATTATTAAGGATGAGGTTTCAGGGTACTTGGAGGCACGTGATTAAATGGGCCAAAGGCAGCATGGTTTCTCCGAGGTGAAAATCTTGCCTGACAATTCTGTTGGAGTTCTGTGGAGAAGTAGCAGACAGGTTAGACAAAGGAGAGTTAGTGAATGTTGGTTATTTGGAGGTTCAGAAAGCCTTTAACAAGGTGCTGCACATGAGGCTGCTTAACAAATAAGAGCCCATGGTATTTCAGGAGAGGAACTCTCATGGATAGAAGATCGGCTGACTAGCAGGAGGCAAAGAGTGGGAATAAATTTTCTGCTTGGCTGCCAATGATTTGTGGTGTTCTGCAGGGGTTGGTGTTGGGACCATTTCATTTCACGTTATTTATCAATGATGTGGATGAAAGATTTATTGGTTTTATGACCAAGATTGCAGATGATACAAAGGTAGGTGGAAGGGCAGACAATCTTCAGAATGCAGGGTATCTGCAGTATGACTTGGTTAGATTGGGAGAATGGGCAAAGAGTGGCAGGTGGAATATAGTGTAGAGAAGTGTATGGTTATGCAGTTTGGTAGGAGTAAAGGTGTGGAATATTTACTAAATGGGGAGAAAAATTAAAAATCAGAGGTGCACTGGGACTTGGCAGTCTTCATGCAGGATTCCCTAAAGTTTGTAGGTTGAGTTAGCAAATGCTAACTTGCTAACAAATGCTAATTTGCTAAGAAAGCAAATTCCTTGTTAGTATTGATTTCCAGAGATCTAGAGTACAAAAGCAAGGATATTAATGCTGAGGCTTTATAAGGCATTAGTCAGACTGCATTTGGAGTATTATCCATAGTTGTTGGGCCCTTTATCTAAGAAAAGGTGTGCTGGCATTGGGGAAAGTCCAGAGGAGGTTCATGAGAATAATCCTAAGAATGAAACGGTTAACATATGAGGAGATTTCGATGGCTCTGTGCCTGTACTTGCTAGAGTTTAGAAGAATGAGGGAAGATCTCATTGAAATCTGTCAAATATAGATAGAGTGGATGTGGAGAGGACGTTTCCTATACTAGAGGTGTCCAGGACCTGAGGGCACAGCCTCAGAATGGAGGGATGACCATTTAGAACAGAGGAGAAATTTCTTTAGCTGGAGTGTAATAAATCTGTGGAACTCATTGCCACAAACAACTGTGCAGGCTAGTGGGTATATTTAAGGTGGAGGTTAGTATGTTCTTGATTAGTCAACGTTTCAAAGCTTATGTGGAGAAGGCAGCAGAATGCAGTTGATACAGATAATAAATCAGCCATGATGGAGTGTCAGAGCAAACTTGATGGGCCAAATGGTCTGTTTCTGCTCCTAAGTCTTATGGTTTTATGGTCAACTAGTTCTCCTCCTCTACCACCCTCTGGCACCCGGCAAAACCAGTTCTCACTTTCAAAAAATTCTCCTTTGGCTTCTCCCACTTTCTCCAGACTCAAGGGGTAGCTGTGGGCACCTGCATGGGCCCCAGTTATGCCAACCTTTCCTTTGACAATGTAGAACAGTCCATATGCCTAGCCTTCCCTGGGTAATGCTCCCCAACTTTTCCTGTGCTACATTGATGCTGCTTCATGCTGAGCTCACCAATTTCATTAACTTTTCCTCCAACTTCCACACTGCCCTTAACTTCGCTTGGTCCATTTCTGACACCTCCCTCCCCTTTTTTGATCTCTCTATCACCCTCTCTGGAGGCAAACTGTCTACATACATATTTTATAAACCTACCAATTCCAATGGCTATCATGTCTATACCTCTTCCCACCCTGGCTCCTGTAAAAATGTTGTTCCCTTTTATCAGTTCCTTCATTTCAACCTCATCAGTTTCCAGGATGAGGCGTTTCCTTTCTGGAACATCAGAGACAGGACATCTTCAAAGAATGAGCTTTCCTCTCCTCTACCATTGATGCTGCCGTCACCTACATCTCCTCCATTTTCCAGACATCTGCACTCACCCCATCTTCTCAGCACCTTAACAGTGATAGAGTTCCTCTTGCCCTTACGTACCACCCCAAGCCTCCACATTCAACCCATCATTCATCTCTTTGCCCAGACCTAGGATGGAGATTCACAGGAGTCAGTCAGGATGTTGCATTTTTTAAGGAGGATTTGTGATTACTCTTGAATCTTTTCTTCAGTCTCTGTCTTCCTGTGATATATACTTTGAAATAGAGGGAAAGTTTCAGGAGTGTGCTGTTGGGCATCCAAATCACGTAGCCTACCCAATGGAGCTGATTGAATGTAATTAAGGTCTCAATGCTGATGCTGGCCAGGAAGAGGACATTAATATGGTTTGTTTGTCCTGCCAGTGGATTTGGGATTTTGGTGTAGAGATACCACTGGTGTCCTGTGTACACTTCCTGAAGTGCCTGTTTTGCAAAGAAAAAGGCATTTCAGGATGTATATTGTATACATTTCTCTGACATTAAATTGAACCTTTGAACCTTTATAATTCATGACTGAGAAGCATACAGAAGAGCTTCTCAGGAGACCATAAACTTTGTTTTGAGTTTCTGATTGTGAAGTACGAACAACTTTGTCCTCAGACAGTCAAATTCTGTGGTGGCAAACTAAAGGCAGTGGTGAACTTCCTCAAAGATGTTGGCTCCAGAGATATGGGAAGTTGTCCATTTCTTCTAGGGTCTTGCCATGGATCTTTGTTGCCAGAGGATGGTGTTGAATGGTGGGGGCAGGTTGGTCATGAAAATCTGTTTTACAATGTTGATTTTAAGGACAAAACTCTTGTATACTTCAGTGAATGAGTTGACAATGACTTACAGCTTGCCCTCTGAGTGTGTACAAATGCAAGCATTGTCTGATCATTGCAGCCTGACAGTTCAGGTTAGGATTACCTTAATTCTGGAATGGAGGTGATGTAGACCTTCCACTTTAATCGCAAGTTTGTTAGTGGTGAAGTGCAATGTTGCAATGAGTAAAAGCTTTGGGGCAAAGTTTCAGCCTTGTATAATCCAAGCCTACACTGAGATTGGCTCTGTTATGTGCCAGTTGGTTAGGGTCATGGCTTGCATGCAATCAAGAAGTAAATATAAAATGGAGAGAGCCAGATTTCCAGGCGGTATAACCTTGTTAGCACGGGAGCGTAGCCTGATCCACCAACTACCCAGCATCCCGCATCCATCCATGCTGAGCTTGTCGACTTCATCAACTTGGCCTCCAACTTCCACTCTGCCCTCATATTTACTTGGTCCATTTCTAACATTTCCTCCCCTTTCTTGATCTCCCTGTGTCTATCTCTGGAGACAGTTCACTGATATCTTTTATAAGCTCACTGATTCTCAAAGCTACCTGGACTATACCTCTTCCCATCCTGTCATTTGTAAAAATGCCTTCCCCTCTTCCGTCTCCACCCCATCTGCTCTCAAGATGAGACTTTGCATTCCAGAACTAATGTTCAAGGAAATGTACTTCCCTTCCTTCACCATCAATGCTGTCCTCAACTGCATCTCTTCCATTTTGGCAACATCTGCCCTCACCCCAGCTTCCTGCCACCACATCAGGGAGAGGGTTTCTCTTGTCCTCTCCTACCATCCCAATGGCTTCCACATCCCACACCAAGCACACCTCTCCCTCCCTCCCTCCCCACTTTCTGCTTTCCGCAGGGTCCACTCCCTATGTGACTCCCTTGTCCATTCATCCCTCCCCACTGATTTCCCTCCTGGCACTTACCCTTGCAAGTGGAACAAGTGCCACACCTGCCACTACACCCCCTCCCCCACTACCGTTCAGGGCCAAAACAGTCCTTCCAGGCAAAAGGCAACTAAAAAAGCCAAAAGAAGGGAAAAGATGAAACGTGATAGTAAACTGGCCAATAATATAAAGCAGGATGCTACAAGTTTTTCAGTTATATAAAGAGTAAAAGAGAGGTGAGAGTTGATATTGGACCACTGGAAAACGATGCTGGCAAGGTAGTAATGGGGGACAAAAAATGGCAGATGAACTTAAGAAGTATTTTACATTGGTCTTCACTAGCAGAAGACACTGGCAGTGTGCCAGAGGTCCTTGAGTATCAGAGAGCCATTGCTATTACAAAGGAAAGGGTGCTAGGCAAACTCATAGGTCTTAGGGTAGATAAGTCACCTGGAACAGAATGACTACATCCGAAAGTTCTGAAATAGTTACTGAAGAGAAAGCAGATGCATTGGTTCTGATCTTTCAAAAATCCCTTCATTCTGGCATGGTTCTGGTGGACTGGAAAATTGCAAATGTCAGTCCACTTTTTAAGAAGGGAGGGAGTCAAAAGAAAGGAAATCAAAGGCCAGTTAGTCTAACCTCAGTGGTTGGGAAAGTGTTGGAGTCTATTATTAAGGATGAGGTTTCGGGGTACTTGGAGACTTATGATAAACTAAGTCACAGTCATTATGGTTTCTGTGAAGGGAAATCTTGCTTTACAAATCTGTTAGAGTTCCTCGAGGAAGTACCATGCAGGGTGGACAAAGGAGAGGCAGTGGATGTCATTTACTTGGATTTTCAGAAGGCATTTGATAAGGTGCTAACATGAGGCTGCTACAAAAGGTAACATCCTATGGTGTTACAGGAAAGATACTGGCATGGATGGAGGAATGGCTGACAGGCAGGAGGCAGTGAGTTGGAATAAAGGGAGCCTTTTCTGGGTGGCTGCTGGTGACTAGTGGTGATCCTCAGGAGTCAATTTTGGGGCCAGTACTTTGCACATTCTTTGTCAATGATTTAGATAATGGAATTGCTGGCTTTGTGGCAAAGATAGGTGGAGGGGTAGGTAATACTGAGGAACCAATGAGATTGCAGCAGGACTTGAATGGATGGGCAAAAAAGTGGCAGATGGATTATAGTGTTGGGAAATGTATGATAATACAGTTTGGTAAAAGTAACAATAGTGCAGACTATTATCTAAGCGGGGAGAAAATTCAAACATTGTCTTGTAAAGGGACTTTGGAGTCCTCGGGCAAGACTCCCAGAAGGTTATTTTACAGGTTGAGTCTATGGTAAAGAAGTCAGATGCAATGTTGGCATTCATTTCATGGGGAATAGAATATAAAAATGAGAAGATAATGCTGAGGCTTTATAAGGCACTAGTCAGGCTGCACTTGGAGTATTGTCAACAGTTTTTGAGCCCCGTATCAATGTATTGTCATTGGAAAAGGTCCAGAGTAGAATTTAGAAGAATGAGTGGGAATCTCATTGAAACCAAGCGAATGTTGAAAGGACTAGATAAGGTGGATGTGGAGAGGATGTTTCCTATGGTGCTGATGTCCAGAACTAGAGGGCACTGCCTCAAATTTGAGCAGTGACCCTTTAGAACAGAGGTAAGGAATTTTTTTAGCCAAAGAGTGGTGAATCTGTGGAATGCTCTCCCACAGACTGTGGTGGAGGCCAAGTCCATGGGTATATTTCAAGTGAAAATTAATAGTTTCCTGATTGGTCTGGGCATTAAAGGATATGGCCAGAAGGCAGGTGTATGGGGTTGAGTGGGATCCAGGATCAGCCATGATGGAATGGTGGAGAAGTCTCGATGGGTTGAATGGCCTAATTCTGTTCCTTTGTCTTATGGTCTTATGGTGAAGTGACACTTCAACTGCAAGCCTATTGTCATCAGCTCCTGGTGTGGCCTGTATATTGGTGAGCCCCAATTTAGATTGGGAGGCTGCTTCACCAAGCACACACGCTCCATCTGCCAGAAAAAATAGGATCTCCCAGTAGCAACCCATTTCAATTCCACTTTCCATTCCCATTCTGACATGCCAGGTCACAGCCTCCTCTGCTTCCGCAATGAGGTCACATCCAGATCAAAAGAGTGAGACCTTATATTTTGTCTGCATAGCCTCCAACCTGATGGCATGAGCATTGACTTCTCAAACTTCTGGTAATTGCACCCTCCTCCCACCTCCATCACCATTCCCCATTCGTGTTTCCCTCTCTCACCTTATCTCTTTACCAGCCTCAGGGGCTCTTCCCTGTTCACTTTCTTCCATGGTCTTCTATCTTCTCCTATCAGATCCCCAATTCTCCAGCTCCTTCTCTCTTTCACCAATCAATTTTCCTGCTTTTTATTTCACCCCTCTCCTCTCCTGGTTTCACCTATCACCTACCGCTTTGTACTTCCTCGTCTCCCCTTCCTTTTCAGTCCTGAAGAAGAGTCTTGGCTTGAAACGTCAACTGTTTATTCTTTTCCCTAGATGCTGCCTGGCCTGCTGAGTTCTTCCAGCATTTTGTGTGTGTCGCGATGATACCCACAGCATGAGGTGGCACAGTAGAACCCTGAGTGACTGTACAATCTGGATGTTATGTAGTGTCTACTTGTGCTGAGAACTTGGACAGGTTTTTAAGTCCACAAGTTTTTTTTAAATGCAGTTTCTTATGACTTCTTTGCTGAAAATGCTGGCCTCAAGCTTCTTTTGGCTTTTCAACACTGCACGCAAGCTTTCTGGTGGTGTTGACCTCATACGAAGCTTTTCATTCTATATAGCTGCCAGTTTTGTCTTCTGCAGGCTGTCCCTGTGATGTGTCACCCTGAGTCCTCTGTAAAAGGACTGTTGCATCAGTTCACCTCCCAGGAGCTGGCACCTGTGCTTTTTTAATGTGTGCCTTGGCTACACCTCTGCCTGCCTGCTAACTCACCATATGATATTCCTGCTGAACTAACGTCCAAAGTATGTGCAATATCTGTATCTGAGCTGGTGAATCAAGTGTTGGTATGTCATCACCTTCAGTGTCATTTTGAGTATCTACCACTGCCATGCCAATGTATGTGAATGCAACTGATATAGGAGCCTTAATCGATAATTGGGAGTGAAAAAAAAGGGTACTGCTGGATTAGTAATGTTTCAAAGCATGGTTCAGTTAATGGGATAGGGTTCGATGGTTCAAGTTTCATTTAATGTTGGAGAAATGTGTACAATATAGGTCCTGAAATTCTTGTTCAGAAGAGTGCCCCAAAGAAGGAGTGACAGTAAAAACATTAGAACCACAAAGCCCCCCCAATCCCCCTCCCACACCCAAGCAGCAGCAAAGCAAAGTCCCTCCCCCTCCCCACTTACTTCAGCAAAAAAGCACCAGCACCCTCCACTAGCCAAGCAAGCAATTGCAAAGCCACTAAGAAAGACCATGGTCTGCAGTACAACAAAAACGAATCATTTCTTCAAACAATTCAACTCACCACTGTCTCTCTCTCTCTCTCTCTCACTAATAAAGTGAAAAAGAGGTGTCCCCTTTCACAGCGAGAAGGGAGACATAACAAAACATCTCACTGATTTACAGCGTTAAAAGTCCCTGTCATGCCGCTTTTTCTCCCGAATTCTCTGACTCGAGAATTGGCGTCACTCTCCTCCCACCACTGAGAGAGCGAGCAGGATTTACAGCCTATCCACAGGGCTGCAAAACTGCAGAACCCTGAAGGTATGCTCATCTTCTAGGCTGCATCCTTGAGATTTCAAAAAGTGGGCAGACATGAGCCCCTGGGAACGGGTCCCACCACTACAAAGAGCCAAATTCTGAGTTTAACTCCCGGGCAGGGTCTTCAACAGAACCCCATCCACTCTGAAAAGAAAAAAAGAGAGACATCAAAGGTCAAAATTGAACTATTTTCACAGATAAACTCCAAGGAGTTGCCATTGAGTGCCATCATAACTCTGCCTCCATCTATGAGATTTGTATTCATTAACTTTAAACACAGGTGTGGGATCTTTGAAGTTAATGCATGCACGCGCGCAGCCTCTTGGGTCCTGACTCCCACCTCCAATGTTCCCTCCACCCAATCTTTTGGGGCATTTTGTCTCGCAAAACTTAAACTAAAACTCTCCTCTTTACATCCTCCAGTTCGGCATCAAGAAATCGAGGAATTTAATCTTTTCAGAGTGGTGCACTACTCAATCAATTAGAAACTACATTTACACTCATTGCGTCTTGCAGTGCACTTCTTTTTGACCCATACTGTGTTTAGTAGTGTAAGCTATCTGAAACTAGTGATAGCCACTCTTAATTTCAGCCTTGTTGAAAAGTTTGGGCACTAAACAAGCTCATGCAAATGAGTAGGGAACATGAAATTGGAAACAAAAGGAATGCATTAATATGGCTTTATGTTGCTGCCTTTGAGACTGCTAAATCTACCCCAATGATCTCACCGTTCAAAACCAGACTGCAGAAACGAGTCTTCAGCGATATTAATTCAGGCAATGGATAAATGCAGATATCTTGTATATCTAAATATATTGCAGTCATCAATCTAAAATGTATTGACTCCCCCGATATATTAAAATATAAAAATTTGTTGCGGTTTTCCTTCAATCGTATAACATTTAGTAGTTCAGAATATTTCTAATAATATTTTGACCTCAGTAACACATACAAAATGATGGAGGAACTAAACCGGCCAAACAGCATCTATGGAAAGGAATAAACAGTCAGTGTTTTGGGCTGAGACCCTTCATAAAATCTTGGCCTGAAACGTTGTCTGTTTATTTTTTTCCTGTTGAGTTCCTCCAGCATTTTGTTATGTGTTACCCTGGATTTCCAGCATCTGCAGAATCTAATGTGCTTGACATTTTGACACTTTGGCTGCCTGAGATCTTTTAGTGGCTGGGTGCCAGGTTCCTAAAGCCCCCCCAGATCAGCCAAACAGTCGGGTGAATGAGGAACATCTTTATTAAAGAGTAAGTGTCCTTATTATAGAGTAAAGTTGAGAGAAGAAGAGGAATTAGCAGTGACCTTTGCCAATTAATTAAATTGTGATCTTTTAAATCTTAAGCATGCATCTGTTTAAAGTGGCTGACTTCTGGGCATACTCAAGTGGTCATACAAATTGTCAGTAACATGGTTCCATCTAATGCAAATTTACTTGTAAAGATGATGGTTCTTTACCAATGTGTATGAAACAGTGAAACAAAATTATAATATGAACTTAATAATATTGTTAAAGTGTACAGACTAAATGCCAATAAATTATACACAGTCATTTCTAACCACATAAAATGTACATTATTATTTTATACTATCAGCATTATGTATTTCAAGTACAGTTTATCTCCTGTGTTTAGCAGATAGGGTGATTGTTACTGCCTTAAGTAAATCAGAGTTGTAATATGTATTATGGCTGTTTTCCATAGTATGTTATTTCTACCATGCTTGTCATTTGAAATTATTAAATATAAATTTTGAATAATTTTTAATATAATGACACTGTATTTTGCATTACTTGGCAATGAAAGATGCACCAGTTAGTAGTTTAATTGATCATTGTAAATTTTCCCGTGATTAGGCTGGGATTAAATCAGTGGGTCGCTGATGACGCACCTTGGAGGGCCAGAAGGGCTTATTCCACACGTTATCGCTAAATAAATAAATAAATAAATAATCTGATTAAGTGGTCGACACAATGGTCAACTGCACAGAACTGAAACTGATTGCTGTTTAATTATTAGATTGAAAATAATTATATAATAAGAGTAGTGTGTTACATTGACTCAGGTTTTCAGATAACTGAAGCAGACTGTGACCTACTGAAACTTGTCGCAGTTTGATTTGTCATGTTATGGAAAAAGGTTATCCCTTCTCACATCAGTCTTTTGGATGTTTTCTTCTCTGAGCAAAACAAACTGTTGAAATGTGGAAATATTTGAAATTTTAAAATGTAGGATTTTACAAGAATTATCTAATTATCTCTATACTATCTCACTCCTTCACCATCGGGACATACTCACTAGGCTGCAGCTATTGTCTTTGCCTTTGTTACATGATAATTTAGACTTTTTTCTAAAACACTTGTTCTCTGATAAAAGTTTATGTCATGAGCCCTGTGGCTTGCTGCAGAGCATTGAGCTTCTGGAGGTTTTGAGCACCTGAATTTGTTAATCAATACCTTAAATAGAATTGTAAAGCCCTTGTGTTCTCAGGTTTAATCTTGTCAAGTGACTCATGTTTCCCTGATTATTTAAAGAGAATTCTTGTCCAGTGCCTTAGTGGGGGTCATTGTGTCACAGAGGATGAATCACCTAATGGTGTCGCTCAGTCGCTCCTCCAAGGCTCTGACTCTGATGTTTATCCTCTTGTTTTCCTCTCTTCCTGGGGATCTTGCTGTTCCTCCGCACCTGGGTCCAGTCCTTCGTGACCGCATCAGTTTAACGGATAAGATCTAAGTATTTTGATTACCTTAAACCCAAAAAGAGACAGATGCACAGATGCACAGAAAACACAGCAGTTGCATTTATAGGGAGAAGTCATCAAAAATATTTTTGTATCACATGAAGTAAATACCCAAGAAAAGTCTTTCGCAAGGGGATCAGGAAAGCCCTGTGCTTTTTTGATAAGGCATTTTCAGAAATGTATGTTTTCCTGTCTTCTCTGTGCAGGTGTCACTTAATTCAATACTTTTCCTTCAGGCCCCATTTTGCTACATTCAAAATGACACCTCTTTCTGCATTTTAACAAGTTTCATTTATTTCAGACAAATACTGATTCAAACTACTGTGATGGGATTTTACACCATGGTGATCCAAGCTTGGATAACGTCAGATTCCGAGACAACGGGTAACATTACAAACACTAATGAACAAAACCAAAAAATTTTGGATGCTCTAGTGTCTGTGTTCATCCAGTTTCAACTCTCCTGTTTCAGCACTATGTCTGGGGTATTCCTGTCTCTGTTCTGTTTGGGCACGACTTTTTGCACGATCCCATTTTCTGTTTCTCTTCTGTGTGTGCATACTCCTGCACTCGTATTCTGGCATGCCTGTAGGATACTGTAGGTGGCAGGGTGGAGATAAGTCTCATCTAAGGGAGGGGCAAAGCGCTCTTCACTCTGCTAGCCTGTAGGTCACTCTTGGGCAAGTTGTATCACCTGCTTAGCCCCTCTGATCAGGGTCAGAGTGGTGGATGTTCATATGAACAGCTGGTGCATATCACAAGTCCTGGTTATGCGACCACTGACACCAGGCAGTACCTAAAGAGTATTGATAATGACTGGAATCACCCACCGTATAAACACACAACCCAGAAGAAGGCAATAGCAAACCATTTCTGTCGAAAAACTTGCCAAAAACAATCATGGTCATTGGTAGTCCATGATCGCCTATGTCATAGACACAACACATGATAATGATGACGTAGGATACTCATCTAGTTGATCCTACTTGGCAACACCTTTTTGACTTTCCTTTTAGTACTATCTTGTTTTGGCATTCCTGTTGACTGCCATATTTCAGCACACTTAACCGAGTACTACTACTACCTACACACACCCTGTTGGGTATCCTTGCTTCACACTCCTGTTTGGAACTTTTTTTTTAAAATTAACACTCCTATTTTATTTCTCCAGATCTATTGTTCCTCAGTCAGCATCACTCTCCCTGCACACCTGCTGCTGCCCTCCAGTTTGTGCACTTCTGTTCAAACTCAGGTCTGAAATTCCTGTTTGAGAAATGCTGAATTAACACTCCTGTTTTAACTCACCTGCTGAGCTCATGTGTTTCAACACACCGAGGCACTCCTGATGTGATGCTATTTATCTTGGCACCATATATCCATCACAGGTTCAGCAGAGCCACCGCCATATATTTCCACTTGGTCTTTGATAGAACTTCGTGCATATCTAATGTACCATGCAAATGATTGGTTGAGGTTGTTTATAAAAAAAGGCATGAATGAAGATCAGAAAACTGCAGATGCTGGATATCTGAAGTGACAGCAGAAAATTCTGGAAGCACCCAGCAGGTTAGGCAGCATCTGCGGGGACAGAAGCAGAGTTAACAGTTCAGGTTAAATAAGTTTTCTGAAAAGGGATCTTCAACAAGAAATGTTAAGTATGTTTCTCTTTCATTTAGTTATCTATCTATTTCTTTATTGAGATGCAATGTGGGATGGGCCCTTCCAGGCCTCCGAGCCCTGCCACCCAGCAATCCCCCAATTTAATCCAAGCCTAATCACGGGACAATTTACAATGACTAATTAGCCTACTAACCGGTTCGTCTTTTGACTCTGGGAGGAAACCAGAGTGCCCAAAGGAAACCCACGTGGGCATGGGAAGAACGTACAAACTCCTCACAGGCAGGGGAGGGAATTGAACCTGGTTGCCTGTACTGTAAAGCGATGTGTTAACTGCTACACTATCATGATGCTTTTCACAGATGCTGCCTAACCAGCTGTCTCCAGCATGTTCTGTTTTTACAGAACATCTGGCAATAGTTCAGAAAATTCAGGTAATTTCTTCTTCTTGACCGTATGACACTTGCTGTGCTTTAATCTTGACCTTCTTCACTCTTAAATGAGGCACAGTTGACAAACAGAACCTCACTTTCTCTCGGGGCACTTTGCAGACCTTTGGACTTTAAGTGACCTTCAAGTTTAAGTGACCCACTTTCTTTTGGTCTGTACTAGAATTAGCCATTTCTGCCTCTCAACATTTGATACAGCTTTACTTCTGTAAATATAATCTGGCCTACTGTAGATGTCCCACAACTTTGCTGTTAGCAGCATAACACACAGATAAAGAAGCATAATCTGATTTTAACAGTTTCATTAACTCATTTGGTCTGATGAAGGGTTTCAGTCCGAAATATTGACTGTTTATTCCCCTTCATAGATGCTGCCTGACTTACTGTTTCGCCAGCATTTTGTGTTTGTTACTGTAGATTTCCAGCATCTGCAGAATTGCTTCTATTCTGTTCTGTACCTTTGTTCTACCTGCTCCTCTCTTATCTCTCCTAGTAAAAACTAATATTTTCTATTTGTCTCCATTCTGATTCTGATAAAGTCTTGAAACTTTAATTGTTTCTCTTAACACAGATGCAGTCAAACCTGATGAGCATTTCTAGCATGTTTTCGGTTTTAAGATTTCAAGAATCTTTTGATTTCCATTTCCCTACTGATGTGCATCTATTATATCACAGTAAGTGCTGGAAATATTCAGCAGTGTAACATTTTCTGAAATATTGTGGAGAGATAATTAGAACTTGAAAATGTTATAGCACATAGAATAATCAATTAATTGGTCGTGATTTTTGTAATAAGTTACCTATCACTAAATAATTGGGAAATTGTTTACTCATAGTGTTATACCAGCTTACTCAGTAATTCTGAATTATGGAAACCGTAGATATTTAACAATCCCGCTACCTTTTGGATGAGGTATCAGTAATGAATGAATCATAGCATAAGTCCCGTTCTGTTTCGTTTTAGGATGATCCTTGATTTCTAATTTTTCTTTCTTCCTCTGAAAAGTTATCAGTCTGAAATGCAACCTTTTTATCACTCCACAGATGCGTCCTGAACTCCAAAATATTTACAGCATCTCCTGTTGTTTTTGTATCTCCAATATCTGCAATCTTGTTGCTTTTTACTTCTACTCTTGTCTGCAGATATAAAGGCTAACAGATCTCAGAATCCCTTTTTCAACTTGTTCAACAAATTATTTCTATTCTTAGCCACTTTATAGTCCTACACCACGGAAACAGTCCACCATATCAGCACCATCCATATCAATCCCGCCTTCCAGCACTTGGCCAATTGTCTTCTATGCTGAAGTGATTCCAGTTCTAGTCTTGATGCTCCTAAATAATGTCTCCCACCACTCTCTCAGACAATGTATTCCAGGTACCGTCACTCTCTAGCAGAAAAAGATACACCTCAGATATTTTCTAAATCTGTTACTCTTTCGCTAAATTGATGTCCTCTGGTTTCAACTACCTCTGCCATGAGGGAAAAGCTTGTCTACCTGCCTCATAATTTTATGTAACTCAATCATGTCCCCTCTTAACCTTCTCCACTCCAGGGAGAACAAACCTAACTTCGCTATAGTCCCCCTCAAAACTGAAAGGCTCAATCCCAGGCAACATCCTAGGAGATCTCCTTTACACCCTCCCCAGCTCTATCACATACTTCTAATCATATGGGGATCAGAAGTGCATACAGTATGCCACTGAGGTGGCTATGTGCCTTATTTCCCATTGATGGACAACGGGAATGTGGCCCAATGTTCGTGCATCACTACATTTCCTCATTTCCTGGCCGTATTTGAAGTCAGCCAGAAATTTCACTCCTCTTATTACCAGTACTCATTCTTCCTTTCTCTACACCACCCACATCAATTGATCTATTGTTTTTAAAGATTGATGAAGTGTGGAGCTAGTTATGCTGTTCTCTCTTCAGCAGCCTAGTTTTCTAGGCCTACAATGAAAAAATATTAATACAGTGGATTCTGGTTAATTGGGACACATCAGGACCCATACATATTGGCTCAATTAAGTGACTGACCTATTTTGCTGAAGTTTCATGATGATATTTAAAAGGTATAAAAAAAACAAACTACCATTTAACTGAGTAACAAATTACATATTTAAATGAAGTACAGAACAAATTAGAACACTGCCAATAGTATTGCAATACTATAAAGTTGTATATTAGTTCCTAATAGTTAACGACAGAGGAATTCATCAGGTGTACACTGCCTTGTTCTTTTGATTGACGGTAAATGAAGAAAATCAGTGCAGATAATGAACAGTCTTCATAGAACGCTTTCAACAGTTGTGTCTTACAAATCTTCATTTTCATTGTAACATTCAAGATGATTATCGATACTTTAAAATTGTTTGTAGTTCCTAACTTGTTGAAGTAGTGAAATCAGTTCATTTTCACTCCTGGCCATCCCCAAGCCTGATTGCTTGAAACCGCAGTGAGTGAGCTAAACAGTTCCGAATTGTCTTGCTGTGTATTTCTGGGCAACTATCAGTGACAAAAAATCACTGTTCCTTAAACACAAATACATGCAACTGTTGTTATTTAAAACCTGCTTGTTGTAAGCATGGTGTAGTGTTGCATGTGTGCATGCATCTGATGTCAGTTAGAAACGACTACACAAGTGTATGCATCTGATGCTAGTTAGAAACCTTCTGGCAACAGACTCCTGCCCCAATTAAACAGAATAGTGTCCTAAATAAATAAAGGGAATCCTTACTATTTTTTCAATTAGTTTTTGTTCTTTAAGAGTTGTCCCAAATAAGTGGCTGACCTGATTAACTGATAGCCCAATTAACAGGAATCTATTATTTTAACATGTTTATCATGCAAAACCTTTTCAAGAGTTTACACTTCAAAAGGTCTGCTAGTGTGCCATTTGTAATCTGAGGTGGGGGGGGGGGGGGGATGTGCAGAACACAAAATGTGGTTTGGACTAAACTGATCCTTAAATAGCTGGGGTGTTTTCATCTCTTCTATCAACAAGAAGACCAGAATACAATCATTTAAAGAGTCGGTAATTTCTCAGCCATCTGTCGGTTGGGGTATAATACCAGGTATTATCTTGAGTGACATATGCAGAGTGACAGGTGTATGGAAAGCCAGAGGAGAGTAATTAGACTTGAAGCATGGCAGAAACAAGTTACATTTTGTAGATATTGCAGTTGTAACTTGCATCTGTTTAATAACATAAATCATCATATAGTGAAATATTAACAGAATATACTGCAATATACTACAATGTTCATATTTCTTCACATCTGTTTGATATATTTCAATAGTAAAATATTAACAACTTTCACTGCAATATACAACATTCATAATTCTCATATTTTCCTTATATTTTAGATTGTAAAAGGATTTTTTCTAAAAGATTATCCATATACTATAAATAAATTCTTCATTCTCCAAGTGACTATATGACAAAATTACTTTCCTAGCTGTAATATTCTGTAAAGAATTTAATGTTGTTATATAAATCTGGGTTATGTGGTGAATATCATAGTTGTCAAGCTTTTGGCAAAATATAATGAGGGTATGTTAAGCAACTGGATTATTATATTTTGTTAAAATACTTTCAGTACATGGAGCTAATTTTCCACTCTACAACCCCATTGGAATCTTGCACTTGAAATTTTGGTAGTAATTCACACAATGCTATTTTCTATTTTTAATTGTGAATGTTTGAAATAATATTTAAGATTATGTACCAAAATATGCATTACAATTATTTTGTAATTTTAGTAATCAATTTAGTTCAAGAAGAAACCTTATACCTCATTCTGTTTTCACTGCAATCCACCATTAAACAAATACAAAACTTCTCAATCTGTGCATTTAGTAAGTAATTTTGGGAAAGTTAATAGTGATTACCTGTAATTGATTAACTGAAGACATTTTAACAACTGAGGCACAGGTTCAAAATGGTAAAAAGTCAATTTGGAATCAGAATTAGAATCAGGTTTATTATAGACATGTCATGAAATTTCTTGTAAATAATGCAAAAGACCAATGATTAGGAATGATATCGTAAAATAAGTCTTCAAAGTGAGCTTCATTTTAACAGTAAATATCAGGTTAGGCAAAATATGAGGTAATTGGTTTTCTGGTGACATCATCGTCGAGAATGGCAGCTTAAGTCACTAGCTCCTCCGGAAAAACGTGTATTACGCCCCATTAACCCGTCAAATATAATATTTTTTGAAAAATATTTGAACTGAAAAGAGGGGCAAGAATGGGGAGAAGAAATGGAAATTAAAAAAGTAACACTGCGGAGCCTGCGTCTGAGAGGAGTGCAGCGAGCGACTCTCTGACCTGACCGCGTGCTAGCGAGGCGGCTGCTGGGCCTCGTTCAGTCGAAGCGGCGAACGTCTTCGAAATCCTGAAAGAAATAACGGAGGTCCAGAAAGATATAAAGCCGCAGCTCCGTGATATTAAGGCAGAGCTCGCCAGCTTTAATCAAAAAATAGCAGTGGCAGAGTCTCGCATTGAGAAGGGGGAAGATCGCGTTCAAAACGTGGAACGGATACTGAGCAAGACAATAAAAATAATACATCACCAAGAAGGTAAACTGCTTGATCTGGAGGGAAGATCACGGTGGAAAAATATCAGAATCTACAACGTTCCTGAAGGAGCGGAGGGCCTGTCTATGATGGAGATGTCAGAAGGTTACTGTGGGACGCGCTGGAGCTTCCCCCGGCTATGAAGCTGGAAGTCGAAAGAGCGCACTGCGCGTTAGTCCCAAAACCTACCCAGGATAGAAAGCCACGCTCAATTATAATTAAATTCCTTTGGTACAGCACCAAGGCGGAGATTCTACGAAGAGCCTGGGGTAAGAAGAGAGTGTTTTTAGAGGATAAGTTAATATATTTTGACCAAGATTACCTCCCTGCGGTCCTCCAGAAACGCAAAGAATACTCTGAAGTAAAGCAAGTATTAAAGCAAAATAAGATTAGATTTCAAACTCCATACCCTGCTAAACTTCGAGGGTTTTATGACAACGGGACGCAGTTGTACCAGACAGTGGAAGGGGCGACTACAGACATGAAGGCCAGAGGGTTGCCCGTCAGCATGACCAAAACGAAGGAAAGCCTGGCTGAGGAATTGTCCCACTCAGCTTGGGAAATAGTGCGAGAAACAAGAAGGCAGGAGATGGGAGAAACATATCAAGAAGAGACCAGGTGTTTCCCAAAGACAGCCCTCACCCCCTTCAGGGGAGCCATAAGGTTTGGCTAACTTTAAAAATGTTGAGAAGCTAAACAGAAGCAAAAGTACACGGTGATATACCTATCTCGAGAAATATTATAATGTGGATTTTATATTACTTAGTTGTTATTCTTTATTCATTCACTTACTCTTTTTTCCCCACCAAAATGAGAATATATATATGTGTGCATATATGTGTATGTGTGTAATGTGTGTATGTATGTATATGTGTGTGTGTGTGTGTATATATATATATATATATATATAGGAGTACACAGGGAAATCTTTTCTGTGTAATGGATTTGTTCACTGACATTCATGAATACTGCAATGGGGGCCCTCAACTCACAAATAGGAGGGGTTATCCCCCACAGCTAGACATTTTCTCTAGCTCAACGCAGGGTCATTTACGAGAGACCTCAGCCTTGGAATCACACGTTCATTGCCATTTTTGTTATTATTTGAGTTTCTTGGTTCTTATTTGTTCAGGGAGTAGATCAATTAAGTTTTATTCTAATTTCAATGATACATTGACAGATAAATACAGATGGCTAAGGACAAGGTAAAATTCATTTCTTTTAATGTAAATGGGCTATTAAATCCAATCAAACGTAAGAGAATTTTATCCAAAATGAAAAAAGAACAAGCCCATGTAGTATATTTACAGGAAACTCATTTAAGTGATAACGAGCGTAAAAAACTAAAGAGAATGGGCTTCACTAATCTGTTTTTCTCCTCATATAAATCAGGACATAGGAGAGGAGTTGCTATTCTTATCTCAAGTAAGCTAAATTTTGAAAAAATATTCGAAATGGGAGATAAAGAAGGCAGGTATATTCTGGTAAGGGGGAATACAGACGGCAATTCAGTTACTCTATTGAATATATACGCACCCTCGGGAAGTGATATTGGTTTATTTCAGAAAATTACTGATATTATGGTAACGGAAACAGAAGGTCTCCTGATATGTGGGGGAGACTTAAATTTACAATTACAACCAAACTTAGACTCTTCCAATAGAAAAACCTATGAAACAAAATCTTTACATAAGAAAGTTAATACACTTTTTGAGGATGTTGGTTTAATTGATATATGGAGGGACCGTTTCCCTGACAGAAGGGATTACACTCATTATTCTGCTCCACATTCTGTATATACAAGAATAGACTATTTCATAACATTTGGAAAAGACAAAGACAAAATAAACAGCTGTGGAATTGGGACAATAGATGTAAGTGACCATGCACCTATATATTTTTCTGTTGTTTTTGACCTACAACCAAAGAATACTATTTGGAAACTAAATTCAAGTCTACTCAATGATCTGTACTTTAAGGAACAAATTTAAAAAGAAATTGGTCTCTACTTAGAATTGAATGATAATGGAGAGGTTTCACCTCCCATTTTATGGGTTACTCTGAAGGCGGTCTTAAGAGGGAAAATTATAGCGATATCTTCATATAAGAAAAAAATAAGGAATAAAACAGAGGAATTACAAAATAGGCTGAAGGAACTAAAGAAAAAACACAAATTGAATTTGGCACAGGATACATTAGGGGAATTTAAAAGAATTAGGAATGAAATAAATTATTTGGCTATGCAAGAAATCAGGAAAAACTTAATGTTTCTGAAACAGACATTCTGAAAGTGGATCGAAATCTATGAAAATACTGGCATGGAAACTGAAAAAAAAAATAGCAGAAAATACAATTCATAGAATTAGGGACCCAAGAACGAAAATGATAAAAAATAAGCTAAGTGAAATTCAAGAAGCTTTTGAAGTGTTTTACAAAACGCTATATTCCAAAGTTCCAGAGGGAAGCATAACCCAAATTGACACCTTCTTGAATTCTCTAGAGTTACCCACTTTAAGCGAAGAACAAAATAGAAGGATGACTGCTGACATAATTGAAGTTGAATTAAAAGCTGCAATTAGTGGGCTTAAATTAAGCAAGTCACCAGGATCAGATGGGTATACGGCAGAGTGGTACAAAGAATTTAAAAATGAGTTAATTCCTGTTTTACTTCCCACACTGAACTGGGCTCTAAAAAAGGCACAAACGCCACCCAGTTGGAAGGAAGTGATAATCTCAGCTATACCAAAAGAAGGCAAGGATAAAATGGAATGCGGGTCATTTAGACCAATATCTGTTCTTAATGTAGATTATAGGTTTTTTACCTCCATCATGGCCAAACGATTAGAGGAGTTTCTACCCATACTGATACGTAATGATCAGACAGGTTTTATACGACAACGCCAGACTCAAGACAATATATGGAGGACACTTCACATTATGGATCATATACAAAAAAATAAAATCGAAGCAATAGTGATAAGCGTGGATGCTGTAAAAGCATTTGATTCGGTTAATTGGAATTTTCTTTACAGAGTTTTACATAGATTTGGTTTCCAAGATACAATTATTAAAACTATACAGACACTATATGACAATCCTACTGCTAGGATTAAAATCAATGGATATTTATCAAATAGTCTTACCCTAGAAAGGGGCACGAGACAGGGTTGTGCATGGTCACCACTACTCTTCGCACTATATCTGGAACCATTAGCTCAATACATCAGACAAAATGAAGATATCAGGGGAATTACTATTAAAGGGACAGAGCATAAATTGGCTTGTTATGCAGATGACATTTTCATCTATCTAGGGCAACCAACATACTCTTTACCTAAATTGATACAATCCTTTGAACAATATGGTCAATTATCAGGATACAAGATCAACATAGATAAAACCCAATTATTTTCATATTACTATAGCCCACCAAGAGAAATTGAAAGTCGATACCCCTGGGCATGGCACACAGTCTTTCAAATATTTGGGCATCATTATGCCAAAAGATTTAGCAAAATTATCAGAATGTAATTATCAGCCTCCATATAAAAAAATTAAGGAAGATGTAGCAAGATGGAGCCTGATTCCTTTTTTCAGTCTCAGTTCAAGGATTGAGTCTATGAAAATGAATATACTGCCCAGACTGATATATCTCTTTCAGACCCTACCAATGGAGATTAATCAAAATCAAATCAATGAATGGAACAAGATGCTATCAAGGTATATTTGGCAGGGTAAAAGGCCTAGAGTTTGTCTCAAAACTTTGCAATTAGCAAAGGAAAAGGGGAGATGGGGCCTACCTTCTCTTAGAGATTAATATTTTGCAGCACAGTTGAGAGCTGTGATATGTTGGTGCAACCCATCATATGATGCTCAATGGAAAAACATTAAGGAGCGGGTACTTCCCATCCCCATACAAGCAATTTTGGCTGATAACAACCTTCAAAGGTACATAAATACTATTGATAACCCATGGGTGAAATTGAATCTTAAAATATGGAAAACCACTATAAAAGAATATAATCTAGAGGGAGATATTGCAATTCTTAAATGGTGTGCATATGACTCTGATTTTACACCAAATACATTGGATGCTAGATTTAAGGACTGGACAGCTAAAGGAATAACAGTTCTTTACAACATAATGAAAGAATGAACACTGTTCAGTTTTGAAATGCTTAAAGAGAAACACTTATTAGAAAAGCAAGATTTTTATTGGTATTTACAGATGTGACAATATGTTAATAAGATGCTTAAAAATGTAACCAAGGCAAATACATGCTTGATAGAGCTCTTTAGAAAAGCATATAATTTAGATAATGGTAGTAGAATCATTTCAAGCATGTATAAGGGGTTGGCAAATCTTAAAACACATTTGGCTTCATACATTAAAACAAAATGGGAGAAGGAGGGATAATTATATCTGAGGAAGAATGGACAACAATATGGAGATATCAATGGAAGTGTACCAATTCACAGAAATGGAGGGGGTTTGGATGGAAAAACTTGATAAGATATTTTATTACACCCTCTCAGAAATCCCATTATGATAGTAACCTCCCTGTTTGCTGGAGAAATTGTGGAAATCAAAATGCAAATCATTATCATATTTTTTGGGACTGCCCTGTTATCAAAAACTATTGGAGGGGGATACACAATGCCCTACAAGACATCTTTAAATGTGAAATACCCTTGGAGAGTAAGACCATATATTTTGGGTATATACCTGAAGAATAAATTTAAAAGAGATAACTATTTAATGAATATACTGTTGGTGGCTGGTAAAAAGACTCTTACTAGGAAATGGTTATCACAGGAGAGCCCAACTTTAAATACATGGATGGAAATTACAATGGACATTTACAAAATGGAGAAGATAACAGCATCTGTTAATCATAAGCTGGAACAATTTGATTCATACTGGGAAAAATGGTTTAACTACATAATGCCTCATAGGCCTGATTTTATTCTCACAAATCAATAAATCTGTTGTAAAAAAAAAAGATCACTCCCTACTTGTACATAGTTCTTTCCTTTTGCTTGTTTTTTCTTTCCACTCTTTTCTATAAGTGTATACCCCAGATAAATACTTTGTGGAGATTTTGTGATGTGTATGATGTATATGTACAATGTCTGAAGTACATCTTATGAAAATGGTTGTTTGATGAACTTCAATAAAAAAAATTACAAATAAAAATCAGGTAATCATTTAAGAAATTACATTGGTCAAATGTTAAGATGTCCAAGTGTGGTTTGATTCTGCTGCATTTGATTATTCGTTTTCTGTAATTTCTGTAAATCTGTGGGTTAATAATTGAACTTCAAAATTCAGATAAGTTACAAATCTCTTAACTATCTTGTATTTGATACCAATATTATATCTTTTTCATTGTGGTGGGGAAATCAAAATCATCCTTTTTCGAGATTAGTTTGGCAATTAAAGCCCATCTTCTGAACTCTTCACTTGGACAATTCATATGAAAGTCACAAACTAAAGAAGAAATAGCAAGGCATCTGGAAAAAAAATCATCATGGATGATGATGATGATGGCATCTGGAAAGAAATGGATCCAACATGGATTCAGCAAAAGCAGGCCCTGTTTGACAAACTTACTGCAGTTCTTCGAGGATATAACAAGCGCAGTGGATAGAGGGTAACAGGTGGATGTTGTTTACTTGGATTTCCAGCAGGCGTTCGATAAGGTGCCACATGAAAGACTTATCCATACGATAAGGATGCATAGAGTGGGGGGGGGGGTGTATTAGCATGGATAGAGGATTGGTTAACCAATAGAAAGCAGAGAGTTGGGATACATGAGTCGCAGGGGTCGGTGCTGGGCCCCCAACTGTTCACAATATGCATTAACCATCTGGAAGAGGGGACCGAGTGATGTGTATTTATGTTTGCTGATGACACTAAATTGAGTGGAAAGGCAAATTGTGCAGAGGATACAAATTATTATTTAAATGGTAAAAAATTGCAGCATGCTGTTGTGCAGAAGGACTTGGGAGTGCTTGTGCATGAATCGCAAGAAGTTGGATTGCAGGTGCAGCAGGCTATTAGGAAGGAAAATGTTGGCCTTCATTGCTAGAGGGATTGAATTTAAGAGCAGGGAGGACATGCTGCAACTGTACAGGGTACTGGTGAGGCCTCACCTGGAGTACTGCGTGCAGTTCTGGTCTCTTTACTTGAGAAAGGATATACTGGCTTTGGAGGTGAGGCAGAGCAGGTTCATCACGTTGATTCCAGAAATTAAGGGGTTAGACGGTGAGGAGAGATTGAGTCACCTGGGACTATACTTGCTGGAATTCAGAAGGATGAGAGGAGATCTTATAGAAACATATAAAATTATGAAAGGAATAGATAAGATGGAGACAGAAAAGTTGTTTCCACTGGTAGGTGAGACTAGAATTAGGGGACATAGCCTCAAGCTTCAGTGGAGTAAATTTAGGACAGAATGCGGAGGAACTACTTTTCCCAAAGAGTGGTGAATCTGTGGAATTCTCTATCCAATGAAGCAGTGGAAGCTACCTCAGTAAATACATTTACAACAAGGTTGGATAGACTTTTGCATAGTAGGGGAATTACGGGTTCTGGGGGAAAAGGCAGGTAGGTGGAGAAGAGTCCATGCTCAGATGGGCCATGATCTTATTGAATGGCGGAGCAGGCTCAACGAGACAGATGGCCTGCTCCTATTTCTTATGTTCTTATAATTAAGATATTTAAAGATAAACAGGAACAAAATAAAAATAAATACATATGCTGGAAACCTGAAAACAACAAAAAAAAAAGAAAACGCCCGTCACAATCAGCAAATCAGGAAGCATTTCCGGAAGGTTTCAACGTTTCATTTTGAAGACCCTTTTGACGCCTTCCATGGATGGTGCCTGGCTGAGACCTTAACGAATTTTCAGTTTTTACTTAACGTTTTCAAAATACTGATAACATTCCTTTCTTCTTTAAGAAATCTGCAAGTCACTACGAAGTGTTCACAGCCGCAATAAAAATTAATCCTATTCATCAGCTCCGTCTGCGTTAAAGATTGGCAAGCTTTCTGATTCACTTTAACAAACTTCTACAGAAGCGCGGTGAGGCTGGTATGAGAACATCAATTCCCTTGAACGAAGGTAGCGGATACGGCTCAGTCCATGAAGGTTAAAGCCTTCCCCACAATTGGACACATCTACACGGATCGTTATCGCAGCAAAGCAGTACCAAGGCTACCCACCACCCAATTCCTCTTCCCGCTGCCGCCCCCCGGAAGAAGGTACAGGGGCCTCACCAAAGGGTTCAATAACAGTTATTACCCCACAACCATCAGGCTCTTGAACCAAAGGGGAAAACTTCACTTCCCCATCATTAAAATGTTCCTACAACCCATGGTATGGATTCACTTTCAAGGACGCTTCATCTCACGTTTTCGATATCTGAGGCTTATCTATTTCTTATTTTTCTTTCTCTTTGTATTTGCAATTAGTTATCTTTTGCACACGGGTTTTCCGCCCTGTCGACGCGGTCTTTCATTGATTCTATTATGGTTATTGGATTTATTCAGTATGTCCGCAGGAAAATTAATCTCAGGGTTTTATATGGAGACATATATGTACTTTGATAATACACTTACTTTGAACTTGGTACAAGTTACATCGTACATAGATCGTTTTGATTTCCCGTCGCATTGATATTGTGCTGTGGAGAAATTAGGAAACCCGTCCGTGCTCTATTCTTACACGGGAATATGAAAAGACAGCCCTGGTCGGAGCAAACTCCAATCCGATTAACATTCAGATCTGTAGCGGGTTTGGAGAGTTGCCCGATCGAACTCGAAGGTGGTGACTGCCGCCTCTGGGGTGAGAGCCCCACGGCACTAGAGCTGCGAGAGATGTCACTTGGCAAGTGTTTTGCCTAAGGAGGCTTGCAGCATCCGCAGGTGAAGGAAATACCCGGCACAGAACGAAAACCTCGCTGATCGATCAGAGCTGCAGGATGATTTTAAATCATGGCTTTGTGTAACACCTCAAGAGTAGCCGCACAACCCTCCTTTTCCCTGCGCCTGTTGCTTTTCATCGCCACTCAGAGTAAGTTCCTCACTAATATTGTCTGTTGTACTTCTAATATTCTGTGTTACCTTTATACGATTTGTGGATATAAATTAATGAGATTTGAGATGCTAATTTGGGTCAATCTGTGCTTGCAACATCCTTTAATATCATTTAAAACATTCTTTCAAGCGCACGGAATCAATCGATTGACCAATAAAGTTAATTTCACGTGTGTAGTGATTATCTTTGCGTGTGGTTTAGAATTTTATTTTAAATCTTAGCTAGAAGCGTTTGGGAACGCGCTAGGATGAATGGAGAGGCAACAATAGATAGAGGCAGGGGTCATATTGTATGCTGACAATTGCGAAACAGTTTTCTGAATCCTTCAAGATTTTGAATTAAAGCGATTTTTTTCAGGTTGAATTTACATGGGTAACAACTCGGCCACGAGGGATTTGAATTTTACCAAATTTATTTGAACGCCGCTTTTGAGACAGTTAACGAGCTAACTGTTTTTGACTGGGATTCGGCGGAAGTTCTGCCTACAGTGTTTGTCTGATCTGGGTCACTTTATGCTGCCCAGATCAAGTAGATGCAAACAGAAATCCAGTATTAGCTTTGTCCTTGTCACCCAGACAAAACTAATTGTCCAGAACAAAATGAACGCTTCTAAAGTAAAGTTTGCTTCAGATACATTATAATGTGATTTTGCTCGTCTGAACTTGCAGCCTTCCAGCAGTTTAGCATTACGGCAATGTTTCAAAAGGCAAATCCTGGTAGATTGTCAAATGCGATGAAGATTCAATCATTACGGAATTAACATGCATGTTAGATTTGTAAAGATATTCGTTTGCAATTGTTTATCTTGCGACAATAGGCACTTCCGCACCCTGTTTTCTAATCTTCCCAAACTAAACATTAAGTGAAAATATTATAGCATTAGATTTACAGAGGTCGATTATTTCGTCCAAATTACTGACTGGCTAGAAGCAGTCTTCAAAATTACAGAAAGTTCAGTTAAACATTTTCGCGCCCCCTTGTGTACAAAATACTTGCATTTATAGCAGCTGTTGCAGAGTTTAACGGTTAATAGTCTTCGTTTTATTGGGGAAATACCAGTTATAAGGCTTTTTTATGATTGAAGCCTATGATTCTAAGTAACTTTGGAAGTCGAAAGCATTAAGTCTTCTCCCTCTGACTGTCCCAGAAACACTTTAAGATCTTTATTTTAAAACCAATGAGGTATTTTTTTAAATGTCACTGTTATTTGTCGGGAATAAGTAACTAATTACATTTGTCGTGGAATTTTGTTGTTTTGGGCAGCAGTACATTGCAATACATTACAGTAATTACAATATTAACTATTAATTGCAGTAAGTATATATAATTAAATTACGTAGTGCAGAAAGGGAGGGGATTTTTTTTAAATGAGGTAGTGTTCAGGGGTACACTGACCATTCAGGAATCTGATGGTGGAGGGGCAGAAGCCGTTCCTGAAACGACAGGCTCATTTCACAAACAACAATGTGGTACTGCGATCACGTGATGTCTGAGATGTAAATACGAGCCAGCACACGTGAGAGGGATTAGGGAAAAAAGGAACGAACGAGAACCTTCCCATTGTTTTTTTTTATAATACTATGGGGTCTTTTACTACTGTAACCCAATTTAACATCCTCTCAAGCAGAGCAGTCTGATACTGTGACATGCACTCTTTCACTGGTTGTGTTTAAGCTTCATGAATGGGTCTTCAATCTGCAAATCATCTATTTCAAGCCATTTTCTGCGGCCTAAAACAAACCAGTTGTGTTTCTGCAAACTCCAATTGGAGTAGAAGAATCCTTAATGTAAAACACTCGTCGGGTACAGTTTCTCAAAACAAATTAGACTAGACCTTTTTATAAACACAAGAGATTATGCAATTAACACACACAAAATACTGGTGGAACACAGCAGGCCAGGCAGCATCTAGAAGGAGAAGCACTGTTGACGTTTCCGACCGAGACCCTTCTCCAGGAAATGCTGGAAATCCAGAGCATCCCACAGAAAATGCTGGAGGAACTCAGCAGGTCAGGCAGCATCTTTGGAGAGGAATAAACAGTTGACTTTTCCGGATGAGAGCCTTCACCAGGAATTTTTTTATTGTTTAATTCTGGAAAATATTACTTTAACCCTTTTTCTATTTTTAGCATTTTCCTTTGCTGCCCCACCCCTCCCTTCCCAGTAACCTTGCTAAAACAGAAAGCTAGTTAAAAGGAAAACATGGATCTGGGAGGTAATGCGAGTCTAGTTTCATTTTTACTTCAAGCAAGGTGCATAAGTAATAACATGGTGGCGTGATGATGTACACCATTCATGTACTCTTACATATAACCTGTAATTAATTATTTAAACAATCAAGAGTGCTTAATCAAAGAATATATTTACAACGTTATTCAAATATTAAATACACTGTCATTTTCAGTGGTGTTCGTTCCTTTTGCTCCAGCACAGCACCTACCGCTGACCCTTCAACTGCAGTGAGGTGCCAGATTTTCAGCTTTCTCCACTTGTTTTTGGGACCTGGTTTGCTGACTGCATTTCCCTATTTCAGTGTATAAAACCCACATTGCTAATACAATTAAAGTTAATAAAGCTGTTTCAAGGAAATTATGCTTGATGAGTCAGCCTCACCATCCAGTGTTCCAACTGGACAATCGTGAGAGCTGATTCTGAAACATTTCTGGTATTTAAGGTAATTAATCTGTCTAATTTTAGGACAGGATTAGGACCGTTTTAAGACAGTTCTTTGTATACGTCTTAAAAACGGAGATTTGTTTTAATATGTGTTTGCCTTTAATTGGATAACTTAAAAAATGTACTTGAGACAAACATTTCATTTTGCACACAAGGCGGAGGGTGGTAGTAGGTGGAGCAAACTCTACCTGGAGTTCAGTGACCAGTGGTATACTGCAGGGATCTGTTATGGGACCCCTGCTCTTTGTGATTTTTATTTTTGGAAGTGTTGGTTAGTAAGCTTGCAGATGGCAAACAGGTTGGTGATACTGTGGCTAGAGTAGGTTATAATGAAATATTGATTGGATGCGGAGCTGGGCTGAGAAGTGGCAGATGGAGTTCAATCTGGAAAAATGTGGAGTGATGCACTTTGGAAGGTTAAACTTGAAGGTGGAGTGCAGGATTCTCAGCAGTGTGGAAGAGCAGAGGGATCTTGGGTGCCACATCCATTGATCCCTCAAAGTTGTTGGGCATTGATGGAGTGCTTAATAAGGAATTTTGGGTGTTGGCCTTCATTAATCAGGGATTTGAGTTCAGGAGCTGTGATTGGAGAATTTAGAGAGGGTGCAGAGGAGATTTGCCAAGATCTTGCCTAGATTAGAGAGTATGCCTTATGCAGAAAGGTTGAGAGAACTAGGAATTTTCTCTCTAGCAAGGCAGCAAGTTTATTTGTATTTTACTTTTCAAACACAAGGCAGTTCAAAATACTTTACATAGAACAAGATATAAAAATCAAACATCAAATTTCAGACAATATATAAGAATAAAATCACACAAAAATAGATATGATGAATAGAAGTTACAGTGCAGGAGCTGCTAATTAAAAGCTTCAGTGAAAAGAAATGTTTAAACCTCAACTTAAAATGAGCTGAAAGTTGGGGCAGACTTCAGATCCTCTGGAAGGTTATTCCAGATATATGGAGCATAGTAACTAAAAGCAAAGGAGGATGATTGGTGAGTTCATAGAGTTGTATAACAGACAACAGCATTTGTTGTGTGGACATCAGCATTTTATTCCCAGACAGAAATTACTCATATGAGAGGGCATATTTTTTCAGATGACTGGAAGAAACTCTAGGGGGGGATGTCAGAGATGGGCTTTCTTTACACAGAGGGTGGTAGGTGCATGGAATATGCTGTCAGGTGTGGTGGAAGTAGAGGCAGATACACTAGGGACACTTAAAGAGCCTCCTAGATAGGCACATGGATGAAAGAAAAATGGAGGGCTATGTGGGAGGAAAGGGTTGGAGTGATCCTGGAGTAGGTTAAAAGGCTGCCACAACATTTTAGGTCGAAATGCAGTACAGCATTATACAGGTTTTATGTTCTATTTTTAATATTTTCTTCTACTTCATTAAACTTCACTGGCATTGAAAGAAGGCTTAAAATTAATGTCGGAAATTTATGTATAGTGAAATTGTCTATTGATTGATCAATCTGAACTGGGGCAATTAATTTACATGGGCCAGGAAATCCTAATGAAAAGATCTGTCAGAATCATTAATTTTAAATGTTTATTGGGTACTTTTCCCTATTATGTGTAAAGAAATTAGCTATATTTCCATGTTTTTGAACTATTTTGTACATTTATTTATATGTTATAAAATTTCATGGAATTATTCTCTAAAAATCAGCATAGTATTAACATGAAAATTAGAAAATATTATTTTAAAGTAGACTGCATTTGAAGTATCACACACAAACTGGTGGAAGAAATCAGCAGGTCAGGCAGCAGCTATGGGAAATGAATAAACAGTTGAAGTTTTGGGCCAAGACCCGTCTTCAGGACAGAGAAGGAAGAGGGACAACGCCAGAATAAAAAGGTGGGTGAGGAGAAGGAGACTTGGTGGTAGGTGATAGGTGAAGTCAGATGAGTAGGAAAGGTCAAGGGCTGGAGAAGAAGGCACTTGATAGGAGAGGAGAGTGAACCTAAGGAGAAAGGGAAGAAGGAGGGGAAACGGGGAGGTGATAGGAAGATGAGAAGAGGTCAAAGGTCAGAGTGGGGAATAGAGGAAATTGGGGGGAGGTGTGACTTTGTGTACCAGAAGGAGAAATCATGCCATCGGGTTGGAGGCTACTCAAACAGAATATAAGGTCTTAGTCTTTCACCTTAGAGGGTGGCCTCATCTTGACACAAGAGGAGACCGTAGACCGACATGTCAGAATGGGAATGGGAATCATAATTAAATGTTTGGCCATCAGGAAGTCCCACTTGAGGCAATGGAGCAAAGGTGCTCGACAAAGCTTGTGAAGTATAACCCGGAACTATATTAAGAAGTGACATTTTAGGCCTTTTGACAATGTTGCAATAATATTTCCCTAAACAATGGTCTTGCTTGACTCCTCTTCCCATTTTCCATCTTTTGTAATGTACTCCAAACATTCAAAATATTGCTCTGCCAGAAGAGACTTCTGGAATGCAGTATTACGTAGCATAGTAAAACTAACAAAATAAATCTATGCCTAATTTCAAGATGATTGGAGGAATGTATTGGGGGGAGGTGTCGTATATGTTTTACATACAGAGTAGTGGGTGCAGGGAACATCATGTCAGGCGTATCGGTAGATACATTTGGGACATTTAAGAAACTCTTATTTAGGCACATGGATGTCAGAAAAATGGAGGGATATGTGTGAAGGAAGGGCTAGATTGATCTTAGAGTAGGTTAAAAGGTCGGCACGACATAGTAGACTGAAGGACCTGTACTGTGCTTTAGTGTTCTATGTTTTAAAAATTCGGAATATTAAACTTGTACATGTAAGTCATCACAAAAGACACTGTAATTATCATGCTTGTGAATAATACCATACATTTAGAAAAAGGCACAGAGTTTCAATTACCATTAACTCTATTTGTTCTGTTTCTACACTGTTATATTTTGGGAATAGCATGTGGGCAGGGAGGGATAATTTAAAATAAAGTTCACTCCACATCAGTGTGATGAGACCCTCTAAGAACTGAAGAAAATAAACACAAATTATCTAAAGATCATTTGTACAGATTCAGTTTGATTGATCTCCTTTCAATATTTCAAAAGCAAAACACAGGAGATGATGGAAAGCAGAAATAATAACAGGAATTGCTGGAGTTACTGTACTCAGCAGAACAGGCTGTCTGCAGAGAGAGAAATGAGAGATAACGATTCAAGTCAGTGACTAAAGTAGAACATATTTGCACTGTGCTAGTACAGTGAGAATAATTCACCACAAAGCAACATCAAATAATGCTATGTGGCAAATCATCTTGTGCTTTCTGTAAAGTTTCTCACTCTGGTACCTTTCCCACATGATAGTGCTGGGATGTCAAAGCCCACCCATGAAACTTTGTTTTAGTATCTTCACTGTATTTTGAATCTAACTGCAGACAAGCTTTCTCATTTCCTTTATGTGTGTATAAATATCTTTGATGAGCCCCAAAAAGCTCTTGCTCAAGACGAGGCATGTTCGCACTATTACCCAGGGCTTTTTTGCGAAAACATTATGGGATGTCTGATTGTGATGAACTTGATGTGTCCCAGGTGCATTGCTGCCCTGGTGAGGGGGTCATCAGACTTTGCACTAGCAGGCTCAGTGGTGGTCTGAGAGCTGGGAATGGGGTAGGAATGGGTGGAATGCTCATGAGAGTGTTAAAGCAACAGTTTCTGTGTGTATGAGGGAATGATGTTTTAGCAGCGTTCAGCTCACTCTGATGGCCCTTCGGACATCATGAACTATCTTGCAATATTATAGTCATAGCTGGACACACAGAAATAGGTCCTTTGGCCCACTGTACGAATGCCAACCTTTTCATCCATCCACACTAATTCCATTTGTTTGCACTGTCCTGCTATGTCTTGCCTATTCAAGTACCTGTCTAACTACCAGTTAAACATAGTGATTGTATCTGACAGCACCATCTCCTCTGGCAGCGGGTTCCAGATATCAACCATTCTCTGTGTACAAAAGAAATTTTCCTCACAAATCTCCTTTGAAGCTCCTTCCTCTGGTCCTAAGTCTTAGCCCTCTTGTTTCTGACACCTTTATGAGAGGGAAAAGGGGGTTTATTTCTTTTTGTAAAGTGCTTCCCTTCATGAGAGAATGGCTGAAGCTGACTTTTCCATTCTTACTCCTGGAAGAGCAAGTACCAGCCATCCCTGTTGGACCACTATTGGTGGTTCTGGCAGATCTCCAGGAATCCCTGAGGCATAGTCTCTCCATCCTGGCATTTATTTTGTTCACTGGGATTTCTGGGGCAAGGGGCTGGCTGATGTCTCCTGTGTTGCCATCAAGCAAAGGATTGGCAACTGTGCTGAAACTTTAGCCTCATTAACTATTCAACTGCAAATTCTACCCCCTGTAATCAATCAAATGGACGTCACATATGCTGAAAGAAAAATTCTTCATCTCCCAATGTAGCTTTGCACATTACTTGTCTATCAACGCTTCACTTTCTGTGAAACTATAACATTATATTCAGCATTCTTGTCTTCCATTTTTACTGCCTCGATGTACTTGTGTCTGGAATGGTCTGTCTCAAGAGCATGCAAACCAAAACTAACCTCTGTATCTTAGCGCATGTGAAAAACAAACCAATACCACTGTGTTTTGGCACACCGGAAATATATGGAATGCATTTTCTAGGTTCAGGATTGGGTAGAGAAAAGATCATCTGTTTACATATTAATGCTACATTAAAGTGGCATAAATTAATACAATTACCAAAAATAGTGTTGCAGTATAGAGTAACAGATATTAATGTTGAAACATGCTCAGACTTCCCTTGATAAGATGCCTAATGCATGTGAAATCCCCTAAGAGAATTGGAATCATCTTAAACATCTTGCTTTAATTAATGATGTGAATTCATATTAACTTTCTGACCTCTATCCAGTCTTTAAAAAGATAATTAAGTAGTTCAAGTAAGTGTTGGCGCGTGGCCTAGTGGGCAAGGCATCAGACTAGTAAACTGAAGGTCACTGGTTCAAGCCTCAGCTGAGGCAGCATGTTTGTGTCCTTGAGCAAGGCACTTAACAACACATTGCTCTGTGACGACACTGGTGCCAAGCTGCTTGGGTCCTAGTGCCCTTCCCTTGGACAACATTGGTGGCGTGGAGAGGGGAAGGCCTGCAGCTTGGGCAACTGCTGGTCTCCCATACAACCCTGCCCAAAACCTCCAAGGCGCAAATCCATGGTCTCATGAGACTGACGGATGCCTATATATATAGTTCAAGTATAAGATGTTTAAAATCATTCAGATTCATTTAGTGAAGTTGGGTAATTTCACATGAATTAGGTAACTTATCAAGTGAAGACTGAACACATCTATTTTCTATTCTATTTTTGGCAATTGTGTAAAATTAGTTGCTAGTTTAATGTTGCATTAAAATGTAAACAATTTTTTAAATTTTTATTAATCTGTTTCTGAATCTAGAAAATGCTTCACATAAGTATAAGTCAACAATTTGGCCAATGATTCAATTTCCAGCCATTCATCAGCACTAAATTACAGTAAAACCAAGGCCTCCAATAATAAAGTCAAATGGTTTAGAAATAACCTTAGTTTAGTTGTGTCCCCCAATTGTTAAGAATTGCCTATCTTGTAAAGTGATTGCAAAAATTTAATATTTTGAGTGTCCAGCTGATTGATTAAATCTGTGCATTGACAAAAAGTTAACTTGACTTTAAAGCTTGCCTGTGCTTTTTGTATTTGAATGGTCATATAACAGTACAGCATCAGAACAGTCTCACGAAATAAGCTCTCATCACAAAAACAAATTAAGCTAATCTCTTCTGCCTGCACATGATCCATATCCCACTATTCCCTGCATTAATCTAGCAGCTTCTAAAACATCACTGTCATGTCTGCTTCTACCAGCCCACTTTATGCAACCACCATACCCCTGCCAGCCCATTTCGGGCACCTGCTATTCTCCTTGTGAAAACAAAAAAATTGCCTTGTTCATCTCCTTTAAACTTTCCCCTTCTCATGCTTCTAGAATTTAACATTCCTACCCTGAGGGAAAAATCTGTCTACATTATCACTGCCTCTCATAGTTTTATAAATGTCTACCAGGTCTCCCTTCAGCCTCTGGAACTGCAGAGGAAACAAGTCAAATCTGTCCAATCTCTCCTTATAGCTGTGATCTGTGCAACATCCAGGTCCTCTTTTCCATGCTCTCTAAAGCCTCCACATCCATTATGTAATGGGGCAATAAGAACCGCACATAATGTTCCAAATGTGACTCAACCACGGTTTGGTATATTTGCATATGTTTTATTTGCTCTTGCATTCAGTGCCCAACTAATGAAGGCAAGTATTCTATATGTTTCTATATGTTGTCTTTACACCATATCTTCTCGTGTTGCCACTTTTGGGGAGCTGTGGATTTGGACCTCAAGATCCCCCAGTACACCAGGATGTTACTGTTAACTGAATATGTTCTCCTCGCATTTGACGTCCAAAAGTGCAGCACCTCACACTTGCAGGGATTGAACTCCATCAGCCATTCCTGCACCCAAAAAGTGATCTGCCGGAGGAACTCTGCAGGTCAAGCAACATCTGAGGGAGGAAAGGAATTGTTTGTTTTGTTATGTGCCGATTTAATTCCTTTCCTCTCACAGATGCCACTTGACTCACAAAAATAAGCCCTGAGAAAACATCGGGAGCTGAAGTCCTTAAGGCAGTCCTATGTTGATTTCAATGCTGACTGACAACTCCAGCAGCTTTGCTGGTGCCAAACTGTATCGGTCTCCGCTAGATTCATGAGCTGCATGGAGAGGGAGAGCCTGCTACACGGGCAACAGCTTCCTCCCTATTTTGTACTGCCCTGGCTTGTGTATCATATAGACAGCTGGGACGCCAACGTCCATAGTCGACTAGAACCAACTGTGTGTCTCTATGTAGCTTAAAGTTTCCCTGATCACAGTGTCCGATACAGCTCTGATTTAGAAATTTGTAAATAACTCCCTCCAGTGTTTTTCCACCTCTGCTGTTATCTACCTCCATCCAAATTTATTCTAAGTCTCAACCATGATCTACCAAGTCAAAATCCTCTCTGACCACATCCTGATGTCTTGTCTAATTAGCAGTACTACTTCATTTCCTTTTCTTCTTTTGCCTGACATTTCTAAATGTTGGATACCATGGCATACTTAGTTCACAGTTGTGATCACCAGGCATCCGTGCTTCTGTAATGGCAATAGACCATTTCCATATACAACAATCTGTTATTAATTTTTCCATCATGTTACAAGTGCAGTATGCTTTTAGGTTTGGACTTTTAACATTTTGCTATTATCTAATCATATTCTTTTATTTCCACTGTGTATTTAGCTTGCTTCCTATATTTCTAACTTCCACATTCAGCTTTCTTTCTTTCCCTCCTGAATTTATTCTTAGGTTCCTATTCACCTGCCAGACTAGCTTAAATACTCTTTAGAAACCATATCAGAACCCTTGCTGCCCTCCCAAAGTCCTCATTTGTTCAAAGTATAACCCATCTGAATTGTACAGGCCCACCTGCCCCAAAAGTGACTGCAAGGCCCACACTTCAGCAGTATTTCTCCAACCACACATACATTGCCTTGTTGGAGAGTCATAGAATAGGCTCTTTGGCCCATCTAGTCCTCACCAAACCATTTAAACTACCTACTCCCATCAAGCTGCACCGGGACCATAGCTCTCCATACCCCCACCATCCACGTACCTGTCCAAACTTCTCTTCAAAATTGAAATCGAACACGTATGTACCTCATGCACTAGCAGCTCATTTCACTCCCTCAAGACCTTCTGAGTGGAGTAGCTTCCCCTTATTTTCCCCTTAAACCTTTCACCTCTCACCCTTAACCCATGACCTCGAGTTGTAGTCCCACTCAAACTCAGTGGAAAAAAGCCTACTTGTATTTACCCCATCTATAGCCCTCATAATTTTGTATACCTCTATCAATTCTCCACTCATTCTCCCATGTTCCAAGGAATTATGTCCTAACTTCTTCAATCTTTCCTTATAACACGGGTCCTTCCATTTTTGTATTTGACAGCATGTGGCAGTATGAATAAACTTAAGAGCCTGCTTTTTAACCTCCATCCTATATCAAACTCTGCCTGCAGGACCTCAACCTTGCTCTACCTATGTTATTGATATCAAAGTGTTCTACAACTTCTGGTTCTTCATTTCTTCAAGATAATCTGCAGTGACGCCCTTGACATTGGCACTAATGGAGGCAACATACCACTTTGATGTCAGGAGTGCTTGTCTTCTCCGCACTCCCCTGAGAAACCATTTATTAACTTTTTTTTTGAGCTATCTGCACTCATACCCCAGAGACTGAACATGTTAATGTTGAGTTTATTGTCAGATGCATTGGTAGACGTATACACAGATACAATGAAAAGTGTACTTGCAGCAGCATTACAGGCACAGAACATCAAATCAGCAACATTCACAAGAAAAACATAAATAAAACTTTTTTTTAAACAAGAAAGCACACAGAACAAAACAGTTCATTTTAGTGCAAAGTGATCGAAGTAGTCATAGTGTTGATAAACTCTTGTGATCAATCCCCAAATACTTATAACAATTATGGAGGACTGACAAACTTAATGAGATGCTGGTAGGAACTCAAACCGGAAAATGGTCATTCAAAAATAGTAGATCATACTTCTTTCATTGCGCGTGGAATGAATCCTTCTTAGCAGATCTCCAGTGCCTAAAGCACAGGAAAGATCTTCCTGCAAGTGGAAGTATGCATAACTAAATACACAATAACATGTTGCTGGATTTGTCAGTATGTCTGGGACTGAAGTTTATGAGAAAACTGCAGTGACAAATGGGCTGCTTGTGCTCTGTTTTCATTGCCGTACCTTATACCAGACATTAATTTCTATTTGTTACAATTTGTGCTGCTGCTTTCTTACCACAGGAATTCATCAGTGCATGTCCTGCTATTATTCCTGGGGTTAACTTTTTCAGGTATCCTATCCATTCTATTAATGTATGAGCTTTAATTCTAAAGACAATGCATGCTTTAACATCTCTACACTTAGTATTTTTCAAAACTCACAGCAAAAATGTTTGACTTCAATTAAATGTTAGAGAATCTACAAATAAATATTTAATTTTGCCAAGTTAATTTTAAAGGAACTTTGCAGTACTTTAACACCTTCCATTTGCCTAGGAACCATTATGTATCTTTCTTTTAATGAAGTATTGCAGAACAAGTTAAAATTAATCTGATTTAATGGCCAAAATGCAGTTCAAATGAACTCATACAGGACTTCAACCCTCCTTTCAGAAGCAGAGTACTATGTTCAGGAATAATACTAATTTATTGCGTCATTTCATTTTTTTCACATATTAAGTCAAAAGTTTTTGTCAAGTTTTCTTTAAGAGTCCAAAATATTGAGAGTTCTACAGTGTTGTGATCATTTCTTTACAGGTGCAAATTCATTTCTTTTAAAGTTGTTACAAACAGTTTACAAGAATGGAAACATGCTGTAACTAAAGGAGGCCTTGTGAGCAATGTCGGATGTCAAACCATCTTAAAGTACCCTTTCAAACGGAGAATTAAATTACACGTACACAAATCCCCACAGCACCTGGTGACCATGTGATATTGATCTCAATGCAGACGCCAGAACATCTTTCAAGAGGGTGAATCCTTGAAAGGCATCAGGCCACGATGATGTACTTGACTGGATACTAAAAGCATGTGCCAACCAACTGGCTGGAGTGTGAAAGGACATCTTCAAACTCTCACTACTGCAATTGGGTGTCCGGACCTGCTTCAGAACAGCTTCAATTATACTGCTGCCCAAGGAGAGCAGGGCGATCAGCCTCAACAGCTATCACCCAGTTGCACTTACATCTGCTGTGAAGAAGTGGTTTGAGAGGTTGGTCATGGCTAGAATTAACTCCTGCCTGAGCAAGGTCCTGGGTCCACTGCAATGGTCCTACTGCCACAACAGGTCCACAGTGGACACAGTCCCACTGGCTCTCTGCTTGGCCTTGGACCACCTGGACAGCAGCAACACCAACATCAAGCTGTTAATTGATTATAGGTCAGCATTCAACAACATCATTCTCTCAGTACAAATCAGGAAGCTTAAAAACCTGGGTCTCTGTACCTCCTCTGCAACTGCACTCTTCATCATTGGAAAACCACATCTCTTCTCAGTGACAATCAATACAGGCATATCTCAAGGAAGTATGCTTAGTGCATTGCTCTAATCTTTCTACACATGACTGTGTGGCTAGGCACGATTCAAAAGGCATCTACAAATTTACCAGCGACATTACTGTTGTTGGTAGAACCTCAGATGATGATGAGGGTGTGTATAGGAGTGAGATAGATTGGCTGTTTGAGTGGTGTTTCCACAACAACCTTGCACTCATCAGAGACCAAGGAATTGGCTGTGTACTTCAGGGAAGAGGAAGTTGGGAGGAAGCACACCAGTCTCAGTGGAAAGGGTCCTCAATATCTTAGAGGATCTGTCCTTGACCCATCTTATTGATGCAATCATGAAGAAGCTGAATAGTAATCATGAATAGTATGAGGAGATTTGGTATGTTAACACAACTCTAGGAAATGTCTACAGATGTACAGAGACTGCAGAGCATTGCTGACTTCTCTCCACTATCGAGGAGGTCTTTAAAAGGAGGTGACTCAAGAAAGTGGCACCCATCACTATAGACCTTCACTATCTGGGCCATGCCCTCTTCTCGTTACTACCATAAGGAGGTTGTGCAGGAGGCTGAAGACATACAGTCAATGTTTAAGGAACAACTTCTTCTCCTCTGCCATCAAATTTCTGAAAGAGGATAGATATGGATGTCTTTATACCATGTGCTGCAAATTGAATTAAAAAAACATGCAGGAAATGATTTAAAAATAGCGTACATACCAGAGGTGATGTCTACACCAAACAAACTGTGCCTCTAGGGGCCAGAACACTCACCACTTGGCATTCATGGGATGTCCCATCAAATTTATTTTCTGAAACTAAAAGTCAAATGATCATTTCATTAAGTCTTTGGCAGAAGGAGGATAGTCTCAGAGACTAGTCTTAAAAGAGTCTTACTGCACAATCTTTAACAGTTCTCACATCAAAAATACCAGCCTTGATGATGTTCCTGGTGGGAATCAGCAATAAATGCTGGGCCAGTGAACCATGAGGAGAGGGTGAGCTGATTAGCTTGGAGCCCTTTTGTGGCATGATTAGCTGAGTTGAAATCAGCAAGAACACAGTTCCACTGGCTCTTCTGGGTTGATCGCCTGATATGTTGGAGCCTATTATGTACATCAACATAGAATTTTCTTGTTCCATTAAATGTATAACTAAGCACAAACTTGCTGAAGGGTAAAGAACTTGATATAATCTAATTCTGTGTCCAGATCTTCAGTTATCATCTCTGCCATCTCAACTGCTACAACGGCAGCACTGAGTTCAAGCTTTGGTTTTATGGGATGTAGTTTGAGAGCAAGCTTTGCTTTGCCCAGAATGAATCCAGCTTTGCTATATCCAACAGCGTCTGTGACCTTTAGGTATGCAACAGCAGCAATTGCTTTAATTGATGTACCACAGAAGGTGCAGACCTCTTTATTTTTGGGCTGTAGGTAGCAAATTTATTGCGTAGGTTCTTCAAACCTTTAAGATCCTGAAGGGGAAAACACCAACTGCTGCCTCTACTGATGTTTCTCTGTTAGGAGTAGGACATCCCATCCACATGTCCAAGTTCATCTCTCAACAAAAAGTGTCCCTGGATACCGAATGGAGCAGCAAATCCAAGAGGATCAAATAAGCTGTTGTTAGTTAAAAGCACTCCATAATGCGTAAAGGGTCTTTTGTTATCAGCACCCTAAAAAGTATGGGGGTTGGTAACAAGGTACCATCCAAAGCCCAGACTGCACTTCATAGGAGGGAGGTTCCATCTTAGACTGAGATACTGTAGACCTTTGGCAGGATCTTTAGATGGGAAATGTTACATGATGTCCATACTATCGGATGCAAACTTGTGCAGTCTGAGATTAAACTGCACCAACATGCTTTGTGCAGCTTTCAGCACACTAACTGCTTCTTCTGCACTAGAAAATGATTTAAGACCATCATCCATATGGAAGTGCCTTTCTACATACCTCAGCTATGGCCGCAAGATGTGAATGACTGCGTGCAGCTTCAGGGATTGGGATTTCATTCCTGTTGTCGGGAATATGATTGTAGTGAATGAGGGTTGGCAAGGGTAAGCAAACCTCCCGTCCTGTTGATTCCATGACAAATCTACTGGCCTTTCTTCCAGCAACTTTTGATGTTTCAGAACATGTCTTTTGGGTGTGTGGGAAAACAGAACTTTGAATACCGAATATGACAAAGAACGTTGATTTTGCCAATGACACGTTGCTCTGATCATCTAATATCACATATGCCTTTATATCTTGCTCAGGATGTCCCTTTGGGTAGATGTTGGCTGGACATATTTCAGAACACCACTTGCCCTGGAAGCCTTCCCTGCATATACGTGAAGAAGTAGCTACATCTAATGGATGCTGAGCTGGCTCCCTGCCGTGCTCTGCTTTTGGGGTGCTGGGACCAGTGTTTGCCCGAACCGCTCATATTGCACGTCATTATTGCATTCAGTGCATTTTATGATAGCTTTGCAATCTTCTGCTTGGTGCTCTGTTGGGGCACAACATTTGAAACATATCTAGTGCTCCTTTAGAATGTTCCTCCAGTCTGCGAGTGGTTTTTCCTCTGGAGAGCCATAGCACTTATCCAACCACTGCCACAGCCTTTAGCTGATTATTGATGTGCGCTGCCCTGACCCTTGCATGTTGCATTGACTCCCATCACACCAGTTAGAGAAGGTGTAGCTTTTTGATAGATTTGGGACTGAGTCCTTCCACGGCACGGTAAGAACTTGACTTTCAGGGCAGATAACTGGTTATCAAACACGTTGACCTTCTGTGGCTAGGTTTCAATGAGCTAGATAACAAAACAAACCTAATGCACTTGGGGCTACTGAATGAAAGCATTGTGGAGACTGGTTTGCCAAAAATGTGTCCAGGGATAGATGGAAGCTCAGTCTGTGCACGTCTGTGCAGATGGAGTTGACATCAGTAGCAACTCTTGATTGAAGTATTTGCTGTGGTGAAACTGCAGAAAGGGGTGTTGTGGGTCTTTGCTGCTGTAGACCTAGTCTGTTGATACCTAGATTGTGCTGCTGCTCTGTGTGCCGGACATTTAAAATGAAAACCCCTAGGAACTTCATCTTTTAGAAGGTAGTGAATCTTTAGAATTCTCTGCCCTGTGGGTGGTGGAAGCCCGATCTTTATGTGTGTGTATATATATATATATATATATGATCACATTGAATGATGGGGCGGTCTTGTTGGGCAAGGTAGCCTACTGCTCCCATGTTTTTGTATTTATAATGACTATAACCTGTATACATGGACAAGGCAACTGATTGGTAATGATTGTAATATTATTCTCTACACTCGTGTCAGCAGTTAAAGTCTTGGTTCATTTTGTCATAATAATATTAATTAGAAGAAAACAAGTAAATATACTAACTGCAATAAGATATTCACTGTTGAATAATGAAATACATAATTTTATTCAAAATCATTTTATGCATTGTTTAAAAGTATTAGGCACCCGCCTACTATAAAATACAATTTGTTGGCAGACCTATGCACAAGCGATTGTAGAACTCTGGATACCCTGTTAACAGAACTGTAAAAGATGAGTAAATCAGAAAGTTTAGTACAAATACCAATAAAAGTTCAACAGAGCACCAAGTACAATTTTTATAGGACATTATTTACCGAAGAGAATAAAAGGCTCCAAAGTCCCTTTCGCTAAGTGAGAATTGAATAATGTATTGAAACTTGTTTAATATGTGCATTTCCAGTAAAGGGCAAATTGATAATAGTTGCTAGTTGCACAGGGCGTAGACATAAATTTGTTTACACCTTCTTTAAAGTCCACATCAATTTATCTTTAAATGTCTCCCCATGTGTATGAAAGTACTACGTTATCATTGCAATAAATTCAGTCATCTTTTAATGCTATTTATTGCTAAGTACCTACAATGTCTTTTACAGATTAAAATTGTCCAAATCTTTTTATTTACATCACTTTGACATTGAAGTGGATGGTGCATAACTTAGAAAAAATTAAAAATTATCTTCCGATTTTTAATTAGCCAGATCAACTTAGAAAAATATCATTTTGCTGAAGTTACTGACTATGTTGACGTAAGTTCAATTTTTCTTCATAAGCACCTTCTGTTCCATGGACTAGATTTTCTTAAGAATGTCATACCAGCTTCTGGAATTCTTTGGCAATGCATTAATATGAAATGCTGCAATTATTCTGTATCCATTTAATTCTGTGGTTAATATTCTTCAGAGTAATTATTTTGGATGGTAGATTAAAATAAGGTTACTTATTAAAATATAAGATGTTCCAAGATCAATATTTTGTCATAATTTCATTCTGTAAATATCTTTTAACTTTTAAAATTATATATAAAATATACTTCAGAGGGATAGAAGATGACTTTCTCCAACTATCACCTTGGCGAATTCATTAAGTACCGTATCTTTCAAATGCTACTTTTGTTTCATTTCATCCTATCATTGTTTGAATACATTGACCTTTAAAGCTGATGCATTCTTTTAATCACAAGCCGATCTTCAGAACTATTTTTGATGGTTAAAGAATCTGCATTACTTTTTAGAATCTTGTTATAGACCTTAATTCTGTTTGTTGCAGGACAGGAAGGAAGTGATTGCACTGGGGAACATGCAGAGGAGATTCAACAGGATGTTGCCTGAATTGGAGGACTTTAGTTATGGGGAGAAACTGAGTAGGTTGGGCACGTTTGCCTTGTGCAAAGGAGAAAGTATGTTGGATTACTAGAGGCATAGGCAAAATCTCAGGGTATCAAAAACATGGGGTCACATCTTTAAGGTGAGGTGAAGGAGTTTTAGAGTGAATCTGAGGAGTAAGTTTTGATCTACATTGAATGGTTGCTATCTGAGACACAGTGCCAGAAGAAATAGTAGAAACAGATATAAGCACTTAAGCTTAAGAAGTATTTAGGCAAGCACATAAATAGACGAAGCATAAGAGGATATGGTCTTAATGCAGGCAAATAGGGTTAGTCTAGACAGGCAAAAAGATTGGTATGTACTTTGTAGGTCGAGGGCGCCCATTGATGTGCTGTGTGACTCTGACCTGCCTTTAAATATTTAATCTAATCCTGTTCTGTCCATCTGCTTATTTACATTCCATTTATATCTATTGTTGTGACTGTGAACTGAGTCATCGGAGGCTCTGAAACTGGGTGATATAAAAGATATCACCACAAACAGGCATCACCCTCTTAGTAGAATATCCCCCAACTCAAATTACATCAATACACCTACAAACAAAGATAACAGCAGGTGATTCAATACATGACATTAATGCTTCATTAATGGTTTTACTGAATTACATATTTAAAAATAGGCACACACTGTAACTAACAAACCAACTCTGAATGTGTTCAAACACCTTTTCTGAGACTAAATAATTCACTAGGGTGATTGAAAAGGTTCCGAAGACTGAGGACCCAGACATTCAGAAAGAGTTGTGGCAGCTAACTCTCATTACAGTTATTGATAAAGCAAATATGCCAATGACCACGTTTGATGTGCTAAGTGATGGTTTGATGTAGGCCAATTAATGTAGCCCCACTGTCTTGTCTGCTGCATGCAAGAAAATATAATGGTTACATCCGTTTACAAACCATATCTTTCGAGCAGCCTTCTGCTGTGGGCCAATGCTCTGTGGATGGTACTGCTTGTTTGCAAAGCTGCCCTTTTAAATTCAAATCCACTACTGTTAGCAATTATAGAAAAAACAGTTTACCTGATGACTGCTTTAACTTGCATTGATGCTTGCTGTACCTACGTAATTCCAAAGCTCCTAAATCTCTAAAATCTGTAACATGTTACATATTTCCAGTAGTACTACTGATTCCGTTAAACCAAGGATGTTGTAAAACATTGTGTGTTTATTCGGTCCAACAAAGTTAATGGAATCTAATGAAACTTCTTTCAATGTACAGTATTTTAATGTGAGCAATTTAAATTCCGAGTATTTTCTCACTTCATTCATTCCATGTTACTTTTAAAGAAGCCCACAGAAAGGTTTCCACTGTAAACAATTGCTATTTATAGTTTGAACATTTTATAAGTTGTTTAAGCCTATTTGACTGCTTAAGAGATCAAGCAAACCACAGAAATTGAATTGAATTAACTTTATTTCGTACATCCTTCATATACACGAGGAGTAAAAATCTTAACATTACGTCTCCATCCACATGTGCAATGTGCAATCATAGTAATTTATAATAAATAGAACAGTCAATGTAATAGAAACATAGAAAAGCTACAGCACAATACAGGCCCTTTGGCCCACAAAGCTGTGCCGAACATGTCCTTACCTTAGAAATTACCTAGGGTTACCCATAGCCCTCTATTTCTCTGAGCTCCATGTACCTGTCCAGGAGTCTCTTAAGAGGTCCTATCGTATCTACCTCCACCATTGTCACCAGCAGCGCATTCCACGCACTCACCGCTCTCTGTGTAAAAAAAAACACTTACCCCTGACATCTCCTCTGTACCTACTTCCAAGCACCTTAAAACTGTGCCCTCTCATGCTAGCCATTTCAGCCCTGGGGAAAAGCCTCTGACTATCCACACGATCAATGCCTCTCATCATCTTATACACCTCTCTCAGGTCACCTCTCATCCTCTGTTGCTCCAAGGAGAAAAGGCCGAGTTCACTCAACCTATTCTCATAAGGCATGCCCCCCAATCCAGGCAACATCCTTGTAAATCTTGTTGATCTTATTTTGCTTCTTTTCATTCTGCATCAGATCCAGAGTAAGAATGATCTTTTCCCCTTTACAGGAAATGTCATTAAACGATCTTGATTCCTGACTTCCCCTCATGGACTGAACTCACTGTTAGTTCAAACTGCAACTTATTTCAGCCATCATCCTGCCCGGATTTATTCTCCCTGTTACAGCTGGAGACTCCGGGCAGTGTTGTGGATAAAATATCTTTGACCACCCCACACCCCTCCCCCGATGGTAACCTTCTGCCCAGACAATGTCCCTCTCCCTGTCAGAAGGTCAGGTCAGGACTGGCCAACCTTTCCACAGTCTTTCAGACAATGGATAACGAGACCCAGACAATATCCATACATGGGCTGGGCAGTGGACAGGAACAGGTGTATGGGGTTGAGAGGGATCCAGGATCAGCCATGATGGAATGGTGGAGCAGAATCGATGGACTAAATAGCCTAATTCTGCACCTATGTCTTATGTACACTCAAGTCAGCGTGAATTCATCAGTCTGATGGTCCGGTGGAAGAAGCTGTCCCAGAGCCTGTTGGTCCTGGCTTTTATGCTGCGGTACCACTTCCCGGATGGTAGCAGCTGGAATAGATTGTGGTTGGGGTGACTCGGGTCCCCAATGATCCTTCAGGCCCTTTTTACACACCTGGCTTTGTAACTGTCCTGAAGTTCACAACTACAGATGAACTGGACTGTCCGCACCACTCTCTGCAGAATCCTGCGTTTAAGGGAGGTACAGTTCTGGAACCAGGCAGTGATTCAGTCAGTTAGGATGCTCTCAATTGTGCCCCTGTAAAAAGTTCTTAGGATTTGGGGGCCCATACCAAACTTAATCAACCGTCTGAGATGATAGAAGTGCTGTCGTGTCTTTTTCACCACACAGCTGGTGTGTACAGACCACGTGAGGTCCTCGGTCATGTGGATGCCGAGGAACTTGAAGCTGTTTACCCTCTCAACCCCAGATCCATTGATGTCAATAGGGGTTAGCCCATCTCCATTCCTCCTGTAGTCCACAACCAGCCCCTTTGTTTTTGCGACATTGAGGGAGAGGTTGTTTTCTTGACACCGCTGTGTCAAAGAGATGACTTCTTCCCTGTAAGCCACCTCGTTATTGTTTGAGATAAGGCCAATCAATGTAGTGTCATCGGCAAATTTAATTAGCAGATTGGTCCTGTGGAGTGGTGATACATTCATGGATATGCAGGGAGTAAAAGAAGGGGACTCAGTACACATCCCTGAGGGGCTCTTGTATTGAGAGTCAGGGGGTGGAGGTGAGGGAGCCCACTCCTACAACCTGCTGGCGATCTGACAGGATGTGCAGGATCCAGCTGCACAAGGCTGGGTCAAAGCTGAGATCTCTGAGCTTCTTGTCGAGCCTGGATGGAACTGTGGTGTTGAATGCTGAACTGTAGTCCAAAAACAGCATTCTCACGTAAGCATCCTTCTTCTCCAGATGTGTAAGGATGGTATGTAGAGCACTGGCTATTGTGTCGTCTGTCGATCGGTTGTGTCGATAGGCAAATTGTAGGGTGTTCAGTTTGGGTGGTAGCGAGCTGCAGATGTAATCCTTGACCAGCCTTTCAAAGTATTTGCTTATTGTTGAGGTGAGTGCAACAGGACACCAGTCGTTCAGACATGTTACTTTGGTCTTTTTTGGTACAGAGACAATGGTGGATAATTTGAAGCAGGAGGGCACTCTACACTGGGAGAGGGAGAGATTGAAAATGTCTGTAAACACACCTGCCAGTTGTGCTACGCACATCCTAAGAATTCACCCTGGGATGCTGTCCAGTCCCGCAGCCTCGGAGGCTCAGAGTTAGCGATATCAAACCCAGCATAAAAGCAATTGAACTCATCTGGGAGAGGCCGTGATGTTGGCAGCACCACAACGTTTGGCTTTGAAGTCTGCGATGGTATGCAGCCCTCGCCACAAGTCAAGTGTCCTATTCATTGTGAATCTTGGCTCAATCTTCTCCCTATATTGTAGCCTTGATAGCTTTGCACAGGTCATAACTGGTTTTCTTGAGCTCTAGTTGATCTCCAGCGATGTAAGCTCGATGTCGCGCTGTAAGTGCTGCTCGCACGGAGCTATTGATCCAGGGTTTCTGGTTTGGGAAGACCCTGACCAACATCTGGGGGACAACATCGTCGATGCACTTCTGGATGAAGCATGTGACACCATCAATGAACTTGGAGCAAACCTTTCCGAAGCTTGTTTTGTCTTTTCCGCCTGTAAGCGATTGCTATTTATAGTTAGAACATTTTTATAAATTGTTTAAGCCTATTTAATTGCTTAAGAGATCAAGCAAACCACATATAGCACCTATTGGGAAATTATAATATGAGTGGTAGATAATGGAATACTTCGAAGTTGCCTTCTCCAATAATGTGTCCAATAAATATGTATTGGATGATATGTGGACTGTAAGTGACAAGGCCTGTTCAGTATCACTGAATCCCGGATGATATCTAGAGCAGATCCAGAGGGACGACTACGGTGGCAAAAGTGTTATGGGAGAAGTATTTCATTTATTATGGCCTTCCCAGGTGGATACATAGTGATCAGAGACGGGATTTCGAGAGCAGACTCATCCATGAGTTACTGGGCATGTGTGGAGTTGAGAAGTCGAGGACCACGCCCTATCATCTGCAGGGTGATCCCCAGTCTGAGAGGTTTAATTGGACCTTGCTAGACATGCTCGGGACCCCGGAGATCAGCAAGAAGAGTAGGTAGAGTCAACATATTGGGCATCTGGTTCACTGTTACAACTGTACACGAAATAAAGCTACTGTATACTCGCCATATTATCTGATGTTTGGGCGTGAGGCAAGATTGCACTTTGCCCTTTGTTTTGGGACTGATGAGGGTGACTTACCACTGAAGACTATCTGAAGTTTGTGTCTGATATGAGGAGAGAGCTGAAAAGGGCTTATGAATTTGCTGGGGTCGTGGCTGCCAAGCAGAATCAAGGGAATAAGAGGAGGTATGATCAAAAGGTGAGGTTCTCCCAACTCCTGCCGGGAGACAGAGTCCTCATAAGGAATTTGGAGCTTCTGGAAAGCACAAGTTGGCTGACTGTCAGGTAGCCACACCCTGTGTGGCGGAGAGTCAGATGCCAAACCTACCAGTTTCCCGGGTGAAACCAGAGAATGGGAATGGGCCTGTCAAGATTCTCCTTCAGAACCACCTGCTGCCCCTGGGACAAGAGGTGCAGGCAAACCCAGAGCCTGAATTGGAGCCTACACCTAGTAAGAGGACTCTGCGAAAACGGGCTGCAGGGCCCACAGCAGGAGAGGTTGGTCCAGGCCCCGCCCATTAGAGGGATAGTGATATGGAGGATGATGATTTGGATGTGTGGTATATGCTGCCTTTTGCTAACTCCCCATTGATTGAGGAAGAGACTCCTGGCCCATCTCCCACTGATTCAGGTGAAGTTGGGGGGGGTGCTACCTGTGGACAGCCTGGCTTACAGCAGGACCCTGAAGGAGAGGAAGCAGGGCCTGGACACGGGACAGAGGGCTCCGAGTTGAAGGGGAGCATGAGTGATAGGTCAGGGGAGGACTTGCCAGGTGGACCAGAAGTATCCCCATTAGTGTCTGAGCTTGAAGGGTTAGGTGAGGAGGTACGGAGGTCTCAGAGAATTAGGAGACCACCGGATAGGTTGGCCTATTTATCACTAGGGGAACAGGGCGTGATCTCTACTGTTTTGGGGAGCTATATCTCTGCCTTTTGTACCTGGCTTGGGCTTTGTGTTTTGCAGGAAGGGTTGGCAAATTATCTCAACATCATGAGGACATGACTAAATTTGATGGGGGGAGAGTGTAACACGTTGTAAGGTTTCACTGCTAATGTAATGGCTTCTCTGTGATGTTCACTGCTGAGGTAATGGTTTCTCTGTGGCAGCAATGTTTGGGTTATAGCTGGAGATAACAGGACTGTGGTATGCATGTTAGCCAATCAGGAGATTGTTGCTCTGTCTTGTGAATCTGGAAGAAGACTTTCCGTGGTCTTTTGCCGAGGAGAGATGAGGAGAGACAATGCGAATGGAGAGAGTTGGTAGACCACCGGACAGAGTGGACTTGGAGCGAGGGCAGTGACGATCGGTGGAGGTCAATGGTGGATGAACAGCTTATCAGTGAGCTCCAACTTTGCGCAACATACTGTTTCATAAGAATGGGCCCTTTTTCTTTTTATCATTTTCTTTATTAACCATATAGTCAAAGTAAAAATTATAAAGCTTAATCGTTTCATTGCATATTGTGTACTGTTTGTTATTTCAGGGTACTGATTTGTAATAGGGGACTCATTGCATAGTATCCACCCAAACAAGATTTCTTAAGTTTGGCCGGGCTGGAGGCTATCACCCCCTAAATTAAGCCGCTAGCTGAAGCAAGAGATACATTTGCAAGAACCTAAAGCTTGCATTACCACTTGAACTCCCCAAGTGTCTAAACTTTTCTGGGTCCAATAAGCTGTTTATTTTATATCTATTCATGACCTGTGTGCTTTACACTGAGTCAGGATGTAACTGGCCATCCCTTGTTGCCCTTGAAAAGGCAGTGGTGAACTGACTTCGTGAACACTGCAGTCTTTGAGGTGTCTGGGTATACCCACAATGCAGTTTGGGGTAGAGTGTCAGGATTTTGATCTGATGATGGTGAAGGAACAATGAAGTATTGCCCAGCAAGAAAGGTGTGTGGCTTGGAGAGCAACTTGCAGGTGATCATGTTCCTATACTTTCCGTGTCCTTTTAGATGGTGGAGGTTGTGGATTTGGAAGGTGCCGTTGAAGCAGTCTTGGTGAGTCGATGCAGAGCATCCAAACACCAGGGGTGGTGAACCTATGGCACACATGCCCACAATGGGGTGAACAAAGATTTTGTTGGCATGTGGCATGCAGTGCCACCGCTTGATTAATTAACCCCAGTTATAATAAAAAGATACTCTATGCGATCATTATCTTAGCGCCAAATGAAGAAGTGAAAGATTTTTAACAACCTGAGAGCAATGAGATCTTTCACAGGAAATGTCTCCCACTGGTTTGACTACAGCTAGACAGTTGCAAGAACATTGATGTTGGATGATAAGTTATGAAATCTTTGCAGACCTGGTGTTACGTATTGGTATTTGGAAAGTAAACTATTACAGTATCAATACTACTTAGAAATGATATTATTTTTCAACTAGCTTTTAAAAATGAATAATTTTTGAGCAGCCTTTCTAACGTGACAGTCGGCACGGTAGCGTAACAATTAGCACAATTGCTTTACAGCACCAGCAATCACCGGTTGAGGTTCAAATCCCGCCGCTGTCTGAAAGATGGTTGTACTCTCTCCCTGTGACTGTATGGGTTTGCTCCAGGTGCTTCGGTTTCCTCTCTCATTCCAGACACACACGATTAGGGTTAGTAAGTTATGGGCATGTCATACTGGTGCCGGAAGCATGGCGACATTTTGGGCTTGCCCTGAGCTGATTTGATTTGACCCAGGTATGTTTCGATGTACAAATCTTTAATCTAAACATTTAATCCAAAAGGCTTCATCGATTTCAATTTTATCTCTGTAGCAATTTTAAAAGTAAAGCAATGAACACAATAGATTCTGGTTAATTAGGTCATTGGTTAATGCAGGCAGATGCTTATTTGGAACAAGTCTTAAAGAGCAAAAACACATCAAGAAAATAGCTGGGACATCCCCCATTTATTTTTGCAGGAGATTGTTGCTGAACATTTTCTAACTGGCGTCAGCCGTGTAGATAATCGGCACTACACCGTTTTTAAATAGAATCACTTGTGTGTTCGTGTTAAAAAAGCAGTGATTTTTGTCACTGATAATTGCGAGTAGTAAGCAGTAAGACAATTCAGAGCTATTTCCTCCCTGTAGTTTCAAGCACTCAGGCTTGGAGATGATAGAAACGACTGGGAGTGGAAAATGAAATGATTTCACTACATCAATAATTTAGGAACTACAAAAAAATTGAAAGTATTGATAATCATTATGAATGCTACCATTAAAATCAAGATTTGGAGGATGCAATCATCGAAAACAGTGTTTGAAGACAGTCCACCATCTGAACTGATTTTGTTTGTTTACAGTCAAAAGGACAGGTCAGCGTACACTGAATTAATTCCTCTGTAGATAAACATTAAAAACTAATATGCAGTTTTGGTAGTGTTCTAATTTATAACGTATTTCATTTCAGTACATAATTTGTTGCTCAAGTAAATGGTGGTTTGTCTTTCTTGTACTTTTTTTAATTATTTCCATGAAACTTCAGCTAATTGGGACAGCTGCTTAATTAGGCCAAAATGTACTGGTCCCGATGTGTCCAATTAACTGAAATCCACTGCATCTGTAATTCAACAACATGACTTATCCTTTTTCTTTAGAAAATTCCATGAATTTTGTTACTAATTCGTTAATCAGTGATAATCCCTGTTGAAAATCAAGTGAGGGATTTTTTAGAAGATTATTGCCAATTTGAGCACATGGTTTGCCAGCCCTGCTATAAGTGATACACTGCTGCTCCTGGTGTCAGTGATAGAATGAGTGAATGGATGTGGATGGGTTTCCTATCAATTGGGCTGATACGTCCTACACGGTGACATGGTTGTTGAAGTTGCACTCATCCAGGCAAGTGGAGAGCATTTCAGACTTTCCTGATTTGAGCCCTGTTGATGGCGGACAGGCTTTGAGTTGACGATTTACTTGTTACAGAGTTCCTAGCCTCTGATCTGCTCTGGTAGCCACATTGGGTATACAATACTACAGTTCAGTTTCCGATCAATGGTGACCCATGTTGATAGTGGGAATTTTGTGGTGGTAATGCCACTTAATATCAGGGATGATAGCTGGATTTTTTTCTTGTTGGATATTGACATTCCGTGGCATTTGTGTGACGCAGAGGTTACTTACCACCTACTTCTCTGAGGATCATCATCTTGATGTGATGGAGAGGCTGGTGAGTTCCTCAGATGCCAAGAGCATGGACATCTGGAGCTGAGGCCAATGCAAGGTTTCAGACAAAGAACGACATGAGCTCACCGGTGGAGCTTGTGGAAGGTGATGACACATCACCTTGGCGGAGGCTGCAGTGGTGAAGCATCCCCATTCATCTTGCATTGTCATGCCACAGGACCCTGACCCTTACTTGTCAAGAACTGTGTGGTGACTGCCTGTGCATCAGCTTCCCCAAGCTAAACAAAAGGCTTTCTATATTAAGGGAATAACCACTTAGGGCAGTGGTTCCCCAAATTTTTTTTAATGCCATGGAGCCTTACATTAACTGAGGGGTCTGTGGGCCCAGGTGGAGCATCAGGCCTTTGAAGAACATCATACTCAACTCGAGTGATTGCTACTGCTGCACTTGATTGTGGACTGCTTCATTATCTGAGTCATCACAAATAATTGTCAACTGTGCATGTCATTAAGCATCCCTACTTTTGATTCAGAGTTTACGATTGACAGAAGGTCATTGAAGCAGCTGAGAATGATAGGGCCTAAACCACTACCTTGAGGAACACCCTCAGAGATGTCCTGTGACTGAGATGATTGACATCCATTTCCCACTACCATCTCCCTGTACTAGGTATGATTCCAAATAACATACTTCTTCTTCCTGATGCCAGGGACTCCAGTTTAGCAAAGGCTCTGGGATGTCATACTCAATCAAGCTATGCCTTGATGTTACTGTCACTTTGCCTCTGAAGTTTAGTGCTTTTGTTCATGTAAGGAGCTGAATGACTTTTGCCAGAACACAAAATGAGCTTCCGTGAGCAGGGTTTTGCTAAACAAGTGTCATTTGGTGGTAATCCGCCCTTGGATTACTTTGCCGATGATCGTGAATAGACTATTGGGGCTGATGACTGAGAATAGACTAATGGGGACAAATTGCCTGGGCTGGATTTGTCCTGCTTCTTGTGGACAGGCCATATCTGGGCCATTTTCCACAATGTCATATAAATGGCAGTGTCATAGCTGTACTGGAGCAGGGTTGAGTAATCCTAGGCAATTTTCTCTCAACCATATACTGCTGTGTTTGTTGGGTCTGTACTACATTCAAGGTAGTGCTGGTCGTGTCTAGGATGTTGACTCCTAAATACAACCTGTGTCAGATTGTTGTTTGACAAGTCTGTGAGACAGCTCTCCCAATTTTGGCACAAGCCCCCCAAACGTGGGTATGCAGAATGTTACAGGATCAACAGAGCAATTTTAACCATCATCATTCTGAGTGCCTAAGTTGACTCCACTTGTCCAGATTATCTTGGAGTAGAGCAGCAAGCATGCAGGGCCTTAGTAAATTTATTAAGTTGACATGGGTAAACACAGACAATTACTTGAGGCTAAAGGTCATCCTTAAAAAATCCATGACAAGTGGTGCCTCCTGGTTTGTCCTTTGTCAAAGATGCTATTGATTTTCAATATTTCTGAATGTCAAGAAGTTTTAATCTGAAGATGGACAGCATCTGTGGAGAAAGAAACAAAGGTAATGGACTGCCTGTTTAGTATGTTAGTGCTGTTACGATCCGGCAACAATTAATATATAATTGAGACAGGTTTTTTTATAACAAATAAAACATTTATTAAGCACTGCTTTAAAAAAAACCCGAAAGTAAACAAACGACTAACTTAACGGGAAGTCAGCTGCTATACGGCAGCTCGAACAGTTCTTAAAGTGAGAAATGTGAACTCAGTTCTTTAAAGTAGTATTGCAAAAAGTCCAAAATGATTTACAGTCAGTTAGGAGAGACTTTCCTTGAAGTAATAAATTCCCTTTCATGACGTTACTGCTGATCCCAACTGAAGTATGCCTTGCCTGAAGGATTTATGATGAAGGAAATAAAACGGCTTAAAGGCACTGACCTTTCCTTGGCAAAACCCTGCATCTAGCTCTTCCTGCTCTTTTAGCAGGAGCTATCTTGGATTGCAGGTTACTAATTCCTTCCAAAAGAGGATCAAATAAGGTCGAACCTGTTTCACCGCCGACAACACCAACTTTTCTCAATCCTTCAGCTTCCCAAACTTCGATAATTCTTCACTCTCCGACTGGACTTTAACTGGCAGTGATTTTCTGAACTGCCAGCACAACAATTCTTACAGTAAAAATTAAAACTCCACTTTTAAAACGAAACTGCGTCATAAAATCAAATACGCAGCAGAACGGAGTCACTGACGAGTTAAACCACGAACTGACCTGTGTCACAGGGAGGGGTTCGCCTTTTATACCCGTTGAAACAGGCCACCACATGACCTCTCACTGGCGGGAAAATTACATCACTCCACCATCACAAGACCAGTACATCATGCCCAGCAGAGCCTCAATTACATCCTGGTCATGTGACAATCACAAGATACCCACGGGGTATGTAACAGTGCAAATAAAACCATTTCATGGTGTCTGCTGAGTTATGTTGCAAAAGTGATGTTTTAATGATATTCTTTTAGAAGCATTGTTTCCAATGTCAATCTTCCCAAGTCATTGTGTAAAAAGAATCTGACTTCTGTGATGTTTCAGGTGGGTGGCAACCCCTTATTTCCTGTATTTGTACTATTGTAAATAGTGGTGATGGCTAATTCATCATATTATCTTAGAGAAAATTAGACACATTCTGGCAGAAAGGACATAATAAATAAATAATTCATTTGACTTTTTGAACAGGCTGGATCAATCAAATACAGTTATTCAAGTAAGCAGGGTGTGGTAATAAGTGTACAAATGCAACAAAGTAACTTAGCGTAGTTTATTATCATAAAATAGATAGAACAAATAAATCACATCAAATATTACTGTACAGAGCAGGTCATGAAGATTTCTGTTCCCATGCTTCCTGGTCATCACTTTGTTGTTTTCAAGTGTTACAAAGGATGAACAACTCTGATGGGCAGAAGGGTGCAGAGTGGCCCATGCCCCCCCCCCTTTGGAGAATCGCAAATCGCTACTATTTCGATGCTGCTACCAAGGAAGTGCGAGAGACAAAGGAAATCTGCCAGGGCAGTTGTTATTGATAACAGCTCATGAAAGTTAATGAGAGAGAGGGAGACAGCTAAGACGAGACAAGGTGGAACGTCTCCTACTGACAAAAGCCATTGATTTACTGCTATTGTCTTTTGGAGAAGGATTGTTTACTTGGTACTGTTCTATTCATTGAAATCCCTCAGGGGACAGCCCACTCTGGCTGGTTTGATGGGTTACGTCATTCAAACCTGATTGACCCCTGAGACCCCGTGAGTGGGGATAAAAGTGAGGTCTGGGGTAACACCCCTCAGACGCACCAGGAGAAATACTAGTGAGCATCAGAAACCCACGAGACAGGGTGGGAGACCGGAGACCGAACGAAGGGTCGGTAAATTTTAACTCACAGTGTTTTATAGCGAGACCGGTGGGGGCTTGTGTGTGTGTCCACCCTTGCCTGGGTGACGAGTCCACCACGGAAGAATGGTCTAGCTAAAGGACGGCGGGGTCGTACCTGAATGGCCACAACAACAACGCATCAACAGATCAAAATCATAAAGGAAGGTTGGCAAGACAATAGCTGTTACTGCTTACACGTTCTCTCTCTCTCTCTCTCCAACAATTGCAACACATCGACAAACAACTACCGCAGCCTACATGAACTGAACTGAACTTTATATTTCCATCTGACAATTCATTATCCCCTAGACAACGATAGAGCTTGTTTCTTATTGATTATTATTATACCCGCACTTTTAGGTTTAGTATTGCTGACGTATATTATCTGTATATTTGCATTGATATTATTTTTGTATATTTTTACTAATAAATACTGTTGAAAATAGTATCACCAGACTCCAACGGACACTTCTATCTTTGCTGGTAAGACACCCAGTTATGGGATACGTAACACAAGGGAACTCCAATTCCAACTCGCGAGACCATCTTTTGGTCCCAGGCACCAATTGTGATTCCGGTCCAGGTGAAATTCTAATGTTCCTCCATATACAGAATACAAGTTTCACAAGTTCAGGATCATCAAGAGATAAACAAATCCTTTCCTCATGCCAGTACCTGTCTGGTTTTCATTCAGACAACACATCTTGCCTGCTAACACCCTAATACAGCAAGTAAACATTTTAATGATTACATCTTGTTCATTAATCTCACGATGTCAATGACACATAACATCCCTTAGTCATTAACAATTACATATAAGTGATAAATCTGAGTTCAGGAAGAATCTAGCTATCATCCCACTAACAGACATTCAATCATTACTCTACAGATGCCACATGCTATGAGTTCAGAAAGAGTTCAGTTGTCATCCCATCTGACAGATATTCAATCATTGTTTTATAAGTTCCATATTTTACATGCTACCCCTTGAATATCTGATCAGGTTAGAGACACATACACTCTACCTTCTGCTTAAAACATAAGACAGTGATAATAAACCTGATTCAGATTAATACTGTTTAATTTGGAGATGATCTTCAAAAAGAACGTTTTCAGAGAACAATAACCAAAGATCCTGTTTAAAAATGGAACTTAGAATTCTAATACAGTTTATGATGGGGAACCGAACAGGGAACAACTTCACTCACAGAGTGGAAAAGGGTAGAACAAGCTGCTAGCAGAAGTGGTGGATGTAGGTTTGATTTCAACACTTAAGAGAAGGATAAACACAAGGATGGGAGAGCAATAGCCTTGTTGGGATCAGGCAGGAAAACAGTTTGGCACGGACTAGATGAGCCAAAGGGTCTATTTCTCTGCTGTAGTGCTCTATGACTATGACTTCCTTGGAACAATGTTGTCACTATGATCCTCACCTGACCCACTCCCTTCATGTTAAATGTCCCTGGTAACTGATTGCCTGAAGTGCTTGTTGATATATTTGAGGTGCAGAGGTGACAAGGTCCCATCTTTGCTTGTTCTAAGATTTGGAACAAATGGAAGAAAGATCAGTATTGTCTGCCAAGAAAAGCAGTAGGATTCCAGTTTCCTTCTCTTCGACCGTGTGGCTGAGCTTGTGTTGTTTTAACTAGTCTCAGAGTTGGGCTCAGCAAAGCTATTTTCCTAACACACCAGGATTTATAGAACAAAAGTTTGGAACATATCTGGTGTAAAAACTAATTAAGTGTTTCTCTTAATTGAGAATGAGTCTTTTATGGAATGTCATTTGTAAGTGCCATGGTAGCGTAGTGGTTAGCGTAACACTATTGCAGCTCAGGGCACTGGAGTTCAAAGTTCAATTCCAGAACCATCTGCAAGGAGTTTATACGTCCTTCCCGTGAATGCCTGGGATTCCTCCAGGTGCTCTGGTTTCCTCCCACATTTCAAAGACACCCCAGTTAGTAGGTTATTGGTCATTGTCAATAGTTCTCTAATTAAGCTAAGGTTAAGTAGGTGGGTGGCTGGGTGGTGCAGATCATTGGGCTGAAAGGGCCTCTTCCGTGCTGTATCTCTAAACAAATAAATAACCAAGGATCATAGCTGGTCTTCTCAGGGAGAACTACACGCCCTTCATATTCAGACCAACAAAGAAAATAATTTAAAGCTTTTGACGATGATTTCTTCAATTAGTTTAACTTTAACAACCACCTATGAATAACATTTACAGCTCTATTAAACAGTTGGAGACTGAAGTGTTATGGGTGTCACAATAACTATAACTAGCATTCAAGTTGTTTAACAGTTATGGGTGAATGATACTCATTTTAACATTAGGAAGTAAGTTTATCCTGGGGATCACCTGTCCTCGCAGACACACTAGTTGTTTATTTACAATTTAATTGCAGGATCATTTAACATATTCTTGTGCATAGTATTAGGTGGGGCTCAGTCTTAGCAGCCTCACATCCACTGGAAGTGTCTATTGGAAGATTGTACCGAGAGATCTGCTCCAGGCATTTAAGCACAAAATTTGGACAGACTACTATCCAGTGCCATATCATTGCGTAGCAACTTCCAGCTAGAAGGTTAAGCTTGAGTTTTAGTCTGCCTTCTCAGGTGCAAGTATAACATGCCCCAAAGCATTTTACTAGGGGACACTAATTAAATGGCCAATATTTGTCTTTCACCAAACAGCAGTAAAACAAAATTTGTATCATATTTATATCTGCGAGAGCTTTCTAGACACACAATGCTTGTTGCATTTCCAACATTACAACAGTGGCTCCATGGCAAAAGTAGTAATCAGCTATGCACCAGAACTGCGAATGTCATTATATTTGCAGCATTCTTTAAAATAAAAGCCAAAATTTGGTGTGGGGTGTGTAGGGTTTGTGTTTCAGGATTCAACTGTGACATCATTTTGGTTAAGATCAAACGTGATTAAATCAAGATTAAGTGAGCAGTGTTGTTGAAAAATTGCATTAGAAAGGTGCTTGCAGTATGAGTTTTAAGCATCTCACGTTGATTGGTGCTGGGATCCTTGCTGGCTTAGCTATGGGAGACAAGATCAGTAAGTTCACGGATGGCGTGAATGGCAGAGTTGTTGACAGTGTGGACGTTAGTTTTAGACTGTTGAAAGATAATGAAATGAGCTCAAAATGGTAGATGGAACTTAATGCAGACAAATGCAAATTATTGTATTTTGGGAGCATTTGATGAGGTTAGGTAGACACCATGAATTGTAGGGTATTGGGGACAATTCACAAATAGGTCCATAGGTGGCAATGTAGGTAGATAATGTGGTTTGAAAGGCAGTGAGGATACTGACATTCATTACCATATAACATATAACCATATAACAATTAGAGCACGGAAACAGGCCATCTCAGCCCTTCTAATCCGTGCTGAACGCTTACACTCACCTAGTCCCACCGACCTGCACTCAGCCCATAACCCTCCATTCCTTTCCTGTCCATATACCTATCCAATTTTACTTTAAATGACAATATCGAAGCTGCCTCTACCACTTCTACTGGAAGCTCGTTCCACACAGCTACCACTCTCTGAGTAAAGAAATTCCCCCTCGTGTTACCCCTAAACTTTTGCCCCCTAACTCTCAACTCATGCCTTCTTGTTTGAATCTCCCCTAGTCTCAATGGAAAAAGCCTATCCACGTCAACTCTATCTATCCCCCTCATAATCTTTAATACCTCTATCAAGTCCCCCCTCAACCTTCTACACTCCAAAGAATAAAGACCTAACTTGTTTAACCTTTCTCTGTAACTTAGGTGCTGAAACCCAGGTAACATTCTAGTAAATCTTCTCTGTACTTTCTCTATTTTGTTGACATCTTTCCTATAATTCGGTGACCAGAACTGTACACAACACTCCAAATTTGGCCTCACCAATGCCTTGTACAATTTTAACATTGCATCCCAACTCCTATACTCAATGCTCTGATTTATAAAGGCCAGCATACCAAAAGCTTTCTTCACCACCCTATCCACATGAGATTCCACCTTCAGGGAACTATGCACCATTATTCCTAGATCACTCTGTTCTTCTGCATTCTTCAATGCCCTACCATTTACCATGTCTGTCCTATTTTGATTAGTCCTACCAAAATTTAGCACCTCACACTTATCAGCATTAAACTCCACCTGCCATCTTTCAGCCCACTCTTCTAACTGGCTTAAATCTTTCTGCAAGCTTTGAAAACTTACTTCATTATCCACAACGCCACCTATCTTAGTATCATCTGCATACTTACTAATCAAATTTACCACCCTATCATCCAGATCATTAATGTATATGACAAACAACATTGAACCCAGTACAGATCCCTGAGGCACACCACTAGTCACCGGCCTCCAACCTGACAAACAGTTATCCACCACTACTCTCTGGCATCTCCCATCCAGCCACTCTTGAATCCATTGTACTACTTCAATATTAATACCTAACGATTGAACCTTCCTAACTAACCTTCCATGTGGAACCTTGTCAAAGGCCTTGCTGAAGTCCATATAGACAACATCCACTGCTTTACCCTCGTCAACTTTCCTAGTAACGTCTTCAAAAAATTCAATAAGATTTGTGAAACATGACCTTCCACGCACAAATCCATGTTGACTGTACCTAATCAGACCCTGTCTATCCAGGTAATTATATATACCATCTCTAAGAATACTTTCCATTAATTTACCCACCACTGACGTCAAACTTACAGGCCTAATGCCCCAACCATTGGGGTATTAGTTGGGGCATTACATATGTAACTAAGGAGGTTTGGAAACAGCTGGAGTACTGCATGTAGTTCTGGTTACCAGGACTACAAAGGGTCTGATGTCACTAGAGAGAGTGCAGAGGAGTGCCAAGTGTTGCCTGGATGGATCAGCTGAGTTATGAGGAGAGCCTGGAGAAGCTAGGTCTTCTCTGCCTGGAGTGGAGGAAGTTGCTCTGCAGCTGTGGCACGTAACCAAGAGCAATCCCCTCAGCTCTGAGCTGGCTCCGTGAATATGGCCTGCAGCCATCGTGGCCCCGGACTGGTTTCACTCACCTCGCTGGCTCTGTGGCTGTGAGCTCACGTTCAGGGACTCAGCATTTCATGTTCTGTGTGCTAGTTGTTTACTTTTTTTTATTGCTTGCATGATTCATTCTTTTTTTCCACCTGTTAGGTGTTTGAAGGCTATTGCGTAATGGTTTTTAATGGGTTCTATTGGGTTTCTTTGTATTTTGGCTGCTTTCAAGAATCTCAAGTTTGTATACAATATACATACTTTGATAATAAATGCACTTTGAAGTTTGTTAAAAGATAACATGATTGAGGTGTATGAAATTATAAGCACATATAGGATAGACTTAAGAAAAGCTTTCTACTTATCAGAGTACAAAAAACTAGGAAGTGTAGATTTAGGGTGAGAAGGAAGAGATTTAGAGGGGAAATGAGAGGGACTAGACTAGACTAGACAGTGGTGAGTACCCTAAGTGCACTGTCTGAAAGTGTGATGGAATCCGTATGGCTTGCAGCATTTAACAAGTGCGCAGACGAGCACTTACTGAGCTGTAGAGGGCAGTAGAACAAGTGCCAGGAGTTGGGAATAAGAAGGAATGTGGATGAGTGAGGCTGAATGCCCTGCTCCCATGCAGTACAGTTCCATGTTCAGGAATACTGCATGTATATTGTGGCACTTAGCAGAAGTCTCAGCACTCTTGTAATGATTGTGATGGACTGCCTCCATGGTGTACCTCAAGGCTGATTTAGTGTGTCATCTTCCTTCTTATCCTATTTCATTTCTTTGAGACTTAATTATTGCTTCCATTAATATATGAAATTTATAAATTTTGGTCAAAGTGATATTGAGCTACAGTCTCCGCCGAGATCATGGCTCACATTTAGTAGTTGTTTCAGTTTGCACGGATGGTTTGGGGGACAGGGAAGGGGAGTGGAGGTCATATTAGGGTTTAGGAACAGCGATGTGGAGGAGTTAGAGGTTGGGCCTCCACTCCACATTCAAAGGCCAGCAACGTGGACAGGTGACAAAGGACCTCCAGAGTCCAGGCCTCCACTCCGCACTTGAAGGTCAGCGATGTGGATGGGTAATGAAGGATATCCGTCGATGTTGGGCAATCCCACATCAGTGGATCCCAGGATTGGATGTCCATGTGAACACGAGGCATGAGGCCTGTGAGTCAGTGTGCCTGGAGTTCAGGGTCCTGACGTCGGCTGGTCCAGGGATTGATAGTCGGAAGTTGAAGCCTGATAGCTGGAGACTGGAGGCCTGTCCTGGGAGGGGGTGTGTGTGTGTGTGTGTGTGTGTGTGTGTGTGTGTGTGTGTGTGTGTGTGTGTGTGTGTGTGTGTGTGTGTGTGTGTGTGTGTGTGTGTGTGTGTGTGTGTGTGTGTGTGTGTGTGTGTGTGTGTGTGTGTGTGTGTGTGTGGAAAGGGTCTTGTTTTACTGATATTCTTTCGTTGCTCGTTGTCTTTGTTTTGTTGGGTCCTGTGCTATTCTGCTGAGCATTGTGGGCATGCTAGGTTAGCACTGGAATGTGTGGCGATACTTGTGGGCTGCCCCCAGCATATCCTCAGTTGTAGCTTTTTAACATAAACAACTACACATTTTAACACATTTTATGTTTTGATATACATGTGATAAGTAAATCTGAATCTTAATGTGCATCTGAGGAGTTGTAAACGCTGGTGTTAATAATTCGTGTACCCTTATGTACACTTGGGTCTTTCAGCTTTTTGGGCACCTTCTCCCTTGCAATAGTAACTGCACTCAGTTCTCTTCCCTCACACCCTTCAATACCTTGCACACTGCTAGTGTCTTCCACAGTGAAGACTGATGCAAAATACACATTTAATTCATCTGCCATCTCCTTGGCTCCTGTGATTACTTCTCCGGCCTCATTTTCTAGCGGTCCTATATCCACTCTCATCTCCCTTTTATTTTTATCATACTTGAAGAAGCTTTTACTATTCACTTTGATATTGTTTGCTAGCTTGCTTTCATATTTCATCTTTTCCCTTCTAATGATTCTTTTAGTTGCTCTCTGTGGGGTTTTAAAAGCTTCCCAATCCTCTTTCTTCCCACTAATTTTTGCTTTGTTGTGTGCCCTCTCTTTTGCTTTTACATTAGCTTTGATTTCCCTTGTCAGCCACGGTTGTACTATTTTGCCATTTGAGTATTTCTTCATTTTTTGAATGCATCTATCCTGCACCTTCCTCGTTATTCCCAGAAACTGACGCCATCGCTGCTCTGCTGTCATCCGTGCCAGCAGCTCCTCCCAATTTACTTTGGCCAACTCCTCTCATACAACTGTAATTTCCTTTACTCCACCAAAAATGAATTTATTAGACATTTATTGAGAGCAAGAAAATGCAAAAATACATAACTCACATATTATTAATATCTTTGTATGTGTTTTAATTAAATATTTCAATTTCCATCATCAATCAATGGAATAGAGAGAAACACATGTTTCAGTGAAATAGACTTTAGTTAATTCTTACAGATTGAACAAATAATTAGATTTTATATTGAAGGTACATAAGCCTTTATTTAAGAGTCAGTTTGGTATCAATATGAAGCTGAGGTTGCTTTTTATCAGATTAACTTGTATTATTAAATAAGTTTTGTAAGATCACCAATGGTGGTTTGTGCCTATTGCAATGAATGAATTTCATTTATGAGAACTTCAGCTTGTTACCAGATTCTATTTTGGACATCCAGTAGGTTTCTTGAACACCTTATTGTGGACATGGGATTCATTTTTGTCCCTATAAAGACTACACTCATCCTGTTTGGATATCCTCAGATAATTAGGAATTCTTTTCGATATCATGTCAGTGGATGTCACGTTGCCACGTTCCTTGTTTTCAAAGAAAGACAGCTAGTAAATCCATCATCAAAGCTGACACTAAAAAGTGATTTGAATGTCCACTAATTATATCCTCACACTCAATTTTTGTCAAGATTTGACAACGTCCCAAATCTAGCATTTAATTGTTTTTCCCTTCTGGATTATCTGACACGTCAGATTACTTTTATTTAATTTAACATGAAATAATCCATGTGGAAAAAAATCTTGCCTGGAAAGCAAAAATGACTTTTTCGTAACCCCTGTGCTAATAATGCTATGAGGATTCATCAATTTCAGAATAAGAAATATGGCAACTTGATTGTGAGCCTGCAGGTGAAGCTCCTGCATTGATAATGTGAATTCTCACAAAAGAATTACATTAGAGTTTGAGCTATGAGCACAGCAGAAGAAAACTGAATTATGTACATCGGCAAAGTATGAAGAGCGTGCATGCTAAATCTCCCATTACTTCTCTATATGGGCACAGTCACTTCATACTGGCCTTGCTGTGACCTGGCACCAGTCCAGCTCATTATTTTTGCATTTCAAAAGATATTTCAATCATCAACTTGAGCTTAAGTGCAGAGTAACCCTGCAATCTTCAGTTCTCATCACATATTCATTTCTTCTATTTCATCAGCACAGTAAAAAGGGATATTAAAACCCTTTTCCACAGATTTGATCTCTATTTTCTTTTAAACTGGAATGTAGGACAGTATGATTTTTACCTAAAGTGCTTGGTGAACTAAAAATGTTTAAACTTTATTTAAAACATTGGTTGCAGTAACAGTTCAATTCTACATTTAAAGACAAATCTAGGCTTACACCCAGCTGGTGTTTGATATATGGTTTCTGGTCTCAGGCTCTAACAACTGTTAATTTACATAAACAAACACATTTCTGAATGAATATTTTCCACCAATTGAATGCAATCATAAGAAAGTTTCAATGATATTGTTAGACCTCTCATAATTATTTATCGGCAGATAATGATGCATGTTCTTTGTCATTACAGATAGTGTTATATAATGTTAATGTGTTAATAATATATACAAAAATCACCAGTAGAAAACATAGTACTGCCTCAACGGCTCCAGGATTGCTGCTTTTAGGGTATTGTGCATGGCTGTGTTGCTTGATTCTGACCTGGGCTCTAATGCAAGGTCAACTCATTATAATAGGCATTCACCACTTTCAGTTTTCGGCAGAGAACATGCTGGCAGCCCCACAGTGCCACTGGCAGATGATCTGGAGCCAAGAGATTTTAAAAACATTGCTATTCATCCTCAAAGTCAATCCGCAATTGAGATAGTTTGGAGGGAAGACTTGAAATAGACAAGGATTGAGAATCGCAGCAAGTTGATGACAATGCTTTGTATGTTCTGTGCTGGATGCTCTTCAAAGAATGGGAGGCTTTTCTAATGGCCAGAATGAACGACTGAGCAACAGATGGAGGTAGCAAGTGAGTAAATGGTGCCTCATCTGGGGCAATATGACAAAGGTATTTGAAGGTTGGAAATTAAATGTGTTGTCATGGTTTCACCTAACAATACTGTCCACAATAAAAATTACCGTAAGTCTGAATCACTCTCAACCTGATTCAGGGGACTGATGGGCTGCACTGTGCCAGCTATTGACTGCTTAAGTGGATGGGTGCTCATGATGAATTAGTCATAGAGTCATAGAAATCTACAGCACAGAAAAAAACCTTTTGGCCCATCTAGTCCATGTCAAACCATTTAAACTGCACAGTCCCACTGACCTGCACCTGGACCATAGCCCTGCATACCCCTCCTATCTATAATCTCTCTATGTACCATCACTTGTATTGGCAGCTCATTCCACACTCTCACCACCTAATGTTCCCTTTAAATATTTCAGATTTCACCCTTAACCTATGGCCTCTAGTTATAGTCTCACCGAAGTTCAGCCTGCTTGCATTTACCCTGTCTATACCCCTCATAATTTTGTATACCTCTAACAAATCACTCTCAATCTTCTACATTCCAGGGAATAAAATTCTAACATATTCAATCTTTCTTTATAACTCAGGTCTTCCAGTCCCAGCAACATCCTTGTACATTTTCTTTATACTCTTTCAATCTTATTTACATCTTTCCTGTAGGTAGGTGACCAAAACTGCACACAATACTCCAAATTAGGCGTCATCAATGTCTTATATAACTTCAACATAACATCCCAGCTCCTATACACAGTACTTTGATTTATGAAGGCCAATGTGCCAAAAGGTTTTTTACGACCCAATCTACTTGTGATGTCACTTCCAATGAATTATGGTCCTATATTCCCACATCTCTTTATTCTACCACATTCCTCACTGCCCTATCGCTCATTGTGTAAGACCTGCCCTGGTTGGTCCTTCCAAAGTCCTCACTCTTGTCTGCATTAAATTCCTTTTCCAGCCTATTTTTCCAGCGGATAGTCTTCCTCACTGTTCACTACACCCTCAATCTTGGTGTCAACCGCAAATTTGCTGATCCGGTTAACTACATTATCATCCAAATCGTTGGTAGAGATGACAAACAACAATGGACACAGCACCATTTCCTGTGGCACTCCACTAGTCACAGGCCTTCAGCCAGAGAGGCAACCATCTACTACTACTCTCTGTCTTCTCTCACAAAGTCAATATCTAATCCAATTTACTATCTCATTCTGAACGCCAAGTGACTGGACCTTCTTAACCAACCTCCCATGTGGGACTTCGTCTAATGCCTTGCTGAAATTCATGTGGACACCATCCACTGCCTTGCCTTCATCAACTTTACTGGTAACTTCCTCAAAACAAAACTCTTTATTTGGTTGGACACGACCTACCATGCACAAAGTCATGATGACTGTCCCTAATTAGATCCTGTATATCCAAATACTCATACATCCTGTTTCTTAGAATACCTTCCAGTAACTTTCACTCTACTGATGTCAGACTCACGGGCCTAAAATTTCCTGTTTTATTCTTAGAGCCTTTCTTCAAAAGCGGGAAATTTTTTAGCTATCCTGTAATCCTGCACTACCTCACCTGTCACTATAAGGGTGATATAAATATCTCTGCTAGGGCCCCTACAATTTCTGCACTTGCCTCCCACAGGGTCAGAGGAAGCATCCTGTCAGGCCCTGAAAATTTATCAACTGAATTTTCCTCAAGACCTCAAACATCTCCTCCTCTGTAATCTGTATAGGATCTATGACCTTGCTGCTGCTTTGCTTCACTTCTATAGACTCTGTCCATCTCCTGAGTAAATACAGATGAAAAATAATCCATTTAAGAACTCCCCCATTTCTTTTGGCTCCATGAATAGATTAGCATTCTATTCTTCTAGAGGACCAATTTTGTCTCTAGCAATCCCTTTGCTCTTAACATATCTGCAGAATCCCTGAGGATTCTCCTTCACCTTGTCTGGTAGGGAACCTCATGCCTTCTTTTAGCCTTCCTGATTTCTTTCTTAAGTGTTCGCTTGTATTTCTTCTACTCCTCAAATACCTTATTTGTTTGTACCTGCCTATGCCTGTTGTGCACCTCCTTTTATTTTCTTAACCAGGGCCGGACTATCTCTTGAAAACCATGCTATCCTAAAACCTGTTATCCTTGCCTTTTATTCTGACAGGCACATACAAGCTTTGTACTCTCAAAATTTCACTTCGAAAGCCTTCCGCTTACCAAGTACACCTTTGCTAGAAAACAACCTGTCCTAATCTGCACTTGGCAGATCCTTTCTGATATGATCAAAACTGGCCTTTCTCCAATTTAGAATTTCAATCTAAGGACCAGACCTATCTTTTTCCATAATTACATTGAATCTCATTGCATTATGATCACTAGATGCAAAGTGATCCCCTAGACAAACTTTTGTCAACTGCCCTGTCTCATTCCCTAAAAGATCAAGTTTTGCACATTCTCTCATTGGGACCTCATGTCCAGATTAAGGAAACTTCCCTGAACACATTCGACAAACTGTATCCTATCTAGTCCTTTTACAGTATGGGAGTTGCAGGCTCTCTGTGGAAAGTTAAAATCACCTACTTTCGCAACATTATGTTTCAGTCTGCAATCTCTCTACAAGTTTGTTCCTCTAAATCCCACAGACTGTTGGGTGCTCTATAGTATAGCCCCATTAACATCATCATGCGTTTCTTATTCCTCGGTTCCACCTATAAAGCCTCACTAGACAAGTTCTCCAGTCTGTCGTGACTGAGCACTGCTGTGACATTTTTCCAGACTGGTAACACCACCCTTCCCACTTTACTCCTTCCTGCTCTGTCACATCTAAAACAATGGAACCCCAGAACACTGAGCTGCCAGTCTTGCCACTGCTGCAAGCAAGTCTCACTAATGGCTGTACTAAATATCATAACTCCATGTGTTGATCCATGCTCTGAGCTCACTTTCCTACAAAACTTCTTGCATTGAAATATACACAACTCAGAACATTAGTCACACCATGTTCAGCCTTTTGTTTCCTGATATTGTCTAAGGTCTTAACAACATCTGTCTCCACAACCACTCTACTATCTGTACTGGCAATGTGGTTACCACAGCCCACCCCCTGCAACTCTAGTTTAAAGCCCCAGCAGGCAGTACTAGCAAACCTTCCCACTAGGGTGTTGGTCTCTTCCAATTTAGATGCAAACCATCTCTTCTGTACAGGCCCCACCTTCCTTGGAAGAGCTGTTCCTGTGAACTGGTCACTGTCACCACATCATCTGTGTAAACATTCAAATTTGGCAAGAATAAATACCAGTTTTGTTGTTGTCTCAGGCTAGCTGAACCTGGCCCATTTTTAGGCTAGGAATAAAGTAACTGCTTATTTTCATACTGACCTGTAAGAGAAGGCTGCCTTTGCAGGCAGGAGGATGATACTTACAAAGATATGATCCAGCACGCTGGACGTGAAGGGGATGGAGATTGTAGACACAACTGATGCTGAGAATAAGCCTATCATCAAGTATTTGTATCCTTTACTTTGCATTTTTATTTTCATATCCATTTCTTTCTTGACGTGAAAATATTGCACCATTACAGCCAAAAGCCATAACCTCTTGCCATGTTGAGACATGCTTGATGAGGTGAGCTATTGAAAGAGAAATATTCTCCACCTCCAGTTGCTCAAGGAGCAGAGATGACAGAATTTATCACTGCTGTGGTGATGAGGAATACAGGCTCCTGAGAGTTCTTGTCCAAGTTAAAACTCAGTGTCTTCTATGTTTGATTTCTTTTCAGTTTTGTTTACACAATTTGTTTTATTTTCTGCATGTTGGGTGTTTGATGGTCTTTTTTAAATGGGTTCTATTGAGTTTCTTTGTTTTGTGAGGAGATGAATCACAAGGCTGTATATAGGATATATATAATTTGATAATAAGTGTACTTTGAAATTTGGTTTCCTCCCACAGCTCAAGGATGTGTTAATTGGTATTGTAATTGGCCATTCTAAATTTCACCTCATGCAGTAACATTTGGGAGGACTTGAGAAGGTAAGGAGGATAGAATGAAATAGGATGTGTGTTTGACAGTCAGGATGAACTAGGTGAGCCAAAGGACCCATTTCTATGCTGCCTATCTCCACGAGCTTTTAACATCTGTGGTTGTGATGTATTGTGATATTCTGCAGCTTTTGTGCATCCTAAAAGCTCTTCAAGTAACACCAGAACATCTGTGGGACAAAGGGAATTATGGAAACTGCAGATATTGAGCATCATGTATATGATTTTGCCCTATTCATTGTTTTGGGGTAGCAGCTAGTTCTGTACAGGAACAGGTTTATCACTGGGATACTGGCACACATGATCTCTTCAGCTTAGAACACTCCCCTGGCTGGGAATCTCTCCTGCACACAAGAATTGAAAGGCTCTTTTATGTCGCAGGCTGCTTTCTAGCATTCTTTATTATTGTTTTGGTGCCCTGACTGATGCAAATGAGCACAGCGACAGAGACCTCTTGTGTTGACTGCAGACATAAAAGCTATTATGCAGCTGTTAACTTTACAGGCTTAACCAAGGGCTGTCATTGTCCTGGAAGTGGTGCCAAAGCCTCGGCATGGTTTATAGGACCCCTATATGCTTCTGAATCAGAACTCCAAACAGCAGGCTGCTGAATGCACTGGAAAGATACCAGTATCTGTATTTTCACAAAATCCTCCAAACTCATTGGAAGAACAAGCAGACCAATTTGAGCATCCTTGCCTGGCCAACGTGTCCTACATTGAGTCTCAAGTTACTCTCAGTTTGCTATGTTGGGCAGGCCAAGCCATTCCATGCCTGACTCCAGACTCCCATAATGCTTTATTCCTTTTTCTTCCCTGATGTGTGAGGAGATGAGCAGTTGAATGGAGGAATGATTCAAGGCTGTGCTAAAATCTTCCTTCATGAAATGCAGCACCCTGCCTTGCCCCTGGCCCAAGACCTCCTTAAGTGGAAAGGGCCCTTTTGGGATGTTATTGAGAACCTCGAGGCCAAGCATCAGGAACACACAGAAGCCTTTCGGAAGGATTGCTTCACCTCAATCACTCACCAAGCTCACCTATAGAAGAGCCTGCAGTTCCTGCATTAATCTCAACAGGCACCTCAGAACCCATGAAACCAGAGTGGATGTAAATTGTCCTTGATCCTGAGGGGCTGCCTAGAAGTCTAGTGTAGTATATTGGACTAACTTAATCAAATGTTACTTCCTAAAAAAGTGCATACTTTTAAGTGAACTCCTGTAATTCAGTTGCAATTCGAAATCAAAATGCTTACTTACTTTGCTGTAACTTGTGATCATATTTGACGACTAATTTAGTCTTTCTTTTGCTTGCTTCTTTAGGTTTATGTTTTACTGCAATTCTTAACAAGTGCCTCTCCAGCCCTTGCAAAAACAATGCGACCTGCGAGGACCTAGCCGATGACTACATTTGCCACTGTCCAATGATACCTGTGGCATTCACAGGAAAGAACTGCGAGGAACTGTTCGACGTTTGTGCATCATATCCCTGTCAACACAACGCAACATGCAAGAGCATTTTGGGTACCGCTGACTTCTCTTGTGATTGCCCTCCCGATCGTACTGGGACCAGCTGCGAAAGTTACATTAACAAATGTGCCAGCACTCCTTGCTTGAATGGTGCTATCTGTTTGCACAATGCCACTGGCTATAGCTGTATTTGCCCTCTAGGTTACACTGGCACTGACTGTGGAACCAGTGTGAACGGATGTGCACCAAATCCATGTGAAAACGGAGCCGTGTGTAAGGACAAGCTTAATGGATTTTCCTGCTTCTGTGTGCCTGGCTACCAGGGCAAACTGTGTGAGATTGAAGTCAATGAGTGTGCTTCAGAACCCTGCAGAAATGAATCTACCTGTGTGAATGGAATTGACAAGTACACCTGCATCTGCCCACTTGGCTTGACAGGTAAAAAGCACATTCTGGGTTTGTCTGAGCATCACTTGGTAAATCACCTGCAAGGGACAAATAAACTCTTCTCGGGCTTCCAATTGGGTACAGGTCAATTTTAACCAATGTTTCGATGACAGACTCTGCCATCTTCATTAGGGATGATGCCTAGGCATGTCTAGTCCAATGGTATAGTTACCCTCGTCATCCATTCCACTGTCGTACCTTGTTTACAATCGAATTCCAGTTCTTACTTAAGAGCTAGACCTTCGCCTTTGTTAAAATTAGTTTTCTCTAGTTTTAGTTCAATGGCTTCCTTCATCAGGGGGTCCCAAAAGCCAATGGCATGACACAGTAGTTCTGTGCCATCAAAATCAATCTTATGGCCATTGCAAATGCAGTGTTCTGCTACCGCCGATTTCTCCCGGTAACCCAAACCGATACATATTTACAGCGTATATCGTCCAGACATGGTGGAAACCCGCAGCAAGGAGCGCAGGATGTGTATCTGTCAGGGTTACCCAGAGAAACAGTTTCATCGAACGTTTTGCTTGCTGGCTTTTCCGGAGTTACTAAGTTACGTAAGAGCTTGTACATTTTAACACCAATTAAGCTCAGAAGTGTGGCGGGTTTCTTTTCCTCATCCACATTACAAAACAGTTCAACCCTCTCAACAGACGATTTCCAGTTCTCATTAGCACTATCAAACTCATCAACTTTCTGGACTAAGAACACCATCACATTATTTTCACCAACTTATCTAGTAGTGCGTCTCTCACCATGTATCATGCTCTATTACACCCATGTACCTTTGTTCGCTTCTATGCTGACCTTCTCCGAACTGATTCACTATTTCCTCTCGCTGTCTCTCTCCGAGTTCTGTCCTCTCGTGACTGTCAGTGCATTTGCTACACCCTTGCTCTTTCTCCACACTTCTGAAAATGTTAATCCATGTCCAAGTTACGGTATGTGGTTTGGACTAAAGGGAAAAAAATGGCTGAAGTCGCTTAGCATTTTCATGCAAGGGCGTTCATAATGTGTGTCAAAAATCAAACTTATAAAAATTAGTGAAAACAACCAATATTTACAAAAAGATTTCTACCAGAAAATACAATAAATAGCTCCATACTTTGTCCAGTGTGAACGTCTGGCAGCTCTCTCTGTTCCCGCTACTGAAAGTGATCTGCACTGCTTTTTTTAAGGCACCAGGACATACCATCTTTAATTACCTACAAAGTTAATGTAAGACTACACATGGATTAAAATATGATGCACTCCACAATGTAGTCGCAATCATATTACCAAATCAACAGAAGCATCTACCTTAAATGCAGTATACAAACAAAATACACATTTTCACATCCCCATTACCTTTTTCTTTTTACAATATTTTTATTCAGACGAAAAAAACAAGATTTACAGAGTGCAACACATAGATACATCTCAACAAAACTTGTGTACATTCATATATTGTAATAAAATTGATCAAAATGTTATAGCATAACACATAAAGATATACCACTCTGTAATCAAAAATTTAAAGATAGGTCATACATCATAAAATAAATTTTTTATATTAAAAAAAAGTCAACCCCCTACCAACTACCAAAGAAAAAGCTGATGGATGATAATGGATAATCAGGAAAAAAAACATATTCGCTTAAGAAGAGAAGATAAAAATATACCTAAAAGTCTGTGCACTGTTAAACTTTATAAATTGGAAAAGTAATTTAGGAAAGGTCCCCAGATATCAACCCATTACTAAAGAAATTGACTATTTCGTTGTGTATAGAGGGAAAGGCACCATGAAGCCAAACCTTTTAGGATCCATTTTTGGAATATACTGGGGAAGACATTGAAATGTGCATACTCAAGTCAACCACAGCAGCATGACTGTGTGTGTGTGTGTGTGTGTGTGTGTGTGTGTGTGTGTGTGTGTGTGTGTGTGTGTGTGTGTGTGTGTGTGTGTGTGTGTGTGTGTGTGTGTGTGTGTGTGTGTGTGTGTGTGTGTGTGTGTGTGTGTGTGTGTGTGTGTGTGTGGTAAATGCCCATGTATAAGTAGTGTGTTTATCTAGCACTCTCTGTCATAGTCAAATTGCCTTTTTAGAGCTAATATTGAATCTCTTTCCACTATTCCATCAAGCACTGCATCCCATATCAACTTTAGTGCAGCATCTTTATGAAACCTTTAACAAGCTCTATTCATTGTACCGATGCCCAGTCTAGTGGCTTGGTATATTTAAAACACAGTGGAAGATCAATTGTTAATGAAGAATACCATGTTTAGTCACTCAGATCATGGATATTCAAACTTTCTCTCATTTGGAACCATGAGGACTTTTTAATTAATTCTATTGTGACTGCAGGCAGGATCTGCCATTCTCTTTGTCATTTTAGAAATGTATCATCAGATGATAATGGCTAAAAAGCATTAAAAGGCAATACAAAACATTGTGACATTCAAATGATGTCATTTAGCTAGAAAAGATGTAAAAAAGATTCATTAGCATGTTATCAGGACTGAATGGTTTGAGGTACGAGGAGAATAAGCTGGGGTATAGTTTCCTGAAGTATAGAAGGCTGAGAGGTGATCTTGTAGACTAGTGGTCACCAACCTTTTTAAGCCCAAGATCCCCCACCTCGGCCTTAGTAAAAGGCAAGATCGACCCCAGATCGATTAGTTACACACATGCGCACCGGGGCAGAAAAGACCGGAAGTAAAACCCTGCAACCCGGAAGTAGAAATAATGTATAAACACCAGGGGTACCCACCCTTTTTTTGCACCGCGGACCGGTTTAATATTGGTAATATTCTTGCGGGCCGGCCGACGGGGTGGGGGGGTGTTAAACACGACGGGAATACAGCGATACTCGAAGCAGGTTCCTTATGTCCAGTCTATTCCGCAATTTAGTTTTTGCGGCTCTGGGCACTTAACTTCTGTCCCGCACTTGCTCATGTTTTTTCTGCTGAAAAAACTCAACAGGTTTGCCTTTAAGTGCTTGGACTCAAGGTGTCGAAGCAGTTTTGAGGGCTTCATTGCCTCATTAGAAAGCCTCCAGGCCCGAGCTCCAGCCTCCCGCCCACCCACCGCCAGAGGCCTTGGCCAGGTGCGGTTGGTCGTAGGTCGGGTGAGAGGACAAGGTCCCCGTGCCGGGGCCACGGCAATCGCAGTCCGGAGAGAGCGACCAACCGAGCAAGGAGTGCAACAGGGCGCACGCCTGCCCCCCTTGTAGGATCTATCAGCCGACAAAAGTTTGTTTCAGTAGATCACAGCAAGGTAGCTGCACTGCTACTTACGAAACGCTGAGCCCAAATTAGGTCGTCTGTGAATATTTTAGCACCAGATTCCTCATGAACATTCGGTGTGTTAAACAGGTTTCGAGGCAACGCTCCAGGCCTGTAGTGATGGCACTTCCCGCCGGCCGCCTGAGGCCAACCGGTGATCCCTGGCGCGAGGGTATCACTGCGTTTAGGTGACTGATGACCTCGCATAGGTTCAAGTTCAACAGTGAGCTGACGGGGAATGAGGAAAGGTGCAGCTGACTCCTATCGTTTCCTCGAGGCCCGGTGGTTGGGGACTACTGAAGTACACTGTGTAGTGCGGGGGAGCTACGCGCATGCACACTGGGCAGAAAGAACGGAACTAAAACCCCGCAACCCAGAAACAATCTCTCAACAGTATTTGTGTATTTCTTTTTCTTTTTTTTTCGGGATCTACTGGGAAAGTCTGAAAGATCGACTAGTTGATTGCGTTCGACGGGTTGGCGACCACTATTGTAGACTAAACCAAGAGGCATAGGTAAGGTGAATAGTCACTAACTTTTTTTACCTGGGTAGGGGAGCCAGGAACTAGAGAGCATAGATTTAAGGTGAGAGGGAAATGATTTAAAGGAAACCGGAGGGGTAATTTTATCTACACAGAGGCTGGTACATATGTGGAATGAGTTGCCAGAGGAAAAGGTGGAGGTTGTCACAATTACAAAGTTTAAAAGACATTTGAATGGGTACATGGATACAAAAGGTTTATGGCCAAGCAGAGCAATTGAGACAAACGGGATTCCTGTTTGCAATTTGGTCGGCTTGGAAGTGTTATTTGAACAGATTTTAGAAATTAGCTTTCTGTGTGCTGTATAACTCTGATTTCAAAAATAAAGAATATTGGAAAGGAATCTATTGCTGCATTTAGAATCACACGATAATGCATGGTGTTCCTCATCCCCATGGCACACCCCAGTAATTGTCTGTTGTCAGTGACTAATTCTGGTTGAAAGGAGCCTGGGCTGGAGTTTATGCCTTCATTCTTGTGACTCTATTTGTAACTAAGGCCATATTCATCATTTTCCATCAAGAATGCGGGATCCCTTCGGTTAACCTGATATCTTACAATAAATACTTCAAAACAAAGAGAAGAAAAGAGAATAATGTATTTATTCCAATTACAAATTCACTGAGGTGCTCATTTTTAACTCGGTTGAAGGCAGCATGTAAATGCAGGTGGTCACAGAAAGCATACTATTTAGCAAATGGTGTATTGATTCTGGAAGTTAATGCATATGAACAAAACTCCAACAACAGTTCACCAAGGCTTGCCTATTATCATAAAATAATTGCACATTTTAAGTGCTGACAAATTATACAAACTTCAAGGAGTGAAGATAACACAGCAACTAAAGGCAAACCAGGTGTATCGGTTTCAAAGGCCCAAAATGTAGCTGGTGTATAATGAATATGCTAATTTCAATGAAGCTGGAACTGATGATGTTACTTAAGCTAATATAATTAAAATAAGGCATATTTAGAGCTATAGCCATATTTGCATTTTATGGGTCACTGAATCTAAATGGATAGGTAATTACCTCATACAAATTATATACAATTTTTGCTTATTTGGTGCATTAGGACAGAATTTTAAGTATCTTATATTTTCTTTGTTCAATGCTGCTATTTTTCTGGTAAGTACCAAGAGTGTCTGTCACCCTGGTCCCTGAAACACAGTCATAATAGTTTAGCTTACGTGAAAATACTCATTAAGGTGGATGAGAATAAAAGAGGAATAAAACTCCTCAAGGTTCTGAACAGGATCTTTACCAGGGACACAGAGCCACATATTTGGTCAGATGACCTCAATCTTGGTCAATGAAGTTAGACAAGAGCCAGAGAGATATTCAGGTCGGGATTTGACAAAGGACACACACAATACATAGAACAGTGCAGCACAGGAACAAGCCCTTCAGCCCACAATATCTGCACCGAACATGATGCCAAATTAAAGTCGTTAAACTACATCCCTCCATTTCTAAATGTTTAAGTGTTTAACAGCCTCTTAAATGCTGTTGTCATACCTGCCTCTTCCAGTCCCTCCAATGGCTCTTTCTGAGTATCTACCATTCTCTGTATGAAATAAAATCGTGCCCACATGTCCTCTTTAACTTCCCTTCTCAACTTAAATCAAGGGTTCCTAACCTGGTGCCCACAGGCCCCTTGATTAATAGTAGTGGTCCAAAAGATTGTGAACACCTAACTTAAATGCCATGTTCTCTTGTACTTGACATTTCTACTCTGGGAATAAATATTTTCACCGGCCACCCTGTCTACATGTCTTATAATCTTAGAAACTTCTAGCAGGTGCTCCAGAGAAAACAACTCATGTCTGACAAACTTCTCATTTTAGATCATGCCTTTTAATCCGGACAGCATCTAGGTAAAAGTGAACTGCACTTTTCGAAAGTATCCACATCCTTCCTGGTCTTGGGCAACCAGATTTCACACAGTGCTCCAAATGTCACCCAACAAAGTTCCATATAGATCTTTGGGCTTGTGCTTCAGGATGGGGATGGGGTGTGTGGATTGAAGGCAGGGATATCAAAGATGAAGAAATTAAATTCGGAGTTGCCAAGGAGCAGGAACTAGAAAAGTGGTTTCACTTCTGGAGAGTATTGAAATTTGGGTGTTGGGTGAGATGAGTGTGCATTAGGCTCTGCAGCAACTTATGGGAAGTAATTATGACTTTAATTAATTATGTCAAATGGATGATAATAGTAACACTCAGTTGTACATCATATCCCAGTCTAAGTTTCCATTTACTACCTATTGTCACATTTCACCGGACATTGGACTGGAGCTCATTGGCCTGGTGACCCACCTGGAATCTCTATCTGTGGTCGCTCACACAGCTGCACACATCCAGGTATAGGGGCTGATTCCTCCAATTGTTTACTTCCTAGAGAAGAGCAGGGTGAGTTCAGTCACATCAGGACCTCGGACTGTGCCGTGAGGAGATCAAGCTCCACAAACACCCCAGAAAATCATCAAAGCCCCAATGTCAGCATTCAGACATGTAACAGGCATCAACTGAGGGCAAAAGCTAAAATTAGCTGTTTTAAAAAAATGTTGTTTAGTAAAAATATAAATAATCAGAAGCAGAATTAAAAGCAAGCCATTTCTCGGAAAACAAAATGTAAATTGCCTTCCTCTTGATCTGATAACCAAAATCCTCACTGCCCCCCTTTGAAGTCAAGAGGATCTTGGATCTCAGACAATTGTGAACTGCTGCAGGATCTGCAGTAAAGCACTGGATTAATGCCTGGGAGGTAAAGTGACAATTTAACTTGGTCTGAGCTTGTAGCATGTAGAGTGTCCGTGCATGGTAAACAGTGTAGGTCTGTTAACGTCTAATATTTGTTGATAGTAACTGGGTTCTTTCTTAGTGTCAGGCGCCATTAACATGAGGATGCCAGTTATGACTAAATGTCCGTTGGTCATTTTGAGTGCAAGGTTGATAGATTCTTTTTCAGTGTCTGTCAAATTGGCTTGATTGATGCTTTTTTTTGGACTTGGGTTTATCGTTTAAATGTTCAAAGCATTGGTAGCAAATGGATGAGGAGTGACTATTACAATGCCTAATTGCTTTATGAGGGTATCCTGGACACAGGATGTGTTTGAAAAAAAAAGACAGGCTGTATTGAGACAAAAGTTCAAAGAGTTTGTCTGTCTTTGTGTATCTCACTGTCCTTGTGAAACTCATTATTTATTGGGGTGCCCTTCCTAGTTTTGTTGAACTTCAGCCACGGGCCAGAAATCATGATCGGTGCTTGTACCCAAGGGTCGTTTCACAAGTGAATCAGGATTCAGGTTTCCCCCGGTGACAGCAACAATCTAGTGGTGACTGAGAATCGTGAGCCCTGAAATCTTTGTGACTTTCTACGTAATATCTTGTGTGGTTTATTTGTGCTTTTTCTTTCGTGATGATAAATTAGGGTTAAGTTAGTTTGTTGTGTTTGTACACTTACTACCCCATATAACGGACATCTGAATTGTCTGGGTCTGATTAACCCAGCCCTTTGTGTAATCTATGGTGCCATGAACAGGGTCCAGCAATATGTGGGGGTGGACAAGCAACTCGAGCGATACCGTAATCGGGTCCCCGAATGGATGGATATCTCGGAAGGTTTTGGATCTTTGGCTAATGATCTGGCCCTCCCAGATGCTGTGAGAATGCATTTGCTGGATTGGCTGACATTACGCTTCCGTATGTAGTATCACAATGCCTTAAGCATATAGACCTTCCTTCTAAGAGGGAGTTTTTATGACTGCATTGCGGCAGTTAAGTATAGAAACAACTGAATCCTCTGAGGAAAATAAGTGACTGCCGCGTGAGTTGGCCTCAGTTCTCAGAACACTATTTTAAGTGTCGCGTCGTGGGCATGGCAGGGGCGCGCTAAATGTTCGGAGCCTCTGAGCCCCTCTGCTGCTCACAGGTGTTTCAGACGTTATGACCCAGGCGGAGACGGAGGCAGAGTTAAGATGCGCTGAATGGCGACTCCTTGATGTCTCCTTGATGCACTAAATGTCGAATGCCGGGTGAAACACGAAGTCTTTGGGGTAACTGCAAGTCTGTGTCTTTGCTATTGCTTTGCTCACGCTTGAGTGCTCGGTGATGGTGCTGATGCTTGCATTTTTGCAGTGGGGGGAAGGGGAGTCATTTGCTGTGGCTTACGCGGAAGGGGGGAGCTGTGGGGGGACTTTGGGGTTCTCACGTTTCACTATTGTTCATTCTTTGGGGCACTTCTCCGTTTTCATGGATGTTTGTGAAGAAAAAGCATTTCAGGATGCATATTGTATATATTTCTCTGACAGTAAATTGGACCTTTGAACCTTTGATTAAGGACCTTTTGCATGGCACTGACAGTTATTGTGCCATTATTGATTTGGCTAATGCCTTCTTCTCCATTCCTGTTGCTGAACAGTCCGGAGATCAGTTTGCATTCACATGGAACAGCCTTCAGTACACCTTTACACAGCTTCCCCAGGTATATGTCCATTGTCCTACCATTTGCCATAGTGTGGTGGCATGGGATATGTGTGAATGTGTCCTATTCCCCAGCGTTGAAGTAGCTCACTGTATAGATGATATGGTATTGTGGAGGTCCTCTGAGGAGGTTTCTGAAGGTCTTAATACTTTCCTGATCACATGCGATTGAGGAGGTGAGAAATTAACCCCGATAAAATACAGGACCCAGCTACGACTATGCATTTTCTGGGAATACAGTGGACTAAGGGAGATAGGATAAATCCGGATGAGGTGGGAAATGAGCTCCTAGATATAGCACCCCCTATGACTAAACAAGAAGCCCAATGCTTTGTTTGTCTTTTGGGATACTGGCAGTGACACATACTCCATTTGACTCTGCTCTTCCAACTCTGTGTGCTGTGACGAGAAAGAAGTTTACTTTCATATGGGGCCTTGAGCAACAATCAGCATTGGAGGCTGCAGAGGAGGCCATCACCGGAGCCTTACCCCGCCTCTTCATTGAGAGGGCTTGCCATATGATTTGCAAGAAGATGGTCAGTCTGGAGTCTCTGACAGAGGTATGGAGGGAAGAATATGCCTCTCAGTTTCTGATCCCAGAAAGCTTCTGATGCTGCCGCCAGATACACAGCGTTTGAGGAAAAAGACCTCTTGCCTGCTACTGGGTTTTGATAAAAACTGAAACAAAGATGGGAGATTCTCTCGTCTCTTTCAGCTCTGACCTTCCCATTATGATACGCTTACCCAGAGGATAGGGCGTGCACAGTAGAGTTCATTTCTCAGGTGGAACTGGTATGTTTCTGAATGAGCACCAAAGGGACGGGACAGAATTCATGAACTGGTTTCTGAGCCCCTCAGGCTGTGCCACCCATGCCTGAAGCTACCCTGGCCGACGCCCAGCCGGATGGGTGGGGCGTTCCCCTTTGATCTTCTAACTCCCGCTCAGCAGCGGCACACCTGGTTCAAAGGTTCAAAGATCCAATTTAATGTCAGGGAAATGTATACAATATACATCCTGAAATACTTTTTCTTCGCAAACATCCACAAAATCAGAGGAGTGCCCAAAAGAATGAACTACAGTTAAACGTAAGAGCCACAAAGGTACCCCCCCCCCAGCTTCCCTCCCTCCCGCGGGTAAGCAGCAGAAAGCAACAATCCCCCTCTCCCCACCAGCAAAAAAAAGCACCCGCACCCGCCACCAAGCGCTCAGGCGTGAGCAAAGCAACAGCAAAGACACAGACTTTGCATTTCTTCTGGCATTCGACATACCACAGGTTATCTCTCTCCCTAACAAGGGAGAAGGAGGTGTCTCCGTTTTCCCCAGTGAGCAGGGAGATATAACACACAACTCACTGGTTTACGATGTTAAAAGTCCGTTACGTTGCTTTTTCTGAGCTCTGTTCCCAAAGGTCTGAAAGATCCCATGTCTTTGGGCACACAGCAATAGATTCTCCGACTCCCCCGACGACACACAGGTCTCCTGCTGTAATACCGAACCTCCATCCGCCAGTCTCCAGAGCCCCGAGGTCTTACACGAGCCAGACTCTCAGGCCGAACCCTCGGCGTGCCAAACACCGGCCAGACCTGAAACCCCGAGAACGGGTCCCGTTCCCACAAAGAACTGAAGACTACGTGTAACTCCAGGTCCGGGTCTTCAAAAGACCCCTGAAAGGGAAAAATAGAGAGATTAAAGATGGAAATAGAGCTGTTTCCGAAGATGCAAGCAAAGGAGTCGTCGTTTAGCGCCATCTTAACTTCGCTTCACCGATGACTCCGCGACATGGAAAAATGGTCGTCGTTGTTGGAAGTTTCCTGCCTTTAACCCTCTCACCCAACCACAGGAAGGCCCTGACAGGTCGAGTCAATAGGCAGAGCTTGTAGCAGTGCATACTGTCTTTATGTGTGAAACTGAAGGACTCCATATTAATACTGAATCTGTTGCTAATGGACTTCCCGTCAGGTTGCCCCGCTGGAACCAGCAGCCTTATACTATTAAGGGGCATCTTTTATGGCTAGTGGAGTTGTGAGGGGACATTTGGAACTGATCATCGCACTTTACCGAGCAACACACCCAAAATGCTGGAGGAACTCAGCAGGCCAGGCAGCATCTACGGAAAAGAGTACAGTCAACGTTTCGGGCCGAGACCCTTCATCAGGACTGGAGAAAAAAGATGGAGTCAGAGTAAGAAGGTGGGGAGATTGGAGGAAGAACCACAAGGTGAAATGGAGGGGGGTGGGGTGGTGGCGGTGAAGTAAAGAGCTGGGAAGTTGATTGGTGAAAGAGAGAAAGGGCTGGAGAAGTGGGGATCTGATAGGAGAGGACAGAAGGCCATGGAAGAAAGGGTAGTGGGAAGAGCACCAGAGGGATGTGATGGGCAGGTAAGGAGATAAGATGAGCAGGGAAAATGGGAATGGGGGAATGGTGAGGGGGAAGTTTGAGAAATCGATGTTCATGCCATCAGGTTGGAGGCTACCAAAATGGAATATAGGGTGTTGGGTGTTGTTCCTTCAGCCTGAGTGTGGCATCATCGAGACAGTAGAGAAGGCCATGGACTGGCATGCTGGAAAGGGAATGGGAAGAGGAAGTGGAATTAAATGGGTGGCCAGTGGGAGATCCCACTTTTTCTGATGGGCGGAGTGTAGATGCTCGACAAAATGGTGTCCAAATCTACGCCGGGTCTCACCAATATACAAGGGGCCACAATGGGAGCACCGGACACAGTAGATGACCCCAACGGTCTCACAGGTGATGTGACACCTCACCTGGAAGGACTGTTTGGAGCCCTGAATGGTAGTGCAGGAGGAAGTGTAGGGGGCAGGTGTAGCACTTGTTCAGCTCGCAAGGGTAAGTGGCAGGAGGGAGATCATTCAGGAGGGACGAATGGACAAGGGAGTCCCATAGGGAGCAATCTCTGTGGAAAGCAGGAAGTGGGGGGGGGGGGGGGGGAAGGGAAAGATGTGCTTGGTGGCGGGATCCCGTTGGAGATGGCAGAATTTACAGAGAATTGTATGCTGGACGCAGAGGCTGGTGGGGTGTTGGGTGAGGATGAGGAATTATAGTCCTGGTGGGATAGCGAGAGGATGGGGTGAGTGCAGATGTGCGCAGAATGGAAAAGGTGTGGTTGAGGGCAGCATTGATGGTGGAGGAAGGGAAGCCCCTTTTCTTGAAAAAGGAGGACATCTCTGTAGTTCTAGATTGAAAAGCTTCATCCTGAGAGCAGATGCGACAGAGATGGAGGAACTGAGAGAAGGGGATAGCATTTGTACAAGTAACAGGGTGGGAAGACATATAGTCCATTTTAATACACAAAAATATGATGAAGGGTCTCGGCCCGAAACGTTGGCTATTCTTTTCTCACGGATGCTGCCTGACCTGCTGAATTCTTCCAGCGTTGTGTACGTATTCTCTAGTCCATTTTAATTCCACTTCCCATTCCCATTCTGACATATCAGTCCTTGGCCTCCTCTACTGTTGCAATGAGGTCACACTCATTTTAGAAGAACAACACTTTATACTCTGTCTGGGCAGCCTCCAACCTGATGGCATCGAATTCTCAAACTTTCAGTAATTCCCCTCACCATTCCCCATTCCCATTTTCCTTGCCCATCTTATCTCCTTACCTGCCCATCACCTCCCTCTGGTGCTCCCCCACTTCCCTTTCTTCCATGGCCTTCTGTCCTCTCCTATCAGATTCCCCTTTCTCCAGTCCTTTATCTCCTTCACCAATTGACTTTCCAGCTCTTTACTTCACCCTTCCTCCCCTCCAGCTTTCACCAATCACCTACTACGTTGTATTTCTTCCTCCCCTCCCGCCACCTTCTTACTCTGACTTCTCATCTGTTTTTCTCCAGTTCAGATGAAGGGTCTCAGCTATCCACGTCGACTGTACTCTTTTCCATAGATGCTGCCTGGCCTGCTGAGTTCTTGCAGCATTTTATGTGCATTGCCTGTATAACCCAGGTTAATTAAACCCAAAGATGTAATGTTAGAGTTCCACCTGTGGAGGGATGAAAACGAGGCTTACCGATTTTAAAAAAAAGAATTTGAAAAATAAAACACTATGCAAGAGAGGTGTGACTGACATATAGGCATGGATAAGGAGAGAAACAAAACAATTAGAAGCTGAAGACATGAACTGTTAAGAGTGGAATTAGTAGTGAGTATCTTTACCCTACTTGAAAACCTCAGGGTGAAACCCCTGGAGGAGAGACAATAGCGATAAAAGATTTATTGAAGCTATGACTATGACACAGCAGTTATAATGACACAATATTGGCAGAGATGAATGTCCAAGATCCCTACTGTGTAGTCGGGAATTAGTTCTGCAAAATCATGTCAAGGGATTTGGTTGAGTTTTTGTACAAGTTTGTGAACTGACTTTCCATGAACGATCAACTAGTTCATCCAACAAAACAAGATGGCGAGCTACCTAAGATCGATGAACCAGTGCGGGAATTTGATTTTCTGCCAGAACTTATTATTTTTGCAAAGACCTTGATAAGTTACAGAATGAGATTTACTTTGTTTAAAGGTTGTGATGTCGGAGAATTGTCGTGAAAGGAATTAAACTGTGTCTTTATAATTTTTTAATTTGAATTTAAACTTGTAGGTATACTGCCTGGAACAGAAACTGAAGTTAACTATAATACTTAAGAATAGGAATTATAGTTGGTTTTATAACTAACTAGGGATAAGTAAATAGGAAAGTTTAGTCTATAAAGTTTTAAATAGGGAATAATACAAGATCTAATTAGTTAAAGGAATCTCACTGATTCTAATTAAAAAGGAATATGTTTTGGGTTGATATCTAAGATTTGGAACCTAAACAGAATGTTGGAATTTTTTATTGTTCTTGCTCATGTAGATATTTTGTACATATTGTGTTTTTTCTTATAAACAAACTTTATCTCCAGAAGTGTGTGGTTTCTATGCACTGCCTCCTTCCGATACATAGAATCTTCTGATGGTCTACTAGCACCTAGTGTAATTTGATTTTCTCAAAGAGTGTGGTGACTAGTCACACGCCATAAGACTGGTGCTACACAGGTGTGATACTTGGATTTCCAGCATCTGCCGATCGCCTCTTGTTTGTGATCGCATGTTACCATTACAGCTTACCATGGCGTCGCCTAATTGAAAGATGATTTGCCGACGACAGGAATAACCACATTGCTGACAAACTTGCTTGTGTTGACACGGTGACGTTTAGCCCTCAGCCTCAAATATCAATATTGCCACTTGCTCAGTGGGCTCGTGAGTCTTCTGGTCACTTGTGCGTACAAGGTACTATGGAGTGGTCCAGGCAACAGGGATTATTCCTTCTCACAGATATAACTCTTACAGCGGTAAGGAATTGTGGGCTATGTTCAGAAATTAAGGACCATTAGCTTTTAAAATGACCCTTGGTTGCCATTCACCACGGGTTTGCTCCTGCTCAGACTTGGTAAGTAGATTAATTCGATCTCCTTCCTTTACAGAAGTGATACCAGTACCTGCTCACTATGGTGGTCACTGGTCCTGTTTTGATAGCAATCCCTACATTAAAGCTAATCAGGATGGTATCCTTAGGGGATTAGAAACTTTATTTTTGTATACAGCAATACCCTCGAAATTCAATTTCAACAATGGTTCTCACTTTTTGCATTCCAGGGTACAAGAAGGAGCTGTCCCTACTGATCTTCCATATCCCCTGTTATCCTCAGTCCAATGATCTGATTGAACAAATGAATGGCCTATTAAAACATCAAATTTGTTGACTTACTTCTGTCCGTACCTTATCTGGATAGTTACCTGTCCTTCCCTGTGTTTTGTATAATTTGAATAACTGCCCTTTGAAAGGAGGCACTCCCTTTTTGTTAATAACAGAACAATCTTGTTCTTTTGTTTCCGATGGCACAACTGAACGTGCTGATAAAGAGCCAAGTCAGTTCTGCAAGGAATGGGGGTAGACTATGGGTGACATACCCATCTTCCCTCCAGTGGAGGGTGCGATTATAGCTGACGGACGGGTTATAGGCATACTGGGTGATGGTACAAGGACAGACCTGTCCTGTGTGTGTGGATAAAGGTAACTTGACAAATGAACACATTTATCTCTCTCCAGTTTTATTTGTAAAGGTTCCTGCCAGAATGCTGCTTTGTTCTGTTTTAATGCTTTTCTTGTGTTTTGTTGGACGTTGGACGTCTGCTCAGACCTGTCAGGCCACTGATAACCTTGTGATTGGTGAAAATTATATTATTGTTTCGGGAGACAATGTACACTAGTGATATATGCTAATTGGGGACCTATAAGAGTGAGGGAATGTTGTAAACCTAGAGAGACCGGCCTCATGTGACTTTTCCTGTGAAACAAGGAAGTGCCAAATTGATTGTAATTAGAGTCTTCATCACTGATCGCAATGCGGTGTTCATAAATCCTACTTGTTCTGTTCAAGTTGCCCCTTAGGGACAAGGGCATACATTTGAATGTGAATGTTGAGGTTAATCACTGGATATGTATAATTTTTCATATTTTAATAATCATGATAATATTAGTTTTAATCATCCAAGGGATATTAATATGTATTCTTCATTTTAAGCAGAAGTGCTCTGAGTTTCTTTCACCTGCCAGACGTTTGAGGGGTAGATGTGTTGCATTTCATTGTGTAAAAATTGGATGAGTGTCTGGAGGGGAAATGACAATTTAACTCTTTCTGAGCTTGCAGCATGTTGAGTGTCTGTAGAGTTGATGGATCCTTTCGTAGTGTCTGTTAAATTTGTTTGATGGATTCTTTTTTGGATTCAGGCTTATCGTTTGTATGTAATATTAATGTTCTTTTGTAAGTGAAAGGAATGTTGTGTCCAAAACGTTGGGAGACCAATGGACGAGGAGTGACCATTACAGCGTCTAATTGAGTTATGAGGGTATGCTGAACACTGTGTTGATGGACACAGGATGTGTATGAAAAAAGACAGGCTGCGTTGAAACAAAAGATCAAAGAGCTTGACTGTCTCTGTACGTGTCTCTCTGTGCTTGTGAAACTTGTATTTATTGACGTGCTCTTCCTGGTTTCGTTGGACTTCAGTCGATGGCCGGAAATCGCGATTGGTGCCTAGGATCCAGGGACGGTTTCACAAATGAGTCGGAATTTGAGTTCTGAACAGTAACAGTCGAGTGGTGATGAAGCATCATGAGCCCTGAAATCTTTGTGGAAATCTTTTTGACTTGCTACATAGTATTTTATGCGGTTTATATGTGCTTTCTATTTTATGATAATAAATTAGATTTAGTTTACTTTGCTGTGCTTGTACGCTAATAATCACATCTTCTGGGCACTTGAAATTTGGATCAGGTCAACCCAGCCCATTACGGGATCTGAGAGAGAAGTACCCCTTTGTAAATACTGGGGAACCTCTTAGCAAGGTTGAACTCCACCAGTAATGGAGGGAGCCAACATGTTTGTTCTTGTATGTCTATCAGTGAAGCTTAGGCTTACTCGTTTCACAGTTTCAAAGTGAAATATGGCATGGGAACAGGCTGTTCAGCCCATTGAAACTGTATCAACCATCCACTTCTGCTACTCCTACGTAAATCCCATTTTTATTCATCTGGCATTCCCCAGATCCCAAGATCCTACCACTTAGCTGCACACTAGAGACAATTCTGTTTTTGGATGTGCGAAGATATTGGAACACTGGGAGGAAAACCACGCAGCCACAGGGAGAATGTCTGGGTTGTGAAAGGTTGAGATGGGGCCGCACTGTTGGGATCAAATATTTGGATCTATTAATTTGTCAGTATAATGTTTTCAATGTTGAGTTTCATTGAAACTTAAATTGGTCAAGGGGTATATGTACACCTGATAGTGTTTACAAAAACCAACAAGCCAATAATGCACTGATGCTTCCTATTTCACTGGTGCCAGATCAGACTGCTAGAGCCTTTGTTTTCAAAGGCACCCCATTGGCATGGCATAAACAAAAAAAACAGAAAATGCTGTGGAAAAAAAAACACAGCTGTTAAGGGAATCAATTAACACTCCAGACTGAAGATAGATATATCTGATGGAAGTTCTCATCCTGAAATGTCAACAAGACTGACTGGTTGAGGTTTTCCAGCATTTTTCATGTTCCTTTCTGATTTGTAGCTTCTACACTTCTGAATTCTTAAATACCTTTGACACGTTCAGGGTAGTTGAAGACTCACTGCTCTCTATGGGCTTTAAAGCCTGCAGTTCAGTTTGGAAGTGTTAATGTTGGCTAGCAAACTTTAGCCCCAGTTGTTGAAAAATTTCCACTGGAGGGAGTCACTGCTATAAGTCATCATGTCTGCTTGATTGACAGAAGAATGACTTCCTTCTGCAATTTTCCTTCCTTTCTTAGATAAATGGCAAACAGGTCTTCGTCAGAGCATGGGTTTCGTATGGCAACTCTCAGGTAGTCTGTTAACCTTGTAGCTACCAAGTGTGGTGTTATGCTAAATTAATTGCACAGAGGATGCTGAATTGATGATTCTTCCGCATACTATGATAATATATTCAATTGTGTTTTGTAGGAACTCACTGTGAACTGGAAATTAATGAATGCTTGTCTCAGCCTTGTCTGAATGGGGCAACTTGTCAGGATCATTTTGCCAACTATACGTGCACATGTTCTGCGGGCTTCACAGGCAACAACTGTGAAGTAAACTTTGATGAATGTGCTAGTCACCCATGTCAGAATGGAGGGAAGTGCATCGATGAAGCAAATGGGTAAGTTATAATGATTGCGACGTCAACTAGATATTGGCCCATAATTTCAGGGCAGTGGTGAACAGGATGATAACAGGGGTTCATTTTAGATGCTCATTACAACTGTCTGCCTTTCTTTAATAACTTGCTGTAATCAGAAAACATTTTTTAGAACCTTCCATGGGAAATGGGAATGGGTATTGTGTGAACTGGGTCTGTAAATACGCATCTCCGCAAACCGTCAGAACTACCACAGAACATCGCGTGTAAACTGGAATAGTTAATTCTGTGCTACTGAATTTACTAGTCCAGCACCGCTGCCAACTCTTTGGATCCATTTTGATGCTGAACCACTCCTGCTGTGTAGTGATAGAATATGAATGCTACAGTTACCCAGCAGTCACATTTAGGGAACTGTCGACTGAACTCATTCCAGCTTAGACCCAGTGAATGAACAGCAGCCTACTGATACTAAAGGAACAGGATTACCTTTGGCAAGTATAGGGTGAGCAACGTTACTTTTCAATTAATTGAAGTAATCTTATTTTATCTTTTAGAAATGTTTGGCTTCTAATTGTTTCATTTGAATTTTAATTCTTCGGTGAATGTTTGTTAATGTGAGGATCCTTCATGTAACAAGTCAAGTTCAACATAGAAACATAGAAAACCTATGGCACAATACAGGCCCTTCGGCCCACAAAGCTGTGCCAAACATGTCCTTACCTTAGAACTACCTAGGCTTACCTATAGCCCTCTATTTTATAACCTCCATGTATCCATCCAGGAGTCTCTTAAAAGACCCTATCGTTTCCGACTCCACCACCGCCGCTGGCAGCCCATTCCACGCACTCACCACTCTCTGCATATAAAACTTACCCCTGACATCTCCTCTGTACCTACTTCCAAGCACCTTAAAACTATGCCCTCTCATGCCAGTCATTTCAGCCCAGGGAAAAAGCCTCTGACTATCCACACGATCAATGCCTGTCATTATCTTGTACACCTCTATCAGGTCACCTCTCATTCTCTGTCGCTCCACGGAGAAAAGGCCGAGTTCACTCAGCCTATTCTCATAAGGCATGCTCCCCAGTCCAGGCAACATCCTTGTAAATCTCCTCTGCACCCTTTCTATGGCTTCCACATCCCTCCTGTAGTGAGGCAACCAGAACTGAGCACAGTACTCCAAGTGGGGTCTGACCAGGGTCCTATATAGCTGCAACATTACCTCTTGGCTCTTAAACTCAATCCCATAATTGATGAAGGCCAGTGCACCATATGCCTCTTAACCACAGAATCAATTTGTGTAGCAGCTTTGAGTGTCCTATGGACTCGGACCCCAAGTTCCCTCTGATCCTCCACACTGCCAAGGGTCTTGCCATTAAAACTATATTCTGCCATCATATTTGACCTAACAAAATGAACCACCACATACTTATCTGGGTTGAACTCCATCTGCCACTTCTCATCCCAGTTTTGCATTCTATCAATGTCCCACAGCAACCTCTGATAGACCTCCACACTACCAACAACGCCTCCAACCTTTGTGTCTTCAGCAAATTTATTAACCCATCCCTCCACTTCCTCATCCAGGTTATTTGTAAAAATCACAAAGAATCACAAAGAGAACAGATCCCTGAGGCACTCCACTGGTGACTGAACTCCATGCAGAATATGACCTGTCTACAACCACTCTTTGCCTTCTGTGGGCAAGCCAGTTCTGGATCCACAAAGCAATGTCCTCTTGGATCCCATGCCTCCTTACTTTCTCAATAAGCCTTGTATGGGGTACCTTGTCAAATGCCTTGCTGAAATCCATATACACTACATCTACTACTCTATCTTTATCAATGTGTTTAGTCACATTCTCAAAAAATTCAATCAGGCTCGTAAGGCATGACCTGCCCTTGACAGAGCCATGCTGACTATTCCTAATCATATTATGCCTCTCTAATGTTCATAAATCCTGCTTCTCAGGATCTTCCCCGTCAACTTACCAACCACTGAAGTAAGACTCACTGGTCTATAATTTCCTGGGCTATCCCTACTCCCTTTTTTGAACAAGGGAACAACATCTGCAACCCTCCAATCCTCCGGAACCTCTCCCATCCTCATTGAGGATGCAAAGATCATTGCCAGAGGCTCAGCAATCTCCTCCCTCACTTCCCACAGTAGCCTGGGGTACATCCCAGATGGTCCCGGTGTCTTATCCAACTTGATGCTTTCCAAAAGCTCCAGCGCATCCTCTTTCTTAATGCTCAAGCTTTTCAGTCCACTGCAAGTCATCCCTACAATCTCCAAGATACTTTTCCGTAGTGAATGTTAAAGTTAAGTATTCATTAAGTACCTCTGCCATCTCCTCTGACACTTTTCCGCTGTCACACTTGATTAGTCCTATTCTCTCACGTCTTATCCTCTTGCTCTTCACATACTTGTAGAATGCCTTGGGGTTTTCCTTAATCCTGTCCGCCAAGGCCTTCTCATGGCCCCTTCTGGCTCTCCTAATCTCATTCTTAAACTCCTTCCTGCTAGCCTTATAATCTTCTAGATCTCTATCATTACCTAGTTTTTTTGAAGCTTTCATAAGCTTTTCTTCTTGACTAGATTTACAACAGCCTTTGTACACCACGGATCCTGTACCCTATCATCCTTTCCCTGTCTCATTGCAACGTATCTACGCAGAACCCCACACAAACATCCCCTGAACATTTGCCACATTTCTTCCCTACGTTTCCCTGAGAACATCTGTTCCCAATTTATGCTTCCAGGTTCCTACCTGATAGCTTCATATTTCCCCTTACTCCAATTAAATGTTTCCCTAACTTGTCTGTTCCTATCCCTCTCCAATGCTATGGTAAAGGAGATAGAATTGTGATCACTGTCTCCAAAATGCTCTCCTACTGAGAATCCTGACACCTGACCAGGTTCACTTCCCAATTCCAGATCAAGTACAGCCTCTCCTCTTGTAGGCTTATCTACATACTGTGTCAAGAAACCTTCCTGAACACACCTAACAAACTCTACCCCATCTAAACCCCTCACTCTAGGGAGATGGCAATCAATATCTGGGAAAAAAATCTCCCACCACAACAACCCTGTTATTATTACTCCTCTCCATAACTTGTCTCCTTATCTGCTCCTCGATGTCCCTGTTACTACTGGGTAGTCTATAAAAAAACACCCAGTGGAGTTATTGATCCCTTCCACTTCCACCCACAGAGACTCAGTAGACAATCCCTCCACGACTTCCTCCTTTTCTGCAGCCCTGACACTATCTCTGATCAGCAGTGCCACGCCCCCACCTCTTGTGCCTCCTTCCCTGTCCTTTCTGAAACATCTAAAGCCTGGCACTCGAAGTAGCCATTCCTGCCCCTGAGCCATCCAAATCTCTGTAATGGCCACAACATCCAAGTGCTGATCCACGCTCAAAGCTCATCTGCTTTATTCAAAATACTCATCGCATTAAAATAGACACATCTCAAACCATCGGTCTGACTGTGTCCCTTCTTTATCATCTGCCTATCCTCCCTTTCAAGTTCAAGTTTAGCCACTCAGCTGTACACATATATACAGCCAAACAAACCAGCATTCCTCTGGGACAAAGGTGCAGAACACAGTGTATATATCACATACAGCACATAAAATAGTATTACCGTAGATTCCGGATTATAAGCCGCTACTTTTTTCCCACATTTTGAACAGCTTTGAACTCTGCGGCCTATAATCCAGAGCGGCTAATACATGGTTTTTTTTTTCATGCCGCCTCGTAAACATTTTGCCTCGTAAAAGTAGACCAATAAAATTGATGAGTAGTTCACAGAGGTCCAATGAAATTGTACGATAAATCAAGCGCACTTTCACAATTAAATTATTGTAAATCAGTCATTTGTACTCACCCTCATCAACATGGAAAATACTCGAAGAAAAGCAAGACCCGAGCGCGTCAGAGCCGATTAGACCCGATCGCATTGCGCAAGCGCGTCAGAGCCGATTAGACCCGATTAGACCCGATCGCATTGCGCAAGCGCGTCAGAGCCGATTAGACCCGATTAGACCCGATCGCATTGCGCAAGCGCGTCAGAGCCGATTAGACCCGATCGCATTGCGCAAGCGCGTCAGAGCCGATTAGACCCGAGCGAAAACGCTGCTTTTAAGTTAAAGTCGATCAATAACTTTTCCTGGTAAACTGCAGTATATATATTTTTACCAGTCGCTAGGAGATATTGGAATGTTGTTCGTGCTGTTCAGTAAAAAAGTATATGCAACGTAATTTGTGTTACCGATACGTATGTATATTTAAAAGTAGCGGTGCGGCCTAAAATCCGGTGCGGTCTTTACAATTAAAAAATTGATTTTATTTCTAAAATTAGAGCCTGCGGCTTTTAATCAGGTGCGCTCTGTAGTCCGGAATCTACGGTAATACAATAATATTAACAAATAATAAAAATATATTCTGTAAATGCATCTACAACATATGGTTAAATATACAACAGTACAATGCTACTGGCTCTGTCATAAATAATGTGTACTGGCTGCTGGTAGGGTGTGCAGATGTCTAACAGCCTGGGGCGAAGAAGCTGTTATTCAGCCTGACAATCCTTGATCTTATACTGAGGTGCTTTCTAACTGATGGTAGGAGGTCAAAAAGATTGTAGGATAGATGGGAGGGGTCCTTGACAATGCTGAGGGCTCTAAAAATGCAGCTCTTCTGGTAATTGTCCTAGATGAGGTGAGGAGAGAGACCCCGATGATTCTCTCGGCAGTCATCGTAATCTGATGCAGGGTCAGCGGACAAACGCCTTGCATTTCCCATATCCTCACTATTTTCACTACAGTACCCAGGCCAATGATGATCATCTAACCTGGATATTGTGCAAAGTTCCTTTTATGTTGTGGCAATCCCTTTGCTTTATAGAATTTAACAAAATAATTGGAGATGGTTTTTTTTGTTTGGTCCAAGATTGAGCAACTTAGAGATCATGAAATGCAGTGAAGAAATTAGAATACTGATGGACTTGCAAAAACTTTACAGGAAATATGAACTCCATGAAGGTTTTAAATTACTTTGTCAAATTGCTTTCTTTTTAGTATAGGACAGACAACAGATTTATAGTTTCCCCCAGCCCAGCTGAAAAAAAATCTGGGGTCTGTACTTTTATATCATACACTGATGACCACATGAAAGAAAGGTGATAGAATGACATACTAGTGGTGCTCTTGCCTCAGAGCATCAGTCACCCAGGTTCAATCCTTGGTCCGGTGCTCTCTGTGTGAAGCAGGAGTTCCCAACCTGGGCGTCCATGGATCCCTTGCTTAATGGCAATTGTCCATGGCATAAAAAAGTTTGGGAACCCCTGGTGTAGAGTTTGCATATTCTCCTCCAGATGTTCTGGTTTCCTCCCACATTCCAAAGGTAGTGGAGACACAAGAGATTGCTGATGCTGGAAGAACTCGGCAGTGTTACGCCTGTAGCCCCCTCCTTTTTGAGAATCGCAAGATCGCTATTAATTCAGGTCCGGAGACCCAGGAAATGAGAGAGAGACATTTGGAATGTTTAGCCCCGCGGCGATACAAAGCTACGGGAAACGGCCATTGTCTCTTGGAGACGGAATTGTGTATTAAAATACTGTGCTTCGTGGAAGCCCTCGGGCAAAGTGGGCTGGTTGGGGGGATGGCATCATTCCAACCTGATTGACATCTGCGACCCTGTGAGTCAGGATAAAAGAGGGTCTGGGGAACAGCCCCTACACACACACGCACCAGGAGAAACGCTAGCAGTTCCGTGACGACGTTTAATAGCCATAGCCGGTGGAGGGCCCACGTGTGTCCTTTCCCGTTGCCCTGGGATTGAGGCCCTACCACGGAAGGCAGCTTAGCTAAGGAAGAGATCACCACCGACGCCATTTCGAAGGATCGACATCATAAAACAGACAATCGGGCAAGTTCTAAGCCTCCGTCTCTCTCTTGACTCCAACCCAAGGCTGCAGCCTACAGCTTGAATGAACTAAAGTGACTTTTATATTTCCATCGGACAATACATTATCCCCTAGACAACGATAGAGCTATTTCTTATTTATTATTATACCCGCACTTTTAGATTTAGTATTGACAACGTATATTATATGTATGGTTGCATTGATATTATTTTTGTGTATTTTTATCAATAAATACCGTTAAAAATAGTACCATCAGACTTCAACGGACCTCTCTATCTTTGCTGGTAAGTGACCCAGTTACGGGGTACGTAACAGCATGCAAGAGCTTCTGTAGAAAGAAATTAATTATTGATTTCAGGTCAAAATGCAGCAACAGGGCTGAAATGTCGACAATTCCTTCTCTGTCATGAATACCACTCAGCCTGCTGAGTTCCACAAGATTGTTCATTCCAAAGGTTCATCTAAAGTGGCTACTGTAAATTGTAGTTGACACATAAATGAGTGAAGTGGTTGTGCTGGAATCTTTGAGGAGTGTTGATGAGAGTGTTTGAAATGTAAAAGAGGATTACTGTACTGTGAAGAGATGCTTTATAATCAGCTCGGACTTGGTGAACCAAAGGGTCTGCTTTCATGCTGCTGATCCCATTTGAGTTCTTCCCTCGGTTTATTTTTCTCCGTGAAGTAGCTGGCTTTCAGCATGCCGCACTGTGATCACTGCTCAGGAGAAGTCTGCTTGATGTGATAAAGCCTCTGAAAGAGAGGAAAGAATTAAAGGGTTGATTGGCTTATCTCAGTTTAGCGTCTGAAAAAGGCAAACATATTTTAATTAGACCCTTTGAGAATAGTTAATGCCAATAAATTACTGCTTTTTAGCTAGAAGTTATATATTTCAACATGTACTTTAAACATTATCAATGTTATCTCCTGTTAGTATTATTGTATTGAGGGATGGAAACATTAGTGGACTTACTGACTGTACCCCTCTCACCAGCCTCATATGCAAACTCAGCTCATTAACTAACACTGCTAACAGGCACGTGACTCAGCGGTGAGAAGCCACACCTTTCATAAACAGTGTGTGTCTAGGGTCATTATGCCTGGGGGTTCAACCAGACAGGAAAGTTGGGACATTCCAATTAACAGAACCTTGATTTGAGCAAATGCTATGTAAATACTGCCCATACACGGTTATTGGTCGGCAAGAAATAATAGATCGTGCAATGCACCACATAAAATTATAAAGAAAGTATATTTACCAATTTCAGCTTTATCAAATAGTTAATAGGAAAAGAAAAGAGCCCATTACAGTTAAACGAGTCCAATATGCACGTAACGTTGGAGCTAATACAGGAGTCATCTTTTCCTCATGCGCTGGACCACGGTTTGTGTGAAAACACCTGCTGCAGTCTGAACTTCCCTGGAAGACCATCTCCGGCAGCTGGCTCTCTCTCTCAGGAGTACTGGCCCTTCCTTTTTACAGCCATCATTTACACAAGGCACTTTGTCAATGGGGACTGTCCTTCAATGGTATTCTGCAGTATCCTCCCTTCTGTTCTGCTTTGCAGCTCCCACAAAAGACCCCAAACCAGGCTACTATCCATCATAAAACTCTTTCCACCCCGCTCCCTCTAGAACATTCTCCCAATCCCACCATCCTGATTGGCTGACACAACATTCTTAAGTTAAACAACATGGCCTCTTACTGCTATCCAAAACCAAAACATTCTACCAGCAAGACACACTGCTTTTGCAGAAAGCTGCTAAAATGAAATACCTAGAGCACAGCAATAGAAATCTTAACCAGGGCATTACATGACTTTTCTACATTTATACATATTGGAATGGTTACTTGAGTTTCTTGTTAGAGAATCATGCCACTAATCAGATTAATGAAACCTATACATTTCTACAGGTGAATGTGGAAATATCTTACTTTAACTTTTTCTTATTATGTACTAAGCTATTTGGCCCATCAAATCTATGTTGGTTCTCAGAGCAATCTCAATGATCACATTTGTCTCTCACATGCCCATTAACTTCCCCAACTCTCCTTGGCACTCACTGACACCAATTAACCTATGTCTTTGGAGTGTGGGAGGAAAAACTAGAGTACCCGGGGGCAACCCACACAGTCTCAGAGATTGAGACTACAATATTAAGGGTAATTGAGGAAGCAATAACTTAAAATGTTTTAGTCCTTAGAATAAATAATTTAAAAATATTGCAATTCTTACTTATAACTATAATAATTAATTCTGTCACAAGGCATTGGTTTGCTAATGATAAACTCTGTTATCAAAGATCATTGATTGTAAATAATGTTTAATCGCAGACTGCCTTTCATTTGCTTATTGCAGGTATAGCTGTGACTGTGTGAACACTGGATATACGGGTTTGCACTGTGATTTCTATGTCCCTGGTTGTCTTTCACAACCCTGTCTCAATAGCGCCACCTGCCAGGACACTGATGGAAATTACACTTGTCACTGCTGGCCAGGTTTGTGTTTTTACATTTTGTATAAACGACTATTGTTATCTTGTTCAAAGTATCAACATAGTGTTATTAAACAAAATCAGCATTTTCTATTAATTTATCATATTGGGAAATGTATGGTTATATGTATTTTAATATAGTCAGTGCCTTGATTGCTCTAAGTTCTGATTTTAAAATATTTGTGCTGTTTGCTGTACTCACGCACGTGGTTTTTCTCACCGTGTACATAGTTATGCAGTCAAACCATACGCAGAACATTTCTGTTTGTAAGAAGAAGGTGCTAGTCTTGTGAATGAGATCATTAGACATAGGAGCAGAGTTAGGGCACTTGGCCCATGGACTCTGATCCACCATTAATAAATCATGGCTGATTTATTACTCTCTCAACCCCACTCTGCTGCTTTCTCCCGGTAACTTTCTACATGCTGACTAACCCAGAACTTATCAACCTCTGCTTTATATATACTCAATGGCTTAGCCTCCACATCTATCTGTGGCAATGAATTCCACAGATTCACCGACCCCTTGCTAAATAAATTCCTTCTCATCTCTGTTCTAAATGGATGCTCCTCTATTCTGAAGCTGGGCCTTCTAGTCATAGGATATCCTCCCCAAATCCACTCTAAGTATTTCAATATTCACTAGGTTTCAATCAGATCCTCTCTCATTCTTCCAAACTCCAGAGAGTATAGGGCATCAAATTCTCCTTATATGTTAACCCTTTCATTGCTGTAAATCTCTTCTGGACTCTCTCCAACGCCAGAACATATTTTCTTAGAAAAGGAGCCCAAAACTGCACACAATACTCCCAAGTACAGTCTGACCAATGCATTACATCTGCTTTTATACTCTAGTCCTCTTGAAATGAATATTAACATTGTATTTGCCTTCCTTACCAGTGACTCAGCCTGCAAATTAACCTTTAGGGAATCCTGCAACAAGGATCATTCCCTTTGCACCTCTGAATTTTGGATTTTCTCCCCATTTAGAAAATAGTCTACGCATTTATTCCTTCTACAGGAGTGCATGACCAGACACTTCCCTACACTTTGTTCCAGCTGCCACTTCTTTGCCCATTCACCCAATCTGTTCAAGTCCTTCTGCATTCTCCCCGCTTCCTCAACACTATCCACTCTTCCACTTATCTTTATATCATCTGAAAACTTGGCCATAAAGCCATCAATTCTGTCATCTAAATCGTTGACATATAAAATGAAAAAAGCAGTCCCAATACTGACCCTTGCAGAACAGCACTTGTTACTGGGAGCCAAGCAGAATAGGCCCCTTTATCCTGACCCTTTACTTCCTGTCAATCAGCCAATCTTCTATCCATGCTAGCATCTTATTTGTTATCTTGCTAAGCAGCCTTATGTGCGGCACCCTGTCATAGGCCTTCTGAAATCCAAGTACATAACATTCACTAATCTCCTTTGCCTATCCTGCCTATCATCTTCTCAAAGAATTGCAACAGATTTTTCAGAAAATACTTCCTTTAACTAGGTTCGCTTTGGCCTACTTTATTATGCACCTCCAAGTATCCTGAAACCTCAACCTTAATAATGGACTCCAACATCTTCCCAATCACTGAAGTCAGGCCAACTAGCCTATAATTTCCTTTCTTATGCCCGCCTCCTTTTTTAAAGAGTGGAGTGACATTTGCAATTTTCCAGTCTTTCAGAACCATTCCAGAATCTGGTGGTTCTTAAGAGATCTTTACTCATGCCTCCACAATCTCTTCAGCTACTTCTATCAGAACTCTGTGTTGTAGTCCCTCTGGTGACTTATCTACCTTCAGTACTTTCGGTTTCCCAAGTTCTTATCCTTAGTAATAGCAACTACATTTACTTCTGCCCTGACATTCTTGAATTCTGGCATTCTGCTAGTGTCTTCTACAGTGAAGACTGACACCGCAGGGCAAAATCAGTTCAAAGATTCAAAGTGCGCTCATTAAGAATGTATAAATTATACAACCTTGAGATTTGTTTGCTTAACAAAGCAATGAACCCAAAAGAACCTACCGGTAATTTACAAAAAGTAAGAACAACCCTCAGTACCCACAGAAAAAGAGGAAAAAAAATCAAAACAAATCATGGAAACAATGGAAGGAGCAATAACAATAACAACGGCATTCTGAACCAAATTGAGCCCTTAGATCCAGATTCCCAGAGTAGGCCTGAAGCCTCAGTCTTCAGTTCATCATATCAGCAGGGCAGGTCACTAGAAAGTTTGCAGACATGAAGCACAGCAGTCCCAGAACCTCAGCTTCATGGAGAGAGGAGCTCCAAGACTCTCTGGGTGGGCTTTTTAAATTGTATGAACCTCTCATTAAGACCTGGGCTCGGGGTGGCGAATCACTCCAGGCCTAGAACACACTGCACAGCGATTCACTTTGGACCTAGATTTCACTGTCAGAGAAGCCGTTCTTGACCTCTCCAAATCTGCCTGGCACTTAGAACTATCCAACCTCGCCTGACTCTCAACACCTGATCTTTCTAGTCTATCTGGGCCAGAGTTTGGATTGTCTAAACAGCATACTGTACCTCACATTAGGACCCAGGCCTTGCTGTGGCATTTGCTCAGTTGGTGGCGTAACACAAGCAGCCAGAGATTGTGGTAAGCATTGGTACCAATGACATAGGGAGCAAGGGGGAGGAGGTCCTGACTAGAGGGAATTAGGGAAAAGCCTGCTGCGGAAGGTATGGCCTATATACAAAGGATTGGTTGCATGGGTTTGCTGGAGCCGTTGGGGAGGTTTTAAACTCAGTTGGCAGGGGGATGGGAACCAGAGTGATATGACCGAGGATAGGGGTGCAGGGTAGGGGTCTTGTCTAAGTTACCTGCTGAGTGGAGTTTAATGTGACAGCAGTGGTTTCAGTGCTACCTGTTCGCAATGAAGCAGCTTAACTTGTTCTTTAACACAAGATGACAATAGTAATCTCATATTCTCGGTTTTATTTCCTTTCCCTGAGTTTTGTGCAATGTTTGTTACGGCATTGTAAGCCACTTCCCACGACGATCACTCATAGTATGTCATTTAAGCCAACATGGAAACCAGCTCAGTCCAGTATCACAGATTGATACACTGTGTGGCTATTAATCATGATTATGAAAGGTCAAAACAAACCAAACAGTCCTGCCGAAGGGCTTCAGACCGAAACATCAACTGTACTTTTCTTCCATAGATGCTGCCTGACCTGCTGAGTTCCTCCAGCATTTTGAGTGTGTTGAGCAAATAACTACATTTAGTTTTAAAGATGTATGTGGCCAAGTTCTTTGAACGGTAAATTATAAATGCATGGAATGTCAAGAAAGATCCTGCAAAATTCAGAGTCCCAATATGTAACCAGTTCCTAGAAAGTGGAGCTCTATCAAGCATTAATCCAAAATTACACATTTTTAGAAAGCTGAGGCCTGGATAGTGAGATCCTGCTCAAACAAAGCTATGTATGCAAAACTGTCCCTTTACGTGGTTAGCTGAATGCCACAGAACCATGAAGTAAAGACATTTTTGTACAAGTTCTTTGATTTGTTCTTCAACTCTGTTGTTGCTAGTAGTTCATAATGTTCGTGGGTAGCACGATTGTCAGTGACAGCTGCAAACTACACTGGACATTACCTGCTGTCAGTACCTGGTTCAGATTGTCTGCATTTCTTGGAGGTGATTGAGCTATTCTGAGCTTTAGTGTGGAGAGAGTGAGTGAAAAGACGAATGGAAGGAGAGGGCTGATGAAAGAAAAGATTCTGATTAAAGTTAGGCAGAACAAACAAAGTGTAAAGAAGAAAGGTAAAAGGAGAATGGATGACGGATGAATGAGAAAAAGGATGAATAAAGAGAAGCAAGAGAGAAAGGAGTGAAAAGACAAGTAAGAAGGGGCAGGTGAAAGAGGTGAGAGCAGACATGATATTTTTTCCCTCTGCTTCATTTACTAATTTCTAATTCAACAATCACAGGCTTAAAGAATGGTAGAATTTTGTTCAGATTTTTGATGTCCTTTCCCCCACAATCCTTATCCAACTCTATCCCCACCTCCAAATAACCCTCATTTCATGACTCTTGGGTGGAGAGTATTGATTAATTTTCTTTTGCGGTCCAGACTGTAAAAGTAATTGTTACCATCATATGCATTTTGTGATTTAAATTCAGGTTTTGTGGGGGCACAATGTGAGATCGATATCCCTGAGTGCTTCAGTAATCCTTGTCTACATGGGGCAGAGTGTGTTGAACTCTCCTGGCGAAGCTTGTATGGAAATACAATTGAATTGCCTGTAGTCTTTAGCTATGAGCGTGCTTCTGGCTACATCTGTAAATGTCAGCATGGATTTACAGGTAACCTTCACAGTTATACTTTGCATTTTGTTTCCTGAGGAAGAACATTGCAGAAATCATCAGAGATTTTAGTTTACTTTGGTAGTAAACAAATACTTAGAGACAAAACAAGGCTAAGGATTTTGCCCTTTCTTTCATCTGGGGACTACTATCAGTTTAATTATTGACATTATAATAAGTGATGTCATTTGGCGAAACACTTCAATAATAATGCACATGGAAACTGAATTCTAATTTAGAAATATTATCAAAGGAAATAGATGCCCTTAACATTGAATGAGTTGTCCGTTAAAGGTGAAATAGTTTTCCATGGAATTAATAATTTTTCAAAATTAGAATGTCTTAATTGGTAACTCACTGGCTTAAAGACTTTTTAAATCAATTTTTAATGTAGCATTCTTGTTGCATCCTCGTTGGGAATCTTACTCTGGAAATTGGGGTAGGCAGGACAAAAGTTCTAACAAAACAGAGGAGATGAATTTCCTTTTGAGCACTAAAAGATTCCAAAATATAAGCAAATTTATTCCACCCGGAGCTGGGTCAATCTTCAGGAGCACATCGCCAGATTATTTCAAGTTGGAACATAGAACAGTGCAGCATAGGAACAGGGCCTTGCGCCAAACCAACTGAAAATTAAAATAAAAGCTACAAATACTAATTCCTCCTATCTACGCAATGTCCATATCTTTCCAACTTCATCATATTCATATGCCTATCTAAATGTCTCTTAAAAGCCTCTAATGTATTTGCCTCACCATACCAGGTGGTGCATCCCAGGCATCCACCTCTCTCTGAGTAAAAACACATACCCCTCCCATCTCCTTTGAACCTACCCCCTCTCACCTTCAGTGCATACCCTCTGGTATTAGACATTTCAACCCTGGGAAAAAGCTGCATACATTTCTAAATTTCAGTTCATCCATCTGCTTTAAGCTGAGTCAGTGGCTCTGAGACAACATGTTAAATAGACTCTGGAAAAAGCAAACCCTTTTTAGGATGATTTCTGCTTAACTTGTCAGTTTTGTGGAGAATATGAACATGTTTCTCTCACGAGAAACTTATTTTTAAAAAACTCCACCAAGAGCTCGCCAACATTCTCCCACAGGAGGAGGGCAGGATACATGATGTCAGAAAAAGGACTGCCTCCTGCTTAATAAACCTGTAGCAAACTGATACATTGCAAAACAGAGGCAACTAATTGACTTCACACTGCTAAAGAACATTAGACAGCTCAATTAATATATAGCTGGATGCAAATCTTCCCGCGACCATTTCAAATGCTGAAAAAGGATCAACATCAACAAGCCTTTTTAAAATGTATTGATTAACATAATTAATACAATATTGCTGGTAACCAGTTGGGTTATGGGATTAATTGGAACAGATCTGCTTGTGTTAGGCTTTCTCAATTTCATACATCAGCAGAGATGTAATGTGCTTCTATGTTAGGACCCCTGTAGTATCCAAGATACCTTCAAGGAGCGGTGCCCTGGGAAGGCCGTGTCCATCATTAAAGACCCCCACCACCCAGGACATGCCCTCTTCTCATTGTTACCGCCGGGAAGGAGATACAGAAGCCTGAAGGCACACACTCAGCGATTCAGGAACAGCTCCTTCCCCTCTGCTGTCCGATTTCTAAATGGACGTTGAAGCCAATATATATTTACTCCAGTTCAGTATTTTTTCTCCATATTTATTTATCATGTATTTCATTGTACTCTTGCCATAAAGTTAATGTATTTCATGATATACGTTGGTGATATTAAACCTGATTCAGATTAGTCCTTAAGGACAACTCACCACAGCCATTTTATATCAGTAATTGGTTAACAATTACTTATCAACAGGTGGTTACTTAGAACAGATTCACTGAAACAGACTAACTAGATGACAATTAACTGCTGTTAATAGCAGATGGAAGAAATTAGTGTTAGCAAGGGCTGGAGAAAATGGATAACTTTGATGTAATGTGATGTGTACATAGAATGAGGCCATTCATGCTTGGTTTATGATAAAACTCCCTCATACAGGAGGTAATATAGTTGTATTTTGCAATAAGATGCTGAGACAAGAAAGTCATCTTCTTAGCTTTATTAGTAAATAGGAATTGACAGTCGAGTAGTCTCCCAGACCTTTTCTATTCAAATTACTAGTTAGTAGCTAGTTTGAATTTGATCTTAACCATTGGATGATAATCATAAAGCAAAGGTGAAAGTTTTTGTGCCTTTTATTCTGTATATTGTATATAAAGGGAAGACGGGAGGATGAATACAGGGCCCTGGTGGAGGACTTTATCAAATGGTGCAAACTGAATCTTCTGCAACTCAACATCAGTAAGACAGAGGAAGACTAAGCCTGCGTTGCTCCCTGTTACCATTGACAGTGGATGTGGTGAGAACCTACAAGTACCTGGGGGTGCACCTGGATGACAGACTTGAGTGGAGCACCAACAGAGAGGCTGTGTACAAGAAGGGCCAGAGTCACCTCTTCTTCCTGAGGAGACTGAGGTCTTTTGGAGTGTGCAAGCCTCTTCTTCGCATGTTCTACCAGTCTGTTGTCGCCAGTATGCACTTCTATGCAGTGGTGTGCTGGGGCAATGGCATCAGCATTGCCCCAGGCTCAATAAACCGATTAGAAAGGCTGGCTTGGGATTTCCTGGTGGTGGCTGATGGAGTAACAGCAATCTGCTGTTGCTGCAACCTTCATCATCTTACTATTTCCAATCTGTATTTCCAATCCAACTTCTTTTGTAAGTGTGATTTTCTTTCAATATGGCTACAAGGGGTGCTAGAGGTACTAAAGAGGATGATCTCCCTGCCTCTTTGGATTCTATTATGGATTTGCTGCAAAGTCATACACGAGAAGCCTCTGAGAAGTTTCAACAATTCAGCTCTGAATTTAAACAAATAGATGGTAAATTGGATTCTATTCAACAAACTCCTAATGAACACGATAAACATATAAAAAAAATAGTGAAGCAATTTTGTCATCTTTGGAAACGGAAGTGGATCAATTGCAAAAGCTTTGTGAAAAGCAATTGAAGTCCAACGAAAAGTTAAGACAGAAGATTATCAACCTAGAAAATAGATCTAGAAGAAAAAACCTACAGGTTCTGGGTCTTGAAGAATTAACCGAAGGTAATCATCCTATGGAATTTTAACTTTTTGCAAGAATTATTTCTGGAAATTTTGATGTCTTTGCCTATGATTGATCGCACTCACAGGTCTCCCGTGTTTAAACCTCCTAACAGAGACAGACCAAGATCAGTAATAATCTGTTTTCATGAATTTAAAACAAAGGAACTGTTAATACGCGAATCTCATCGAAGAGGCATGATTGTCTATAATGGTTGCAAGGTTAGAATTGTTGAAGATTACTCGCCTGAGGTTATGCAGGAACGTGCTAAGTTCAAAGAAGTTATCTCTGAGTATTTTAACAAGGGTTTCAAGCCTTCCTTTCGCTACCCAGCTCAATTCAGAATCACACATAAAAATGGAACTTTCGAATGGTTTTGTTCAACTGTTGAAGCACAAAGGTTTTTAAAATCCGAAGGCTAGCTGTTTAGTTTGTCCTTACATGAAGGCACAAGATTAAATGAGAAACTTTTAATTCACAAATCCTGTTGAAGGGGCATGATTGGTTATAGGCTGGCATATTAAGACTCTCAAAGACTATTTGCTTGAGGTTATGCAGGATTATGCTAAGTTTAAACAAGCTTTGTTGGAATTTTTTTAACAAGGGTTTCAACCCGTCCCTTGGCTACCCGGTCTGACTGAGAGTCTCGTTAAAGATGGATCCTTCGAATGGTTTTGTTTGAATACTGAAGCACAAAGATTTTTTAAACTTGAAGGCTAACTGCTTAGTCTGTTTTTTCATGAAGGTATAAGATTAAATGTTTAATGTCTTTCTGGATGAATAATTGTATCTTTTATTTTTGGTAAACTTTTGTAAATAATTTCCTTTTGTATTTTAATACTGTATTTTTGATATACAAGAATTGAATTTCTTGTTTGGATATTGTTTAGCCTAGGTTGGAATATAAATAACCTTGAAACTAATTGGAATGATCACCAGGTGTTTTGGGGGGGTTGTCCGTAGTTGTAGATGCCGACTTTCTATTGGTCAGTCTTCTTTCTTTGGAAGGTGGGCGGGGATTGTTTTTTTTCTCAGAAGCTGTTTACAAATTTATAGCCAACTTGTTGCTTGGTTACCATTTCTCAAGGTTTATGGGTTGGTTTTTAACTTACATTTTAACCCTTCCTTTAAATAACATTAAAATGGACCGAACTATTAATTTACTCAGTTTTAATGTGAAAGGGTTAAATCACCCTATTAAACATAATAAGATTTTTGCTTATATTAGGAAATTTAAGGTCCCTATTATTTTCTTACAAGAAACTCACATACGGAAATGTGATAATTTATGTTTTTTTTGCCGTTGGAACGGACTTTGTTTTCACTCTTCTTTTCAGGCCAAACCTAGAGGAGTTTAGAATCTTATTGATGTTTCCTTTGTTCAACATAAAGTAGTGCCTGATACTAATAGATGTTTTGTTATAGTTTCTGGAAAACTAGATAATAAATTGATAGTATTTGCCAATGTGTATGCCCCAAATGTAGATGATCCAGGATTCTTTGAGCGTTTTTTTTCCCATTTTTACCAGATCTGAGTCTTTATTCTTTGGTGATGTGAGGAGATTTTAACTGTTGGCTAGACCCAATTTTAGATCGATCATCTTCTAAGCCAATGTTTCTTAATAATTCAGCTTTGTTTATTCAATCTTTTTTATTGAAATGTGGTATTGTTGATGTTTGGCGTTTCTTGCGTCCTTTAGATAGGGTGAACTCATTTTTTCCCATGTTCATCATACATATTCCAGGATTGATTATTTTTTTATTGTTAGTCAAATGATTTCATCATTTTGTTCCTGTGAATATAAAGAGATTGCTGTTTCAGATCATGCTCCTGTATTTCCATCTTTAATTATCCCTGGTCTTCCTCAAACAAACAGATTTTGGCATTTTAATACAACTTTGTTATCTGATAAGGAGTTTTTAAAATTTCTAGAGAGGCATATTATTTTGTTTTTTGAAGAGAATAAAAAGGAAAAGACCTAATCTTATTGTATGGGATACTTTCAAGGCCTATATTAGAGGACAAATTATTTCTTATACTGTGTGTATCAAGAATAAAACTAATAAA